>NC_060130.1:510364961-511809336 GCF_021461395.2 Schistocerca americana
AAACTGCGTTGGATAAAAAGTAAGAAACGCTAATAAATGGTCACGTCCTTTTCTATCCGAATGTAATGTTGCTCTAAGAGAGTGGTTCTCAAACGTTTTACTTCTGGGCCCCACTTCACAAGGAAAAATGATGACATGCACTTCCCCTAGCCTACTTTATTAATAAAAACAGTCATTTGGAATATTTTCTTTGTCTTATTTGCTTTATCAAATTGAATTTAGAAGGGTTTTATCCAACAGAAACCAAAACTACCCGAATTCTTATAACAAAAATATGGAAAAAATTGTTTCTCGTTATCACATATTCATTTCTTCAAACATTCAAAAACTATTAAACTAAACAATATGTACAATTCATCAGACAAGGATTACAATTAAAATTTTAATTGCTAAGTTCAGCGAGTATGTAGTGGGAATAGCTCATCAAGCGTAATTTTGGCATCAAATTGCTATCAAAATAATGACCAATTAATAAAATTGATCAATTAATTACCCCCTCCCACTCTGGGAAGTCTCCAGCCCATTGGGGGTCCCTACCCCTTCCTCCTCAGCGAAATCCCTAGCCCCTTCCCCCCCCCCCCCACTTCTCCACTCCCCTTTTTTTCCTCCCCTCTATCTACCCTCCCAGAAAAAACTGCTGGGAAAAATCGTTCAGTCTGTGCTGAGCTGTTGGAGTAGAAGGAACTGTAGCTATTTTTGGGGTTATCCTGCTTGGAAATTCAAGCTTTGGGTGGTAAACGTTCGCAATGTGATCCGTTGATGAAATGTGTTGAACAGAGAAGACTTAAATAACTGTAATACTAGTAGGCATTTAACCGAGGACTGAGTCCTTAGCTTCCTACATGAGAAATGGGAAGGAAAGATAGTGGAGGAGCCAGATTCTGATCTACGGTATTTCCCAACCGGTGCAAAAACATGATAGTGGCGCCCCCCCCCCCCCCCACCCCCCCACTTGAAAGTTTGAGGTAGGACGCCAAAATTTAAAAAAAAATCGATTTTTCAAAAACATGTTCATTTTCTGGGGCACACCTTTGTGAAGAATTTCATATACTTGTTCTAGGAAATGTCAGACATAAAGTGTGCCACAGTGCAGTTTCACGCCTCTTTACACAGCATTCTTCTGTCGCACGTCACTGTATTTCACTCCGTGGAATTCGAAGGTATATGTTTTGTAATGGAAGCCATCAAACCTATATTCAGTATAGTGGAAATTAAAATGCCTTGTGGTGCCTGTTCTGCTCCCACGGGACTGGTTTGACACCCAACTCCTCTTTAAAAAAAAAAACTCACAATTAATAGTGGATGGGATAATTTGTGACTGGGAGAATAAGAACTCTTCAGAAATTTTGCACTCTTAATTTCCTATTAGCTAATAACTTTCTCTTTTGTGTGAGATAAAATTAAATACAGGAAACATAAAACCAGTACAGACTAGAGACAAGCAAGACAGTACGAACAGTCGTTAGTTCCCAGCATTTTTTCTCTCTAATCTTGCTACAGTTTTATACGGAGTGCTTTCCTTTCTGCGAAAGAATCTGCTACCTCATAAAAGTTCGTCAGACGTTTTACCACGTGAAAAATCAAAAAGTCCTTATCTAATACTGAAAAAGCTGTTCATGCCAATAGTACCCAAGACTACTGTGGTTTCTCTATTTGATTACGTCTATTTTGTTACTGTCTACTAGATAAAACGAAATAGGTCTTTCTAATATTGCAACAGTTGTAACACACGCCAAATAAGCGAGACAGTCTCATTTACATAAATAACATGACAGAATATAATTAACAAAGTACCAATCTCAAATGCTTATTAGGCCTACCACAAACAAAAAGTTTTATGTTAGGAAATAGTTTCGCATTTCATTCATATGCTCAAGTTTCTCGAGCGTGAGATCGAAAAGTGGTTCGAAATTTTTATATAAATTTGGAAACGTCATCTACTTCCATTTAATTTGTGCGATGCCCCCGTTTCTTCTCCTTCCTCGTTCTAACAAACAATCTTGTCATCGCAAACTCTGTAGCTATTCCTGCCATTGTCCAAATTTATTTTTCGGTTAACTTCATTAACCCTGCCAGAGTCACCGATTTAGTTATCCCGAGTTTGTCCTCCGGTTAGGCGTTATTACGCGTTCGTGCAACGCGTTTTCCGCGCTATTCCGACAACAGAATTTAGCAGAGCTGCTAACCGGAGGCCTTTAGTCGTGCAGCGATCAGGCAAAAAAATTTTGTCAGAATTTCATTTGCTTGGATACACCGAGACGATAATATGTAATCTTTCTTGCCTGTTATACCTGTCGTCGCTTATTTTTCCACTCTGGTAGACTGAATCTATGGATTTCGCTAATAATTGTAACAATGTTTATCATTCGCACACCGAGTCAACCACACAAACAAACAGTGACTGGCATTCACCCGTTCGGATTTATTTGGCTCAGATCGTATAGACCCGTCCCCTTTTGTCTGTGGGAAAGTTTTTTTACTTCTAGATGCCACGGTGATTCCCCTCGCAGACACATCACGTACACTATGCACACATTCAAAACTCAGTTTATTATTAGTTCAGGAAACAACTTAGAATGTATTCAAAAATGTTCTAAAATGAACAGGGATGAGTTTCAAAATCATATGAATAATCGATAGACCAACGTGGCGTTTTGTGAAACAACGTTCTTTTTTTATTCGATAATATTAATTTGGTTTCCGCTGAATTTGCCACCCGGGGCAAACAATCCATTTTACCCCCACCCCCCTATGAATCCGGACCTGGGAGGAGCGTAAGAAGAAACCATCCCAGAAAATAATGGTGAAGCTGCGAGATGGCTTGAAGATACATTTCGCAACTCGTATAGACGGCTGTTTGTGATGGAACTGTCTACCGTTTTTTAAGTAGGCAGTCAATATTCCTAACAGACGAATGCGTGCTCTTCAACAACCCCAGATCGACTGACATAGTTCAAAAAAGTGCCATCAGCAGGCGATTGAAATAGTGAAATTACAGGCTTCTCCCCCATTACTCTCCCTGGATATTGGTGACAGCCAGTAAGAACAAAGAATTTCCCCTACTCCCACCTAGAAATTTGCAGGAACGCTGCATGGAGAGCATACAAGGCGAGTACAGTAGCTCGCCAGTCTTAGTCAATGAAAGGATAATGAAACGTCAATAGTCGCAGTAGCCAAGATCGTGCAGCACCTCCTGGTAGGATAGGAAGAAGTGCAAAAGTGAGTACTAATGACATGTCTTTGCTATTTCTATCGCTTCTTTTTTGTCCAACTTCATTTCTTTGCCCCACGTGTAAAAGTTCTTCTTTTTCATTGTTCAGTGGACTCCGATTTGACAGGACCTGCAGAGGTAAGATCAAGTTACGTTGTTTAATTCTTAATTTCTTTGCGTGTTTTTGGTACTTGCATTGTCTAATTCATAAATGTCGGGCGTATTATAGTATTTGAGAGTTGTAGCATCGCGTTTTAGTACCTGAATAGTGTAAATTCGCGTAGTCGTCTGTCTTGTTTTTGCTTTGAACGGCCAGTGTCGGTTGGTCACAGCCAGTGTGCTCCCTGCCTCCGTTGAATAAGCAGCTTCCAGCAGCAAGTCGTATACTCCTAGCTCACTTATTTGTTACATAGTTTAATTCTTAATTTCTTTGCATGTTTTTGGTACTTGCATCGTTTAATTCACAAATTTCTGGCGTATTATAGTATTTGAGAGTTGTAGCATCGCATTTTAGTACCTGAATAGTGTAAAATCCCGTAGTCTCCTTCCACCGCCGAGCAGTGTGTCAGCAGTGCGCAAGTAGCAGCATTACCGCATTTACTAGGCAATCTTGTATTTTAATAACCACTTAAATTTTGTGTCAATTTGTTTGTGCTCTCTGTAGATTAGTCCAGACGTTCTTTGCACAACAGTTTTTAGCATGGATAGGGACTGCAACTGCTGTGTTCGGATGCAGGCTGAGTTGACATCCCCTCGCTCCCAGCTTCAGGCAGTGTTGGCTTCGGTCACACAGCTTGAGGCTGTTGCCAATGGGCATCACTGTGGGGTCTGGATGAGGGTTTGTCGGGGATGGCCAGCTCGTCCCACGCATCCCCCGATCGGACTACGACTGTGGCTGCCTGAGATACTGCCCACATTGAGGCTGATCCCTCACCTGTGGTAGAGTGGGAGGTCGTCTCAAGGTGTGGCAGGAGGTGAAAGACATTCCGGAGGGCTGAACTGAAGGCCTCTCCAGTTTGTCTGACGAACCGGTTTCAGGCTCTCTCTCAGGCTGATACTGATCTTCGGCCGGACATGGCTGCTTGTCCTGTTCCAGAGGTTGCCCCTCAGTCTGCAAGATCCGGGCGGTCACAGAGGATGGGCTTACTGGTAGTTGGGAGCTCCAACGTCAGGCGCGTAATGGGGCCCTTTAGGGATATGGCAGCGAGAGAGGGGAAGAAAACCAACGTGCCCTCCATGTGCATACTGGGGGGAGTCATTCCAGATGTGGAAAGGGTCCTTACGGATGCCATGAAGAGAACAGGGTGCACCCATCTGCAGGTGGTCGCTCATGTCGGCACCAATGATGTGTGTTGCTACGGATCGGATGAAATCCTCTCTGGCTTCCGGCGGCTATCTGATTTGGTGAAGACTGCCAGTCTTGCTAGCGGGATTAAAGCAGAGCTCACCATCTGCAGCATCGTCGACAAGACTGACTGTGGACCTTCGGTTCAGAGCCGAGTGGAGGGTCTGAATCAGAGGCTGAGACGGTTCTGCAACCGTGTGGGCTGCAAATTCCTCGACTTGCGCCATAGGGTGGTGGGGTTTCGGGTTTTGCTGGATAAGTCAGGAGTCCACTACACGCAGCAAGCAGCTACATGGGTAGCAGGGGTTGTGTGGCGTGGACTGGGCGGTTTCTTAGGTTAGATGGCCTCGGGCAAGTACAGAAAGGGCAACAGCCTCAAAGGGTGCGGGGCAAAGTCAGGACATGCGGGGACCAAGCAGGAATCGGTATTGTAATTGTAAACTGTCGAAGCTGCATTGGTAAAGTACCGCAACTTCAAGCACTGATAGAAAGCACCGAAGCTGAAATCGTTATAGGTACAGAAAGCTGGCTGAAGCCAGAGATAAATTCTGCCGAAATTTTTACAAACGCACAGATGGTGCTTAGAAAGGATAGATTGCATGCAACCGGTGGCGGCGTGTTTGTCGCTGTTAGTAGTAGTTTATCCTGTAGTGAAATAGAAGTGGATAGTTCCTGTGAATTATTATGGGTGGAGGTTACACTCAACAACCGAGCTAGGTTAATAATTGGCTCCTTTTACCGACCTCCCGACTCAGCAGCATTAGTGGCAGAACAACTGAGAGAAAATTTGGAATACATTTCACACAAATTTTCTCAGGATGTTATAGTCTTAGGTGGAGATTTCAATTTACCAGATATAGACTGGGACACTCAGATGTTTAGGACGGGTGGTAGCGACAGAGCATAGAGTGACATTATACTGAATGCACTATCCGAAAATTACCTCGAGCAATCAAACAGAGAACCGACTCGTAGAGATAACATCTTGGACCTACTGATAACAAACAGACCCGAACTTTTCGACTCTGTAAGTGCAGAATAGGGAATAAGTGATCATAAGGCCGTTGCAACATCCCTGAATACGGAAGTTAATAGGAATATGAAAAAATGGAGGAAGGTTTATCTGTTTAGCAAGAGTAATAGAAGGCAGATTTCAGACTACCTAACAGATCAAAACGAAAATTTCTGTTCCGACACTGACAGTGTTGAGTGTTTATGGAAAAAGTTCAAGGCAATCGCAAAACGCGTTTTAGACAGGTACGTGCCGAGTATAACTGTGAGGGACGGGAAAAACCCACCGTGGTTCAAAAAAGAAGTCAGGAAACTACTGCGAAAGCAAAGAGAGCTTCACTGCAAATTTAAAAGCAGCCGAAACCTCTCAGACAAACAGAAGCTAAACGATGTCAAAGTTAGCGTAAGGAGAGCTATGCGTGAAGCGTTCAGTGAATTCGAAAGTAAAATTCTATGTACCGACTTGACGGAAAATCCTGGGACGTTCTGGTCTTACGTTAAATCAGTAAGTGGGTCGAAACAGCATATCCAGACACTCCGGGATGAAGATGGCATTGAAACAGAGGATGACACACGTAAAGCTGAAATACTAAACACCTTTTTCCAAAGCTGTTTCACAGAGGAAGACCGCACTGCAGTTCCTTCTCTAAATCCTCGCACAAACGAAAAAATGGCTGACATCGAAATGAGTGTCCAAGGAATAGAAAAGCAACTGGAATCACTCAACAGAGGAAAGTCCACTGGACCTGACGAGATACCAATTCCATTCTACACAGAGTACGCGAAAGAACTTGCCCCCCTTCTAACAGCCGTGTACCACAAGTCTCTAGAGGAACGCAAGATTCCAAATGATTGGAAAAGAGCACAGGTAGTATCAGTCTTCAAGAAGGGTCGTCGAGCAGATGCGCAAAACTATAGACTTATACCTCTGACGTCGATCTGTTGTAGAATTTTAGAACATGTTTTTTGTTCGAGTATCATGTCGTTTTTGGAAACCCAGAATCTACTCTGTAGGAATCAACATGGATTCCGGAAACAGCGATCGTGTGAGACCCAACTTGCTTTATTTGTTCATGAGACCCAGAAAATATTAGATACAGGCTCCCAGGTAGATGCTATTTTCCTTGACTTCCGGAAGGCGTTCGATACAGTTCCGCACTGTCGCCTGATAAACGAAGTAAGAGCCTACGGAATATCAGACCAGCTGTGTGGCTGGATTGAAGAGTTTTTAGCAAACAGAACACAGCATGTTGTTATCAATGGAGAGACGTCTACAGACGTTAAAGTAACCTCTGGTGTGCCACAGGGGAGTGTTATGGGACAATTGCTTTTCACAATATATATAAATGACCTAGTAGATAGTGTCAGAAGTTCCATGCGGCTTTTCGCGGATGATGCTGTAGTATACAGAGAAGTTGCAGCATTAGAA
This sequence comes from Schistocerca americana, assembly GCF_021461395.2. Classification (NCBI taxonomy): domain Eukaryota; kingdom Metazoa; phylum Arthropoda; class Insecta; order Orthoptera; family Acrididae; genus Schistocerca; species Schistocerca americana. Next base: position 510,371,958 of record NC_060130.1, read on the forward strand.
AATTGTAGCGAATTGCAGGAAGATCTGCAGCGGATAGGCACTTGGTGCAGGGAGTGGCAACTGACCCTTAACATAGACAAATGTAATGTATTGCGAATACATAGAAATAAGGATCCTTTATTGTATGATTATATGATAGCGGAACAAGCACTGGTAGCAGTTACTTCTGTAAAATATCTGGGAGTATGCGTGCGGAACGATTTGATGTGGAATGATCATATAAAATCGATTGTTGGTAAGGCGGGTGCCAGGTTGAGATTCATTGGGAGAATCCTTAGAAAATGTAGTCCATCAACAAACGAGGTGGCTTACAAAACACTTGTTCGACCTATACTTGAGTATTGCTCATCAGTGTTTGATCCGTACCAGATCGGGTTGATGGAGGAGATAGAGAAGATCCAAAGAAGAGGGGCGCGTTTCGTCACAGGGTTATTTGGTAACCGTGATAGCGTTACGGAGATGTTTAGCAAACTCAAGTGGCAGACTCTGCAACAGAGGCGCTCTGCATCGCGGTGTAGCTTGCTCGCCAGGTTTCGAGAGGGTGCATTTCTGGATAAGGTATCGAATATATTGCTTCTCCCTACTTTTACCTCCCGAGGAGATCACGAATGTAAAATTAGAGAGATTCGAGCGTGGACGGAGGCTTTCAGACAGTCGTTCTTCCCGCGAACCATACGCGACTGGAACAGGAAAGGGAAGTAATGACAGTGGCACGTAAAGTGCCCTCCGCCACACACCGTTGGGTGGCTTGCAGAGTGTAAATGTAGATGTAGATGTAGAAGAGTGTCGGGAGTGGCAGAGGCAGCAGTAGCCTCCAGCTTGTCAGGATCTGAAGTGGCAGCCAGTATGTGGGATCCTGTAGCGCATCTGGTTGACATGTTGCAGCAGGACAATGATCCGTTATTGTCTGTGCCACTCATCGTTGCAGACACCCAGCCTGTCCTCGACTCAAAAAAGTGCACCGGGGGATTCAAACAGTTTGGTGGAGGTCATTACTGGATTCTAACATACGCATCATCCATTGACGTGTGGAACAACCCAGTGAGACTGCAAGGGCAGAGTGTGGATGGGGTGTATAATAAGATACCAACTGCTCCCTGTGCACTACTGCTATGCACTACCACTCGTAATTTAAGTGCCAGTGGCTCAAAGCATCTGAATTTAGGCATAGAAGCATCAGACAGTTACTGGCATGTGGTGAAGGAGAGAAAAAATGTGACAAGGAGTGTTAAAGTGCGGTTTACTTAGTTCGAGTGGGGAGAACTACGTCTTGAAATACCCTACATCAACTGAAAATTTTATCTGTTGCCTGTTTCGTAAGTATCAGCGGCAACTTGTCCAATCTATTATTAACCTTGCATCAAGACAATAATACTTCAGTACTCAATGCATAGCTTCCAAATGCATTTTTGTGTTAATGGTTAAATTGTGATGATAAGAATAATGATTTTTTAAATGTACTCCAAATTCTCTTGTGTCTTCATCCTCTTGTCGTTCTCTCTCAAACAACTCTAAGCACGCACCAAACTTTTCTGCATCTAGTTTTTGTAGCAGAATACACAAGGCGTTATATACCTGGGTTTGCTTATTTGGACCAACACACACTTTTCTAAAATTGTTCCTCCAGGTGCAGTCAATGTGTCACGTTCACAGTAAACTATATTCTGTCAGGCCCATTATAATTGCCCATGCACAACAAAAACTGTGTCATCCGAAATAAAAATTCTGTTTAATTACCCCTGCTTTCTCTTTGACAGAAGTAAAAACTGTGTCATTACACCCTTATTCTCTTTATCTGAAATGCAAAATGCTGCTGAGATACCACCAAACTCGTCTTTAACTATCAGCGTTGTTACTATATTATGTCCAAAATTACTATACGCTACCTGGATCTGCAACAAATCCCTGAAGTTGCCATACCCTTACCCCACACCACAACAATTCCTCGCTTGCAATGGGCTTCAGTTGCAGCCAGCTTGCTGTCTTGTATGATAGTTGCACCCTGTGACTTCCTGTGAGTTCGTTTTTATGGTTGTAGGAGTTATTCTTTTATTTGTTGTTACTGTTATTCGTTGTTGCCGTTATTCGTTGTTTCGGATATTCCTTGTTTCCGTTAATCGTTGTTTCCGTTATTCGTTGTTACTGTTGTTTGTTGTTTCCGTTAGTCGTAGTGTGGTACTGCACGATGTCAGCGGGAAGTTCGTCGAAAGTTATAAGTGGAAAAGTTCGGGGTGGTTCTCTTGGCCATATGAGGGCAGTCAAGAGAAAAGATTTGCGCGTTATGTGCCCACTTTGAAAACGAAAAATTTAATGGTGGCCCGCTGCTGTCCATTACCGAAGTGATCGACAGAACTGCTGCAGCTTTAAAATATCAACAAAAACACTGCTGTGAAGACTGCGAAGGAAATGCTCGACAAAGAAAAAGAAGCTGAAGAACCATCGAAACATATCACTCTTGGGGTAAAACGTCGGCTGGCCGGAGTGGCCGAGCGGTTCTAGGCGCTACAGTCTGGAACCGCGCGACCGCTACGGTTGCAGGTTCGAATCCTGCCTCGGGCATGGATGTGTGTGATGTCCTTAGGTTAGTTAGGTTTAGGTAGTTCTAAGTTCTAGGGGACTGATGACCTCAGAAGTTAAGTTCCATAGTGCTCAGAGCCATTTGAAATTTTTTTTTGGAAAACGTCGTATGGATAAACGGACTACCAGTATCGTTTCGTTTACAGTGGATGCGATTCGTCGTCATGTTTATTATTACCACAGGAAGAAACAACCTACGTTGAGGAAGTCACTGGTCACACTTACAGAATCAGGACTTTTTCAAGGCAGTCATACATTCTTGTCCACAGTTTTACACAACCTTGGCTTCACTGTGGACATTTCTGTAACCATAAGCTGTTGTTGGAGAGGGGGGATATAATTCCATGGCGATGTCGATTTTCAAGGGACATTCCTAGCATAAATATCGACGAAGTGATTTGACATGACAAAGCGTGGGTCAGTACTGGTCAAATTGTCAAGCAGGGCTGGGCAGACGACAGAGCAAGAGGAACAATGACAAAGCCTTCTGGAAAGATGGACAGACTTATTCTTCTTCATGCAGGTACCTCATAAGGTTTCGCCCCAAACAGTCTCCTGCTTTTTAAATGAAAGAAAACGGGAGATTATAATGAAGAAATGAACCACGTTACATTAACAAAGTGATTCGAAGATCCACCAATAACAAATCTTGAAAGACAATCTACATTTATTCTAGATAATGCTCCTTACCATTTAGCTATTGTTGACAAGACACCTACCTTGGCAAACCGAAATGAGGAAATGATTGACTGGCTTCAGCATCATAACATCGATGTAAGTGATGACCTTAGAAAGGTGGGGCTTAAGAAAAGAATATTTCTCCATAAGCTACAGTTCCCTCTATACGAAATCGACGAAATGGAAAAAAAAAATATGGGCATACAGTCGTGAGGCTACCACCTTACCACTGCCATTTCAATCTACAAGAGTTAATATCGGTCCAAATTAAATGTTACGTTTTCAGGAATAAAAATAAATTTACAGGCGAAGCACTCACAAAAGAAGCTGTCAGGAAAATCATCGCTGAAGACTGGAAGAAAGCCGTCAAACATACGCAGAGCATCAACCACACGCACGGCAGAATGAAGCTCTTTTGGAAAATTCAGTGGAGGTGATGACAATTTCATAAAATGACAACAGTGACCGTGAAAGTGATAGAGACACTTCTAGAACCCGTCATAGCGACGTGAGTGATACCAGTGTTTTTCCGTTACACCCTTAAAAATGGAGAGCAGGCAGATCCACCTATATGTTTCCCGTGCGCAATTTACATCTGTAAGTACCTACATAATATAATTATATCGTCATAAGTACTTAACATCAGCTAATTCCATAGGAAGCTAATTTCAAAGGAATATCTATTGTACAAAAATCTGCAACTGTTAAACTACTTTTCTACATAGCTTCCAAAATTTTGTAGGCACTTGTCATAGCGTGGCACAAGTTTTTGTATGCCTTCTTCATAGAAGGTTGCCGCCTGTGTATTCAACTATGTGGTAACATGTTCTTTCAGCTCGTCATAATCGTTGAAGTGTTGACCACCAATGACAAAAATGGTTCAAATGGCTCTGAGCACTATGGGACTCAACTGCTGTGGTCATAAGTCCCCTAGAACTTAGAACTACTTAAACCTAACTAACCTAAGGACAGCACACAACACCCAGCCATCACGAGGTAGGGAAAATCCCTGACGCCGCCGGGAATCGAACCCAGGAACCCGGGCGTGACCACCAATGACAGATTTTAGGTGTAAGAAGAGATGAAAGGCGCTAGGAGCGAGGTCCGGGCTGTACGGAGGATGATCAAACGCGTCCAGTGAAATTCCTGTAAGAGTTGTTTGGTCGCATTCGCCGTGTGAGGTCGGGCATTATCGTAAAAAAAAAAAAAAAAATGCCTTTTGACAGTAATCCTCGGCGCTTGTTCTGTATTGCGCGGCGCAATTTCTTAATGGTCTCGCTGTAACCATATGCACTGATTCTTTGGCCTCGTGCTAAGAAATCAATCAGCAAAATGCCTTTTCTGTCTCAAAAAACGGTGCACATGACTTTTCAAGATGTCAAGATTTGCTTAGGCTGAACCTTCGTTCTGGATGAAGTGTGACTCTATTCCACTGATTGCCGTTTTGTTTCAAAGGTGTCGTACGATACCCAAATTTCATCCCCCGGCCTATCCAAGAAAGAAAACTATCGCCTTCTTCATTGTAGCGTGTCAAAAACTGAATTGCACTGCCCATCCGTTGTTTTTTGTGCTGTTAAATAAGAATTTTGGGTACCCAATGTGAGCAAAGTTTTCGAAATTTCCGTTTTTCAGTAACAATTGCATGAATTAGCGATCGTGAAATTTGCGGAACTTCCATAGCAAGTGTAAACTTATTGTTGTGCTTAATCTTCTCTTCAATTGTGTGAACCAGTTCATCAGTAACCACAGACGGGCGCCCACCTCTTTCTTCATCGTGCACTTGATCACGTCCTTCATTGAACAGTCTGACCCATCTTCTAACCATTGAATCACTCATAGCATTTTGTTCGTAAACCTCGCCGATTTGCTGATGAATTTCCTTTGGTATAACTTCCTTTGCATTTAGAAAATGAATCACAGATCTGATTTCACACGCGGCGGAATTTTCAATTACGGCTGACATTATAAAGAAGCACTACAAAGTACACGTCGGCAGCAACGATCTGAAAAGGGTGTTCGTCTTCTCCTTGAGTCAGAGTAACTGCGGCAGCATGCTCGGAACTGCGATCGTGGCGATGCCGCGGGTAGAAATAGAAACGGAACTTACTTTGTGGACGACCCTGGTATTACTGTTTACAATATAACTGCTCTAATACAGGAGCCTTGTTCTTTGTGTAGCTTTTCTTCTTTCTAAGCAATAGAAGTTGGCCTATTAAGTTACGTTTTTCCGCCATGATGAACACGCTTCATCTTTGTTGTGTTAGAATTAAGTAGGCGGATCAGAAAAATTAATAACACCTTCATTATAAGACTACAGCAATCTCTTTCTCGTGTCGAAACAGTACGAACTCCCGGCAAGTACTTGATGTGCTAGTGGAGCATTGTGCGTCATGTTTAACTCACATTATCTCGCATTGGAGATCTCCGACAGAGTTCTGGTTTCAAACCTATGAAAATATAACGTATTTTTAAGATTTCATTCACATAGTGTATTTCCCTAACGTCAACAACAAAAAGTCTCCCGCATATCGAATATTTGGTAAAGTCGTGAGAAAATGCACTTTCGTAAACTGTCCTTATATCTTCTTAATAATTTGCTGCCGCAGATAAAACTAAAACGAAAACATGCTGTAACTCTTTCAGACCACATCGATGTAATTTCCATATTTATGAAGTGAATAGATTGCCTGTTTGAGCTAGTTGAATGAGATGTAAGATTACGCGTGTGGAACCGCGCGACCGCTACGGTCACAGGTTGGAATCCTATCTCGGGCATGGATGTATGTGATGTCCTTAGGTTAGTTGGGTTTAAGTAGTTCTAAGTTCTAGAGACTGATGATCTCCGATGTTAAGTCCCATAGTGCTCAGAGCCATTTCTTTTTTTTTGGAACCAAATTTTTTAGGAATTCGCACTGCAAATCCGTCATCAACACCATCATTATGTCTTCATTTGATAAATTGTTCACAATATCACAGTCTTTCATCTTTTCTATATATAAAACTGCTTACACATATTTCATACTGCTGTGGCGCTGGTGGACATCAATTCCAAATTCTCTTTTGATATTACGAATGTCCTTCTGGGTAAAAGGTGCAGCCTGTATACCTCCTCAGACTCGATAGAATCCCTCATGTCATCCAAAATCGTTTGAAATGTCAAACCCTCTGTTATCTTATCTCTAACATTTCTATTATTAATAAAAGCAGAAACATATCATTAAACATACATATATGTTTCACTGTTTACATAGTCCTGTCAGGACACATCCTGGGGGACAGCAAATGGCCCCAACAGTTAGCACAATGCATTATTGCTGCAGGCTATAAAGCTTAATATCGTCCATCAAAGGATACTGAAATAGTCATTTCGATTCAAGTATTCAGAAATTGTATCTTTCATTTAACTAAACTGTATTTGTATTTAAATGTGTCTGGATGCACATTGTGTGCCATGTGAAATTTGAGGACGTACTCTGGCAAAAACACACGACGTATTAAGACCACATACCAAGATCATATAAGAGTGGAGAGGAATATTTAACGTCATCCATTGTTGTCAGTGTTTCTGCCTCGACTACTAATTTCAGAAAAACAAAACAAACCACATTACCACAAATTCTGATTTTTATTTCAACAAACGTATTTGTATATTTACTTTGCTATGGTAGAAAAACAATATGGAAGAGAAGTACAACAGATGGGCCAAAACTGAGATGGCAGCAACACTTAATAACTATAGCGTGACCGAACTACAAATGTCCTGAGACTGGCATTTAGTCACAAGTTCAATTACAAATAGCAGAAGAAATTTCCAGCAAATACTTTTAATTGTACTTCCATTCACCAATAAAGGCAATAAATTCTGTTTCATCGTCAAACATTTTGGCAATATCGAAAATTCCGATTTCACCCATGTGCTTTGATCTGTGAAGCCATCAAGATGGTGGACACCTCTATTTCTAGCATAACAGAATGACCGCCATAACGTCATTAAATACATTCACGAAGAACGATGTGAAATATTTCATTCTAGCAATAAAATGAAACTAATAGGACAATGATAGGAAGTAGGGGGTTTTAGAGGGGCGAAGTAAATACACAACAATAACAATACTATTTCAAAACAAACAAAACCGAAAATCTTCACGAAATATCGAAACTAAACTAACAGAAATCGCAAAATCATAAAAAACAACATAAATTTCGATACCCTCATCTCAATTAAATTGATACCGTGGTATGATTTTCAGTTTGTACTTATGTGATACATACATGCGACAGTATCGATTTCTAGCATCAATGCGCTTTTATGAAAATAAAAATTGTGCTGTGACAGAGATGACAGGGTGGATAGCGGTTTTATGCGCGCACCGGGCAAGCCTTGGAGAACTGGTGGTCTGGACGACAAGAGGGCGGAGTAAGCCGCGTAGCGAGAGGCGGGAGCATGCTAATTGTGTATTGGTTGCGTGGCAAGTGCTACTGCGTTGTCTGAGTGATGGGTCAGCGGTCCGGAGGTTGCTGTTTAGTCAGCGGATGGTAGGAGGCGCATCACATCTGAATTAGTGCTTCGCGCTCCTCCTGAATTTGATGAGCGTCAGTATTCAGTTTGGAATTTGAACTGAGTCATTCGAATTGATTGGAACAGTAATTCCTCCGTCTGTGATCGATTCTGGTCACGTGCAGGCTCATCCTGTAAATTAAACTATTTTCGATTAGCAAGTCTCAGGAGCATTTTTCCTGTTTCTTCTGAGACACATCGCATTGGATGTAGCACCGAAGAGCAGGTTGGGCTTATTCTTGAGTATAGTGTCATTAAATTGTACCCTGGCAGTGTTCTGCAAATTTCCATGTTACATGTGAATATTCGGATCCCTTTCTGTTGTAGACTTTCCGGGCTGTATAAATCATGTTGAACGATGTGTATGGTATTCTACAGAAGTGATGTGAGCTTCAGGGCACTTCTTGATTGTGGATACAAGTTATCATGTTCCACTGGCCGAAATTTGCATGTAAGGGGGGTTAATTAATTTCTGTTATTACAAAGCTATATTTAACTGTATTGTTCCAAATCGTTTCATGTTCGAGTGGCCGGGTGAACGTAAAGTTGGTTAAGACTGATAGTGATAACTTGCCGTTTGCAGTGTTTGTTCTTAGCTTGGGACTGTAGTAAAGTGAGCCATGTACCGATATATCTGATAGTGACGAAAGGTTGATTTGTGTGCGGCTGCATTGGCACATGCTATGCTTCTGCAAACTGTAATTAAATTTTTTATAGGTTTTTTCTGGTATTTACCCTAACGCTGGTTTTCTGACTCCCGGATTGGTTCAACTGGCGTTAAGTTTTTCACATGTCAGTGTCCCTATGGCCGGTTACGATGCACTAATGTGAAAGTGATTGTGAACTTAAACTCAAGAATACCGTGGATGATTTTAATTTTAAAAAAAGTTATTGGTTTTAGTGTTTAATGGAAAGGAAACTATGGCAATCTAGAGCTTCAGTGATTATTCTAAATACTGTGGATGATATTAATATTTCTTATGGTTGTTCGTTCTAATGTTTAAGGAAAAACAAATTTTTGGTAATTTAGAATTTTCAATATGTACCTTTAAACGTTTTGAATGTTCTGAAGTTTTTTTAAAAAGTTTTTGGTTCTGATGTTAAAAAAGGGAAATTGCGAAGTTTAGAACTTAAATCAATATTCAGAAAAACTTGCATGATTTTCATGTTTTAAGGATTATTTGTTTTAAGGCTTAAGGAAAATCGAGTACGAATTTTCTGTATACCTGTGTAAACTAAGAAAACCAATAAATGTTCTGCTACAGTACTGTGCCCAGCCGCTTATCATACACGACCCGTTGTGTTCTAGCTTGAGCAGCTCAAAAGGGTACCTTTCCCTTTCGAAACTTTAAAAGAAGGTTCCACAAAATTACACATAAAGAAATGGATTACAATAAAGACCAAACATACACAAAAATGCTCATGGCACCCGAATTTAGATGACAAATCTAGTCACACACACATACCATAAAGCCAAAATAACGATTATTGAAGCCCACTGGAAACACCGCCATACACATTGGTCCCTGGTTTGAGAACCAGTTACTTATCGCATGTTCACACGTTGTGCAAATAGGTGATATAACTGAAGAATTTTTTTTGTATTCCCCTTACGGTCGCCCATGGCAGCAACCAAAGAATGACTAGTACATGTCGTTACAAGATCCGTGCATAGTACCAAACGAAACACCGAAACAAAAACAAAAAGGAAAACAAAACGTTTCGAGACCATTAAAAACACAAAGAACTAAAAGTTTCGGAATGGGAAATAAATCTCTAGAGAACAACTATCGAGACTACCATAAGTAACTGTCAAGACAACAAAACAAGCCCCAAAAACTTCGAGTAACACACATCATTAAGTCCAATACCACACTAACATCACCTAACAACAATTTTAAACAAAAACATCTCGCACTAAAGTGCGCCACTACTTACACCAATATGCCATCTGCAAACACAATCCATTTCAAACACATGGTGCCTCAATGGCATCACATTTCACTGCTGAAGTCGTGGTCAGAGCAGATGGATGGAATTGGACCCTTCGCCTGACCCAGGATTTTCCAGTCTACTTCTATTTTGACCGCCCTGTATTTCCTCACACGTCAGGCGATAGTACCTTACTAACATTTTATTATGCAGTTGTAAGGAACATGCTTGCATGACAAGTCATGGCACGGTGTATGAAAATAATCAGATTATTTTGTACATTTGTTTGGATCAAATTTAAGCACTTTTATATGAAACTAACAACTGAACATCAGCTGTAATCATAAAACCAACTACTCTTTGAATAAGGTCATTTGTTATTCTGAATGTTATTCACTGCATATTTTGTTTTACTGACAATCAATAACACTATGAAAACAGCAGAGTAACTAAGAGATGAAACTTTTTCCACCACTTCACTACTTGAATATGATAAGGGATTGTACTACAGTTTAAGACAGAAATTCCCAAAGAGCAGGTAACTCTTTCACTTTGGGCACTTCAAAGGAAAAATATCTGAAATACTGAACTATTAGAGAATTAGGCTAGAATGTGACGCATATAAAACTGTTAATGAATTGAGGTAAATAGATATAGAAAGGTAAGCCGGCCGGAGTGGCCATGCGGTTCTAGGCGCTACAGTCTGGAACTGAGCGACGGCTACGGTCGCCGGTTCGAATCCTGCCTCGGGAATGGATGTGTGTGATGTCCTTAGGTTAGTTAGGTTTAATTAGTTCCAAGTTCTAGGCGACTGATGACCTCAGAAGTTAAGTCGCACAGTGCTCAGAGCCATTTGAACCATAGAAAGGTAAACAAATTGTGGCACAATGGAGCCTGAAGTTGGAGATTCATCAACGAACATATTTTTCTACTTGAAATGACTTGATTTGCCAGGAAAGTTCTAATTATTTGAGTATATGTAACCATGAATGATACAAAAGTCCAGAAGAAAGATAATCTCTGGACACCTCTCTAATGGTAATGGAGAAAAGCTGGTTGAAATTTTTGAAAGATTTGATCCAAAAATTACGTGTAAGTTCATGAGCAGAAAGACATTTCCAAATATACTTGGGAGCAGATGACCAATTGTAGTCTCTAGATGGCTGATGAAAGGTCTTAAGGAAGAGTGCATGGTGGATCAGACCACTATTTACTAAAAATAAAATGTCTTTGTCCACAGGCAACAATAAGAAGATAATATTAGAGCTACAAAAATGTACTATACTGAGAACGATGCAAAACAACATCAACGGCTTACCAGATGAAGGTATAAGAACATTATTTGCTATAGAATGGGGAAGATACTGAACGTATTGTTTAAAGGACGTACAGAAGAAATGTATGAAAACATAAACGCCAGTGTTCAAAAGAGATACTAGGCATACAAGTAAACCACAAGCAGTCAGCAGAATGGTGGTCAGAAGGAGAGATAGCAATGAAAGAAAACATAATGCGTTCTTTCAGTGGCTGAAAGATAAATCTGACGAAATGTCAATCTACAAAGAAACACGAAGTGGAAAAAATAGGGTAACAATGAATGAAAAATGAGGTATGATATGTTCTGAGCCTGGTAGTATCAATCTGGAGACTGTGAAATATGATTAGGTAGTGAAGCTAGTAACACAGTTATTCAGCACATGAAAACTTAATACCTGCGGAAACGAACCTCAATTATATTACTACCGCAATTAAGAAAGGAGACCCATAAATTTGTTTGAATTGTAGAAAAAATTGTGTTACATACACATTAATATCGATTTCAAGGAAAATAATAAGAAACAGGGAGCAAACTAATTTTAGAACTCGAGAATGACGTAGTTTGACCACTGTTAGAGCATGTACTTACCATATTTTCAGACCGTAATATTTTAGAAAAATGTAGAAAACGACCAAAATGGACTTTGCATAAAGCATATGATACCATTCCAAGGAACCAGCTCTGGAAAGCATTGCATATGGCAGGCAAAGAGGGTGTCTCAATTAAAATGCAAGAGACACGCAAAGGTAATTTATACCAAACAAAAACTAGTGATATACTTTCACAGAACCTTAGAACAACCAAATACCTCTTAAGAGGCTGACCCATGTCAGCAGCACTAGTCCAAATATAGAGATATTTGTCCCAGTAAATGGTCTGTTAGTTGCAAGACAAAGAGGTTACAGATTGCAGTAGGAACATACATGCGTTATTTACTATTTGCTGATGCAAGAGAGGGAGGATGAAAACTGGGTCTATATATCTAATCAGCTAGCAACAGAATATAAGAACTGGGATTTGGGGATTAATTACAAAACAACAATCTACTACTAATTATCTGGATGAACTGAACATGGAGGAAAAATACCATAAAAGTTAACAATTTTTGCTACCTGAGGTCCAGATTAGAAAAAGAACGTAACTCAAACTTACGAATTAATTAAAGAGTTCAAAATGGTTCAAATGGCTCTAACAAGTAAGCACTATGGGACTTAACAGCTGAGGTCATCAGTCCCTTAGAACTTAGACCTACTTAAACCTAACCAACCCAAGGACATCACACACATACATGCCCGAGGCAGGACTCGAACCTGCGACCATAGCAGCCGCGTGGCTCCGGGCTGAAGTGCCTAGAACTGCTTGGCCACCGCGGCTGGCAATTAAAGAGTTAGTAATGGGACCAAGATCATTGGGATACTTAATTCCACGTTACATAGCAGGAAATCAAAGAGCAAAAAGACTCATTAAGTCAATATTGGGTATAGAGAGTAATAATCGCTGCTTGTTGTCGGCAATGACCACTCATGCAGGAACCATGTGACAAGTTTCAAACAACTCAGTGACTATAACATGGAATCACTGGTGTTTTCTCAAATGAGCTAAGCTACAAATTACTTTGTCACCATAGCCAGGTCCTTATTGCTTTCACATTAATTGGTTTCACTGACAACCAAACTGTCACTTGCCAACCTAACCTAGACCCTGGGCTAAGCTACAGATTGGTGTCACCACAATCAGCTTTTTTCCTTTCACATATGTGGGCTTCGCCAAATAACAAACAAATTGAGAAACTGTGCACCAGTGTGCACAGTCCAACATGGAGCAGAGACCTGGATAAGTAATCAGAGACATGTAAAGAAGGTGGATGGATTTCTGAAAAACATTGGCAAGAGTTTCTGGGATAAACCATTAACGAACTTGGGCATTATAAAGATAATTGAAGTGGAAGAAGGAATATGGGCTGTGAAGGATAGAAAAAAATAACAGCAATGAATACATTTAAGAAGAGCAGAGCTAACAAGAATACCAAATTTGATACTGGTGTGGGAAGCTGAAGGAAAAAGCAGATGACCGATGACTACTTCACATCAAAATGAACAGATGACAATGGGGAAATCTGATGCAGAAGCAGAGAATGCGTCTGACTGAAATACCTGGAGTACTATCTTCAACAGAGTGTTTGTGTACTTGTGTAATATTGATTACAATAGCTTCTGAGTGTACTATGTTGACAGAAACCTCTGTATAGAGGACACTCTAAGTAAAAGTAGGAACAGGTGCAGTGGGCCGAATTTTTCAACCCAGGAGGTACCAGAGACTTGTCAGTCACCATGAAAATATCTCTGGTCAACAGGAGTTGGAGGTACAATGCTACTAAGGTCAAGGAACAACTTCTTATTCAGTTAAAAATCACAGCCAATGGAAGGCTAATATAGAAAATGGACATGAACTGATTGAAATGTGGACAAATTTATTACCATCACAAATTAAAGACCAATAAAACAATGTTAACACATGATTACAGCAAGAAAGTTAGCATATACTTGGTTGTATCCAACATTGCATGTCAAAAACAATTTGAACACAAAATAACAACACAATGCATTGCTTGTTGCATTGTCAAACAGTGTGTCTGCATAACTGTTAAAAAAAAGGGCGAAATACAGTGATTTCATTTCAACAGACTAGGGATTTGTTCATTAATTTGGCAATTGCAAGTCCTGATGGAAGGTGAATAACTTAAAAAGAAAAAGTTACAACTGACTGTGCTTGTGTTTATGTTGCATTGGGGTTGGAATGTGATGTTACAGAATTACCAATATAGTTATCCATCGTGTGCACTCTATGAACAGAAGGATGTATCAGTGTTAGGCCTATATGTTACGTAATTTTAGAACATGGAGGACAAATTTGCACAAAATTATGATGCAATGAAATGCCCTAAAAGCATTTTGCACAACACCATATCTGCACAAAAGTTTTTGTAAGGTGAAGAGCTTAAAAACGTGACTAAGATTTTTAGGCACCTGTTGATTGATGGGGAAGTTACCCAAATGGCGAAGGCACATATATTGCTGAAGCTTTATTACTATGTAACCCGTTTTCGTGAAAAACATTACTCTAATCTGTCCAACAGCCCTACCAGATAGAAGTAAGGTAAAGTCATTTCGAAGTTTCCTCCCTGATTTGTCCTATTGGTAATAAATTAGAACTACTCACACCCCCAAAACATGGTATCATTAATACAAAGTGGTTAACTTAATCTCTAAGATTCATTATCTACATTCCCCATAACCAGCAATGCCAATCAGTATTATAAATTTCACTTGACTATTATTCCACCAGCTAATTTGCTGCAAAAGTGATGCACAATTTCTGATTGAACTAGACAAACATTACGCTACACACACACATAAGTTTATAGAATATCCTTTCTAGGAGTAATACAAACCACTGTCTGAACCTACAGCTGATTCCAGATGGCAACTCAACTAAATGTAATATGTATATATACATGCGAACTGGAGCGTCAAATGAGACTTTGTACCAAGGGCAGGATGCTAAACTGTGTCTCCTGCTCACTAGGCAGATGCGCTAACCACTATGTCCCCCTGAACAATGGCTTTACACGACTGCACAGACTATTGTAGTATGCCTCCCCTTAATCCAAATTCCCATTCATGTCTAACCCCACTTGGTATTACCCATAAACTCGAATAGGGATGCAGAGGCTCCCCTGTTGTATTGCAATAGTACCTCAGCATCGAACAAAACAGGGCAGCCTGTCTGAAACGAAGGCGTAGATGTCAAGTTTGAATCCCAGCCTTGGTACTAATTTTCATTCATCATTTAAATACACACACACCGACACACACATCAAGGAAGTATTCAAAAAACACGCCACACGACTATACAGGAACTCGAGACACTCGAACAATCCTTTCATCCTCACTCTGGGAAACTACGATCACAACCACAGGTGGAAACACAAGCGGCCAAAGACACTGCTAGCTAGGGCATAGCCACCTATAGTTAACTAACATAAGCAAACAGCGACAAACGTCGCAAGCCCCTGCATATCAGCAACACTGACTGGCAACTACCAGCTGCTATTAGTGCCGACCAACAGGCCACAGCAGGGACACCGACGAGCTCGCCCACAGACACACAAACAATCTGCCAACATTCCCTCACACTGTGCCTCCGGTATATGACCTATCGGACACAAGATCGATAACAAACCTAACTGTTGCAGGTTGCTGACGCTGAACGAGGACTCTGTACCAGCACCCAGCGCCAGCTGCCGAGCAGCACAAACGCACAACGTCAAGGTATCGACATGTATGATACCCACTACTAACAAAGCCTATCCTTACACAACCTATCGCAGGCAGCAACACAACCGCTACTGCCCTTGCCGCCCGACCTAACTTTCGCAGAGGTTTTTTTTCCCTTGGCCCTTGGCTTGGTACTTTTTTTCCTCTGCCCTCCAAACCGCTACCCTTCGTCAGATTTCGACCAATCTATCTCCAGATGAGCGCGTATTAATGGTTAATCCTAACCAGACGTACGCAAACATCGCAGTACCCACATCCTGCGACACCTCACTTTAGTGAATACTAACCCTTATGCAGAGATGGCAGTAGACCTTTTGTGTTGGCCATCATGCCGGCGTGGGCGTGGAGGGGCTCCACCTCTTTAAAAAAAAAAAAATAAATAAAAAAATAAAAAAAAATAAAAAACACATATATCTCAGATGTTTGAGACTGAAGAAAGGGCTCTGGAACCATATAGTCCCATTTGATTTGGGATTGGGGAGGGAGCCATGCTTGAGTAGTCCAAGAAGTTGTGCAAAGCCGTTGTGACAGAGTGGCGTACTGGTTAGGGCATCTGACCAGTGAGCACGAGACCCAGGTTCCAATCCTGGCCTTGGTACTAATTTGATACTGAACATTTTCCTGAAAGCAAATATTTGAGTTGTACTAAAATTAGAATATAGTTACTACACAATTTCTACCGAACAAAAAGTTTGCATTAACCTTCTTGGATTACGATGATTTGCAATTTCAGTGTTGAAGCCGATTGTTGTGAGAATTGACCATTAACACAAACAGTGCACTCAAAGAAATTTAGCAGTGTAACATTCTATCTGAATACTGCAGGCACAAAGAACAAAACTGTATAGTTTTACAAGAAACTTTACTTTTCTTGCAAATCAGAAACTAATTATTATACGAAGTTACTTACCATCCACTGACTGGAACACAAACTTTCCTTTCTCCGTTACAGCCATGTGCTTTTTGCGCATATGTGCTCTCATACTACGCAGCACATTGAATAGGAAACTGCAGTCATCATGGGGGCACTTAACCATACCTTCTGTATTTGGCTCTTTACCCTGCTTTTTTCTAATGTGTGCATTTAAAGATTGCTTAGCTAAAACGCTTTATCACACACAAAACACTTATTAAAATCCGTTATTATACACCCACAACCCATGAGGTATCAGGAAAGAATGGCTTTGTTCAAAGAATAGCTGTGTTTCATAAACTAGCCGTGATCTGGTTTGGCTCATGTGCGAGATGACATAATGAGCCTTAGCCAATCAGCAAGCCCAGCTCGAGACTCCACTAGGGATTCCCAAAGAAGTGGTTTCTTTGGGTCTCATAGCTGCAGCAGTTTGTACCCACACTCAGTATCACAGATTGTGTTAGCGATCTCAATTATATGAACACCTGCGAAATTCGTCAGCTAGTTGAATAGAACTACATACCATTCCTTCCACAAGTTATTCAACTGTAAGGACTTCTTCTTTTCTTAAATACACAAAAACGTATCTGAGGAACAGTATAGCCCAGGATCGCTTATCAGCTCTTCCTTGTTCCTCAGTTGAAAAACCTGTACTGAAAATACGCTATGTGATCAAAAGTATCCGGACACCCCACAAAACATACGTTTTTCATATCAGGTGCATTGTACAGCCAACTACTGCCAGGTACTCCACATCAGCAACCTCAGTAGTCATTAGACACTAAGCGAGAGCATATGTGGTGCTCTGTGGAACTCATGGACTTCGAACGTGGTCAGGTGATTAAGTGTCACTTGTGTTATACGCCGGCAAGTGAGATTTCCGCACTCCTAAACATCTCTAGCTCCACTGTTTCCAATGTGATAGTGAAGTGGAAACGTGAAGGGTCACATACCGCACAAAAGCTTACATGCTGATCTCGTCTGTTGACTGACAGAGAGCACCAACTGTTGAAGAGGGTCGTAATGTGTAATAGGCAGACATCTATCCAGACCATCACACAGGAATTCCAAACTGCTTCAGGATCCACTGCAAGTACTATGACAACTAGGCGGCAGCTGAGAACACTTGGATTTCATGGTTGAACGGCTGCTTGTAAGCCACACATCATGCCGGTAAATGCCAAATGACACCTCGCTTGGTGTAAGGAGAGTAAATGTTGGATGATTGAACAGTGTAAAAACGTTGTGTGGAGTGACGAATCAGTACATAATGCGGCGATCCAATGGCAGGGTGTGTTTATGGCGAATGCCCAGTGAGCATCATCTGCCAGCGTGCGTAGTGCCAACAGTAAAATTCGAAGATGATAGTGTTATGGCGTGGTCATGTATTACATGGAGGTGGCTTGCACCCCTTGTTGTTTTGCGTGGGACTATCACAGCACAGGCCTACATTGATGTTTTAAGCACCTTCTTTCATCACACTGTGTAAGAGCAATTTGGGCAGGTGACTGCATCTTTCAACACGATCGAGAACCTGTTCACAATGCATGGCATGTGGGGGGTTGTTATATGACAATAACATCCCTGTAATGGACTGGCCTGCACAGAGTCCTGACCTGACTCATATTGAATACCTTTGGGATGTTTTGGAACGCCGACTACGTGCCATGCTTCACCGGCCGACATCGATACCTCTCCTCAGTGCAGCACTCCATGAAGAATGGGCTGCCATTCCCCAAGAAACCTTCCAGCACCTGACTGAACATAGGCCTGTGAGAATGGAAGCTGTCATCAAGGCTAAGGGTGGGCCAACACCATATCGAATTCCAGCATTACCGATGGAGGTTGCTACGAACTTGTAAGTCATTTTCAGCCGGGTGTCCGGATACTTTGGATCACATAGTGTAGTTGAAAGCCAAGACATGTAGTATGATGATGTCACTGAACAAATGGGAAAGAAGAATGATCATCGAGTTAGCCTTGCTTTACAAGTAAGAAACCCTCCAATCACCCAGTTCGTTTGTAAATAAAAGTGTGTGAGTCGCTATTATATAGTTATACTGCTATTGGCAGTAGTAGTAGTAATAGTGGTACTCATCATTATTGTCATCTGACAACTAGTATCAGTGTTAGTAGTAGTGGTTGTCTTTAGGAACGCTGGGTATGTGTAAATTAAAATAGAAGAAATAGGAAATCCAGTAAGTTTTCTGGCCTACCCAGAAGTCCATGATCCGTGATCTGGTGGGAATTCCACACTGTAGGCGTACACATGTAACAGACAAGATATCAGGAAAGAATGACTTGATTCAGATAGATGTGTTTCAAAAAGTAACAGCGATGCAGATTGGTTGGAGTGGGAGACCACTGTCATGAGCATCAGCCAATCAAGAAATCCAATTTCTTGGTATCTGACAGTGATTCAGATTCCCAGCCTAGCCCAAATAATCAATAGGGGCAATACGTCAGAGACACTCAGGCTATATATGATGGTTACAGCTTGTGCACACATGAGGCATTACAGCTGCTGTAAATACATCAGATCGCACCACCCCCTGATGAGAGTGTGCTATGAAGTGCTGCGAGTCTATTGCTCATCACTGAAGCCTTTATTCACGCGCCATTGAATATTCAGTAGAGTCTGGACCTTGTCTCATTTATGTTTGTGGTTTGAATTGCTCCCTGGATTGTTGTATAGACGACTTTACTGCGCCCTGAACTTGTTCTTTTTATCCATTCACTTCATGAACTAGGCTGTTATTTACTTCCAGAACCATCTATTTCACTGCGCCTAACTCTACGTTACTACCAGCGTAAGTAATCATAAACTTACTGTTCTACCTACACAGTATAGGACTTCAAACACTGGCTACCGATAACTTCACGTCTCTGCACCGAGTTGTGTGGCAGCAAATATTAACCTTATACATTACCGATTAGTGGTATAAATCAGATGTAAACCTGAATCATAATCCTTAAGATGTCCTCCACAGATGAGACAAAGCTCTGAGCTTTTCAAGACAATCCATGGGACCACTTCTTAATTGCTTGACAAATTTTAAATATTTTTATTGTACATGATTTTCAGTCATTTCCGCCAAACTTCTTAAACAGTTATGTTTTTGCAGTTGCCAGACTGCCCAGCAAAAATTAATGGATGTGCTACAAACTGTATACTGTAGTAAATAACTTTAAAAATTACATTTTTAACAATAGAAGGGTTTAGTTAGGTTTCTAAAGTCACTCTGATAATATATATTTAAATATATGTCAAACTGCACAGATGTGCTGGAACATTTTTGGTGAAGGAATTGAGGAAATAACTGTAATTGAAAACAGAAGGCAGAACCTCTTCCCATGTTTGTTTAATTAATTACTAATATAACATTTGAACTTTGACCATACAGTTTAGAGGGCATAATATCAACAGAACCCTCAAAATATCAGTAGGATTCACTGGTTCACCATTTCATCTCAATCACTCACACCAATGATCAGATCAGACAAACCACCAGCAGAGTCAGTTATACCAACTTAAAACAAGCACGTAGGAATACTGCTGGTCCTGATCATTATACTGTCAAATTTTGTGTGATAAATGATCATAACAAATTAAATAATGCTCACAAACACACTAGCTAAATTTATTTACATTTCACTACTTTTTCCCATTATTGTTGTCATAGTTTTGACATGTCAGGATTGTAGCGTAGGAATTGGAGCTGAAATACATAGCACATGAATCTAGTCAATGACATTGGGTTTACCATGCCCAGAAAACCTACTGCATTACACACACTCTCCTAAATGTGTAATATATGAACTATAGAGGATCTGAAATCATAGTAGGTCCATGGTTTGAACATAAAAGGCCCGAAATTTCTCACAAGACTTACTTTAATATATACTTCCCATTAGCATGTGGAACTTAATTGAAATTGTTTCTCTTAAATTCAGCAAAAGTACATTGTTATTTTCATTTCTGGTTTGTATTGTATTATATTGTATAGAACTGGGAACCGAGAAACGATGGAGAGGCTTCGTCCCTGCCATAACTCTCAGTCGTTCACAACCCCACAACAGGCTACAGCAGTCCACTCACCCCACACTGAATCCAGGATTATTGTGCAGTTTGCCGCTAGTGAACCTCCCGGGAACATCTCATACCAGACAAGTGTAACCCCAAAAGTTTGCAAGCTAGAGTAATTATGGTGTACGCGTATATGGAGACAGTGTTTGTGCAGCAATTCCCGACATAGTGTAACTGAGGCGGAATAAGGGGAACCAGTCTGCATTCGCTGAGGCAGATGGAAAATCATCTTAAAAACCCATCCACAGACTGGTTGACACACCGAGCCTTGAGACTAATCCACCAGGTGGATTTGTGCCAGGGACCGGCATGCCTTCCCACCATGAAAGCAGTGTTTTAAGACCGCATGGCTAACCGGGCCAGCTTCATTGCTGTTTAGTGTTAACACAGTGCAATCTGTAGCAGTACAATTTTAAGATTAACCATTACGTGTGGATGTAACAATGTGAGTGGCAGGATTTGCACTGTGTATGTAAACTAGTGTTGGCACTGCTACAAGTGCAGCAGGAACAGTCCATAGGGACAGAATATGTTGAAAATGCAGCAAGTATATTGGAAAGAGCTAGTAACCAATGAATTAAATTACTTCTGTTTCATGTCAAATAAATACCTAGCAACACTTTCTCAAAGACTTTATCTGTGTCATTTTTTTCCATTCATGCACACAGTTCTCTACTTCTCCCCCCCCCCCTAATACTGTGGAAGTCAATTGGCTATGAGCTATTGGCACAGTCCCCTCTGTAGTATAACATACATGTAGTAATAGTTGTAGTAGTAGTAGTAGTAGTAATTGTAGTAGCAGTACTTCTAATCATCCTTCAGTCAAAAAGTGGAACCAGTTTTATATGCTGATGTTACATTTGTCATTAACTTTTGTGCACCAAACTATACTACAACCAGCTCATTTTGGAAGGAACATTTACAACACATTTTATGAGTGATTGTCTACAGCTGTTAAATATTTGGAACAAAAGCATGTTTGTGCCGTCAGCTTTACAATGGTATGTTTATTCTCTATGGGTTTCAGCTATTGCAGTTATATTTACAGAAGGATAAAGTGTACATCAAGGGATCAAAGATACGTTTTCCGCAACTATTACCCAAGTACATGTAGAACAAACATACGTCTCATAAGAGTCTGTCTGAACACAGTCCATATAAATCTGCTGTAACTTGACGTAGTTACATTACTGTAATATATTAGACTATTGGACATGTTATCTTGTTACAATTTAAGATCACAAAAAAACATAATTCTTTTTCGTAGATATTCCACTACTTTCAGGGTTAGTATGACCCTAAATGGGCAGGCCTTCTAGTAGGAGCTATCCAAACATTTCTTTGAAACAACTGAAGGAATTGTAGAAAAATTAAATCAGGATGATCAGACATTGATTAAAGCCTCCACCTGTCATCCATACATCATTTGTACCTTATTGAAAATAAATTATTTCGTAATGAAAAGTCTAGTGCTGCTCTGTTTATTCATTTAGCACACTCTGTATGCACACTGTCAACTGGCATCATGACAATGTCGACAGTATTTAGCTTCCATTTTATTTCTGCAATTTCCCATTTGCCTGCCTGAAAAACTGATCAAAATCCCTCCATAATGTGTGAAGCGTTGAGCTCAGAGAGAGGATAAGGTGGTATTGATACTGATTCAACAGATTTGTATAAAGTGTGAATGTGTCTGTCTAAAATGCACATACTTAGGTTAATTTTTAATAGACAACAGCAATGTATCATCTAAGTAATTCTTCACTTTACTGAATGTGTTGCTTAACAGGTTCCTTGTAACAGCCTAAAAGTCAACTTTAGTAATTTCCTTCATTTCTGTTGATAATTTATTGTAATACCTTATTACTGTACTGATCTTTTTGTCCATTCTTTCTTTGATAAAACAAAATATAAATTCAGTCTAGGTCTTGTTCCGGGGCCATGGCCAGAGCTGTTGGTGCTACAATTATCAAAGTGTCTAACTTGTATATCGGATTAATACCTAGATGGGGCACTAAATTTAATGAACTGCCAGGGTGAAAGTCATACTGTCAGAACAAATTCTAGAATTAAATTTTTGACAAGTAGTGGATGCCATGTCATGCAACATTTTCAACACAAACAGATGTTTAAACATAAATGTTCTTGAGCTCAATGGTTTCATTATGTGCTTTTGTTAAGAATGTAAGCAATAATTATTTTGTGTGTGTATTTTTAAATTTATTTTCTTGTCTACCAGTGGTACACTGATGCATTTGAAAAGTGCCACTTGAAAAGTGCTATAAGTGGTACTGTTGCTTGATTCAGTTTTAACTGGTGACTGCTAAACAAGATCCCACAGCATTTGCACTACTTACAGTAACACTTGCAGTTGGCAGAGCTTAAGGTAGTAACAGTTTCATATGTTGATGTTACATTTGTTAACACTTTATCACAAAAAATTGTACTAAAATTATGTGTTTTGAGAGATCTTTAATGTAATGTTTCGATGAAATTGCATATTTTCATAATACACAAATGTAAGCAAGAAAACCACCAAATATGACATTTTAGCCTTGCAAACACTAAGTCAACATGGCAGTTGCTTGGTTTGCTTCCATCAGCCAGTCAGTATGAGACATGTGACACTGTCAGTAAATCACAGTACAGGACACATCACCAAGGCTGTAGTAAATGGAGATTAGTCTCTAACTTTTCTTCTGCCATGCTGGTAGTATTAACTACAAAACCCATGGGCATTTGTGATCAGTAGCCTCCAGATGGTTTTATATAAAAAAAAAAGGTCTTGAGCTAGGAATTAGATGCAAGCATAATAGATAGGTGAACATGAAACACTTGTGTAACTTTTGTATCTCAGATGGGAAAAGGAACAGAAAGACAGTATAGATAGGGTACGAGAAAAGAGAACGCTAATAAATTAACGTAAACCAAATCACACAATGAAGCAGTTGTTATGCATCTTCACAGTTCCCTTCTGCAAATGTATCACAGTTTTTCAGGATCAAATGACAGTCTTTTAACTGCCACACAAAACATTATTTTATGATGATGAACATATTGTTTATTATCAGTTGTTCGTGAGTTAAGTGCATAAGAGGCCAATAAGATTTCAAGGGGGAATAACAAGAAATGTGCACAAATTATTCAAGAAATGTTTCGGTAAACTACAACATGATTTTATCTGAATCTCATTACTTTGCTACATGCAAGGCACCTTAGCAGAAATGGCCATTCTGCTCTGCTGAGCATAGCAGCATTCTGATTCATGTCATGATTACATCAGTTATTTCTGCAGTCACCTAAACTATGGTGACCACAGGAGTAACATGCTTAAAACTTTTGGCATTTCTCCAAGTAAAGAAAAGCATAGTGTGTTAAATTACGTAGGCATGCTGGTCATCCAAGGAGTTCTGTTGCTGGTTTATAATATTCTCCAAAGTTGACAACTGTGCTCATACATCAACACGGATATTTACTGGGAACCCATGACACAAAAACCAGTGTGGCACACAGTATTCTGCAGTTCCATACACGTGCTATGCAGATACTGATGGTCTCAGGTGATGACGGATAAAACCTGACTGGTGTGGTGGAACATGCTCTATGTAGAGTAAACTGAATATCAGTGAAATAAACAGTTATGAATCATAAAATTTTGTAGTAGTAGTAATTCTATCCTTTTAGTTATAGGATCAAAAGAATACGTATCTCGTTCATGAATAC
The DNA here is from genome assembly GCF_021461395.2 of Schistocerca americana. Taxonomy (NCBI): domain Eukaryota; kingdom Metazoa; phylum Arthropoda; class Insecta; order Orthoptera; family Acrididae; genus Schistocerca; species Schistocerca americana. The sequence continues at coordinate 510,396,081 of NC_060130.1, forward strand.
TCATTTTCTAGTAGAAATTAGTATGGTACTGAATTTAATGCAATTAACTGTTCTTATAATCTTCCATTTCAGTGTGTCTGTGACTTACTCTGTTACTCAGCACTCATCTGTGATGTTGAAGATACCAGCACTGTAAAACATCAAGCCCTGGAGGAATTTCTCCCCCAGCCACCCCAGCCCCTCCCCTTTATGATGCTACCTGGTTTTTGGCTGTATTTATACTTATTTTTAATGTTAAAGCAGTTAATTCATGATTTTGGAGATTGATAAAGTTTTCTAACTTGGGTGAAACTTTTCCTGGTTTTTATTTTTCCTTTTGTATATTGATAGTTACTTATGCCATGATGTTATACCGCAAAAATCCGTTTTCCAATAAATTACAGTAAAAGACTATAAAACAGAACATTGTCACTTATTCTTATTTTGCAAAGTCATTTTGATATTATTAGAGACAAATGCCTACATATTTTTACTGATTTACAGTTTATATCCGTTTAAGGTATCAACTTAACGTAACTTTAGTAATATTTACTCTAACTTTACACTACTGTTAATTCCCAGCTATTTTCATAAAAAAACTACAATTTACATTTGGTAAACAGAAGCTTTAAATTCAAAATCTTATAAAACTTAAAATGAAAGTTACTTACATAGTAATTTGGTCAACAGAACTTTCTGGAAGCTCCCAGAACAATCTGAAAGGTATATACTGTGCTTGTATGGGGCCAGTTGCTTCAGACTCATTTTGAATCTGAGAGTGTGAACATGATGTGAAGGCATTGATTTCTGCAGTTAGAAAGACAATAGATCTCTTCTTATCTTTTATGTCCATACTGAGCATATTTTCTTTGTGATTTTGGACAGTGTTTGTTACTGTGGATTGAATAATGTTACATGGTAATAAAATGTGAGATTATGCAAACTGATAGTTATGCTTCGAGCTTGTGATTTATGAGTCCCAGGGCCTACTGAATTATATTTATACCATGTGGTTATGAAGACCCTGTACACTGATGCCATTTGCAAGTTAAGTAAATAATTAACAATATGTGTGAGGATTCCTCTCTTGAACTATGTTAACAAACATTGCTACCAAAGTGCACTTGCACTGTCATCAACTTTTAATAATTCCAATATAATTAATAAAGGGAGGATCTTTACAATATAATGCCATCAACTTCACAACAGAACATGAATTCTCCTTATAAAACAATGAAGACATCACTTGGCTCTGCATGGAACTGTTTTGCAGTGAGCAGACTTTCTTTTTAACCCATAAAAAACGTTGACAGTTTCCATTAGGTCAGTCTCATGGTATATAAATAAAATCAGTAATATTATTAGTGAACCCTATTGACCATGGGCTTAATGGGGCAGACTATGTCAACCTTCTGTGCTAAAACATCTGACAGAGCTGCTATACCATCTGGAATATAAGAGATGTAGTTACGAACAAGAGCTACACTATTGACATATTTTCAGTCACATACTTGTATCGCACATGGCTTACTCCAGCGTGAACATTATCCTCATATTAATAATTTTTATAAAACACAAGAATATTATGAAATGATGTGTAATAATGTCCTTGGGCAACAAAGCCCTCCTTTCTTCACATACTCCAGTGTAATAACCATTTGTTTAACTCTACATTTGTGTGTCTGTATTGTAATACAGAAATTACATCATAAAATTTGATGCGAGGAAGTAATTCCATACAATACCAGAGTTAATAATGTTCCATGGGCCCAAGGTGAAAGGAACTGGAAACAGTTACATATTGTCCTCTGAACTTATCAGCAGCCCTTGACTAGTTTCCTCTACATATTTTAAAAGGCAGGCAAATAAAATAGCACTATTAATGAATTTTATAATGTTATGAAAAATTATATGCTATGCTAAATGTTCATTAAGTTTTGAAGAATCTAACTATAGTCATTATCTTTTTGATGCCCTTATTATGCTCCAGATCAGACTTCATTAGTTTCAAATGAGCAGACATGCTACACATGGTCCATTATTGAATTTCTGGAGGTATATGGTACTAACTCATATCAGAAGACAACAGTATTATGAAAAGGACAGTTACTACTCACCATATAGCAGAAATGCTGCATCGCAGGTAGGGACAACAAAAAGACTGTTACACACACACACACACACACACACACACACACACACACACACACACACACACACACACACACACACACTCAAGCAAATGCGACTCACACACACATAACCACAGTCTCTGGCAGCTGGAGCCAGAGACTGTCATGTATGTGTGAGTTGCATTTGTGTGTGTGTGTTGTCTATTTTCAACAAAGGCCTTGTTAGCTGAAAGCTCGCTTCCTGACAACATGTGACTCAACATCTCTGCTATGTGGTGAGTTACAACTATCCTTTTCATAGTAGTGTCATGTTCCATCCTTGATTTTCCAGTGTTTCACATGAGAAGATGTTTATTCGGAGCTCATCACAAAAACCATTACACAAACCAATAATGCCCCCAATGGAAACAATAACTATGATTAATCACCTGGATGTGAGCTTCTTCTCCACTGATGTAAAATGATGTTTACAGTTTTTAGTGAAGGCATTAAAATGTTTTGTTTATGCAAAAAGAAAATTATAATTGGTATAAAATTATTTACAGTGCTTACAAGGCGACATAAAATCAGCGTTATCAAAAAATATGAAATCCGTGACCGATCATGATTGTCGAATAGTGATTAGAATGTCAATAGAAATAAATTGTACCTGACATTGCTCTGCTACATATTATGTTAATGGTCAGCTCACAATTTTAAGATAATTGTTTATTGCCCACATTTTATATCAGTTGCTTGACATGACATAATTTTTTGTAGGATTTAACAAGCAGACCTCGTCAGAGTGTTAAATCTATGAGAAAGGATAAAAAAGTCAGAGTTGTCACAGGAACAAGAAACAGGCAGTTATGCAAACCATTATTCGAATGAAAGCCTTTACTTGATGGTGGTTCCTTGTCGGTTTGTATACAAAACACTCTTCTTTGTGGAAAAAATTTCAAACAAAACTTTTTTGCATTTGTTTGTGATACAACGTCTTTTTCAGACTGCTGGTACATGCTGCCCTGCTACAGAAACAGATTGCTTGAAAATAGTACATTTTTATGGCAATAAAACTTAGCAATAAAATATGGTCTAAGTACCAGTACTACCAACGAAAAGCTATAGAGGCAAACAGTGAAAAGTATTTAAAACACAAATGTTATCATAGTGTGGAAGAAGTGTATGTGTTCTTTTCATATATACCTATGTGCCCATACAACTGTATTCATTGACATGTCGCCAATATTTGTCATGTCACTCAACAAAGAAGATTGTATTCTGTCCTGTTCATGCATAAAATGTACCTCCAAGGATTTGATGCATGTGTATCACAATAACTAGTTCTGAACATTACTGCCACAAGCTGCTACATAATCAATTCATGAGTTATATGTATGTTACCAGTGACATAGGAAATACAAATAAAAGATGGATATTCCATTACTTTTCCAGTTTGGCAATGTGATGAATCTTTTTAACACTTCAAACATGGTTGAATATGTGAAAATAAAAATTTTCATACAAACTAACCAGTACAACAATAAGCACAAAAACTTATGAATCCTTGCCTGCTAGAATTGTCTGAACTGAATATGTGAGTAAAGCAGAAGCCAGTCTCTTAAACTGCTCTGCCTCCATAGGTAGTAATGCCGTTGTACAGTTACAATTCTTGACTACAGTTTCACGATTCAAAATCTCCTTTAATATAGGATCCTCTCTTTGTTTTATTCCATTTTAATTTCTTCTTTTTCATTTCATGTTTTCTAATTTTGGTTACTTTTATGTCCTTCTGCCTCATTTTTGTTTCTTAAATAACATCTCTTCATGTATCCTTGTTTCTGTACTCCACATCCCCATAAATGCTACTATTGTCTTCTATTTGATGACCCTAGCTTCATTACTGTTTATTTATGTTGCTCTCTCTGAAGTGTCAAATCACTTAAAATTTTTCATAATTTGCTGTACAGTTAACATGTTCAGATTTTCTGAATTAGATTTGAGTATGCTAGGATTTTCAGGTTTGCTGTGTTTAGACATTGATCTCAGAATGCAAAATACTTTTTACTGAAGGCGTAAGTTTTTAATTTGTAATAGAGCATAGGACCAGCAACATTGGTATGAAATATTTGTATTTTTCCCTAATTCCATCATAGCAGCAATAATGAATTGAAAATGCTAATTGCCACAGAGAAATGACCATTGTTGCAACTGTGACAGATACAGGGAAAAAATAAAATAAGATAAAAAATAGGAAATATTTTTTTATTTATCAGTTACATCAAAATTTTATTACAAATTTGAAAAGATAATATTAGTCAAATTACAAATACTACCTAATCCTAGACTTTTATGGTGATATTTCTTACAGTTCCCTCTCTGTCACACTGTATACTAGTATATGCGGAAGTTAGGCAGAAGGAAGTGAAGACAAGAGTCTAACTTTCTATCAACAATAAGGCCATTAGAGAAATGGCAGAAGCTTGGATTGGGAAAGGATGCAGAGGAAATTGAGCATGCTCTTTTGAAAGGAGCCATAACGGTACCTGCCTAAAGCAACTTAGGGAAATCATGAAAAACCTAAATCTGGATGACTGGACAAGGATTTTAATCACCATTCCCCAAATTATGAGTCCATTCTGCTAATGACTGTGCCACCTCAGAAGTAATTTTATGAAAAATGAAATAATGAACTGTCTAGAAGTTATTGTACTTATAGACATGCTTAGTTTTGTAACCTTACATAGCGATTTCTCTTTCAACAATGACATTTACATGCAGGACTTCTGACTTTCTGTGGGAAACCCAATTAATGGCTACATAGCAGAAATGTTTGTCAACCATTTAGAAAAATTAAAGAAACTGAATAAAGGTATCACAAATAATATCAAATTGTGTGTAGATGACATTCCCATTATGTTCAGCTGAACGGGTGATGAAATGACAATAATTTTCATAAGTGCTGCCATCTGCATAACAATCACCCATGGGCATGAAGTGAATAACACCATAGTCCTCTTTGAAATGTAGATCTCTAAAGAGAACTAGCAACTGCATTTTGATATTTTGAGGAAGTCTACTAGTAAAGATCTGTATTCAATGTAAAATACAAAAATGCAACTCTAGGTAATTCTGGCATCTTCAGGATGCACAGGAAAGACAGTTGGAAATACTGAAATTTGGATTACAGCACACTTAAGCTGGTACACATTAGAGAAGCACAACAGGACACCTATTCCAGCACATATTAAAGACTAAGGCCACTCTTTGAAAACTGTTAACAACCTGGAAATTCTGCAGCCAACTGAAAAAAAGGAAAGCATATACACCATAGAGGAAATGAAAATGGAAATATTCATCCATAACAGAGTGAATAAACATATAATTTTGAATGAAACAATAGAATTAATGAGCCAAAAATTCAATAATCTTTGGTCAAGTTTAACGCATTTTATGGTAAATTTCTGTGTATAGACTTACAACAATGATCACCAATATACTGCCACAAACAACTTGCCTAACATAGTCTAGGAGCAATGTGAAGGTTTGCGTGCAGTTACAAAAGAAACAAATCAGACTAAGAGCAGCCGACCAGTTGCAAAGGATAAAGTAATCTTTACCTAGGTTTCAATAGATATAAATCTATCTTCTTCAGAAGACGGCCTGGGGACAATGAACATCGTAATATATATTAAGGTATGGAACATGAGTCAAGTTTTTTTTTTTTTTACTTTATTGTTATTTTAAAACCTGTACAATTCAGGTAGGCTGGCAGCGGCACACTACGCCGCTCTTCAGCCATAGCGTTTTACAAGAGTATAAAACATGGTGAATGACAATGAACAAAGTGACGGGCAAAAGAGAGAGGTCACAGAGACATAAAAAAAAAAAAAAAAAAAAAAAAAAAAAAAAAAAAAAAAAAAAACGGAGTCGTTCACATGTGACGATAACAACACGGAAAACACGGCGGCACGGCGCACAAAACACTGGTGAGTCCGACGGCACAAGTGAACGTAGGAGTGGGATGGCGGACACCAAAAACACTATATGACGTCACACACACGAAGCACAAAAGGCGACGATCTCCGGCGCGCGAATGTTCACTATACGTGTGCGAGTCCGGGGACCTGCCAAGAGAGGAGGAGGAGGAAGGGGAGTGGGAGAGCGAGAGGGGAGAGCAGAGATGCCACGGGCAGGGGAGATAGGGGGGAGGGAGGAAGGGGGAGAGGAAGCCCGGGGGAAGAGGGGGAAGGGAGGGGACAGGGAGATGGAAAAAGAAGGGAAGAGAAGAGAAGGGAGGGAGGGTGCCGAAAGGAAAGGACACGGGAAGTGGGGGGTGGGGCAGGGTCAAAGTTGATAGGAGGGGTAGATGGAGGGGACGAGGACATCATCAGGGAGAGGGAGCTGGCGGAAGCCACCTTGGGAGAGGGTATGGAGGGTGGAGAGATGGAGACCGGGTGGGACGTGCGAATACAGGCGCGGCAGCGGGCGGGGGTGGGAGAGGAGCGAGGAAACGAGCGGGTGAGGAGGATCAAGTTTACGTGAGGTGTACAGGATACGTATCCTTTCAAGGAAAAGGAGGAGGTGGGGGAAGGGGATGAGATCATACAGGATCCGTGTGGGGGAGGGGAGACGGATGCGATAGGCAAGGCGGAGAGCATGGCGTTCAAGGATTTGGAGGGATTTATAGAAGGTAGGGGGGGCGGAGATCCAGGCTGGATGGGCGTAACAAAGGATAGGGCGGATGATGGATTTATAGGTGTGGAGGATTGTGGAGGGGTCCAGACCCCACGTGCGGCCGGAAAGGAGCTTGAGGAGACGGAGTCGGGAACGTGCCTTGGCTTGGATTGTCTGGAGATGGGGAGTCCAGGAGAGGCGACGGTCGAGGGTGACGCCAAGGTACTTAAGGGTGGGAGTGAGGGCGATAGGACGGCCATAGACGGTGAGATAGAAATCAAGGAGGCGGAAGGAAGGGGTGGTTTTGCCTACAATGATCGCCTGAGTTTTGGAGGGATTGACCTTGAGCAACCACTGGTTGCACCAAGCGGTGAACCGGTCAAGATGGGATTGGAGAAGGCGTTGGGAGCGTTGCAGGGTGGGGGCAAGGGCGAGGAAGGCGGTGTCATCGGCAAACTGGAGAAGGTGGACGGGGGGCGACGGCGGCGGCATGTCCGCCGTGTACAAAAGGTACAGAAGGGGGGAGAGGACGGAGCCTTGGGGCACACCGGCGGAGGGGAAAAAGGTGTAGGAATCGGTGTTATGGATGGTGACATAGGAAGGACGGCGGGAGAGAAAGGAACCGATCAGACGGACGTAGTTAATGGGAAGGGCAAAGGTTTGGAGCTTGAAGAGGAGACCGGAATGCCAGACGCGGTCATAAGCGCGTTCGAGGTCAAGTGAGAAGAAGATGGCGGAGCGACGGGAATTAAGCTGTTCGGAAAGGAGATGAGTGAGGTGAAGGAGAAGATCGTCGGAAGAGAAGGATGGCCGAAAGCCACACTGGGTGACGGGAAGGAGGCGGTGCTGGCGGAGATGCTGGTGGATGCGGCGGGTGAGGATAGATTCTAGGACCTTGCTGAAGACCGAGGTAAGGCTGATGGGACGGTAGGAGGAGACGGCGGACGGCGGTTTGCCAGGTTTAAGGAACATGAGGATACGGGAGGTTTTCCACAGGTCGGGGTAGTAACCGGTGGACAGGACTACATTGTAGAGCCTGGCCAGGGTGGAGAGGAAAGAGACAGGAGCTTCACGAAGGTGACGGTAGGTGGCACGATCGTGACCAGGAGCGGTGTTGCGTTTTGTGCGGAGTGTAGCAATGAGATCCTGTGTAGTGATAGGGGCATTGAGTTCCGTGTGTGTAATGTTGTCCAAGTACTGGAAGCCAGGAGCGAGGGGAGGGGAAGAGGTGTCAGTTCGATCGCGGATATCTGGGAAGAGGGAGTAATCGAACTGGGGATCATCGGGGACGGAAAATACATCGGAGAGGTAGGAGGCAAAGTGATTGGCCTTACTAAGGGAGTCAGGGAAAGGGTGATCATCATGGAGAAGAGGATAATAGGGGGAGGGTTTAGTTCCGGTAAGGCGACGGAAGGCCGACCAGAACTTGGACGAGTTGATTGGTAGGGTTGCATTTAAACGGGTGCATGTCTGTCGCCAGTCCCGGCGTTTCTTAGCCGCGAGCAAATTACGAACGTGTCGCTGGAGTTGCCGGTGGCGTCGTAGTGTGTCCGGGTCACGCGTGCGGAGGAAGGCACGGTAGAGACGACGGGATTCACGGAGGAGGAGAACGGCCTGTGGGGGTAAGGTAGGACGGTGGGGGTGGATGGCGACAGTAGGAACGTGGGCCTCCACGGCCTCAGACAAGGTCCGCTGGAGAAAGGAGGCGGCATGGGTGACATCGTCAGGGTGGTGGTAGGTGAGAGGGTGGCTATCGACCTGGGTGGAAAGGGTATCCCGGTAGGCATTCCAGTCGGCTCGGGAATAGTCGTGGACATACTTAGGGGGAGGGTCAGTACGAGGGTCGGGGCGAGGGCGACGACCGTCTGAAACGGTGAGGAGGACAGGGAGATGGTCGCTACCAATAGGCTCCAGGACATCCACCGTGATGCGGCCAAGGAGGTTGGGGGAGGAGAGGATAACATCAGGAGTGGAGTTGGATTCAGGACGGGTATGCCGGGGGATGGGGACGAGGTCACCTTGAAGGGTGGAGAGGAACCGATGCCATCGCCGTAACTGGGCAGCGGAACGACTATGGATGTTGAGGTCGGCGGCGATCACGTAGGAGGAAAAGGTACGATCGACGTGGGAGAGGAAGTCGAAGGGAATAGGAGCGTTGGGGTGGACATAGATGGTGGCGCAGGTAACGGTAAGGCCGGGGAAGAAGAGACTAAGGATCAGGTGTTCGGTGGGGTCGGGAAGGAGAGGTTGGAGCCGAACGGGGATCTGGCGGTGGTGACCAATGGCAACTCCGCCACGCGCAATCGGGAGGGGATTATCGGAGCGGTGGAGGAGGTAGGGCGAAGTGTGGACTGTGTGGTGGGGTTGCAGGAAGGTTTCATTGAGGAGGAAGGCATCCACGCGGTGGGTGGCAAGGGTGTGCAGGAACAGGTTTTTGTTGGCGGGAAGGGAGCGTATGTTGTTGAAAAGGATACGTTGCTGTCGCGCCATGACTGGGATTTAAACGAGGGTGTCAAGACGGGAGAAGGTGAAATGGGCCTGGTTGTTGGAGTAGGTGGCGTACATCTTGAGTTGGAAGATGGAACGGGCAGCAAGGGAGATCTGCTGGAGGGTGTGAGGGCGCTGAAAGGGATGAACATTCTGGAGGACGATGGTGAGGAACCTGATGATGTCCTCAGCGGTGGGTGGGGGACGAAGGGAATTGCCAGGAGGGGTGGGGGCGTCCAGAGGACGGACAGGTACGGTGAGTTCAGGAGTGGTTGGAGGGGGTCGGGCTTTACACTTTTGGGAGTAGGTGGGATGAGGGAGATTGCAGGTATTACAGGAGGGAGGGGATTGGAGGTTAGGGCACTGCCGGAGGAAGTGCGCCTGCCGACAATGCGGGCAGGTGGGGGCCTCGCGGCACTCAGCTGTGGGGTGCGCATTATAGCGCAGACACCTCTGGCAGCGCAGGGATTGAGGAGGGGAACGGGAAGGGTCGACCTTGTACCGCTGGTGGAAGAGGAGGGCACCCTCCTTCAGGAGACGGTCAATGGAGGGGGCGTCCTCAGAGAAAACCCGCATAAGGCGGGTGGGGCCGGCCGAGTTGAAAATGCGGCAGACCGCCCGCACCTCCAGCGTGGGATGGGCCTGGAGCTCCGCCAACACCTCCTCCTCCGTGATCGACGGACTGAGCCGCGTGATCACGGCGGTGAGGGTCGGCGGGCGACGCGGGGGTTGGGGTTGGCGGGTAGGAGATGGAGAAGGAGCAGGGGTAAGGGAGGCGTTGGGACCAAAACGGGTGATGGGGAGACGGGAGAGGATGTCAGTATGGAGGGTTGGGCTGGGGGAGGAGATGAGAACAGAATCTTGGCGAGGAGTGAGGAGGGAGATGGGGGCACCAGGACAATGCTGGCGAAGGAAGAGGGTGAGGTTCCGGGCTTCAAGGAGAGAGGGATCAGGACGGGAGAGGAGGTAGCGGTAGGAGGAAGGGAGAGAGGAGGAGGATGAGGGGGCAGGGACAGGCGGGGAGACTTCCATGGCATCAAGGGTGGGGGAAGGAGGACGAGGTGCAGCCTTTTTGGAAGCAGAGGAAGCAGGGGTGCCACCGGGGCGCTTGACGGCGGTGGAGGAGGTGTGGGGGATGGGAACAACGGGAATGTGGCGGGGAGGGGCAGGTCCCGGGGCCGGAGTCGGCGCCGGAGATGGTGACGGTGACGGTGAAGGTGACGATGACGATGACGGCGGCAGAGGCGGCGGTGATGGCGAAGGTGACGGGGAGAGCTGGGCGTGGGCGGTGGCCCGACGGGCCACCACCCGAGCTGGAGCTGCAGTGACAGGCTGGGGGAGTGGGGGGAAGGGATCAGAACGAGAGGAGCGGGAGGAAGAAGCGGGAGAGGGGGCGACAAAGATAGAGGGTGAAGGGACAGTCAGGAGAGGTGGAATGGAAGGAGGGAGGTGGGACTGGGCACACCAAGTTATAGTGGTGGAGGCGGCGGAAGGGGAGGTATAGACAATGGCGGTGGTGGTAGTAGTGGCAGTGGTGGTGGGGGCGGACATGACGGGAGAGAGAAACAAGAACGAAGAGGAGAGGACAGAAACCGGGGACAGACAAAGACGAAGACGGATGAAGACGAAGACGGCCGTAGACCAGGGTCAGGACGGCGGCGATGGTGGCGACCAGGCGGCACCGGATGGCGGCGGCGGCGGCGGCGGCGGCTGCGGCGGCGAGCACCGGCAGGCGGCGGGCACCGGCGGCGGCGGCGGCGGCGGCGAGCACCGGCAGGCGGCGGCGGCGGCGGGCACCGGCAGGCGGCGACCAGGCGGGGGCGGCGAGCCCCGGCAGGCGGCGACCAGGCGGGGGCGACGGGCGACGAGCCCCGGCAGGCGGCGGCGGCGGCGGCGGCGGCGGCGGCGGCGGCAAGGACCGGCAGGCGGCGACCAGGCGGGGGCGACGGGCGACGAGCCCCGGCAGGCGGCGGCAAGGACCGGAAGGCGGCGACCAAGCGGCGGCGGCGGCAAACAGATGACACGGCAAGGATCTTCCACGTCGAAGGCGCACCCTGAGAGTAGCCCAGGCAGTGAAACTCTTCGATGAAGAAGAGAGGGAATCCAACCCTCGAATGCATGAGTCAAGAATAAAGTTTAACATATATTAGGAAAATATTGTATTACAAGATGTGAGAAAGATTCCTGGTACTTACAGTATTATAACAACATGAAGTGATATGTCCTTATCGTTTAGGCAAACATCTGCATAGTTACATTATACATATAAAATATAGCCCTGAAAACAGGGTTTGTCAGACAAATAAAATAGGTACATGGAAGTTGGAGGGCGCATAAGCGACTGAGTAAAATCGGCCAGCGTAGTAGCACAGCGGCCAGGGCAGGTGGCGCTCATGTCGCGAACTATGTGCCGATAGGCGTACTGAAGTAACATTTGAAACATCAATATTAAATGCGTTCTTAAATAGAGTGATAATAAATAAAATGGCAAGCATTTAACACTCCCGTTATGACATTGTGGGAGGTATAGGAACAATAACGTAGATACATACATCAAAAAGACAGGTGGCGCTTCTGCCGTGAGTTACATGCAGTGGTCTATATAGCCAGAATATAAAAGTTATATTACCATCTAGAGGGTTGGATCCCCTCCTTCGAAAGCTTCAGATTGCAAAGCCTGGGCTACTCTCAGGGTGGAATCTCCGTCTTCGAAGATTGTGTGTGTCTGTCTGTCTGCCCGCTGCTGTCGCTGTTCGTTCGTTCGTTCGTTCGTCCGTCCGTCCGCCTGCTGGCTGCCCATCGCCGTCGTCGTAACCGCTGCCGCTGCCGCCGCCGCCGCCGCCGCCGCCTGCTGTTCGTCCGCCTGTTCGCCGCCGACGCCGACGCCGACGCCGACGCCACCTGCTGTTCGCCGCTGCCCATCGCCGACGCCGACGCCGACGCCGTCTGCTGCACGTCCGTCTGTCCGTCGCCGTTCGTCTGCAATGAGTACTCCCACCTCCACCGTCATCTACACCTCCCCCTCCCCCTCTCCCACAGTCACTTCCTGGAGTGCCGCCTCTGGCCTCCCTCCTTCCACCTCCCCTTCCCTTCCTCCACTTACCCACCCCCCTATCTCCTCCCCTGCTGTATACCCACACCTCTACACCCTTCCTCCAGCCTCCACACCCTCAACAGCTCCCACTACTACCCCCGCCCTCACGTACGCCTCTGTTGCCGCCTCTCAGGTGGTTGGCTTCCCCTCTCTCACCGACCCCGTCGCTTCGTCTTCTGCATCTCCCGCACGCATCACGTTGCGCCGAGCCACCATCGCCACCACTGAACCAGCTGCTTCTCCCGGTGCCTCCACTACGCCACAGGGATCTGCCACCCGCCACCTCCCTCTCCTCCCCGTCCCTCTCCCCTCCTCCCAGCCTCCAGTCTCCAAAAAACCCCAAAAGCGCGTCCTTACCGACTCTGCTCCCGCCACTTCCCACAAAAAATCAACGCCACCTCCCCCTCCCCCTCCCCCTGCCGTCACCATGGACACCACCCCTCCTCCTGCCACCCCTACCTTGGCCCCCACCCTCCACACCTTTGTCCTGTCCACTCCCGATCCTAAGTTCCTCGACGCTCGTACCCTCACCAAGGAAATACGAAAGTACTTACCTGGTGCTCCCAACTCATTCCCCGCAGGGACTCAGTCCTTATCAAGTCCCCATCCCCATCATTTCACACAGACCTCCTGCGAAAACTCCCACGAGTTATGTTTGGCCCCCACGCCTCTCTGACACCCTTCCTTTCCGCTTCCACTCCTCGTCAGCCCCAGCCTCCCCGTCGCCCCCCCACCTACACCGCTGTGATCACCAAGCTCAGCCCGGTGATCACAGAGGATGAAGTGTTGGTAGAATTGAACTCCCACCCGGACTTGGAAATCCGCTCTGCTCGCCGTATCCACAATGCCTCTGGTCCCACCTACCTCATGCGGGTATTCTCAGAGTCCGCCCCGTCCATAGACCATCTCCTCACCCAGGGTGCCCTGATATACCACCGTCGCCACCCTGTTGAATCCTCCAAATCCCCTCCCCAATCCTACTGTTGCCAACGGTGCCTGATGTACAATGACCACCTGACTCCCAACTGCAAAAACCCCCCCACCTGTCCCCATTGCAAGGCCTCCCACTTTCTCAAGAACTGCCCCAACCTCGCTGCTCCTCCTTCCTGTAATACCTGCAATGGCCCCCATCCCACATACTCCCACAAGTGTAAAGCTAAACCCCCTCCAGCCACCCCTGAACTTACAGTCCCAGTTCGTCCCGTCGATCCTCCTGTCCATCCTAACAATTCCCTCCGTCCACCCCCCACGGCCGAGGACATCATCCGGTTCATTACCGTTGTACTCCAAAACATTCACCCTTTTCAGCGCCCGCACACCTTCCAACAAATATCCCTTGCTGCTCGCTCTGTGTTCCACCTGAACACCTTCGCCACTTACTCCCACAACCAAGCCCACTTCACCTTCACCCGCCTCGACACCCTAGTTTAAGTCTCTTCCCTTCCCTCTCTTCCCCCCCTCCTTCCCGTCATGGCGCGGCACGAGTCTCGCATCCTCTTCCAGAACATTCGCTCCTTCCGCTCCAACAAATACCTCCTCATGCACACCCTCTCCCACCACCAGGTCGACACCTTCCTCCTGAATGAAACCTTTCTCCAGCCCCACCATTCTGTCCGCTCCTCCCCCTATATCCTCCACCGCACTGATGCTCCTGGTCCTCGTGCGCAGGGTCGAGTCGCGATTGGCCACCTTAAGCATATCCCCGTCCGGCCACAACCTCTCCTCAATGACCCCACTGAACACCTTATCCTTAGCGTCTTCTTCCCCTCCCTCACCATTACCTGTGCCACCATCTATGTCCGCTCCACTGCTCCTCTTCCTTATGACTTCATCTCACACATTGATCACACCTTCTCCACCTATGTGATTGCCGCCGACCTCAACGTCCATAGCCGCACTCCTGCTGCCCTTCGGCGGTGGCATCAGTTCCTCTCCACAATCCAGGGTGACCTTGTTCCCATTCCCCAGCACACCCGACCCGAAAGTAACACCACCCCCGATGTTGTCATTGCCTCCGCCAACCTCCTTGGGCGTATCACTGTCGCCGTCCTTGACCCCACAGGTAGCGATCACCTCCCTGTCCTTCTCACCATAACGTCTGCAAACCGCCCCCCTCCAGCTCCGCAACCTGCACCCCCTCCCAAGGTCGTCCATGACTATCGCCGTGCCAACTGGGCTGCCTACCGGGACTCCATCTCCACCCAGGTCGAAAGCCACCCTCTTACCTATCGCCATCCTGACGACATCATCCGCGCCTCGTCCTTCCTTCAGACGGTAATTACTGACGCCGTGGAGGCCCATGTTCCTACTAAAACCATCCACCCACACCGTCCCACTCTCCCTCCGCGGGCTGTCCTCCTCCTCCGTGAATCCCGCCGCCTCTATCGCTCCTTCCTCTGCACTCGTGACAGGGATACACTCCAACGCCACCGGCAAATACAGCGACACGTAAGGAACCTTATTACAGCAACGAAACGCCGGGACTGGCGCCAGACCTGCACACGACTCAATGCCACCCTCCCTATCAACTCCTCCAAGTACTGGTCTGCCTTCCATCGTCTTACTGGTTCCCTTTCCGCTCCCCACTACCCCCTTCTCCATAACGATCGCCCCCTTCCAGACAACCTCAGTAAGGCCAACCACTTCGCTTCCCACCTTTCCGAGGTCTTCTCCATCCCCGATGATCCCCACTTTGATTATTCTCTTTTCCCCACCGTCATGGAACGTGCTGATACCTCAGTCGCTCCACTTGCTCCTAGTCTCCAGTACTTGGGGCAGTTGCCCCCCTCGGACGTCAACACTCCCATCACAGCACAAGACATTAAACTTCTCCTCCAGTCCAAACGCAACACGGCCCCTGGTCACGACTGTGTCACCTACCGTCACCTTCGAGAAAGCCCCTATTCCTTCCTAACTGTCCTCGCCCATCTCTATAATGTCATCCTCTCTACTGGCTTCTACCCTGACCTGTGGAAGACCTCCCGCGTCCTCCTCTTCCTCAAACCCAACAAACCCCCTTCTGCCGCCTCTTCCTATCGTCCCATCTGCCTCACCTCCGTCTTCAGTAAGGTCCTTGAATCCATCCTCTCCCACCGTATCCATCGGCACCTTGCTCAACACCACCTCCTCCACCTTACCCAGTGTGGCTTCCGACCCTCCTTCTCTGCTGATGACCAACTCCTCAACCTTGTTCACCTTCTGTCCCTCCAGCTCAACTCCCGTCGCTCCGCCATTTTTGTTTCCCTTGACCTCCAAAATGCCTATGACCTTGTATGGCATCCCGGTCTCCTCTTTAAACTCCAAACCTACGCCCTGCCTATCAATTTTGTCCGTCTGGTCGCTTCCTTCCTCTCACACCGTCCTTCCTATGTCGCCCTCCACAACACCAACTCCCGTATCTTTTATCCCACGGCTGGCGTCCCCCAGGGTTCTGTCCTCTCCCCTCTCCTTTATCTCTTGTATACAGCTGATATGCCCAAGCCACCCCCACCAGTTCACCTTCTCCAATATGCTGATGACACCGCCTTCCTGGCTCTCTATCCTACCCTTCAAAGGTCTCAACGTACCCTCCAAACCCACCTTAACCAGTTCACCACTTGGTGTAACCAGTGGCTCCTCCGTCTCAACCCCTCCAAAACCCAGGCAATCATCATAGGCCGTACCACTCGCTCCTTTCGCCTCCAAGATTTCTACCTCACCCTTTATGGTCGTCCTATCCAACTCACCCCCACCGTGAAATACCTTGGCCTCACCCTTGACCGACACCTCACCTGGACCCCTCATCTCCTGACCATCCAGCAGAAAGCCCATTCCCGCCTCCGCCTGCTGAAACTCCTGTCCGGCCGGACATGGGGATTGCATCCTTCTACCATCCTCCACACCTACAAATCCCTCATCCGTCCTATCCTCTGTTATGCCATCGTCGCCTGGATCTCCGCCCCCACCCGCTTTTACAAGGCTCTCCAAATCCTTGAACGCCATGCGCTCCGCCTTGCCTTCCGTATCCGCCTTCCTTCCCCCACACGGCTCCTGTATGAACTGATCCCCTTCCCCCACCTCCTCTTGTTCCTCCAACATCTCCGCATCCTTTACATTGTTCGCAGGGTTGATCCCCCCCACCCTCTGGTTTCCTCCTTCCTCTCCACCCCCCGCCCGTTGCCGCGCCTCTATCGCTGTATCCCTCCCTCTCTCCACCTCCACACCCTCCATCTCCTTCATCAGGGCAATTTCCAACGCCTCCCCCTCCCGGATGACGAACTTCGCCGTGACATATACCCTTCCTTCCAACTATAACCCGGCCTTGTTCCCCCCCCCCTCCCCAGGGCCCCCTTCTCCTCTTTCCTCCTTCTCCCAGAGCGGATTTTCCTCCATCCCCCCCTCCCCTGAGACCCTGCACCCCATACTTGCCTCTCTCCTTCCCACATCCCTCCCTACCTGGCCCTCTTCCGAGCGCCCCCCATTTCCCCTCCCCCATCTCTTCCCCTCCCTCCCTTCTTCAGGTCTCCCTCATCTCCTTGAACCTGGCAGATCCTCTGTATTGATCAACATCAGTGTGCCACGTCAGTGTTGTGTTTCGTGCTTTTCTCGTGTGCGTCAAGAGGTGTGATTTTAATTGTGTGCTGCCTTGAGGTTCGCCGTCAGTGCTACGCTGTGTGCTATGCCAGCCGTCAACACCTTTATGCTCCAGTCATACTGTGCCTTGTGTTTCTTTTAATCGTCGCAGTGTGTGGCTTTTTGTGTGTGCTACTTTTAAACAGTTTTTTATCTCCATTTTACAGTCACCCCGTTTTTTTTTGTATATTGCCTTCCATGATGTTCTCCCTTTTTTATATCTATGTTCGCCTTCTTCTCTCCTTTGCTGTTTTTAAATGTCTTCTATTGTTTTGTTCTATGTCTTTCGGCTGAAGAGCAGCGCATATGCTGCTGCCAGCCCGCCCCGATGGGGAATTGAAATACAATAAAGAGAAAAAAAAAAAAGTTATATTACCATATTAGTGAAGCACATAGAACGTATATAAGTCAACACAGTAAGAACAATCAGTAATGGCTTTTAAGAAAATTACGAGACCTGGTCCACAATCCAGTTACTACGTGATATAGAATAAGAGAAAATTACATGAGGGCCGTTGTAGTGGCAGCCATACATCGTGAGAAGAACACATTATATAAACGGTAGTAAACTGAAAGATTTGAAAGTGCATTATAGCTTCCTGAGGAAATAGACTACTGAGGTTACTAGCATTAATGTTATATATTAAACAGTACGGGTTTAAAGCCTTCGAAAAATTGTTTACAGGCAAGGTTCAACTGATCATTCAGTATATTGCCGTCTTTGAGCTCTAGATGTTTAAAAATAAATAGCTCTTCCCACAGATCTAGTCTCCGTCCTTTGACCTGTCTATGTAGGATAACCGTGTCTTCTAACTGTTTAGGCGTATGGCCGGTTATCAAGAGGTGTTCAGCAAAGGTAGAGTTGCGAATATTCGTTCCTTTTTTACCTAAAAGATGTTCTTTATATCGTGTTTTCACAGCTCTGCCGGTTTGACCAATATAATAAGAGGGGCAGTTATTACAGGTTAGCTTGTAAATACCTGAATTAGAAAACCAATCGCTGGCAATCTCTACTGACTGTATAAGATTTCTTTTTAAACTGTTATCTGTAGAAAAGGAGATGTTACAGTTATATTTTTTATTTAGAAGATGTTTAATCCTATACGATAAGTTACCCAGGAAAGGGATGGAAATAAATTTTTTAGTTTCTGTGGTATCCGTGGGGAGACTAGACTGGTGTCCTTTGACATCGTCAGCCTTTACACAAATGTTCCGGTTGATGAAACCATAGACCTTGTAAAAGAGAATCTTCTTAAACATAAAAAATTAAGTGAAACTCAGATTGCGGAACTCATTGGTTTGCTTAAGGTCATTTTAAAATACAATTACTTCACATTTAACGGGAAAATGTATGTACAGCCAGATGGTCTAGCAATGGGTAGCCCCCTCGCCGGTATTCTAGCAGAGGTTTTCATTAACGCCCTGGAAACAACGTTCTTCAATTCAAGTTCCGAATTACGCCACAAAATCCGCTATTATGCACGGTATGTTGATGATATTTTCATTGCTTTTGATGGCGCTGATCATGAGTTAGAGCATCTCTGACACTTTCAACGGTTTACATGAAAAAATTTCCTTCACAAAAGAACTTCAAAACGATAAACGTGAACTTAATTTTCTCGATTTAACAATTTCTATAGAAGATAATTCCTTTCATTTTAATATCTTCCGCAAGGAAACATATTCAGATAATGTCATTCCTGCTGACTCAACCCATCCAAAAGCTCATAAATTGGCATTTTTTCATTCCGCCATTCACCGAATGGTAACCACTCCTTTATCACCTACGGATCAAAAAAAGGAATTGAATGTCATCAAAGCGATTGCGGTTAATAATGGGTATAACCAGAATATGATCGATTACCTGTTCAATAAGAAAATCTCCCAAAAATGTTCGACTTTGAGAAATAATCTCCCCACGGATACCACAGAAACTAAAAAATTTATTTCCATCCCTTTCCTGGGTAACTTATCGTATAGGATTAAACATCTTCTAAATAAAAAATATAATTGTAACGTCTCCTTTTCTACAGATAACAGTTTAAAAAGAAATCTTATACAGTCAGTAGAGATTGCCAGCGATTGGTTTTCTAATTCAGGTATTTACAAGCTAACCTGTAATAACTGCCCCTCTTATTATATTGGTCAAACCGGCAGAGCTGTGAAAACACGATATAAAGAACATCTTTTAGGTAAAAAAGGAACGAATATTCGCAACTCTACCTTTGCTGAACACCTCTTGATAACCGGCCATACGCCTAAACAGTTAGAAGACACGGTTATCCTACATAGACAGGTCAAAGGACGGAGACTAGATCTGTGGGAAGAGCTATTTATTTTTAAACATCTAGAGCTCAAAGACGGCAATATACTGAATGATCAGTTGAACCTTGCCTGTAAACAATTTTTCGAAGGCTTTAAACCCGTACTGTTTAATATATAACATTAATGCTAGTAACCTCAGTAGTCTATTTCCTCAGGAAGCTATAATGCACTTTCAAATCTTTCAGTTTACTACCGTTTATATAATGTGTTCTTCTCACGATGTATGGCTGCCACTACAACGGCCCTCATGTAATTTTCTCTTATTCTATATCACGTAGTAACTGGATTGTGGACCAGGTCTCGTAATTTTCTTAAAAGCCATTACTGATTGTTCTTACTGTGTTGACTTATATACGTTCTATGTGCTTCACTAATATGGTAATATAACTTTTTTTTTTTTCTCTTTATTGTATTTCAATTCCCCATCGGGGCGGGCTGGCAGCAGCATATGCGCTGCTCTTCAGCCGAAAGACATAGAACAAAACAATAGAAGACATTTAAAAACAGCAAAGGAGAGAAGAAGGCGAACATAGATATAAAAAAGGGAGAACATCATGGAAGGCAATATACAAAATAACGGGGTGACTGTAAAATGGAGATAAAAAACTGTTTAAAAGTAGCACACACAAAAAGCCACACACTGCGACGATTAAAAGACCACAAGGCACAGTATGACTGGAGCATAAAGGTGTTGACGGATGGCAGAGCACACAACGTAACACTGACGGCGAACCTCAAGGCAGTACACAATTAAAATCACACCTCTTGACGCACACGGGAAACAGCACGAAACACAACACTGACGTGGCACACTGATGATGATCAATACAGAGGATCTGCCAGGTTCAAGGAGATGAGGGAGACCTGAAGAAGGGAGGGAGGGGAAGAGATGGGGGAGGGGAATGGGGGGCGCTCAGAAGAGGGCCAGGTAGGGAGGGATGTGGGAAGGAGAGAGGCAAGTGGGGGGTGCAGGGTCTCAGGGGAGGGGGGGATGGAGGAAAATCCGCTCTGGGAGAAGGAGGAAAGAGGAGAAGGGTGCCCTGGGGAGGGGGGGGGGGGAACAAGGCCGGGTTATAGTTGGAAGGAGGGGTATATGTCACGGCGAAGTTCGTCATCCGGGAGGGGGAGGCGTTGGAAATTGCCCTGATGAAGGAGATGGAGGGTGTGGAGGTGGAGAGAGGGAGGGATACAGCGATAGAGGCGCGGCAACGGGCGGGGGGTGGAGAGGAAGGAGGAAACCAGAGGGTGGGGGGGGGATCAACCCTGCGAACAATGTAAAGGATGCGGAGATGTTGGAGGAACAATAATATAACTTTTATATTCTGGCTATATAGACCACTGCATGTAACTCATGGCGGAAGCGCCGCCTGTCTTTTTGATGTATGTATCTACGTTATTGTTCCTATACCTCCCACAATGTCATAACGGGAGTGTTAAATGCTTGCCATTTTATTTATTATCACTCTATTTAAGAACGCATTTAATATTGATGTTTCAAATGTTACTTCAGTACGCCTATCGGCACATAGTTCGCGACATGAGCGCCACCTGCCCTGGCCGCTTTGCTACTACGCTGGCCGATTTTACTCAGTCGCTTATGCGCCCTCCAACTTCCATGTACCTATTTTATTTGTCTGACAAACCCTGTTTTCAGGGCTATATTTTATATGATTAATGTAACTATGCAGATGTTTGCCTAAACGATAAGGACATATCACTTCATGTTGTTATAATACTGTAAGTACCAGGAATCTTTCTCACATCTTGTAATACAATATTTTCCTAATATATGTTAAACTTTATTCTTGACTCATGTTCCATACCTTAATATATATTACGATGTTCATTGTCCCCAGGCCGTCTTCTGAAGAAGATAGATTTATATCTATTGAAACCTAGGTAAAGATTACTTTATCCTTTGCAGCTGGTCGGCTGCTCTTAGTCTGATTACGTGGAACCGTTGCTGTAGCGCAGCTATGTTTAAAATACTGAAAAGAAACAAACCTCTCCCCGAAGTAAAATTCATAAAATTCACCAATAAGTTGGTCAGCACATATAGTGATGTGATAAAGAATTTTCAAGCTAAGCAGTTATCCTGTGGACCATAATTGTTAGTAAGACTTATGATCTACTTAAATGTTCATTCACTTAAAACTGAGGTTTACCACAGAGCTCATTTGCATTCCTGGATAGAAAGTAAGTTTATAATATGTAACTATATCCTCATTTGATCAGTACAATCACATGTTATAATTCCTGTTACAAATCACTGTTGACAACACATTCTAGTCATAATAAAATAAGTACCTATCTGCATTAAAGCATATTATTATCAACAAGCACAAAGGAATCATGAAATAGTCAGACACTGCAAAGTGACTGCTACATTAATGGATGGGGTCCAGCCATCCAGGAGTGAAGTATGTAAGCAGACAAAGAAATTTATGTAACAGAATATGCAGAATGTTTCCTTACTTACCATACATGTATTCTTGCTTATACAGTGAATTACACTGGGGTTTTCATAATGCTGCAAAATGAAATGCCTAGTCATAAAATGTAAAACACTTCAAGTATAATTTCACAAGTACATGACACAACAACATATGTGCTTTTTGAATAGGCAAAAAGTGTCGCAAATGAGAAAATCTTGTCAGTACTGTATTTAATTTTATATCTATTACTGTATAACATAACAACAGTCAGCAATGAAATAAAATTAAGTAGAAGTGTAATCAAAAATCAAATTAGAAGTAAAAACATTTTTAAATAACTGTTACTGAAAACTAACACAAATTTCCAACTGAAAGGGAGGGAAAATTTTTAAGGTCCCAAGTTAGAAGACCTCTGTTTTTTTTCAAGGTACAAGATGGTGAATGACTCACAAAGTACGGCTGAACTGCCCACATATTATATAACTAGTTCTCAAATTAACTTGCATTTTACTCATCATAAAATTCTTTACCTGAAAAATTAACAATATTTTCCAAAAAGCTTTAATAACAGTACAGCACTTAAGTGCGCATAACTACAAATATTTACGAATGTTCCACCATCACTAACTCAAGTCACACGCCAAAAACAAAATAGTACAAATGGTGGTCTCTCATATGTATTCCTTTATGAGATTCTAAAATAGGTCATAACATTGAAACACTGACCAAGAAGCATCATTTGTTCCAGGTACACTATTCTCAAGGTACAATAATCCCCAATCCAGTACAACAATTTAGGATCCAGCCAACTACAACAAATTTATGTTGTCAAGGCAGCTACAAGTTTTCATGGATCACCAGATGTTGGCTTTTATAAATAATATCAAAGAAGTTGAATCCAAAGGAGAGGATATAGACATTATTTTGACCGATTTTCATTGTGATGCAAAACAATGTATAGGACGGAGCTTGGATATGTCAGTGAAAAATATCTGATGAATCTCCATGTGGACATAGTAGTGTAAAAGGTAAGGAACAAAATGTTTTCTGAGACTGTACATTTCTGTTTACTGATGAATGTGTTCTGAAATATATTCAGAAATGCACTGGAACAAAGGCACATAAAGCAATGGGAGATGTTGAACTGTCATTACAGCTCAAACAGCTTGATAGTCGTTCTGTATGATAGAGATGCTGCTGAATCCAAAGGAACAGAAGAGGAACTTCTCTTGTCACAAAATGGAAAATACAACTTTGCAAGTTTATGATGACTTGTAATCACTTAAAGGAAATCATGAGGTGTCTTGGGTTTGGTTTGTGTTGACACATTTGGAGTGGCTAACTAACGATAAGTATTCTGTCACGTAAAATGTATGGAAGTTATTCATAACACACCGTCAAAACATGTATGTTTCCTGTCTGTAATTTGTGCTGATGAGCAGTAGCTTCTGCCTAAGTGTAGATATTGGGTTCTCATTTCATGTCTTCAAAATCTAACTCGTATGGGCAGAGATACTGGATAGATGTCAATAAAGATTACAAATATGTGATAAATGCTTTCCCATGGCATGGCAAAGATTAAACTTGTCCTGATGGTGAACATCCTAGTAATTTTGCACTGAAGAAAATTCTACCCTATACCTAAATAAAGGAAGAAATTTTCTGTGTGAGAACTTCTTTGTGCCACTTTCTCTTGTGTGATATCTGAAAACCAACCAGACAACCTTCCTTGGTACAATAAACAGAATTAGAATGGGCATGCCAGAATCCATGAAGAAAGCTCACAAGAAACTATTCAAAACTGCAACTTAAAAAAAAGGTGATATGAACCTTATAGTATGCCAGGGAAAGCCAGGCATGTTTGTGATAATTCTGTTCCTTGCATCCAGATTTACAAATCTGAACTGACGTGAACCCAAAGCCTAACAGTGACATATTACAGTGAAACCATATACAGAGTAAATGTTGTTGACCAGGTTGCTCACAACTACTAAGTGAAATATGCTGGAAGAATGTGGCCCATTGATATTTTTACAATATTCTCTATTTAGCAGGCATCAATGGCTGGGTCATCTATAGAGATGTAACAAAGCTCAAAACAACATCACAAGATTTCTTCTCAAGCTCATGGTGTAGCAGAAACCAAGGCCAGTCTACAAGAAATGTTTTATGACATTTCCCTATGTCTGTATACATTACAGAGTCTAGTCTACAGACAATGATGATCTGTTAGTATCTAACAGGAACAGATTACACAGACAAACTAATGTTTAACTTAAGATAATGTGTATCAAAGTGCACACTTCTGTTAGATTGTGTTAACATACTGACTCTGTATTAAATGTTTTTGTTTACTTGTAAAAAATATAATTTTGTTTGCAAACTGGTTTGCATGTCTATAAGAACACAATATTTCTTTACGATATTATGGACATGTCTCCACTAATTGCATTTTTAAGTTGATTTGGACAATAAAATGAAAATATTCAATGCTTAGAGGTAAAACATAATAATGGCCATTGAATCAACTATCTGTTACAGAAAAACTGATCCAACAAAACAGAAAAGGCTAGGAACAAGCTGTAAACATATGAACTATGGATTGGACATTTTTGTCCTAACTGTGGTTCTAAGGGGTTCTAAAAATCCAGCAGTTCTAGTATTATTTATTCTTTAGATGAAGATTTAAATAATGACAAGCTGTGGTATATTTATCACATACTTCCTGCATCCTACTATCTTCAGTGCCAGTATTAGTCTTACTTGTTATTAATAAAACTAATAATATTTCCAGAGTCATGTCCATGGCTCCATGAGATTAATATGAAAGTTTCAAGGGCAGATCATTCAATTATAGTTATATACACTGAGAGGCTTACCTCATCTGGAATTTCTGTGAATACAGTTAAGTTCCAGTCATGTATTAGATAGTTGTAGCCATTTTCAAAATCTTCTTGTACCCTATGAAAACAAAAATCATCAGTCACTAAAGAAACGTAAACAAGTATGTGTTATGTAGTTAATAATTATCAATTTACCTGTAATCTACAAAATGCAGATCTCCCACTTTCAGTACCTCTTGTTTAACGAATAGCTCTTCTGCTTTACTGCTACAAAAGCACTTCTTATCTTCATTAGATACTTGCTTCACAGTTGTGTCTGCAACAAATTGACCTCTGTATTACATTACCATGTGTAATTGTAAGTCAAATTATAGAATTAATACTTAAGTCACAAAATTTTAGTGTATTTTCAAGAGTAGCACTCATTTTTTAAGAACTTGGCTATATCAAATGCTTATATCGTGTGTAACAAGGTAAACTGATTTTGATAGAAAGTTTCATGTATGAATAAAATTATTTACATCTATTCCTTAAATCTATACTCATTTTATAGAAGTAAGGGTAACCAGCAACTGCTGTGAAGAACTGGACTCATTCCTGAGATGCAGTTGCCACTTGAGTCGACCTGTCTTATGAGATTTTACTGATTACCCTCACATTCAGGATAATCTTTTATCAATGGAATTTACTCAAACAATTCCTTCCTCAGACTGCATTCTGTTTGAAGTGGTACTGCATTATTTTTAACTTAGTATCTAATGTATGTGAAATTTTTAAAAACCATAAATTTTAGTATAAATTCACATTTCAGTTTTGGCAACAGCGACTAAAAGAATTATGAAAACAAATGTTCCTAGTAAGTGTTGAACAAACTATATTTTTTTCAGCTGAAGACAAAACACTCAAAACAGTTACTGTGTAAAATAATTGATACACATTACAAGAATGATTTATATCATGGCGCAAGTGTATTAGAGATTGCTGAATAATTATTGCTTGAGTTGTAGGAAAGACTTCTTGTTGACAGCCACAACGAAGGTGGAACTATCTGTTTAAAAAAAAAAAAAATAGTTCAAATGGCTCTGAGCACTACGAGACTTAAAATCTGAGGTCATAGGTCCCCTATAACTTAGAACTACTTAAACCTAACTAACCTAAGGACATCACACACATCCATGCCCGAAACAGGATTCGAACCTGCGACCGTAGGTGTCGCGCGATTCCAGACTGAAGTGCCTAGAACCGCTAGGCCACATCGGCCGGCTGTACCCCAAGTTCCAATAAATTTTTTTCTGTTTCCACTGCACATATATAAACTAATATATGAAAATGATCACATCACAAATATGTGTAATTTTCCATGTATGTGCACAGCATTTATCACATGTCAAAATGCAAACCAGTACTGTTTAACAATAAAGCTGACTGTAAACTGAGATAAGTGCTACGATCTACAGCAGGTGCAAACAGTTGGCTACACCACTGAAGCAATAGATCACCTCCTACAAGAATTGTAAGTACAACAATGCGACCTTGATACCCATTTATCTGACACAGATGTTTCCCATAATTCAGCAGACTCCCATTCTGCCATTCATGTTTCACAGAATATTCTTCAAAAACTGTTCATTTTATAATATAATGCAGATCGTGCTTATCTGGTATTGTGGTCTGGCTGGTATGTTTCAATTTTTCCTACATAGTAGTAGCATCTTTCAAGACACTATATTTAACAACCAGAAAATCCTGTAATAGGGTTAAAAAGTAAAACAAGACCAGCAGACATTTCCTAGCTTTAGGTAACCCCAAATTCATGCTATGTTGGGTTGGTGCTGGTCATTAGGGGAGAAGAGAATATTTGAGTACTGTTATGACAATCGTATAAATTATTGTGACTGCATACCCGGAAATTATTAGAAGTACAAATTATTGATTGTCATAATACAGAACCACTGAGAAAAGAAACTTTGAAATTAGAATAATTTCAGCAGTCCAGTCTTATGGAAGACATGTACTTCAGATGCACTCTAGAAAAGTTGTTTCTTCCTGTCAAAGGGATTTGGTGCTCCAGTCTCAGTTTAGCATGAAGACCTATGCAGTAGAAGAAAGTGCACGACATCAGAAATGAGAAAATATGAAAATCTGATGCAAGACACTTAAGTTTCTTGCGTAAATAAATGTTATTGTTTTGGCATAGAAAACAATGTCAACAGTGAAAATTAGTTCAACACTAGAAAAAAAAAGTAAAAACTGATGACCAAGAGCAGAGTCATATTAGTAGTCAATATATGTGATGCAAACATTTTATTATTAATCTTCAGAAAAAAAAACTTTAAATTGATTCAACTACATGTTCTTTGTACGCTGTTGGGGCCTCAGGGGTGAATGAAAATGTCAAAAAGTGAAAGAGAAAGATAGAAAGATTACTATGTAGCATCCTCATTAACTTGAAGACATCATGGGTGGAAGACAAATGGATTAGACAGGTATGGTTAGGCACTCCTTTTCAAGGGAGCATTTCCTGCATATCCATTGCGATATCTGATGGCACTACAGACATTGTAAATATGAATGAGTGGAAGTAAATTTGAAGCCTGTTGCTCCTTTAATTAAGTCCAGTGTGTTAAGAACTTAACTCCATAGTTCGAAGTAGATGTCAAGAGCATTAACGATTTAAATATGAAGAAATACAGGATAACTTTATTTGATTAGACAATTGTAGTTGGTTCAATAGAAGCAGAAGTTTACGTGTTAAGTTAAGCATAATTCTGACCCACCAGGCCTAATGAATGAAAATAAAAACATGTTACACTTATAATAATATTTACCTATAATTGGTGACTGTGAACCAATCTCAGATTCCTCCAAGTTCTCTTTTGCTTCACCTACACACATGTATATTTCACATATTTTTAACTCAGAATCGCAAGGTTCATTGGGGATCTTTGGCTACCTGAAACGAAACACACCAAGGAAGAATGTTTTGTCGGAATTTATCTAAGAAAGTGGCCTCACAGTCTACAGATGCTAATAACTCAGAATACTCACATAAAAGGTTGAATGATATTGTTTGAGTTATCGTCATCTGATGTTTCTAATTTTGGGATTTCTTCACTTGTAGCTTCAATGAGTATGTGAATAATGGCTGTAAAGAAATTTGTATTGGAAGCAGACTCACATTACGTACAGTATTCTGATAAAAAATTTAGGACATACGTCTTTATATAAAGTAATCCAAATCTCTGAATACAATGTGGTGTTTTACATACCAATATACCAGTATGCTTTATTATCACCGCACTATTGAGGATTGTGAGGCATTTGCAAAGACGTCTACTGAAGCATTTGGAAACTGTATTGTAATGCTGTCATTAACAAATGAGGTTGGAGTACTTGATGCAAATGAAAAGGTGACTGGAATATTCTATCTAGTTCCTGAGAAATGGTGTCTTTTGTTACATGATTATTTTAGGTGTTATATTAATACCTGCTACAACCATGTTCATCTCTGAAATTGAAATTCTAAGGCTGTGATACCAACAAGTTCTGATTTCTGTGATGTGTAAAAGCAATGACAGTCATGAACATTTCTGGGTTTTGCCTGTTACACTGTTATTGGAAATATCAACGAAGGAGGCTAATAGAAAAGAATGTCATGTACAACTGTGCTTACAGAGCACTATCATAAATTATTGTAAGAATTCCTACAGATTACTTTGTCTTTGTTAGAAGCACTGTTACTGAAAAATCTACTCCTCGCTACTAAAATTTAATAGCGCTGTTAAGGTTTGCCACAGCTGAATCCACTTTGTAGCTGTTTTAAAACATGCTCACCGTTATTGTGTTATAATTGGTAACAATTCACTCATAACATTCTGGAATAAGGGCAGTTATGGCGGTTTTACTGTCTTAAATAACATTCTGGTAATTCAAAATAGACTGCGATGTGGAGTTGAAAGAAAAGTTTTGCTATTAACATCGCAAACAAGCCTATCACAGCTTCAAATTGATCGTAAAATAACTAAAATTAAACGAGTGGAGCTATATTTCTACGTACACCTCTAAGATACGTAAGAATGAGGGTTGTAATATATTCACCAGTATATATTCCAGATACGCTGTATCACCCATGTCTCGCATGATCTTTATTTCTGAATTTCTGGTTTCTCGGAACAGCTTAGCATATAGGAAAGAAGGTGACTTACGAATCCGCATACACCCTTTCCACATCTATGTCTTTCCACAAAGCACTTGTGGATGAACAGTACCAACTTTTATATTATGCGTTATCCACAAATCTACAGACTAACACATGTAACAGAATATGAAAACTCTCAGGGTAAAATTTGTTCTTAAAAGTCGCATACGATAAATATAATAAATATTTTTCCTGAAAAATAAGCAGCTGAAACAATACCGTTATTTACATTGTGAATCATGACATACAGTAATTTTATTTCACAGCTTATGTTCCGTACACGAACAATGCAAACGCGTTTGGTTATTAACATTTAAGAAACTATTAGTCATCCATTATAGTGAAAAATCCGTATCCTTTCTTTTATTTGATTTTACTCACATAACGCAGCGAATAACGTGAGACAGGAACGCAAACTGCGCCATTCTTGAAGCTTCACACAAAACAGAAAGAACGAGACGCTCTTCCAACAGATGCGCAGCAACTAATACGATTTCTGTGGTTTATGCACTGCTGCCAACATACGACAGCGTATGTGCCAGAGATTTTTGCTAGTGCTTGATTTCACGTGCCGTGTATTATGCTTACGCTGTAGACAAATATAACGATCGTCACTAAATCAGAAATAGCTTACAGGACAAAATGCAGGAAATGGTTCACATGGCTCGAAGCACTATGGGACTTAACATCTGAGGTCATCAGTCCGCGCAAGTTGCCGAAGTGGCTTCAAATCGAAAGACTTGCACACGGCAAACGGTCTACCTAACGGGAGGCCCTAGTCACACGACATTTATTTAGTCTCCTAGAATTAGGACTACTTAAACGTAACTAACCTAAGGACATCACACACATCCATGCCCGAGGCAGGATTCGAACCTGCGACAGTAGCAGCAGCACGGTTCCGGACTGAAGCGCGTAGAACCGCTAGGTCACAAAGGCCTGCAAAATTCAATACTTAGCAGCCCGAGTGTCGCTTTCCAAGAATTGTTGCTAGCGTACTATGGTTAACTAGTGGCATATACGCTGAATATTTAAGTCTGTCCAGCGATGGGCTTTTTAGTGTTCTACTGGAAATCTTAACACGTAAATAAGTTTGTATAACGCGATCGAGAAAGATTGCAAAGAATTAAAACTGAAAGGGAGCTTGGGAGATTTATTATTGCTTCGATGGTGGGTTATGCTTTAGTAGCACTATGAGCACGTACAAAAGTAATTTCGGTGTTAATAACAATCCTGTTTTGTTTCAGCTCCTAATGATTTGAAGTTTCTAAGAAGGACTTGCTAATGACGTTGAACATCATAGGTTACGATCCTTCACGTCACAAGTGACCGCCCTTAGTCTGCATTTTACTGTTCGTTACGTATAGCGCATCATGTATGTTCACCTCTCTAACTTCGTTTCACGTTCGACTTAGTGTGTGTTGCACAGGTGGAGTGGGTTCAGAGAATGGATCAGCTAGCGAAAGACCACGATTCAATTCATCAGCAGGCGCAAATCAACTTTTAATGCATATCAACTTTTATTGTACAACAGATGTCTTTATCATTAATTTACTTCGACCTAAGATTGTGACTTCTGTTCACTAGCCTTCTTTCTATGGTTATTAGAACGTTTTAAAGGCCTCTGGAAAACGGATTGGGGGAGGGGGGGGGGGAGAATGCCATTTATTTCAATCGTTCCGCCTAAATTTGCGAAATATTTATTATTTTGTTGTTATTATTATTATTTATTCATCAAACGGCTTTTACTTCTGTCTTGTATCTTTTGTCGTTGGTGTCACGAGTCGTTAACGGATTTGATGTCTGCAGCTGGTATGGTCCGCTAGTGAACGAGCACAATTACCTGGCTGCAACGCCGTATCAAGCGGTTGGGAATGGATGGGGCATTCGTCCACCCTTCCCACTTCAAAGTTCAGAAGGGGGGGGATACGTTTTCTGCTCTCCCAAATTCATTTAAATTGAAGATCGCCTGTTTGACTTCATATTATAAGGAGAAAAAATCACACCTGCAAGATTTTAGTCACAGCAATCGACTCAGCTCGAAAATTTGGGACAAATAATTCTGTTTGTAGGCAGTGTACAGTTTTTAAACTTTCGGCGTGGACTGGTAGTTCATCCGCTGTGCCCCACTGCAGCAGCTTACTGTCCTAGCGCGAAATTCCGTGCAGTGAAGTGAAGACCAGACTCCTCCTATAGGCTGGGTGTTGCTGGCGCGAGCCGGCCGTAGTGGTCGAGCGGTTCTATGCTCTTCAGTCCGGAACCGCGCGACCGCTACGGTCGCAGGTTCGAATCCCGCCTCGGGCATGGATGTGCGTGATGTCCTTAAGTTAGTTAGGTTTAAGTAGTTCTAAGTTCTAGGGGACAGATGATCTCAGATGTTAAGTCCCATAGGGCTCAGAGACATTTGAACCATTTTTTTGTTGGCGTGGGAAAAGTAAGGAGGACACGTCACGTCAGCCCAGCGTGTTTTGATATCTTGTTCGAGAATGGGTGTTGTTTAACGCAGGAAAGAGGCATGTAATACAGGTATGAAATATGTCGACCTCATGCATATATACTTTCTCTATTATTTTAACAATATTTGAGTACTGATTTTCTCCACCGTGTATAACATGAAAATTAAAATGAATAAACCTAAGCAGCTGAAGAATTATTATGAAATGAAGTTAATGCTTTTCGATTTGCGGTTTAATCATGCCAATCACGCCGAAGAATAGTTCAGCTCCAGCAAGTGTACCTACGTCACTTTCACCTGAAACTGCTACTGCTACTGCTGCCAGTGCGGCACGATCCTACTAAATACACAGGCACTGCAGAAGCCACTTTAAAGTTTGATCCCCTATACTGTAGACGTATGATTGTATCCCATAGACTATACGAAGTCGCAAAAGACGCTCCCTCTGGTCCTATTTAGTTGTTTGCAACACTGTTTTGTAACACACTTTGTACACGACCAAAAATTTTGTTTTTCTGCCACATCTTTGAGTCCTGTGCCAGGAAACTAGACGTTACACGATGTTAATCGTTTTCTTACGGCGGATACCATAACATGCCACACATCGGGTGATTTTATATAAAAGACAGTTACAACATAAGGAAACCAGAAGAGTTTGCTCGCATTGTGCACAGTCTCCAAACTACAGTCCGAAGGTGATTCACAAGCTATACATTTAGGCTCGTCTCTCACACTGATGGAATAGCTGATAAGTCTACGTTTTGCTTCGACTGATTCCTCATATTGCAGCCATGTGCGCGAGCACTGTTTCACTGCTAGCAACCCATCCACAAAACTCATTCCCCAACTCAGACAAGCGCTGTCAGTCTACATCTACATCTACATTTATACTCCGCAAGCCACCCAACGGTGTGTGGCGGAGGGCACTTTACGTGCCAATGTCATTACCTCCCTAATCTCTCTAATTTTACATTCGTGGTCTCCTTGGGAGGTATAAGTAGGGGAAGCAATATATTCGATACCTCATCCTGAAACGCACCCACTTGAAACCTGGACAGCAAGCTACACCGCGATGCATAGCGCTTCTCTTGCAGAGTCTGCCACTTGAGTTTGCTAAAAATATCTGTAATACTATCTCGCTTACCAAATAACCCTGTGGCGAAACGGGCCGCTCTTCTTTGGATCTTCTCTATTTCCTCTGTCAACCCAACTTGGTACGGATCCCATACTGATGGTCAATACTCAAGTATAGGTCGAACGAGTGTTTTGTAAGCCACCTCCTTTGTTGATGGACTTTATTTTCGAAGGACTCTCCCAATGAATATCAGCCTGGCACCCGTCTTACCAACAATTAATTTTATATGATCAATCCACTTCAAATCGTTCCGTACGCATACTCCCAAATATTTTACAGACGTAACTGCTACCAGTGTTTGTTCCGCTATCATATAATCATACAATAAAGGATTCTTCTTTCTATGTATTCGCAATACATTACATTTGTCTATGTTAAGGGTCAGTTGCCACTCCCTGCACCAAGTGCCTATCCGCTGCAGATCTTCCTGCATTTCGCTGCAATTTTCTAATGCTGCAACTTCTCTGTACACTACAGCATCATCCGTGAAAAGCCGTATGAAACTTCGACACTATCTACTAGGTCATTTATATATATTGTGAAAAGCAATGGTCCCATAACACTCCCCTGTGGCACGCCAGAGGTTACTTTAACATATGTAGACGTCTCTCCATTGAGAACAACATGCTGTGTTCTGTTTGCTAAAAACTCTTCAATCCAGGCGCACAGCTGGTCTGATATTCCGTAGGCTCTTACTTTGTTTATCAGGCGACAGTGCGGAACTGTATCGAACGCCTTCCGGAAGTCAAGGAAAATAGCATCTACTTGGGAGCCTGTATCTAATATTTTCTGGGTCTCATGAACAAATAAAGCAAGTTGGGTCTCACACGATCGCTGTTTCTGGAATCCATGTTGATTCCTACAGAGTAGATTCTGGGTTTCCAAAAACGACATGATACTCGAACAAAAAACATGTTCTAAAATTCTACAACAGATCGACGTCAGAGATATAAGTCTATAGTTTTGCGCATCTGCTCGACGACCCTTCTTGAAGACTGACACTACCTGTGCTCTTTTCCAATCATCTGGAATCTTCCGTTCCTCTAGAGACTTGTGGTACACGACTGTTAGAAGGGGGGCAAGTTCTTTCACGTACTCTGTGTAGAATCGAATTTGTATCCCGTCAGGTCCAGTGGACTTTGCTCTGTTGAGTGATTTCAGTTGCTTTTCTATTCCTTGGAATAGAGGATTTAGAGAAGGAACTGCAGTGCGGTCTTCCTCTGTGAAACAGCTTTGGAAAAAGGTGTTTAGTATTTCAGCTTTACGTGTGTCACCCTCTGTTGCAATGCCATTATCATCGCAGAGTGTCTGGATATACTGTTTCGATTCACTTACTGCTTTAACGTAAGACCAGAACTTTCTAGGATTTTCTGTAAAGTCGGTACATGTAATTTTACTTTCGAATTCACTGAACGCTTCGCGCATACGCTAACTTTGACATAGTTTAGCTTCTGTTTGTCTGTGAGGTTTCGGCTGCTTTTATATTTGCAGTGAAGCTCTCTTTGCTTTCGTAGTAGCTTCCTAACTTTGTTGTTGAACCGTGGTGGGTTTTTCCCGTCCCTCACAGTTTTACTCGACACGTACCTGTCTAAAACGCATTTTCCATAAACACTCAACGTTGTCAGTGTCGGAACGGAAATTTTCGTGTCGCTCTGTTAGGTAGTCTGAAATCTGCCTCCTATTACCCTTGCTAAACAGATGAACTTTACTCCCTTTTTTTATATTCCTATTTTCTTCCAAATTCAGGGATGCTGCAACGGCCTTATGATCACTGATTCCCTGTTCTGCACTTACAGAGTCGAAAAGTTCGGGTCTGTTTGTCATCTATAGGTCCAAGATGTTATCTCCACGACTCGGTTCTCTGTTTAATTGCTCGAGGTAATTTTCAGATAGTGCACTCAGTATAATGTCACTCGATTGTCTCTCCCTATCACCCGTCCTAAACATCTGAGTGTCCCAGTCTATATCTGGTAAATTGAAATCTCCACCTAAGACTATAACATGCTGAGAAAATTTATGTGAAATATATTCCAGATTTTCTCTCAGTTGTTCTGCCACTAATACTGCTGAGTTGGGAGGTCGTTAAAAGGAGCCAATTATTAACCTAGCTTGGTTGTTGAGTATAACCTCCACCCATAATAATTCACAGGAACTATCCACTTGTATTTCACTACAGGATAAACTACTACTAACAGCGACAAACACGCCACCACCGGTTGCATGCAGTCTGTCCTTTCTAAAACCGTCTGTGCCTTTGTAAAAATTTCGGCAGAATTTATCTCTGGCTTCAGGAAGCTTTCAGAACCTATAACGACTTCAGCCTCGGTGCTTTCTATCAGCGCTTGAATTTCCGGTACTTTACCAATGCAGCTTCTACAGTTTACAATTACAATACCGATTGCTGCTTGGTCCCCGCATGTCCTGACTTTGCCCCGCACTCTTTGAGGCTGTTGCCCTTTCTGTAATTGCCCGACGCCATCTAACCTAAAAAACCGCCCAATCCACGCCACACAAACCCCGCTACCCGTGTAGCCGCCTGCTGTGTGTAGTGTCTTTCGCCCCCTGCCACACCTCGAGACGACCTCCCACTCTACCACAGGTGAGGGGTCAGCCTCAATGTGAGCAGTATCCCGGGCAGCCACAGCCATAGTCCGATCGTGGGATGCGTGGGACGAGCTGGCCATCCCCAACAAACCCCCGTCCGGACCCCCACAGTGATGCCCATTGGCAACAGCCTCAAACTGTGTGACTGAAGCCAACACTGTCTGAAGCTGGGAGCGAAGGGATGCCAACTTAGCGCGCATCCGAACACAGCAATCGCAGACCCTATCCATGCTAAATACTGTTGTACAAAGAATGTCTGAAGTATTCTGCAGATAGCACAAATAATTCGACACAAAATTTAAACTGTTATTAAAATACAAGACTGCCTAGTAAATGCCGTAATGCTGCTACTTGTGCACTGCTGACACACTACTCGATGGCAGAAGGCTAACTGTACAGTCAGTAACGTATAAACACTATTTGAAAGAAATAAACAAATGACAGACGACTTATAATTATGTGGTGACCAACAGCGCACCAATACACGGACGGGATGGAAAAGACACCGCCAGTGTATTGTAATAATAAGCATCACAGTTGATAGCGCAAACAATTTTAGGAGTTTTACGGTAACTTCAACATCGGCCGATGATGTGGCAACATGTTTCCCCAATTTCAGTATCATAGTTAAACCACCCCTTCTCCACTTTGCGAGTATCATTGCCAACATGGATAGATGACTGTGCAGTATGCCCATTCAGTGTTAATTGTCGAACACATAAATCATCAAAGTATATTAGACAGTGCTCCACATACTTCTAACACCTCGAGCATAGTGATTTATTTACGATCTGTCTCTATGCGTATGGGAGACACAGAGCATTCTTGCTGTCTTGGGGTAAAATTAGAGAGTGAGAGACCCTCCTCACAATGTCATTGAGCAACCCGCCATGCTGCACCGTTACCGAATTAATCTGCAACCTTCCCAAAGAAGACTGCTACACTCCACGTCTCGTGAATGAATGGAGCTTTCCGAGTCCTCACCCATCCAAGTGCATGAGATTTGTCGAGGTGCGTCAATGTCGAGGAGCTAAGAACTCCTTATCGATGTATAGTAACAGATTTCCAAGTGCTGTGATGTAATAGCAGACGGTTAAGAAGAACAATAAACGACTGATTTTTATGCGTGACGGAGATCCAGAAGGCTGGAGTTCGACGCATTTCTACGTAGATGAACGAAGCTATCAACTCTAAAGTATTGTTCTAGAGTCTAGGATCGGTACCTGGAAGGTATCGGCAAGAGAGAACATAAACACATTCACTACTAAGGCTACAACATTCTGCACGTATAACGGGCTATAATGTTAGATCGTCTGATTTTTCAACCTATCAGTTGTATGGAATATTCCAATGTAAGAAATATATTTCAAGCGCATGACATACATCCATCTTCCCGGTTTCTCCACGATAAACTATGTTATCGAACAGAAAACGAAAAAACTACTTCTGTAAAACATTTGCTGTGTGTGATATGAGCACAATATAGCTTTCTGGAGACATGTAGTGTCCAACGTTCACATCCGACCATGGTCCAGAAATTATACGATGCCTGCATCAGATATATACAGAATGGTTGTTAGTAGCAGGGGATACTTCCTACAAGGAAATAGATAAACGCATATCAGCAGATTCCGACATGTGAAAATTACAAGTAATTCTGTCATTAGCTCTGTAAACAGCACATCTGTCAGGCAAATGCGTACATGGGGATTGCACCGCCTCACAAGCACCTATCGCTAACTTAGTTATGACGCTGAAGCCCAATTTTACATCCAAGATGCGACATGGGGAATGGAGTACATAGCATAAATCAAAGCTCATTTATAGGAGTGTGCCAAGTTTCATCACACATGAGATGCAAGTCCTCTGATGACCTCTGATGATAATCGCAAGTAGACAGTGCTTTAAACCACATACAGAACACGTAGCTATATATAAGTAGAATGCAAACTATGTCACACGACTGATGCATCCGATCAGAACAGTGGAAAAATTGACCTGCAGCATCTCCTCATTCTCAAGGATACATCAGTCAAGCATTAAATCGTACCTCATTACAGCTCCATCTTAATCGATCACATCGTCCACTCTCTGTTGTCCTTCAACGCAGATGCAGGTAGTTTAGAGGTAAATGGTTCTAAGTCCTCCTGAAAAGCATCAAACACAGTAGTCAACTCACATGTATCGCTCGTACATCAATAGACATATGGTATAACGCTGCCTCGATGGAAAAAAAATTGACTGCCTCCCTGATTCCCTTCCTTTCGATGTCGACGTTTACTCGGATTCCTCTTTTTGCCACATACTTGTTCCCATGCACAAATATTTCGGCGAAAACCAGAAGATACGAAAGTACTTCCTCAATTTCCCTGCATTTCGATATATGTTCGGTCAATTTATACCTATTCCCTCATCATTTTTCGCAATTCTATCGACTTTCTGTCAGATCTATCCATGCGATCATGACATTACCTCTCGTTCTGTGTTCTAAAATTGTTGGTAAATGTTGTACAGCTGCCAACACCTAGCCCAAATGCACTGATAGGGAAGCGTAATATAGAACTGTACTCTACTGTATCCAGTCATCTCCACATTTGGAGAGCGTTTACTCTGTTTTCTGTATGTCTGTGTATTTGCATGTCTGCAGACGGCTCCCAGAACCCAGTCCCCTCTGCTGGTGGACCAAATTTCGAACATAGAATGCATGTCCGAAAGTAACGCGTGGTTGGTCCACCTGCGAACCCTATCACAGATGTGACATGTGGTGGATCCACCTCCGAACATAGGTCCGGATATGTAATTAATGGCAGATCTACACTTGAATGCTAACTCAGATGTGGTAGATTGTGGATCTGCATCCCAACACCGTTTCGTACATTGCATATGGCGAATCCACCTTCAAACCCTATCATGTGTACAACATATCGTGGATCCGCATCCCAACATCATTCCAGATATAACGCACGACGGATCCACATTCGAATGCTAACTTGCTGTACTGTGGGTCCTGGGATAATTCCACTTTGATGCTTATTATTACAGTACACTGGCGGTGTCTCTTCCATCCCATCCATGTATTGATGCACTGTTGGTTACCGCATAATATTTACTGTTTGGTCAATTTATACCTATTCCCTCGTCATTTTTCGCAGTTATATCGATTTTATGTCAGATCTATCCATGCAATCATGACATAACCTCTCATTCTGTGTTCTAAAATTGCTTGTAAATGTAGCACAGCCACCAACACCAAGCCCAAATGCACTGATCAGGAAGCGTAATATTGTACTGTACTCTACTGTATCCAGTCGTCTCCACATTTGGAGAGTGTTTGCACTGTTTTCTGTATGCCTCTGTATTTGCATGCCTGCAGACAGCTCCCAGGACCCAGTCCCCACTGTTGGTGCACCAATTTTCTAACATAGAGTACACGTGCGAACATAACATGTGGTGGTCCACCCGCGAACCCTATCGCAGATGTGACGTGTGGTGGATCCAGCTCTCAACATAGGCCCATATATATAGTCCACAGCAGATCCACACTTAAATGCTAACTCGGATGTGGTATATTGTGGATCTGCATCCCAACACTGCTTCGTACATTGCACGTGGCGGATCCACCTTCAAACCCTACCCCATGTGCTGCATATTGTGAACCTGCATCCCAACACGAACCCGTATATTAAGCATGGCGGATCCACCTTCAAACTGTATCCTGCACATGGCATATCGTGGATCCAAATCTCAACATCACTCCGGATCTAATGCATGACAGATCCACGTTCGAACACTAACTGGCGTGTACTGTGGTTCCTGTGAGAATTCCACTTTGATGCTTGTTATTACAGAACACTGGCGGTGTCTCTTCCATCTCATCCAAGTATTGCTGTGCTATTGATTACCACATAATATTGACTGACAGCGCTTGTCTGAGTCACACACACACATACACACACACACACGTCATGTGCAGTGAAACAGCACGATCTGTAATGTCATTATGGGCGTCATACACAAGTCACAAGCAGTGGAACAGCATGATCTGTGGTGTCGGTATCCGGGCATCAGAGGTGTCCCATTGGAATGGCAATAGAGAGAAAGTGATCGAACAGATGAGAGGGATGAGAGTGGACTCTGGTGGTGGTGGTGCTGTGTACTAGGTCAGTTGGGCTCTGGATTTTGTGGCGAGCACACCGGATGGCGCTCGTGCTTCAAGTTGTTTAAATAAAGACTAATGCATGATTTCGAAAGTTGAGAATTAGCAAGCATGTTTGCAGAGTCTTTTAGTGGTTCACATGTCTGTAGGCTGTGTGACGTGATCCCAAGCATGTCAGAGCTTTTGTTTTGTATTAGTGTAATAAATATACTCTATCCCTAACAAAAGTGTTCCAAAATAAATAAAGTACACACCTTCCTCTCTCCACCAGCCCAGTGCAGGCTGAGTTCTTCTCCCACAAATCCCTAGGAGGAGGTGGTGGTCTGGTGACTTAGGTTAGTGGAGGTAGTCCAAGTGTCCTTTCTTTCTTAAGGTAGCAGAGGTAGCCCAATTGACCTATCAACCCGCCAAACTTCAAAGTTGGCGCCAGTTCCTAGGATGAGGTTGCGGTCGGATGAGTTAGGTTAGTGGAGGTAGCGCAAGTGTCCTTCCTTTCACGGCATATTCTTAGCTTAGTAGAGACGCTCGAATTAACCTTTCTTTGCCACCAAAATTCAAACACAGGGCCAGTTCCTAGAAAAAGATGACAGTTGGATGACTTAGGTTAGTGGGTGTCGAGCAAGTGACATATTTTCCCTCGATTTTCTTAGATTAGTAGAGGTGTGAAGCATTATCCTGTTGGAATTTGAACTTCCCTGGCAGTCGGTTGAGGATCTTTGTAGAGACTTTAACTATTTCCTTCCAAGTCCAGGTGGGCATGGCACTTGCGAAAATCTGACAAAGTTTGAATTTTCCCCCTGGAAGTATGTCATTGCACTTTTTATATTTCCCACCGCCGCCATCTTGGATTTAGGGTGGGAACCCTATCAGTGTGTCTGTAACGTCACAGGTCTAATGATACTTCTGTTATCACCTTACATCATGGCCGCCATCTTGGACGACAGCGCCTTTTGATGGTGGCGTTTGTGTACTAGGTCAGTTTGAGTCCGGGCCTCGTGGCGAACACACTGTTTCCCTCCATCTTGGATTACATCACAGATGAGAGCGCCCTCTGGTGTTAGCACTGTGTACTAAGTCAGTTGGAGTCCAGATCTCTTAGTGAACAGACTGGATGGCTGTGCTGCATGAAATTGTTTAAATAAAGACTGTTGCATGCAAAATAAAGACTTATGTCCAGCACTGGTCGAGTCCTTTTTCCATGAATCCCTAGGAGGACATGGCGGTTGGGTGACTGAGGTTAGTAGAGATTCGCAAATTGACCTATCTAAAATTCAAACTTGATGCCAGTTCCTAGGAAGAGGTGGCGGTTGGGTGACTTATGTTAGTGTAGGTAGGCCAAGTGACCTATCTTCCTGAGATTTTTCTTAGATTAGTAGAGGTGTAATGCATTATCCTGTTGGAATTTATACTTCCTGCCATTTTCTGGGGGTGGGGAGGGGGGTTAGGTTAGTGGAGGTAGCCCAATTCACCTTCTTCCCTCAAAAATTCAAACTTCCCTCAAAAATCAACCATATTGGATGATGTCACAGCCACCATCTTGGATGAACTCATGCACTGTTGCCAAGTCTACACCCCACCATCTTGGATGACGTTGTCGCCGCCATCTTGAATTCATCTGGCAACAATGTAAAGTGGGGCCGCAATTGCCTTGCCCCAATACTCAAATGATCTGCAGCAACATTTTCCTTTGTCTCTAGAATGCATCATCAGTCTACCATTAAATCGTACCTTCTTAGTACTGTGTCTCAACCAATCATTCCATCCAATCTCTGTCATCCTTTAACGCAGATGCAAGTAAATTTAGAGTCTGATTGTTCTCTGTTCTTCCAGGAAAGTATCAAAGACAGCAGTCAACTCATGTGTATCATTATTACAATAGACATACAGTAGAATGCTGCCTCAATGGAAAAAATTACTCTTTCCCTGTTTCCTGATGCTTCCACGTCTACATTTTATCGTTTTCCTTGCCGGCCGATGTGGCCGTGCAGTTCTAGGTGCTGCAGTCTGGAACCGCGAGACCGCTACGGTTGCAGGTTCGAATCCTGCCTCGGGCATGGATGTGTGTGATGTCCTTAGGTTAGTTAGGTTTAACTAGTTCTAGGTTCTAAGGGACTAATGACCTCAGAAGTTGAGTCCCATAGTGCTCAGAGCCATTTGAACCATTTTATCGTTTTCCTCTTGCTGTTGCATACTCGCTCCCAAGTACAAGAATTCTTTTGCACCAGCCTGTAGACAAGCAAGTACTTCCCCAATTTACCTGCATTTCGGTATTTTTTCCCTCGATTTATACGCGTTTTCCGTCATTTTTGCAAGTTTAGCGATTTTATGTCACTTCTATCCATGCGATCATGATAACACATCTCGTTCCATGTTCTAAAATTGCTTGTAAATGTGGTACAGCTGCCAACACCTAGTGTAAATGCACTATTTTTCTGGCCGATCGGCGTGTATGGCACTGTACTCGATTGCATCCAGTCACCTACACCCACATACTCTACAGTGCACTTCCTCAGTTTTCTGCATGTCTGTGTCTATGCATGTGTCACGAAAGCTACAAGAACATGAGAAATCAATGAGAACGACCAAAACAGTAGTAAAAGTGTTTTTACAACGAGAGTCCAGGTTTAAACCCAGGCCTACTGTTACATGTCATGACAACAAACGACATGAAATTAATACTAACTTTGCTTTCACAGCATTGGAAATTAACACCAGTCGGTAACAGAGGCACTGTGAGGTACAGTGGTAAGCATTTCAGAATAAAATTAGCAAAAAGCAGTCATCTACAATGTTATGTTGTGTTTTGACATACTAAATTACTCAAGCACATCACGATATGGACAGCAAACTTCAGACCCTAAGGGACTTTGTGTAGCCCTGCTACAGCACAGAAAATGAGCATTCACACTCACAACTATCAGAAAACAGCACCAAGAAGATTTGCAGTGTGCTAACTTTGCTCAAACATCCACAGTCAAATAAGAAAACTAACTTTACAGTCTTCATTCATTCATCACATATTCACTGTAGTTGCTACTATAACAATGAAGGCAAGGGTGCAGTGTTCAGCAGGATAAGCTAACAGTTAGACATCTATAGTCCATTTAAAATTACTTGATACTTGACATATTCCGTTTGTCCGTCTCTGGTAGCTGAGTGGTCACCACGACAGACTGTCATGCCTAACGGCCAGGGTTCAATTCCCTTCTGGGTTGGAGATTTTCTCCACTCAGGAAGTGGGTGGTGTTGTTGTTTGTAACATCATCATTTCATCCTCATCGACACGCAAGTCACCGAAGTGGTGTCAACTCGAAAGACTTGCACCATGCGACCAGTCTACCTGACGGGAGGCCGTAGCCACATGACATTTCCATCTTTCACTTGGCACTATGGTGTTGCCAAATCAGCTGCTGGCTGCCTCTCAGTTATAGGTAACACACAAACACAGCAAGTCATTTCACAAATGCTGTTAATATGTAACACAGATTAATGTTGGAAGTGGCCACCACTAGGTATATTGGAAATGTGAGATTACCTGTCAACAGCTGATTTTAAGTGATCAATGACTGAACTGCGGCAGGAGATGCATTATGAAATCCTAAATTTAAACTCGTGTCCTAAGCTAACCAAAACCTCATGATGTGTGTGTGTGTGTGTGTGTTGACATGTGAATATAAAATTACTAAGTCCAATCATAATGGAGGTATGGATTTGACGTAGATTACTGCGACAGCAAAGGGAATGGAAGATTTTTTTTTACTTCGAAAAGTATGTCGAGTCGTAAGAATGGTACAGATATTTCTATTTCTAGAGCCACAGCCATCGGCGGGGGTATTTCCGATACTTCACTCACAGTCGAAGGTCATCCAATTGAGACCGCAATTGTAATATATAATTGTAAGCGTAGTGATCAAATATATATGTGTCAGGTTTCCTA
Source organism: Schistocerca americana (assembly GCF_021461395.2). Taxonomy (NCBI): domain Eukaryota; kingdom Metazoa; phylum Arthropoda; class Insecta; order Orthoptera; family Acrididae; genus Schistocerca; species Schistocerca americana. The sequence continues at coordinate 510,439,128 of NC_060130.1, forward strand.
GGATGATTCTGTCTGGAGTGCATGGCGCTTGGCAGCGATTGCAAGTGGTGTGGAATAATTCACGTTTCAAGCTAACAGCAGGAACTGTCCTTTTGGGGTACAGGAATGTAGCTGACCTAACCATGTCATCCTCTAGGTGGCTGAATAGCGAACTAATACTCACAAGGGAACCTCCCCATCGCACCCCCCTCAGATTTAGTTATAAGTTGGCACAGTGGATAGGCCTTATAAAACTGAACACAGGTCAATTGAGAAAACAGGAAGAAGTTGTATGGAACTCTGAAAAAATAAACCAAAAATACAAACTGAATAGTTCATGCGAAGATATGCAACATCAAGGGGACTAAGAACGCAGGAACGCCGTGGTCTCGTGGTGACGTGAGCAGCTGCGAAAGGAAAGGTTCTTGGTTCAAATCCTCCGTCGAGCAAAAACCTTAACTTTTTATTTTCAGTTTATGTGACAAACTCTTATGTTTTCATCACTTTTTTGGGAGTGATTACCACATCCACAAGAAAACCTAAATCGGGCAAGGTAGAAGAATCTTTTTACCCATTCGCCAAGTATACAAGTTTGGTGGGTCGACAACATATTCCTGTCATGTGACGCACATGCCGTCACCAGTGTCGTACAGAATATATCAGATGTGTTTTCCTGTGGAGGAATCGGTTGACCTATGACCTCGCGATCAAATGTTTTCGGTTCCCATTGGAGAGGCACGTCCTTTCGTCTACTAATCGCACGGTTTTGCCATGCGGTCGCAAAACACAGAAACTAAACTTATTACAGCGAACAGAGACGTCAATGAACGAACGGACAGATAATAACTATGCAAAAATAAAGAAAGTAAAATTTTCACTCGAGGGAGGACTTGAACCAAGGACCCCTCGTTCAACAGCTTCTCACGCTACCACCGGACCACGGCGCTCCTGGGCTTATATTATCCATGATATTGCTTATGTGGCCCATGGACTACTCAGTTTGTATATTTTGTTAATTTTTTCACATTCCCACACAACTTCTTCCTGTTTTCTCAATTGATCTGTGTTCAGTTTATCAAGGCCTATCCACTGCGCCAACTTATAACTTAATCTGAGGGGGGTGCGATGGGGAGGTTCCCTTGTCAGTATGAGTTGGACAGCATCTGTAATCGCGTGTGTTCCCCGTGGAAATTTGAGGAGTTTCAGTATGGACATGTGTTTGCACTGAAGCATTATTCCCTCTCATGTGTATTGTCTGGCTGATGGCTACTGCACATTTCCCATCTTTATTTGGTTGAGAAAACATCGATTGTGGTGCATGTTGTATGTATCTAGCAGGTGAAAGATAGATGGTTTTCTAGACATGAGAAACACCTTAGTTGACTTTGGAAATTATACGGATGATTTGGAATCTGATATATCACCGACATCGCTATTCGCAAGTAAAAATAACAGCTTCTTATAATTTTTTCAAGTTTTCACACAAAGGTCTTCGTAGTCGATATAAGTTTCTAGTTACTCAGTGGCTTCTATCAGGTGCCACCTCGCTTAATGGTTCAAATGGCTCTGAGCACTATGGGACTTAACTTATGAGGTCATCAGTCCCCTAGAACTTACAACTACTTAAACCTAACTAACCTAAGGACATCACACACATCCATGCCCGAGGCAGGATTCGAACCTGCGACTGCAGCGGTCGGGCGGTTCCAGACTGTAGTATCTAGAAGCGCTTGGCCACTCCGGCTCGCACCTCGCTTAAGTTTCAGGTTTCTAGAGAAATAATTCGCAGTCTATACCTTCGGAATTATACTGTACAAGCAATATTGCGATGTGCTTGATTTCGAGAAGTATCTCGAAAATTGTATGATATTCTGGTAAACCATTTGACTATACATATATTCTTGTAATCCCAGAGTCTGGTGTGTTTACTACATCGAAACGGTATGTGGTGATATATAGCCAGGTTGGAGATCGGTTTCGTGCTGAAATACTCAAGATGCTGTCGTCAGCGGCGGAGCAGTGTAATTGAGAAAGTGTCTTTCTGTACTTGACGATCTATAGACCCTTTTTATAGAGTTCAACTGTTAGTGCAATATGGCGATCTGTACAAACCAGTTTTTCCACTGAAAGTTTCGTCTGCAGAAACAAAGGTGGACAGTACATCCATACTGGCAGCATGAGTAATTTGGAAAGTAAATGCAGTAGGAGCTAATCAAAACGCTCCATTCCTTCAGAAGATGTCCTTTGTGCTGAATCATAGGAGTCTCTAAATAGCGGTGTGAATGTTTATCGTTACAGAGATGTTTGTTTAAAACATGCTGTCGCGATTTCCTGGGAGGGTAAAATGTGATGGACAGGGTGCCTTGTCAGGACCATCAGGAAGAATGCATTCGGTGTTATTCTGGGGTATTTTTGTGAACAAGTCCTGTTAGGACAAGAAGTTCCATGCAGACAAGCTGAGACATCACGAAAGCTCCTGCAACAATAAAAGTGACTCTTAACTATTTCTGCAACACTTCACAATTTCGGAGAGGAAGACTTGGCTCTTATTTCCATAGACACACATTATAAATTCTGGATATCATGACAACATACAATTCGAAGGAAAAGGACACCAATCTCTTTCTTTTCACTATCTTATTTATTTCGGTAAATTCTATAACCTAAACCCACAAATTCTATAACCTACAACAATAACACATGAGAAATTCCGCCCAGTGGGCATGGCTTAACATTGGTGATTCTCTACCTTATGGTCTCGTAATTATTTAACGCTACAGTGCACTTTCTGGATAGGATGGTGGATCTTTTGTTATATCTCACACTTCGACTCTCACAACCATCATCACGAAACTTTCCTCCAGACCGAGCGGTACAAAAGGAACATGCATACCCACTAGCTCTGAAACTACCTTGCTACTCTCCCATGCAAACCACACATACTTAAATTACATGACATACACCACACTGCAACATGAAATACAAGACAGGGAATAGTCACAACATTATCACTTTCAGCTTTCCCACTTCAATTAATATTTATCCCAGTTTCACAGGACACTGCCCCACTTTGTAATTCTACTTTCCTACTATGAACTCTGGACATATATGCACGTCTTCCTGTGCAATGCAAGCCAAGTGGCGTTGCTGGATAGATGGCCGACTCACCTTGCTTCTCTCTCAGAGTTTGAATCTAGCGTCACACGGAATCATATCATGCAAAGTAATATTAAGAACATATTCATCACACACGCGAGTCCTCAACTGATACCATGGACGAGTACTTCACTTTATCCTTTGTCTCATACACAGATTGAGACTCACACAGTACTCACCATGTGGAAGTACTCGTCTCTAATTTCAAGTCCTGCACACGCCATTTCTTAAATATTTCAACATATGGTAGACACGCTATTTCTTAAATATTTCAACTTATTGTACACACGCTAGTAATTCAGCTTAACTTAAGCACACGGAAGTATTTCAACTTATTGCTACATGTGGTTTCATTGTGACCATTGGTCACTTCCGAAGATTACTACGATCCCATTAATATTACCTGCCTGACATTTAATTCTCCCCACAAAAGTTCCTGAAATAGAGAAATTATTATTTCAAACTACTCTTAAATATTCCACATGCATACCATGTCTCCACTCTTTTGTCTTTACGGAGCACAACTAAGACAGGTCCTAACAGCACAAGATCCAGCGGCAGAGTGCTGAAACATGGCCGTTCTTCAGGTCCTCTCGCACCTCTGTCGAAGTGGGGGAGCACCTTGCTACCGTATTGGTCAGCCACATTTCAGGCACTCAAAGCTCAGGTAAATTTCATCTCTTTGGTCCCACCAAAGGTGGCCAAAGGATCGTCTCAAAGATGATCATATATTCACATTCACTATCTGCGGTTAGCAGACGACCATACATTCATTCATTTCACAGATCTCACCAAACTGGATGTAGGGATTTATTTTGTGGGAGTGCACATGTGATCAATTAAATAAATAAATTGTCATTCTTTCCCACACTGGTATCCCGCTTCGCTGTATTAATTGAAACTCAGTTAGTTTTACAAAAAAAAATGTGTTGTTCTGACAAAAATAATGAAGTATGTTGTACCCATTTTCAATGTCGGGTGGTACTGTACCCTTTCACCCTCACCAACTGAAAACGTCTGGCCAATGGTGGCCGAGCAACTGGCTCGTAACAATACGCCAGTCACTACTCTTGATGAACTGTGATATCGTGTTGAAGCTGCTTGGGCAGCTGTACCTGTACTCGCCATCCAAGCTCTGTTTGTCTCAATGCCCATGAGTAACAGGGCCATTGTTATGGCCATAGGTGGGTGTTATGGGTACTGATTTCTCGGGATCTATGCACCCAACTTGCGTGAAAATGTAATCACATGTCAGTTCTAGTATAATATATTTGTCCAATGATTGCCCGTTTATCATCTGCATTTCTTCTTGGTGTAGCAATGTTAATGGCCAGTAGTGTATAAAGCGCCAACGGCCTTGCCGCAGTGGTAACATTGGTTACCGTCCGATCACCGAAGTTAAGCGCTGTCGGGCTGGGCTAGCAATGGATGGGTGACCATCCGGTCTGCCGAGCGCTGTTGGCAAGCGGGGTGTATTCAGCTCTTGTGAGGCAAACTGAGGAGCTACTTGATTAAGAAGTAGCGGATCCGGTCTCGGAAACTGACATTCGGCCGGGAGAGCAGTGTGCTGACCACTTGCCTCTCCATATCCGCATCCAGTGACGCCTGTAGGCTGAGGATGACACGGTGGCCGGTTCGTACCGTTGGGCCTTCATGACCTGTTGGGGACGAGTTTAGTTTTTTTAGTGTATAAAGCGTGCGAGAAACTTTTGTATACATCCGAAGGCTAAACAGCAGGAGTGAAATGGTTAATTTGCGAGAGTTTCTCTGAATGATGGAAAATTCTTTTCACATTTAAACAATTGCTCACAATTTCGGACTTCTCGACTCACGCAGCACCACCATTACTGGTCTAGCCAGTACCTACGAGCGCACCGGTGCTTTTATTAGTCAATATCGGTGTGGGTAGTGCACGACCTAATTTGTTGCCCTCATTCATTAAGATAGCATAGGGGTCGGTCATACAGCGTCGCTTTAAGGCCCATGCATTTAATACAGAACTGATCCTCCTACCCTTTTTAGTAAGTAGATAAGGCAGCGAATAATACGTATAAATAAGTGAAATGACTAGGGAAACACCGTCGGATTAATGATAATGACGAAAACTGATATCATGTCTATCCAGGAAATCTTGAGCTTTCTGCAATAGCACCACATCTCGAAGACTTGTTTTGTGTTTTTAGCTCCTCCGAGTGTCCATGTTTCACTTCCATATGGCAGGCACACTCGAAACAAATGTCTTTATGAGGCCTTTTCTTAGATGTTTTTCTATGCTGGTAGAAGTGCAAAGGTTTCTTCTTTTATCGAAAGTAGCTTTTGCCCCGTGGATTCGGCTTGCAGTGTCCTTCCTCGATCTTCCGTTTGATGTAGCTTTACTCCCTACGTCTGCCCACTTTTATTAGCCGCTCTGCGGCTGACATTTAACTTTCCTAGCACCCTACCTTCGGTGTTGGGCGACAATGCCTCAACAGTAGCTTTAGTTTTACGTTTTATTCGTGAGGGTGGGTTTTATCATTTGATACAAGTTTTAGCGCATGCCCTTTGTCGCTCTGTGTCCTCCACCCTTGTGTGTGTCCTCACTGTTAAGTGAGCATTGCGAAACGATCTTTTGTCTGTTCAGCAATAAGATTCTTTTTTATTTTTATTAATTTTGGTATCATTGGAAGAGATGAGGCTGGTTTCCAACGGTGCTAGCATCGCTTCTGATTTTTCTGCATCTTCACTCAACCTGAGAGATCTTCAGCAAATCTCAGCACGTCTGTTTTATTACCATGAATTATAATTCCTCCTATGGCTGCTAGTTTCTCCTTAACGTAAGCTATTGCCGACTGAATGTATCCATTGACCAAGACAGGTGTGAGCAGCCCTGCCATACACCCTTCTTAAATAGTAGCCGTTCAACGCTAAAGTTCATTATTTTTATTAACCGATGCAAAAATGAAATACTTCCATTATATGCGAGTATAAATATCAGCTACAGCTAATAATTACAGTTCACAGCTGCCTCAAGTCCCACAGACAACAGTTAAGTTCGTAAAACCATGCTGAATCAATCACCAAAAACACACTCAAATTATCTAAGTCCAGTGAAAAGTCGAAGTACTTAACTCGCGCATACAAAATCATTCCAAATCCAACGAAAAGTTTTAGTATATGCCCCCATTCAACTGCTTAGCCACACAGCCCTCTCGGCAAAAGCACAATCAACACTGTCCAGCAAAAGACCGAAGACCATAGAACAAGAACCAAGACCATGCATGCCCTAAAAATCGCCCTAAATACTTTCTGTGTCGTCACATTACTGAATCCATATTTCTTGCGGTGAAAATTTTTCGTGGCAGCTAAATAAAAGCTGCAGTAGTTTACAATAAAAACCCCTTTTGCACGCCGCACGTAACTTCTATATTTCTTACTGTTTTAATTACTCGGTTTTCGCCACTGTCACACATTTTGTTATAGATTTAAAAAGAGCCCAAGGAACTTTTTTTATAATAAAATGGAAAACTGCTTATGGTAAAATGTCTAATTCTTTATCTGAAAAAGGGGACTGATGACCTCAGAAGTTAAGTCCCATAGTGCTCAGAGTCATTTGAACCATTTGAACCTTATCTGAAAACCATGTATCTATTCCTCATATGGCAAAGTGGTTGAAAGCCTCCTTTCTTTGTATAGTCACCGTGGTTTTGTAACATGTCAGTTGCCGTTTCTTTGTCTTGGGTGTCATCTGTTTTTGGCAGTGTTGCTAGCTTTCTCGGATTTTATTTTCACTTTTTTTTTCTCAAATTATGTGTGTTGATATAAGTTGGTTTGTGTGTGTGTCCATATTTTTTTATAGCCCCTACTTAGGAGAGTAATGAGATTTGTGATTATCTATTGGGATATTTGTCTGCTACACAGAGTGTGCCAGCAGGAATGTTCAGTCTTAAGGGACATGGCACGAACGCTCATTTGAAGTAGAAACTTCACAAGGGCATGTGAGCAGCAAATAACCAGGAAAAGCGAAAAACTGATATATCCTAAACTATTCTATGAAACACAATGCTGTTTTCACAGTTAATTCTGAGTTGAGATAGTGAATTTGATCCCACTTTGCAACAGATCAGAATTTGATTAGGATGGCTCTAAAATCAATTTATGTTTTGGAAAATATACATTTTGATCGGTCACCTAGGATATTACATATTTTGATGGGTTTTCACTATTAAATCTTCATTAATTTACGAACCTTAATACCTGAAAATAATTATTAACTTACAGTAATTTTCAATTGCTTAACATTAATTATAGAACTTATAACAATGTAATATTAATATTTACTTGAAATATCGCTACAAAGCCTTAAATTTCATAAAAAACTGTTCAATAGAATAATTTGTTACAGGCAGTTTGATTAAATTTTGTTCGTTGCTGGTTCTTCTTGTAAAGAATCACATTCGTTATCTTCTGAAGAGTAGTTGCTGCAGTCTGGGAAAAAAATTTAGTTGTTCTTCATCTTTCAGTTTTGTGACGAACCATAAAGTGAGCACTTTCTTCACATCATCCCTTTTCTCTAACTTTATCATACCTGACAAAGCTAGTATAGGTCTTTCAGTAGCAGAGAACATCTTATGTCCACGTTTTGCCAATGTTGTGAATAATTTAGAAGGGCCATCGAAGTAATAATGAATTTCTGTTTTCAATTTTATATCCTGATCACCGACATGGTTCAGTTTTGACTTTTCAAAATTATTATTTTTACTCCACTGATACCATCCATCTTTTTCCATTCCTTTGAGAGTTCATCAAAGTTCTTAAGCTCCCAGTCTTTTCCAGTTACCCATGTTTCCCCCGGTTTCCCCAACTTCGTTGTAGATCTGTACATACTTCTCTGTATTCAAAATAACTGGAATTTGACGCATTATTCTGTTGTATCATCTCCTGTTTAGTATCGGTAGAAGCATATACTTCACTAAGAAGAAATGAAAAATAGTGCGAATCTGTATTAAATCCTCAAATTACTTGATATTTCACTGTGACAGCTGTTGGTTTTTACTTTGGCACTTTCTCCGCAGATGCGCCGACGTTTTGGACTGCTTACGTCCAGGTGATACGATATTTTTTCATCATCGTGTTTTTCATTCCGTGTAGAAAACACATTGCTTTTGTTTCTACGTAGAACGTTTACTGGGATAGAGCAGCAATTAAAACGACCTTCTCTATGTTGGCAGAGAGGATCAAAATTCATTAAATAAGGATCTTTATCACGATATCTAGGACAAAAAGAATAAGAAAGTGCTATTTCTTGTGGCATTATTTACGATGAATGTTACAGAAACAAATTCTATTTTTGTAATAAGAAGGTATAAACAGATTTACCTGCTTTCTTCATTCTTTTTCTTGTTTCACGATCTTTACGCTCCTTCCCCATAGTCACAGTTTTTTTACACTGGGAGATTCTAACACTTATTATGAATCATGCAACACGTGTAATGTGATTTTGAAGTTCATGTTTAGAGATGAATATGTTAAAAATACGTAATTTTCAATTGATAGTTTGTAGAACGCAGGTTGTTATGTTTACTGCTTGTTGTATATGAGTCCATATGTAAATTTGATCATACAGTGAATAATACACAAAAGAAATAATAATCTATATTACACAAGCTGTCTTCTGCTTCAAATGGTCGTTCCTGTAACGTCCCTGAACACTGACCAAAATGGTTCAAATGGCTCTGAGCACTATGGGACTTAACATCTGAGGTCATCAGTCCCCTAGAACTTAGAGCTACTTAAACCTAACTAGTCTAAGGACATCACACAGAGCCATACCCGAGGCAGGATTCGAACCCGTAGTGGTCGCGCGGTTCCAGAGTGAAGTGCCTAGAACCGCTCGGCCACTTCGGCCGGCGAACACTGACCATTCCTACATCTACATCTACATCTACATTTATTCTCCACAAGCCACCCAACGGTGTGTGGCGGAGGACACTTTACGTGCCACTGTCATTACCTCCCTTTCCTGTTCCAGTCGCGTATGGTTCGCAGGAAGAACGACTGCCTGAAAGCCTCCATGCGCGATCGAATATCTCTAATTTTACATTCGTGATCTCCTCGGGATGTATAAGTAGGGGGAAGCAATATATTCGATACCTCATCCAGAAACGCACCCTCTCGAAACCTGGCGAGCAAGCTACACCGCGATGCAGAGCGCCTCTCTTGCAGAGTCTGCCAATCGAGTTTGTTAAACATCTCCGTAACGCTATCACGGTTACCAAATTACCCTGTGACGAAACGCGCCGCTCTTCTTTGGATCTTCTCTATCTCCTCCGTCAACCCGATCTGGTACGGATCCCACACTGATGAGCAATACTCAAGTATAGGTCGAACGAGTGTTTTGTAAGCCACCTCCTTTGTTGATGGACTACATTTTCTAAGGACTCTCCCAATGAATCTCAACCTGGTACCCACCTTACCAACAATTAATTTTATATGATCATTCCACTTCAAATCGTTCGGCACGCATACTCCCAGATATTTTACAGAAGTTACTGCTACCAGTGTTTGTTCCGCTATCATATATTCATACAATAAAGGATCCTTCTTTCTATGTATTCGCAATACATTACATTTGTCTATGTTAAGGGTCAGTTGCCACTCCCTGCACCAAGTGCCTATCCGCTGCAGATCTTCCTGCATTTCGCTACAATTTTCTAATGCTGCGACTTCTCTGTATACTACAGCATCATCTGCGAAAAGCCCCATGGGACTTCCAACACTATCTACTAGGTCATTTATATATATTGTGAAAAGCAATGGTCCCATAACACTCCCCTGTGGCACGCCAAAGGTTACTTTAACGTCTGTAGACGTCTCTCCATTGACAACAATGTATAATCAGTTAGTGTAAGCAATGTGTTTAGTTACATTCACTTTGTCAAGTAGTAGCTCCTTTTCTTCCTTTGTTTTGTATATATGATAATTTTCTTGTAAGGTCAGCAAGTGTCTTTCATTATTTATTTTAACTATTTTCGTGTCTTTCTCTCACGCAGTTGGTTTGTGGTCCATATCTCTTAAATGTTATGCAAAAGTTGTGTGGCTTGCCGCTGCTGAAAAGCTCCGTGTTCAACAATGTGCACTGACTTATGTGCAAGGGAAGACCTGTGCCTGCACCGGCATTGTACTCTGTCGTCAGATCTGCTTTAAAGGGCGGGGAAGCCTCCAAACTCCATGTTACGTGATGAGTCGTGGACGTACAATGACTTGCCTCGTGCTCGAGGTTCCACTGTCCTTCAACCACCTTCCGTAGATCCTCACAACAGTGGGACATGAACAGCCGAACAGCTCTTTCCTTTCCAAGATGCTCATTGCCACGTGCCTAGGCATAAAAACCGCCTCTTCTCAATGTCGCTTATAGCAGTGGTTTTGCCATTTCCGGTCAGTGTCGTCGCAACAATGATACTTCATTCGTCTCATATCCGCTTGTAAACTTTCCTTAAAGTGTCAGGGGACCCTAACACCACCAGTCAGCATTCGCCGGTGGGAGGGGGGGGGGGGGGGCAGTCGTTGAAAATAGTTTAGCTCAATAGTGTAGATATTGTGGGCAGCGCTACATTTTATGAATTATATGCAGGGAAAAATGTGTTTCTGTGTAACTATTGTAATGCATTGCCAAGTACCAGCATTTATGTAGATTCATATTCCGCGTTTCGTTTAGCTTGTACTGGGTGAGCATCTTCGATGGCATAAATGCATGTAGTATCGCCTAACAACTGACAACTTTTAATAACAAATTTACAGTAATTGGTGTACGACAGATAGGCTGCCATTCTACATCAGAAATATAGAACGTGTCTTAAGTTCGAACACTCTGAAGATAATCTTCTCTAAAGATAAAAACCGCCTCCCGAATTACCTCTATAATGTTGACTGATGACTCGACCCTCTACAGGGATTCAGTCAGAGAGGAGAGGTTCTTATGTAGTCGACTGAAAGTTAATATCGCCCAACCTCCAACTAGAATAAGGCATGGTTTGCGTGAAACACGGCTTGTCCATTTCCGTACATCCTCTAATTAAACGCATATGAAAGCAACATGCATCGAAATTTGCGAGGCGTATTTGACGCAGTTCTTTATCATGGACCGATAACAGGTACTCGTATTTTATTTAACATATGGGTACATCATAGCATTTTTTAACTTCGTCTTCGATAATCAGTTGCCAACAAAAGAAAAATTAATTTACAATACGTCATATGGATACTTAAATAATGGTCAACATGCACACTCTATCACATTTTATTGTTCAATATGAGCAGTACATATATACTAATCGGAAGTTTTATTGAAATACATCGTGGTCACAGGCTGAAAATAAATCCAGAAACGGTAGTATAACACCACCTACCACGACATTCAACTTCATTGACACAGAAATTCCTTCGAAAAACAGATGGGACACTTAACATGTTGTCTTTTTGTTAACTACTTACACCTACTGGCTATGTGCACGCGTTCAGTTCCAGGGCACTTGTAGAATCAAATCATGGCCCACTGCTGTGTAGGCGGAAATAAAGAGGGCGGCTCTTGTGAGCACACCCACATAGTTGCTACTCAGAGACGCAAAGGGCGCTGGCCACTCATTCTACTTTTTTTCTGTCATGCTCGTTAAACTAACTAAATTGGTGAGAACTTTGTACCAAGTTTCGTGTCATTGCCTAACATAAACTAGACTGGACACTGCTGCAAGCATCATAGCGCGTGAAGACTACGAATGACTCAAGTCCATGGACGAAAACAAAGTAGAGAGCGAAAGTTTCAACTATAACGAACGACAGATCAAATCAGCAACAACAGATGGGCGCTGATAACCACGCTTTTTAGCGCCCGTAAACCTCAAACACACACAACAACAACAGAGGTCAAACGGCTATCACAGTGTGATATGTTTGATGCGACACCTGACGTCGCAGCAGCCGAAAGTGGAAATACACTATGTGATGAAAAGTATCCGGACACCTGGCTGAAAATGACTTACAAGTTCGTGGCGCTCTCCATCGGTAATGCTGCAATTCAGTATGGTGTTGGCCCACCCTTAGCCTTGATGACAGCTTCAACTCTCGCTGGCATACGTTCAATTAGGTGCTGGAAGGTTTCTTGGGGAATGGCAGCCCATTCTTCACGAAGTGCTCCACTGAGGAGAGGTATCGGTGTCGGTCGGTGAGGCCTGGCACGAAGTAGGCGTTCCAAAACATCCCACAGTTGTTCTATAGGATTCAGGTCAGGACTCTGTCCAGGCCAGTCCATTAAAGGGATGTTATTGTTGTGTAGCCACTCCGGCACAGGCCGTGCATTATGAACAGCTGCTCGATCGTGTTGAAAGATCCAATCGCCATCCCCAAATTGCTTTTCAACAGTCTGAAGCAAGAAGGTGCTTGCAACATCAATGTGGGTCTGTGCTGTGATAGAGACACGCAAAACAACAAGGGGTGCAAGCCCCCTCAATGAAAAACACGACCACATCATAACACCACCGCCTCCGAATTTTACTGTTAGCACTACACACGCGGGCATATGACGTTCACCCATACCCTTCCATCGGATCGTCACATTGTATACCGTGATTTCTCACTCCACACAACACTTTTCCATTGCTCAATCGTCCAATGTTTACGCTCCTTACACAAAGCGAGGCATTGTTTGGCATTTACCGGCATAATGTGTGGCTTATGAGCAGCCGCTCGACCATGAATTCCAAGTTTTCTCACCTCTCGCCTAACTGTCATAGTACTTGCAGTGGATCCTGATACAGTTTGGAATTCCTGTGTTATGTTAACATGGGCGAATCAACTCAAGAATTCCACATCATGAGGGGTGTCAAGCAAGGCGATCCTATCTCCCCAAAACTGTTCTCTGCTGCATTGGAAATGGCTATGTCAAAGCTGAGCGGGGAAGGTGAGGGAATTAGAATTAATGGAAGAAGGCTTACCAACTTGAGATTCACGTTTCCACATCACTATCACATATGAAACAGTGGACCTAGGGATGTTTAGGAGTGTCGAAATCTCGCATACAGACATATGCCACAAGAGACACCCAATCACCAGACCATGTTCGAAGACCGTGAATTCCGCGGAGCGCCCCATTCTGCTCTCTTACAATGTCTAATGACTACTGAAGTCGCTAATATGGAGTACCTGGTAGTAGGTGGCACCACATGGCGCCTAATATGAAAAACGTATGTTTTTGGGGGTGCCCAGATACTTTTAATCACATAGTGTATGTGGAACTTCGCCGCCACTCACTGAGTTTGTCTCCATTTCGGTAAAGTGATGGGTTATTAGACTATTATTAGTGAGCAGTATAGCAGTGGGAGATCGGGGAGAGACTATGTCACCGATAACATTATAGATATCGTCATCGGCTTTCCCCACCCCTTCTCCATCCATGCCTCTGACAAAATGGTGGGAAGTTCAAAAAGGGGCGAAAAATTAAAATTTTGGCGGTGGATTTCTCCTACTCCTATGATGTCACTGTGGAAGTAGTGATGTTGTCCTAAGTATAAACTGGTGGCAAATTAAAAATCGAAGGTGGTGCATTGTCATGTTGGCTGATCTGGAATACTGCGACAAGCTCTATGACGTCAGAATCGACGATGGCAATACAAGATGGTTGACCTGGAATTCTGTAATGGGCTCTAGGACGACAGAATCCAAGATGACAATCCAAGATGGCTGACGTGATATATGGATCTATGATGTCACAATCCAAGTTCTCTAATATAGGGTCTATGACATCAGATTACCAGCTGCGACGAAAGATGTTTCATCCATCTGCTGCCCTAGGCCTAGATTAGATTAGATTACTACTAGTTCCATGGATCATGAATACGATATTTCGTAATGATGTGGAACGAGTCAAATTTTCCAATACATGACGTAATTAAGTTTATTTAACAACATACTTAAGTTAATATAACAACTTTTTTATTTTTTGTGTTTTTTATTTTTTATTGTTTTTTTGTTTTTTTTCTTTTTTCTTAATTTATGTCTAAAAATTCCTCTATGGAGTAGAAGGAGTTGTCATTCAGAAATTCTTTTAATTTCTTCTTAAATACTTGTTGGTTATCTGTCAGACTTTTGATACTATTTGGTAAGTGACCAAAGACTTTAGTGGCAGTATAATTCACCCCTTTCTGTGCCAATGTTAGATTTAATCTTGAATACTGAAGATCATCCTTTCTCCTAGTATAGTAGTTATGCACACTGCTATTACTTTTGAATTGGGTTTGGTTGTTAATAACAAATTTCATAAGAGAGTATATTTACTGAGAAGCTACTGTGAATATCCCTAGATCCTTAAATAAATGTCTACAGGATGATCTTGGGTGGACTCCAGCTATTTTTCTGATTACATGCTTTTGTGCAATAAATGCATTATTCCTCAGTGATGAATTACCCCAAAATATGATGCCATATGAAAGCAGTGAGTGAAAATAGGCGTAGTAAGCTAATTTACTAAGATGTTCATCACCAAAATTTGCAATGACCCTTATTGCATAAGTACCTGAACTTAAACATTTCAGCAGATCATCAATGCGTTTCTTCCAATTTAATCTCTCATCAATGGACACACCTAAAAATTTGGAATATTCTACCTTAGCTATATGCTTCTGATTAAGGTCTATATTTACTAATGGCGTCATACCATTTGCTGTACGGAACTGTATGTAATGTGTCTTATCAAAATTCAGTGAGAGTCTGTTTACAAGGAACCACTTAGTAATTTTCTGAAAGACAGTATTGTCAATTTCATCAGTTAATTCTTGTTTGTCAGGTGTGATTACTATACTTGTATCATCAGCAAAGAGAACTAAATTTGCCTCTTCGTGAATATAGAATGGCAAGTCATTAATATATATTAAGAACAACAAAGGACCCAAGACTGACCCTTGTGGAACCCCATTCTTGATAGTTCCCCAGTTTGAGGAATGTGCTGATCTTTGCATATTATGAGAACTGCTTATTTCAACTTTCTGCACTCGTTCAGTTAGGTACGACTTGAACCATTTGCGCACTGTCCCACTCATGACACAATATTTGAGCTTGTCTAGCAGAATTTCATGATTTACGCAATAAAAAGCATTTGAGAGATCACAAAAAATCCCAATGGGTAGTGTTCGGTTATTCAGATCATTCAAAATTTGATTGGTGAAAGCATATATGGCATTTTCTGTTGAAAAACCTTTCTGGAAACCAAACTGACATTTTGTTAGTACCTCATTTTTACAGATATGTGAAGCTACTCTTGAATACATTACTTTCTGAAAAATTTTGGATAAAGCTGCTAGAAGGGAGATTGGACGGTAATTGTTGACATCAGATCTATCCCCCTTTTTATGCAAAGGTATAACAATAGCATATTTCAGTATATCAGGGAAAATGCCTTGTTCCAGAGAGCTATTACACAGGTGGCTGAGAATCTTACTTATCTGTTGAGAACAAGCTTTTAGTATTTTGCTGGAAATGCCATCAATTCCATGTGAGATTTTGCTTTTAAGCAAGTTTATTATTTTCCTAATTTCAGAGGGAGAAGTGGGTGAGATTTCAATTGTATCGAATAGCATAGGTAAGGCCTCTTCCATTAACAGCCTAGCATCTTCTAATGAACACCTGGATCCTACTATATCCACAACATTTAGAAAATGATTATTAAAAATATTTTCAAGTTCTGACTTTTTGTTCATAAAGTTTTCATTCAATTTGATGGTAATACTGTCTTCCTGTGCTCTTGGTTGACCTGTTTCTCTTTTAATAATATTCCAAATTGTTTTAATTTTATTATCAGAGTTGCTGATTTCGGACATGATACACATACTTCTGGATTTTTTAATAACTTTTCTTAATATAAATCAGTAGTTTTTATAATGTTTGATAGTTTTTAGACTTATGATACAAACTACTTAACGTGTTTACCGAAGCTACTATTCGCCCAGAGGAGTATAGTTGCTTGTTGAATTCCTGCATTCTGCTTCTCATTGCTCCAATTTCTCTAATTGACCCTGGAGTGATGCCATCTTTCACCAGTGACAGCTCAAGGCACAGACATGGCTCATGCATACTTTTGATTCAAATGCCTTAGATGAGGTGGGAGATAGAAGTTCTGATCTCCCACCAGTAGTACACTGTTTGTGATAGCATTGGAACGGCGTCTCATTGTCCTAAATTTAAGTCCACATGTGCTCTATTTAAAACAAATGCTGAGAATAGAATAGTAAAAATTGCATTCTTATTTTAACAAACACAGTGGAGTCTCCTGTTCCCATTGCGGTAAAGTTCTTGATTTTCAGACCATTTGAGAATCTACAGTTGCACACTAAAATAACCTATGACCTGCAAAAATGTTCTCCTTGCAGACTGAAAAAAAGTCAAGATATTGTGAGGCAGCGAGTAAATAATCCCAATGGTCGTTACTCCTTTATGTCATTATGAAAAGACACTTTAACTGTCTGTGCATGCTTTACTATTACCTTCATAATTTACAAAAGCCTGGAAACTACTTTCTTGGTCAGCTAGAAAGCAATGCAGAACATGCTGACCATAACTTCCAGTTAGCTTCGTACTCACTGAAAGAAAAGTTTACTCAACAGGATTGGGGAGGGTAACTATAAATAAAAGCTTTGAATTTTAACTGATTGATATATTCTGTAAACGTTCTAAATATAAGTATTAGTATTCTATAATACAAAATATAACTACTAATATTCTATCTAACTTACCTATAGGAAACAGCACTATTAACGGGTCAGAGGCGACCTCTAGGGGCAGTTCCAAGTAAAATAGTCTATCGCCTTGACTTCTAATCATGAGGAGTTAATAACTCGCCTTAAAAGTGGAAAATGTTCTCTTCACTTGCCACGCGATTTTGTTGACATTATGGGTGGCACACGAACAGTTCCTTTCATGAAATGTGAGCGATCTAGGATGGTGTACAGTCCTCGCGAGTTCACTTCCTACTTTTACCTAAAACGCATTCAAGTCTGTCGAGCTCTGACATCATCCGAGGCACAACACAAGCAAGCGTTTGACTGACATGAACAGGTTGGTAGCCCGGTGTAAAGTGTCTCTATGCAACTGCGTATATATACCTGTGTCGTTTAATAATTTACAATATTCTTAATTTTTGCATAAATAAAGTTAAGTGTGCTTTAGTTACTGAAACAGTTTTAACTCGACTGCATTTAAACTTTGTCGCCTAGAATTTTTAGAACGGAACCGACAGTAGAACATGACCTCTGAATTGCCTCTTTAAGAGTCCTTGTAATTATTATTATTTACAATACAGTCTTGAAACGTGGTATAGCTGTATTATTACATGAATGTAATCTAGTGCTGTAAGTGGAACTTCCTATTACAACTACAAATGATAAGCTTATTGATGTCCCATGTGTAAGGCTTTTACATATAACTGATGATTTGCTTCCCATAGTTCACAATATACAAAATGTATATTAACAATGTACAAGGTGTTCATTTATCTGACGACCGCCTGCCTGGGGTTTTGCAGGACAGCCACGGAAGACGAGCATGTCTGTCGAATGTGTTCCATGGGACCGTACTATGCCCTCCCTCTTTTTTTTCTTTTTTTTTGGGTTTTAGCTTGAAGCTTTTAGCTTAGTTCAATTTATAAGAGTTTGTACTAGATTTATTATCCCAATAATTATTATAATCCTTACAACAACACTATTAAATAATTAATTAATGACTGGGAAAAAAGACCACCATTTGAATGTGGGTTTGATCCAAAAAGATCAGCATGAATACCATTCTCCCTTCGATTCTCCTTAATCGCAGTAATTTTCCTAATCTTTGATATAGAAATTGCACTAATTCTACCAATTGTAATTATTTTTAAAATATCACATGTTATAATCTGAACAGTATCAACAATATTTTTCATTCTAGTCCTATTAGGGGGACTATACCACAAATGAAATCAAAGAGCCTTACAATGAGCAGAATAAAGAGTTTAGTGACTATAACATTTGGGTTGCATTCAAAAAGCACTCATATAGTCAGTTAACCTTAAATACAATAAGAAGCGAAATACTGCAGTCAGTTTTGACCTGATAGATTGATAAATAATATACAATTATTAATTGAAGCCAAAAAGAGGCATATTACTGTTAATAATATAACTGAACTATAAAATTCGAATTAAGGAAATGTAAAGCCAATATGACAGCTGCAAACTTTTTATATTAGCGGTTAAATTCCATTAACTTTTATGTAATTTATATAGTTTAAATAAAACATTACATTTTCACTGTAAAAATAATGTATTCATATTTATAAACACTTAAATGTAAAAATACCTCCTTCACATCTTGTGTGTCGCACTCTAATCATAAGATATTTAGGTATAAGAAAAATAACATAACTAAAATAAATATCCAAATATTAAAAGTTGAAAGATAGATCTTAAAATTCGAATCATATCAACCTTGAATATAACCAATTACATAAATAAATAATCTGTATAAAACCTGACCACCAAACAACTCACCCTAAACATAATCAAATGATTTTGATGAATCACAACCTAACTTCAAAGGAATATATCTAACAAACTTAGTTGAAAGGAAAGGTATAAATCAAATAGAACCAACAAATCTACAAAAGAAAGTACACAACAATAAAAGGGCAAAATAAGACTTAGAAATAAGATAACCCAAATAAGCACCCAAAACAACGACTGTAATCATCAAAACCTTTAAATAATAAGCCAAAGGAATCACAAAAGGAATAGGGAAAATCAATCAAGATAAAAAGACTACTACTAAAAACAGCAACAAATAAAAAATCAACTATACCAAATGAAATATAATAACCCTTATCGTCAAAGGAAAATCTTGAATCAAATTATCGTCTCCAGATATTAAATAATGAAATAAACAAAAAAATAGGAAGTTGTTAAACCAGGAGAAAAAATAAAAGAAAAAATAAACAATTAATCCATCTCAAACAAACTATTTCAAGAAATAAGTTCTTTGAATAAAACCCGGTTAAAAAAGGTATACCACATAAAGATAAACTAGAAACATAAAACAAACAGAAGTTAAAGGTATAAAATTAACAACTGAATCCATAAAACAAATATCCTGAGAATCCTTTAAATTATGAATTATTGAAACTGCACACATAAATAACAGTGCCTTAAATAAAACATGAGCCAATAAATGGAAAAAAACCAAGCTTTGGATAACCTATAGACGAAATTCTCATTATTAAACCAAGTTGTCTTAAAGAAGAAATAGCAATAATTTTCTTTAAATCTAATTCAAAATTAGCACCCAATCCTGCTATAAACATAGTTATACAACCAATTAAAAGTAAAATTCAACCACAATTATAAGTATCTACTATTGGTCTAAAACAAATCAATAAGTAAACTACCACAGTAACAAGAGTAGAAGAATGAACTAAAGCAGAAACAGGAGTAGGAGCAGCTATAGCAGCAGGAAGTCAACAAGGAATAGGAATCTGAGCTCTCTTATTTATAGTTGCCAAAACAATTAATATAGTAGTAAGCTTTATTTGAAAAGAACTAGAAATAAAATCTTAATAATAAATATACTTTCAATCACCAAAATGTAATATTCAAGCAATAGAAATTAAAATAGTGACATCACCAATCTGATTAGAAAGAGCCATTAACATACCAGCACTATAAGATTTTTACATTTTGGTAATAAATAACTAAACAATAAGAAACCAAACCTAAACCATCCCATCCTAATAAAATTCTAATCAATTTAGGACTAATAATTAAAAACCCTATTGAAAGAATAAATATTAAAACAATAATAATAAAACGATTTATATTTTTTCACCTGACATATAATCCTCTCTATAGTAAATTACCAAAGAAGAAATATATATATATATATATATATATATATATATATATATATATATATATATATATATATATATATATAAAGTTTCAACAGCTCTAAAAAATATAAAAAAATCAAAGCAAAAAATCTAAAAGTAGATCAAGACACAATTCTACTTAATAGTCTAAGCTCACCTAACAAATTCAATGATGGAGGAGCAGCCACATTTGATGATCTAAAGAGGAATCACCACAAAGCCATTCTAGATATCAAATTAATCATACCCTTGTTAATTAATAATCTTCATCTACCTAAACGCTCATAAACAATATTAGATAAACCAAACAGTCCAGAAGAACATAAACCATAACCAACTATTGAAGAAAGTGAACCCATACAACCCCATGAATTCATAGTTATTAATCCACCAATAACCATTCTTATATGAGTGACAGAAGAATAAGCAATTAAGGACTTTAAATCAACCTAATGAAAACAAATAAACATAATCATAACTTCACCAGATAAACCCAAAGACAACCAGAAATAATTCAACTTTAACCCCAAATAAGAAATAACCCTTATTACACGAAAAATACCATAACCACATAGCTTTAATAAAACACCAGCAAGAATTATTCTACCAGAAATAGGAGGCTCTACATGTTTCTTAGTATGTCATAAATGAACCAAAAATATTGGCATCTTAATTAAGATGGCCAAAATTTAAAAAAACATAAAATATAAAATAATAAGAACCAAAATCAACAATTAAAGGGAAACATAAAATATTAGAAAAAACATAAACCCGAAATGAAACTAACAAGAAAGGCAATCTAGCAACCAAAGTATAAAAAATTAAATAACACCAGTCTGCAGCCACTCAGGTTGATAACCTTCCCTAAAATCAAAAGCAAAGAAGGAACCCATCTAGCCTCAAAAAAATATATATAAAAAGACAGAAGACTTAATCTAGCAAATGAACAATAAAGTATAATTATTAAAATCAAAAGCATACAACCAAAAAAATTAGAATGATAAGAACTTAAATAAATTGAACCTCTAGCAGTAATCATTGAAGAACAAATTCAAAAACTCAACAAAATTAAACTAAAAGAAAAATAATCAATACGATAATAATATCGAATTATATTAAAATAGAGATATGAATATACACAAATCATAAAAACAAAACTTGACAGGAACAGTAAAGAGTGAACCAACCATCAACAATTATTTCATAAACAAAGAGGGATAAAAACACAGTTGTATATAAATACTTTAGTAGAAAGATAAACCAAAACAATTAAAAAATCATTACCATGAGAATGGATTATTGAAACCAAATAAGAAAGACCTAAAGCACCTTCACAAAAAAGAAAAAACTAAAAAAACAACAGGAAAAATTAATCGATCAAATTCAATAGGAAAAACAACAATTAATATAAATAAAGAAAGAACAGTACATTCCAATCTCAGAATAATCATTTATAAATGCTTATGTTTAAAATACAAAACACAAACACCAGCAAAATATACCAATAAAGAAGTAAAAATAGAGAATATAAACATTAGTTTTAATAGTTTAAAAAAAAAACCACTGGTCTTGTAAACCGGAAATAAGTCTAGCTCCCACTCTTAAAACTTCAGAGGTGAAAAAGCTTCCATCGTCGGTCCCAAAAACCGATATTTTAAATAGAGTAACCCCTGAACTGATTAAAATACTAATTATATCACTATCAAATGTAATAAATATTAATTTTATTAAATTAAGACACCCGATATCAATAATACTCCTCACTATCCTTCAAACATCCCTGGTTGGACCAATAACAGGAACAATAATGGAAAGTTATTGGCTATCATACATTTTATTATTAACGTTTATTGGTGGTGTATTAGTTCTATTTACTTGTATTAGACGAATTGCATCAAACGAAATATTTCAACCTAAATCAGTTACTAAATTATCACTTTAACAATGAGTCTTATCATATCAGCACTAACTATTTTAGACATAACAATATTTATAAACATCTTCAAAAATACCGAAACTATAAATATTAATAACTCAACAAACTATCAAGAAATAACAATATCTTTAGAAAAATTATATAATAGACCAACATTTATTAGTACACTAATGATGATAATTTATTTATTTTTAGCACTATTAGCAGTAGTTAAAATCAGTAATATTAACCAGGGGCCTAGTCGTAAAATAAGGTAATCTACTAATGAATAAACCCTTATGATTAAGACATCCTTTAATTAAAATTATTAACAACTCCTTAGTTATCTTTCCTGCACCAACAAACATGTTATTTTGATGAAATTTTGGGTCCCTACTACGACTGTGTTTAGTAATAACTGGACTATTTTTGGCTATACACAGTACGTCAAATATTGAAATAGCATTTAGTAGTTGTGGTACACATCTGCCGGGACGTAAATAATGGTTGAATCATTCGAACTTTATATGTAAATGGAGCATCTACATTTTTCATTTGCATTTACTTACATGTAGGACGAGGAATCTACTATGGATCTTATATGTGAGTTATAGCAACTGCATTTATAGGATATGTTTTACCTTGAGGTCAAATATCATTCTGAGGTGCTACAGTAATTACTAATTTATTATCAGCAATTCCATATTTAGGAACAGATTTAGTTCAATGAGTATGAGGAGGGTTTGCTGTTGACAACGCAACATTTAATCGATTCTTAACATTTCATGTGATTTTAGCATTTATAATTACAGCTATGGCCGCAATCCACTCATTCTTTCTTCAGCAAACATGGTCTAATAACCCTTTACGATTAAGTGGAGATAACGAAAAAATTCCATTCCACCCACACTCAATTTCAAGGATTCTGTCACCCTTGTATTAATAACATCATTATTAATTATATTATCCCTAATTACTCCTTACCTTCTAGGAGACTCAGATAATTCTGTACCTGTCAATCTATTAGTAACTCCAGTTCACATTCAGCCAGAATGATACTTCCTATTTGGATATACAATTCTACAATCAATTCCTAATAAATTAGGAGGTGTTATTACATTATTTGTATCAATTAGAATCCCAATAATTTTACCATTCTGTAACAAAACACTATTCGGAGGTATTCAATATCACCCTATTAATCAGAACATATTCTGAAATATAGTAGTTGTCGTATGTTTATTAAAATGAACTGGTGAACGACCAGTTGAAAAACCATATATTATAACAGGACAGATTTTAACAATTATCAAATTTACATACTTCTTAATTAATGTCCATCTTGCAAATGCATGACATAAGCCTATTAAGGAATAAAATAAATAAGTTAATTACCTTAGGAAAAGCATACGTTTTGAAAAGAACTTTAGTTCTTCTATTAACTTTTCTCAAAAAATTTGATTAATTGAATGAAATAAATAAAATCTTTAAATCAACAAAGAAAATAAAAAAGTCAAAGATAAAGGTAAGCAGCCCTTTCAAGCCAAGTATATCTACTTATCATAACGAAATTGTGGTAAAGTAACTCGAACTCAAATAAACCCAAAAGATGTGATTTATAAGCTTAATAAAAAAATATAAAAGAATAAAAATCAACACCTAAAAAAACCATAGCTAACAATATTCTCATAAAAATAATTTTAGTATATTCAGCCAAAAAATTAAAGTAAAACCACCTGCACCATATTCAATATTAGAGTCTAAAACTAATTGAGATTCATCTTCAGCAAAATCAAAAGGGGTCCAATTAGTTTCAGACAAACAAGAAGCAAAACAAGCTAAAGCTAAAGGGAAAGCAATAATAATAAATCAACAATAAAGCTGATAGCTTACAAAGTCAAACATGTTAAAACAATCAATCAAAATAATTAAAGATAATAAAATCAAAGCCAATGTAACTTCATACGAAATAGTTTGAGCAACAGAACGAAGAGAGCCTAACAAAGAATAATTTGAATTAGAAGATTAACCACCAATTATAACAGTATAAACACCTAATCTAGTGCAGCATAAAAAAACAGAAAACCATAAGAGGAAGAACATATATAACTTAAGTAGGGAAAAATTACTCAAACAGCCAAAGAAATTATTAAATTCAAAACAGGAGAAAAATAATAAAGTAAATAATTAGATATAATAGAAATAAGCTACTCCTAGTAGCATCTCTAAAAGACTGTGGAATCTCTACAAATCCTACTTTATTTGGGCCCTTACGAATCTGAATATAACCTAAAACATTTCGCTCCAACAATGTTAAAAAAGCAACACTAACAACTAACAAAAGAAAATTTAAAATAAACATAAATAAATCGTATAGTATCAATACTTTTTGTAGAATAAAATATACATAAATGAATACTAAATTCAACACATTAATCTGTCGAAATAGTAAATTAATTAATATTAATCAATATAATAAAAATATTTTAACCATATGGTCCTTTCGTACATAATGGGTTAATAGTCTTAGGATAAAAACCGACCTGGCTCACGCCAGTCTAAACTCAGATCATGCAAGAATTTAAAGGTCAAACAGGTCTAATCACTGCGCTCCTGCACCCAAAATTTTTCTTAATCCAACATCGAGGTCACAATCTGCTCTGAAGATATTAGCTCTCAAAAATAATTATGCTGTTATCCCTAAGATAACTTAGTCTTATGATCATAAATTATGGATCAAAATAACCAACATAAATCAGTGATATAATAATGAAGAGTTTATCTATTCTGCATGTCATCCCAACAAAACATTATCATTAAATATAGAAAGACAAACAAAAAAACGATATAAAAGTAAAATGTTAAGCTCTGTAGGTTGTTCTTGACCTAAAGAAGAATTTAAGCCTTTTGACTCAAAAGTTAAGTTAAAAAATTTATTAAGAGACAGTTGATTTCTCGTGAAGCCATTCATTCCAGCCACTAAGTAAGAGATAAATGATTATGCTACCTTTGCACAGTCAAAATACCGAGGCTCTTTAAAAATTCGCTCAGTAGGCAGGCCAGACCTCAAAATATTTTCAAGAGGACATGTTTTTGATAAACAGGCAGAAAAAAAATAAAATTTGCCTAGTTCCTTATAATAAATTTACAAGGTAAAACTTTCATACAAATAAATATACAAATCTATCATTATTACAAAGATTAACAAATCAAATAAATAATCTTAATAAAAACCCTAAAATAGCTATAAAATCAAAATATAAAATAATGAACTAAAATGCAGTCTTAAGGATAGCTAGTTTAAAGCTTACTATTATATTTTAAAAGCCAAATTATAGGTTAACAACTTTAAAGCTTATCCCTTAAAGAGTAAATAAGTTAGAATATATACTTAAAAAATTAAACTAACTTTAAAAATTTAAATTTTTTCTTAAGAAGCTATATATCTTAGGAAAAGATTAACATCTCATTTCTATACATAATTTAATAATAATTGTGATACATTAACTATAAATTAATTTATAAATCAACCCAAATCGAGACAAGTAATATAAATACTAAAATTTTGATAAACCCTGTTACAAAACGTACAATAAATAAAAACTACTTTAAAAAATTTAAAATAATATTTCATAATACATTTGCATTACCAATATACTATACTTTACGAAATCAACTCTATAAAGTATACTAAGGCAAAAAGCATCAAAATTATTTATATTAAATAATTAAATAAACAAAAAATCAATATAATAAGATATGCACCTTGCCAGCCAGTGTCAATCGAGCACAAAAACGCCAAGAGCGAATTATTCAATTCGATAATGAAAGTTTATTTACGATCGTACGTGCATACAGAGATTGTTTGAACAGTAGTTTCCAGGTGTTGGAGTTCTGAGTCATGATGCAGTTCACAAATTAGTGAATAAATTTCGTGAGATAGGAAGTATTCAAGACAAGAAGCGTTAACAATGACGTACAGTGCTCACAGAAGTTCGGGTCGATGGCATTTGCATACCACCTGGAATATTCCTCTAAAATGTCTCTTAAACGTATTTTGCAGAAAACACAAATATCATGCACCTCTGTACAAAGAGATGCTAAGCTGCTTAGGCTAATGCTCTATAAAGTATCAGTAGCAGAAGAACCTGGGCCTGGTGATCCGGCACGCAGGGTTAAGTTTTGCGCATGGGTTTTAAAATAAACGCATGACGGTGAAACAGATCCTTACATTATTCTCTTTCCAGACGAGGCTTGGTTCCATTTACACAAATATGTTTTTGTAATTCCCAAAACTGTCGAAATTGGAGCGCAGGTAGACGTGTAGTGCTTCATGAGGAACCCATTCATGATGAGAAAATAGGTGTGTGGTGCACAGTTAGTGGTGATGGAGTAACAGGCCCAATTTTGTAATCGCACAGTTACAAGCGAAAGATATGTGAAAAACATTTTGAGGCTGTTTTTTAAAGAACTGAGTGAAAAAGAACGAAGCTTTGCATTTTTCAACAGGATTCACAAGCGTTCACACAGCCAATGTTTCTTTTCACACAATTCATGACGTGTTCGATGACAGAATGATTTGTAACAATATCTGCCCCACTAGTAGTCCTGATTTAACTCCATGCTGTTTTTATTTGTGGGGTGCACTGAATGACAAAGTGTACACAACAAATCTTCAGACGATAGAGGAACTCAAGGATAATATCTGTGAATCAATTAATTCAATATCTCTAAGAGTATTAGATTGTATGATTAATAATTCCTTGAGTAGATATTCAGAAACACATGGAAAATAATGGCTGACAGTTCCAGCATCTCCTTGCATGAGATGCGTGAGTACAAAATTTATTTGCTTATATTTTTAGTGTAATCATGTCATACCACAGCAGTAGATGGGTGACACAGCATCTTACTGCTGGCAATGGAGCACTTGCTGCCCGACATCTACTGCTCCCCATAGGCATCAGATAAATGGAACACCCTGAATAACCATTGTAACATAATATAAATTAATAGACAATGTTTGTTTACAAGTTTTAATATCTTTAACCACATCATACGCACATACCATGAGACTTAACAATTCAGCTGTTGGAGAGAGAGTCTTAGTAGTTCTTAAATGTGCAATATCAAAGAGACTTTATAGTTCAGTTGTTGCTTCAGCAAAGAGACTTAGCACATTTATGGCTTTCACAATTATGTGCTGTTCAGATGGCAGTACACTTGATGCTTTAGGACTAACAACTGTTATAGATTCATAGAGCTTAATGTTAGGTGCATCCATTGCTGTAATTGATACATCGCTGTTCTGACATACAGTATCTATAAAAAAAGTCTTTCACATGAAATGCACTCCATATATACCTTCCATGCCATTCATTCAGTACATGTGACCAAAGTTTGCACAGACCTTCGAAATGTCTATGGAAGGGACTATGATCATGGGCTGCCTGTTACCATGGACCAAACCATGGCATACAATAGGCAAAATCCCAAAGAATTAAAATGTAGCCTGTCTCGCATTTTTGTTCATCTGTGACCTGCACTTACTTTCTTATTATTTTAGTATCAAGAAAATGTATATTCATAGTTTAAGGACTCTTACATATACATCAATATGTAAGATGACATCAGCTCTTCTGGTAGATGGATGGTGCTATGTAAATAACCATCTGATGTATGCCTTAAACCATGTGATATGAGGAATCACAATGATATATGACTGGAATTGTGTATACTGAACAGAGTGGATTTAAAGTAGGAATATGTGAACCACACATACTTCCAAGCTGTTAGTGGTACAGAAGGAACTGTCATCATAAATCTCGCACTGTCTCAGACCACAGAATCATGCAGTCATGTAGTGCGTGGGATGGGTGTTTTGTGTGCTGTATTAGGTGTGTTGGGTGTATGATGTGTGGTTTCTGGTGTGTGTGTGTGTGTGTGTGTGTGTGTGTGTGTGTGTGTGTGTGTGTGTGTGTGTGTGTGTGTGTGTGTGTGTGTGTGTTTGTGGTGGTGGGGGTGTAGTGGTGTGTCAGTGTGTATGGTTTCCCACCTGTGGTGTGTCATGTGGTATGTGATGTGGCCTGTGGTGTGCTGTCTGTGGTGGGCTGTGGTGTTTGGTGAATGGTGAGTTGTGTGTGTACTGTGTGTGATGTGGTGTAGTATCATGTGTAGTGTGGTTTGTTGTGTGTTATGGTATTTGTGTGTGGTGTGTGTTGTGGTGTGGTGTAATATGAGGTGTGCAGTTTGTGGTATTTAATGAGAAGTGATGTGTGTGGTATCAAAGACTTTCATGCTGCTTCTGCTACGCCTCAAACCTTAGAAAGGTGCCTATGTACACCCTGAAAGCCTTCAAACAATGAAATTCAGAGTACATCTTACATCAATGCTAGTCATCTCTTCTCCTGTTCCACTTACAAATGAAGAAATTGAACAATATTCAATGCCTCTGTACGTTAGGTGTTCTCTATCAAGTAACTTATAGCATTCAGTGTCCTGAATCTGTGAAACTTGTATCCTGCAATATGGATCACTATGGTAAGAGTCAATCTATGGTGGACATACCTTTATACTATTCTTCACTTATGTTGTTGACATGTATTGGAATATTAATTTAGTGTTCATGTCTTCTGGTTGGTGTTAAATACAATTTCGAGATGTCACCACATGAGCAAAATCGGAATATCGTTTTGGATTTATGATTCAATTGAAGAATTCCTAGCAAACAGCATGCGGTCCTTAAAGTTGGGTGCCAATTACATGGATTTAGGTATTTTATTCGTTATTTTCAACGCAAAGATCAGTGTTGTTTCTTCAATATTCATCTTAAAAGCTGAAGACTACAATTGGAGAGTGACATTAAACTTTTGTAGGTACTAGTTTCATTGTCTTCGTACTACATTCGCTATTTGCAACGCAAAATTCAGTGTTGTCGGTACAATAATCGTTTTAAAAACATTAGACGACACCTCTAGTACGTTTTTACGTTTCTTTCGGTGGACATTTAATTAAGTTCGGTACAATATTCGTTGTGTCATCGTAAAATTGACATGAAAAATCATTGCTATGCATTACATATGTTGGCTGTGTCTGTTTACAAATCCCCTAGAGATGTCTCGTGTTATGTGTCGAAAGTAAGACACAATAACACAGCTGTGCGCTGGGAGACCTGTGAGGAAAGCAGGCTGGATGTGCAGATGGTTATGCTTCTTGAGCTATCAGCAGCCAGCTGGCTGCAGTGGGATACACTAGCACTTGACTATACTGTGCTTTTGTCCTTGGTGCATGTTGCCATTAGTTTCTGCCCCCACATTGAGCAGGCCTCTACTGTGCTACTGATACATGATATAGACACATGATTTGCCATTAGACTTCTGCCAGCAGTCTGAAGGAATAGCATTCACACGCCTTCCACCAGATTTAGGCAGCTTGTGGGTGCCAAGGCCCTGTGTGAATGGTGAGTGGAGAGTGCCATATAGCTGGAAATGGTTGCAGGTGGGAAGGGTTCTGTTGTCTGTCACTGGACATCTTTGACATTCAGTCAGTAGACAGGTCTCTGCTGTGTAGCTGGCAATTGCTGTTAGTTAGCGCTGCAGTCTGTGACCACAGCTGAGGTTTTTCATCCTGAAATATCTCACTGCTATGTTCATAAAAATGCCACTGTGGTGGCTGCCTATGTTAATACTGGTGAAACAGCCACCTTCCATTCCATATAATTTTTTTGTGGTGAATTTTACAGGCATAATACATGAAGATTATTTTTTTGTCCATCTTTGAGCCACTGCACAAGTCTCCACAGCCAGGAGGATGAATGTGCAGCACCTATTTTTTTTTATTTGAAAGCAGGACATATGAGCAGGTCACATGTTATTTTAGCATGCTACTGTAGACTTCTCAAAGGATCTGGCAATCAATAACTTTGCCACCGAAAATGAGGAATCTCATCTGTGTTGGTTTAAATAAAGATGCAGTTTTCACTGTCGTATTTTCAGTAACAGTTTTAGACACAGCACATGTGGACTTAAACTAAGAACAATGGGCTGCAGCTGTAGGACAATCACAAACATCATACTACTGATAGCAGATCAGAACCTCTGTCACCCTCCTTGCCTAAAGGAACTGAATTAACAGTATGCATGGAGCTGCCACTGGTGGATTGTGGCGCCACGTCATGGGGGCGAGTCGAAGGAATTGGACTCAGGATAAGCAGTATGCAGGAATTATATAAGTAATCATACACCTCTGAATGATGGCCTTTCACTCCAGGTGTGGTGTTCAAAATATAAAGTGGAAAGATCAAAATTTACAGTAAGGGGAAAAAGTATGCAGATATTTAGTAAGAAATCATATGCCTCTGAGTGAATAGTAACTTTGGGAAACATGTTAAGCATGAAATTACAGCGAAATCCAGACCTTTAGCTGCCTACAGGCGTTGATAAATATCAACAGGGTGAGTTGAAAATGTGTGCCCTGAATGGAAGCATTGACATTGCTCGAACTCTTATAGTAACTGGTAGGTAGACTGCTGCAAATAATGTGTATAGTGGACAGGGGCACTACAAATGTAGTGTGTTGACAGTAGGTTGGGAATGTGGGTCTCACACGGAGCGTGCTGCACTTGCACTATCCTCTGTGTCCTCGGTGTCTCAGACGGATAGAGTGTCTGCCATATAAACAGGAGATCCCGGGTTCGAGTTCCAGTCAGGCACACATTTCCAACTGTCTCCGTTGATATTTATCAACACATGTAAGCAGCTAAAGGTCTGGATTTCATAGTAATTTCGTTCATTGAGAGCTGCAAGATCACCAATGGTATCTGTTCTTTCGGACATGTCCGAAAAAACAGATCCCATCTTCATATGCATTTCAAGTAGTTCAGCAGATTACTAATCTTTGTCTAAGAGGCAGGCCTGGACCAGCAGAGGGAAGAAACATCCTTTGTCTCAGGTGGTAATCTGACATCATAATCCTAGTATTCTAGGTCTTGGATTCTGATATCATATGGCCAGTGGCAGTATTCTAGGTCAGCCATAATGGATCGTCATTTTGGATTCTGATGTCACAGAGTATGTCCCAGTACTCCAATTCAGCCATATTGTATTGCCATCTTGGATCCTGTCCTCATAGAACCTGTCAGAGTATTTCAGATCAGCCAGCATTACAATGCACCATCTTGGATTTTATATTTTAAGCCTGTTTATGCTGAGGATAACAAGCCTACTTCCATAGTGGTGTCATACCACTGGGAGAAAGGCCCCACCAAAACCTGGATTTCCCACCAACTCCGTATTACACAGGGAGATTTGCCTTTGTCATAGATGTGGAGGGGTTGGGAAACCCGATGACGTCATTGGCGACATACTCTGTCCCAGAACTCCTGCTGCTATACCACTTTAGTGATTTTATGTTGTATGCCATTCGCATATTGACCGAGTGGAAAAGAACTTAAAGAAAAACCATCAAATGTTCTGTGAAATATTTTGTTTAGAAGCATAAAACAAAATTGATTAGAGAAACGTTTGCCACACAATGAATGATTCTTGAAATCATACACAGAAAATGAGAGGAACTTAGAATTTTAAAAATACTAGAGGATTTTTGTATTGTGGGTTATGTAGACTGTGTAGTCCGCTGTTGAATGGCCTTGAGATACAATTGTCACAGACAGTCAAGTCGTGATGTATTTTACCAGTTGAGATCTACCGCTATGTACAGTGAAGTGGTAAAATGTTTTGCCTATAAAGTTACCAGTGCAACGCAAATCATTAATCATAGCACGTGCAATGTTCAACGTTTGTGACGTAAGGAGCCACTGAATGAAATTAAACTGCTGACTCTAAATTCTATCTGATCGATGCTTCCAATTTTGTTCAATTTTATGGACCTTGCCATTGGTGGGGAGGCTTGCGTGCCTCAGCGATACAGATAGGCGTACCGTAGGTGCAACCACAGAGGAGAGGTACCTGTTGAGAGTCCAGCCAAACTTGTGGTTCCTGAAGCAGCAGCCTTTTCAGTAGTTGCAGGGGCAACAGTTAGGATGATTGACTGATCTGGCCTTGCAACATCGACCAAAACGGCCTTCCTGTGCCGTTACTGTGAATGGCTGAAAGCAAGGGAGGGCATGCAGCTTTACTGTATGGTTAAATCATGATGGCGTCCTCTTGGGTAAAATATTCCGGACGTAAAATAGTTCCCATTCAGATCTCTGGGCGGAGACTACACAGGAGGACGTAGTTATCAGGAGAAAGAAAACCCTCATTCTACGGATTGTAGCGTGGAATGTCAGATAACGTAGAAGGGCAGATAGGTCAGAAAATTTAAAAAGGGAAAAGGATAGATTAAAGTTAGATATAGTGGGAATTAGTGAAGTTTGATAGCAGGAGGAACAAGACCTCTGGTCAGCTGAATACAAAATCATATAGAGGTAATGCAGGAGTAGGTTTAATAATGAATAAAAAATTGGAGCGCGGGTAAGCTACTGCGAACAGCGTAGTGAATGCATTATTGTAGCCAAGATATACACGAAGCCCACGCCTACCACTGTAGTACAGGTTTATATGCCAACTAGCTCCGCAGATGACGAAGGGATTGAAGAAATGTATGATAAGATAAAAGAAATTATTCAGATAGGGAAGGCAGACGAAAATTTTATAGTCATGGGTGACTGGAATTCGATAGTCGGAAAAGGAAGAGGAGGGGAAGGAGTTGGTGAATATGGAATGGGTGTAAGGAATTAAAGAAGAAGCCGCCTGGTAGAATTTTTTACAGTGAATAACCTAACGCTTGGTTTAAGAATCATGAAAGAAGGCTGTATACGTGGAAGCGGACTGGAGACACTGGTGGAAGGTTTCAGATATATTATATAGTGGTAAGACAGGGATTTAGGAACGAGGTTTTAAATTGCAAGACATTTCCAGGGCAGATTTGGACATTGACCACATTGGTTATGGACTGTAGATTAACACTGAAAAAACTTTCAAAAAGGTAGGAATTTAAGGAAATGGGACCTGGATAAACGGACTAAACCAGAGGATGTAGAGAGTTTCAGAGAGAGCATTAGGGAACGATTGACAAGAACAGGGGAAAGAAATACAGTAGAAGGAGAATGGGTAGCTCTGAAAGATAAAATAGTGAAGGCATCAGAGGATCGAAAACGTAAAAAGGCGAGGGCTTATAGAAATACTTGGGTAACAGAAGATATATTGCATTTTATTGACGAAAGGATAAAATATAAAAATGAACTAAATGAACCAGACAAAAAGGAGTACAAACGTCTTAAAAATGAGATCGACAGGAAGTGCAAAATGGATCAGCAGGGATGGCTAGAGGACAAATGTAAGATTGTAGGGACTTATCTCACTAGGGGTAAGATAGATACTGCCTACAGGAAAATTAAGAGACTTTTGGAGGAAGAGAACCACTTGTGTGAATATCAAGAGTTTAGATGGAAAACCAGTTCTGAGCAAAGAAGGCAAAGCAGAAAGGTGGAAGGACTACATAAAGGGTCTATACATGGGCGATGTACTTGAGGGCAGTATTATGGAAATGGAAGAGGACGTAAATGAAGATGAAATGGGAGATATAATACTGCGTGAAAATTTTCACAGAGCACTGAAAGACCTAAGTTGAAACAAGGATCCGTGAGCAGACAACACTCCATTAGAACTACAGGGTTATTACAAATGATTGAAGCGATTTCACAGCTCTACAATAACTTTATTATTTGAGATATTTTCACAATGCTTTGCACACACATACAAAAACTCAAAAAGTTTTCTTAGGCATTCACAAATGTTCGATATGTGCCCCTTTAGTGATTCGGCAGACATCAAGCTGATAATCAAGTTCCTCCCACACTCGGCGCAGCATGTCCCCATCAGTGAGTTCGAAAGCATCGTTGATGCGAGCTCACAGTGCTGGCACGTTTCTTGGTAGAGGAGGTTTAAACACTGAATCTTTCACATAACCCCACAGAAAGAAATCGCATGGGGTTAAGTCGGGAGAGCGTGGAGGCCATGACATGAACTGCTGATCATGATCTCCACCATGACCGATCCATCGGTTTTCCAATCTCCTGTTTAAGAAATGCCAAACATCATGATGGAAGTGTGGTGGAGCACCATCCTGTTGAAAGATGAAGTCGGCGCTGTCGGTCTCCAGGTGTGGTATGAGCCAATTTTCCAGCATGTCCAGATACACGTGTCCTGTAACGTTTTTTTCGCCGAAGAAAAAGTGGCCGTAAACTTTAAACCGTGAGATTGCACAAAACATGTTAACTTTTGGTGAATTGCGAATTTGCTGCACGAATGCATGAGGATTCTCTACCGCCCAGATTCGTACATTGTGTCTGTTCACTTCACCATTAAGAAAAAAATGTTGCTTCATCACTGAAAACAAGTTTCGCACTGAAAGCATCCTCTTCCATGAGCTGTTGCAACCGCGCCGAAAATTCAAAGCGTTTGACTTTGTCATCGGGTGTCAGGGCTTGTAGCAATTGTAAACGGTAAGGCTTCTGCTTTAGCCTTTTCCGCAAGATTTTCCAAACCGTCGGCTGTGGTACGTTTAGCTCCCTGCTTGCTTTATTCGTCGACTTCCGTGCGCTACACGTGAAACTTGCCCGCACGCGTTCAACCGTTTCTTTGCTCACTGCAGGCCGACCCTTTGATTTCCCATTACAGAGGCATCCACAAGCTTTAAACTGCGCATACCATCGCCGAATGGAGTTAGCAGTTGGTGGATCTTTGTTGAACTTCGTCCTGAAGTGTCGTTGCACTGTTATGACTGACTGATGTGAGTGCATTTCAAGCACGACATACGCTTTCTCGGCTCCTGTCGCCATTTTGTCTCACTGCGCTCTCGAGCGCTCTGGCGGCAGAAACCTGAAGTGCGGCTTCAGCCGAACAAAACTTTATGAGTTTTTCTATGTATCTGTAGTGTCTCGTGACCATATGTCAATCAATGGAGCTACAGTGAATTTATGAAATTGCTTCAATCATTTGTAATAGCCCTGTACTTATAGCCTTGGGAAAGTCAGCGCTGACAGAACTTTACCATCTAGATGTATGAGACAGCTGAAATACCCACAGACTTAAAGAAGAACATAATAATTTCAATCCCAAAGAAAGCAGGTGTGGACAGGTGTGAAAATTACTGAATTGTCAGTTTAATAAGTCACGGCTGCAAAATACTAACACGAATTCTTTACAGACTAATGGAAAAAGTGGTAGAAGCCGACCTCGGGGAAGATCAGTTTGGATTCTGTAGAAACATACTAACACGTGAGGCAATACTGACCCTACGAATTATTTCAGAATATATATTCAGTAAAGACAAACCTATGTTTCTAGCATTTGTAGACTTAGAGAAAGCTTTTGACAGTGTTGTCTGGAATACTCGCTTACAAATTCTGGAGGTGACGGGGGTAAAACACAGGGAGCGAAAGCTCTGGAGGTGACAGGGGTAAAGCACAGGGAGCGAAAGGCTGTTTACAATTTATACAGAAACCAGATGACAGTTATAAGAGACGAGGGATATGAAAGGGAAGCAGTGGTTGGGAAGGGAGTGACACAGGGTTGTAGCCTATCCCCGATGTTATTCAAACTGTATATTGAGCAAGCAGTAAAGGCAACAAAAGAAAAATTTGGAGTAGGAATTAAAATCCATGGATAAGTTTGCCGATGACATTGTAATTTTGTCGGAGACAGCGAAACACCTGGAAGAGCAGTTGGATGGAAAGGACAGTGTCTTGAAAAGAGGATATAAGATGGTCATCAACAAAAGCAAAACTAAGATAATGGAATGTAGTCGAATGAAATCAGGTGATGCAGACGGATTTAGATTAGGAAATGAGACACGTAAAGTAGTCGATGTGTTTTGCTATTTGGGAAGTAAATAACTGTTGATTGCCGAAGTAGAGAGGATATAAAATGTTGACTGGCGATGGCAAGAAAAGCGTTTCTGAAGAAGAGAAATTTGTTAACATCGAGTATAGATTTAAGAGCCAGGAAGTCTTCTCTGAAAGTATTTGTATGGAGTGTAGCCATGTATGCAAGTGGAACATGGACGATAGTTTAGACAAGAAGAGAATAGAAGCTTTCGAAATGTGGTGCTACAGAAGAATGCTCAAGATTAGCTGGGTAGATCACATAACTAATGAGGAGCTACTGAGTAGAATTGGGGAGAAGAGGAATTTCTGGCACAACTTGGGTAGAAGAAGGGATCAGTTGGTAGGACATGTTCTGAGGCATCAAGGGATCATCAATTTAGTTTTGGAGGACAGCGTGGACGGTACAAGTCGTACACGGAGACCAAGAGATGTAGGTTGCAATAGTTACTTGGAGATGAAGAAGCTTGCACAGGATAGTGTAGCATGGAGACCTGCATCAAACCAGTCTCAGGACTGAAGACCACAACAACAACACAATCTTTTTCTATTGGTAAAAGTTAGTGAACACGAACAATGTTGTCGTCAGCAGTGGTAGGACATGTTCTGAGGCATCAAGGGGTCACCAATTTAGTTTTGGAGGACAGCGCGGAGGGTAAAAGTCGTAGACGGAGACCAAGAGATGTAGGTTGCAGTAGTTACTTGGAGATGAAGAAGCTTGCACAGGATAGAGTAGCATGGAGACCTGCATCAAACCAGTCTCTGGACTGAAGACCACAACAACAACACAATCTTTTTCTATTGGTAAAAATTAGTGAACAC
The DNA here is from genome assembly GCF_021461395.2 of Schistocerca americana. NCBI lineage: Eukaryota > Metazoa > Arthropoda > Insecta > Orthoptera > Acrididae > Schistocerca > Schistocerca americana. Next base: position 510,475,796 of record NC_060130.1, read on the forward strand.
AAACAGTGTTGTCGTCAGCAGTGGGAATATATAAACTAATTCCTTCGCCACAGATCTCCCTTTCTCTTGTATTTTTATGGTTCTCTAGTGGAACATTTTCCAGGATCTAAAACTGTCGAAGGTTTTTTACATCTACTGCTACAGATCGGAAAAATACGCTGTAGCCACACCGTAGCCTTGAGTATTGTGAACAATATCAACCTGGCAAATATTTTCCCTGGTTGTTTGAAAATTTCAGCTCTAACAATGGAGTAGAAATGGTATTGACATTGTTATGCAAAATAAAGTACTTAAATATTTAAAATTAGAAACGAAGTACCGCCGCAGCTGGAATGCTGGTACGTCAATGACGTACAAAGAGCACTAAGTGGGAACCGCATTTCAGTTGAACTGCTCTCTGATTTATGGTTACAATTTAATTCTATTTTTCTATTATTTTTTTTTTAATTTCAAAAATTGAGTGAGCAAGACAACTGCTGTCACCAGCATTTGTAAGAGACACAATACTACTTGCACTACATTGAAGGATTCTCTATTGAAATACTTTTGAGGCTAATCATTGTTCAAAATTTTGTACACCTTACTCTAGATCTACATCTGTGTATATATGGATACTACGTCTGCGTCTATATGGATACTCTGCAAATCACACTTAAGTGTCTGGAGGAGGGTTCATTGAGCCACCTTCATAATAATTCTCTATTTTCCACTCTCTAACAGAGCGCGGAAAAAACGAACGCCTACTTATTTCTGTGTGGGCTCTGATTTCCCTTATTTTAGTATGATGATTAGACCGCGGATTTTAGGTAAAAACCTATTTTGTTCCTGAGTTCCTATTTGCATAAAAATTTGTACTTATGCGTTTCATGGCTATTTACACTTAATAGCATTAATTCTATAGGACCTAAAAAAGCCTATTTTGACGTTAGTGCCTATTTCGGCTTTAATATCCTAAAAAGTGCCTATTTCATCATACAAGACAGTGGCTCCAAGTTTTTCCACACTATACGACAGATGCAAAAAATATTTTCTGCCCAGCGTGCAGCAAGGAGGCTAGTTGATATGCGCTCATGCTTCGTATTTGCCTAACACTTTGGTCTTTTTTTATTTTTGTATATCGCTATCCCTGTTAATACCAAATACTCTTTATAGGTGTTTTATTATTCATATGTAAAAAATAGATCACGAATCTTTAGGTTAAAACCTATTTTTTTCCTAAGCTCCAATTTGCATATAAGTTGGTAGTTAAGCGTTTCGTGACTAACTAAACTGAATACCGTTAGTTCTATAGGACCTAAAATTGCGTATTTCGACGTTGACGCCTAATTTTTCCTATTTCGGCACCGAAATCCTAAAAAGTACCTATTTCGTTAATCTGACATAGAGTTCTTGTGTTTTCAAAGATTAGAAGGAAGTAAACTTAAGGCTTTACGTCTCGTCGAAGGCGAAGGTCGTTAGAGACTGTTTACAATTCCTTTGCTTGCCTTACTACCAACAGCACTCGGCACGGTTGAATGGTCATCCATGCAAGTACGCACCGAGCGCAACAGTGCTTAACTTCGGTGAGCGAATGGGAACCGGTCAAAGATTTGAGTTACACATTAGAATCGAACGTGAGAGTACTAAATGTTATATTTGAAAATATTTCGTTCGTACGATTCTGGCCAGCTGTGTATTTTTGCAAAGAAACGGTTTCATAGGCCTTAAGCTGAGCACGGATTAAAAAAATCACAATGTTAATTGTAGACGAGCTCTATAGCTAAATTACTGCCCTTAGCGCATTTTCTCGCTGCTACCTAGAGGTAGTCCTATCAAACTACTCTGTTTCGTGAAGGGTATTATACGTGAATTTTCCGGTTCCAAAAATAAATTGCCAGTAGTGAGATGTTTTCATCTGAAGCACCGGTAGATTCCATTCGCTTGTTCAGAAGAGGCGGCCACCTGTCAGGTGCCATATGTCCAGCAACGAGTACGGTACTTCCCCTCCCGCTTTCATGCAACGCAGTAAAAGGAAAAAAAAAAGCAAGTCATCTTTCTCATTTTCCCAACGAAAACAAATCAGTACAATGTACATTGTGTAGCGACCGACGTGTTAAGTGTTACTGACGTTCTAAGTGCAAAATAAATTCTAGTTTCTGTGTGAGAATACTACGCCATGCCGAAAAGAGCTAGTTCAAAGTCTACTTATATAAGGCAGCGGCTGCAAGATTTTCCGCATTATACAACAAATGGGAAAATTATTTTCTGCCAAGCATGCAACTAGGAGGTTAGTTGATGTTTTTCTGAGACTTCTTATTTTCCTGTCACTTAGGATTCTTTTTTATCGCTATCCTTTAGCAATACGAAATACTCTTTATATGAGATTCTAAATTGCATTCCCTTTTCTCTCGTATTAGGTTTCGAGTGTTAAGAAATCTCACTTAACTCAGAAGGGAGATGGAATCGCACATAAAGCTTATGTTGAACGAAAGTCAAAATTGAAGCAAATTCTTTTAACCAATAACTCTGGTGAATCCTCCGAAAAAAACAAGTTCTGCAGTGCTTTGCGTCATGCACTTGTGGCAGCAAACATCCCCTTTCGGAAACTAGAAAACCCTATTTTCAGAGGTTTTCTTGAGAAGTACTGCCATCAGTCTATTCCTGCAACTTTACGTAAGAATTATGTGGATTCAGCTTACAATGCTGCATTGCACAGAATCCGAGAAGATGTTGGATAATCTTGTACATGGGTTTCTGTGGATGAACTACAGACAGTCTTGGCCGTTACATTGCAAACCTGATTATTGGGAAGCTAGGTCCAGATGCTCCATCCAGGGCTCATTTGATTACTCAAAACAGCTTGCAAAAACTAACCAACAAACAATAGCACAGTTTGTGAACAATGGGCTTAAGGTGCTATACCCAAACGGAGTGGATGAGAATAAGGTGCTTCTGGCCGTCACTGATACTGCTGCATATATGATAGAAGCGTTTCAACTATTAAAAGTATTCTAATCATTGATGCTGCTCGTAACTTGTGTAGTGCATGGGATCAACCGCATAGCAGAGCAAGTAAGGCTACAATTTCCTAAAGTAAATAAAGTAATATGTATGGTGAAGAAAATTTTTGTTAAGGCACCATCAAGAATACAGGCATTCAAAGAACAGCTTCCAGATGTCCACATGCCGCCAGAGCCTGCTGTCACCCGCTGGGGCACGTGGCTGATAGCAGCAGAATACTGTAGTACGCATCTCTCAACTATCCAGAAGGCGGTTGAAAATATACCGGAGGAGCAATGGCGTTACTCAAAGATTCTTCTTTAAAACGGGACTTATCTTACATTAGGGCCCACTATACATTTATGGCAAGAATAATTTCACAATTGGAAGGCTCAGGGAGACCTATCTACGACAATATTTCTTTGCTTGAAGAAGTCAAAATGAAAATTAATGAAGCGCCAGGTGAAGTAGGGGAAAAAGTACGGGCAAAAATGCAAACGGTTTTGCAGAACACTAGCCTGAAGGAGTTGTGTGCAGCTGCCGACATACTTAGTGGAAAATCCAGCACTCCTGACTGCAGAATTCCTGTCCAACATGTGCCGAAAATGAAGTACGCCTCTGTCACATCTGTTGATGTAGAACGTTCTTTTTCAGCGTATAAATAGATTCTAACTGTCAAGCGCCACAGTTTTTCACTAGAAAACCTAGAAAAGATTTTGGTTATTTATTGTGAAGCCAACTATGGTCAGAATGTGTGAAACAACGAATTTATTAATTAAACCATTGCCACATCTTTTTTACGGAGATATTTATCTTGCAGGAACTCAAAAAATTTGGAGTTATGTTCAACATTAATGTTGTAGATTGCTGTGCTCTGTAACGGTGTAAATATTCATTCTCCTTGTTTTAATGACTAAAAAGATGTTCATACTGTGAACACTGTGTATTTTAATTTATTTTTATTTTCTCTGCATCATTTTTATTAGAGCCTATTTCAAGTTTTATATAGCCTAAATGAACTACTGAAAGATCCTATTTTAGGTGCCTAAAACACACTTTTTTACGACCTAAAAATCCGTGGTCTAATGATGATCCTTTCCCCCTATGTAGGTAGACGGCAACAAAATATTTTTGTATTCGGAGGAGAAAGTTATTGAATGAAATTTCGTGAGAATATACGCCGCAACGAGAAACGTCTTTGTTTCATGATGTCCACCCCAAATCCTGTATCATGTCAGTGAAACTCTCTCCCCTATTTCTCGATAACATAAAACGTGCTCTTCTTCTTACAACTTTCTCGGTGTGCTCCATTAAGCCTATCTAGTAAGGACCCCGCACCGCGCAGCAGTACTCCATGAAGATGTACGAGAGTAGTGTAGGTAGTCTCTTTACTATATGTGTCGCATCTTCTAAGTGCTCTACCAATAAATCGCAGCCTTTGTTTCCCCTTCCCCACAACATTGTAGGGTGTTCTTTCCCATATAAGTTGTTCGTAACTGTAATTACTAGATATTTAGTTGAATTTACGGCATTTAGATTTAATTGAGTTATTATGCAGCCGAATCTTAGCGGATTCCCATTAGCACTCATGTAGATGACCCCATGCTTTTTATTATTTATGGTCTATTGCCAATATTAACACAATATAGATATCTTCTCTAAATCGCTTTACCATTGGTGTTGATCTTCTGATGACTTTACTAGATATTAACGACAGCATCATCCGCAAACAACCTAAGACGGCTGTTCAGATTATCTCCTAAATCGTTTACATACGTAAGGAATAGCAGACAGCCTATAACACTACGCGGAACGCCAGATATCACATCTGTTTTATTCGACGACTTTCCGTCAGTTACTATGAACTGTGACGTCTGTGATAGGAAATCACGAATCCATTCTCTTAACTGAGGCTGTATTCCATAAGCTCGCAATTTGATTACAAGCTGCATAAAAAGTTCTCGGTTTACCTGCCGCGTCAAGTTTGGATAAAATCCGGTGAGGCTTCCGATTTTTTAAGCAGTGGACGGCTTCTCATTGGCTGAATGACGTCACAGTGAAAACGGCGCGTACAGAGGTGGCGGCCTCTATGTCCATAGATTTTGTTTGCGCACTTTATCCAGCGTTGCTTGCAGCGTCATCCATCGCAACAGGCGGAGAACTGCGAGGAATGTAAGAAGTCTCCCTCTGCGCTCTTTCTTTATCAATTATCTACCTGCTGCTCTGCTGCTGTGGGATCCCGTTTAAGAATCCGGTACGTGGTATCTACCAGCTACTATCTACCAGAGGAGCTACTGAAGAACTCTGGCCTCCCATAAGAACTAGTCAAGAATCTACGATCAAGAGCACCAAGGCCACCCAGGTTATATGGTCTACCCAAGGTCCATAAGGATGAGGTCCCGTTGAAACCTATTGTTAGTGCTATTGGGTCTCCTAGATATCGGTTGGCAAAGTACGTAACCAAGTTATTAGATAACGGAGGTAGTCATCGAAAGCTTGGGATTTTATCCAAATTTGACGTGGCAGGTAAACCGAGAACTTTTTATGCTAGGACTCAGTCGTGAAAGACTTCGTAGTCATACTGATTACAAGCTGCTAGTGGGGAACGGTGTCAAAATCGTTCTGAAAGTTAAAAAGTAGGGAATCAATTTGAAATCCCTCCTTGGTAGCGGTTCAACACTTCATGTGAGTAAAGAGATAGTTGTGTTTCACAAGAATGATGTTTTCTAGATACCTGCTAAATGTGTGTCAACAGACGGTCCTCTTCAGGATTCGAACGCAATATATATTCCAGAATCCTGCTGCATATCGACGTTAATAATAAGGACATGTAATTTAGTGGATTACTCCTAGTGTCCTTCTTGAATATTGGTGTGACCTTCGGGCATAGATAACAGAAATATGTCGAGACCACATAACAGCCGACTGCACGGTCTACATAATCCACAATTCAAGTATCCTCTGGTACGCTTCAAAACTCTAAGTCTAAGTTAAATTCTCCATTGACACTTCATTTGCTGTACATGATCTTTTTTTATATTTCTTTTTATTTTCAATCTTTGTTCAGAGATCATGAAAAACAATATTTTGAAAATAACTAGGTCTTCAAGAGAAAAATTTTTGGAAACTTCATTTTCATAGGTAGAAGCAGCAGTTAGTGAAATGTTTCAGTTTACGCTGGTCAGTTCGAAACCGCATTTGTCCATTTTCCACTCTTTGTTTGGACTGCAAATTTGGGACAAAAATCCATCGTGCAGTTTTCCCTCAAATCAGTAGTAAAATTTTTCTTTATTGCCCTGATAATTTTGAAGCAATAAAATGTTTTTAGGTATTATGGTGGTTAATTGGGTACTCCATTTGTCCATTTACCATTCGTAGTTTGGTATGAAAATTCAGACAAGCGTTTTCCCTTAAACCACAAATTAATTTTTTCTTCTTGTTGTTGTTGTTGTTGTGGTCTTCAGTCCTGAGACTGGTTTGATACAGCTCTCCATGCTACTCTATCTTGTGCAAGCTTCTTCATCTCCTAGTACTTACTGCAACCTACAGCCTTCTGAACCTGCTTAGTGTATTCATCTCTTGGCCTCCCTCTACGATTTTTACCCTCTACTCGGCCCTCCAGTACTAAATTGGTGATCCCTTGATACCTCAGAACATTTCCTACCAACCGATCCCTTCTTCTAGTGAAGTTATGCCACAAAATCCTCTCCTCCCCTATTCTACTCAGTACTCCTCATTAGTTATGTGATCTACCCACCTAATCTTGAGCATTCTTCCGTAGCACCACATTTCGAAAGCTTCTATTCTCTTCTTGTCCAAACTATGCATCGTCCATGTTTCACTTCCATACGTGGCTACACTCCACACAAATACATTCAGAAACGACTTCCTGACACTTAAATCTATACACGATGTTAACAAATTTCTCATCTTCAGAAACGCTTTCCTTGCCATTGCCAGTCTACATTTTATATCTTCTCTACTTCTACCATCATCAGTTATTTTGCTCCCCAAATAGCAAAACTCCTTTACTACTTTAAGTGTCTCATTTCCTAATCTAATTCCCTCCGCATCACCCGACTTAATTCGACTACATTCCATTATCCTCGTTTTGCTTTTGTTGATGTTCGTCATATATCCTCCTTTCATGACACTCCATTCGGTTCAACTGCTCTTCCAAGTCCTTTTCAGTCTCCGACATAATTACAATGTCATCGGCGAACCTCAAATTTTTTATTTCTTCTCCATGGATTTTAATACCTACTCCTATTTTTTTTGTTTTTGTTTCCTTACTGCTTGCTCGATATACAGATTGAATAACATCTGGGAGAGGCTACAACCCTGTCTCACTCCTTTCCCAACCACTGCTTCCCTTTCATGCCCCTCGTCTCTTATAACTATGATCCAGTTTCTGTACAAATTGTAAATAGCCTTTCGCTCCCTGTATTTTACCCCTGCCACCTTCAGAATTTGAAAGAGAGTATTCCAGTCAACATTGTCAAAAGCTTTCTCTAAGTCTACAAACGCTAGAAATGTAGGTTTGCCTTTCCTTAATCTATCTCCTCAGATAAGTCGTAGGGTCAGTATTGCCTCACCTGTTCGAACATTTCTACGGAATCCAAACTGATCTTCCCCAAGGTGGGCTTCTACCAGTTTTTCCATTCGTCTGTAAAGAATTCGTGTTAGTATTTTGCAGCCGTGGCTTATTAAATTGACAGTTCGGTAATTTTTACATCTGTCAACACCTGCTTTCTTTGGGATTGGAATTATTATATACTTCTTGAAGTCTGAGGGTATTTCGCCTGTCTCATACAACTAACTCACCAGATGGTAGAGTTTTGCCAGGACTGGCTCTCCCAAGGCTGTCAATGGTTCTAATGGAATGTTGTCTACTCCCGGGGCCTTGTGTCGACTCGGATCTTTCAATGCTCTGTCAAACTCTTCACGCAGTATTATATTTTCCATTTCATCTTCATCTACATCCTCTTCCATTTCCATAATATTGTCCTCCAGTACATCGCCCTTGTACAGACCCTCTATATACTCCTTCCACCTTTCTGTTTTCCCTTCTTTGCTTAGAACTGTGTTTCCATCTGAGCTCTTGATATTCATACAAGTAAAATTACCAAATAAGCAGCAACCAGTCGCAAAAATGTTGTCTACACTCGACTGGTTGCTGCTTGTTTGGTAATTTTATGGTTTACGGTCGCTGCACAACTTGGGAAACACATGGAGCCCAACATTCATTCATACATGTGGTTCTCTTTTCTCCAAAGGTCTTTTTAATTTTCCTGTAGGCAGTATCTATCTTACCCCTAGCAAGATAAGCCTCTACATCCTTACATTTGTCCTCTAGCCATCCCTGCTTAACCATTCTGCACTTCCTGTCTATCTCATTTTTGAGACGTTTGCATTCCTTTTTGCTTGCTTCATTTACTGCATTTTTGTGTTTTCTCCTTTCATCAATTGAATTCAATATTTCATCTGTTACCCAAGGATTTCTACTAGCCCTCGTCCTTTACCTACTTGATCCTCTGCTTCCTTCACTACCTCATCCCTTAAAGCTACCCTTCTTCTTCTACTGTATTTCTTTCCCCCATTCCTGTCAATTGGTCCCTTATGCCCTCCCTGAAACTCTGTACAACCTCTGGTTTAGGCAGTTTATCCAGGTCCCATCTCCTTAAATTCCCACCTTTTGGCAGTTTCTTCAGTTTTAATCTACAATTCATAACCAATAGATTGTGGTCAGCGTCCACATCTGCCCCTGGAAATGTCTTACAATTTAAAACCTGGTTCCTAAATCTCTGTCTTACCATTATATAATCTGTCTGATACCTTCTAGTATCTCCAGGCTTCTTCCAGGTTTACAACCTTCTTTCATGATCCTGAACCAAGGGTTAGCTATGTATAAGTTATGCTCTGTGCAAAATTCTACCAGGCGGCTTCCTCTTTCATTTCTTACCTCCGATCCATATTCACCTACTACGTTTCCTTCTCTCCCTTTTCCTACTATCGAATTCCAGTCACCAATCACTATTAAATTTTCGTCTCCCTTCCCTATCCGAATAATTTATTTTATCTCATCATACATTTCACCAATTTCTTCGTCATCTGCAGAGCTAGTTGGCATATAAACTTGTACTACTGTAGTAGGCGTGGGCTTGGTGTCTACCTTGGCCAAAATAATGTGTTCATTATGCTGTTTGTAGTAGCTTATTTTTTATTCATTATTAAACCTACTCCTGCATTATCCCTATTTGATTTTGTATTTATAACCCTGTACACACCTGACCAAAAGTCTTGTTCCTCCTGCCATCAAACTTCACTAATTCCCACTATATCTAACTTTAACCTATCCTTTTCCATTTTTAAATTTTCTAACCTACCTGCCCGATTAAGGGATCTGACATTCCACTCTCTGATCCGTAGAACGCCAGTTTTCTTTCTCCTGATAACGGCGTCCTCTTGACTAGTCCTCGCCCGGATATCCGAATTGGGGACTATTTTAGCATCGGAATATTTTACCCGACAGGACGCCATCATCATTTAACCATATAGTAAAGCTGCATGCCCTTGGGAAGAATTACGGCTTTAGTTTCTCCTTGCTTTCAGTCGTTCGCAGTACCAGCACAGCAAGTCCGTTTTGGTTGGTGTTACAAGGCCAGATCAGTCAATCATCCAGACTGTTGCTCCTGCAACTACTGAAAAGGCTGCTGCCCCTCTTCAGGAACTACACGTTTGTCTGGTCTCTCAACAGATACCCCTCCGTTGTGGTTGCATCTACGGTACGGTTATCTGTATCACTGAGACACGTAAGCCTCCCCACCAACGGGAAGATCCATGGTTCAATGGGTGGGGGGGGGGGGGATTTTTATAATTACTCTTATTTCTTTCAAGAAATTAAATCTCTGTTTGCGAAACTAGACCTCATTCTGCTGAATTTGATACCTCTTTCGTCCACATCCTACTCATCGTTTGGCTACAAAAATTCGGACAAATATCCTTTGTGTAGTTTCTAGAGAATCTTGAATTCGCTCAAACATTTGACCAAAAATGACCGATTATTCCTCTGTGTGTTCCCTAATCTCTCTTGCCCTCTTCTCATTACCACTACGCGAGTTATTGGATGGCGGCGCCACAATCATCGCACAGTTCTCCATCAACACCGGTTCTGCTGTATGTGATTTCTGTTAGATATACACTACACTTTTCCAGAATCCGTTTATCAAATCTAAGCCATCCATTCGCTTTTCATAATACTGCTTTCACGCGTTCGTCCTCTTTCACACAGCTTCTTGCCGTTACGCCGAAATATTTAAACGCTGTGAAATACTCTTGACGTTTGCACAATTCTGTGATTGGATACTAGCGGGTTCCTTCTATTTGTTGTATGCATTATCTTGCGTTTATAGAGAGCTGACATTCACCAAATAAGAGAAAGTTTGGCTAAGTGTTTCGACATTCCCTTAAAAACGTGCAATGACAATACTCTCTTTTGACATCAGCGTGGTGGGCGGACACACCAATAGCGTTACTAAACGAATTCGATAAATCATTTGTGTTCACTGACAACGTAAGTGGTTCTATTACACATCCTTAGGACACACTCGATGTTCCTTTTATTCCCGTTCGATGTTGGCTATCGAATGCAACGTACTGAGTGTTATTAATCAAAAATTTATAGAGCTAATCGAATATGTGTGAAGATGTTACGTATGATCCTATCTATGTTGGTAATAGACTGACGGCTCAGCTACAGAGGTCCACCATAACTTGTTACAGTAGAAAAGCTGAGATCTAAAAACAATGCACTCACCATAAATAAACGTTTATACTAAGGATGCCACTGAACTATCTGACAGTGCTAAATGTCATTCCATGAGATATTCATCAGATGTTTATGACAGGTGAAAGAAACAAATGCCTGACAGTCTAATCTGTATAACAGAACTTCTAGGGGGGGATACAGTGTACGCTGTGGCATACATTGCAAGAATAATCGTGACATATTAATACGGTGCTACGGACTGTGACTCGAATTTGAGACATTTGTGCAGTTCACAAGTGTAGAAGGAAGTGTTGGCTAAGTTAAGTCTTTAATTGGATTGTGAGACGTACTCTGACGGCTCAGTTTGTTACGCCATTTCCCGCAAAAATCCGTGTTTACCATTTTAGAACCAACCCCTTTTCTGTGATTGAGTCGTTCTCTAACAAGGCGTCTTCATAAGTGGTTCTATTCAGCAACGTATGCGACATAATTTTCGTATAATTTGGAAGAATAGTTGTGGCAAACTAGTAGGTTATTACTATTACTATAATAATAACAACAATAATAATAATAATACTTTTAGTGAGATAGCTTTCAGTTGCATGTTTCATTAGTTACCAGTTTTCTAATATTTTTATGAAACGAAAATAGCTTGTAAATTTTTGAAAGAGCTTTTTTTTTCTTTTTCCTGTTGGTATTCAAGTTGCTTAACGAATCAAAATGTCATTGTCAATATTATTTATAAAAGTTGTTATAATTCCCGGACAGCAGTATGGTAACCTTGAACAACAAGTTTTATCACAGCATAACATACATTTTAGTGCATAGCTTCAATAGGTCTCTGATATTCAGATCTCAGAAACATTTTTCAAAAAACTGTATCAAGATACAAGAAAGGGCAAAGCATTGTTCTTAAAATCTTCCGAACATGCTGTGATGGTGCTGTTCCTTCGATTGAGATTCGTAATAACTGCTCTGTTTTCCATTCCTAATTGAATTTCCGTTCTTCCTAGTTCATGAAGTTATGAAGTATTCCCACTATGTTGTTTTGAGCCTTTCTTGTAGATTTTCCCCTTTGTCCATTTCGAACTTATTAATTAAGTTTTCTGATTAAATTATTGTTTCTCATACGTTTTAAAAACTTGATCGCAGCAGGGACATGCGCAAATTCCGACAACTGCTGCACAGTATGGGCCTTGAATGCATTTATTTTAAATCTTTTCAGTTGACTTCGGACCTAATGCTGTTCGTAAATACATTTCTCCGTATTGCCATTTGATCACTGTTTTCTACAGCAGTTGTTGTACTTACGCTGTTGGTGCCAAGGAACAGTTATAAAGTTTGCAGTGCCGTGAAAAAATTTTACTTCGCGATCTGTCTTAAAATATCGCATTATCCAACTGCTTGTACATTATACGGAAAAATATTTCAGAATAAAGTTTTTTATACTGCACTTATCTTGACGCAACATTTATAGTTGTTATTACACTTGTAGAATTTTTTGATTCAAGCTACAATATTACTAACAAGTCCGCCTTTGTGGCAACTAGCTCATTATACTAGCCCATTTCACTTTCTTACTTTATTTCAGAACAACAATCCAGCATCGGTATGTAAATTTAAAACAAATTTATCACAACATTCCATAGTTATAAATGTTATGCAAATACCTGATGTATTTAATAGGTAAATTTGTTCTCCTTTTTCAGATTCTAGAGCTTGCTGCGGAACACGTTTGGTTATCATTCGTTTTGTCTGTCAGCATGCGCACAGCACAATGAATCCAGCAGAAAATGATGCATCACAGGACTCCCTCGAGAAGATTTGCTACAATCTGACAATAATCGTTGTCATGAGTTCGGTGTTAGTTCTTTTATGGCTTTCCGGACGGACTACAAGGGGAAAACTACCACAGGTGTCTGGAAATGCTGGGGTAGCCTCTGAAGACGGCTGAAAATGAGAAGTTGTTTTTGGGAACGCTGTAGCTATAAAAATGAAAGGGAGAGTAAAAGAAAACCTAAGAACATAAGTTTCAAGTCTCTTTATAATGGACTTTTTTTTTTTTTTACTGAAGTCTGATACCTGACGATTTCATGCAACAGCCAGATAGTCAATAATTTTGGCTCTTCAGAAGGTGAAACCTAGTTTTACAATCTTGCTGAGCTAAAGCAACTCTGATTGTTAATATTGCTTTGCGACTATCTGAATCAACAACACAATACATATGTAAAAATGCACTTTCTAAATAAACAAATTATTGTGATCTCAGATTTGTCAGTAGTGTGTTCATTAATATTCGAAGGTGTTTTGTGTTCATTGTACCAACTGACAATTAACAGTTCACAGCAATTATAATACGTTTTACGTAAATACAACAATGAAGTTCTATTGCTGGGTGAATACTGTCACGGTCGAGCGGTAGCGTTCTCGCTTCCCGCGCCCAGGTTCCCGGGTTCGATTCCCGGCGGGGTCATGGATTTCCTCTGCCTCGTGATGACTGGTTGTTGTGTGATGTCCTTAGGTTAGTTAGGTTTAAGTAGTTCTAAGTTCTAGGGGACTGATGACCTCAGAAGTTAAGTCCCATAGTGCTCAGAGCCATTTGAACCATTAAGTACACACGAAAGTAAAAACACGGCTATACTCATCTAGAGCGTCCCTGTTTATACACACATCAGAAGTTCTATTAAACTCCAGTTTTCAGTAAATAAATAATTTCCAGAACCTTTAAGATGTCACAAATGTTAAATGAGAAATAAGTGACCAGTTTGTGACCCAAACCTGTGACCGACACATTGCCAGTCAGCTGCTACACCATGGAGTAAAACCCATCTCACACGGAGTAAGGTTCTCTGCCAGTTTGCTAGGTGGCACGCATGACTGTTAGCTATACCCCATTCATCACAACAATAAACCTCGTGTAAACATTGCACTATGTATTCTTTCGCGTCTGCTGGACCCTGATTGGATTTCGTTTCACGTGGAGCAGAACCCAACCTGTCTCGAGTACAGTGAAGCACGATAATAAGGATACATTTCATGCTGTGCGTTACGTGTACATCGACTCAGCGATAAAGCCTAGTTTACACGACGACACTAGGTTCCAGGCAACTGCGCAACCGGCCACTGCGCATGCGCGCCGCTCGTTAGCGCAACTCGTCGGTGAAACTAAACAGTTTTGGCGTGTTCCAACTTTGATGACATTAGTTGCATGAGTTTTTAGGTTATGTGTGTTCGTAGAGTGTAGACAAACTGAAATGTGAAGTGAGGAGTGGAAAATAATGTTTGCTTTTTGGATGTCTAAGTTTTGCATAGGTGTTTGTGGGATGTTAGTGATGCTGATTACAAAAATAAGCAATATATTGCTGCTCCTGAGACCTTCCTGTGCGATCAGAACATAGATAGTTTGACAATACCTGAGTTGCAGGGCAAAATTTATTGAATTAGGAGCACAGATACAACTGAATTCAAAAAAATACAAGCAAATGTAATTCTACCTGTAGAAATGCTCTTTACTATAAGTTTCCCATCGTTCGAGTTTGCCGACTTTTTTTTTTTTTTTTTTAAAGGAATATTGTTGACAGGAGGGAAGGCTACACAAATCAGGAAGCTACATTCTTTATTCATCTATTTACAACGTCGCAGCAGTGCTCCCCATTGATATATGTTTGAATTTTGAAATACTGCCACTGTACAGATCTATCTTCAAGAGAGTAGTTTACTAATCATTCTCTTCTTAATGCAATCTGCTTGAATAATTACTGCTGTTAATGTTAATAATTATTACTGTTAATAATCATTGGTGTTAATGAAAAAGCGTCATCACCAACTAAAACTGCATCTTGTAGCATGCCGAGTGTTCTCGATTGCAATGCATGCAATGTGATATGTAATTTCAGTTCTGGCGATAGTGCTTCATGCATTACAATATATTCGTTATTGCATAATTAACTCTATTTAGAAAAACGTTAATAGTTCTGGTGACATTCTATGATAATTAAAGGAACATCTTGGGTCTTCCATTACAAATTATTTCTGCAAGGATGCTGAGCAACTGAGTTGACGACTTTTCTTCATCCAGTCACGAATCGAAACAAGTTTCTTATTTTTTCCTCGTGCAGCGATTCCACGCAACAAACTTTAACTCCATCCCGTGAGACGTGCAGCTGCCAAAACTTTCATTTCAGACACAACTCAGGAACCCACAAAACGTCGAAACTGAAGTGTACACTGGTTTCGCCGGGTCTATAGTCAAATACGAAACCATCTGCGTGCAAGTCATTCCACGCAACGAGTGGCGCAAGCCAATGTCGTCGTGTGAACTAGGCTTAATACGGCGCAACAGCTTTACCGGCACATTGACTTGGACAGCGCTGGCCAGCTACCAGGTCCAACAAACTTGCGGTGACGTGAACAGTTGTAGTAAAGACACAAAGAGAGACAGGCAGAGAACAATATAGCCTTGAATGTCTTTTAATTTTTGAACATAAGGAAATAATAGTAAAACTAAGGCGATACGCTTCTTAAGTGATCTGCTGGAAAACATAACATGCTCTTGATCTTAGCTAACACAGTAATGCAATTAAAAACGAGACTGATGAAAATTCCTGACTTTAAGAAGGGTAATTTTTCTACATGAGCAATATGCAGCGTAAAAGTGCACTGCTGTGATTTCACCATGAAGTTGAATATCCAAGCCACTGAAGGCATAACAGTCAGTCGCTGGTAACCTCTGAACTTCTTCCATATCGGACTCTGAGGAATGCGATACATTTCAGTGCTGCTACGTAGATAACGATGCGATCAGCAGTAGAATCTCAATCCACTATTTTTCTTGAAAAAATGACAGTTAAAAATGAGTTATATGATAAATTTCATATTTATGTGGTTTAGATATTCAAACCGAACAAAAACAAACTGTAAATCACAATGGGTTACGAACTGCCGTTCATCAGCTCCCTCGCCGACGCAGTAGCCGAGCGCTTCTAGGCGCTTCAGTCTGGAACGGCACGACCGCTACGGTCGCGGGTTCGAATCCTGCCTCGTGCCTGGATGTGTGTGATGTTCTTAGGTTAGTTAGGATTAAGCAGTTATAAGTTCTGGGGGACTGATGACCTCAGACATTAAGTCCCATAGTGCTCAGAGCCATTTGAACCATTTTGAACCATCAGCTCCCTCGATTAACAATTCCACGACGCTACCGATTATGCCACAAATGTAATTTATGTATTGTTACTGATATTTATTACATACTGTTCCTCGAAAAACTTCAAAGCTGATTTTACTCTGTAATGTTGAGAAAAACATTAAGAATAACTTGTTTCTAGTCATTAATGGTGTTGCGCGTGTGTGTTTCAATACGAAGCAGGAAACATTGTTACCCATTTTCGCGGTACATATGAGCAGCGAGACAGTCAGAGCACAAGTAGCGTTTACAGAGACTGTGACTGTACACGATTTTTAAAATAAAAAATACATAGCTAAAGTATGATTAAGAAAAAGTTGATCGGTGTTAATATCTACATCTACATCTACAGTGATACTCCGCAAGCCACCCAACGGTGTGTGGCGGAGGGCACTTTACGTGCCACTGTCATTACCTCCCTTTCCTGTTCCAGTCGCGTATGGTTCGCGGGAAGAACGACTGTCTGAAAGCCTCTGTGCGCGCTCTAATCTCTCTAATTTTACATTCGTGATCTCCTCGGGAGGTATAAGTAGGGGGAAGCAATATATTCGATACCTCATCCAGAAACGCACCCTCTCGAAACCTGGCTAGCAAGTTACACCGCGATGCAGAGCGCCTCTCTTGCAGAGTCTGCCACTTGAGTTTATTAAACATCTCCGTAACGCTATCACGGTTACCAAATAACCCGGCAACGAAACGCGCCGCTCTTCTTTGGATCTTTTCTATCTCTTCCGTCAACCCGACCTGGTACAGATCCCACACTGATGAGCAATACTCAAGTATAGGTCGAACGAGTGTTTTGTAAGCCACCTCCTTTGTTGATGGACTACATTTTCTAAGCACTCTCCCAATGAATCTCAACCTGGTACCCGTCTTACCAACAATTAATTTTATATGATCATTCCACTTCAAATCGTTCCGCACGCATACTCCCAGATATTTTACAGACGTAACTGCTACCAGTGTTTGTTCCGCTATCATATAATCATACAATAAAGGATCCTTCTTTCTATGTATTCGCAATACATTACATTTGTCTATGTTAAGGGTCAGTTGCCACTCCCTGCACCAAGTGCCTATCCGCTGCAGATCTTCCTGCATTTCGCTACAATTTTCTAACGCTGCAACTTCTCTGTATACTACAGCATCATCCGCGAAAAGCCGCATGGACTTCCGACACTATCTACTAAGTCATTTATATATATTGTGAAAAGCAATGGTCCCATAACACTCCCCTGTGGCACGCCAGAGGTTACTTTAACGTCTGTAGACGTCTCTCCATTGATAACAACATGCTGTGCTCTGTTTGCTAAAAACTCTTCAATCCAGCCACACAGCTGGTCTGATATTCCGTAGGCTCTCACTTTGTTTATCAGGCGACAGTGCGGAACTGTATCGAACGCCTTCCGGAAGTCAAGAAAAATAGCATCTACCTGGGAGCCTGTATCTAATATTTTCTGGGTCTCATGAACAAATAAGGCGAGTTGGGTCTCACACGATCGCTGTTTCCGGAATCCATATTGATTCCTACATAGTAGATCCTGGGTTTCCAGAAATGACATGATACGCGAGCAAAAAACTTGTTCTAAAATTCTACAAGAGATCGACGTAAGAGATATAGGTCTATAGTTTTGCGCATCTGCTCGACGACCCTTCTTGAAGACTGGGACTATCTGTGCTCTTTTCCAATCATTTGGAACCCTCCGTTCCTCTAGAGACTTGCGGTACACGGCTGTTAGAAGGGGGGCAAGTTCTTTCGCGTACTCTGTGTAGAATCGAATTGGTATCCCGTCAGGTCCAGTGGACTTTCCTCTATTGAGTGATTCCAGTTGCTTTTCTATTCCTTGGACACTTATTTCGATGTCAGCCATTTTTTCGTTTGTGCGAGGATTTAGAGAAGGAACTGCAGTGCGGTCTTCCTCTGTGAAACAGCTTTGGAAAAAGGTGTTTAGTATTTCAGCTTTACGCGTGTCATCCTCTGTTTCAATGCCATCATCATCCCGTAGTGTCTGGATATGCTGTTTCGAGCCACTTACTGATTTAACGTAAGACCAGAACTTCCTAGGATTTTCTGTCAAGTCGGTACATAGAATTTTACTTTCGAATTCAATGAACGCTTCACGCATAGCCCCCCTTACGCTAACTTTGACATCGTTTAGCTTCTGTTTGTCTGAGAGGTTTTGGCTGCGTTTAAACTTGGAGTGAAATTCTCTTTGCTTTCGCAGTAGTTTCCTAACTTTGTTGTTGTACCACGGTGGGTTTTTCCCGTCCCTCACAGTTTTACTCGACACGTACCTGTCTAAAACGCATTTTACGATTGCCTTGATCTTTTTCCATAAACACTCAACATTGTCAGTGTCGGAACAGAAATTTTCGTTTTGATCTGTTAGGTAGTCTGAAATCTGCCTTCTCTTACCCTTGCTAAACAGATAAACCTTCCTCCCTTTTTTTATATTCCTATTAACTTCCATATTCAGGGATGCTGCAACGGCCTTATGATCACTGATTCCCTGTTCTGTACATACAGAGTCGAAAAGTTCGGGTCTGTTTGTTATCAGTAGGTCCAAGATGTTATCTCCACGAGTCGGTTCTCTGTTTAATTGCTCGAGGTAATTTTCGGATAGTGCACTCAGTATAATGTCACTCGATGCTCTGTCCCTACTACCCGTCCTAAACATCTGAGTGTCCCAGTCTATATCTGGTAAATTGAAATCTCCACCTAAGACTATAACATGCTGAGAATATTTATGTGAAATGTATTCCAAATTTTCTCTCAGTTGTTCTGCCACTAATGCTGCTGAGTCGGGAGGGCGGTAAAAGGAGCCAATTATTAACCTAGTTCGGTTGTTTAGTGTAACCTCCACCCATAATAATTCACAGGAACTATCCACTTCTACTTCACTACAGGATAAACTACTACTAACAGCGACGAACACTCCACCACCGGTTGCATGCAATCTATCCTTTCTAAACACCGTCTGTACCTTTGTAAAAATTTCGGCAGAATTTATCTCTGGCTTAAGCCAACTTTCTGTACCTATAACGATTTCAGCTTCGGTGCTTTCTATCAGCGCTTGAAGTTCCGGTACTTTACCAACGCAGCTTCGACAGTTGACAATTACAATACCGATTGCTGCTTGGTCCCCGCATGTCGTGACTTTGCCCCGCACCCGTTGAGGCTGTTGCCCTTTCTGTACTTGCCCAAGGCCATCTAACCTAAAAGCCGCCCAGCCCACGCCACACAACCCCTGCTACCCGTGTAGCCGCTTGTTGCGTGTAGTGGACTCCTGACCTATCCAGCGGAACCCGAAACCCCACCACCCTATGGCGCAAGTCGAGGAATCTGCGGCCCACATGGTCGCAGAACCGTCTCAGCCTCTGATTCGGACCCTCCACTCGGCTCTGTACCAAAGGTCCGCAGTCAGTTCTGTCGACGATGCTGCAGATGGTGAGCTCTGCTTTCATCCCGCTAGCGAGACTGGCAGTCTTCACCAAATCAGATAGCCGCCGGAAACCAGAGAGGATTTCCTCCGATCCATAGCGACACACATCATTGGTGCCGGAATGAGCGACCACCTGCAGATGGGTGCAACCTGTACCCTTCATGGCATCCGGAAGGACCCTTTCCACATCTGGAATGACTCCCCCCGGTATGCACACGGAGTGCACATTGGTTTTCTTCCCCTCTCTTGCTGCCATTTCCCTAAGGGGCCCCATTACGCGCCTGACGTTGGAGCTCCCAACTACCAGTAAGCCCACCCTCTGCAACTGCCCGGATCTTGCAGAGAATCATTTTTTTATCAAATAATTTCTGCATAATCGTTTGAGAAAGATTGCAGTCCGGTCGGCTTGCGCGACTTGCATTTCACATTTAAGAAGTCAGCTAGAATTACAATGTCTTAAAGTTTCATTTACAGTGACATTGTAGTAAGATATCTAGTACATAAGTTGGACCTACTTCGAAGAGCGGAACAACACAAGTGTACGAGAGCTACGGCTGCTGACCAATCATCGCGTTTGTGTTTATTGTTACAGAACAGAGTATAGCAGCTAGGGGTGCAGGCTACCTCGCATGCTAAACCAGTGACATGGCTTATGATCTGGAGTGGAAGCTAGCTGACTTCTTAAATGTGAAATGCAAGTCGCGCAAGCCGACCGGACTGCAATCTTTCTCAAACGATTATGCAGAAATTATTTGATAAAAAAATGATTCTCACATATCTTATAGCTTCATTCGCCAGTTTCGTGAATAGCTGCCTATCGTTTCGTTCATGGTCATGTTTATTGTGATATTTTTGGATTAGCAAATTATTGCAAGAATTTCTAAGAGTTTGCAGTGAAAAATACAGGACACTATGAATTTGTGTTTGGTCCATGTTAGGTCATATGTTACCGCTTATGAAATGTAGCTAATATATTGAATTTTTCTTTAAACTTCCAAGGATATTGCTACCTATTACCAATCTCGAGAAAATAGATCGTATGTAAAGTTCTTCGTCCCGAACTCGCGGACCAGCGAAAAATTCAGAACGAAACAATATTTTGGCTCATGACAGCGTACAAAAATGAGAGTATTTCGCCCTATGATCAGTATGCGAAACTACCATATTTATGGCGATATTGAACTGACTACGGATGTTTTCAATGAAAGAGACAGCGATAGATGGGGAAACGGGAATAGCTGCGAGTTTGGAACAATATACGTAAAGAAATTTCTGAAACTTCCTGGCAGATTAAAACTGTGTGCCAGAGCGAGACACGAACTCAGGACCTTTGCCTTTCGGTAGCAAGCTCTCTACCATCTGAGCTATCCAAGCACGACTCGCGACTTCTCTTCATAGCTTCAGTTCTGCCAGTACCTCGTCTCCTACCTTCCAAACTTCACAGAAGTTCTTTTGCGAACCTTGCAGAGCTAGCACTCGTGGAATAAGGTATATTGCGGACACATAGCTTAGCCACAGCCTGGAGGATGTTTCCAGAATGAGGTTTTCACTCTGCAGCGGAGTATGCGCTGATATGAAACTTCATGGCGGATTAAAACTGTGTGCCGGACCGAGACTCGAACTCGGGACCTTGGATAGCTCACATTGTAGAGCACTTGCCCGCGAAAGGCAAAGGTCCCGAGTTCGAGTCTCGGTCTAGCACACAGTTCTAATCTTCCAGGAAGTTTCGTATCAGTGCGTACTCTGCTGCAGAGTGGAAATCTCATTCTGAAAGAAATTTCTGTTTATTTTTATACCGAGAGTGGGCATTTTCATAAACTATTGACTTGTTTTTCTTCACCAATTGCTGTTTTATGATTATATCGCAATTTCAATCGCATTAGAAAGTCAGTAACATAAATATTTACAAACTCTGCTGTGCTTTGGTGAAAGAAGCAGATTTCAACATGGGAACAAGGGAACTTACGTATCACTCAAAACTCGTCACTGATAACGTCTGTCTGAAGAAAGATAAAGAAAACAAAAAAATTGGCGAAAATAATTCACTACTTCTGTTGAAATTTTAATGGAAGCCTATAACATAGTGTGTTTTTAATGATGAATGATGTGGAATGACAATGGTCAAAGAATTTCATTTCGGTAACTCAATGATCTGAGAAATATTGAAACATTTAAATCTGCAAAATCCAATCAATTGCCCATCAAGTTATAAACAGATTACCAATATTTTCGACAAACTGAAAGATGTTTGTGGTGAAAAAGTACAATCCCGCATACTCTATAGCAATGAGAAAGAAAGGATGGCATGCTATGTGCTGTTATTTGATTCCATTTCTTAGATTACTGAGATAAAGAAATAAAATCTGTTGCCCATATTCAGTCAACATCATTCGTTATTAAAATGCACTGTGGTATAGGATTTCGCCCAAATTTTAAAGTAAGTAGCTATGTATTTACATCAGACTTCCCACCACCTTTCTTTTTTCTTTAAAAGAAACGTTACCAGTGACGAGTTTTGAGTGATATGTAAGTCTCCTTGCTGTCACATTGATCGGTTTCTTTCGTCAAAACACAGATGAGATTATAAATATGATCGCAGTAACATTCTAGTGCACTTGAAATTGCGATAGAATCATGAAACAGCAACTGGTGGAAAGACAAAGATTCCACTCTGGACTTGAACGCACTCGAAAATTAACGCAGAATGACCAATACACACTGATGTTTTTTTCAGTCTAACTGGGAACTACTGACGGTTGTACAATAGATTACCGCAGCTGATAGTCGGTAATGGCAACGTAGTGTAACCTTCCGTCGATGGCCTTGGGCTGACTTTCTTGCACTGGTTTTTCTGGCTCGACGCACGTACTGTTAGGGAACAACCTTTGGATCTTCAAACGTAGTCTTCTTCAGCTGACAGTGATAATCATTCTATTTCACAGAACGACACCCTGAACTCAATAGTGTATGGAAAGGTTAGTCGTTGATAATGACTTCGACATCATTTTCCTGACTTTTGGCATCTGTCGTCCATGGTGGGGATTATAGTCCGCAGGGGCCTAAGCTATATAGACCAGGGACAGCCGAGAACTCAGCTCACGATCTGTAGCCTGGCACGAGCGTCATAGCACTCAGCCTAGCTAACACACTTTCCCCATCACCACGGCACACTGGCTGAGTATGAGGGGGAAACTGCAAACGCAGTGCATTTAAATAGCAATGCAGTCGCACTGCATGTGGTGCTGTTTTATGTTTCACACATATCAACAACGTAGGTCACAAATCAAACAAATTTTCAGTATTTTTCAATTTTTTTTGGTGTGCTGAAGACGTAATGTAGCTGTTACCTGGTGCAAACTGTCGACATGTGAAAAAATGCAGACAATTCCACAGATTTTTGCAGTCACGTTGCCAGCTCCTCGTGATTTATTCAGTTTCATAAAGAAAAAAGGTCTTTCATACACATGTGTTGACAGGTACACTGCAGCACTTTTGTGGCCTAGTTATGGAGACTTCCTGAAGAAAACATTCGAGACATCCTGGAAAAATGTAACCTAAAAGAATTTTTCTTTAAAATGGGAATTCCACTACAGATAAATCAGTTATATCTAACCATGTGCAGGGGTGCTTATAGCTGAAAAGGAAACGGTCTCGAAAACAGCTCGAAAATATATGTAAGATTGGCAGTGTCCTCAAAATGTTTAGAAAACTGTCCTTGTAATTCTCTCAAGACCACGATGAATTCATCAAACTTCACGTTTTGTTTGACACCAATGATCTCAGGGAAATGGACGGTGGTTTTTGGCAGTTTGGTCACTTCCACAATGCAGTTTTCTTTTTAAAATGCATCCCCATAAAATTAAAAATTAGTTGTTTCTCACTTTTCTTTGTCTTACTGTGGGCAGTGTGCGGTCAAGTCCTCTTAAAACGCAAGGTTTGCAGTTCTTTCTGGACGCTCTAATTTTTGTTCCTGTACTACGTTTTCCTTCATAAATTCAACAATAGTAGGCTTTAAATTGGAAAAACGTGCCAGGCATGCTCCTTCACTTATCTATACAGAGTCTCCATACTCTTCATCCAATTCCATCGAAAACTGTTGCAGCTGACAGTGGAATAATATGTGTGACTTGTGATATTTTACTATTGATATCACTAATTTCTTCACGCGCTTCATTCCTGCAAATTTAGCAGAAAGTGCTTATTGATGTACAGAACAATGAATCCCACTAGCGACCGTTGAAATTTTTTCTCTTTGATTCTCAGCATAATTTTCAGATTCTTTCTGCTTGACACTATAATGTCATTTCATAGCAAATTTGCAGTACCCATGGACTGCGATTGCATAATAGGTATTGAGAAGACTCGTACCTCCCTTCTGTCATCCACAATCAGTTTTAAAGACTTGTAACAATGAATGGAGCCACTGTTCCTTTGATCTTCCTTCGCACCTTGAACGAATAACGAAGGGTAAACAGCACTAACACCACGTTACTGCTAACTGAAGAGAATTGTACTGACCGAAAAATGTCACACCGCAGTGGTAAATGAAATGTCGCATAGTACCAAGTACTTCCGTGATGGTCTGAGCAAAATCGAGGCAGACCGAGAGCCTCAGTCCACACACAGACCACACAACCGGTTCGAGAGCCGTTTGGCACGTCGTGGCTGGCACTCATACACACGGTCGCCTAGTTTAGCTCTCCTCGTTTAAACGGTTGTAAGGATAGCATGAACCACTGTATGGCAATGGTGAATGACTATGGCACGTTAGAAAGCAATCTCGACCAGGGTACTTCGATGGGCTTCACCCCAAACGTCGGTTGTAGCCATCTGCAGGTGCATGGCGTGCGTAGAACTGCCCTGTTGTTTGCCTTCCTGCGACGTAATAGTCGTCTGACACTGTTCTTCTGTCTTTACAATACTGAATGACATGCTGAGGACGCCCAAAATGGAATCATACCAGTGTGTTGTCTTTTGTTTTCCTAATTTACGTTTTTCTGCGCTGTGCTGGAATTGACAAGGGAGTCAGCTGTACCTTTATCCTCGAGTACCTTGGTTGTGGTTGCGGTATACGCTCAGGGTTACTGACTGCGTTTTTGAATGTTGTTCTGCCTATAGGAGAGCGATGGTAATGTTCACCGAACATCTTCTTCAATTAGTATTTCAACGTTTTCGTGGCTGCATTTGACACAGAACACTGTTACTTCTGGCCATCTAGTTTTGGCATTGACAGACTTCATAAACCCCCGAATCTGTTCTCTTACTATCTTACATAACCACTATTCAAGATTTTAATGGCCCTCAACGACTACCATGGAATGACACGCGGTGAAATGCCTTTCTGCAGTCTCTTTATGGTCCATTGCCTCAGTATGCTGCACCACTTAACGAAGTCCTTTGTTGTGGTGACATGTTGCAAAAGAAGCACTTGATAAACTTCCTCATAGCAGACCTTCATTAGGAATGAAATTTTGTAGGCATCTATCATAATCGACTTCACTGTGTGATATAGTGCCTAAGCATTCTATGTGTACGATTGAATCGTCTCCCCATGGCGTTGGGCTCTGTTCAACAGTTGACCTTCTAATGCGTTGACCTGCATCTGATTGCTGCCAAATGTTTTCTTAATCTCCGACTAAAATTTAACGCTGCTCCTGAGTTTTTATTGCTCTCAAACTAGTGTTGTCCTACAGTGTCGCAGTATAAGTACAGGTTTGCAAGGTAGTGGATTTCATTCCACTTTTTGTCTTTAAGGACGCAGTCGGGCCTCTTTAGCCATTTAGTCGCTTCCTGGCCAGCACCCCACAAAATCACTTCCGGATACGTGATGTACATTTGTCTCGCCGAAGCTTTCCAGGCCATAGGTACCTTGACGTTGACAATGTGAACTGTAGAAGGAATTTACTTTGTCTACTTTGGTTCTTGCTCTTGAAGGTGATGGCTTTTGGATAGCATTATTGGAACCAGATGAAGTTGATGACGGAGATAAACGGTGTTTCCATGTAGAATTTGGAATCAAATACCAGTTAAAAGGACAGGTTATCAACTAAAACTAATGCTTCACATGGAAAGCACGTTTATTGAACACACAAGGAAGTCCAGACGGGGCTGAACTGCCTGCCTAAGTAGAGAGACCTCCTGCATACATATGCGTAGAATTTTATAGGTATCTACAATATTTAATTAAGCAGTAAGCCCTAGAAACTTGCAGAAATATCAAATAACATTTAGCAAGTAACTACATGTGGTGAAAAATAAACCAGTGACCTGCACATCGCCAGTCAGCGGCTGTATCCACCACACCACGGCAGACGAAGCACAGAACGTGGAAATATTAAATAACTAAAGTAAGAGTAACTAAGAAATCATGCAGTTTGATTATGAGAGACGAAAGTAGGTGGAAGAAGACGGAGAAAGAAGTGAATTATGTAACTGGAGAAACACTTAGAATAAGAAGAAGTAAGAATTAACACTAGGAAAAATAGCTTCATCCAATTCACTATTAATTATAGATCAAAACATATAGTCATTTAGATATAAGCTTTTGTATCTGAGGTAGCAAGAGTAATAAATTGCGTTAAATTAATATCCATTGTGTGGTGTATTGTGGCAACCAAATTACTTCAGGAGGAGGTCGAGCGGATACTACTCCACGCACACAGATTATTAGTTATTTATGAAAACTTCAGCATGGTTAATGCTTAAGTTTGGTAACAATTAGTGTCCACACAGATGACATGTATTTGATGCTGTTGCGAACACTTGTAACATATAGCATCTGTTCATTGCAGAATGATTGTTTGAAATCGCAGTACAATTGTCCACAATTGGATATAAAGTTCAGAATAACTACTCTATTAGCACGTAACTAAATCTGTGCTAAGCCGATACTGTCGTCGTTAGCGATGATTTCAAGTTGTCGCTGATTACTTAGAGACTGGTGCAGAGTGACACTGGGTTCAGACTTACAGTAAATAGCTTTCACGCTGTGGCGGCGTAAGGAAACACTTGGGCATATTAATGAAGGGAGCTATATACACACATCAAAAAACTTCTGCATCACCCCGATTCCGAGAGTTCCGGAACCTGTACAGAAAACTGGACTAGAGATCAACATAAACATCATTTCCGCCCTTTTTATTGCTCATGAAGACCACACGTTGCATGTTGTACCACCATACAGCGACCGTCAGAAGTGGTGGTCCAGTACCTCTAATAACCAGTAGCATGTTCTCTTGTATTGATTCGTGCCTGTATTCCTCGTGGCACAAGTTCATCAAGGCACTGTTGGTCCAGATTGTCCCACTCCTCAACGGCAATGTGGCGTAGATCCCTCGGAGTGGTTGGTGGGTCACGTCGTCCATAAACAGCCCTTTTCAATCAACCCCAGGAATGTGAAACGTCCCCTTAGAAAAATTAATGAATTACTGTGCTGGTAAACCCCTTACGTTATTTGATTTTCAAACAGCTGAGCAAAAGTGAACGTACTCAGACACTTCTCTCTTTACTTATTCTGATCAACACTAAACTGACACACAATATTTTTAGCACAACGCAATCTGACTTTCAATAATCCCTACAAAAGAATGGCCGTGACTAACAATAACCTATACCTTTCATGAATCACTTACCTCACAAAAATCTTTGTTACTCTAACTACTGCAATACAGCGAGCGCCAATACTGCCAGTTAAATAAAGGATTCTAACTACTGAAGGCACTAACTACTGATAGGCATAGTTAGCAAATGAGAGATTTCGATAGAGAACAAACAATGTATTTACCTTCATAGTGTTCAAAAGTCATAATATATATATCAGTTCATGACATCCAGTCTTACAAATTTACTCTCTCTGATGGACACACGTCCAGATCATCCACCCTCAAAACGCTGCCATCTCTCTCCCCACATCCACCACTGCTGGCGGCTCACCTCCAACTGCGCAACGCTACGCGCTGTTAACAGCCAACTGCCCAACGCTACAATAGCAAATTCCAACAATGCAGACCAGCCACAGACTGCACACAGCACAGTCAGTGATTTTCATATAGAGCGCTATGTGACGTTACCAACATAAAAACCTAAACAGCCTACTTACATAGCCCCCACACTCCCCACAAAAAATTTGACGAATTGTTTTGGGCAGTGGCCAATACAGATTTGAAGAAATTTTTCATAATTACAATAACAAAGAAATCAAATGCACGCACTTATTGATACAATGTTGGTCAAAAGCTAAAATTTTCTCACAGTCCATAAAGACAGTCCTGATCATTCATCACAGTAAAATTGCAGTGTTTTTTTTTCTCAAAGTCTGAGCAGTAAAAGAAAATGCACATGGAAGTAGTGGATTTCCATGCAGTCTTGAAGAAGTAGTGTTGTCCTTCCAACGGAAAGACAATGCTGACTCTTGACATGCAGACAGGTAATGGGTCACAACAGAGCAAACCCACAGCAGAGTCAGTCGAAGTTTTGAAGAATATTGGTAGGTTGGTCATCACAGAGCAGACCACTGTAGTCCTGTTAGAGATTACGGTGTTGGTGGGCCACCAGAGGTGCAGACCCACTGCAGCCCTTGTAGAAATAATGGTATTGGTGGGCCATCAAAGATGCAGACCCACTGTAGTCCTTGTAAAGACGGCCAGCAGCCATCTGTTGCGACCGTGCAGATGCACAATCACCATCGAAGAAGCAAGTCCATAAACCACCACTTGTGCACTCACAAAGTTTTTGGAATTGTCCTTAGAACCAGCAGTGCTGTTAACAGTCCCTTGCTGAATTATTAACACACATGCAAACACTAACAGTCCCAACTTCTCAGATATTGTGCACATACTATGACCAACAGAACTATGTGCAGTGAAATGAATGCTTAAAAGTTACTTAATTTGATGACCTGGTGTCAATTACAGTTTTATAACATGAGAATACAATTACAAAGGTACAAAATACATCATTAAAGAACATACCAATACAGATAACATCTATAGTAGTACCGGCTTTACAAAAGGATAGAAATAAACAGATACATCAGTGTTACAGGAATTATGACAGAAGTAAATAAATAAAATAATGAGAATAGCTTTCGAAACATTAATTTCAAGTATGAGCATTGAAACAGAACAGAATTAATAATGTCTAAACATCTTTACAAAGTAAATAACATAGTATTCGAAAAATTCTACAATATAAATCTTATTAGCTAAACACATCAAGACAGGAAAAACACAAATACACAAGGGTACACAAACACATAGCGGAATAACACAAAAGGAAAAGACAGGGTTCGTTTTCAGTGTAACATTTGGTACTGCAGTCCAACCCAAAACTTCATTCCATAGATCTTTCCTGGAAAAAAATCGTATCTAACCCTGCTGTCCCTAAATAATTACTGTTTTGTTCGTATCCTCTTTCAAAATAAATATTTCTCATTGAAGAATACTCATTTTTGCCCGAATCATTTTCGTATAACTTCTCAATGCATTCTTTCCCTAATCTTCGTAGTTAGTTTCTTTTATAGTCTACCCCCTCTTAAGTGAACTTAAATCTACTCAGCTCAGATATATATACCAAGGAACGAGGCAATGAAGCAGCACATAACAAATTAACACAACAGCAATGACAAAAAAATTGCAAATTGGCGAAGCAGGCTGCAGTATATCTAAATTAGCAAAGCAAATGCAACATTGCAACTAATATGAGGCAATGTGCAGCAACAAGAAAAATAAATCAGTAGTAAAACTGGCTTAACAGAGTAATACAAAGTGAAATTCAGTAGCACTATGCCTGGCAAACAGCAGCAGCAGATGCTATAACTTATACCTAAACATGACAAAGCTCAAGCAGAAAAAAATATTACAGTAAAGATTTCCATGTCTAATACCTATCACATCTTAACACTAGAGTGATGCATCACGATAACTTACTCTAGCAGACAAGTTACCAAATTGGTAAAAAAATATTTATGCAGTTCCTGTGAAGGGAAGTGTCTATTAGTGTTCCCTTTTTTTAAAAAAAGAAAGTAGGTCATAAAATTATTGTTTAATGGATCTGTAGACGGAAAATATTTACATTAGTACATCTATTAAATTTTATTTTAACCAATGCTGTAGTGCAGCTAGAAACTAGGTATTAAACAAAATAGGCAAATATATATACAAAGCAATGCGTGAAACGTCATTCACTAGCCATATGGCATTTCATAAGTCAGTAGAAATTCTCTCATCTCTCGTAGAAAGACACTTGTCATAATCAGTTGTGCAGATGTAAGAATATTTCCCATCAATTCGTAACCATTTCAGTAAGTAGCACAAAGTACGTGCTTCACAATATAATCATATGTTTCCAAGAAATAGTGTGTCATATTTGCGATGCTTTCTACAAAGGAATGTCAATAGCGAGGTTAATGGCCTCTTTTTTCTCCACTTAATGGCTTTTTCTCCAGGCAGCTGGCACAGCTGGGCACCACAATGCATTACATCAAGGTCACTTAGGTTTCTTACCCAAAAATTTACGACAGCAGTTTCTGCTACAGTGACAATCTCATATAAAATAATTTCACAGATCGAAAAATTACAGTAGAAATGTGTAGAAACGAAATCTCATGAATAGCAGTGTTGTGATACATTCACGCATGTACACATGTTTTGTAACTCTTAAAGTATGATTCTTGGTTTCCAACATCCTTTTTCACAAATCAGAGTCCCTAACCACTACTCATTATTCCTTACCTTATTACACATATACATATTCGTCGACACTTCTTCAATATTTGATCATTATAAATATGTAGCATAATGAAATTCCTCATATAGCAACAGCTGATTGATCATAAACATACCTCAATGGCATAATTCACATCATCATCGTAATAATAATATCATGACACCTCAGTCAAATCTCAAAAACGTTGTAGCTTTCTGCAATAATTTCAAAACCTAAAAATATTCTCTGCTCATTTCAGTTGTGTCATCTACCTCAAACGTACTTTAAAAATCATGATCCCATACCAAATACATCATTCAAAGCTGTCATAGTATCACAATGGTTCCGAAAAAATATGAACAGTTGACAAAGTACAGACAAAATACAGTTTCATAAGTGTGAAGTTATCCAACTGTGTAATTACGTAAACATCTGTCACTGATGTGGTAAAATAAATTTTGTCTCTCTCAGTTAAATAATCAGATTGCTGTGTAACTCTGTATTAGAGAAATATGGTACCGATGTGTAAAGTTGTATAAGCAAATACCATATTAGCTAGGGCTCCTAGCGCTCGCTACACGCTTAGCACACAAAGTAGGCGTGTACCCCCTGATGATTAATGTAATTATACCCTCAGGTGTTACAGATTACAGCAATGGAATGAAATGTATCACGGAAAAACTTTGTATCATTCTAATTCAAAAATCTTTAAAAATAAATGTTTTAAGTACAAAATTAACCACTAAAATACGTTTACTGTAGCGCTAAACTGTGCGTCTTGTTGTAAGATAATCTTTGTTATTACTTAAGGGTAAAAAATGTGCCAATTGTCGTAATTATCGTCGTCCGTAAACAAAGTTCTGTAGAAGTCAATGTACTTACCTCGCAATAAACAAAAGTGAAATGCTATGCGTATAGGTATCATAGTTATTATGTACCTTACCGTGTTCAAGAAAGTACTATAATGTAACATATTGTTGTGCTACGGAAAAGGCTGTCTCATTGCAGCTGCACCACAAAAGTTACTACTAAAACATGTTTTACTTTCCAGAATAATACATGAAAACTGTGCACATATAAAACACATACACCGCAAAAGTAAGAATATAAATTGTGTCACACATTAGTAGCGTCGTGATATAATTGTGTAGCTATCAAAGAAACCAAATGCTAAGTCATCTTTAATCTCACAGAAAGTACTTTAAATCCAGAATGTATTTTCAAGTAAACCAAAAAGTTGCATTAAAATCTCGTTAGCAGTACTGGTATATGTTCTATGTATGTGAGCCTTATAGTCATTACGTAATCGTGAAACTAACAAGCAAGAATGTACACACACAATAACACTGTGTCGTCTGTTCACTACAACAATGCATTCGTAATTACTGTCTAAATATGTTCCCTAAGTTCTAGACTGGATAGTTAACTTAAAAACATAGTTGCATGTTAATAGTTTCTAAGTGTGACAAAGCGTACTAGTAATGTAAAGTGAATAATTTTATAGCAAAGACTGAATTAAAAAGTAGATTATCTCGCAATAAACGGTTTCACATATGAAATGTGGTGCAATCCTTTACCCTTTTTAGTGCGTAGAGTTTCAACTTCAAAGTAATTATCATGTTGTATATGTCGGTAAGGAATGCTAAAATTTTTCTCAAGGTTAGCGTCTATGTTATTTTTCGCTGAGCCAGCTGGCGCACGTGGCTGCCTGTGGTGCGAGTCATTGTCTGTCTCTTTGTTGGCACACGTCATTATTAGGATTAGGAGACCTAACTTCTACAAATTCACCTTGTCGAGAGGGCCCTGCCCTGTTTGAATCCCGCCAGTTCTCATGAAATTCAGGTCTGTCATTACGATTATATCGTCTGTCATCATGTCGGTGGATTCCATAATTTCTTTCTTGTCCGTCACGTGGTGAAGAATTTCTCCCGGAATCG
This sequence comes from Schistocerca americana, assembly GCF_021461395.2. NCBI lineage: Eukaryota > Metazoa > Arthropoda > Insecta > Orthoptera > Acrididae > Schistocerca > Schistocerca americana. The sequence goes on from NC_060130.1 coordinate 510,507,809, forward strand.
TAACTGCGCGCTGAACTGTTGCGTCTGAAAGTATTCTGTCTCCCTTGATAATAATTGTTTTGGTTCCCATATTGTCTGTTCCTATGGTTATCTCTGTGATATTCACTGCTGGGGAGAGGTGATGTTTCCGTGTAATTATTACTACTATGCCAACGGTTGTCATACGGGTGGTGTATGTTTTGGTCACGATTTGCGTTGTAAGAATAGCCTTGTCGTGTCCAGTTATTACTTCTTTCATCGCGGAATTGTGACGGATGTGATCCGTAATTGTTGCGTTCCTGTTTTTGCGTCCCGCGATTGTCAGTGTCGATTTCCAATTCTTGTAAGAGTCCCTGAAAAGCTTCAATGTCGTCTTTGCAACGTCCTGCCAAAATAATATGTCGTAAATGTTCAGGCAATTTGATTAAGCAAATGCAGATGAGTTCTGGGGGCCTGTATGGGTTGGACAGGTACTGATTCTTATGCAACATGTCTTCAAAATATTTCACAAGACTGGAAAATTCAGATTGTTCGAAATATTTCATCATTATGATGCTATCTTTTACTCGGTCTTGTGTAGCTTGAGACCAATATGCTGAGAGGAAGGCATGGTAAAATTCTCCTTCACTGTGACAATCGTGAATGACCGATCGCATTCTTACAGCTGGTTCATTCTCTAAATAACCACACATAAATTCTAATCTGTGCTCTAATGACCAGTTGGTAGGAAAACAATGAGAGAATTGATGAAGCCATGCTTGTGGATGAATGTCGTTGTCAGAATTCTTAAATGTTTTGAATTTACGTGTAGTAATGAACAGCTTATAGTCAAAATCATCATGTCGGCGATTCGCATATCGGTCATTGTTACTTCTTTTCGGCGGTTCCATCTCAAAATTCGGTGCACCTTGCTAATTTCTTTCGTAATTTCCGAAATCCCCTGTGTTATTATTTTGGGGATTTTCCGTATTTCTGAGTCCCTCTTCCCGTGTTGGAGCTCGAGTCTCCTCTGAAATATGTAATTCTTGTATTACTTGTGCCAACTGATCTTGTACTTCCCGGTTTTCTCTTTTGTACTGTGTATTGATTTGATTTTGATTTTGTTTGAATTTTCTAATTTGTTCATACTCTTCTGTGTCATTAAAGACTACTGGTCTTTTGTCGTTCAGAGTATCATCTACCTTCGTAGATAAATTATTTAGCTGATCCGAAAGTTCGACTACTTTCTCTGATAACGAACTAATTTCCTCCATGTGTCTTTCTCAACCAATTTTCAGAGTATCTACTGTGTCCTTTAAGTTTTCCTGAGTTTTTGCAAGTTGAGTAACCGAATCGGTAGATGCAACTGAGTCAATTTTAGCTTCAAGGTATCGTGATTTTCATGAAAAATAGTTTGCAGTTCTTTTATGGCTGTTTCGTGATTCTGCAATGCATTTTCATGACGCGAAGAAATAGGTTGAAAATGCTCACAAATCTGTGTTTTTACGTCATTACAGACTTTTTGACACTTCGATTCGATTTTAAGTAACTCAGCAGTTAAACCGGCACGTGTTTGTTCAGCCGTTTGTTCCATTGAGTCTAACTCTTGAAGCGGTTGCTGTGCTTGTCTCTGATTTTGTTCCATTGTTGTGTATAACTTTCGAAGATTTTGTTCCATTGCGTCTAACTTTTGAAGCTTTTGTCACATTTGTTGCATTAATTGTAATAACAATGCACTGGTGTCTGAAACATGTTCCGCAATGCTATTTGGCAGTACATTTGAACCGGCAATATTCGCATTTCGAAAAGCAGAAAAGGTGTCTTGACTTATTTGAGAAAACTGTGAGAACGCAAAACCTGAATCTACAGTATTTGCAAGATTGTGTCCTGTCATTTCGGAATCCTGAGACGAGCTGTTGCCGACCGATCGATCGATAATGCTTCCCTGTTCACTAATTGTTTCACTGTCTACACAATTATTTGCCACCCGCTCAATTTCCCTATGCACAATTACCAAATTACAATGTTGAACATTAGTTAATTCATTACACGGTGGCGCTAACACACTACTCTCGTCTTCACTGTCATCTCTCAGTTTACTTTGCAGCCTAGTACTACGTTCTTCACACGCCATTATTGTCACAATACTTCACACGATAACACGAAAAGCACAATTTGAAGAGCAAAAAAAGAAACCACATTAACATAGCACTGAAAATAAAATCTAATTAATTGCAAGCACAGCTGCGAAATACTTGGTGCAAATCTACGTGGCCGGCCGGAGTGGCCGTGCGATTCTAGGCGCGACAGTCTGGAGCCGAGCGACCGCTACGGTCGCAGGTTCGAATCCTGCCTCGGGCATGGATGTGTGTGAAGTCCTTAGGTTAGTTAGGTTTAATTAGCTCTAAGTTATAGGTGACTGATGACCTCAGAAGTTAAGTCGCATAGTGCTCAGAGCCATTTGAACCATTTTTCAAATGTACGTGCATGCCACATCTGTTTTATTGTACAACAATGAAAAAATGCAGCTACAAAGAAGATTCTCTCTACAATTACGCGCTAACAATAAACAATAGCTACACTAATTACACAAACTACAAGAAAAAATCAGAAGATTCCAGTGAGGCATCCTTGGTTAAGGGTCGACATATGAAACGTCCCCTTAGAAAAATTAGTGAATTACTGTACTGGTAAACCCCTTACATTATTTGATTTTCAAATAGCTGAGCAAAAGTGAACGTACTCAGACATTCCTCTCTTTACTTATTCTGATCAACACTAAACTGACACACAATACTTTTAGCGCAACGCAATCTGACTTTCAATAATCCCTACAAAAGAATGGCCATGACTAACAATAACCTTGAAAGGTGGCTTTCATTTGTGACATTCATTTCGCACATTATTCTGCACATTTGAAGTAAATAAACCCATATAATGGTTAATTAGTCTTATTAGGTGCATTAGAAAGAGAGATAAGTGATGATTACACACGTGTCTGAAATAATACGGGCTTCGGTAATGACAATATTTAGTCGCATGCTGTAGGTGTAAGCAAAGTAAATTTGCCAGTGGAGGCGAGGAGTGGTCTGGCACAGCTAGGGAGGCGAAGGCCGGCGAGCGCTGGAAGAGCATTGTGCAGGGGCCGGGCTCCAAGGGGATGCGGCCGCTGACCTGCAAGCATCAAAAGGAACGCTGCCGGGTGCCAGGTGAGAGAGAGAGGGGAAATGTCGAGCAGACAGAGAGCGTCCAACGTACGCGCTGGCGCCGTCTGGTCACGCGCTGTTTTAGTGGCAAATGGGGTGAGCTCTGATTGGGCAGTTCATAAGAAAGTGTGGGAAACGCTGAGCGTCAACGCCCGCTGTTTGAACAGAGAAATTTTTGGATAGGTGGAGAAATTGTATCACTCCGCGAGGGAGATGTGGGAGGCCTCTGCAGCGTCGGGATTGGCTGATTAGTTTGGCGGCAAGATTGTCGCAAGAGCATCGTGCAGAGAGCGACAGGAGGGAGAGCGTCTTGTGCCGTGAAAGCGGACAGTCGCAAAGTTCGGTAGCTCTGAGATAGGGACTTAGATTCTGAAGACTGTGCTGTGTGTGATGTAGAGTCTGCAGCCACAGTAGGACATCAGCGTCCACGATAGGCATTGCATTGACTGCTAGTATAATTGCAGTTGATTCCGCCTCATAGGCTGGCAGTCACCATTGTACGTAGTCAACCAGTGCACAGAGCTATCATACTGGTATTGCACGTTAGTACAAGACACACTGGGCTGCACCTTAAAGGTTGTTGAGCCAGTCTTGAAAGCGTTGTATACCATTAAGAGGAAATATAGGGCTTGTTGTATTAGGAGGTTCTGAGTAGTTTATTGTGCTCAAGATATTTGAGAGACTTATCTTAATTCAGCGACTTTGCAGCTGCAGTCATCGCCCCAGCAGTATCGACGGAGCCAGCAAGCAGCTAGATGGTATTGTACAACCTGCAGCATTGGCAGTAAAGTTCAGAAATAGTTGTTGGATTGTGTTCTTGTCATCCACTGAGCATCCGTGCACTTTTGCTTACGATTCGTTATTGGTTATTTGTCTTTTTGCATGTTGTTTGGTTTGTTTCTTGGCGGTGGTATCCAAAGTGCGTATTATTTCAGACACAAAAGAGATTATATGAACGCAGTCAGATCGCATTTACCATTTGCTTATCCAGGGGCGTAATTAAATTTAACTTCAGATCAACTTAACATTAAGAGCTGAGTGCCAATCTTACCAGTGTAGTATATCTAAGAACAGTGTATAATTTGTTTTCATTCATGATTTGTTCAATATGATCTAATTTCTATCATGGGATAGTTTACAATAAATACAAGTTATTTACAATATCGCTTTTGATTCAGTAGTAGGTGGTAGTTAGCCGTCACTGTCACATTCATATAATTTATTCAAGTTTAATAACGGCCACTACCCCTCTAGAAGAACCCCTACAACCTATACCTTTCATGAATCACTTACCACACAAAAATCTTCGTTACTCGAACTACTGCAATACAGCGAGCGCCAATACTGCCAGTTAAATAAAGGATTCTAACTACTGAAGGCACTAACTACTGATAGGCATAGTTAGAAAATGAGAGATTTTGATAGAGAACGAACAATGTGTTTACCTTCATTGTGTTCAAAAGTCATAATATATATGTCAGTTCATGACATCCAGTCTTACAAATTTACTCTTTCTGATGCACACACGTCCAGATTATCAGCTCTCAAAACTCCGCCATCTCTCTCCCCACATCCACCACTGCTGGTGGCTCACCTCCAACTGCACAACGCTACGAGCTGTTAACAGCCAACTGCCCAACACTACAATAGCAAATTCCAGCAATGCAGGCCAGCCATAGACTGCACACAGCACACTCAGTGATTTTCACACAGAGAGTTACGTGACGTTACCAACATAAAAACCTAAACAGCCTACTTACACATTTTCGATTAGGTTCATGTCTGGAGAACATGCTGGCTACTCTAGTCGAGCGATGTCGTTATCCTGAAGGAAGCCATTCACAAAATGTGCGCGATGGGGGCGCGAAATGTCGTCCATGAAGACGAATGCCTCGCCAATATGCTGCCGATATGGTTGCACTATGGGTCGGAGGATAGCATTCACGTATCTTGCAGCCGTTACGGCGCCTCCCATGACCACCAGAGGCATACGTCGGCCCCACATAAAGCCACCGCAACAGAGCAGGGAACCTCCACCTTGCTGCACTCTCTGAACGGTGTATCTAAAGCGTTCAGCCTGACTGGGTTGCCTCCAAACATGTCTCCGGCGATTGTCTGGTTGAAAGCATATGTGACACTCATCGGTGAAGAGAACGTGATGCCAATCCTGAGCGGTTCATTCAGCATGTTGTTGTGCCCATTGTTCTAGGCGCTCAGTCCGGAACCGCGCGACTGCTACAGTCGGAGGTTCGAATCCTGCCTCAGGCATGGATATGTGATATGTCCTTAGGTTAGTTAGGTTTAAGTAGTTCTAAGTTCTAGGGGACTGATGACCACAGATGTTAAGTCCCATAGTGCTCAGAGGCATTTGTTGTGCCCATCTGTACCGCGCTGCATGGTGTCGTGGTTGCAAAGATGGACCTCGTCATGGATATCGGAAGCGAAGCTGCACATCATGCAGTCTATTGCGCAGAGTTTGAGTCGTAACACGCCCTCCTGTAGCTGCACGAAAAGCATTACTCAACAAGGTGGCGCTGTTGTCAGGGCACCTCCGAGCCATAATCCGTAGATAGCGGTCATCCACTGCAGTACTAGCCCTTGCACGGCCTGAGCGAGGCATGTCATCGTCAGTTCCTGTCTCTCCGTATCTCCTCCATGTCCGAACATCATCGCTTTCGTTCACTCCGAGACGCCTGGACACTTCCCTAGTAGAATCCCTTCCTGGCACAAAGTAACAATGTGGAAGCGATCGAACCTCTTTATTGATCGTCTAGGCACGGTTGAACTAAAGACAACATGAGCCGTGTATCTCCCTCCTGGTGGAATGACTGGAACAGACCGGCTGTCGGACCCCCTCCATCTAACTGGCGCTGCTCATGCATGGTTGTTTACATGTTGGGGGGGTTTAGTGACATCTCTAAATAGTTAAAGGGACTGTGTCTGTGATACAATATCCACAGTCAACGTCTATCTTCAGGAGTTCTGGGAACTGGGGGTGATGCAAAACTTTTTTTGATGTGTGTATTTATAAGAGATAACATAAAAGGACCAGTAGTAGCAAGTTTCGTGGGATTCTGTTCTACAGTGTAGCTGTGCAAAAATTGCAGTGTCAAGTATAACTTACGTTTTAATGTGTGTACACAGGGGTTTGAGGAGAAGTTTATATGTGCTCATGGTGATCTGGGATCTCTTGCAGACACAATTTTGGAAGAACCCTACAATTACATGCAGACTTTTAAGAAACAACACTTTATCAGACTCAGGATGTAAAATACAACTTGAAACTTCATTACGACCAGACATTCACAATAATTTTCACAGGTTTCCTTGAGGAAGATAGAATAGACAGTTTGCCACTAATTTCATTATCGCTAATTTTGCATCAACTACACTGGAGTTCAAAACTTGAGGACAAAAGTAATTTTTGGAAATTACTGCTGAAATATGGTATATCTCATGTAGAACAACGTCATCAGTAGATACGCAGTTGGATGGGCACGAATCGGGAGAGTGGACGGTAGTGGTTTTATGGGCAAGCACTATAGGGGAAATGCCAAGCGCAAGTGGGAACGTGCAATTCCAAACAGAAACCCACACCCAGTTTTTGTAAGTATTAAGCGGAGCCCCTCCACACCCATACTTGCATGGTGACCATTCAAAAAGATCTACTGTCACCACGGCTTTGGCTAGCATCTAAAAAGAACTCTACTGAAAATACAACAAAAATAGCGATTTATTTTCGTCTGTCTTGTTAACCACTTATAAAATACAGAGAAACGTCCTGCATGTAGAATTCTGAGTAAAATCTACATTCCTCTTGTAGCCATGTTAAAATTTGCTTCTTTTTTCAATAGACAGCGGAGTTTAGACAATGTCAGTCACTAACATGTTGTGCAGATGCAACTGCGAGAGCATTCTGAAACAGAGGTTCATTAATTTTATTAAGTGAGGAACTGAAGTAAATTTAGGTCAATAACTTATGAAAAACACATCCTCGGCATAAAAACAAATGTGTAATGTCTTCACTTACATTGTTTCGAAACCCACAGGATTTCTCATTTCACCAGTTATTGATGTCTCTTAAAAATTACCTTCATTTATCTAAAAACTCTGCAGTTAGTGGCATAACTCTGTAGATAATGAAGTTTCACATAATAACCATATGGCAAAATACTCTCCTCTTTGAGTGCTATCATTTCCCAAAATCTCATTTCGATATTTGAAACCGTTTATGAAATATGAGGAGTGTTGTGTATATTTCTTTCTGGCATTATCACTGGCGGTCCTGATTGCAAATGAGTGTGCCACATCAGATGAATTTTCTTAAGTCTGGTGCCAGATAGATACGTCCACACGTCTAACTAAACATGTAATATGTTAGCTAAATTTCATGCACAGCAAAATACGAGGGTTGGAACTTAAATAGTGGCAACTATTTATTCACAACCCATACGAAAGAGTTAAATGTTTGCACCTGTTACTGTCCTTCAGACTAGTCACCAGCATTGTGTACAACTCGTTGCCAGCAATGCGGAAGGCGTAGCATACCGTTAGCAGAGCCTGTTCTGTTGGTGCGAATGGAACGGTCTATTGCCTATCGAATCTCTGGAACAGTTCTGAAGCAAATGCCACGAAGTGGTTCCTTCATCTTCAGAATCAAATCAATGTCACAAGGAAACAAGCCCGGGGAGTATGGTGGATGGTACAGTACGTCCCAGTCCCCTTGACCGAACAGGGCAGCCACAGCTTGCATTGTGTGCGTCCGCTCATTGTCGTGCAAAATGATGAGTGGATTGCAGAGAAAGTGTCGCCGCTTTTTTCACAACGCTGGTAAAATAATTTTAAATTCCTTATTTGATTCCAAACGTGTTTTGTCTCCTTGTCTAGTGTTGAAATATCCACAATTAGTAATATCATATAAAATATCTACTTGTAACTCACAAATTTTTTAAAACAAATTAGTACTAAAAACATCATCAAGCTTCTTGAGTATAACCTCCATTTATATAGGTAAAATTTTTATTATTAATATTGTATTTTTTTATTTTTATATTGTTGATAATGGAGCATAGCTTCCATATAGTAGTGTATTTATTCTATTTTCGAAAATTAATCTTTTATCATCATGTGGACTCAGTGCCTTTTTATTTACCTCAACTGAATAAATGTCATGCTTAATGCTTCTTGTTAAATTTACAGTTCTGTTCTGTTCCTTTTGTTTAAACAAACAGTCTTTATAGTCTTCTAAGCTTATTTTATTTTTAACATTACATTTCCTGACACGTTCCAATGTTCCCTCTGTGTTGTCACCAAACTTTATAAGCATTCATTTTTGCTCTCAAACCACAAAATTTTTCCATTGCTTTTCAGTTACTTTCATCTTTCTATTGTCCTAAAATTTTCTTGTTTACTTGTGTAATATTGTATATATTATCTATTTGATAGCCACTAGTATCAAATTTATCAATCATCAATTTCATGCCATCGTAGAAATCTTCATTCTGTATATTGTATATGTAACTGTCTGTATATTGATTACAAAACTCAATTTTCTCACTGTATTTTGGTTGCATAACTCTACTCTGAAAATCATGAATCGGCTCTTTACATAAATCAAGTGCATTCATTCCAACATAAACTGGCTTATTAAACAGAATTTGGGTTTCATTCATATGGGCAGGAACAAGATTTTCATTAAATAATGTCCTCCCCTAGAGAGTGGCTGTGCCACAAGTATATCACATATTCCTCCATATGAAACTAATTTTATATCTACTCTGTTTTTCTATTTTGGATCGTTTTCCCAAATACTGATTTATTCATCAGTTTGTAGAACTCTTTTTCAAAATCATTTTTTGCCTTGGTTCTCATTTCTGTGTTCAAGTCTCTGTATTTCTGTTAGCTTCATTCCTAGAGACAGATACTGTTCAATATTTCTATAGCAAACTACATAATATTGATTGTGTTTCCAGAGTAGTCAGTAACTTGCTTTCTTTCGTTCCAGGCACAATTTTATTTTCAGGATCAAGTCTCAAATCTTTGTGCAAATCACATAATTTTTTATGTTCTATTCAAATATGCATCCAAGGGATAATGTGTTAGAAATCTCTCTTATTTATATAGAATAAAAAATGAATTTGGATCATCCCATACAAAACCACTATATGGTAAATAATGGCTCATAGGAAGCCATATAAATTATTTACATCTAAATATGCTAAATAATTTGATATTTTTTTTTACATCATAATCTTTCATGTACTCATTATTTTGTTTCACATATCTTCTGAAACACTGGAATGTACCCTCTCTCATTCCTTTTTCAGTTGTATAAACAAATAATAATCATGTAATAATTCAAGTGGTTGTCCACTCATTTTTAGCATTCCATTAAGAGATAAACTGGGTGCAGTAAAATACCAAGATGGATCTAAGTTTAGCTTTTATACAAGTTTTTCTAAAGTTTTCAAATACATCAGCCAATAACGAAACATCAGTTTTAAAATAAAAATCACGATATTCAACAAGATTGTTTATATTAAACTTTCGCAAATTAAATGTTTGTAATCTTCTTCACTTCATACCTTGATGGAAGCTATGTTTCTTCAGATTTCTTCCAACTACTCCTGTAATCATAGGGATAGACACCTTTCTTGATTACTAGATTTACTAGAGTGTCTTGAAAAAGCTTTTTAATATTTTTTCATTTGATTCTTTTTGAAATTTGATGAAAGTTTGTTTAGACTTGAAGCCACAAGTCTAATAGTTTCTGTGAACATCCTCTTTAATTCTTCTGTGCTCTTGCTAAAAATAATATATCTATCTTCATTATTTGGTATTAAAACTATATGCTTTCTATCGCAACCAAATTCTTTTACAAACAAATGTGAATCATATCCAGATACATTATATAGCTAAATAGGGTCAAAATTTGTGTATTTTAATCGTACATTACAAAGATTACATATTAGATTTATATATTTTCCACTCAAATAATCATGACGAACTTCTTAGTTTATTTGTGAATAATGAAGTGTACATAATGACCAAATATTTGATCTTGGCTTGGTTGTTCTTCATGTGTTATGGTCTCATTTCTTCAATTTCACAATAAATGTTTCCAATTTCTTCAGCCCCTCCTTTCATCCATTTGATAAGTTTTTTATGACAGTATGGCCCACAATAAACAACTGGAACTTTATAGTGTTGATTTATATATTCAGTATAATATCAGAAACCACTTGGCTCGCGTTTTTGATATTTCATTGTATATGAATTTCTTTCGATAGGTAGTGAAGTATCCATCTTCAACAGCACACTTCAAAAATCAGTATAAATAACGAATCAAAGTTTCTATGTTTGCTGCTAGTTTTTAAAACTTACGTATTCACCATTATGTGACAATTTAACTTTTAATAGGTTGTTAACTAGGTAGCTTGGTGGGTGGCTACCAAATTTTTATTTACTCATGAAGTGGAGTAAACACATATTATGAATAAATTTTACTTCTTCATACTTTTTAATTTCACTTTAAACAAGCCTAGACAAATGTTTTATATAACAATACTGTGAATTACTTTCATTCTTAAAGTAAAAGAGGTTTCCATGATTCTCCCTTTTATATTTTGGTATGCCTAATCGATACATTTGATATTTTCCATCAAATTAATAAACATTAATAGACACATTAATTCTATTTTCAATTATTTCAGTATTATCAACAACCACAGAATATTTAAAATCTTAGCATTTCGGATCAATATCAAAACCAACATTTCTATATTATAGGATTCTATACATATTTTTATTTACAGGATATACTGCAGATTTTATAGCCTACAGAAAATATTTTTGTTCATTATCGTTTACATTAATACAAGCTTTCTTATTTTTTATTGTTTCTGGTAAGTCAACATAAGTTGAACCCTTCACTGGAACACATCTATTCATTCCCAATTGCAAGCTGATAATTCTATTTCATTACAAGCCAGAACCATGAGCTTGACAATTAGAAATTGATGGTAAAACATTTTGCTCAACATTCTTAAATTTTTAATTATGAGTAACTCTCTGTCTGTCTGTCTGTCTGCCTGTCTCTCTCTCTCTCTCTCTCTCTCTCTCTCTCTCTCTCTCTAGTGATTCTGTAGTTTCTTGTTTGAAATATAAATTCTGAAATATTTTCGTTCATCTGCATTCTGCACTCACAAAAAAATTTAAAATTAGATTCCAACTGATTTAATATTTTTAGATAATATTTCAGAATTTTCATAATTTTTGGCTTAGAGGCGTTCTAGAAGAAATCTGGGTCAAGTGTGTTATAGTTTTTAGCCTATTTGCAAATGCTTTTTCATTGAGATAGTTTCTAATTATTCTCCTGTTCCTTAATTTCTCAAGTGCATCATTAGAAAAAGGAAATATTTCTTCCAGTAGTATAGTTTCATTATTATGTAAATTTTTTCATGATTTCCAATTTTAGAATAGGATAATTGTTTCCAAAGGTTTCCACCCCAATGTCTGTTAATGAATATAATGAAACCAGCTTTATTTAATTTAATACATCCAGTTAAACTATTTCCTCTACAACAATCAGTAAGTTGAGGAATTATGAATTGCTCCATTTCAATCTCTTCTTTAATATAAAAAAAAATTATTTGGGATTTTGAAAAAGTCTCTGCCACATTTCTTACTTTTGATATATTTTCGAGTAGTTTTCTTACATCTGCTTGTATGTTTGTCTTTACAAGATGGATAGAAGTAAAAACATTCTATTTCTTTAACCCCTTGAGAATCAACAAATTTTTTGTGTGTTATTGGTCGCAATCTGTTGTTCATCATATTTCAATGACAGCAATATCTTTTAATGTTCTTCACTCAGAATCATTTGTAAGTGATTTTCATAATGATGAATATAAACATTTTTTACACACACACACACACACACACACACACACACACACCAGAAATTCATTTGCTATTGTATATTGTTATATGATATTGATTTATACATTCTCTACACATTGTCATATAACCATCTTTTATATGTTTCTGAGAAATCAAACAATCAGTTGACTCCTGGTTTCACAGTATTTTCACAGTTTGAACCGAATAGGTTCCATTAGATATAGAAAATATTTTTATTAGGAAAATGTAAAATTTTCTGGTTTTTGCTGTATATCTTTTAATATATTTGTATAGACTTAAAATATTATGCGATTAATCTAAATTGCTCGAGATTGGAGGTATTAAAGGGAATGAAAAATCGACTGTATTTATTAATGAATATATGATCTATAAATAACATTTTTATTGACAAAAGTAAAAAAATCTAATGAAAATTTATTTTTATTAAGTGGAGTGAATCATTGACCTTGCTAACAACAAGATAACAAAAACTAATACGCAAGTGTTTATCATTATTAATGTAAAGAATATTCCATGTTTTAATGCAAATCAAGCTGCTGATCTTTTAGGATATGAATGTCCTAGGAATACAACTAAAGACTATGTTAAAGAAAAATATAGTGAAAAATACGAACATTTCAATAGCTACTGAAATATATAAAAAAATCAACAAAATTTATCATTGTGCCTGGTCTATATTCTTTAGTTGTGAGATCCAAAATGACTTTTGCAGAAAATTTCCAAGGCTGTGTTTATGAAGCAGTCGTACAATCAGTTCATAAACATGGAGAATATAAAACTAAAGAGGTATATTGAGGTCAAATATTCACTCGGAAAACATAAACAAAATTAACTATTAAAAGATAAAGAATTTAAATGGAATAGTTCATAGTCCCTTAGAAATAGTGCAAGAAAGAAACAGAGAAAGAGATACTTTATTACCTCATGTTGTTTCTCAAATATTTCATCAGAATTTAAGAACAACTTCGGTTTTTTTAAAATTATTTGATGAAAACTTTATATATAATTATCATGTCATTACAGCACAATGAAAAAATTTACAAAGGCAACTTTATAGAATCAAAGATACACATCAAAATTGTGAAGAAATGTGAAGGCTTAACTATAATCCTAATACAGTAAATTCATACCAAAGAGTGAAATAATCTTTAAGAATAATTTGTTGACACAATTAGTTCAATATTTTGGATAACTCTAGACAAGAAAAAGTGATTAATGATATATTCTCGCTTCACAAGGTATAAATCTTTTATATATGATGGTAGTATCTGTTCCCGAAAGAACAGTTACTGTTGATGACCATGCAGCTTTGCTAGAAATTAAATGATAATTAAATGGACACCATAGCTGCAGACACGTGTTGTACATCAACGCCTGTCTGCAGCTAGGGTGTCCATTTAATTGTCATTTCATTTATAAATTTTTTAATATCATTTCTTCACATTGGACAAGTACAATGAACTGGATCTGCTAGCTATTTATTAATACATACAGACCAAAATCCTGCATCTGTGCCTGGACCACTGGCAAAACTAACAAAACACATGGAGTTTAGTAAGACAAGACGTAATGAAAGACCGTCCCATAAATAAGAAATCTTTCCCAGATATCGGCAGAACAAATGAAAGAAATACCATCTCTTTCCCAATTTACATGATCAAATAGCCATGTATTCACTACCAAAGTTCTAAGTGAAGTACTAATGATGGTGAGAGCACACTTAAAAAAAGTAAAACGAAAAAGGAAATCCAGGAGCTCTGGAATGTCGGGAAAATGGCGTTCGATCATGCGTCCACTTGCATTCTTATAGTGAGAAATTTTTGCATGCCTCTCTGCTGAGTCCCATACCCTATGTTGGAGCCTCTGTAGCCAGCATTGAGCATCGGTAGTTTGCAGACTTCCGGAAGCACATGGTCCTGAGGTGTATGGGCAGCAGCTGCAATGCCCCCTTTTTCCATATCCAAATGAGCCAGTTTCAGCTGTTTGATTGACACAATCTCCTCACATACATCTCATCGAATGTTGAAGGAGTGTGGGCTCTGTTGCATCACTCTGAAATGTCCCGTATAAGGAGGCAATAATGTGAGCGATCAGTGTCATCATGAAGTAACACATAAGACAAGTTGAACTGGCTCCTGCAGCCGAAAATGGAATTGTCCCCGTAAAGACTGAGAGCAGTTGTTCGAAGGAGGCCCAAGGTCACAAGGAAACGTTTTTCAAACTTAGAAATCAACAGGGTGGAAGGTATACGTATTGACTTGTCCAAGATCAATTCGTCTAGCAGACATAATGCTTCACGATAAACCAACTGTGCTGTTGAATGTTCCACACCTTCCTTGAAGGCTGACTGCTGCCAAAACAATACAATCAGTTGAGCCTCTGTCCATGTTAACTTATTGCACATCAGTGCCAGCTGCAAGATACAGTAGAATCTTTCCACCATTCCATTGCTGGATACGTGGTAGCTTGGTGCGTTCATGTGGATGCAACTGCACAGGCGAAGTGGCTCTTCGAATGATGTTGTTTCAAATTGTTAAATTCTGTTGGTTGTTATTGTTTGGGATGCGCCGAATTTTGCAGTCCAGCCGTTGAGTAGTGTCTTCAATATGGCTTTGGCAGTGATGATGTTGATAGGAATGTCCACATCATCAAACGGTACATGATGGTAACCAAATATCAGTGGCCATTTCGGTATCGTAGTGGTTCAACCAAATTCACATGAATGTGGCAAAACTGTGTTTTAGAAGTGGCGATGGATCCTGTCGGTCCTGACATTTGCCTGTTCATTTTGCATCTCTGGCAGCGATCACACTGCTATGCCCATTTGCAAAAGTCTTTCTTAATTATGGGCTGCAGCCACACTCCTTGGTATAACAGACCGTGAAATACAGCAAAACACAAAGCTGAAAAGCATGGGTACGAAAATCTGTCATGCTGTGTGAAACATTGCACCATAAGGTTTAAGTAGCTGACGGTGCCTTCACTTACTTCAGATTCAAAGTGGATCGTCCCAGTCCTGCACAGTACGTATCTCTGGGTCATGTGGTTATGTATGGGCAATGTTATTCCATGTCACAGTCTTCACACTTGCACAACACCCTGACAGGCAGTCGACAACTGTGTTTTTCCTATCGTTTATGTGGCACACTTGTGTTGTAAACTGAAATGCAGTTACATGACGCTTAAGAGCTACTTAATTAAACATTTTGCCCCAACACCCAAAAACAGTTTACAGAGGTTAATTACGATAAACGCTCGGATAACATGTCACCCTGTCAACTTATGCATGAACTTTGTCCACTACGAGCACTGAATTTGCTAGTAGAATAGTTCTCGTGCATGCTTCAGCTTGAGAAGCTACCAGAAAATATGAGGATAATTTTGGCAGTTGACAATTATGCCCCCTTCAAGTGTTGACAGGAAAACTGAAGCTATGGCGACATACTTAGAACCAAAAGTTAGCAGTGTTAAGGAATGCATTATTTTGGCTAGTGCCCCCAACTGAGTATTTCAGAAATGAGTACACGCATATGCTCTGGTGCAATCATGCAGGGGGAAGCACAAGATTCCGCTACTGAGAAGCTAGCAGAAAGCATTCAGGTTCTGGTGGCACAAGTGGCAGCCCTGCAAAATAAGCAGTGGGCATGAGACAGAAAATCAAGCTTTTGGCAACAATAAGACAGCTGACAGTGTGATGAAAGTCTATGGAAGTATAAGACTCACTGGTGCTGGTTCCATCAGAGGTTCAAAGACAAGACATGGAAATGTTTGACACCGTGTCAGTACATAAACTCATTCGACTGCCTCTAAAGGGCATTGCAGGTTGTCACATAAGAACTCTCAGTCGCCCTTCCATGCCCCCTCTAAAGTGGCTACTGGATCTACAGGCGTCGTTCACAAACCATATTTTAAGCAGTGCACATCCGGGTGTGTGTCGCACAAATATGTCTACAGAGGAAACATCAAATAGCCATTCTTCATTCACACCCAACTGTTCAAATTGGTATGTGTCCCTATGTTCAGTGGCTGCAGTACCAGAGGAGGCTACTGGACGTTTGAAAATGTTTAGCACACAGGAAACGACATGTGGACAGCAAGCTTGTTTCTAACAGGGAGTTAGTGCACATGTGACAACATTATGCAAGAATTTTAGCTTGTGATTCTGCTGTCACAATCAAACAAAGAGTAACCGCAAACTTGAAGGTCAACATCTGAGATTAAGATTTACAACTACCTCAGATGATTCCAAACAACTGTTCGTGATGAGTAGACTATGAGTGAATGATTTTTCGTTTGACATGGCGTCTGATTCCAGTTTGTTCCAAAGAAACTTGTTTTGACCAGAGAGCATGGTGGCACCTCTCCGTTTAATGCCCACCAATAATTCATTAGTTACAGTGAATGGAAGAAGGAATACGGTGTTAGATCTCGGTTTACAAGAACACTTAGCATGGACCTTTTGGCTGTGAACATCACCGTGCTCATCCTGGCAGCAGATTTTTGCATTATTTCAACCTCATTGTGGACGTCAAAATGGGACTACTAAAAAAGGCAACAGTTGCAATGACTACTCATGATGAAGCGTGTTATCACATTCTCAATGGATTCAGTCATTTGTTCTGTGTCAGAGGCTGACATGACAGTTTGGAAAAACACACACCATTTCATACACACCACGCCAGGATACCTGGTGGCGGCTTCACATATGAAAAGTTTACAGCGGCAAAAATGATGTAGACAGGCAGGTCGATGAGGGGATGAGAAGGCCTTCAGAGAGCCAATGGTTTTCGCCATTGCACAAGGTGCAGAAATGTGGAAGCACATGGAGGCTGTATGGTGACTGCTGAGTATTAAATTCAAGGATGATTCTGGATCAGTATCCTGTACCACATGCTATGGATGCAAACAATTCAATGATGGGTGCAGCAATATTTCCGTTATCGACTGCACGTTCACGTACTCCAAAATTCCCTTGGCAATATCTGACATAGCCAAGACGGCAATGACCACAACTATTAGGTTATTTGAATGTTGTTACATGCCACACAGATTGAAAAACACTGCTCATACGTGGCAGCGCTTCATTCACCAGTTGCTCTGTGGACTCATAGCTTATTCTGTCCTATGGACGACATTCTAGTCTTTTTGCAATCGCAAAACAAGCATAAAAAGTATTTATGGCAAGATTTTGAGCACCTAATGGATGCATGTGTCGTAGTCCACAGAACGATGTGTGATCTTTGCCAGGCCAGAACGAAATTCCTCGGTTTTAAGGCGTCAGCAGAGGGGCTCACACCACTTGCGAAACATGTAGCGGCCATTCAGAACGTTTCCAGGCCAAGAATATTCGAATATATAAGAGGCTGTATGGTCAGCTGAGACTGTGACATATTTTCCATTTTTATCAACTATGAACGTGTTGATGGTATGGGAAATCACAGTGAATAGTTCTAAATAAACATTAGCCAATGGGGGCGTGAGAGTGTCGTCCCTGATCGATACGTTATGGCAAGTGAGGAGTTCTTTGGTTAAAAAATGGTCTAGAACCGTGCTGCAATGGAAGAGGATGCTGTAGTGAGTGCATTACAAGCTGCAGCTGAAGCAGAAATTGGCTGTACTCGCCCGTTCCACAGTCACTCAGATGGCATGAAGCAAAAAGTTCACTGGGCACCTTCCGTGCTTCCCCATAGACAAATTACTCTAAAGAACACCCAATATCCTCCTTTAACGTATTATGGAGTACCAACAAAACCACATGCAGGGCAACTGTCCACACCGTACCATTGCATGCCAAGGCAGCCGTCAGGGTATGGTGCATACATTCTACCATCTCATTGCTACAGGGATGGTAGTTCGTAGTTTTCAGGTGGTTGCAACCTGTCATACATAACAATTCATTAAATAATTGGGAATCAAAATAACGGCCTCTATCAGATGTAACTGGTGTAGGAATATCGAACAGAACAAATCATATGGAGATCAGAGCTGAAGCAACAGTGCAAGCCAAAATCTCAGACACAGGGCACTCCTCTGGCCAACTTGAAAACCTATCAATTGAAGAGACAACATAACGAAACCCCCTAAGCAATAAGGAGTGCTGCAATTTCAACATGAATGTGGACAAAATGACCTGTAGGGGTGGGGAATGCGTCCATGGGTGGGGTCGTCTGGTGAGCAATTTTGTTTTTCTGCAGTGGTATGCAATTAGATGGCTAGCGCTGGTAATCTTTCCACATTCCCGGCCACACCAATTTGGAGGCCACAAATTTAGTAGAAGTGTTGACGCCAATATGTGACAACTTATGCAAAACATCAAAGATGGTGCACTGTGAACATAATGGAATAAACGAGCGCAAAACATTCTGAGAACTGTCACACCATAGATTGGATTGGGAACCCTGCACTGTCGCATGTCCAAGATTCAGACAAATGGATGCAGAATCGAGCTGACACTGTCGTAAAATTGCATCAGAACCTTGGTCTCTTGCAATAGCTGTCCAATCGATACACATCAAAGATACACAGTTGCTTGATAAGCAATCTTCGACGATGTTGTTAAACCCAGAGATGTAGTTGACATCAGTATAGTATGGACAATAAATTCCACATGACGGATTTGACATTAAGAGTTCAATTCACACATCCACTAAAAAAGTGAAGCTAAGTGTATGTCGCGTGTGTAAATTTCGAATTCCACACCTTCCAGGCACAGTCGAAAATGTTTGATAGAAAGATGTGCACTGATAAGCCAATACGTTATGGCCACTGTCCACCACGAGACTGAATGCCTTCTTGTGATGTCGCATGCATGTGACGCAGTAAGGAAAGAATGTGAGCAGAAGAGGCACGAATGGGCAGTCAGTATAGCGAAGATATTGACTGCTAAAGTGGAAATCTACTGGCATAAGCGGTTTTGACAAATGGCTCATTTTTATGGCCCTGCAGCTGGAAATGAGAATCTCCGAAACAGCGAAGCTCGTCGCCTGTTGGTGTACTACTGTCGTGATCACCTATGGAAAGAGGTTGAAGGATTGTGAAATAACGAGTAGGTCATCTGGTATTGGACAACAACATCTCATTACAAAACGTAGAGGTAGGAGGATCCCTCACTGTGTAATCCAGGTTAGGCACTGATCTGTGACAGACCTGAGGACAGAGTACAATGCTGGTGCAGGTACAACTGTTTCAGAGCACACTGTTCAAAGGCCAGTTTGAAGATGGAGCTTCAGATCACACGACCCCTATGTGTTCCTGTGTTGACCCAACGACATCGTCAGTTATGATTGTGATGGGCATAGCGTCACTGAGTTTGCACTGTGGATCAATAGAAACGTGTCGCCTGTCAAATGAATCGCATTTCTTATTACACCAGGTCTCTCGTTGAGTCCTTACACATTGCACAGAACATGTACTGCACTACAGATTCAGGCAGGTGAGGGTAGAATTATGCTATGGGGTACACTGAGTTGTGCTTCCATTGGATCTGTGGTGGTAATCGAAAGCATCATGACAGAACATTATTGCGGACCACCAGCAGCGCTTCATGCTGGAAGTTTCCCCCTTTGGTAATGATATCTTCCATCAGGATAACTGTCCATCTACCAAGGTCAGAATACTGCTACATGGTTTGAGGGGCGCTACGGTGAACTCATACTGAAATCATGGAAAAGAAATGTGACTGATCTGTACCCACTGGAACACATATCGGACCCCAGCCGTGTGCCCATAATCCACCATCCTGTAATTTGCGGGAATTGCTTGACCTATGCGTAGACATCTTGTGCCACATACCTCTGGAATAATGTCAAGGACTTGTAGAATCCGTGTCAAGCAGAATCTCTGTTGTGCTGTGTTTGGAAAGGGGAACAACATGTCATTAAACAGGTGTTCATAATGTTTTGGCTCGTTGGTGTATAGCAAGGAACTCTCTGTCAAATGCACTCCAGTTTTTGTTGTTGTGTAGACATGCCTTTAGAGAAGAAAGCCAGTGGCTGCCATGCTCCTAATACTAATTGCTGGAGTACTGCCCCCCCACAGCCGTCTGGCTGGCATCAACAAAAAGAGCCATCTGTGCACCAGAAACAGGGTGGCCCAATAAGAGAGTCTTCACTAAAGACAATTTCACTGATTTGAAAGCCTCTCAGCTTGACCCTTCCAGGGGACTTTTCTAACACCTGAAGTGTGTATGCCCTTTAGCAGGTCACTGATAGGTTCTATAATGTCTGTAAACTTCAGTAGATGTCGCTAGTAATAATTGACCATACCTACGAACCTGCATAACTGTGAATGTGATGGGAAGGGGCATCTGCAAAATATGTGAGACCCTCTGAAGAGTAGGAGAGATATCATCCTATGATACAAGGTAACCCAAGCATTGTACTTTGTCCTTAGCGAATACACACTTTTCCTTGTTAATTTTGACGCCATATTCGTCAAGACGAGAGGAAATAGCCCTCAAATGGGAAGTATAGTCACTCATATTATCAGAAGAAACCAACACATCGTCCACATACCAAAAAAGTCGCTTAAACCCTGTAGAATTTCGTCCATAAAACGCTGCCACGTCTGAGCGGCGTATGAAGACCAAAATGCACAATGCTTGTATGTCTCTGCCATTGGAATTTGTGCAAAAGCCTTAGAGCAGTCTATGATGCTGAATATAGAGCACTTTCTAAAGTGCTTGTGAAATCCAACATGTTGAATATTGGATACCTGTCTGGCGTAGTGTGACAGTTCAGTCCCCAATAGTCACTGCACAAATGCCAAGACTTATTCTTTTTGAGGATCATCTGTAAGCGGGCAGCCCACGCGCTGTTAGAGTGAGACACTATTCCATCTGTTAGCATTGCTTCAAAAGCGGTTTTAACCGCCCGTGTCTTCTCTAGGGGTAGTCAATGTGGGTAGAAAGTGACAGGCTATTCCGGAGTCGTGTGACTTTGGTGGACAGCGAAATGTTGCCACTGGATCAGTGCCAGTTCTGTATCTGGAATCACATGAAATTTTTGAAGCAATGGCTGCGTATTGTCGTTGGCCCTTGGGCAGCATCAATGGGCGCCAGCCGCGCGGGATTAGACGAGCGGTGTAAGGCGCTGCAGTCATGGACTGTGCAGCTGGTCCCGGCGGAGGTTCGAGTCCTCCCTCGGGCATGGGTGTGTGTGTTTGTCCTTAGGATAATTTAGGTTAAGTAGTGTGTAAGCTTAGGGACTGATGACCTTAGCAGTTAAGTCCCATAAGATTTCACACACATTTGAACATTTGAATGGGCGCCATCGTTAAAGCTCGTAATTCTGCCTGAGCATCATACAGAGCCTTCCCCATATCGGCGATCTGGTGCCTGAGTATATCACTGCTGTCAGTTAGGCCTCTTACAGATCCGTCTTTTTTGCGGAAAAGTTCATTGAGATGAGCAACCTCCTGCTGTAGTGAATCGCGCTGCTGTTGAAGTGAAAAGCGGTCTCCATAATTATGCAGAAGACATAACACAATCTTCTTGTGTGAAGCACCCATGTGCATTTCGCAGTGAGGTGTGTATGGAATGGGCAGAAGCTGTCGCGACGAGGGAGACATGGAAGACACATTAATCTTCATGCCTTCTGATCTGGCAGAATGGCTTCTGGCGTCCAGCGTAGGAGACAGCATGCCTAAAGCCGGAGATTGCACAAGAAGATGATTATAGAGGTCCATAGGTAATGGAAAAATTTAAGAAAATCGGCCCCCAATATGGGGCCAAACATGCGGGCCATTAACAATCATCATGAAGGTGAGAAAACATCTTGCAGATTTAATTTCATATGACTCTGAGGCATGTCCTTCACACCCCGTAAAACACCACTTATATCCAAACCTGTGTTGACCAAAATTCCATACGAGGTATCTTTTCAAACACGAATAATCGTGAAGATTCACATTTAGCAGAAGCTGTGGCATTGTCATTACAACTACAATCTTACTGGTTATACAACGGATATGCACGTCTATACACATCCGTTGTAGATATCTGGGAACCCACACAGTTTGCAACATCATCTAGCATTTCGCCTGAAGTGTCTATGGAACCAACACCATTCGAATTTGCGTGGCTGCCGCTCGTCAATGCGCCGTACGCTCCTTGGGCTGTCAGCTGCCAGCTTGGCGTAGAGTCTTGCCAGTTCAGTGAGGATTCTCTCAATAGGTGGCTCTGGTGGTTGCACAGCCGAGACGAGACTTCAGTGACAGCGAAACATGGGAAGTGACGTAGTTGAAGGCATTGTGAATATTGACTTTGAAGACGATATTTTAGATGAGGCAGAAATATTTGTGTTTGTTTTATGTTATTGTTTTTGTTGACGTGGTAGATGCTGCATAAATCCTTTTCAGGGATGAATTTTTTTAATAATTTCAATTTTGACAATTATTTTTAACACTATATATGAGATGTAAGGAAGTCATTGCAAATGTATTTCTTCAACAAATGCTTCAATTTACTGTACAACAATGAAAATAGGAAAAGGCCACATTTTGTGTACATGGTGCATAGCAGGTTACATGAGAGCAGGTGAAAACATAAAGAAACTAAAAACGGTCATAAATAACAGCGAAATTCAAGTAAGAAGGAATTGTTCACATCATGTATTGTGGAAGAACACCGTACATTGTGGGTAAACAGGAACCTTGCACTTTTGCAGATGTATCTTGTTCTTCCTTTGCAGTTTTTATTTCTCACATTCCTTTTTTTTTTTCAGGGTAATGGGCTATTCCATCCAGTCTTATATATGCAGTACACCCAGTGCGTTGCCTTTTCTTCCAGTGAGGATGGTCAGTGGTGTTAGATGGTCTGCCACGCTTCCTTTGCAGGCTTCCAAGCTATGTGATTGTTGTAGCAACTGAGGCCTTGTATTCCACCAAAGAAATATTTCTCTCAGTGCCTCTTTTGTAAAGAATCCATGGATTTACTAGTGCAACATTATAAACGTGGAAAAATATTCTCAAATAAAACTTCTTGCTCTTCGTTGTGTGAGGGTAGTGTGCAACCATCTGGTCAGTCATGTCTACTCAGCCCATGAATTTGTTGTAGCATGCTACAGCATCTGGCCTCTCGATATCTATGCGAGCATGGTTCTTCACGTCCCATCACAGTATCAGTTGGTGTCCCTCCAGAAAAGGTAGATATCAGGTGGGCAATGTTTCTCTCCACCCATCACAAAACTGTAATATTGTCATTAGAAGTAGCAATAGACATTGAACCTCGACCTGATTCCATTAGAGCTTTGCTGTTGGTCAATTTACTCTCTGCACCCCACAGTCTGTTCGACCTTATGGTTCCCAATACATGAATTTTCTTTTGCTTGAGATATGAAAGCAATGGGATTGCTGCGAATAAATGGTCAAGAATGATCTTGTGATTTTTTCCTTCTAGCCCCTGGCACAATCTTACGACAGTGTCCCCAATAGGACTGAAGCTCAGTGTGTAATTCCGCTCCCGCCTTTTCTCTTGGTACATCTCAAAAAATGTCGCGCATCCATCTGAGCTAGAGCGTACCCATGATTTCCATCCCCACTATTAGGGCTTAGACTTTATATACTGTTTTGCCCTGCTTCTACCCTTGAAGAAGATAATCATTTCACTTATAGACTGATATTCAGTAGGAGTTACATTCCCCGAAAATGTCTCTTTCAGTGTGTCCAATATGGGTTTCACCTTCACAAACATGTCAGAGTTATTTCCCGGGATTTCGTTCAAAAATGGTTCAAATGGCTCTGAGCACTATGGGACTTAACATCTGTGGTCATCAGTCCCCTAGAACTTAGAACTACTTAAACCTAACTAACCTAAGGACATCACACACATCCATGCCCAAGGCAGGATTCGAACCTGCGACCGTAGCAGTCGCGCGGTTCCGGA
The DNA here is from genome assembly GCF_021461395.2 of Schistocerca americana. Taxonomy (NCBI): domain Eukaryota; kingdom Metazoa; phylum Arthropoda; class Insecta; order Orthoptera; family Acrididae; genus Schistocerca; species Schistocerca americana. The sequence continues at coordinate 510,531,776 of NC_060130.1, forward strand.
CTGAGCGCCTGAACCGCTAGACCACCGCGGCCGGCCGGGATTTCGTCATTGTCCACAAAACGTAAATACGTTTTTAGACTACTGGCCATTAAAACTGCTACAAGACGAAGATGAAGTGCTACGGACGCGAAATTTAACTGACAGGACGAAGATGCTGTGATATACAAAGGATTAGCTTTCCAGAGCATTCACACAAGGTTGGCGCCAGTGGCGACACCTACAACGTGCTGACATGAGGAAAGTTTCCAACCGATTTCTCATACACAAACAGCAGCTGACACGGCGTTGCCTGGCGAAACGTTGTTGTGATGCCTCGTGTAAAGAGGAGAAATGCGTACCATCACGTTTCCGACTTTGATAAAGGTCGGATTGTAGCTTGTCTCGATTGCGGTTTATCGTATCACGACATTGCTGCTCGTGTTAGTCGAGATCCCATGCCTATTAGCAGAATTTGGAATCGGTGGGTTCAGGAGGGTAATACGGAATGCCGTGCTGGATCCCAACGGCATCGTATCACTAGCAATGGAGATGACAGGCACCTTATCCACATCGCTGTAACGGATCGTGCAGCCACATCTCGATCCCTGAGTCAACAGATGGGGACGTTTGCAAGACAACAACCATCTGCTCGAACAGTTCGACAACGTTTGCAGCAGCATGGACTATCAGCTCGGAGACCATGGCTGCGGTTACCCTTGACGCTGCATCATAGACAGGAGCGCCTGTGATGGTGTACTCAACGACAAACCTGGGTGCACGAATGGCAAAACATCATTTTTTCGGATGAATCCAGGTTTTGTTTACAGCATCATGATGGTCGAATCCGTGTTTGGCGACATCGCGGTGAACGCACATTGGAAGCGTGTATTCGTCATCGCCATACTGGGGTATCACCCGGTGTGATGGTATGGGGTGCCATTGGTTACACATCTCGGTCACCTCTTGTTCGCATTAACGGCACTCTGAACAGCCGACGTTACATTTCAGATGTGTTACGACCCGTGGCTCTACCCTTCATTCGATCCCTGCGAAACCCTACATTTCAGCAGGATAATGCACGAACACATGTTGCAGGTCCTCTATGGGCATTTCTGGATACAGAAAATGTTCGACTGCTGCCCTGGCCTTCACATTCTCCAGGTCTCTCACCAATTGAAAACGTCTGCTCAATGGTGCCTGAACAACTGGCTTGTTACAATACGCCAGTCACCACTCTTGATGAACTGTGGTATTGTGTTGAAGCTGCATGGGAAGCTGTACCTGTACATGCCATCCAAGCTCTGTTTGACTCAATGCCCTGGCGTCTCAAGGCCATTATTACGGCCAGAGGTGGTTGTTCTGGGTACTGATTTCTCAGGATCTATGCACCCAAATTGCGTGAAAATGTAATCACATGTCAGTTCTAGTATAATATATTTGTCTAATGAATACCCTCTTATCATCTGCATTTCTTCTTGGTGTAGCAATTTTAATGGCCAATAGTGTAAGTTGATTGGTTCAAATGATTGTGGTTAGAATATCGTATTTTCCCACAGAATATAAATGTATAGGAGTTAGTTAATACTGTGATTATGTACTCTAGCTGCAGGTGTAGTGTTGTACCGGTGAACGTTATAAACTGCAGATTTAGTTTCATAGCTGTGTGCACATGAAAGGCTACACAGCTGTGTTGTATGCAACGTAGTGTTGTTGTAACGATTGTTGGAAGGCTTCTTCAAAGTTAACTCTCAACATGTTGAGTTGTTAAGTAATGCAGTTGTTGGACTTTATTTTTAGTCACTGAAGCATATAACGATGGAACTAGCTAAAAACACGAAGAGACATGCAGCAAACCTGGAGATACTGTGGGAAATTTGGATTTGCGGTGGTGGTGGTTAGTGTTGTTTAACGTCCCGTCGACAACGAGGTCATTAGAGACGGAGCGCAAGCTCGGGTTAGGGAAGGATTGGGAAGGAAATCGGCCGTGCCCTTTCAAAGGAACCATCCCAGCATTTGCCTGACACGATTTTAGGGAAATCACGGAAAACCTAAATCAGGATGGCTGGAGACGGGATTGAACCGTCGTCCTCCCGAATGCGAGTCCAGTGTGCTAACCACTGCGCCACCTCGCTCGGTTTTGGATTTGCAAAACAATAGCAGGTGAGGATTTATATTGTGGCGCCGATGAAATCGACACCAACATCGACATGTATTCATCTTTGGACTCTAGGCATTATCTTTGGCTGTTTCGCCATATTCAGTTCAGTTTTTTGTGATCCTTGTATGTGTTAAGGTTAATAAATGAACTATTTGTAAATGGGTGTGATTATTGGTGCAACCAACAAGGTAACCCTGGTGACCCCGAGTTGTAACGTCTTTCGTTTTCGCAGTTTTACTGTGTCCGCGACCTCTGCGTCGGTTATTTTCGCGTGTATTACATCGACACAGTATTCGAACAATGACTTCATCTCAGCGCCTAATGTCGGATTTTGTGATTGACATGCATCATGTCGCAGGCGATGTACACCCGCCAGGACTGCAACATGATGCCTCTCACTCGATGATTCCGCCAGACGTTTTCGAGCCTGCAACAATAAGTGAGGTTAGGAGTGCGCATGACTCCGGCTATCAAATGCCTTTGTTCCCACCCCATGTGCCCTCCCTGTGCAGTTACCTCTTACGGATCTCCATGCAGTGCAGGACCAATGCCGATTTCTGCAAATGCTTCGTCGGACAACCTACTACCGCCAGGACAACGATTTGCCATGCTGCAATCCGTGCAGTACCATGCAGATACCTGCCACGTGGCCGGAACTGCTTCGTTCACAGGTCTACCTCCTCAGCATCAGACCACGGCCGCACCTGTCTCAGTTCAGCTTTAGCACATGCCTTCCTAATTCTATACCTCGGCCTGCAACAGGAACAATAACCTATTATCTGTGCCTGACCTCCACCTCCATCCCACTGCTACGTCTCAGTGTTTTGTGCCACGACATTCACCTTATCCGCACACCATTTTGAGTGGAGTGACTATGAACAGTGAACATTCACACATTCCATCCCACGTTAGACATCATTTCCCGCACTGTGCTTCTGGACAGCCCACACCTCCGCAGCCTCCCTGCAACACAGGTGGCCCTGGCTCTGATCACACGTCGAGCTTTCCACGGACTAACAGGCGTTCTCATACTCTGAACTTTTTCTCACCTGTCGCCCCCGCACCTGCTCCAGTCGAGCTTCCGCTACTGTTCTCGGCACATCTCGGTGCCTCATCCACGTTGGTTTTCTGCAACGCGTCAGTCCGAACACACCCGCAACGTGTTGAGCTTCCGCAATCACAATCGTCACATTATGGTGTCTCACCCGTGTCGGCCTTCTGCGTTGCTACGGATCACGCTCAACCACAACATGTCACCTTCACACTGCCACCTGAACAGCCGTCATTGCCACATCCCCTGGAGACACACTCTCCTCGAATACTACAGCAACAACAGCTCAACTCAGGCAGTGCCCCGACGAACTCAACTCATCCTGTTCTTCTGAACATTCTACAACGCTTACCAACGCTGCCGCCGCTTAATCCCGACAGAGCAACAACCTGGTTTAAAATTGTGGACGAAGTGTTCGACCATTACAAACTCGACGAGTCAACCAGGTTTCTGTGCCTCATCACCCACCAGCACGACCAGGAGGACTTGATTGCTGACCTGGTCGACGCCCCGGACTCATCTACCCAGTAAATTTTAGACAAAACGATAGTTCTACGTCGGCTTCCACACTTAACTGAGGAGCAAACTATCAAGTGCTCCATGTCCAGCAACTAGACAACGACAAACCTTCCCAGCTCTGGAGATGGCTACGTGCCCTGGTCAGCGACGATCTACTCTCTGACGCAGCTCTCCTTGCCATCTGGTCAGATAAACTATCTCCTCACATCCGCTTTGCTCTGGCTTGAAGGTCTCCTGAACCTGTCGAGCAAAGAATGACAATTGCTGACAAGCTACACGATGCATCACTGCTCTATTTCGCCAGCCACTGCCTACCTCACAAGTCTCAGGTTCACGCTCATCGCCCTGCGTCCGGACGCAGCCGGGGCCGTACTGTGCTGACCCTTTCGCTCGCTCAGGGAAGCAGTAAACAAGCAGCTGGGACGTCACCGGCTCTGCCCATGATCACGCCCCCTCCTCCAACCGAACCTGCTGCAGCCACCGAACCTCGGGCACTGCCACTGGCAACGAACCTTCCGCAGGAAATGCAACCACACTACCCGTACTGTTACTTCCACACACGGTTTGGTGAGGCGGCATGGAATTGCAGACCACCCTGCTACTTCCCAAACGCCAATTGCAGATAGGTCGAGCTGCCGCCTCCTGCGCACAACATGACAGGCATCCCCCCCTTCTCCATTCTGTCCGGGAACGACCGGATAATTGCCGACGACTTTACGTTAAAGACATTTCGTCGGGATACCTTTTCCTAGTGGACACAGGCGCCAATGTTTCGCTGCTGCCTAAGTCCTTAGCGTCGTCGAACATCCGCCCTCATCATACTTCACTGCAAGCCATGAATTCAACTAAACTACAATGCTCGGGTTCAACTTCCCACTTTGTCTCTCTGTCTCTGAAAACTGCAACCTCGAGTGGAATTTTTTAGTGTGCGAAATTGACGAACCTGTACTAGACATTGACTTCTTGCGACACCACAAACTTTCACAGGACCTAGTGTGAAACACTGTGTTTCATCATCCGTCCAAGACTCACTTCCCCTGTGCTCCGTCGAGCAACCCTCCCCCCACCCCTCCCCCCCCCCCCCCCCCATGACACATCGGTCTGGGCTCATCTCATCCGTACACACTTGTCTCTGTCGACGACGTTACAAGAAACCAAGCACAAGTGCCTTGTCGAGCTTGAACACGTTGCTAGCCTACACAAGGAAAACTTCAAGCTCTCCCTCCGGCTCCACGAAACACAGCTCCAGCTCTCCGATGCAATCCCAGCAATCGAGCCACCGCTACCCCTTGCAACTGTGCTATCAAGACTGCCATAACGCGTACTGACAGCTACACAGCGCCACACCCTCCTAACACAGCAACGTTTGACACTTGGCTGGACACAAGTGAGCATGCGTGATGAGCGTCACGTGCTCCGGAACTGACAGCTCCTACCCCGCCCCTCGCGGACAGCACCTCAAACTATGCAACTTCGGCTCCTGTGCGACTGTGCTGCCACAGGCCGCGCCCTCGGACAATGGACTCACTAACAGCTCACGAGCTCTACCGAGCTCACCCTACCGTGGTGCCACTGCTTCGGGCCGGCGGCCATCTTGTCGCGCTGACTCGTGGTACATTTCACCGCCTCGGCTCCCATCGGATCCGACGAGTGGCTCCGAACACCACGACCACGCCTCGCCTGCCCCACCGACTACACATTGTAAACAAACCGCCTCCCGTGCCGCTGGCAACATTTCCGTCGTCACCAACGGCACGGTTCACACCTTCGCCTCATACCAGGTCCCCTGAACTCCAGTAAACCACGTTGACTCTCTCCGACCTTAAAAATCAAATTTCTGAACTACTAAGCTCCAGCATCATTGAACCCTCTGCCAGTAGCTGGTCTACACCCATACATATGACACCCAAGAAAGCTGGGTCCTGGCGCATGTGTGGAGACTACCGTCGACTAAACACACAAACAATTATGGACACCTACCCCATACCCAACATTGCTGACTTTACCAGTTCCCTCGCAGGTGCGACCACGTTCTCTGTCATTGATTGCAAATGGGCCTAACACCAGATCCCCATGGCACCTGAAGACATCGAGAAGACAGCAATCACCACCCCAATCGAGTTATTTCAGTTTCGATTCATGCCCTTCAGTCTGAAAAACGCAACCCAGACCTGGCAACGCTTCATCAACGAAGTGCTATTCTACCTAAAATTCTGCTTTGCATATCTTGATGACATTCTTGTGTTCAGCTCCTTCATCGAGCACAACATTCGACATGTGCAAACTGTTATGAACACTCTCGCAGCAGCAGGCATCGAGACCAACCAGGACAAATTGCAGCTACATAAACCGGATGTCACTTTTCCTGGTTTTCGGGTCTCTGCCGACGGCATTTCACCGCCCCCTGAGAAAGTACAAACAATACTAAACCTACCCAGACCTTCGTCATTCAAAGAGCTCCAGCGCTTTCTGGAGATGGTTAATTATTATCGCCGACATCTACCTCAGGCTGCGGAGATTCAGGCTCCACTGACGCATGCCTTGGGAGGCACCAGCACCTCTGGATCTCGGCCTGTTCCATGGACCCCTACTATGACTGACTCTTTCACTGCCCTCAAAAATCTTCTTGCCGAGACCTGCACCATCGCGCATCCTTATCCCAATGCGCAGCTTTTCATCACCACAGATATGAGCGATACTTCCATCGGCGCTGTCCTTAGCCAGACAATCGACGGCAAAACTTCGCCTCTGCAGTTCTTCTCGCGCAAGCTCACCAATGCACAATGGAAATATTCCGCGTTTGACATGGAGTTGCTTGTGGTCTATGAAGCGATTAAGCATTTTAAGACCGACGTTGAGGGACGCCCTTTTTATGTTTTAATGGACCGCAAACCCCTGGCTGCGGCCATTACAAACCCGCCACCTGACCCACCTCCTCGCCGCTTCAGATACATGGACTTCGTATCTCAGTTTACCACCAATGTCAGACACATAAAGGGTGCTAACAATATAGTTGCTGATTTCCTTTCACGAGCCAACGCCGTCCATTCGCTGTTAGACCTCTCTGAACTGCCTAACCTCCAACCTGTTGACGAGGTAACACAAAACCTGATTTCAGACTCTATTTCTTCACCACACTTCGTTCGCACCACCTTCCCTGGCATTTCTGGTGAGATCTGGTGCGACGACAGTACAGGCACGTTATGCCCCCTCATCCCAACCACGCTCCGTCGAGATGTCTTCAACGTATTGCATAATTTAGCGCACCCCAGTGTTCGTGCATCCACCCCCTCATAGTGGAGTGCTTTGTGTGCAGAAATGGCCGTGCGGTTCTAGGCGCTTCAGTCTGGAACCGAGTGACCTCTACGGTCGCAGGTTCGAATCCTGCCTCGGGCATGGATGTGTGTGATGTCCTTAAGTTAGTTAGGTTTAAGTAGTTCTCAGTTCTAGTGGACTGATGACCACAGATGTTAAGTCCCATAGTGCTCAGAGCCATTTGAACCATTTTTGTGGAGAAATGTCAACAAGGACTGCCAGCAATGGGCGCATGCCAACGCTGCAAAGTACACAACCACACTTCACCCACCCCCTCCCTCGGCGCCATTTCGATCCCTCCTGGGCGTTTCCAGCATATTCACATTGACATTGTCGACCCTCTCTCCCTCTGTAACGGCTTTCATTATGTTCTCTCGTCTATCGACCGAACAACTCGCTGGCTAGAGGCTGTCTCTCTCCCCACCGTTGCCCAAGCTTTCATCGAGTCATGGGTATTGCGTTTAGGATGTCCACCTATCATCAAGACTGACCAGGGCAGACAATTTGAGTCGGCCCTGTTCAACAGGATTTGTAACATTTGCGACATCTGTACCACAGCATATCACCTGCAAAGTAACAGGATAGTGTAGCGCTGGCACCGCACTTTCAAGGTGGCTCTTCGATGCCACGACTCTCCATGGATGGAGGCCCTTCTCCTTGTGCTACTCGGCATTTGTGCCATCTATAAGGAAGACCTCAAAGGCACAATAGCTGAGTTCATATACACCCAGAACATTGTTCTCCCTGGCGAACTTGTGAGCCCTTCCGCTTCTCTCCCTCAGTCTGACTTACCTTCCTTCATAGACCATGTCAGACGCCACTTCATCAACCTCCATATCCCTCCGCCCACCAGCCATTCCCGCCCTAAAGTTTACATCCAGAAATCTCTGGACAATTGCGAGTAGGTCATGCTCCGAGATGACACCGTCCGTGCTCTCCTCCAACCTCCATATACCGGCCCGTACCAAGTTCTCCGGCGCTCGGCCAACACCTATGACATCCAAATGAAAGATTCAGCTGTTACAGTCTCTCTCAACAGACTTAAGCCTGCTCATCTCAAGCCTTCTTCTACCCCCCTCCAGGCCACGTCCACGCCACTCACTGTCGTGGCTCACGACGCTCCAACCACTCACTCCACGTTGGACTTACACACTCGATCGAGTGACTTCAAGCTCCAATTGTTGAGCTCTCCTCCGACCTTGCCCTCTACTCTGGTCTCACACACTCCATCGAGTGACCACATGCTCCCCACGTCGAGCTTACCTACGATCATGCTCTCGCCGCCGGGCCCTTCGTCGGTCCCTTTGACCTCTCCAACGTCGCCTGCCTCACCCTGTCCAGGTTTCTCACGCCTTCTCATCTTGAACGTGCCCTCGATTGAGGTGTTTGTGCCTGTCCCCCACAACATAATCCACGACATCTCAATAACACTGCGCGATTATACACTGTTTGTCATGTGTTTCTCTTCATCCAGTACTCATGACACAACCTCCGCCATTCCTTGCACCTGGTGAAATGTGTTCCCCTCCCACCCGACGTCAACCTGTACATGCATCGTGTGTTTGCCACGACCACCGGAGACTTCGGCATCGCCGCTCCGTTCCACCCCAAACCGCCGGCCTACCTGTCACCACACGACCAGCACCCCCAGTACGACGCCCAGCTTGCTTCAACGACTTCCAGGTTCGGTGGCTGAACCTTCCTTCATGACATCTACCCACACAGCTCCCCGACGATGCTGTCGAGCTGACCGCGGACCACTCCTGCCGACGCCATAGTCACCCCCCCCCCCGGCCTCTCAAGAGTACTATGTACTGGGGGGGGGGGGGGGGGGGGACTATGTGGCGCCGATGCAATCGGCACCAACATCGATATGCATTCATCTTTGGACTCTGAGCATTATCGTTGGCTGTTCCCCCTTGTTCAGTTCAGTTCTTTGTGATTCTTGTATGTGTTAAGGTTAATAAATGAACTATTGCTAAATGGGTGTGATTATTGGTGTAACTAACTAGGTAACCCTCCTCAATATGAATGTCTTGGCTGACACTCAGAAAATTCGTAAATCAAATCAATGTCTAGTAAATTCACTCTTTATTATTAATCATGAGTACCATTAGGGGGTAATCGGTTTAGGATGAAAGTATCAGAATTTCAGTGTTATAATGGACAATTTTTAGATCTAGCTGGGCTGCTTAAAAAGAAAATTCTGTAGGACAACTAGAATAAAAGTGTGCTGTCAGTCCTGTTTGTGGGCCAGTACTGTGAGAAAGGTTTCTAAGTGCAAAGCAGGCAGTATTGACCTTTTTGGGTTGTACCATGAAGACGCAAACTCAGAACAAATGTTCCAACAGTAATTAAGCTTCATTCTAGATAATTTAGTTCTACTTTCTTGCCAACTGGCAGCCATTATCTAATCACTATTTGCTGCCTGAGGCAATTGTGAGGTTATTCGCCCAAGTTCAGGGGCTGATGCTACACCAATCTGCTTTGACATGTGATGTAACTGTGATGGGGTGTGTGATGTCATAGTGAGCCTTGATGTTTTTGAGCCTTTGTGTTTGTAGATGTTGTGTTGTAGTATTTGGTGGTGATCTCTTGTGCTGGATATTTGATAGTGAGTTGTTTGACGTAAATTGAGTCTTTCAGGCTGCTATTATAAGAATTTGTGCTGGCTTTCTGGTGAGTTACTTTGAATTTGCATATTGTGGCTGATGGATTCATTTTTATGTTTGGAAATATTAGTGCCATGTGTTTCTTGTGGTCGGAGATTTAATATTATTTTTCTGTTTTCTTCAGTTGTGAAGAAGATACAGATATTTATGAGTAGCCCATTTCTTGTTGCAATGAGTGAAGTTGTCCATGTATCTTGAAATTGGTGACGATTCAAGATTCATGAATTATCGTTATTTCCTTGTTAGTGTTTGGATTGTTATTGGTGGATATAATGGGTATTGAGGTACCATAGTTGATTAGAATACATTTCTGATAGTCATGTGAACATGGTTTGGTTTGTTGTACTGTGGACACTGCTTTAGAAAGAGTAAGTGAAAGTATGGTATGAAGGGCTTTGCTCGAGCTGTGTGGGTGAAGTGAAATTTGCACCACCATGTTTTAGAGTTGTATGTTGGTTCCTCATATCGAGGGCTTTGTTGGAGCTATGTAGGTGAAGTGAAAATAGTGGTGTTGAGTTTTTGACTTGTGTTTGGGTTACTGGTATTACAGTCTTCATTTGAGATGTATAGCTCACGTGAAATTTACAACACAAATAGTTTTTGTTTTTGTAATCTTTTTGTGTTAAGTTTTGATTTCTGAGTGAATATCTCTTTTGCAGTGCTGTCATTATTCTTACTACCATTTACTTAGTTTTTCCCCTTCATTTGGCTGTTCTGTTGGTTTCATTCTATTGCTGGAGTTAAAATACTCACATGTTATTTATGTTTGATGGCAGGTGCAATGAGTGACATCATTGTCACCGTACTGTATGTGCTTGAAATTATGTACACCACATTGATGGCATTACTGGTCAAAACAGGTGAATGGAGTTGTGACTTTATGCCAATCTACCTTTACAATAAAGCAGTAGATCACTTTATATAGACTTATTTTTTCTTTGGATCTAGTTTGTGTGTGTTTTGATTAACAAAAAAAATGGGATGTTCCAAGGATCATTGGTCTGTTTCTATCAAAATGGTGTAGATTGCATAGGTTTCACACTCTGTGTCTTTTATGTATTATGGCTAAATACTGTCTATTTACAGATTACCAGCTAGCTCATTGGCTGAAAAGTAATAATAATGAGCATATTGGTCTGTCACTGCTCACATTACTGTTAAGGAATGTTTACATCTACTTCTATAGCACAAACAATCATTGTAGTCTTTTATACCACAAGGTTTTTGTTATATATCCATCTTCAGAGCAGAAGTTGCCTGAAGAATCAATTTCATTCAGTTTTAAATTTGTGTAAAGTCTTACAGCAGCCAGCCACCTTTGGTTTTATTCTCCAGTTTCTGTTTACCATGACCAGTTTGGAACTGACAAGCAGTTCATCATTAGATGGTACATATTTATTGCATATTTGCAGCATTGTTGTGGCTCATGTAGCTATGGCAAGAGAACAAAACATGTACACGCTGAATATGGTATAAGTACATACAGTTCATGCCTGGCTATAGCTGCACAACTCTGGTAATGTTGCAAACACGCAATAAATATGTATCATCTGTTGATGGTGATTCAAAACTGGTCATGATAAATAAAGGTTGAAAAAAATACAAAAGATGGCTGACAGCACTAATTTCTGGAAACCTTTATCAGTCACAGTGACCCATACATATAATGGATAGATATTAAAGTTTTAAAATTTTTTGGCACCTGTCAGATTATACTAGTGGGAAATAATAGAAAACTTTTGTGGCTATTGTTGAATGCTTTCATGAGCCTATGGCAGACTTAGTGATAAAATTTTGATTAAAATAACTTCTTGGTTGACAAACGGCTAGGTTGGCGCAGGGATTTTCGTTATATACAACATTACACATACTTAGAATGAGCAGGAGCTCCATAGGCAATGCAAATAGAGCAAAACATACATTCAAATTATTTTTAATGTTGTCGTTATCAGCAGCAGTGGGAACTAGATCAGTGGGGGTGGTGGATAGGGCAACAGTTGGCTCTCCCCTTCCTGTGCTTCCTGCTGCATGTGAGAAAGCTGTGTGGTGGCTAAAAAAATCAGTCATTATAGCGGGCACATATGTGTCAAGAAAGAACTGCAGTTGGCTTACTTCTAGCCACTGCCATCATCACAGAGTTATTTTAGTCAAGGTGTAGTGTAGTTGCGAAAAATCAGTCCAAGGTGAACCGTGATCTGCACTATCAATACAAGACAGAAATATAACTTTTGTGTAAACTTTGCGTGCTTATCTAGGATTTAACAAAGTTATGTATTATGGTTTGAAGATAGTTGAGAAGCTCCCATGTAACATACTGCAAGTAACTGGTTATCTCATCCAATTCAAAAGAAATTTAAAATATACCTCATTAGTAACTCCTTCCACTAATTATCTTAGTACAAGGATTTGATTCCTCCTTTAGATGGATGGTAAGTAGTGTGTTGTAAGCTGTCCTGTGTAATTACATACTTAGGTTACTAGTTTCTTTGAAAAGTACTTGATTAATGAAGTAAATATTAAGTTTCTGATAAGACAGCCTGGAGCCACGTAATATAACAGACATAGCAACAACTTTCTTTCCAATTCACCAAAACACATTTACCTGGTATAAACAAAACTAGTATTAAGCAGTATTGTGATACTTTCTCATTAACATAGTGTACCGCTTAAGCAATGTTTGGTTGTCTTTTGTTAATGTGTACCTTCACTTGTTCCTTAGCCCTGTAGGTTCACCTTCTTGGTAGGATGTAAACAATATGATGAATGAGTGGAAGAAATCTCTATTCTTTTGAAATTGTGATGGTTTATTTATGCCAAGACACATTAGTAAATGTATATAATGTAAAGGTGCTGTCAGAATGCTTAATGCCTTGAACATGCACCTACAACATGACTGTTAGTAAACTCCTAGCATCACTATCTCCAGTTGCCCACTTGCAATGTGAATGCAATAGGTAATCAGATTAGCTGATTATATGCTTTACCATTTGACAACTTAATATATGCTCAATGTAGGAGTTTTTACTTCTAGGTATTTCATTTGAAATCGATCTACCACTCTCTGATGACAGAGTGGCATACTTTACATACAAAATTCATGTTACTTATCAGTACATACTTAATTCTTTCCTAATTTGACATGTAGTTATTCTAATTTGACATCTAGTGATGTTATTCTACTTATGCTTGTTCTTTCCAATACTGCCAGGTTCTATCTAAAAATATTCAATAATTCATTCAATATAACTTTGATTTATTTTCAGAAACACATCACAAATCAAGTAGCACACCAGAACAAGTACAGGATTGCACAACCAAACGTTCTCTGCCACCACCCTATATTTTCTGGGATGGTTACTAGTGATAGGCCACAGCCAATACCCAAGATCATTATTTTTATTTTACCATCTGTGCGAAATTAATGTGTCTGGTAATATATTAGGTGTGTACACATAGCCCGTTGTTATCATTGTTCATTATTCTATCTAAAATTGTATTCCAAGTAAGTCGGCTAAATACGGTATAAAACTATGTGTTACCTGTGATAGAAGAATTTTTACCACTTAAATATGGAAGTCTATGAAGGCAAACAGCCTGCTGGTCCACATTAAGTACCCACTGACACAGAGAATGTATTGTTACCACTAATTCGACACACTGACAACACATGCAGAAATCTGATGATGGACCACTATTCTGTACGTAAAGCAGTCGCTAACACTGATCATCGACTCACAGAATGGGAGATAAATTCCACCAGAACTGCTGTCAGTAAAGGGTAGGATGGTAAATATTAATATTTTATCATTAGGAGGGAAACCACGTAAAAACTGCCTTCATTGCTCATATGTTCCAAACAAGAAACAGAAAATGAATTTACTAATGGTACCTACCACCCTTAACAACATGAGCATAGTCACTGAGAATGATGAAGTGAATAAATGTGAACTGATTACCTCTACATCCCCACAAAAGGTGATGTAGATGTTATCTCTAATCTGAATACTCTGTTTCAAAACCAAGCAATTGATGGCCTGTTAAACTGTTTTTTAACAGAGCAACAAAGGCTCAAGTAACACACAGTGTAAATACAAATGACTTAATACCAATGAGAAGATTTCTTACAGATCTGAATATGGTGCTTACAGAAGCATATGAGTGTGAGTAACCATACGTGAATTACTAGTGCACACCATAACCTGAAGGAGAAAATATGAGGTTTTGTAGATATCCACATCAAAAGGAGCAAGTGAATCAAGATAATAACAAGAATGTCACTACTGCTGTAACAGGAAAAACATATACATACAGCATTGCTGCCATCTTTCTTGCAATCTTATTTGTAAGAAACATACAGCAATGAGTGTCCCTACTCTATATGTGAGTATGGCATAAGAAACTGGATCTGACTGTGGTTAGTAAAACACTAGTGAAGTTAACTTAAGTTCATCACTTAGTATATATATATATATATATATTTCGTAGTACTGTTAGGTCAGATGGGACCGTAATCATACTGTGTGTAACCAATGCATATTGAAATATTTTTATGTTAAGCAATATATACAGTTAATTTTACATTTATAAGTATTTATAATGTCTTGGAAATAATGAACTAATAATTTGCTTCATGAATGTATATTTTATAGAGCTTACAGCTAAAAAAAAAAAAAAGAAAAAAGAAAACGTAAAAATTGTTTTTGTCACAAACTATCTGACATAGGATTTATCGTGTGACAACATCAGACGCGTGTGATTGTAGGTTCAAAAAACAGTCACACTGTTACCACAGAGTATGTACAATAAGCACACAGTCTGCCCCCCTGTGACAGAGAGTTCATTTTGCTGTCGTATATGAAACAAATCATACATGAAATTATCGAAGACATCTCATGAGATGGAGTCTACCAACTTGGAGTGAAAAATTATTAATGCAGTTGCTAGTTACCGCCAATGTATTTGAGTAATATCAGAGAAAGATTTGTCCTTTCCCTGAGTTAATACAGTGACAAAATGCATTGTGGTAGGTAACTATGAAAGGACATTGAGTTACTGAGGTGAATCCGACATGTCGCTTTCGTCATAGGCTACTAAAATCCTTCCAAATACTAAACAAAGTTGTAATTCTTATTCGTGAAACATTATTGACGTACATATATGTTTGTCTATGCAGTAGCTCATTTGTATATGACCTTTATAATGAAAATCTTTGATTGTCAGAGGAATTGTATCTATTATGTACCGAAAGTTTCAAAACCCAAAGTGGTAGATGAAGCTGTCATGCCAAGCAATTCAGAAATATTCAACAGAAGGGAGTGGACCATGCAGCAGAACCAGTCCATGGGTAGGTAGCTGCTGCAACAAGGTCTCCTGGCTCAAGGTTATTGGCTGACCACAAAGCTGTGCCCAGCATGAAATGCAATGTACACACCTCTAGCATCAAAGTTTCAACGGATCATCAACACCGTCATATGATTAGTATTGTAATAGGATGACCAGAGCAGGTGACGCGGTTGGGGTTGTAGGGCGTGGGTGAGTAGAAGGTGGTTGCTTTTAGCAATCCTCCTCTTTATTGTTGGTTCTTCCAATACATTTTCCGGTAGCTCAGCCCCACCGCTCGTGTCGTGGTGGAGATGTGTTGATGCGCACAGCCCGGGGAATGCGACGCCATGCTCGGTCAGCAGCTGCGCAGGCAGTAGGAGGTTAGCAGCACGAGGTCTGGCCTAGCTCGCCTCCTGCAGACGCTGCGGCTAGTGACGATGCCGGGAGTCGCCGGTGCAGCAGTGGGCAACGCCCTCCGCCAACCAGTCCTCGGGGACAGTGTCACTGATGACAACGACGTAACAGCAACTGAACAACCAATCAGTCGAACCGATGCCGACGCCCACCTCTGATGCCCTTCAATAGTGCAGACCGCTGCTGAATCCGCCGGTTACATGGCGCTGTGTTTATTAGAATGTTCTCGATAACTTGGCTAACGCAACCGCACCGGCCCGCGCCTGTGTAATTCTGCTAATGCTGCATTCTGACTGTTGATGGCTGCCGAGCACATACACACATACCGATGCTCGTTGCAAAACTGTGTCACCTGCATAACGCGCTGGCCAGCCTTCATCTGCCGTCTGCCACGAGGCTGGCGCATAGCGCACTGAAACACACTAAATCACAATTTTGCACCATATTTCCTAAAAATAACCCCTTGTCATCTACAGTATGATGAATGAATTCAAGAGTGAGGTAATCTTTGTTAATGCTGTCACTGTAATTATCTTGTAACTTGGGACTTGCAGTGACTATCAGTGGTAAGGTTCTTTGCTTTCTGAGAGTTAATTATTGTTCTTTTCAGATTCTGTAAAGATATGTCAGTCTTATGAGGCATTGATTGGGCATTGGAGATCTAGTACATGTTTGGCTTTGAAGTAACCCTATGTCAGCTGGCACTGACTGGGGAGCCTTAGCAACAATACTAGGCTCACAGCGGACTAGGGCCAAGAGATTACGTTGACCGAGATTTGATAGTAGGAATGTACCTTATTTGGGTAGAGTGTTGGATTTTGTAGTAGTGTGGGCCACTGTCATTGCATTTGATTGTATGATAAGTATAGAACATTTATTTACTCTTCAGAAATTGTGCAAGAGTATTTTATTTTATAGTGTAAATGAATGTTTCTCATGAATGATTTTTTAGTTTTTAAAGTGGACTGATAGGATATAATGTTTTTCATTTCATGTTTTATCTTTTTTATTTTTTGTTTTAAATTCTTATGCTTGCATGTAAAAACTTAATAAATGTTTAGTTTTAACAAATGTTTGAAAGTGCTATTCTGCCTTTTGCAACCTAGTCCTCACTTAGCTGCCCACTTTTACAGGGGTTATGGGTGCAACATCGTAAGTTCTCCGTGGTCCCTGTCTCCCCTCTGCAAGATGCCTAGATATACCTTTGAAAACCCACTCATATTAAAGTGTATGATTACTGATAGATCCTTTATCACCTGTAGAAGATACAGTGCACACAGGAGAGGACTGTACTAGAGACATCTGCACTGAAAAGTGATCACCAGTAATTGCGTAAACACTCATTTAAATGCACCATTTTCTAACTGACAACTGTGGACTCTCTTTTCTTGGGGGGAGAGGGAGCAGAATGCATATGCCTTTACTGTACAGCTGAGTCTGGTGAAACATAGCAAAGTGCAATAACGCCATTTCCTATAACTCTACTTCTTAGATAATTATTTTTCTTTTCTTTCAGTGGCTTACTCTGAGAACTATCTATGACCATCTGTTTTCTTTTCCTTCAAATAGAGTTTTGTGTAGATATTTCCTTTGCAAACATCAGAGGCATGTTTGCTAAAGGAATAAACAGCCACAGCTTAGAGTTCATCCACTGTAGTGTCTGATGTGGTTTATCCAAACTATAAAAATAACTAATAGAAGAAGCTAATCATCATCCTTATATGTTTCAGCACTAATAAACGTGAAGTAATATCTCATTTAAACAACACTGTTATGTCCATCATTGAACTATTAGATTACAATTCCAACCAGTTTCAGAGAACAAAGTTTCAAAAATTCGGTGTTACGAAGGAATACCAGCAGTATAACTGTGTCAATAACTTTTCACAGTGTCCTTAACTTTTCACTGAACAGACAACTGTAGAGTTCCTAATGATGAAGTAAGGCTTTCTGGTGAAGCACTAAATATTTTATGGCTACCCACACAACTAAGGGTGAGAGAGGTAAAAAAGATTTTTGTAAGAAACTTCCTACTCAGTTGGAAAATAGGACAACCAAAACTTCAATACTGAAATGCCTTACTGTACAATATGTTCATTGACATTTAAGTATTTGTTTTTATTTCATGATGTGATCAATTCACATAAGGTATAAGTCAGTTCTGAAAAGACTTCTCTCCCTTATATACCAGTTGTGCCTGTAGAAATAACTGTTAAGGCATTTAGAAGTTTATCATTAAGCCAAAGTGAACAACTTAAAACCATGAATGGGAACTAAATATATACACACAATCATAATACGCACACATTATAATGAATTTAATAAGTTTGCTACATACTAGTGATATGAGTTCACTGAGGCACCGAGTCCAAAATCAATAAGTGAATTTATCCAGTTTCAAGTACAGGAAAACAATTCCCTGCATATATGTAACACTCTGGTTTAAAATAATTTTTCTGAAACAAACTGTCTTCATTTTGTATGGTTTTTTTTACCAGTTTTGTACTTTTATTTTCTGCATGCACCAGCATTATAATTACTGGGTCAAATATAATTCCATCCTTTTGGAAAGATATTTATATTCACTGTAACCTTTTACTTTCTGTCTACCATCCAAATCAGCCAAATGTGTCTAATAAGATACATGATGATAATATCATTAATTCAGAAAAACAAAATTTTATGAATGGGTGCACATGGTGCAACAGACTGCCAAGATATCTAAAGAACATATAATTGAAATTTGTTTTAAATAAAGTTACACCACACAGGAAACGAATAAGCATCACATATTATGTACCTTCCAGTTCTGCGTAGCATAGTCCATAATACAGGAACTGCAGCATTGCAGTTGTGAGGCAACAGAATCCAGAAATTGTATCCTACAAAATCTGCTAATGGCAAGAAAATAGTTGCACAACTATTCTGGTAGAATATCAAATTATGGGCAGCTAAAATAATCATACAGAACCAACAAAATTGTCTGTATAAACATTTAGAAATACCTCTTGTGAAATGGGAAGAATAATGTTTACAGTTCAACAATGAATTTAGAAAATGCAAAGAGAAAGAGGCAGGTAACAATCATCTGGTATTAAAATGTCATACCATTACTATCAAAGGACGTTTTAATCGAGAAAACATGGCCAAGAGGCAGCTGGACAAAAGAGCTGTTGAGCATACTACCCAGGATGATGTTCTGGACTTTGGCAACTTCTTAACTGCCTGGACCTTCTGGATTCTTTCCACCAACACCAGCTTTTCTGGACTGGACAGAGAGAACTCTCCTAGCAACATTTCTTTCATTCTCCAAATTCCATTGGCCTCAACCTGCACTACTCTGTGTCTTTCACTTGTCTCTACACCTTCTCTGCTCCCTTTCCAGTCCCAACACACCCTTCTGTTCCACAGGTGCACATGTACTGTCTGTTTCCATTTTCTACTTTCTCTGCCCTCCCCCAGCCTTCCCCTCCCTCCCAAATAATAATCACCTAATGGTGCAACTTGTTACTCACTGTCCTATTTCCTCAAAATTCCTGGATGCTCCCATAGGCAGCACTAGTAACTTCCCCCAACCCTAGATTGCTATCATTTGCACTCCCCATCCCATGCCTATCACATGCAAGTATGTGTATGAGTGTGTGTGTGTGTGTGTGTGTGTGTGTGTGTGTGTGTGTGTGTGCATGAGGAATTGACTAATTTGAATGACAGGTTCCACCTATTCATCCTCTGTAAAATTGCAGAGTAACAGCACTCACAATCACACAGTTTATGGGTGCTTATTTCTTGTAACTTCTTATTAAAAACAACTACAATCAGATATTTGTAATACTTTCCTTTGAAAAGTTACATTTTCCTCTTTCAAGAATTTGTCTATGGATTTTTATCAGCAATAAAAAAATGAACCAAGTATGTGCAATACTTGCATCTCAGTCACTGCATAAGATGTAAGCAAACAGTGATATACTGAGGTCTTGCTACTTCCCCAGAGTGATATTCTCAGCTATTTATCCTAATATAAATTAGAAGTTCTTATTATATGAAGTTAAAAATCACGTAGTGCCATGACCCCTCGCATTTTTATAGTATATCTACAGTATCTGTACATGCAGTGAAACATTCATTGGGGAATTATGTATCTCAATTTTTCTGCCATTTTAGTTTTTATACCAAAAAGGGCATTAAATACAGTATGAACATATAGAATATGTTTTACTATATATAAATTCGTTAGATCTTGAGCAAAATACTTCGGCACCTGCAACAGGAACTCAGTTCATGTTCTCACTGCTGGGCATGTCTACCCATTTATTCCAAAGGGTGGCCACCTCAGTTTGCAGTCACCTGCTGACTTGTGTGCTTCATCCACTACCAGCTGCTGTGCCAGTATTTTCATATGCTGATTTTATTACTTGTCACTCTAGTGAAAGGCAAAAGACTTATTAGTAATATTAGGATAACCTGTTAATATGAACATTCTCTAGCTGTAGCTTAGAAGTTCTGTTTGTGAATAGGCTTCAGCTGTTGATATGCACTTCATCTACTGAGCAGTGATTCCACACAACCAAACCCTCATGACTTCCATCACCCACTACTATACCATAATATCTGTGCAGATGTAGGCCACGTTATTTCACTCTACCAAATTATCACCTACCAGCCTAACCTGAACCTTGGGCTATGCTACAGATCAGTCATTCACCATAACAAAATGCATATGCAATCTTGTTATGGTAGTGTCCAGTTATACAGATAAAATAGTTGTGTTCACACATTGGCAGTTCATATGTGTAAGGAAGTAGCTTTTGAAAAGTAATTTCAGAGATAAGTGCTGAAGATTATATGGGTAGATCTACATCTACATCTACATTGATACTCCGCAAGCCACCCAACGGTGTGTGGCGGAGGGCACTTTACGTGCCACTGTCATTACCTCCCTTTCCTGTTCCAGTCGCGTATGGTTCGCGGGAAGAACGACTGTCTGAAAGCCTCCGTGCGCGCTCTAATCTCTCTAATTTTACATTCGTGATCTCCTCGGGAAGTATAAGTAGGGGGAAGCAATATATTCGATACCTCATCCAGAAACACACCCTCTCGAAACCTGGCGAGCAAGCTACACCGCGATGCAGAGCGCCTCTCTTGCAGAGTCTGCCACTTGAGTTTATTAAACATCTCCGTAACGCTATCACGGTTACCAAATAACCCAGTGACGAAACGCGCCGCTCTTCTTTGGATCTTCTCTATCTCCTCCGTCAACCCGACCTGGCACGGATCCCACACTGATGAGCAATACTCAAGTATAGGTCGAACGAGTGTTTTGTAAGCCACCTCCTTTGTTGATGGACTACATTTTCTAAGCACTCTCCCAATGAATCTCAACCTGGTACCCGCCTTACCAACAATTAGTTTTATATGATCATTCCACTTCAAATCGTTCCGTACGCATACTCCCAGATATTTTACAGAAGTAACTGCTACCAGTGTTTGTTCCGCTATCATATAATCATACAATAAAGGATCCTTCTTTCTATGTATTCGCAATACATTACATTTGTCTATGTTAAGGGTCAGTTGCCACTCCCTGCACCAAGTGCCTATCCGCTGCAGATCTTCCTGCATCTCGCTACAATCTTCCAATGCAGCAACTTCTCTGTACACTACAGCATCATCCGCGAAAAGCCGCATGGAACTTCCGACACTATCTACTAAGTCATTTATATATATTGTGAAAAGCAATGGTCCCATAACACTCCCCTGTGGCACGCCAGAGGTCACTTTAACGTCTGTAGACGTCTCTCCATTGATAACAACATGCTGTGTTCTGTTTGCTAAAAACTTTTCAATCCAGCCACACAGCTGGTCTGATATTCCGTAGGTTCTTACTTTGTTTATCAGGCGACAGTGCGGAACTGTATCGAACGCCTTCCGGAAGTCAAGAAAAATAGCATCTACCTGGGAGCCTGTATCTAATATTTTCTGGGTCTCATGAACAAATAAGGCAAGTTGGGTCTCACACGATCGCTGTTTCCGGAATCCATGTTGATTCCTACATAGTAGTTTCTGGGTTTCCAGAAATGACATGATACGTGAGCAAAAAACATGTTCTAAAATTCTACAAGAGATCGACGTAAGAGATATAGGTCTATAGTTTTGCGCATCTGCTCGACGACCCTTCTTGAAGACTGGGACTATCTGTGCTCTTTTCCAATCATTTGGAACCCTCCGTTCCTCTAGAGACTTGCGGTACACGGCTGTTAGAAGGGGGGCAAGTTCTTTCGCGTACTCTGTGTAGAATCGAATTGGTATCCCGTCAGGTCCAGTGGACTTTCCTCTATTGAGTGATTCCAGTTGCTTTTCTATTCCTTGGACACTTATTTCGATGTCAGCCATTTTTTCGTTTGTGCGAGGATTTAGAGAAGGAACTGCAGTGCGGTCTTCCTCTGTGAAACAGCTTTGGAAAAAGGTGTTTAGTATTTCAGCTTTACGCGTGTCATCCTCTGTTTCAATGCCATCATCATCCCGTAGTGTCTGGATATGCTGTTTCGAGCCACTTACTGATTTAACGTAAGACCAGAACTTCCTAGGATTTTCTGTCAAGTCGGTACATAGAATTTTACTTTCGAATTCAATGAACGCTTCACGCATAGCCCTCCTTACGCTAACTTTGACATCGTTTAGCTTCTGTTTGTCTGAGAGGTTTTGGCTGCGTTTAAACTTGGAGTGGAGCTCTCTTTGTTTTCGCAGTAGTTTCCTAACTTTGTTGTTGTACCACGGTGGGTTTTTCCCGTCCCTCACAGTTTTACTCGGCACGTACCTGTCTAAAACGCATTTTACGATTGCCTTGAACTTTTTCCATAAACACTCAACATTGTCAGTGTCGGAACAGAAATTTTCATTTTGATCTGTTAGGTAGTCTGAAATCTGCCTTCTATTACTCTTGCTAAACAGATAAACTTTCCTCCCTTTTTTTATATTCCTATTAACTTCCATATTCAGGGATGCTGCAACGGCCTTATGATCACTGATTCCCTGTTCTGTACATACAGAGTCGAAAAGTTCGGGTCTGTTTGTTATCAGTAGGTCCAATATGTTATCTCCACGAGTCGGTTCTCTGTTTAATTGCTCGAGGTAATTTTCGGATAGTGCACTCAGTATAATGTCACTCGATGCTCTGTCCCTACCACCTGTCCTAAACATCTGAGTGTCCCAGTCTATATCTGGTAAATTGAAATCTCCACCTAAGACTATAACATGCTGAGAAAATTTATGTGAAATGTATTCCAAATTTTCTCTCAGTTGTTCTGCCACTAATGCTGCTGAGTCGGGAGGTCGGTAAAAGGAGCCAATTATTAACCTAGTTCGGTTGTTTAGTGTAACCTCCACCCATAATAATTCACAGGAACTATCCACTTCTACTTCACTACAGGATAAACTACTACTAACAGCGATGAACACTCCACCACCGGTTGCATGCAATCTATCCTTTCTAAACACCGTCTGTACCTTTGTAAAAATTTCGGCAGAATTTATCTCTGGCTTAAGCCAGCTTTCTGTACCTATAACGATTTCAGCTTCGGTGCTTTCTATCAGCGCTTGAAGTTCCGGTACTTTACCAACGCAGCTTCGACAGTTGACAATTAGAATCCCGATTGCTGCTTGTTCCCCGCATGTCCTGACTTTGCCCCGCACCCGTTGAGGCTGTTGCCCTTTCTGTTAACTAATGAGGTGCTTCTGAATATAGTTGGTGAGAAAAGAAAGTAACAGCACAACTTTACCAAAAGGTGGGACTGATTTATAGCACTCAGCTTTAGGCATCAAGGAATCATCATGTCAGTATGGTAATGGAGGGAAATGTATTGGATAAAAACTGTACAAGTACACCAAGGTTTGACTACTGTAAGTAGGTTAGAATGAATATAGGTTGCAGAAGTTAAAAAGATATGTAGAGGCTTCCACAGGGTGCACCAGAGTGGACAGTTGATCCATTTGGTCTTTGGATTGAAGAAGATGGCACTAATGACAACAATAACATCATCTGGAAATTCTACCATTTACAGTTTTTTCCAATTTACTGAATTCTTTTCTTCCTCTATGTGGTTTGTACTTCTGCTGAAAAGGTAGGCGGAGGAAAGTGGAAGAGCAAAGACATGTAAATTTGGCAAGAATGATACTGACAAAAATTAATTATTTGTTGACAGTGATGCAGATCCTGTTTATGCACAATGAAATTCATTGGATGTTGATAATACCCCAAGTGTGGCTTAGCACTGTTCTACCATCAGCTAACTTTATAAGAATTACAGATAGCTCTAGCTACACATTGCAGAGTGTTTAATGGTGGCAGTTTAAAAATTAAATCTGTATCGACAAGCACCTGAAAGGTGGTTACAGTCACTGGTTAGTTTTACTTTGTAACAAAAGGAAAACGAATAATAAGTCTGTTTAAGGGTTAGCAGTTTTTTACCCTCATGTTGAACATGGGGCATTAGCACTGTTTTTAGCCTACTTTATTTCCCTATAAATGTTTTTGTGTATTTATTTTTAGGAAGGAGCACAATTTACATTCACTGAAGGAGAAGTGGGAAATACGTGACAATATACATCTACATCTATACTCAGCAAGGCAACTTTGTGTATCAGTGTCACTTCTCCCTTTTTCTGTTCCACTTGCACGTGATTCATGGGAAGAACGATTACAGGTTTGCCTTTGCGTGGGCTCAAATTTCTCTAATTTAACCTTGACAGTCTTTTTGTGAGATAATAGGAGGAAGAAATATTTCAGCTGGCTCCTCCAGAATGTACACTTCACACATTCTCCCAACTCTAACAGTAAACTGTGTCGTGATGCTGAATACCTTTCTTCCAGCATCTGCCACTATAGTTTGCTGAGCATCTCCAAGGTGCAACCATGCTTACTAACTGAACCTGTAAGAGAATGTGCTATCCTTCTTTGGATGTACTCTATCTTCTCTACCAGTCCTACCTGGCACAGATATCATACTGTTGGTTCAAGTATTGTTTGAATAAGTGTTGTGTAAGGTGCTTTCTTTGCTGATGGACTAAATTTCATGAGGATTCTTCCAATGAATCTCAGCCTTGTATCTGCCGCACTTATCATTAACTTTCTGTTGTTGATGCATTTCAAATCATTTCATACACATACTCCTAGATACACAGGCTGTTCAGAAAGTAGGGAAAGTTTCCGTCTGATGCCACAAAGTGCTTGCCGATCTCGTATACTGTAGTATGTGCGTCTTCGGCAGCTCAGTCGGAATCCATCCGTGAGAAAGGGAACGTCTCTGCATGTGTGGTTTTTTTTATATTCGAATTTGAAATGTGTGCTGCAATCGAAAATACCCCCAATTGTGAGGTGCAGTCTGTGATACGATTTTTGTTGGCAAAACACCTAAAACCTATAGAAATTTATCGTGAACTGGGTGAAGTGTATAGAAACAACATAATGAGTGAATGTTCCATCCAGAAATGGTGCATTAGGTTTAAAATTGGATGAACCAACATTCATGATGAAGAGAAGAGCAGACGCCCGAGCATTGTGACTGACGATCTTGTCACTAAAGTTGATGAAACGGTTCACGAAAATTGTCACTTCACAATAACGGAGCTTTTGCTTTCTTTTCCTCAAGGTTTGCAGACTTTGTTGTTTGAAACTGTCACTCAAAAGCTAGCCATAAATTTTGTGCATGATGGGTGCTCAAAATCACCATGAAGGACAGCAAATGAGGGCAACATTGGCATTTCTGGAGGCCTGTCACAAACATGGTAATTCATTTCTGGATCGGATAGTAACCGATGACGAGATTTGGATGAAACACGCCAATTGCAAGACATGTGAAAAGAAAGTTGTTTCATACATCATACTGTATCAAAAATCGAATTGGTGTCCTGTCAGGTCCAGAAAAATTTCTCTGCTGAATGATTTCAGTTGCTTTTCTATCACTTATTTTGATATCTGTCATTTTTGCAATGGTTTCAATTAAGAACTAGAAAGTGATCTTCCTCTGAGAAACAGTTTTGGACTAAGACATCCAATATTTTGAGCTTTTCTGTGCTGATTTCTGTTTCAATACAGTTATGGTCATAGAGTGTGTGCACAGATGGTTTTGATTCATTTACTGATTTAAAGTAAGACCAGAACTTCTTAGGATTTTCTGCTAACTTGTTGGACAGTGGTTTACTTTCATATTTTTTGATGCTTCACGCACAGTCCCCCTTATGCTAATTTTGGCTTTGTTAATGTTTTTTTGTCTGTGCATCTTTAGCTTCATTCAAATCTGTAGCGAAGTTCTCTTTGCTTTTCTGACAACCTCTTAACAAAGTTGTCAAACCATGGTGTGTTTTTTCCATCCCTCACAACTCTGCTTGGTACATGCTTGTATAAAGTATAATACATGATGTTCTCAAATTTTGTCCACTGATGCTCACTGATGTCAATGTTGGGAATGAAATTTTAATGGTGATTTGCCAGGTTATCTGAAATTTGTCTCTTGTTGCTCTTCCTACACAGAAAGATCTTCCAGCCTTTCATGCTGTAATGGCCTTATGATCACTGATACCATGTTCTACACTAAATGAGTTGAAATGTTCTGATCTGTTTGTCACCAGCAGGTCTATAATATCATCCCCATGAGTCATTTCTCTGATTTACTGCTCAAATTAATTTTTGAACGAGGCACTTAGAAAAAATTTGTGTGATTCTCTGTCTCTACTACTCATCATAATCACTAAAATTTATAACATGACCGTGGAAATTATACAAAATATTTTCCAAGCGTCCTCTCTGCTGTTCTGCTGAAACTGTTGCTGAGGCATGGTGTCTATAAAAGCGTCATATAAGCATGTTTGATCCACCTTTAACACTTATCTTCACCCAAATTATTTCGCATTCTCAGTGTGCTAATCTCATTAGATATTATCATAGTCAGTATTATGTCAACAAAGGTCAAGCATCAATTTAATACTGATTCTTTAAATGTTTCATTAAGAAAAAAAGGCAGAGAGGTATTTCCTACAGCTTAGAATTAATGAAAAAATGTTGAAAATTAATGTCCCAGAATTGTTTATATGAAAATTCTTACAGGTTTTTAAATAAAACAAACATCATTAACACTCTGAATCATTATTTTCCTTGTCTACTTATTTGCAGCCCGCCTCTGCTACAGGGCTCCAACTTATGGTGTGTAATGTGGCAGTGTGTATTATACATAACTATGTCAGTTCATAGAGCGAACATGCTGTAATCAAGTTTCAAAGGCATCAGTTGTGATGAGCTTGTAAGGTTAAGTTGTCACAGAAAAAGGCCAGTTTCCATTAGAACAGTGAATTGATATTATGGAGTGTTAGATAAAGGCAGACTCCATCAAGAAGTCTCAAAAAGTGTTTCAAGCAAAGTATCCTGGTAGAAAATTTCCCACAACAAGAACTATTCAAGATCTGTATAAGAAATGGAGGGCTGTAGGATCTGTTCAGAATGTGCAGAGCAATAGGCAGTTCACAGTAATGACCCCTGAAATTATAGACAGAATTTGCATGGTCATTACGAGAAGTCCCCACATGTCAGTAAGGAGGTTATTACATCAGGTCAATGTATCTTATACATCACTTCATTCTGTACTGAAAGATACAAAATCAAAAGCCTATTCTGTGAGTGTGGTGAAATAGTTGAAATCTGAGGATCAGGGAACAAGAGTTCATTATTGTAACTGGTTGCTAACATCAATTGCTACTGACTGCTGGGACCCCTTGCTTTACTTCATGTTGGATGAGGCCTGGTTGCATTTCTCAGGCTGAGTAGACTCCGAGAATTTCAGATTCTGATCACAGGACAATCCACATTTTCTGTGTGAAGAATTTCTCTATACAGGTTGCGTTGTCTGGCATGTACATTACTGGATACATATTTTTCCATTACACATTAAACAGTGCCAAATATCTAGACATCTTTTGACCGTTTCTGCACACAATTAACAGATGCAGAGATGCTATATGCGGTAACCAACAAGATGGAGCAGCTGCCCACACATCAAAATGAAGTATGGCCCACATCACCAGTGTGTGCCCAGAAAGACTTGTCAGTAGAGGCCACTGGCCCTTTCGGTCCCTGGACATAGCATCATCTGATGTTTATTTATGGGGAACATGGCATGCCATCTGATAATGAGGAAACTGTTTTGTTCAAAGTGAAAAAATGCAAAAAGGGAGATGATGTGTAGAATTAATAGTAGCTTCTATCAAGACTAACAAATTGACTTTTAAAATGGTATGAACAGCAGACATTTTTGATTTTCCTACTTGGTGGCCAAAATACTTCAATAAATCAGTATTTTCAGAGGAATCTATGGGAAGCAGATTAAAGAAAGATGAGAAAGTAACAGTCCATATCAGTAAATTTATAGAATTTCAGTGTGAAGAGGATCATGTCATAGGAAAGAATTTCACTGATGGACTGTTTTCTCATTATTTTAATCTGTTGCTTTCTACAAACAACAGTCCATTGATGCCATGTTCTCCTGCTTACTCTCAGAACTATGTGGAAGTATATGGGAATTAATTAGTTGACATCAAGAAATTGCACCCATACATACCAACAGAGTATCATGACTTTTATAATCAACTACCAACTAGATCCTCCACAACAGCTGGTGACTAGTTAAGTTGATAAATCTCCATACACAAATATAAGAATTTTTTATGCCCACATCTCTTATTGAATTTCTAACATTTGTGTAGCTTTAGGATGTAACAGATGTGCCATAAAATTAACATCTTTTTTCTTCAAACACAATGTCCCGTGTCGAAAATTGTGTGTCATAAACAATATTAATTTCTTTTGTTACTAAGGGTTCCTGGCACTGGGCGGAAATTTAAAACTTTTTTGGTAGTATAATATAGAGATTCTAAATTCATTAAAGGCTATTAAAAGCGATTTACTGCTATTTTTTCTAAATTATTACTGTTTATTGCAGTAACAGCAGTCTCTTGTATTGGCCTCATGTTATCGAACAGGACATTAAAATATTTGCACTCAGCGGTAGATAAACAAAAAGCAAATTCATATTTCTCCTCACTAGATTATTCCCTACAGAATCCCTTTTATATTTACTGGTAAATGTGACTGAGTGGAGAAATGTTGTTTCAGAAATAAATGATTCAGATGTACTGTTTTGTTAATATCAGTTGTTTTGTATATTCCTTTTTGTAATTATGTGCTGAGCATGAGTGTAGCCATGGACACCGTCAGGAGTGCCTGGAAATGGGCACACATTGGAACTTTGAAGTCTGTGGGCAGAAACACTTTTGAAAGTGTATAGACAACTGAGAGGAGAAACATGAATGAGAAGTGTATGAATATTATGATTACTGGTACATTTCTGCATTATAATCGTAATAACTTTTTGTCTACAAGAAAAGAGTGTTCAAGCTACTGAAATGTAAAGTAATATTCCAGGAAATCAGAAATATTATGTACCTTGTTTTATTCAAAATTTGCGTTTATTGTTATGTCATGTTATGGCCAGGGAATGTTATTTTGAAATATTTATCGCATGAAGTTTTGAATATCAGTTTATGTAAAATGCTACTTTCAAACTGGAACTATTCCACTTGTTTTAACTTCGGCTCCTGATTATGACCATTTTTACTGAATTTTCAAATTCTGTACATTCTTGAAATAATTCAAAATGTTAATCATGCTTTAGCACACTTAAATTCATTACTCAGGCTAGTATTTTCAATGTGCCAAATCTAATGCTCCATTTAATTTCACTGTAAAATCCATTAATCAAAAGATATAAATAATTAAAAATAATAATACAGTTCACCATGTGAAATTTCTAGTGAGCCCGTCTGTGTATTTATATAATGATATGTACACAATTAGAAAGACTGGCATTCCAACTTTGCAATAACACATTCCAATTTTCATAAAACTAATTAACTTATGAGACAATTAATACTGAAATTCCATATCATCATAATTTTTCTTAGCATATTACACCACTGGGCATGTTAAATTCCAACTTGGGCCAGTACATTTTTGTTACTCCAACTTTTATGAACCATTAAATGAAACTGATCAATGCTGCCTGCTGAATGTCTGTAGACCTAAATCAAAAACCAAGAAAGCTTTCTGGCTGTTATTATTCCAAACAGGTATCAGATTCTTGGTCAAATAGTCGAAGATGGACTGTTTAAATCTGCACAAACTAAAAGCAACCATTCAGACCTTTTTGAAAGAAAAAAAAAGAGGTGCCACTGATAAGTTCAAAAAACACCAAGTCCTAACATAATGTGCTGACATAATGAGTGACTGTAAAGAAAATGTCCATGGTAATGAGAGTGAAATCTGTGAAGCTGTATGCTAGAAACCATCCCAAGAAAATAGTAGAAGAAGTGAGGAGAACCAGAAATACAAGAAGGGCCACATTCTAATATATGGAGACAGTAATGCTCACAGATCAATGCAAGACAACATAAGTATCCAAGATGACTTTATACTTGTGGCTTACATTCAACATGGAGCCGTCCTTTCTGCTGCTGTGAAGCTGTGTACTCAAGATAGTGAATCTTTCTCATCAAATAATTGCTTCATTATCATGGGAGTTGTAAATTATGTAGCTAAAAATCCAGTAAATTGTGCAATCAGACACATGAAAGTGACAATTAATATATTAATTGGCAGTAACATAATTGTTGTTAATATTCCACAGAGACATGATATAATGGAACAATCTATTGTGAACTAGGAAGTGCATGAAACAAATTATAGGCTTAAAAATAATACATACTAAATTTCACAATGTGTCTCTGGTAAATGTCAGGAATCTAAAAAGGGACATGCACACAATTCATGGTATGTACATAAAGAAAAGAGGTAAAAAAGGTAGTCAGAAAATCAGTTATTGAGGATGTTAGACAAAAATTTTGCACAAAATGGTGTAATAAGTCCATTGCCATGGAGTTGCACAACCCACCCAGGTAGGATCTGCCACACAAACAGCCACTGGTGGCAGCAAGGGAAACTTGTAAAGGCTGCTGGACAGCTTAGTAGCACTAAATCATCCTGTGTGGTTCAGCAGGAGAAATCATAATTAATATAATGTGGTAGAATTTTTGTAGTCTTAAAAACAAGCAATGTGGAAGAGTGCCACCTTCAACCAGTGTTCAGCACTCCAAACTAAGATTCAAATTAATTCAATGACAGTTTCAGAGTCTTAGCAATAAGTACAATAAGTTGGATATCATTGCAGTGATTGATAAAAGTGATGTTTCAGTTATAAGTGAACAGTGGTATACAGATGACCTAATCAGTGTACATCAGCCACTCTAAAGGAACTTTTTCTCTGCCCTCAGCAGAAAAGAGAACTGTGGTGGTGGGTTAGCTGTCTTTGCACCAAGATGTAATAACTATAATGTAACCAATGTAAGTCCTTTCAGTACAGAGCACATAATAGAACTAGCAGCAAATAACTACAAGTGGGGGAAGAGAACTCAATTATTGTAGGCTTATGACGACCTCTAGGTGGTAGCATAAATATACCCTTTGAAGTTCTTAATTACCTGTTTGTTGCCATAGACAGTATACATTACAATAAAAATGGATGAGTTAACAACATACTAAAAACACTGTCCCAACAGGTCTTGAAGGTCCAACAGTATTGACTGGCTGCCATGTCACCCTCACCCCTTAGGCATAATTGGATGTGGATACAGAGGG
This sequence comes from Schistocerca americana, assembly GCF_021461395.2. Taxonomy (NCBI): domain Eukaryota; kingdom Metazoa; phylum Arthropoda; class Insecta; order Orthoptera; family Acrididae; genus Schistocerca; species Schistocerca americana. The sequence goes on from NC_060130.1 coordinate 510,562,939, forward strand.
GCCCGCATCTCGTGCTCGTGCGGTAGCGTTCTCGCTTCCCACGCCCGGGTTCCCGGGTTCGATTCCCGGCGGGGTCGGGGATTTTCTCTGCCTCGTGATGGCTGGGTGTTGTGTGCTGTCTTTAGGTTAGTTAGGTTTAAGTAGTTCTAAGTTCTAGGGGACTTATGACCACAGCAGTTGAGTCCCATAGTGCTCAGAGCCATTTGAACCATTTGATACAGAGGGGTATGTGGTCTGCACATGGCTCTCCTGACTGTTGTCCATATTTGTGACTGGTGCCACTACTTCTCAGCCAAGTAGCCCCTCAATTGGCCTTATGAGAGGTGAGTGCATCTTGCTTACAAACAGCAGTCCTGGATGGTGATCCATCCAAGTACAAACCAAGCCTGATAGCACTTAACTTTGGTGATCTGACAGGAACCGGTTTTACCACTGCAGCAAGGCTGTTGGCTAACATCTTACGAACTGGAGATTTAAAGATTGACTGACTGTCTAATGACCTCAGCTCAGAAAAACTAATGCAAATACTAGCTAAATTTAACTTAACTTACCTGATAAATGAACTCACTAGAGAGGTCAATAGCATCAAATCATGAGTTGACAACATTATAACTAACATGTCTCACTTTACTTCAGTGCATTAGTTCTGCAGCTTGCCATTCTTGACCATCATGCTGTACAGGTATAAGCTTTAAATGTTCACATCAGCAGCAAAAAGAAACAATTTAAGACAAGAAGAACCACTCATGATGACTTTATTGAAGGGAATTTTCATCAGATTTTTATTTTTGCTTTGATGTCTCAGGTACAGAACTGACCTTGCCAGTGAATGACTGGAAAAAAAGTTTGAAGAACCTGCATAAGCCCTGACATGAACAGCAAGAGAAACATTTAGACTTTTCCAATTTTTAATGCTAAGGAATAGCAATAATAATAGGTAGAATTTAAGAACTATCATCATTAGTGCAAAATTCTGCTGTTGTAAACTAAAACCAAATATCCAGTCACAATGTTAAGAAACTCTGCTGACACTGGCTTAGCTGTTTAGAAAGATATAAACAGCTTTTAGCTTTGGGGGTTATAAGGACAAATCAGCTAGTGACTACATCTACATCTACATCTACATCTATACTCCGCGAGCCACCTTACGGTGTGTGGCGGAGGGTACTTATTGTACCACTATCTGATCCCCCCTTCCCTGTTCCATTCACGAATTGTGCGTGGGAAGAACGACTGCTTGTAAGTCTCCGTATTTGCTCTAATTTCTCGGATCTTTTCGTTGTGATCATTACGCGAGATATATGTGGGCGGTAGTAATATGTTGCCCATCTCTTCCCGGAATGTGCTCTCTCGTAATTTCGATAATAAACCTCTCCGTATTGCGTAACGCCTTTCTTGAAGTGTCCGCCACTGGAGCTTGTTCAGCATCTCCGTAACGCTCTCGCGCTGACTAAATGTCCCCATGATGAATCGCGCTGCTTTTCGCTGGATCATGTCTATCTCTTCTATTAATCCAACCTGGTAAGGGTCCCATACTGATGAGCAATACTCAAGAATCGGACGAACAAGCGTTTTGTAAGCTACTTCTTTCGTCGATGAGTCACATTTTCTTAGAATTCTTCCTATGAATCTCAACCTGGCGCCTGCTTTTCCCACTATTTGTTTTATGTGATCATTCCACTTCAGATCGCTCCGGATAGTAACTCCTAAGTATTTTACGGTCGTTACCGCTTCCAATGATTTACCACCTATGGCATAATCGTACTGGAATGGATTTCTGCCCCTATGTATGCGCATTATATTACATTTATCTACGTTTAGGGAAAGCTGCCAGCTGTCGCGCCATGCATTAATCCTCTGCAGGTCCTCCTGGAGTACGTACGAGTCTTCTGATGTTGCTACTTTCTTGTAGACAACCGTGTCATCTGCAAATAGCCTCACGGAGCTACCGATGTTCTCAACTAAGTCATTTATGTATATTGTAAACAATAAAGGTCCTATCACGCTTCCCTGCGGTACTCCCGAAAATTACCTCTACATCTGCAGATTTTGAACCGTTAAGAATGACATGTTGTGTTCTTTCTTCTAGGAAATCCTGAATCCAATCACAAACCTGGTCCGATATTCCGTAAGCTCGTATTTTTTTCACTAAACGTAAGTGCGGAACCGTATCAAATGCCTTCCTGAAGTCCAGGAATACGGCATCAATCTGCTCGCCAGTGTCTACGGCACTGTGAATTTCTTGGGCAAATAGGGCGAGCTGAGTTTCACATGATCTCTGTTTGCGGAATCCATGTTGGTTATGATGAAGGAGATTTGTATTATCTAAGAACGTCATAATACGAGAACACAAAACATGTTCCATTATTCTACAACAGATTGACGTAAGCGAAATAGGCCTATAATTATTCGCATCTGATTTATGACCCTTCTTGAAAATGGGAACGACCTGCGCTTTCTTCCAGTCGCTAGGTACTTTACGTTCTTCCAGCGATCTACGATAAATTGCTGATAGAAAGGGGGCAAATTCTTTAGCATAATCACTTTAGAATCTTAAGAGTATCTCGTCTGGTCCGGATGCTTTTCCGCTACTAAGTGATAGCAGTTGTTTTTCAATTCCGATATCGTTTATTTCAATATTTTCCATTTTGGCGTCCGTGCGACGGCTGAAGTCAGGGACCGTGTTACGATTTTCCGCAGTGAAACAGTTTCGGAACACTGAATTCAGTATTTCTGCCTTTCTTCGGTCGTCCTCTGTTTCGGTGCCATCGTGGTCAACGAGTGACTGAATAGGGGATTTAGATCCGCTTACCGATTTTACATATGACCAAAACTTTTTAGGGTTCTTGTTTAGATTGTTTGCCAATGTTTTATGTTCGAATTCGTTGAATGCTTCTCTCATTGCTCTCTTTACGCTCTTTTTCGCTTCGTTCAGCTTTTCCTTATCAGCTATGATTCGACTACTCTTAAACCTATGATGAAGCTTTCTTTGTTTCCGTAGTACCTTTCGTACATGATTGTTATACCACGGTGGATCTTTCCCCTCGCTTTGGACCTTAGTCGGTACGAACTTATCTAAGGCGTACTGGACGATGTTTCTGAATTTTTTCCATTTTTGTTCCACATCCTCTTCCTCAGAAATGAACGTTTGATGGTGGTCACTCAGATATTCTGCGATTTGTGCCCTATCACTCTTGTTAAGCAAATATATTTTCCTTCCTTTCTTGGCATTTCTTATTACACTTGTAGTCATTGATGCAACCACTGACTTATGATCACTGATACCCTCTTCTACATTCACGGAGTCGAAAAGTTCCGGTCTATTTGTTGCTATGAGGTCTAAAACGTTAGCTTCACGAGTTGGTTCTCTAACTATCTGCTCGAAGTAATTCTCGGACAAGGCAGTCAGGATAATGTCACAAGAGTCTCTGTCCCTGGCTCCAGTTCTGATTGTGTGACTATCCCATTCTATACCTGGTAGATTGAAGTCTCCCCCTACTACAATAGTATGATCACGAAACTTCTTCACGACGTTCTGCAGGTTCTCTCCGAGGCGCTCAACTACTACGGTTGCTGATGCAGGTGGTCTATAGAAGCATCCGACCATCATATCTGACCCACCTTTGATACTTAACTTAACCCAGATTATTTCACATTCGCATTCGCTAATAACTTCACTGGATATTATTGAATTCTTTACTGCTATAAATACTCCTCCACCGTTGGCGTTTATCCTATCCTTGCGGTATATATTCCATTCTGTGTCTAGGATTTCGTTACTGTTCACTTCCGGTTTTAACCAACTTTCCGTTCCTAATACTATATGCGCACTATTTCCTTCAATAAGAGATACTAATTCAGGAACCTTGCCCTGGATACTCCTGCAGTTTACCAATATTACGTTAACTTTTCCTGTTTTTGGTCTCTGAGGACGGACGTTCTTCATCAACGATGATAATGTCCTCTCTGGTAAGCCGTCAGGTATTTTATCGTTTCGCCCAAGGGGGGGTCCCTCTAACCTAAAAAACCCCCGTGTGCACGCCACACGTACTCTGCTACCCTAGTAGCTGCTTCCGGTGTGTAGTGCACGCCTGACCTGTCTAGGGGGGCCCTACAGTTCTCCACCCAATAACGGAGGTCGATGAATTTGCAACCATTATAGTCGCAGAGTCGTCTGAGCCTCTGGTTTAGACCCTCTACATGGCTCCAAACCAGAGGACCGCGATCGACTCTGGGCACTATGCTGCAGATATTAAGCTCAGCTTGCACTCCGCGTGCGATGCTGGTTGTCTTCACCAAATCAGCCAGCCGCCGGAAGGAACCAAGGATGGCCTCAGAACCCAAGCGGCAGGCGTCATTCGTTCCGACATGTGCTACTATCTGCAGCCGTTCACACCCAGTGCGTTCAATAGCTGCCGGAAGGGCCTCCTCCACATTACGGACGAGACCCCCCGGCAAGCACACCGAGTGCACACTGGCATTCTTCCCCGACCTACCCGCTATTTTCCTGAGGGGCTCCATAACCCGCCTAACGTTGGAGCTCCCTATAACTAATAGGCCCACCCTCTGTGACTGTCGGGACCTTGCCGGAGAATCGGCCACTGGCCCAACAGGCGAGGCATCCTGTGGTGGCTCGGAAACGATGTCATCACCACTAGGAAGCACCCCGTACCTGTTGGAAAGGGGTAAGGCAGCTGCCACGCGGCCAGATCCCACCTTTGCCTTTCGGCCAGGCACGCGCGAGCCCACCACTGTCCGCCATTCACCCTGGAGTGATGGCTGACCGGTAAGATGCTCACTGCCGGAAGACGCAGCGACATCAGGGGTTCCATGTGATTCCAAGGCCACCGAAGTAGGCATAGGTCTCACCACAGTTGCCCCAACGCCACTACGAGCCGACGCCTGCGCCTCGAGCTCGATGAGCCTAACAGACAAAGCCTCCACCTGCCCCCGAAGAGTGGCCAATTCTCCTTGCGTCCGCTCACAACAACCACAGTCCCTACACATGACTATGTTTACCCTACTCTATACGGTGACAAATTCCCAAGATAATCTTCTGATGAGCTACTCTGATAATCAAGAAACACTCACTGAAATACGAGACGCGAAAACTACGCTAGGTTTTCCCAGAAAAACTATTTAAAAGCTAAGCGCAGCAAATAAGTACAAAAACGCTTTATACAAACAGTACTCGCTGCTGCTGGTGCTCTCGCTCTGGCTGTCACAAGACAACTGCTGATTCAAGTGACTAGTGGCTAACGGCCGCAAAACAAACAAAAGACGGTTTTAGGGCGCTTTCTGTTCTAACGATCAAGAAAACACTGAGAAATCTAACACGAAAACTACGTAAAGTTTTATCAAGAACTGTTAGTTACTATGCAGAGCAGATAAACACAAATAGAATCCCTTCCTTAGTGGATGGTCGTAAACAAAATGCAAAATAAACGCTTTATACAAACAGTACTCGCTGCTGCTGGTGCTCTCGCTCTGGCTGTCACAAGACAACTGCTGATTCAAGTGACTAGTGGCTAACGGCCGCGACAGAGTATTATCAAATGTCAATATCAAATCACAAATGTTCTTAATGAGTGCTTTTCTTACATTGTAAAGTCCATCAGTAAACATATCAACAATCTTCAGCATACATACAAGGACATTCCATTCAAACGAAGCATATACTTTGTCCCAACTAACAGCAAGGAAATAAAAGACATAGCATGGTCACTAACAGATATAAAATGGACAAGCTATCATGGATTCTCTACCCACACATTAAAAAATGCATATAAAACATATCTGAAACGATGGCCAAAGCAGTAAATAATGAAATTGAATCAGGTAGTTCCCAGACGATCTAAAGATAGCACAAATAACTACCATTTTCCAGAAATATGATAAATCTAAAACTGAAAACTACTGAACTATATCAAACTTGGCTGCTTTTCCTAAGATAATTGAGAAAGTTATTTATACTGGCTTAATGACATTTCTGAGCCAACACAATCTAATATCTGAAAATCAGAATGGCCTTATGAGGAACATGTCAACTTAAGTAGGCACAGCACAATTAACAGATGAAACAATAAGTGCCATAGAGAACGAGTAGTATGTTACAGGAGTGTTCCTTGATCTACATAACAGTGGGTCTTTCAGATCCAAAAATTACTAGTATCAAACATAGAGTACCTCAAGTTGCTGTGTTGAGATCTTTTGTGACAAATCTAGAGAATCATTGCAGAACCTGTTCCCAAAATAAAGTGTGCTCAACATTATACGTGTACATATATTAATAATAATGTTGCTTTTGAAACAGTAAATTCAAACTTAAACTGTGACATAGACCAGCAATATATAATAGGAATAAAAAAGTTTGGGTTTGAGGTTGTTCCTGCAGGATGTATGCAACATAGCGTGACTCTGATATGGGTATATAACAGTTTTCAACAGGACCATAAACGATGGTGACATTAATCCCAACTGCATACAAATGAGGCCAATATGTTTTCATTCTGTTTTGGACTGCTGAAGGAAAAACACTGGTAAACATTAATTAGAGAATGAAAAATGTGCATGCAGCAGCATGTTGGTCAAAAACCAATTGTGTGGCATGGTGTGCCATGTTCTATGCTGGTCGCAATTTTTCACAAGACGCCAGTCAGTCTGGGAGATCAGCTTCATCCATCACAGACAACTTGGCATCTCCATTACTGGGGACTGGCACTGTGCAACACTGTAGAAATTACAGCATGCAATTAAGGTGAAACATTACGGAAAATTGCAACAGGAGGTGCTGCTGCCTCATGATAACACACATCCCCATATTGCAAATGTCGTAATGCAGAAGTTACGCCAACTGAAGTGGGAGACACTTGAGCAGTCACTCTATAACCCCTTAAAAGAGTCCTTGAGGGGTTGATAGTTCTGTTGGGCAAGGATGTGCAGCAGGCAGTTACAGACTTCTATATGCAACTGGACAAAGCATTTTGGCAAATGGGTGTCTTCAATCTGGTGCATTGGTGGGATGATTGCCTCAGTGCTCATCACAATTTTGACTCATTGGTTTACTGGTTCTAGACTGTACAGACCTTGAAAGGAGATAACATATAATTAGCCACAGAACAGATTTATATGAAAAAAAGCACTTCAAACCGGGATGAAGCTAGCAAAGTCTCACATCCCTTCCCACTAGCAAATTAAAAGCCACCTATAAAGAATTTTAACTGAAATGACGTGACTGGTTAGGCAGCTAGGTTACCATATTAAGGTCCGAAAATCCCCGTTCATCTCCTCTCCTAATCAGATTTGCTCTGGTAGCTTGTGCATCCCAAAGGGAGCTGCTGGTTTCAGACGGTGTGACTGCCCAATGATTGTTTCTTCCAGTATTGGAACCAGAAATTTTCTCTACTGTGGCTTCTCCAGTGGCTGTTACAATGCATTATAGGAATCAGCATGTTGTTATACACAGAGCTTGAGTGTGATGGTCTTCTAAAAGATTAAATTCATGTGGCAGATCCATGTTACAGTGAAATGAGAAAATCTCGGTGCCTGCACGATCTTAGGTGGCGAGTTCCATACACTGGGCAGCTTGTGAACCTGTGCAAGAATATTTCAGTTCTAGTTCACCCTCATTTGATTGTCATGTCATTCTATTAGATTCACCATGGCAACGGAAGTAATATCTCTATATTGCAACAGCTATCTTTAATGCAATTACCCAAGACCATAGGTCAATCATCATAGAAACAGCAGTATGAGTCTTTGTCTTTACTGTAAGAAATGCAGTATTTGTCTCAAACAGGGGAATGATTTACTTGCACAAACAAGTACTTTGCTGAGAAAATTTTGAAAAAGATGTGTTCAGTTGTTGGTTAAAACTGTAACATTTAATTTTTAATTTAATGAATATTGTGAAATTATACTAACAATATTCACTCTGGTCATTTTAAAGATACCAAAATCCATAAATATATTTTGTAGTATAGTATAATACTATGTATAGATTGCAGGGAATTTGTAGAAAGACACTAAAAAAAAAAAAAAGACTCGCCATAAATTAATTATCCCAATGGGGTGGAAATCCGTGGACGTGATGTACATGTACGAACAAATGATTACAGTTTCAGAAAAATTGGCTTGCTCAAGAGAAAGAGCTTCAAAAATTGAGCAAGTCCATAACTTGTTGGTCCACCTCTGGCCCTTATGGAAACAGTTACTTGGCTTCACATTGATTAGCAGAGTTGTTGGATGTCCTCCAGAGGTATATCGTACCAAATTCAATATGTATGAAGATGGTATCTGTTCTTTCGGTCATGTCCAAAAGAACAGATACCATAGCTGACCGTGCAGTTCATTAGAATGAAATTACAATTAAATCAATACAATGACATGAATACCCTTAGCTGCATACAGATGTTGATATACGTCAGCGTGGACAGCTGAAAATGTGTGCCCCGGCTGGGACTCGAACCCGGGATCTCCTGCTTACATAGCAGACACTCTATACATCTTTTTTAATTATTATTATTCATCTGAGCCACTGAGGACATAGAGGATAATGCGACTGCAGGGACTTATCTCTGGTATGTCTCCTGTGAGACCCACATTCCCAACTTATTGTCCCGTACTATATTCGTAGTGCCCCTGCCCATTACACTCATTACTCGCAGCCTTACCGCTTCCCGTAAGAGTTCGGGCAATGCTTGTGCATCTGCACGGAAGATGGTCAAATGGACAGTGAGCCTTAACTACATATATATGAAGATGGTATCTGTTCTTTCAGACATGTGGGTCTCACAGGAGGCATGCCAGAGGTAAGTGCCTGCAGTCGCACTATCCTCTGTGTCCTTGGTGGCTCAGATGGATAGAGAGTCTGCCATGTAAGAAGGTGGTCCAAGGATCGAGTCTCGGTCATGTTATACATTTTCAACTGTCCCCCATTGACGTATATGAACGCCTGTATGCAGATAAGATTATTCATTTCATTGTATTGATTTAATTGTAATTTCATTCTAATGAGCAGCACAGTCACCGATGGTATCTGTTTTTTTGGACATGTCCGAAAGAACAGATACCATCTTCATATGTATAGTTAAGGTTCACTGGCCATTTGACCATCTTCTGTGTGGATGCACAAGCATTGCCAGAACTTTTATGGGAATCAGTAAAGCCACAAGTAATGAGTGTAATGGCAGGGGCACTACAAATATAGTGCGAGACATGGGAATGTGGGTCTCACGGGATGCATGCCAGAGATAAATCCCTCCAGTAGCACTATCTTCTGTGCCCTCAGTGGCTCAGATGGATAGAGTGTCTGCCATGTTAGCAGGAGATCTCGGGTTCGAGTCCCGACTGGGGCACACATTTTCAACTGTCCCAGTTGATGTATATCAACAGCTGTATGCAGCTAAGGGTATTCATTTCATTGTATTGATTTAATTGTAATTTCGTGTCAAATTCTGATCACTTGGTGTGTTAGATCTTCAAAATCCTGAGATGGTTGGAGGGCCCTGCCCATAATGCTACAACCATTCTCAGTTGGGGAGAGATCTGGTGACCTTGGTGGCCAAGATAGGATTTCTCAAGCACAAAGACAGACAGTAGAAACTCTTTACATGTGGAGGTAATCTTTGTCTTCTGAAAATATAAGCCTAGGATGCCTTGCCATGAATAGCATCAAAATGTGTTGTAGAATATCGTTGACATAGCACTGTGTTCTGTAAGGGCACCACGAATGAAAACCAGAGGTGTCCTGCTATGCAGGCCTGGGTCTAAGGGCATGGAGGAGGGGGCCAGGCAAACCGGAGTGTCTGCCCTGGGCTGCAATTTCAGAGGGCATCAAACTCATATTCTAGTAGAAAAAAAAAACCTTGTTTCGTAAAGCGCCTAGCATCCAAAGCACAGTGATCTATCAATTATTCATATTATTTTAAAATGCATCTGTATTGGTTTTAAACATATTTGAGCACATTCGAAGTTAACATCTGAATGAATCATAAGTAATTTTTAAATATGTGCATAGTGTACATGATGCATCTGCCTGGGGCATCCCTGTCGTATTTAGAAAGACATAGCTTTCCCACAGACAAAAGAGGACAGCGTAACACGAGCTGTACCGAATAAACCTGAACGTGTGAATGCCAGTTGCTGTTTGTTTATCTGATTGACTGGATGTACGAATGGTAAATGTTGTTGTAATTATTAGGGAAATCCATAGATTCAGACCATCAGAGTGGAAACTGTCAATAAAATGTAGTGTAATATCTGTGTGATGCAAATTTTTCATGTCTTTGTTATGTTCGTACTATCGAATCTTTGGACAGCACAACGGTGGGTGTTTGTCTTTGTCACAAAACTGAACATCTGTGTGTGTGTGTGTGTAACGGTTATCTGTGAGGAACCATGGTTTTGTAAATCCTAGGTCCGTTTCACGCTGGGACACTGGTAACAGTCACCAGCGCCGGTCACCGACAGAGGTACCTTCTTTTGAACTGGAGCGTTCACACCAGGACACTACGCTGCCTCATGGAGCCACTGTGACCCAGCAGTGACTCACCCTCGCCACATGTGACAGACAACATCACTGTACAGCAGTCACCACCAGACACGCATTAATTTGAATTGGAGTTTTCACACTGGAACACTGATCACAGACACAGTGCTGCAGATTTGCCAACAGACAGGCAGTCATTTCTGAGACAGTGATGCAAAATATTCTTGTACCCTATACTGTACAGACTGTAGCCATGAGTTTAGGTTTGATTAACACGGAAGATTTTGTAAGTGAAGCAGAAAAGCTGTCCTATTTGGGATGTGAAAAGTGATGACTACAGCAATAAAATGATGAAAACTAATGTGTGGCAAGATATTATAACCAAGTTTGAGCCTGATTTCAATGAGAAGAGCATGGATAAGAAAAACAACATTGGTAAGTTGTATGTTCTTTTTTCAAATTTAGTACCTTATCTTTTGGTCAATAAAAGGCTAGCGAAATTTAGTTGCTACTCCTGTATGAGTCCACTTCACTAATTAATCAGTTGGCAATACCTGCGGTGTCAGACACCAGTGATCCGAGAGTGTTCACCACAGTCACCAGTGACCATCACTGGTGACCATCGCCAGTGTCCCAGTGTGAAACAGGGCTTATGCTATTCGCAGTCTGTTTTCAACAAATAATCTTGGCAGGTTTTGGGCCCAGACCACATGCCTACAACCACGAAGTAACTGCTTTCGCTCATGACTAAAATAAAGTGAATTTGCCAGTTATTTGTGTGTTCGACGAAAATGGCAAAAAATACAAGTGGAAAAACTCGAAGCACCTGAAGACTGGGCGGAGTGGAAGCGGCACGTGTCGATGCTGTTGCGAGCATCTGCACTTGAAGACGTGGTAAACGGTACGTACAAATGCCCTGAATTGCCACACAATGAAACCACAGAGCAAAAGGCAGCATATCAGCAGTGGTTGGAAGACAATGCGAAAGCAGTAAGTTTACTAGCAAGTGCGTTAGGAAAATCCGTTGCCGAGCTCATGTAAATGTGCACCCACGCAAGTGAAATTGAGGATAAATTACATGCACGATTCGAATGAAGCAGTACACAACGTCTAAACATGTTGATAGAAGTATTTTCTCGTGTTCAACATGACGCCAATGAGGACATTAGCACACACGTCACGAAACTGCAGAAGCTTTTCTGGGTAGCTCAGATGGTAGAGCACTTGCCTGCGAAAGGCAAAGGTACCGAGTTCGAGTCTTGGTCTGGCACATGGTTTAAATGTGCCATGAAGTTTCATATCAGCCCACACTCCACTGCAGAGTGAAAATCTCATTCAGGAAGTAGGTTGTTGTAAGGGTGAATTCAAACAACTTTGTTAGCTTTGCCGCAAATTTTTCTTCTATAATACTTAGGGAGTCTTAGATGCACCCTTGTGAAGAGAGATTCCCCCTCTAAGCTCACCTTGAGGTCTTCTTAGTCTAGTTGAAAGTTCTGCAGCTGCTGAATGAAATATGCCAAATTTTGTATGTGGTGTAGGCATTTTCCCACAAAGGGGTTGAGCATTGTTCTCAGGTATTTTGCTAATTCATATGTAGGTATGCCGATGTTGTTAACACCTGGGCGAAGAAATATTTGTTATTTGTCGACTTTAGGTAGTGCATAAGTCTGTTTGGCACAGCTGGTCATGGATGAAGTTTCTTCACTGTATAATTGTCTGGGAATATGTGTTGGAGAAGCTCAAGGGTCTTCCTCTTCACCCAGTTACTAGCAAAGTCTTCAGTTCTCCTGTATGCGTCGTCCTCTAATAGGGTGTATGACTTCTGTTTGTATACGTGACATGATATACAACACAAGAATTCCTCTTGCTCCACCCACAGTTGGCATCGACATAAGATACAATGTGCTCTAACATCAAAGGAGCGAAGACCCCAGCCTGTCAAAGTCAAAGATAAAGTGATTGTGATGGCCGTTATCACATATGTCGGGAACACATCAGCAAAAATTGGAAGAATACTCCAGAAACACAACAGCAAATGCCTGTTCTGTCCCTCAACCATGACGAAAACTTTATTAGGATCAGTCAAAGATGACCCAGAACTCCAGAAACTGGGGTGGGGGGGTCCTACCACATACCTTGCCAGTATGGGAAACTGTATGTAGGCCAGACTATCCAGACAGTACAGGAGAGATGCACTGAGCACAAATTCCTCAAAGACAGCATTCAGCTGACAAAACTCGCTATGGGAGAGTACTGTATCTCCCATGAACGTACCGTTAATTGTGACGACACCAAGTTGTTGCAATCTTTTGGAATTGTATTCCCAAACATACTGTAGAGATACAACTAAATGACCGATTAACCGACTAATAAATTAGTACAGCAGATTTCAATTAAGCAAAGGCCTGGGACCCAGCCTTGAGCATGACCAGGCCACAGTGGCAGCCTACGTTGATGCCCACTCCCATCATGATAACTGAAGAGGACAAAAAAGTTTTGACAGCATGCCAGCAGAGATCCAAATCTAGCCCCACCCATGGCGCTAATGAAGGCCCTGCTTCCTCCACTTCCACACCAGGAGGTGCCAGCAGGAGGTTGGGGAGAAGGCTTATAGAGGTGACACCAAGCTGATATCACTCCATCTATCAGGAACCCCTGAAGATGGGAAGAAGTTCGCTTGCCAAAATATTGCGCCTCTTAGACAATGTCAGCAAGATTAATACCTGACAACTACTCAAAATCTTTTTGCAGAAGTAGAAAATCACTTGGCCAAGGCCAGCAGTGGACTAAACCGTATGAAACGAATTTAATAACGGGACTGTGATACAATATTAAAATAATTTGGGAAAGTGTTTATGATTTATTTGTCCATTTATAAACACACAATAAGTATTGTGTGAGGACTGTTGCTGAGAAACCATGAACATGAGAAACAATAAGCGTTTTACTCTGACCAAAAATCTCATTTAGAGAACTCAGTACTGTACTGAATTCAATACAGCTGCTTCTACTTACTCACATTTCATTTTACTGTTTGTATTTAACACGTTATTATGTCCAGTACTATGGTGCACATAGTACAAATCAGATGAATAATATTATTACAATATATTGTCATGATTTTGTAAAGAAAAATTAAATTATTCTGCAGTTCACTCCTTACATTCATACCTATCTGGATGTGGTTACTGACACAAATTAGTGTAGTGGCACTCCATTCAGCAGTATCTGGTTTGAATATTGGTTGCTGAAGAAATTCTCATCAGTGTTTATGTATTATGATGAGTGATGGTTACGACAAATAGCTCCTAATCACAAGATTGTTGGACAATGCCATGCATGAGATTTACAATCTCCCATTATAATTTCTTAGACAGAAAACATCAGACACTGTTAGTGATAAATTAGGTTTGTGGACGCATTATCTTTAGTGGCACTGTTCAAAAGGAGTAGGTTTTGTGCTAGCACTGGATTTCATTCTCTACCTACCTCTCACGTCATATTCTACAATAGAAATTATGTGACACTATAGTCAATATACTCTGATCATTGCCATCTACAGAGAACTTTGATACACAGTCTGCTGAGTTCAGTCACACCAAAAGGCTTGCCCTGATCAAGAGTCATACGCTCATCACATAATAAGTAAATGTACTTCCGATAATAATACACTAAAATTTTAAGAAGAAGTTAACAGAGTCCAACATGAAAATAATTAGCCAAAGAAAATGTTTGGAACTAATGTCATTTAATTATAAGTTACAGGAATTGTGGCACCAAGCAAGGAAATTGAAAGTTGATATACTATAATCAGTATATAGCTCGTGTCAAAGTGGTAGAAGTGACGTTCTGACAGTTTTCAAGACGGATGGGGACCTCTGAATTCAAATATTTCAAAGAAATGTGAAACAAGAGAGCAAAAATAATAATATGGATATAATTAGAATCTTAAATACGATGAAACAATATATTCATTCCAGTATTTGAGAAGAGCCTAAGACATGCCGATGAGTGAGTGTATACTTCACTATACATATATTTTATGGATTGTGACTTTTCTTTGAACACATAATTCAAAACAGTCATGAACTGCACTATGAAGACTAAATGATATGTGAAGAAATGAGACATATATGGCTCAAATATCACACTTATTTCACACAGAACTATTTATGTACTAGGCAAATTAATGAGAATGATTGTAGACCAGTGTTCACTTAGAACTAGCATTTCATGTTTGGAGATGTATGCAGTGGTATCCAGGTCACTGTGCTTACTGCCAATGCTATAATAACTTCAGTAAATTATCATAAGCACAGAATTTACACAAATCTAATATACACTTTCTAACCATATGCAGTATTCAAAATTGGAATGTGCATAAGATTTAATGGCACATTACAATTGAGTGAAAACCTCCATCCATCATTCAGCAGCAACATCATTGAAATTTACGTATTGTTTCTTATATCACAATGCATTGTTGTAATTCTCAACTTTGTTACATTATCGTTAACCTATTACTGTGTAGTGTGTCTGCATTAGGTAATCACAAAATGGGTGGCAGTCAGAGCAGAACACCATATAATGCTGCTTTCAAGAGTAAAGTAATTCTTCATGCTGAAATATATTGTAACAGGAAGGCATGATGGGATTTCAGTGTAGCTGAGAGTACTGTTTACTTATTTGCAACTACCATTACTACAAAGAAATTCACTGGCCCTCACAAAGGAAGACATCCTGACACTGAAGCAAAAGCTTGGAATTTGTCAATGAAAGGATGAAAAATGAGCAACCTGTGATTAGTGACACCACAAGATATAAATCAAAAGAGGTGCAAACTGTGATTAGTGAGACCATAAGGGACAAAGCAAAAGAGGTTTCTGCATTTCTGAATATACCAAGGCAAGATTTTAAGAATAGCTGTAGATGGGTTGATAGCATTATGAAATGGGCAGGCTTAACTGTAGAGTGCTATACAACAGTATGGCATAAGCTTCCACAGGATTTTGAGTAAAAGATTCAAGAATTTCAGCACTATATCATCACACTTTGGAAAGAGAATAAGTTTTCGATGAGCCGAATAGGCAACACTGATGAAGTAGCAATTTGGTTTGATATGGCACCTAACTACGTGATTGATGAGAAAGGGACAAAAAAGTTACTGCCAAAACATTAGGATCTGAAAAACAGTGCACATAAGTAATGCTGACAAACACAGCAACTGGGCGCAAACTTCTCACACTCTTAATCTGCAAGTGGAACACAAGCTCCAAGACCTCTAAAAATGAAAAGCTGTACCATGATGAAATCATTGTTCAAAATCAAGAAAAGGTATAGGTGACTGAACCTTCAATGCTTGACTGGGTCCCAAAAGTATGAGAACTCTCTCCTGCTGGGCTTTCCAGACTACCATCAATGTTTTGTTTTGCTGCATTTCACAGTCATCTCACTGTCAATGTAAAAATGAAGATCCACAGCCTAGCCAGTAACCTTCCTAGACAAATGACTGCTGTGTTACAACCCCAGGACATTAGTATAAATAAACCATTTGAAGGCTATATTCAAGAACACTATGACAAATGGCTTTGTGAAGCAAATAGTGAACTAACTATGACAGAAAAAATTAAGCTTTCTGCAGCCCATATTATTGCTCATTGGGTTTTGGCTGCTTCCAGAAAAGCATGAAAGTTCCAGTGACGATAAAATCATTCACAAAATGCTGTATTTTGAACACACTGGATGGCAGTGAAGATGATGTGCTCTAGAATGAGACCGACAATGATGCAGTAAGAGGAAATGAATCTGTTTCTGATGTAGACTCTTCTGAGGCTACCAGTAATGAAGACATTAATGAATAACGATGAGTAACATCTGGAATTTTTGGTATGTTTGCTTGCATGTCTTGTAGGTAATTGAGTTAGGTGTTCTTTTTTAATAGGGACTGTGTCACTTAACAATTCTTCCTATTTTGGTCGTTCATGTATTCATCCACCATTGCCTAAAATAAATTTAAATTTAGTCTGCCAGTGAAGTGCAAACAGAGTCTTTTTTTATGATTTTAATTTTTAAAATTGGAATATACATTACATTTAATGGTGGATTAGCATCATGTAAAAATGGTATATGACTAGTCCACAGAATATTATGTGATTATGTTTGTCTGCCATATTGTGCAGTGTATTTGAAGAGCTTTACACTTCTCTTTGGTGATTAATAACGTGATTTTATACCCAGAATTATATCTATGAACTGATTATTCTAGTGTCTACCTACTGTATCTAAAATTAGTTTTACATTTTTGACTGCTCTTGTGTGGTGAGATTGTCTTTATAATTTCACAGCTGTCTTTAAACTAGCATTTTAAGTTACATATACTTATCTACATTAAGCTTGTGGTTTAAGATATTTCACCATAGCATAAAATGTCTGTTGTAAATCAATAAATATATTATTCAGCAGTTAAATATTGTTGGAAATCATATATTTTTCATCACAGATGCCACATTGCTGTTGAAAGCTGTAAACAAACCTGACTCAATGACACTTTGAAACCCCTGGGCCATACATAATATTGACAGCTAGGGGACTAAAGAAAGTCCACCACATCAAGATAGGCAGAACTTGGCCACTCATGTTATGATTCCTTCACCTAGATGTTACTGTAATGGAAAACAAATGGCACATTTACATGAACTGAAGGCGATAAGCAAGTACTTGGTATGTACTAAGGCCACCTCCTACATGTAAAGAACACAAACAGCATGCTAATTGAGAAATTTAAGTTTCTATTACATTTTAAGTGGATTCTCTAAGACATTCTGAAGGAAACAACTTAATTAATTTTAGTTAAAATATTATTTATTACATAGATAAAATCAATACATTATTTGTAAACTGATATAAATAAATGTTAATACAAGAAATTACATTTCATAGTTATTGACACACATAATTCTTAAATACTGTACATTACTAACAAAGAACAACAAAAAAATAACTTAGAATATTATAATCTAGTCTTGAAGAACTTTAATGCAGTACTTAAACATACAGAAAAACATAAAGAAAACACATAAAGTTAGAATTTGGAAGTTCTTTTAACAAAACAGTGGCAGTAGTTTAACTACTTTTATTCAAGTAATTATTGCAATACACGAAATTAGCACAGTCATGCACTCAGAAAGGTGGTCGACGTAAAACGTATAAAACTTGTACTGCGCTGCATGCTACAGTCTACATTTACTTTCACTTTTAGAGAACACTGTTCTTCAAGTTTATGATTTCGCCTTCCCCAAAGGCTGCTTCTAAACTGATGTAATTACAATTTATTCTAACAAACCACAAATGTTCATAATGATCAACTTTTTAGCTATAGAATACATAGAATGTTAAATGGCTCATTTGTTTCATGATGGAAATACATTTTTTTAAAAAAATAGACACACGATATGACAATCACAGCCATTTAGTTCTGATGCCACATCTCTCTCACATCTGTTGACTTTCATTGACAATTAAATAAAATATAATGAAATACTTAAAAACAAGAATTGATAAATATACTATTAAACAATATATCACATGGATTTTCTTACAGTATTTTTCCATTGATTAATTTTAGATATGCAAAATATATTGGTTGTTGGAGAAAGCCAGTTATTATACAGCATTCACCGATGCAATTACTCATATATGTTTTCAGGGATGTACTAAGGTTTCATTTATGCTATATCCGGTAGTAAATACTTCCAAAAAGAGACAGGTAACTAAATAAGGTTCATATTGTGATCTCACTAATTACCTATACCAACATACTGGTACATTCTATCAAGACATGAATCAGCTACAAATTTCATATATTTTCAATCCAGTTAGTCCAAGTATTTCATTTAAACAAAGATATATGCACTTTTATTCATTCAATATCAAAAATACCCTCCAAATGCTCTCTCATTTTAGCTATGCCTTTCTATATATTTTCTAGATCCAACATCGGGTGTGCTGTCTGGAGAATGTTTCAGCAGAGTGTAGTATGGTAGTACATGTGTATATCACAGAGGTAGTTATATGCTTAGATTTTCTGTAAATTTGTTACAGTCACAGAGAAGTGAATGGAAGAGACATGGACACTTCAAAAAGTTCAACACATTTTCATTTACAAATTAATACAATGGCTGCCACGAACATGTAAATGAAGTGTAAATTACTCCTTGGTTGTTACAGCTATTTCCCTTCCAATGACAGTTACTTACCATATTTACTTACAGTAATTGGATTGGTCCACATAAGGTCTTCAGAGGTGAAATGATACATATAACTTCATTACATGTTGTTATTATCACTATGTATATATATAATACTTATTTATGATGATAAATGTCCCTGTGGATTAGAAAGAGTTGGCCAAAACTAAAAAACGTAAGGATCTCTTACACTGGTCGTGATTATCCACCAAACTTTTTATTATTTCCGGTAATCAACTTCTAGTAGATTTCTGTTATTTTTTAGTACTTATTCTATGAACTGAGCTGTTGGTTGGAAACTGGAATAAATTATTTCTGACATTTACTTTCATGAAAAAAAGCTCTGAAAGTAGTAATCAATACACCCAACCTTTTGAGCAGGCTTATGTTGCACACTATTCAGTCTAAACAATCCATAAACTGTATTACATGCTTCTGGGCTTGGACACATTTAAGTTGAACTGGATGTCATCTCAAGACTCAATACAGTACAGCATCATGGAATAAAAATGAGGAAAGTATCACATTGTTTCCATTATGCCCCAAATGTTTATTAAAACATACATTGAAGGTAAAGAATTTTTTAAAGTTTTCAGCAGAGAAATTATGAATACAGTTTCAGTTTATGTTTTGTGTATTGTGTGGCAAACAACCAACACTGAATTTGCTTACGCTGAACTCTATCTGCAAGTATCAATCTAGATCATGTTGTTGTAATTGAAGCAGGAGTAAAACACATTTGAACGCCGGCAGGGTGGTTGAGCGGTTCTAGACACTACAGTTTGGAACCGCGCGACCTCTATGATCGACGGTTCGAATCCTGCCTCGGGCATGGATGTGTGTGATGTCCTTAGGTTAGTTAGGTTTAAGTAGTATTAAGTTCTAGGCGTCGGATGACCTCAGAAGTTAAGTCCCATAGTGCTCAGAGCCATCTGAACCATTTTTTAAAGAAATTTGCAATTCCATTTCCCTAACCAGAAGCTCAGTTTTGAAGTACAGTTTACTCTAACTTGTGGTATGGGCAACTGAAAACGTAGGAATATGTTCTTGGAATTTGTGGGGCAAATAGAAACAGTGATTGTCAGTTTCTCTAGGAACCACACTATTTGGAAATAGTTGTGACTTTGTCCTTAGAGGAATAATAAATAATCGTGTATTTATTATATGTATTTATATGCAGTACATTAGTAGGTAGTGTTTGTTATGGGCATTCCTTTTGTCATGTCAACGAAGTAAAGGGCAGTTAGTGGAGGTCACTAAAATCATGACTGAAAAGCGTAAAGAAGCTGTGATCAATATAAATGGCATTAGTGTAAGAAAACTGTTAAAAAAATTGGACTGCATTCTAATATTCACTACAGGCTCTGGAAGAATATTGCTTGCATGAAATCAAAAGTGGACAAAGGGCTCTATAAGAAAACATTTTTTAAACTGAATCCAAATTCTGGTGATTGGGGTTATCCTATAAACTCAATTACAACTATATTAAGTGAATTTTTGGATTGCCAAGATAAAATCA
This sequence comes from Schistocerca americana, assembly GCF_021461395.2. Lineage (NCBI taxonomy): Eukaryota > Metazoa > Arthropoda > Insecta > Orthoptera > Acrididae > Schistocerca > Schistocerca americana. The sequence goes on from NC_060130.1 coordinate 510,583,193, forward strand.
CTACAAAATATAAAGTAAAGCCCTGCAAAATGAGGTACTGTGAACATCAAGTTACCTTCCATTTGGAAAGTGGATGCACTCAGCGACTGTATGTGGCTTATAAATTATAGAGTGCAGCAATTAGTCATCCTTTTTAGATTTTATTATGCAAATCCAGATTTTGCTTAGTAGCTAGCCATTCTCAATTCTCTATATTTTATTCTCAATGCGTGTAACTCCCTGTTGTTTGGGCATCAGTCACTGTTCTTTCAATATTGAAAGAACTGTTACTGACGGCCCCCCACAAAAAAAAATAAGAAAAAAAAAGTACCTTACATGCATTGACATAAAAAAAATAGTGCATTAAGAATGGCTAGCTCCTAACTGAAATCTGGATTTACATAATAAACTCAAAAAAGGACGACTGTTTGCTGCACTCTACAGTTTATAAATTCAGTTTAAAGTTTTTATAATGTCATAAGAATGAGGCAGCCTCAATAATACGGCAAAACGTACAGCAAGCAACACTAGCAATGTCACCTGGCATAATTATTGCTTATTGTATTGAGCTGGAAAAGGAACTAACTACAGTGCTATACTCAAATATAGACCATTTTGATGAAACAAAAGTCACTAATGACACTGGTTGGTGAAGGGTCTTAACTACGAGAGGATGTAAGTTTCAAGAAAGAATAATGACTTTTACGTCATCATCAGTTTCAGTCATATTTGCAGCTGCAATAAATGGCACCATAATACATCCTTGTGTAATTTATAAAACCCAGTGCCTGTATCACAGATGGATGGAAGTGGAAAGGGTTATGAATTTTTAACATTTCAATAGTTGTGCACTAAGTGCTGTCTAAATGACTTCATTACAAAGATGTATTCCAAAGAGTTTAACAGTGTCACACCATCTTCGTTTCTCCGAGTAATTATTTTGAACTGTTGTAAATCCTTTCATAGTTTAGTAATGTTTTAGGGACTAAAATAATTAATACATAATTAGTGACTTTTTCAAAACTATACTCATTTCTTTAATTAGCACAACATTCTCATGGTCCATAAATAAAATGAGGTTAGTCTTTGACAATGTTACTAAGCATCCGAGTAGTAAAACTGACAACAGCAATCTACAACATATAAGGCTGGAAAAAACATGGAAATACCAAGAACACAACACATTAGCATGTCTAATATGTTGTAGCAAAACTATTGGCATTAAAACCAGCTTCCAGTCGTATCATAATGGACTAATACTGGTTCTGTTTGGTTTCAAAGGAAATAATACATCATCCTTCCTGTAAAATAGTGGCAAGTTCACATTCCATAATATCTCTGCACTAAGTGGCGAATCTCCCATGTGTGTCTGTATCAAGCACATTTCTAGAACTGTGACAGGCCTAAACCCAATGTATAGCACTGAATGACAACATTCATGAAACATGATGTACTCGCAAAAATGAGAGAGTTGTTAATATGGGAAACACTTCAATATCTTAGAACAGCTCTCATAACCAAACAAGTAAGAAGGGGAGATGGACAACATGATCAAGAAATATTAACGTATAGGTCTGACAGCACACTAAATGTATAACTTTACTGATCTGTTAATGTTACCAAATGTTTTGTGCAACGTAATATGTAGTGAAAAATAAGAAATAACATACTGAGCATCACTAGATACTCTGGCACAACAAAGGGGCAGTATGGTTGAAAAGTCTATATAGTGAAGAAGTGAGTAACTTTGCAGTTTATATGTAAAAGTAATGTGAATCTTAATTGTATCTGGCCTACTTTAGGCACTCATTAATCACGCAAATTTGAAATAGAGGTAAAAATCAGCAAAATAAATGGAGTAAATGAATGTGTTACAGCAGTGGAACACGACTTCTGTGTAGAAGCTGTTGTCATGTTTCTTACAAGGTGCTACCATGACAGAGAAGTATTGTGAAACTGGGTGAACTGAAACAATGGGGTCAACAGTTCTATGCTACCATGTAAGAAGGCATATGAGAACATTAATCAAAATTAGTTTCTCTAGGTTAGTAGTAAACTAATCTAGAAAGGTAATTATGAACATAGTTTATGTTTATCCTGTGGCAAATAATCAATGCTGAATTTGCTTATACTGAACTTTTATCTGTAAGTATTGATCTAGATCACATTGCTTTAATTTAAGGAGATGTGTAACACATTCGCAATTCCTTGTCACTAACCTAAAGCCAAGTTTTCAATTACACTTTAACTTAACTTGTAGTTTGGCCGGCTGAAAATGTATGGATATGTACTTGGAATCTATGTAAAGAATAACGATTTTTCCATCATCATCAGTGTCAGTCATATTTGCAGCTGCAAGAAATAGCACCATAATACACCCTTCTGTAATTTTTAAAGCTCAGTCCCTGTATCATGGATGGATGGAAGTGGAATGGATTATGAATTTTTAACATTTCAATAGTAGTGCACTAAGTGCTGTCTAAATGACATCATTACATAGTTTTACTCCAAAGAGTTTAATAGTGTAACATCAACTTCTGTTCTCTGGAAAATTATCTCTCACAGATTTTGAACTGTGGTAAATCCTTTCATAGTTTAGTAATGTTTCAGTGACTTAAATAATTGCCGTATAATTAGCAACCGTTTTCAAAACTATACGCATCTCTTTAGTTAGCACAACATTCTCATGATCTGCAAATAAAATGAGGTTAGTGTCTGACAATGTTACCCAGCATCTAAGTCTTAAAAGTGATAACAGCAATCTACAACATATAAGGCTGGACAAAAACACGGAAGTACCAAAAGCACAACATATTAGCATGTCTAATATGTTGTAGCAAGCCTATTGGCGTTTAAACCAGCTTCCAGTCATGTCACAATGGACTAATAATGGTTCCGTTTGATTTAAAAGGAAATCATATATCATTGATCCTCCAAAATAGTGGCAATTTCACATTCCATAATACCTCTACACTAAGTGGCGCATCTCCCGCGTGTGTTTGTATCAAGAATATTTCTAGAACTGTGACAGACCTAAACCTAATGTTTAGTGCTGCATGACAATATTCATGTACTTACAAAAATGAGAGAGTTGTTAACATGAGAAACACTTCACCATGTTAGAACTGCTCTCATAACCAAACAAGCATGAAGGGGAGATGTACAACACGATCAAGAAATATTAATGTATAGGTCTGAAGGCACACTAAATGTATAACTTTACTGATATCTTACTGTTACCGAATGTTTTGTGCATTGTAATATTTAGTGAAGAATAAGAAATAACATATTTAACATCACCAGATGCTCAGAAACAACAAAGGGGCTGTATGGTTCAAAAGTCTACATAATCAAGAAGTGAAGTGACTTTCCAGTTAATATGTAAAAGTAATTTGAATCTTAATTTATCTAGCCTACATTAGGCACTCATTAACAATGTGAATTTGAAATAGAGATAAAAACCAGCAAAAGAAATGGAGTAAATGAATGTGTTACAGCAGTGGAATGCGACTCCTGTGTAGAACCTGTTATCATGTTTCTTACAAGGTGCTATCATGACAGAGAAGCATTGTTAAACTGCGTGAACAGAAACAATGGTGTCAACAGTTCTATGCTCCCCTGTAAGATGCCATATCGTCGATGAAGAAACAATACCACGTAACAGAGAAATTGCCGATTTTTCGTTTTTCAGTGAGATGATCTCATTGACTGTACACACATCTGCTCTTAACGCCATAATGCCAAATTTTTACGTATTTAACATGAAAAAATTATCTAAAACAATACCGCGTATGTCACACAGCAAATAAATTGATGGCAATACCGCCGAAGTATAGAGAATTTAAATACCGTGTATCTACAATCCATGGATACTGTAAACAATACCACGTAAATACAAAAGTGCGCACAGCCACAGCACATTGTTACTACTTTATTACGTATTTCACAGTGCTCGAGCGTGGTTCCATGCTTGTAGCTTCATTCGTGATAATGGACGGTGATAAAGATGACGATCTTTTTACTGAAGAAGAAATTGTTTCTCAGCTGAAATTGGCTTATGAAAGCGGTGAATCGTTTCTGAGAGTGACTGACAGTGGTAAGAAAATTGTTTTATTACTCACCTTTGAATGTTAGTAGCACCGCAAGTGTCTTATTGTGATATAAATGAGAACTCCTCCACTTCACTCATTCTGTGCTTCATTCATTTCTGCCAAAGATTTCTAGACTGTCCACTTTCTTGTAGAATCTCCCATAAACGCAGAACAAACAACAGGTGAGAAAAGTCGTAACCGAAGAAAAATTAATTGTGTATATGAGGTTCTCAGTTACTGTTGCTGCAACATCTAATGACGCACGTAAATATCCTTGGGATTATTGTTAATAGTATTACTCATGCCGTTGTTCCCATAAATACTAGAATTTGAGCTTGATCTTTGTCTGCTTAAATTAATTTATACATATTTTTCCATCTAGAAACTTCAGTGGCTGTATCCAACTATGCTCAAAATTAAACCACAGCCACTAGAGACGACAGTACTTCACACTCATTGCTATGCAATGGTGCTCATTGTTTGCCAAACGCTCTGGATAAATTATCGGAAGATCATGGGAGCAATAATGATGCTGACAGTGAAGGCCAAGAATTTTATGGTGATGTAAGCAGTGACAGGAAAAGGAAGTGTAAACTACATCCTGAAGATTGGACGAAAAATGCCAATATAATTCTGAGAATGCGTGGACAGGCGTATATTGGATACAAAAGAAGTCGAATTGGTAAAATCTCTCACGATACTCCAAGAGAGGCATGAAAATTAGGTCCAACATGTACTTCGAAGATGTGCCAGAAATCGGTTCGAAGGAAGTGTCATCAGTTTTCTGTTGATGATAGGCGGGCAGTATTTAACACATTTTGGGAAACAATGTCATGGGATCACAGGAAGGTTTACGTTATCAACCTTGTGGACGTAATTCCAACAAACATCCAGGGAACAACACTGGCAAATCCTGTAGAAGAGGGACGCTCATTTATCATTTGAAAAATGAGCTGAGGAAACATCAATTATGCAAAAAGATGATTCTCAGTACTCTTGGGATTAACGAATGGACTGTCCGATATTGACTGGGTAATTCCACACATGGAATGAGTCCTGAAACAGAATCGTCACCACCTCGAATCAAACAGATGAAGAAGAAAGATGAGAGAACCATCACGAAAGAATTCTGGACACTCTTCTGAAACTTCCATTGCATTACTGCAGGAAATCCTTCTCGAAGTCATACCTTGGGCCAATTCTATAATCCAAGCAACAGCTGTATGGACTCTATGTGGAAAAATGTCATGCAGAGAAGGTTTCACCATTAAGTCGGGTTACCTTTAACTTGATTTTAGAAGATGGTAATATTAGCTTATTTTCCTCCAAGAAAGACCAGTTTGACTTGTGTTGTAGTTACAGGCTTGGTAACTTGAGTGAAGGCGTGTGGAAACAATACACAGAACAGAAAGAGCAAGCAAGAATGCAAATAGATGCTGACAAGGAAGGAGCGCAGAAGAAGCTCTGCACAGTGTATACCATGGACATAAAGGCCGTGAAGGTAGCTCCATTTTTAAGTGCAAGTGCAGTTTATTATAAAACAAAGTTGGCTGTTCATAACTTTACAATGTATAATTTATAAAGTCGTGTTGCAGTATGTTACTGGTTCGATGAAACACAAGGTGATTTGGTTGCATCATGTTTAGCCTCATCCATCGTGGACATTCTATCCATTACAATTAAGGAAAATCTCGTTCAAGTCATTCTGTATTCTGACAGCTGCAAATATCAGAACATAAAAATTTAATTATGCAAATCCAGATTTTGCTTAGTAGCTAGCCATTCTCAATTCTCTATATTTTATTCTCAATGTGTGTAACTCCCTGTTGTTTGGGCATCAGTCACTGTTCTTTAAATATTGAAAGAACTGTTACTGACGGCCCCCCACAAAAAAAAAATAAGAAAAAAAAGTTCCTTACATGCATTGACATAAAAAAAATAGTGCATTGAGAATGGCTAGCTCCTAACTGAAATCTGGATTTGCATAATAAAATCAAAAAAGGACGACTGTTTGCTGCACTCTACAGTTTATAAATTCAGTTAACAGTTTTTATAATGTCGTAAGAATGAGGTAGCCTCAATAATACGGCAAAACGTACAGCAAGCAACACTAGCAATGTCACCTGGCATAATTATTGCTTATTGTATTGAGCTGGAAAAGGAACTAACTACAGTGCTATACTCAAATATAGTCCATTTTGATGAAACAAAAGTCACTAATGACACTGGTTGGTGAAGGGTTTTAAATACGAGAGAATGTAAGTTTCAAGAAAGAATAATGACTTTTACGTCATCATCAGTTTCAGTCATATTTGCAGCTGCAGTAAATGGCACCATAATACATCCTTGTGTAATTTATAAAACCCAGTGTCTGTATCACAGATGGGTGGAAGTGGAAAGGGTTATGAATTTTTAACATTTCAATAGTTGTGCATTAAGTGCTGTCTAAATGACTTCATTACAAAGATGTATTCCAAAGAGTTTAATAGTGTAACATCAACTTCTTTTCTCTGGGTAATTATCTCTCACAGAATTTGAACTGTAGTAAGTCCTTTCACAGTTTAGTAATGTTTCAGTGAGTAAAATACCTAACATATAATTAGTGAATGTTTTCAAAACTATACGCATCTCTTTAGTTAGCACAACATTATCATTATCTGCAAATAAACTGAGGGTAGTCTCTGACAATGCTGCTAAGCATCCAAGTCTTAAGACAGACAACAGCAATCTACAACATATAAGGCTTGCCAAAAACATGGAAATACCAAACACACAACTAATTAGCATGGTAATACATTGTGGCATTCAAACCAGCTTCAAGTCATCTCGGAATGGACTAATACTGATTTTGTTTGGTTTAAAAGGAAATCATATATCATTTTTCCTCCAAAATAATGGAAAGGTCACATCCCATAGTATTTCTGCACTAAGTGGTGCATCACCCATTTGTGTCTGTATCAAGCACATTTCTATAACTGTGACAGACCTAAACCCAATGTTTAGCACTGCATGAGAACCTTCATGTGACATAATGTTCTTACAAAAATGAGAGAGTTGTTAATATGAAAAACTCATCACCATCTTAGAACTGCTCTCAAAACCAAACAATCAAAAAGGAGATATGTACAACATGATCAAGAAATATTAATGCATAGGGCTGAAGGCACACCAAATGTACAACTCTACTGATCTGTTATTGTTACCGAATGTTTTGTACAATGTATTATGTAGGGAAGGATAAGAAGTAACATATTTAACATCACCAGATGCTCAGGAACAACAAAGGCGCTGCATGGTTCAAAGGTCTATATAATCAATAAGTGAAGTAACTTTGCAGTTTATGTGTAAAAATATTGTGAGTCTAAATTTTATCTCGCCTACATTAGGCAATCATTAATCATGTTCATCTGAAATAAAGATAAGAACTGGCAAAAGAAATGAAGTAAATGAATTTGTTACAGCAGCGTAATGCGACTTCTGTGAAGAAGCTGTTACCATGTTTCTTACAAGGTGCTATCATATCAGGGAAGTACTGTGAAACTGTGTAAACAGAAACAATGGGGTCAACATTCTACACTCCCATGTAAGAAGCCATATGAGAATATTATTCAAAAATTAATTTCTCTAGGTTAGTAGTAAAATAATTAAGCAGGAAAAATTATCAATACAGTTTCAGTTTATGTTTTGTTTATCCTGTGGCAAACAACCAGTGCTGAATTTGCTTACAATGGACTCTATCAGTAAGTATCAATCTAGATTTGCAATTCCATTCCACTAACCTGAGGCCCAGGTTCAAGTATACTATAACCTAAATTGTAGTTTTGGCAGCCGAAAATGTAGGGATATGTACTTCAAATTCGTGGGATGAAAAGGCAGTGATTGCCAGATTTTGTAGGCACTACACAATTTGCCAGTAATTATGTATTTGTTCATAGATGAATAATAAATTATCAAATATTTATTACATGTATTTATATGTAGTAAATTAGTAGATAGTGTTTGTTATGGGCATTCCTTTTATCATGCAAAAGAAGTAAAGTTCAGTTAGCAGAGGTCGCTCAAATCATGATTCACAAAAGCGTAAAGAAGCTGTAATCAATTTGAATGGTGTTAGTGTAAGAAAAAATGCTATAAAGATGGAATGCATGCTAGCATTCCCTACAGACTCAGAAAGAACACTGGTTGTATCAAATCAAATGTGGACTAACCGTTCTATCAGCAAACTTTTTTTAAATTGAACCCAAAATCCTCATGATTGGGGTAATCCTATAAACTCAATTTTAACTTTAAGCGATGGTATTTTAGGATTGCCCAAATAAAATCAATACAAAATATAAAGATACATCCCACAAAAATGAGATTTTGTTAACAGTTTTTATAATGCCATAAGAATGAGGTAGCCACAAGATAATGGCAAAAGATACAGCAAGCAACAGTAGCAATATCACCTGACATAATTATTACTTACTACACTCCTGGAAATTGAAATAAGAACACCGTGAATTCATTGTCCCAGGAAGGGGAAACTTTATTGACACATTCCTGGGGTCAGATACATCACATGATCACACTGACAGAACCACAGGAACATAGACACAGGCAACAGAGCATGCACAATGTCGGCACTAGTACAGTGTATATCCACCTTTCGCAGCAATGCAGGCTGCTATTCTCCCATGGAGATGATCGTAGAGATGCTGGATGTAGTCCTGTGGAACGGCTTGCCATGCCATTTCCACCTGGCGCCTCAGTTGGACCAGCGTTCGTGCTGGACGTGCAGACCGCGTGAGACGACGCTTCATCCAGTCCCAAACATGCTCAATGGGGGACAGATCCGGAGATCTTGCTGGCCAGGGTAGTTGACTTACACCTTCTAGAGCACGTTGGGTGGCACGGGATACATGCGGACGTGCATTGTCCTGTTGGAACAGCAAGTTCCCTTGCCGGTCTAGGAATGGTAGAACGATGGGTTCCATGATGGTTTGGATGTACCGTGCACTATTCAGTGTCCCCTCGACGATCACCAGTGGTGTACGGGCAGTGTAGGAGATCCTTCCCCACACCATGAAGCCGGGTGTTGGCCCTGTGTGCCTCGGTCGTATGCAGTCCTGATTGTGGCGCTCACCTGCACGGCGCCAAACACGCATACAACCATCATTGGCACCAAGGCAGAAGCGACTCTCATCGCTGAAGACAACACGTCTCCATTCGTCCCTCCATTCACGCCTGTCGCGACACCACTGGAGGCGGGCTGCACGATGTTGGGGCGTGAGCGGAAGACGGCCTAACGGTGTGCGGGACTGTAGCCCAGCTTCATGGAGACGGTTGCGAATGGTCCTCGCCGATACCCCAGGAGCAACAGTGTCCCTAATTTGCTGGGAAGTGGCGGTGCGGTCCCCTACGGCACTGTGTAGGATCCTACAGTCTTGGCGTGCATCCGTGCGTCGCTGCGGTCGGGTCCCAGGTCGACGGGCACGTGCACCTTCCGCCGACCACTGGCGACAACATCGATGTACTGTGGAGACCTCACGCCCCACGTGTTGAGCAATTCGGCGGTACGTCCACCCGGCCTCCCGCATGCCCACTATACGCCCTCGCTCAAAGTCCGTCAACTGCACATACGGTTCACGTCCACACTGTCGCGGCATGCTACCAGTGTTAAAGACTGCGATGGAGCTCCGTATGCCACGGCAAACTGGCTGACACTGATGGCAGCGGTGCACGAATGCTGCGCAGCTAGCGCCATTCGACGGCCAACACCGCGGTTCCTGGTGTGTCCGCTGTGCCGTGCGTGTGATCATTGCTTGTACAGCCCTCTCGCAGTGTCCGGAGCAAGTATGGTGGGTCTGACACATCGGTGTCAATGTGTTCTTTTTTCCATTTCCAGGAGTGTATATTGAGATGTAAAAGGAACTAGCTGGAGTACTACACTCATTTTGACGAAACAAATTTCATTGATGACACTGGTAGATGAAAGGTGTTAACTATGAGAGGAAGTAAATTTCAAGAAAGAATAATGAATTTACCCTTCATCAGCAGTTTCAGTGGTGTTTCCAGCTGCACAAAATGGCTCCATTATACACGCCTGTGTAATTTATAAAAACCAGTGCCTGTGTCACGGATGGATGGAAGTGGAAATTATTGTGAATTTTTAAGTGCACTCAGTGCTGTGTAAATTACGTCATTACAAAGTTGTATTGCAAAGCGTTTAATATTGTCACGTCAAATTCTTTTCTCTGGATGGTTATCTCTCACAGATTTTGAAATGTGGTTAAGTCTGCTCATAGTTTAGTAATTTTTTAGTGACTAAAATAATTAACATATAATTAGTGATTGTTTACAAAACTATACTCATCTCTTTAGTTAGCACAACATTATCATGATCTGCAAATAAAATGAGGTTAGTCTCTGACAGTGTTACTAAGCATCTAAGTCTTAAAACTGACGACAGGAATCTACAACATATAAGGCTGGACAAAAGCATGGAAATACCAAAAACACGACACATTACCATGTCTAGTATGTTGTAGCAAACCTGTTGGCAATAAAACCAGCTTAAAGTCATCTCAGAATGGACTAATACTCTTTCTGTTTGATTTAAAAGGAAATGATAAATCATTCTTCCTGCAAAATAGTGGCAAGTTCATGTTCCATAATATCTCTACACTAAGTGGTACATCTAGCATGTGCATCTGTATCAAGCACATTTCTAGAACTGTGTCAGACATAAAACCAACATTTAGCACTGCTTTACAAAATTCATGTGACATGAGGTACTTACAAAAATGAAAGAGTTGTTGATATGAGAAACACTTCACTGACTTAAAAATGCTCTCATAACCAAACAAGCAAGAAGGGGAGATGTACAACATTATCAAGGAATATTAATGTATAGGTCTGAGGGCACACTAAATGTATTACTTTACTGATTTGTTACTGTTACCAAGTGTTTTATGCAATGTAATATGTAGGGAAGGATAAGAAGTAACATATTTAACATCACCAGATGCTCAGGAACAACAAAGGGGCTGCATGGTCCAAAGGTCTATATAATCAATAAGTAAAGTAACTTTGCAGTTTATATGTAAAAATAATGTGAGTCTCAATTGTATCTGGCCTACATTAGGCAATCATTAATCATGATCATTTGAAATAAAGATAAAAACTATGGATGTCTAGTATGTTGTAGCAAACCTATCAGCATTCCATCCAGCTCAGAATCATCTCAGAATGGACTAATACTCTTTCTGTTTAATTTAAAAGGAAATCATATATCATTCTTCCTACAAAATAGTGGTGAATTTGTTACAGCAGTAGAATATGACTTCTGTGAAGAAGCTGTTACCATGTTTCTTACAAGGTGCTATCATATCAGGGAAGTACTGTGAAACTGTGCAAACAGAAACAATGGTGTCAACATTCTGTGCTCCCATGTAAGAAGTCATACGAGAATATTATTCAAAAACTAATTTCTCTAGGTTAGTAGTAAATTAATCTAGCAGGAAAAATTATCAATACAGTTTCAGTTTATGTTTTGTTTGTCCTGTGGCAAACAACCAGTGCTGAATTTGCTTACAATGGACTCTATCAGTAAGTATCAATGTAGATCACATTGTTTTAATTTAAGCAGATGTGTAACACATTTCAATTCCATTTCACTAACCTAAAGCCCAGGTTCGAGTATACTATAACCTAACTTGTAGTTTGGGCAGCTGAAAATGTAGGGAATGACCTTCGAATTCGTGGGATGAAAAGAAGTGATTGCCAGATGTTGTAGGCACTACACAATTTGCCTGTAATTATGTATTTGTTCATAGAGGAATAATAAATTATCAAATATTTATTACATGTATTTATATGTAGTAAATTAGTAGGTAGTGTTTGTTAGGGGCATTCCTTTTATCATGTAAAATAAGTAAAGGGCAGTTAGCGGAGGTCGCTCAAATCATGATTCACGAAAGCGTAAAGAAGCTGTAATCAATATGAATGGTGTTCGTGTAAGAAAAAATGCTAAAAATGTGGAATTCATGCTAGCATTCCCTACAGACTCAGAACGAACACTGGTTGTTTCAAGTCAAATGTGGACTGACTGTTCTATCAGCAAACTTTTTTTAAATTGAACACAAAATCATCGTGATTGGGGTAATCCTATAAACTCAATTATAACTTTAAGCAATGGCATTTTAGGATTACCCAGATAAAATCAATGCAAAATATAATGATACATTCCACAAAAATGGGATTTTGTTGACAGTTTTTGTAATGCTATAAGTATGAGGTAGCCTCAAGATAATGGCAAAAGATACAGCAAGCAACAGTAGCAATGTCACCTGACATAATTATTACTTATTATATTGAGATGTAAAGGAACTAGCTGGAGTACTACACTCATTTTGATGAAACAAATTTCATTGATGACACTGGTAGGTGAAAGGTGTTAACTATGAGAGGAAGTAAGTTTCAAGAAAGAATAACAAATTTACCCTTCATCAGCAGTTTCAGTGATATTTGCAGTTGCACAAAATGGCTCCATTATACACGCCTGTGTAATTTATAAATACCAAGTGCCTGTGTCACGGATGGATGGAAGTGGAAATTATTATGAGTTTTTAACATTTCAGTAGTGCTGCACTCAGTGCTGTGTAAATGACATTATTACAAAGTTGTATTGCAAAGAGTTTAATATTTTCACATCAAATTCTTTTCTCTGCATGGTTATCTCTCACAGATTTTGAACTGTGGTTAAGTCCGTTCATAGTTTAGTAATTTTTTAGTGACTAAAATAATTAAAATATAATTAGTGATTGTTTTCAAAACTATACGCATCTCTTTAGTTAGCACAACATTATCATGATCTGTAAATAAAATGAGGTTAGTCTCCGACAATATTACTAAGCATCCAAGTCTTACAACTGACAACAGGAATCTACAACATATAAAGCTGGACAAAGGCATGCAAATACCAAAAACACAACACGTTAGCATGTCTAATATGTTATAGCAAACCTATCGGTGTTCAAACCAGCTTTGAGTCCTCTCAGTATGGACTAATACTCTTTCTGTTTGATTTGAAAGGAAATGATAAATCGTTCTTCCTGCAAAATATTGGTAAGTTCACGTTCCATAATATCTCTATACTAAGTGGTGCATCTCCCATGTGTATCTGTATCAAGCACATTTCTAGAACTGTGACAGACCTAAATCCAATGTTTATCACTGCATGACAACATTCATGTGACATGCTGTACTTACAAAAATGAGAGAGTTGTTGATATGAGAAACGCTTCACAGTCTTAAAAATGCTCTCATAACCAAACAAGCAAGAAGGGGAGATGTACAAAATGATCAGTAAATTTTAATGTATATATCTGATGGCATATTAAGTGTATAACTTTACTGATCTGATACTGTTACCAAATGTTTTGTGCAATGAATATGTGGGGGAGGATAAGAAGTAACATATTTAACATCATCAGATGATCAGGAACAACAAAGGGGGCTGTATGGTTCAAAGGTCTATATAATCAAGAAGTGAAATAACTTTGCAGTTTATATGTAAAAGTAATGTGACTCTTAATTGTATCTGGCCTACATTAGGCAATCATTAATCATGGTCATTTGAAATAAATATAAAAACTGGCAAAAGAAATGAAGTAAATGAATTTGTTACAGCAGTGGAATGCGACTTCTGTGAAGAAGCTGTTATCATGTTTCTTACAATGTGCTATCATATCAGGGAAGTACTGTGAAATTTCGTAAACAGAAACAATGGGGTCAACGTTCTATGCTCTCATTTAAGAAGCCATATGAGAATATTATTCAAAAATTAATTTCTCTATGGTAGTAGTAAACTAATTTAGTAGTAAAAATTATCAATACAGTTTCAGTTTATGTTTTGTTTATCCTGTGGCAAACAACCAGTGCTGAATTTGCTTACACTGGACTCTATCCGTAAGCAGACGGGTAACACATTTGCAATTCCATTTCACTAACCTAAAGCTCAGGTTCAAGTATACTATAACCTAACTTGTAGTTTGGCCAGCTGAAAATATAGGGATATGTACCTCAAATTCGTGGGATGAAGAGGCAGTGATTGTCAGATTTTGTAGGCACTGCACAATTTGCCACTAATTATGTATTTGTTCATAGAGAAATAATAAATTAACAAATATTTATTACATGTATTTATATGTAGTAAATTAGTAGATCGTGTTTGTTATGGGTGTTACTTTCATCACGTAAAAGAAATAAAGGGCAGTTAGCGGAGGTCGCTCAAATTATGATTCAGAAAAGGGTAAAGAAGCTGTAATCAATTTGAATGTTGTCAGTGTAAGAAAAAATGCTAAAAACATGGAATGCATTATAGCATTCCCTACAGACTCAGGAAGAACACTGTTTGTATCAAATCAAATGTGGACTAACAGTTCTACCAGCAAACTTTTTTTAAATTGAACCCAAAATCCTCATGATTGGGGTAATCCCATAAACTCAAATTTAACTTTAAGCGATGGTATTTTAGGATTGCCCAAATAAAATCGATACAAAATATAAAGATACATCCCACAAAAATGAGATTTTGTTTACAGTTTTTATAATGCCATAAGAATGAGGTAGCCACAAGATAATGGCAAAAGATACAGCAAGCAACAGTAGCAATATCACCTGACATAATTATTACTTACTATATTGAGATGTAAAAGGAACTAGTTGGAGTACTATACTCATTTTGATGAAACAAATTTCATTGATGACACTGGTAGATGAAAGGTGTTAACTATGAGAGGAAGTAAGTTTCAAGAAAGAATAATGAATTCACCCTTCATCAGCAGTTTCAGTGATATTTCCAGCTGCACAAAATGGCTCCATTATACACGCCTGTGTAATTTATAAAAACCAGTGCCTGTGTCACGGATGGATGGAAGTGGAAATTATTGTGCATTTTTAAGTGCACTCAGTGCGGTGTAAATTACGTCATTACAAAGTTGTATTGCAAAGCGTTTAATATTGTCACGTCAAATTCTTTTCTCTGGATGGTTATCTCTCAAAGATTTTGAAATGTGGTTAAGTCCGCTCATAGTTTAGTAATTTTTTAGTGACTAAAATAATTAACATATAATTAGTGATTGTTTACAAAACTATACGCATCTCTTTAGTTAGCACAACATTATCATGATCTGCAAATAAAATGAGGTTAGTCTCTGACAGAGTTACTAAGCATCTAAGTCTTAAAACTGACAACAGGAATCTACAAGATATAAGGCTGGACAAAAGCATGGAAGTACCAAACACACGACACATTACCATGTCTAGTATGTTGTAGCAAACCTGTTGGCAATAAAACCAGCTTAAAGTCCTCTCAGAATGGACTAATATTCTTTCTGTTTGATTTAAAAGGAAATGATAAATCATTCTTCCTTCAAAATAGTGGCAAGTTCACGTTCCATAATATCTGTACACTAAGTGGTGCATCTCCCATGTATATCTGTATCACGCACATTTCTAGAACTTTGACAGACCTAAACCCAATGTTTATCACTGCATGACAACATTTATGTGACATGCTGTACTTACAAAATGAGAGAGTTGTTGATATGAGAAACTCTTCACAGTCTTAAAAATGCTCTCATAACCAAACAAGCAAGAAGGGGAGATGTACAAAATGATCAGTAAATTTTAATGTATATATCTGATGGCATATTAAGTGTATAACTTTACTGATCTGTTACTGTTACCAAATATTTTGTGCAATGAATATGTGGGGGAGGATAAGAAGTAACATATTTAACATCACCAGATGCTCAGGAACAACAAAGGGGGCTGTATGGTTCAAAGGTCTATATAATCAAGAAGTGAAATAACTTTGCAGTTTATATGTAAAAGTAATGTGAGTCTTAATTGTATCTGGCCTACATTAGGCAATCATTAATCATGGTCATTTGAAATAAATATAAAAACTAGCAAAAGAAATGAAGTAAATGAATTTGTTACAGCAGTGGAATGCGACTTCTGTGAAGAAGCTGTTATCATGTTTCTTACAATGTGCTATCATATCAGGGAAGTACTGTGAAATTTCGTAAACAGAAACAATGGGGTCAACGTTCTATGCTCTCATTTAAGAAGCCATATGGGAATATTATTCAAAAATTAATTTCTCTATGGTAGTAGTAAACTAATTTAGCAGTAAAAATTATCAATACAGTTTCAGTTTATGTTTTGTTTATCCTGTGGCAAACAACCAGTGCTGAATTTGCTTACACTGGACTCTATCCGTAAGCAGACGGGTAACACATTTGCAATTCCATTTCACTAACCTAAAGCTCAGGTTCAAGTATACTATAACCTAACTTGTAGTTTGGCCAGCTGAAAATATAGGGATATGTACCTCAAATTCGTGGGATGAAGAGGCAGTGATTGTCAGATTTTGTAGGCACTACACAATTTGCCAGTAATTATGTATTTGTTCATAGAGAAATAATAAATTAACAAATATTTATTACATGTATTTATATGTAGTAAATTAGTAGATCGTGTTTGTTATGGGTGTTACTTTCATCACGTAAAAGAAATAAAGGGCAGTTAGCGGAGGTCGCTCAAATTATGATTCAGAAAAGCATAAAGAAGCTGTAATCAATTTGAATGGTGTCAGTGTAAGAAAATATGCTAAAAACATGGAATGCATTCTAGCATTCCCTACAGACTCAGGAAGAACACTGTTTGTATCAAATCAAATGTGGACTAACCGTTCTATCAGCAAACTTTTTTTAAATTGAACCCAAAACCTTGGTGATTGGGGTAATCCTATAAACTCAATTTTAACTTTAAGCGATGGTATTTTAGGATTGCCCAAATAAAATCGATACAAAATATAAAGATACATCCCACAAAAATGAGATTTTGTTAACAGTTTTTATAATGCCATAAGAATGAGGTAGCCACAAGATAATGGCAAAAGATACAGCAAGCAACAGTAGCAATATCACCTGACGTAATTATTACTTACTATATTGAGATGTAAAAGGAACTAGCTGGAGTACTATACTCATTTTGATGAAGCAAATTTCATTGATGACACTGGTAGATGAAAGGTGTTAACTATGAGAGGAAGTATGTTTCAAGAAAGAATAATGAATTTACCCTTCATCAGCAGTTTCAGTGATATTTCCAGCTGCACAAAATGGCTCCATTATACACGCCTGTGTAATTTATAAAAACCAGTACCTGTGTCACGGGTGGATGGAAGTGGAAATTATTGTGAATTTTTAAGTGCACTCAGTGCGGTGTAAATTACGTCATTACAAAGTTGTATTGCAAAGCGTTTAATATTGTCACGTCAAATTCTTTTCTCTGGATGGTTATCTCTCACAGATTTTGAAATGTGGTTAAGTCCGCTCATAGTTTAGTAATTTTTTAGTGACTAAAATAATTAACATATAATTGGTGATTGTTTACAAAACTATACGCATCTCTTTAGTTAGCACAACATTATCATGATCTGCAAATAAAATGAGGTTAGTCTCTGACAGTGTTACTAAGCATCTAAGTCTTAAAACTGACAACAGGAATCTACAAGATATAAGGCTGGACAAAAGCATGGAAGTACCAAACACACGACACATTACCATGTCTAGTATGTTGTAGCAAACCTGTTGGCAATAAAACCAGCTTAAAGTCCTCTCAGAATGGACTAATATTCTTTCTGTTTGATTTAAAAGGAAATGATAAATCATTCTTCCTTCAAAATAGTGGCAAGTTCACGTTCCATAATATCTGTACACTAAGTGGTGCATCTCCCATGTATATCTGTATCACGCACATTTCTAGAACTTTGACAGACCTAAACCCAATGTTTATCACTGCATGACAACATTTATGTGAGATGCTGTACTTACAAAATGAGAGAGTTGTTGATATGAGAAACTCTTCACAGTCTTAAAAATGCTCTCATAACCAAACAAGCAAGAAGGGGAGATGTACAAAATGATCAGTAAATTTTAATGTATATATCTGATGGCATTTTAAGTGTATAACTTTACTGATCTGTTACTGTTACCAAATATTTTGTGCAATGAATATGTGGGGGAGGATAAGAAGTAACATATTTAACATCACCAGATGCTCAGGAACAACAAAGGGGGCTGTATGGTTCAAAGGTCTATATAATCAATAAGTAAAGTAACTTTGCAGTTTATATGTAAAAATAATGTGAGTCTTAATTGTATCTGGCCTACATTAGGCAATCATTAATCATGATCATTTGAAATAAAGATAAAAACTATGGATGTCTAGTATGTTGTAGCAAACCTATCAGCATTCCATCCAGCTCAGAATCATCTCAGAATGGACTAATACTCTTTCTGTTTGATTTAAAAGGAAATCATATATCATTCTTCCTACAAAATAGTGGTGAATTTGTTACAGCAGTAGAATATGACTTCTGTGAAGAAGCTGTTATCATGTTTCTTACAAGGTGCTATCATATCAGGGAAGTACTGTGAAACTGTGCAAACAGAAACAATGGTGTCAACATTCTGTGCTCCCATGTAAGAAGTCATACGAGAATATTATTCAAAAACTAATTTCTCTAGGTTAGTAGTAAATTAATCTAGCAGGAAAAATTATCAATACAGTTTCAGTTTATGTTTTGTTTGTCCTGTGGCAAACAACCAGTGCTGAATTTGTTTACAATGGACTCTATCAGTAAGTATCAATGTAGATCACATTGTTTTAATTTAAGTAGATGTGTAACACATTTCAATTCCATTTCACTAACCTAAAGCCCAGGTTCGAGTATACTATAACCTAACTTGTAGTTTGGGCAGCTGAAAATGTAGGGAATGTACTTCGAATTCGTGGGATGAAAAGAAGTGATTGCCAGATTTTGTAGGCACTACACAATTTGCCTGTAATTATGTATTTGTTCATAGAGGAATAATAAATTATCAAATATTTATTACATGTATTTATATGTAGTAAATTAGTAGGTAGTGTTTGTTAGGGGCATTCCTTTTATCATGTAAAATAAGTAAAGAGCAGTTAGCGGAGGTCGCTCAAATCATGATTCACGAAAGCGTAAAGAAGCTGTAATCAATTTGAATGGTGTTCGTGTAAGAAAAAATGCTAAAAACGTGGAATGCATGCTAGCATTCCCTACAGACTCAGGACGAACACTGGTTGTTTCAAGTCAAATGTGGACTGACTGTTCTATCAGCAAACTTTTTTTAAATTGAACCCAAAATCCTCATGATTGGGATAATCCTATAAAATCAATTATAACTTTAAGCAATGGCATTTTAGGATTACCCAGATAAAATCAATGCAAAATATAATGATACATTCCACAAAAATGGGATTTTGTTAACAGTTTTTATAATGCTAGAAGTATGAGGTAGCCTCAAGATAATGGCAAAAGATACAGCAAGCAACAGTAGCAATGTCACCTGACATAATTATTACTTATTATATTGAGATGTAAAGGAACTAGCTGGAGTACTACACTCATTTTGATGAAACAAATTTCATTGATGACACTGGTAGGTGAAAGGTGTTAACTAAGAGAGGAAGTAAGTTTCAAGAAAGAATAACGAATTTACCCTTCATCAGCAGTTTCAGTGATATTTGCAGTTGCACAAAATGGCTCCATTATACACGCCTGTGTAATTTATAAAACCAAGTGCCTGTATCACGGATGGATGGAAGTGGAAATTATTGTGAATTTTTAACATTTCAGTAGTGCTGCACTCAGTGCTGTGTAAATGACATTATTACAAAGTTGTATTGCAAAGAGTTTAATATTTTCACAACAAATTCTTTTCTCTGGATGGTTATCTCTCACAGATTTTGAACTGCGGTTAAGTCCGTTCATAGTTTAGTAATTTTTTAGTGACTAAAATAAGTAACATATAATTAGTGATTGTTTTCAAAACTATACGCATCTCTTTAGTTAGCACAACATTATCATGATCTGCAAATAAAATGAGGTTAGTCTCCGACAATATTACTAAGCATTCAAGTCTTACAACTGACAACAGGAATCTACAACATATAAAGCTGGACAAAAGCATGGAAATACCAAAAACACAACACGTTAGCATGTCTAATATGTTGTAGCAAACCTATCGGTGTTCAAACCAGCTTTGAGTCATCTCAGTATGGACTAATACTCTTACTGTTTGATTTGAAAGGAAATCATATATCATTCTTCCTGCAAAATATTGGTAAGTTCACGTTCCATAATATCTCTACACTAAGTGGTGCATCTCCCATGTGTATCTGCATCAAGCACATTTCCAGAACTGTGACAGACCTAAACCCAATGTTTATCACGGCATGACAACATTCATGTGACATACTGTACTTACAAAAATGAGAGAGTTGTTGATATGAGAAACGCTTCACAGTCTTAAAAATGCTCTCATAACCAAACAAGCAAGAAGGGGAGATGTACAAAATGATCAGTAAATTTTAATATATATCTGATGGCATATTAAGTGTATAACTTTACTGATCTGTTACTGTTACCAAATGTTTTGTGCAATGAATATGTTGGGGAGGATAAGAAGTAACATATTTAACATCACCAGATGATCAGGAACAACAAAGGGGGCTGTATGGTTCAAAGGTCTATATAATCAAGAAGTGAAATAACTTTGCAGTTTATATGTAAAAGTAATGTGACTCTTAATTTGCTTCTGGCCTACATTAGGCAATCATTAATCATGGTCATTTGAAATAAATATAAAAACTAGCAAAAGAAATGAAGTAAATGAATTTGTTACAGCAGTGGAATGCGACTTCTGTGAAGAAGCTGTTATCATGTTTCTTACAATGTGCTATCATATCAGGGAAGTACTGTGAAATTTCGTAAACAGAAACAATGGGGTCAACGTTCTATGCTCTCATTTAAGAAGCCATATGAGAATATTATTCAAAAATTAATTTCTCTATGGTAGTAGTAAACTAATTTAGCAGTAAAAATTACCAATACAGTTTCAGTTTATGTTTTGTTTATCCTGTGGCAAACAACCAGTGCTGAATTTGCTTACACTGGACTCTATCCGTAAGCAGACGGGTAACACATTTGCAATTCCATTTCACTAACCTAAAGCTCAGGTTCAAGTATACTATAACCTAACTTGTAGTTTGGCCAGCTGAAAATATAGGGATATGTACCTCAAATTCGTGGGATGAAGAGGCAGTGATTGTCAGATTTTGTAGGCACTGCACAATTTGCCAGTAATTATGTATTTGTTCATAGAGAAATAATAAATTAACAAATACTTATTACATGTATTTATATGTAGTAAATTAGTAGATCGTGTTTGTTATGTGTGTTACTTTCATCATGTAAAAGAAATAAAAGGCAGTTAGCGGAGGTCGCTCAAATTATGATTCAGAAAAGCATAAAGAAGCTGTAATCAATTTGAATGGTGTCAGTGTAAGAAAAAATGCTAAAAACATGGAATGCATTCTAGCATTCCCTACAGACTCAGGAAGAACACTGTTTGTATCAAATCAAATGTGGACTAACCGTTCTATCAGCAAACTTTTTTTAAATTGAACCCAAAACCTTGGTGATTGGGGTAATCCTATAAACTCAATTACAACTTTAAGTAATGGTATTTTAGGATTGCCCAAATAAAATCAATACAAAATATAAAGATAAGTCCCACAAAATGAGTTTTTGTTAACAGTTTTTATAATGCCATAAGAATGAGGTAGCCTCAAGATAATGGCAAAAGATACAGCAAGCAACAGTAGCAATGTTACCTGGCATAATTATTACTTATTATATTGAGATGTAAAGGAACTAGCTGGAGTACTACACTCATTTTCATGAAACAAATTTCATTGATGGCACTGCTAGGTGTAAGGTGTTAACTACGAGAGGATGTAAGTTTCAAAAATGAATAACAAATTTACCCTTCATCAATAGTTTCAGTGATATTTCCAGCTGCACAAAATGGCTCCATAATACATGCTTGTGTAGTTTATAAAACCCCGTGCCTGTATCACGGATGAATGGAAGTGGAAAGGATTATGAATTTTTAACATTTCAATAGTTGAGTGCTGTGTAAATGATGTCATTACAAAGTTTTATTCCAAAGATTTTAATAGTCTCACATCAACTTCTTTTCTCTGAGTGGTTATCTCTCACAGATTTTGGACTGTGGTAAGTCATTTCATAGTTTAGTAATGTTTTAGTGACTAAACTAATTAATATAACTAGTGACTGTTTTCAAAACTATGCCTATCTGTTTAGTTAGTACAACATTATCATGATCTGCAAATAAAATCTGGTTAGTCTGTGACAGTGTTACTAAGCATCCAAGTTGTAAAACTGACAACAGCAATCTACAACATGTAAGGCTGGACAAAAATGATGATGATGCCTAGCATATTGCTTTTGTTACATGGTGTGAGACAAAGGGGAGATGGTGAAGCACACAACAGTGGCAGCAGAAACAGACAAGGATAGTGGGTTAATTGTCTATGACAGTATTCAGGGCTTTGGGCACCCCCAGAGGATAACAGTGGAAGAGGGAGACTTCAGGCCACTGAGTGGCCACTTCAAAGTGGTGCACGGTCAATGACCTTCAACAGGAAATTGGAGCAGTGTGCTGCTTCACTGCTGCAATTACCCAGTGTGGTGCCATACCAAGTCACAGGTGAGGGAGACTAACTGGCAAATCACAAATAGTGAAGTGGTTGTTTGTTGAAGAGCGTCATGCCAATCCATAGTGTCTCCCCATGCACGAAGTTTTCAGTGAAAAGATGTGCTAATGAATGTATGAAGTCCTTAGTTTTTCTTTCTTGTAGTTCCTCCAAGCAGTACTGAGTTCTCAGAAAAACTGTTACAGCAAGGAAGGCTGCTTAGAAAGCAACAGATTAAAGTACTTTGTACATGATTGAAAATACTTCAAGATTAATGTGAACCTTTTGATAGCTTTGCTAATTCAACTGTTGTCTGTTTCTGAATTTTGATATATGTGTTTAATGTACTATTTTCTTGCTGCATTGAAATGAATATTCCAAGAGATTAGGAAATGGACTGAAACTAAATGTGACTGTAAGATATCATACCTTTTCATAAGCAATCTGTGTCTTCTATAAACAAACTCTGTAAGGATTACAAATTGGTAAGTATGGATGGGTTCAGTTTGTGTACTGTTTTAAGATATTGACATTCAAGATGAATAATGTGAAAAATGAGGGAGCCATTGCAACCTATGATTAGATTTATATTTCTGGGGTCTTTTCATTACATTTCTGGCAATTTTTTTTTGTTTTGTTTTTACTCTTATCGTTAAATGTGGGGAACTTTTATTATATTTCAGAAAAATCTTTATTTCTTATGGATTTTGGAAACATTTAATGATGGATGTAAGGTTACTAATATCAGTCCCATCCAAACAGGTCAAACCTACTCTTATACATCTATCATGTAGTGAGTTAGTGTTTCTGATGGGAAATCTCTTTGTATTATAAGGGTGCTGCATGGTGACCGTCATTTGCATTGATGTATATGTGAGTCAGCCTGACCTGACAGTTCTTAATGAGACGATTGTGAGTGTGTGCACGGTACATGTTCAGGGATAAAAGGCATTAAGGTGTGGAACTTATATTTTTCAGACAGGCATGTGGTGTTTTTAAGCTATGGATGACTGTAAGGAATTTACCAACAATGGAGAATTTGAATCAAAAGAGTTAAGTGCATGAATGAGGATGCAAGGCGAATGTGATTAGACTCACTGCTTGTGATTAAAGAGGAAATAGTTGCCTTCTATCAAATCAATGTGAACTTCATTTAATCTCTTCATATTAATGACACTATTTTGATGAGAGTTCTGATTAAGATTATGGGAATAATAAATAGTGCATGTTTCAGCAAACATATGGTTGACAACTTTCTCAAACTGGCATGTGTACCTTTTGAGTAAGTTTGCCCACCATGCCGTCATGACCATCCAATTACCTCTTAAATTTCAAACAGTCGAAATATGCAAGTTAGCTTAAATAAAAGAAGGCTCAGTTTCCAAAGTTTACAGATTAATAACTAAAAATATGGAGCTAGAGGAGCAGATTAGCCAGTGTGATGATGGGCAGCTATGCCAAGGGTAAATGTTAGTGTTCAAACTGCTCTTGATGACTGAATAGGCCTTAAAAATCCCAATATTAGACCCAAGCCATGAGATGCAGGTGGGTTATCTCTTCTGTAATTTTAGTATAACTGAGATGGATGTAAGTAGAGTTTCTGGCCAAAAGCAGAGGGAGCAAGACACACGGCAATGAGATGAGTGGCTATGATTAGCTGAGCTTCCTGCAGGAATGAATTTCAGATCTCGTAGTACAGCAGCAAGAAGCAAAGCTAGTCAGTTACTGCAAACAGTTTCGAAGCTGTTAATTTTGTTTCTTCATTCTCAGGAAAATCCACAGAGAGTGTTGATACATTTTTGCACAATATCTGTGATGTAGATTGCATTTGCTCATGGCCAGAGAGTTTTCTGCTTTTTGTGGTAAAGCAAAAATTGTCCAAAAATGTGCACACCTATGTTTAGCCAGTTAAGGTATTAAATGAAGATGACAAATTTGAGATCCAAGCACAGAACCTATCAGAGTAGTATTAAATAATAATGGCATCAGTTGTTTCCATAAGCAACTTTCTACCTTCAGGCAAAGGTCAGGGGAAGATACTGAACAGTTTGCCAATTGAATCAGGCCTGTCTCCTGTGAAACCTTCACGTTGCGGAGGATTCTGACCCAAAATCAAGTGCTCCTAGAGGAAGCAGAAGAACATTCAATTGATATTTTTATTGATGGTATAAATACACAACGAAGTTGTCAGGTGAAAGTGGCTTCCCCAATGTTGCTCCATGAGGAAACCCACTTGGCATGTCGTGTGAAGTAGCAGGGCAATTTGTTGCCTCCTCTGTGCTTTAGAATGAGGTATCCCCCCCCCCCCCCCCAAAAAAAAAGTTTACCAGTGACTCAGTTTACAAAGGATGTAAGTGAGCCACTCATAAGCCAACAAACACTTGTTATTTTACTGTCATAATTGCCACAGTTTTGGCATCTACAAAAGCATCACTCATGATCCCAAAATAAACAAACTCATGGCAACCATGGTTCTCCCAATTACAGAGGGAATGGTCGCTTGCATCTCAGAAATGGCAAAAGAAGGTATAGCCACTCGACCTTGCCCCAGTAAAAACAGTAAATGCCCTTCACTTACCGAGGTTTAGAGGAGCTGACAATTGTGATTGTGAAGAGAGAGATGTAAGGGAAATTGGGCTGGATTTTGGTGGATATGGGCACATATATAAGGTTAAGTTTTCTTCCCTCTGGCAACATGCAGCCACTGAAACTACCCCATTTACATATTTGTGTCCTGGGTGTCAAAATAGCAAAACCCACAGTAGCAGTTTGCACATACATAATACAATTCAAGTTGGAGGTTATAAGAAAAAAAGGCCTGATTTTGTCTTCGTACTATCCTGATTTCCTGTACTGGTTCCATGACGTGATTGATTACTACTGGTAGCTTAATGTCTCATTCTGTTGAGCAATCCACCATTTTGGTGGTGACAGCACCTCCCAGACATAAGGAAATCTGGGGAAGGGCACCGTTCGTCAAAATATTGATACACCACAAATCTCAGTGTTAAGGGCAACCATCCCTGCAACCCTAAAAGGTGGTATTGTATGAGTTTTCTGGTTGACTGTCAAAACTGAAGAGCCCAAAGGAACCATCTATTTGGTTGACTCACTTACTGAAAATGACATTCTTAATAAAACGAATATATGTGTCTAGAGAAGTTTACATAATGCAAAAACCATGTCTAGACAATTTTAGTATATCAGACACAGTAGCACCATGAGGAACCATACTGTATGCAGCACATAACCATGGATGTGGAACACTTCCCTGAAGAGAGACTTGAGAGCAGGAGCAGGCAGAAGCCAATAACTGCTTGAGAAGTACAGGGTGATAAAAAAAAAATTATGAACTGACATGGGACACTGGCCATACAACAAGGATCAGTAATTCCCGTAGGACCTGGAGATCAAAAATGTTAAGAGAGGGTGCTACAGTCATGAAATAGCGGTGACCTATTAGGCATCCGAGTGAATTTGTTTTTATTATTAACATTCGAATGTTAGGAAAAGAGCATCAAATTGTTCAGGCTTATATTTGGAATCGAACGTATTATGATGAAATAAGGCATGTGTATTTTAGGTCAGGGAAATCATTAAGATCCCAGCTGTACTATGCTTTGAAACCAAGGGGGCCACCCTGTCACTCTGACCAAAACACTGGCAGTGTGTTATTGCACATACTCAGATGGCACCAGTCAAAGTAGTAGGTAGTGATTCAACCCCCATAATAAATAGGCTGATCTGTAATATTATTTGTGTAAAATGTAACAGAAATATAAGAAATGGTAACTTCTGTGATTTGTGCAATCACTGGAATCACTTTGCTTGTGCAAATGTAACTGAAAATGACCTACCTGCTGCAAGTGAAAAGTGGATTTGTCTATGATCTCCTGATGTGATAGGTAACATTGTAAAACTTGACACAGTATCTGATGAACATAATATTTTTTTATTATCAGTTACTGCTGAGCTACACAAGGACTTAAAAATACTGAATGATGAAAACAGAAGACTCAAGAAAGAGAGTGATCATCAGGTATGTGTCTATATTTCTAAACCAGAAGGATTGCCAAAAAATGAGTTAGGACTTTAATGGCTCACAATTACAGGTCTAGCACAGTATGAAAAGCTGTGAAATTGAAGAGGAGCTCTTATGAACTCATCAACAATAAATATTGGCAGGATTTTGTTCTACCTTTTAATAATAGACATAATTCATTGCAAAATACAGATGATATAGAAATTGCATCAGAATGCTCATCTGACAAGGCAGTACAAGAGACTCAAAACTTAGTAAATAGCAAATTTATATATAAGAAGAAACATAAAATCAAGATTTACACAGACAGTTATGTGTGAGGATTATCAGTTATGTTAATGGAAAGTAGGCCTTCTGTGATGGATAAGTCTGAAATAGAAGGAATCATGAAGCCATGGGATGCTTTATGAGATGTTTCAACGTATACTGAGGAAGACACCACAGCCCTCATGGACAAAGCCTTCATAGTGGTAGCTGCCAGTGCAAATGACAATGAAGAAGACTTTTGAAATATTAAGCCACATCAATGTGATTGTCATCATTGTGCCTCATTGACATGGTCTTGTGTGAATAAGGAAGTAGAGCAAACCAACAGGGAGTACAAAGTGATCTGTAAGCACTTTAAGAATGTTTCCCTAGTTAACACCAGTAGTTACAGCAGAGAACGGCATACCAAGTATGGACAGTATCTCAGCAAAATAGGTAAACATGTTTTAAGTGACACAATTCTCAGAGTAGTGTTGGATAAGCTTAGGAAGGAAGAAAGATCAGCACTCTGTTTGGGTTATGTTTCAAATGTGATGACAAAATCTTGTAGCATTAGACCAGATTAGATATTCAAATACCATAAGAGGACATAATCTAGTCAACTCCCCCCCACCCTGGTGTTTGGAGGTTTGAGTCCTCCCTTAGGCATGGGTGTGTGTGTGTGTTGTCCATAGCATAAGTTAGTTTAAGTAGTGTGTAAGCTCAGGGACCGATGACCTAAGCAGTTTGATCCTATAAGATCTTACCAGAAATTTACAAAATTTTTACATGGTAACATTAGCTCCATCAACTAAGTAACACGCAAAAAAGTAATGCCAAAAGCAGAGTTTGAAGTAGGCTTCCTAAACATTCAGGATATGGTGGAATAGTTAATGACTCTTCAAATGAAAACATGTTGGACCTTTTATGTTTACGTGAACATTGGTGTAATGAAGAAGAGCTTGGATACAAAGTACTGAATGACTACACATTACATAGTTGCTATAACAATGGACATCTCTTGCATGGGGGTAGCAATACATATAAAAACATCTCTTGCACCATATTGTGGTATGTTAGATCTCAACACACTTAGTGTTGAAATGCATTTTGAAATACCAGGTCTAGTATTTGAGAGACTTAAGCTACTTGTAGTAGCTGTAATAGCAGTGTACAGGCCACCTGGTGGTGATCCCCATGCCTATCTTGAGAAGCTTGATGGTTTCTTAATGCACATCGGTGCTATACCAAAATGGGAAAAGTACAATACTGTCATTGGTGGGGATGTCAGTTCATGTTTTGATGTATTACAGGACAAAACAACTGCGACTGAACTAAAAAACTTGCTTTGACAATTTACCTCTACTATGCTGACTATAAACCCATGAGAGTCTCTGCCTGTCTTGATAATATATTTGCAAATATTAAGAGAACTTGTATGTCCTTTGAAGTAATTAGTTTCCCTTTATCAGATTATGACGCAGTATTTGCCAGTCTTAGTATGTAACTTCAGACTGATCCAAACCAAAATCTAAAACTGTGACTAATAGACTGATTAGCAAAGATAACATAGGTAGGTCTAAACATGTCCTCAGTTGTTACAAATGGGACTCCCTTTTCAGTAGGCTTCAACATTGTTTCTCTGATATTGTTTTCAGTGAGTTTTTCTCCACATTTTTAAACATGTTTGAAAGCAGCAACCCCCTCAAGAAATGCACAATGACTATTAGTAGTACCTAAAAAAAAGTTTGCTGTATTCTGATCTGTACAAAAAAGTAATTCTGAATTGTATAGGAATTGTATGATGATAAAGCTGAGAGTAAATATAGGCAGACAATCAATGAAGGAAAGAAACTACATAATATAGAAACATGACAGAAATGCAAGAGAATTTAATGCTTGCAGACAAGAGCACCATACAAGTTATGGTTAAAGGTTATGTATACATTGCAACTGCAGCCGTTGACATGAATCCCATAATGCTTAAAAATACTTTATATGTTTCAAAACTCAGAAACAATCTTATTTCAATGGCAAAGGTTGTGGACAACAACCACACAGTGGCATCTGAGAAAGCTCCCACAGTTATATCAGCCACTAACAGTAAAGTCCGAGTTACTGCAAACAGATAAAGTGATTTGTTTTATTTACAGGAAAAGTGTTGAAAGGTGACTGCCATTAGTGAGTGGAATGTTATAAAAGAGACTTGCAAATCTAAAATGCTGGATTAGGCCACTTAAACTCATGAGACATGATGAAAATGCTCAAACATGTGTATGTTATAGGTCTGAAATTCAGTGATGTTGATCCAAATTGATGCAGTAAGTACCTTAAAGGAAAAATCACATTGATTCCATTCACTAACAAGAACAGAAATCAAATAAACTTCTGGAGTTAATCCCCTCTGATACCCACGGACCAATGGGAGAAATATCTCAAACAATTTTGAGACCTTTATTGATGACCACAGCAGATGATGTCAAATCTATTGCCTTAGACATAATGTAAATGTTGTTTACAAATTTGTTAAATTCAAAAATCTAGTGGAAAATCAGACTGATCATAAAACTAAGCCCTTTTGGTCAGATACTGGTAGCACTGCAATGAATGAAGGACTCTAATCTCAGCACAGCAAGAATATAGTGGTGCCTAACAGTTTCATACACACCATTTCAGAATTGTCACCAAACAAAAGAACCATTCAGCGGTTGAAGTGGCTTTTTATATCTGCTCAAGTCAGTACTACGACCATCATTTTGGGCTGAAGTCAGTACCACAGTTAACTACATCTGAAACTGTTGCTTAACTAAAGGTTCGTCTGATAGAATGCCATATGAGAAGCGGTTGAAGAGAAAACCCAATGTATCATTCTACGTCTGGTCAAAAGTTTGTCATCATAGATAAATTGCTGAACAAAGCAAAGTTTGATCATAAAGGCAAAGAAGACATATTTGCAGGCAATACTGACTGTACAAAAACCTATTATGTGTGGGTGCCAAGGAACCATAATATGTGAATCTCCATTAAAATGAACCAAATCATAGCCCAGTAGAAGGCATCAACATGAATTCAGTTGGAGGATATTTCAATGGTGATACAAAAATTGAATCAGAGACTATCAGATGATGAACTGGTCCACAAATTTGAATATGATGGCCTTACAATTACTATAGGCCTAAAATTCATCCCTGATGATGACTTATCATGTGATAAAGACATTAATTCTTCAAATGTCATATCTGCACTACAGTTATTGCCAGATATAGACTCATCAGATGTTTTACATCATGATATTAACTTCAATGGAAATACAACAGAGGTCAGTGTCAATGACGCATTAAGTTGTCCATTTCATCAAGAGTGGTTTGAGGTTAGATACAACTGGTGTTCAAAAAGTAACACAACACATTTTTTTTCTTCCCAATTTTGGCTGGATAAATGCAGAATGCGTTGTAATACATTTTGGACTATACCCACTTCATCTCCTATGGTTTTATGAAGATTCAATAGATGGAAGCACTATACATAGCCTTCAACATGGTGTCTGTAATGGAAGTGCAATCCAAGTAGAGAGCTGTCACTGAGTTTCTTGGCTAACACATCAGTTATATTCATAGGGGCTAGCAGAATGCCTATGATGGCCTGGCAGTGAACAAAAGCATTGTGAGTTGTTGGGTAAGGTGTCTGTCATCTTTGCAACACAGTCTCGCAAACCTTCCGATATCCTACGTACTGGATGTCTACACACAGCTGTGACTCCAGCAGTGTTAGAAAATGCGGACACCCTCATTTGAGATGACTGATGGATCACAATAAAACACCTTGTTGCAACACGACATCTCTGTTGGTAGTGCTGACACATTCATCCACCATTTGGGGTTCCCAGAGGTGTGTCCCCACTGTGTTCCTCACCACCTACCAGAACACCATAAAGACCAACAAAGGATCATCTGTACGTAGTTGCTTGTGCATTACAAGACTGATTACAACAATTTTTTGTCAAACAATATCAAAGGCAATAAAGCATGGGTTCATCACTTCTAACCAGAAACAAAACAGCAATCCATGACTCTGAAGGGATTATTCTCTTTGAAGTCCTTCCTCATGGGGCAACCATCAGCTCAGTATTGCATTGTGTTACCCCCAGGAAATTCAAGAGATGTCTTCATCATGTTAATTGCCACAAAAATTCAAAATAACTTCTCCCTCTTCATGACAACGCAAAGACTTAGTCCTGTCTGTGCACCCGAGAGGAGCTGGTGAAACTTCATTACACTGTTCATCCTTATCTACCCTACAGCCCAGAACTCATCCCTTCTGACTTGCATATGTTTCACCCAATGAAGGATAGACTCTGTGGGAAGCAGTACATGGGTGATGTGGAGGTTATTGATGCTGCAAGACGTTGGCTCCCATGACAACCAGCCACACAGGCCCTTCCAGTAAGGTGTGTAAGGCTGTCATACTGAACAGATACCATGCTGAAAAATAGGGCTTTGTAACCACAAGAGTGCAGAAGAATATGGTGTACTGGAATACTGAATAAAATTAATATGCTTTCCAAAAAAATGTTGCATTACTTTTTAAATGTCCCTCATAAGATGAAATATGGTCACTAGAGAGAAATGACACCGTGTTCACTGCAGACAGACCAACAAATGACTGAGTTTTTTGTGGAATAAATACAGAACTGATGGATTTTTGCTGAGGGAAAAAGCAAGAGGATTGTTGGCTTTGATGAAATGTAATTTACAGTTGCAGGAATTGAATTATTTAGTCTACACACAATGTTCTGTCAGTCAGATTT
Organism: Schistocerca americana; assembly: GCF_021461395.2. Lineage (NCBI taxonomy): Eukaryota > Metazoa > Arthropoda > Insecta > Orthoptera > Acrididae > Schistocerca > Schistocerca americana. The sequence goes on from NC_060130.1 coordinate 510,615,009, forward strand.
GACTTGTGAATCTCAACCTGATACATGCAGTCAGTAACCTAAGCCAGTGCAGCAGAAGCCCTAATTTTGTTCACAAGCAACTGGATAAGTGGGTTCTCATACACCTTAAAGAAACCATAGGCAAGAACCCTACCTTTGCTGAGGATAAGAAAAGAATCTTCGGTTTCACAGATGCCAGTTGGGGAAGTGCTGATGCTGATGGGAACTCATATGTAAGTTGCTACTTCACCTCATTTGGATCAGCATTCTAATAGTGTTCAAAGAAGCAATGTTTCATCATCTGAAGCTGAGTACATGAGCCTCACCAAAGCAGCAAAGGCAGTGATTCTCCTCAGTTTAGGAATTCTCTCATACAGCCCCATTTCTAGTGACAATCACTAGTTTTCCACTGAATGATGAAGCACATGCATATAAAATATCACTTCATGCACCAAATTTAACTAGAATATCTGCTCAAACTGGAATATCGGCCAACAGAAGATATGGTGGCAGATATAATAACAAAGGCTCATCCTACAATGAAACATTAGAAATGTGTTGAAGGGCTTGGACTTCAATCCTACAGCCAGAAACTTAAGCCTCAAGTTTTAATATATAACTGTCTGTTAAAATAAAGAGGGCATTTTGAGATTCAAATTTTATCATCATGTGACATCCTTGGTATCCACAGATGTCAATGTGCATTGTTCTTGGTTCTGTGTTATCCTCTGTACAGTAAACTATGAATAAAACTGTGTTTCTTGAAGCTTTCCTGGTGGCTCAAATATTCCATCTTTTTTGGGAGTGCATCCCATATATTATTAACACATGTACTGATATTATGGCTAAAAACCTTCCAACCATTCTCAGGGTGAGTCATTTACAAGATTTTTAACACATTTTACACTGTCCTCTCAAAGGAAATATTGTTCCACTTCTTTGCCACATGACATTATAAATATGCCATCCATAACAATCAACCAAGTTCTTTCTAAGCACCATGGATTCACAGACTCTCTGCTTAGTTTATTTAAATCTTCGAGGTGTGAAGTTTTGTTTATGACTGAGACTCTTGTTACCAACAGTATTATTTTTTATGCATGTTCATTTACTCTACAGCGTGAAGTATGTTAAAAATCTTGCAAGTGACTCATCTTAAGAATGGCTGAAAGGTTTTTGTGGTATAACTTATTGATACCTCCCAACAGTCATCATAGCCATGGAATTGCAAGTTTTCATGAAACGCTGATGGCAGTTGTGTGGGATCTGGTGGACCCAATGGAGCATGCCCCTGAGCCATGCCTCTAGTGGCTCAGTAACTCAAGCACCCTCTGCCACTGCAATATAGGATGTCCATTGGCAGCACTCAGAGCTACTTGTACTCTAATGCACTTTGCAATGGGATGCTATGCAGATGTTGCAGCTGGACTCCATTCATTGCTGCACTGTCTTCTTCTGGGTCTTCATATGTTTTGAGAAATATAAGTTATGTAAATCTTCTGTTTGTTGTGTTAGCTTGTTCACTAATAATTTCTGCTTCTGTCCAGCTTTCCTATGATGATGGTTGCTGCACCATTCTATAGCCCACCTCTCCTTACTGTTGTATATAAAGGTATACACAACAGTTGTCAGCCAAAATATCTGTACATAAAATCCTAGATGCACTCCAGAAAAATGATGGAATATGAATAAAATTGTTTGGTAATTATGTGTCATGCCTTTCTTTTCAAACCATGTCCCAACAATAACAACAGTAGCATATAAAATGTAGTGTGTTTTACAAACATGTATTTTTGTTTATTATTATTGTGGGTATGTTAAATTATGTTCTGAAATATACAGTTACAATGTTGGAGCATTTGCCTTATTTAAAGGTATTTGTTTTGGATCATTATACTATGAACAAGGTTTAGTTGCCCAGAAAATCTGATTCTCAAGGTGAAACACTTTACCATGAATAGGCATAGTTGTAAAAACATTTCCTTCCAAATCAGATTCTCATGGTGGAGCAGTTTACCAATTATTGGGATGGTTATACAATTATTTCTTTCCAAATGATTTTTGTAAATACTGTAACTACAACATTTACACATGTTTCCCGAACTGTTTAAGTAGTTCAACACTATTCAGAGGCCCATATGGTTTCCAGTTTAAAAATCATAGGGTGCATGCAGGAGCAGCCAGTGTGTATGCACAAGCAGAAACAGATATGTTTATGAGTATATAATTAATACTGGAAATGTTCTTCTGGGATATATTTTGCAGTTTGCTGCCCTACAGAAATAAATGTATAAATTTTTAAGATTAATTTCCATAAATACTAGTAGTATTTTCCATAAATACTGGTAGTTATCTGTAACCTTTACTGGTTTAGTGACTTTCATATACCCAGTTTGAGGATAGGATGTGAAGCAGTATGTTTTCCATTACCATAAAAAGGATGTTACAATTATTTGTTGTAGTACAAACAAATGTCTGTCAGCAAAATGAATCTTAGGTGTAATTAACATGTCTATACCTGTATGGGAATAACACAGAAATTTTGCCCAAAGTATTCCTGTGCGTTATGATTTAAGTTAACTGCCGACTGTTAACAGTTCCAAGCTGTCTAAATGGTACTGAAAAATTTTCCAACTAATAAGCTATGTGAAGTTGCCTGTTCAGTGTTTGTAAGATGTAAATTAATCTAAATTAAGTCTTCCTTCGAAGTCACACAGTTGTTTACAATATACTAAGTTATACAAGTTGTGTTGCCAAAAATGTGGCCCATGGGGTTTAGTGGCAAGAAAGCATACATTAATTACTTTCAATTATCCTCCATCATAATAGTGAAAGAGTATCTGTTTCCTGATAATCATTTGTATCAAACATTGTCCCAACAGGCCTCGGAAGGACAAATTGTACTGACTGACCATTATGTCATCCTCAGGTGGATCCATATGTCGAGGGGCATGTGTTGGCAAACTGATCTCCCAACTGATGTCAGTTTTCATTACCTGAACTGCTATTTCTGTCAGATAGCTCCTCAATTGGCCTCACAAGGGCTCAGTGCACCATGCTTCCAAACAGCACTCGGTAGACCCAGACTGTCACCCATCCAAAAATTAGCCAAACATGGCAGAACTTTCAACTGCTGCAATCAGATAGGAACCAGTGTCATCACTGTGGCAAAGCCATTGACACTCGGTGTTAAAAGTTTTCATTAAAAGCTTTCACTCTCTTATCCAACAACATTGTGCCAGCATTACATCAAAAGTCAACTTTGGCAAGAAGTATATAATACACAGGTCATGAATGATAATATATCGCTTATTTAACTATCAAAAAAATGGCTCTGAGCACTATCGGACTTAACTTCTAAGGTCATCAGTCCCCTAGAACGTAGAACTACTTAAACCTAACTAACCTAAGGACATCACACACATCCATGCCCGAGGCAGGATTCGAACCTGCGACCGTAGCGGTCACGCGGTTCCAGACTGTAGCGCCTTTAACCACTTGGCCACACCGGCCGGCTATTGAACTATCGTTCATTACTTTCACTGACATCTATCTCCCACTGAATCACGACCAACAGAACAAGAGAAGAAGTAAGGAATGTGTATGGATAAATAATGCAATTGAAATGTGCTGATGAAGGAAGTGAGAGATCATGGTTCCATAACCAATAGCTATTGTTCAATTGATGGAATTAATTGCAGAGAATACTGCAAACAGGGAACTTTGAAATCACTACCTTACTATGAACAGTAGAGGGTTTCTGTACCTGCCATGGTTGCAGCAGGTAACAAGGTATAAGTGTATAGTTCCTGAGAAGAGGCACGAGAAACAGTTATCACATCAATAAGTGTATAAATTACATATTACTACCATAAGGAGTTACTGATATAAAAGTTGAGATAAAAAATATGAAACATCCACTACACATCTGCAAATCATGTCATAAAATTTTCCAGTCAACAACCATAAAACAAAATTAAACTTTAATTTGTAAAAGCAAATATAAAGAAGATAACTGAATCAGTTATAAAATCAATGAGGAGTCAAAACTCAATTGCGTATCACAAAATATCACTTAGGCTTACAAAGATCTACACACCATATATTAATGCTGTATTCTGATATGTTTTTAAGATATATTCTGCTTCCAGTCATAAAACATTCATTGCTACAATTACTTTCTAGACAAACAGAAGCCAGTCATGTAGACATCTATACGTCTACTGTCTCATTACCAGTGATTTTACCGGCTTTTGCAAAGGTCAGGAGCAATAAAATATTAGAGTATAATTCAGTTGTTGTTTTGACTAGTACTGGCATGCAGAATCAAGCAAGCAACATTACAGAAAATCCAATTTATTGACTGTATGTGGCATACTTTCAGAAAAAACTCTTATGTTGGCAATAGCAACCATCTTCTTTGACATAAGATTAATTATTGCAGTGAAAAGTCCAAATCCTGGTCTTACATGTTTTAAAACATGTCAGAATTACAGGAAATCCACATGAATGAATCCTTTGTTCATGCTTCAGGAGTAAAGGAGACCACTCACAAAACAGCATAAGTGTTGAGTCATTGACAGTCACATATTAAAGAGAAATGTAACTTGCTTCCTTTTGGAATAACTCTTTTGTCAAGCTTGAGTACAAATATACATACAAAACACTCACACACTGGTGTGGTTTCATTCTGCCAGCTGTGTCTGCAGGCAAGAAAATGTAGGGACACAGGTGTGTACGTGTGTGTGTGTGTGTGTGTGTGTGTGTGTGTGTGTGTGTGTGTGTGTGTGTGTGGGTGGGTGGGTGGGTAGGTGTGTGTGTTTGTGAGTGGTCTCCTTTACTCCATTATTTACAAGGGAATTGTTTATATGGATTTCCTGTGATTGTAATGATAATACTCGTAGATGTAAAAAGGAAATGTGAACACTCGAACGAAATAATTAACATTATATCAAAGAAGAATGACATTCCATTGGTGAAAATGCCACATTCACCACCTTATGAAGAAACTGATAGCTGCTACCTTCAGCTTGAGAAGAACCTATATCATCACTGGCCGTAAAACACAAAGTATCAATTACTTTCCGCCTTTGCCTTTATTCTGTCTTGTGATACCATCTTCTTAATGATGAAAACTGCATGGCAGAATAACAAGAATATGGAAGGAAGAAATCGCTACTCACTGTATAGTGGAGGCAGTGAGTCAGAGACAGGCACAATGAACAATGCTAACAAAATATTAAAAGGTTTGTACAAAGTCCTTTTCCTGCACTTTCACACAAGCACAACTCACAGATACATGGCCGCTGTCTCAGGGTGCTAAAGCCCAACTGGCAGTTGGCCTATGGCGCCCTGAGACAGTGGCCATGTTTCTGTGAACTGTGCTTGTGTGAAAGTGTGTGCAGAGAAAGGGCTTCAACCAAGAGATTTAATGTTTTGGCAGTCTTTTTCATTGAGCCTGTCTGTGGCTGAACGTCTTCTCCATATGGAGGGTATCATATATTGGTTGGATTCTGTGCTTCAGTACCTTGATTTGACTAACAAAATGTCTTATTGCATCATATTTTGGGTTGACTTTGTGCTCTCTGGAGGATAGTCTCAATCCAGAATTAGGGTAACACATGGTATGTAGTATACATTTAACATATAATGGGTTTAAAGAATCTCAGGATTCTAATCCCACTTTCACTGTGCAACCAGATACTCATGAGGTTTTTAGTCAATAATATGGACCTACTAAGGAATGGAGACTAAGAAAATGATTTACGAATTTCAGAAAACATGCCAACAATGAATTTAGTACTAAACCAAAAATTAGTAGTGAAGTTTATTCCATTAAAAAAATTGAGATGGATTTTAAATGGTAAAAGAATGGAAACATTCTGCCCTTGCTCCAACAGCTCAGTTCAGGCACTTTGGCTCCCATTGCTAACATCTCATCATCGACTGTAATACTGCAGGCATCTGATGAAGGAACTTTAAATTTTCGCCACAGATTTTGGGAAGAAGTATTTTCTTATGAAAGTTTTGAAACTATTTCAGACACAAATATAATGGTCATAAGTACAACATTAAATCTGAAATGAACTAATTTTAGCTCAGAAAGGAGTTAATAAACTAGTAAAATCCTTTTTTCAAGTACCTAACAAATAATGGAGCTATAACAGAAAGTAACATAAAAAATGAGTTTGGCGAACTCTTTCTGTCCCGTAGAATAACAGTGTTTTACATATTGCTGGCTTACTTAGTGTGGATTAAGTATTTAAGTGTGCCTATTACTGAACTATTAAATATACTTATATTACATAAACTCATCAATATGGAATCACATTTATGTATCAATATTTTTGAATGCCTTGCAAAAAAAAAAAAAAAAAAAAAAAAAAAAAATAATAATAATAATAATAATAATAATAATAATAATAATAATAATTTGTTCACATTATTATTTTGTATACAAGGGGCATTTGAAAAGTCTGTCCAAAATAAAAACTAGTTACGTGTTTAGGGTAAACATTTTCTATTTTTTGACATAGTCTCCTTTTAGACTTATACACTTGTCCAACACTGTTCTAATTTGTTGATCCCTTCCGAATAAAATTAGTTGTGCTAGTCTGCAAAATAGCTATTAGTTGCTGCAATCACCTCCTTGTCTGAATGAAATCTTTGTCCCACTTGCCATTTCTTCAAATTGGGGAACACATAGTAGTCCAAGGGAGCCAAGTCTGGAGAATACGGGGCTGGGGATGTGAAACAAGTTGGAATCCTATTTCCATTAATTTTGCGACCACAACTGCTGAGGTGTGTGCTGCTGCATTGTCGTGATGGAAAAGGACATTTTTTTTCAGTCCAATCACCGGCGTTTTTCTTGCAGCTCGGTTTTCAAACGGTCCAATAATGAGGAACAATATGCACCTGTAATAGTTTTACCCTTTTCCAGACAATCGATGATGATTATCGTTTGTGAATCCCAAAAGACAGTCGCCAACACCTTTCCGGCTGAAGGAATGGTCTTCACCTTTTTTGGTGCAGATTCTCCCTTGGTAACCCATTGTTTAGATTGTTGTTTGGCCTCAGGAGTATAGTAATGTATACATGTTTCATCCACAGTGACGAAACAATGCATAAAGTCCTGCAGATTCTTCCTGAAAAGCTGCAAACCATCCTTGCAACACTTCACACGATTCCATTTTTGGTCAAGTGTGAGCAATGGCGGAACTCATCTTGTGGATAGCATTCTCATGTCCAAATGTTTATGCAAAATATTATGTACCCATTCATTTGAGATGCCCATAGCACTAGCAATCTCATGCACCTTAACTCTTTGGTCATCCATCATCATATCATGGATTTTATCAAGGATTTCTGGAGTCGTAACCTCCACAGGGCGTCCAGAACGTTCAGCATCACTTGTGCCCATATGGCCACTCCAAAAATTTTCAAACTCCTTATAAACAGTTCTAATCAAAGGTGCAGAGTCACTGTAATGTTCATCAAGCTTCATTTTAGTCTCCCGAGGCGTTTTGCCTTTCATAAAGTAATGTTTAATCACCACACGAAATTCTTTTTCATCCATTTTTTGACAATCACTCAACCTCCTTGATTCACACGAATGTCAAACAAAAAGAAATAGACCAATATTGCTTAAACTTGGTGTACATTCTTTCCAAAGCTGCTACTAACTAAACATGACCTTGATACACGCCGGTGGTGCCACCTATTGGACTTTGTACGGACTTTTCAAATGCCCCTTGTATGGTATAGTGTTCTACAAAAGGTCTATATAGCATGTCAATGACTAGACTGAATCAATCTGAAGGGTCTATTTGCACTGAGTTAAAGAATGACTAGATATATGATGTAACTGAGATTTCCAATCAAAGTGGAAAATCTTTCTTGCAGCAAACTCCTCATACAGCAATTAATGCCCAAAACCTTTGGCACACTGTAGTCAGCATATGTAGGCACATCATAAATCTCTTGATACTTTTCTCTTTTTTCTCAGTGTCCAAACAGCTTTAGTAAAGGTGGTGACAAATTAAATAAAGGAATAAAACGTAGAGCGTAGTCTGCAGAAACATACATCACATAGTGCAATATGATTAACAATTTCTTCACTGCACAGTATCCTATATCCTATCTATGTTTCAAGAAGTCCATCCATTGATTGAGCCATAATGTGGAAATCCCCTTTTAGAGACAATATACCAAAGTGAATTTAGTCAGAACTTTTATGTTGGGAGCGTTCCACTACAACAAACTGCAAACGATATTCTGAATATATACTTACATATCACCTATAACAGTAATCTGCACTAACAGTTTATGTGATTACAGCACATCTGTTGCATTGTAATGTGACAATACATATACCAGGAGTATACTTATCACTATGCAGCTCATTACAAGATTAGTGGTTAACATTACTCTCTGTTCTTCTCCCATACTATTGGTATTTGTAATACCGCTAATGGTTTTAGTAATACTCTATTTACCAATTGGAACAGATGGCTTCTTGGTAACTGCTGGATCATCCTTTGCTGTGAACATGTTGGTGTCATTTGGATGGCTATCACAAGACAGTTAGGTTAATGGAGAATGAATTTGCTCCATATCTTCTTATGAGAGAGCACAACCCATGTCAAATGGTCATGGAGCAGCCGAGGCATGAACATATTTACAAGCAAGAATACACAGGGGTTCAAAATGGCAGAAGCAATGTGCCCTGTGGTGCCAGGTTGAGTTTCCATCCATGCCATCTGAAACAGTTCAGGAGAAAAATGAGTGGTGAATTTCAAAACATGTAGCAAATGAGTGACCATAAACTGCCAGCAAGTCCTTATATTATCTGCAGGTGAATAATAATGACCACCATACCAGGACTCCCCTCTCATCTTATGTAAGCATTATGCAATTATGATACCTGTACGTGCTTAAACTGTCTTCAGTTCCAAATGATTTCTGATGCATTTTTATAGAAATGTAATATGTATTTTACTTAAGTTTTATCATCCTTTAGGCTTCAAGTCTTGAAGCACTAATGCAAATATCTGTGTGTGCTGAATGGTACAGATATGGCTCTGAACTGTATAGGTGTTCAGAAATATGTTGCATTACATCAGTTCATTGCTAAAATCAGAGCCAACTGATGGTAGCCAGACATTGGGATTTTCTGATCATAGCATCTGGCCTTGAAGGTGGCTATTTTACGCAAACTGAGAACATTACATCACACAACTGATACAGTAGCCTGTAGAGAGCTTAGTGCCTTAAAGACATTGCTGAAAGCATGCCATACTCAGCTAGCATCAATGACATAGCCATGATTAGAGGCAATGAGATCCTGTGATTTGCCATTTTTGTGTCACATACACAATTAACACACGATATGAAAACACTTACTTATAGTCCACACTTAATTATTTCCCAAGGCTACAGAAGTGTTATTCATTCAACATGATATCTATCACTAATACAGTTGCTCGTCAGTGTAATCAGAACAACAGAAACACTCTCTTCATTACATTACATCTAAATAGCACCCACAAACTAAATCTTTTGTTCTATTATCATAAAGGTATTTGACATTCCATTCATTAGACACACTGATCAAATCTGAATGAGTGTTTTAACAACTATAAAAATGCTTTGAGAACTAAGTGTCTTGACAGAAAGAAGACTGATGAGACTGGAATAACTTAGTCTCATTCACAATGTATGTTAAATGAGATACATAATTACCAAATCTGCAATACCAACTTTCACTGCTTAATAAGAAAAGTAAACAATGGTGGAAATATTAGCTGACAATAATTTCAACCAGATGCCACAGAAAACAAATTTGTCACTTTCTAATAAAATTAAGGTGAAAGGCAGAGCAAGTGTACTAGTTACTGCTGCATATTCTCTTTTCTAGCAAAAGAATATTTGCAGTTATCACTGGAAAATGACTTCACAACATCATTGTGAGCTACTGTTTTACCCCACTAAAATTTTCATTATTATCATTGACTAAGAGTTATTTTTGAATTAATGCATACAGCAAAACTGATTACAACATTGTTATGGAATAATCCTGCTATGTAAAGAAAGCTATACTTATTTCACACCATATCAAAGAAAACTGAGCAAAATATGGCGTAAATTCCTCTTAACAGCATTCCAAAAGGAATCAGTAGAATCTGCGGGGTCGGACAAATACTCTTAGGTCTGTAGTTTCATTCAGTAACTGAGACATAATTTGGAACAAAATGATATGTCTTTGCTTGTGATGACACTACTAATGCACATTGTGGCAATTTATGCACACAGAGTAAACATGAGCTACAAAAATTAATGTAAATATGGTTTTTGAGACAAACCCTAGATAAAAAGTTTATGATACTTTTTAATCCTTTAACAATACTGGCATACAAATCAACTTTACTCACAGTGGCTGGTTAAAAATAATCTATACAATCCTTCCTTCTTTCCGAATTGTCTCACAGGCCATGACCAAATACGGTGACGTCTCACGTAACATTACCATCTTTCTTCTCTGAGGCACCACTCTCCATTATTGTATTCCATACAAGACCTTTATGGAAAGACATTTCATGAAAAATTACAAAAGTAACCTTTGAGAGAAGAAATAGAAAATTTTCACAGCAGAAAACTTTCAATTGTAAGATATTTTGGCTTTGGAGTTAAGTGGTAATATTCACATCACATATAGAAAAGTTTAATGTAAGTGGATAGATAAGAAATATAGTCACTTAACAGCAGTAGGAGAACACACATATACAAATCTCAAGGAAATTTGCAAACTTTGGCAAGGCTTAGAAAATGGGGATTGTGTCGAAAAGTCACCCAGAACTCCATGTCAGGGGAGACTTACCAAATGGGATGAGAAAGAAAGACTGATTGTTGGGGATTGCATTGGACTAAATTAGAAACCTAAGAGGTTGGAGATGGAAGATAGGGTAATAACCAAAACAGAGAACATGGACAAAATATTGTGCAGGGGTTAATAAGAGCAGAAAACTAAGAGAATTGTATGTGGTAGATATGGCAGAGAGGGAAAAAATGAACAGGTCAGAAAATAAAAGCTGTAGAAAACAAAAAGGGAGTGAAGAAAAAATGCAAGTAGTTACTGACAAGAAATGCTGACACTAAAGAAGGTAATGTAAATTAAGACCAGGTGGGCAGCAAGAATCAAGTTCATGCTGTAATGCGAGTCCCCACCTGCAGAGCTCTGAGAAGCTAGTGTCTGGGAGAATAATATAAATGGAATGTGTGGTAAAACGGGCTCTGAGGTCACAACTGTCATGTAGAGCATGCTCAGTATCATGTATCGGTGTAAACCCTCTGTCTATGTTCATTTATCTTGCCTGTTAAATTGGTGATAGTCATACCACTGTAAGAGGTAAACAGTGTTAACATAACAGTTGATACACTACTTGTGTCATATCAGAAACACAGATATATCCTTTGATAGTATATTTTTTACCAGTTGCAGAGGTAGTATAGGTGGTAGTAAGAGGGTGCAAGGGGCAAATCTTACATTGGGGATGGTGACAGAGGTAGGGGCCATAGCATAGGGACACAGGTTCAGAAATATCATGAAGTGTGACCAGAAGACTGCAGTGATTGGAGGGAGTGGAGCGTGTGGATGGGAGGCTGATGAAAAGCTATTGCAGGTGTGATGGGAAAAATATCAGGCAGAATCAACCCAATTTCAGGGTATGATTTTAGGAAGTTGTCGAAGTAGCTGATTAATACATTCAGGACTAGAATGATACTACATCATAACAGTCATGATATGGGAGTGTGTTTCACCACACATGCCATCTGAATTGTTCCCACAGACACTAGCATCTCGGAATTTCATAGGTTGGAACTGACATTGTGACATGTCATCGATTCTTAGCACCCACTTGAACTTAATTTATGCTTATTTATTTGGTCTCAGCATTTAGTGTCAATAACTATTCCTTTCTTCACTTCCTTTTACATCTCTATATTTTTATTTTCTGACCTACTATTTTTTTCTGCCTCACCTTACCTTTACCTCAAATAATTCACTTAGCTTTGCACTTAATCTCTCTGTTGCCTATTATCCCATCTTCCAGCTCCAAGCTCTTAGGTTTTCAAATATCACCTGGTGCAGTCCCTAACAACCAGCCTTTCCTTCTCATCCCACTCCATACATCACCAATGAACTTGGGTTCTGGGCAACTTTTCCATATGCTCCAAATTTCCTAAACCTTTCCAGTCCTTTTCCTTCATCCCTCTTCATCACCCTTTCACCCTTCTGCCAGATGGAGGAGCAACTGGCTCTGAAAGCTTACAGATTTCCTCAACCTTGTTATGTAGGTATTCTCTTGCTGACACTTGGTGATTAGATTTTTATCAATCCAGTTACATTATACGTTAAAATACTGATTATTTTTGTTGACATATGGTAAACTCTTTTATTCTATTTAACTCGTACTGTCAGACACAGATAAGAATATCCTTGCTTTGCTGTCAACAAGAGAATAACGTTTTCTTCAGTATTGCCACTTCACTACATGAAATTAGTAAAATGTTTCATATGTATGCTCTCACAAGGTCATTGTGCAAGAAAGAAGATATATTCACATAAAATTCCTTCAAAAACAACATTGTGTAAAATTTAAATTTTGTAAGTATTCAGTACAAGACATACCATGACCACATTATCACACAAATTAAAAAGCTGAAAATGAATCATAGATACAGAATTACTATTTTCAGTTAATATACCCCCTCCCAATCCAGGGTGCCATAAAGATCTTTCTCATCAGTAGACTAAGACGAAGTGTGCTGTAACAACTAATTGGAGTTTCTGGTTCCACAACAGTATGAAGTACTGCAGGGAATTGGTTTTCCTATAGCTTTTTGTTAATACTGGCGTTTCAAATTTATTTCATAATCTGTTTCATTTGCAGTGGTATGACTGAAAGATATAGTAGATTTCCATTTATTTTGTTACTACACAATTTAATGTAGCAAACACACACACATATCACCAGAAACAGATGTGAACAATACCATGAATGCAAATTGAAAATATCACAGCAATATGGAGAGTATGTTTGGTCAGGTGTGTATGCTAATGGAAGCGAGGAAAAGAGATTATTTATGTTGTTAGGAAGTAGTCCACAATTTTACAATGTTTGGTTAATTTTAAACTAATAGTGCTCAACAGACATGAAATAGAAGCAATCTGTGCAACATAGAGACTGGAAGTGTATCTGTTGCAACTTTTGTGTTTCAGGTACAAATGAAATGGACTTCAGATGTATTGGTAGTTATTTGATACTCCAAACTTTGCTTATTTCTTACTTATCAAACAATTTGCAAATAACTGTGTATACTGCACTACTGACAGTACTGAGGTACTGTTTATATTATATAAAGCGAAAGCTTGGCCTTTGTCTGCGAAGGAGATGGTGAGAAAGATGAAAGAGCAAGCAAGCTCCTGGCCCTGAGAATATTTTTTGAAGGCCCAAAGAACATTCATGTGGGTTGCAACATGTCAATGAATTTTCTGGTTGTAAGTGATTTAATAATAATAATCATCATCATCATTTTGTACATTTGGAGATAATTTACAGTGATAAGCTATACTTAAGGTTTTTTGTGAAGGTAGTTGCATCTTGGTTCTAGTTGTTATGTAACTTTTATTCATGAATATGGAGGAAAACATAAGCTTTACAGAACTGAAAAATATCTTTGACAATACATTTTGTCGGCTAAGTAAATTAATTACAGGGACCTAAATAAAAAAGTTATTGTGATAACATTACTAACAATTCTAAATATACCTTTATATCTACATAAATCTAAAAAAATTATGGAAATAACAAAACTTGTGCACAATGAACTTAGTGACATCAATCCAGAAACAAATCATATTTTCGTAGTAAACGTTAGTGCCATGTATTGGATTAGGTTGTATGGCAATTATTTAATTTCAAGCAATAAAAGGTTTCTTCTTCTCCTTAAGTTTCAAGTTTTGTAGTAGAAATAACACTAACAAAATATTTTACTTCATAGCCATCATCATACATTTTAAAGACTTGAGCAACATATTAGTGACCTCTCATGTCAGTTTTCTGCTCTAGTTTGACTAAAATGAAGTCCCCCTCTTCACTGTTTCATAACAGCACCCAAGTTGTTCCCAATTGTCATTAACAACATAGGCTCCAATGGACACACCTTGCAGTTTGCAGATGACATGACTTCATCCTCAAAAGGGGGGAACATATTTCAAGCTGTTCATCAAGTAGATGTCCTTCTCAATTAAGACAAGGCCTGGTACATCATGAACAAGATGAAAATTAATGAAGACAAAATGATGAGGCTGATATGCACACTAAGTGATACTGGAGCACTGGGTGACACAGCAGCTGTTAGGCTTCTGGGTTTTTTCTTTGATACCAAGTTAATCTGGCAACAGCACATCGAACATTTGCGTTTCAAACTCTTGTGGGTTCTATAACTTTTGACGAAACTAAAAAGTGCATTTTCACAGCAGTACCTACTAACAGTGTACTATGCAATGTTACACGGCCACTTCAGCTATGGGCTGTTACTGTGGAGCCATTCTGCCGACTGCAAGAATGAGCGTTATTACTAAAGAAAACAATGAGGATCATTGACTCAAGTAAAACGAATTATTTCCAGAATAGGCACTCTGTTTTCAGATAATAAATTTTAAGTTTCTTAGTTCACACAAAGACAAATCATGAGATATACAGAAAGAGAAATAAAGTTCATCAACACAGCACTCACTGTAAAGACAGTATAAACAGACCAAGATGCAAATTAACTACATGCAGAACAGTTTCCCAGTGGTGGCAATAAAAGTTTTTAATGCTCTACCTAAGGATATTCAGTCATTACCGATTGAACAATTTAGAACTAAAGCTTCTTGTTGTGGTCTTCAGTCCTGAGACTGATTTGATGCAGCTCCCCATGTTACTCTATCCTGTGCAAGCTTTTTCATCTCCCAGTACCTACTGCAGCCCACATCCTTCTGAATGTGCTTAGTGTATTCATCTCTTGGTCTCCCTCTATGATTTTTACCCTCCACGCTGCCCTCCAGTACTAAATTAGTGATCCCTTGATGCCTCAGAACATGTGCTACCAACCGATCCCTTCTTCTAGTCAAGTTGTGCCACAAGCTCCTCTTCTCCCCAATTCTATTCAGTACCTCCTCATTAGTTATGTGATCTATTCATCTAATCTTCAGCATTCTTCTGTAGCACCACAATTCGAAAGCTTCTCTTCTCGTCTAAACTATTTATCGTCCACGTTGCACTGGCATACATGGCTACACTCCATACAAATACTTTCACAAACGAATTCCTGCTACTTAAATCTATAGTCGATGTTAACAAATTTCTCTTCTTCAGAAACGCTTTCCTTGCCATTGCCAGTCTACATTTTATATCCTCTCTACTTCGACCGTCATCCGTTATTTTGCTCCCCAAATAGCAAAACTCCTTTACTACTTTAAGTGTCTCATTTCCTAATCTAATTCCCTCAGCATCACCCGACTTAATTTGACTACATTCCATTATCCTCGTTTTGCTTTTGTTGATGTTCATCTTATACCCTACATTCAAGACACTGTCCATTCCGTTAAACTGCTCTTCCAAGTTCTTTGCTGTCTCTGACAGAATTACAACGTCATTGGCAAACCTCAAAGTTTTTATTTCTTCTCCATGAATTTTAATACCTACTCTGAACTTTTCTTTTGTTTCCTTTGCTGCTTGCTCAATATACACATTGAATAACATTGGGGAGAGGCTACAACCCTGTCTCACTCCCTTCCCAACCACTGCTTCCCTTTCATGTCCCTCGACTCTTATAACTACCATCTGCTTTCTGTACAAATTGTAAATAGCCTTTTGCTCCCCGTATTTTACCCCTGCCACCTTCAGAATTTGAAAGAGAGTATTCCAGTCAACATTGTCAAAAGCTTTCTCTAAGTCTACAAATGCTAGAAACGTACGTTTGCCTTTCCTTAATCTTTCTTCTAAGATAAGTCGTAAGGTCAGTACTGCCTCACGTGTTCCAACATTTCTATGAAATCCAAACTGATCCTCCCCAAGGTCGGCTTCTACCAGTTTTTCCATTCGTCTGTAAAGAATTCCCGTTAGTATTTTGCAGCTGTGACTTATTAAACTGATAGTTCGGTAATTTTCATATCTGTCAACACCTGCTTTCTTTGGGATTGGAATTATTATATTCTTTTTGAAGTCTGAGGGAATTTCGCCTGTCTCATACATCTTGCTCACCAGATGGTAGAGTTTTGTCAGGACTGGCTCTCCCAAGGCTGTCAGTAGATCTAATGGAATGCTGTCTACTCCCAGGGCCTTGTTTCGACTTAGGACGTTCAGTGCTCTGTCAAACTTTTCACGCAGTATCATATCAACCATTTCATCTTCATCTACATCCTCTTTCATTTCCATAATATTGTCCTCCAGTACATCGCCCCTGTATAGACCCTCTATATATTCCTTCCACCTTTCTGCTTTCCCTTCTTTGCTTGGAACTGGGTTTCCATCTGAGCTCTTGATATTCATACAAGTGGTTCTCTTTTCTCCAAAGATCCCTTTAATTTTCCTGTAGGCAGTATCTTATCTTACCCCTCGTGAGATAAGCCTCTACATTCTTACATTTGTCCTCTAGCCATCCCTGCTTAGCCATTTTGCACTTCCTGTTGATCTCATTGTTGAGACGTTTGTATTCCTTTTTGCCTGCTTCACTTGCTTCATTTTTGTATTTTGTCCTTTCATCAATTAAATTCAGTATCTCTTCTGTTACCCAAGGATTTCTACTAGCCCTCGTCTTTTTACCTACTTGATCCTCTGCTGCCTTCACTATTTCATTCCTCAAAGCTACCCATTCTTCTTCTACTGTATTTCTTTCCCCCATTCCAGTCAATTGTTCCCTTATGCGCTCCGTGAAACTCTGTACAACCTCTGGTTCTTTCAGTTTATCCAGGTCCCATCTCCTTAAATTCCCACCTTTTTGCAGTTTCTTCCGTTTTAATCTACAGTTCATAACCAATAGATTGTGGTCAGAGTCCACATCTGCCCCTGGAAATGTCTTACAGTTTAGAACCTGGTTCCTAAATCTCTGTCTTACCATTATAATCTATCTGAAACCTTCTAGTATCTCCAGGGTTCTTCCATGTATACAACCTCCTTTCATGATTCTTGAACCGAGTGTTAGCTATGATTAAGTTATGCTCTGTGCAAAATTCTACCAGGCGGCTTCCTCTTTCATTTCTTAGCGCCAAACCATATTCACCTACTATGTTTCCTTCTCTTCCTTTCCCTACTGTCGAATTCCAGTCCCCATGACTATTATATTTTCATCTCCCTTCACTGCCTGAATAATTTCTTTTATCTCATCACACATGTCATCAAGTTCTTCATCATCTGCAGAGCTAGTTGGCATATAAACTTGTACTACTGTAGTAGGTGTGGGCTTCGTGTCTATCTTGGCCACATTCCTATTTTTTTATTCATTATTAAACCTACTCCTGCATTAGCCCTTTTTGATTTTGTATTTATAACCCTGTATTCACCTGACCAAAAGTCTTGTTCCTCCTGCCACCGAACTTCACTAATTCCCACTATATCTAACTTTAACCTATCAATTTCCCTTTTTAAATATTCTAACCTACCCACCCGATTAAGGGATCTGATATTCCACGCTCCGATCTGCAGAACACCAGTTTTCTTTCTCCTGATAATGATGTCCTCCTGAGTAGTCCCCACCCGGAGATCCGAATGGGTGACTATTTTACCTCCGGAATATTTTACCCAAGAGGACGTCATCATCATTTAGTCATACAGTAAAGCTGCATGCCCTCGGGAAAAATTAGGGCTGTAGTTTCCCCTTGCTTTCAGCCGTTCGCAGTACCACAACAGCAAGGCCGTTTTGGTTAGTGTTACAAGGCCAGATGAGTCAATCATCCTGCCACACGTTTGTCTGGCCTCTCAACAGATACCCCTCCATTGTGGTTGCACCTACGGTAGGGCTATCGATGTCGTTGAGGCACACAAGCCTCCCCACCAATGACAGGATCCATGGTTCATGGGGGTTTGGCAGGGGGGGGGGGGGACTAAAGCTTAGTGTATGCTAAAAGAGCAACTTTTTTACAGTACAGAAGAATACTTTTCCAGTAACAGAACAGTGTCTGACTGAGCTGCAACTCAGTGCCAACGAAAACAACAGCAACTCTGGCATTTCACTACATGAACACCCTATTATTGTATGTTATTTTGAAATTTAATTCTTAAATTTATTTTTTATGGTACTCACATTAATATCATTGTTTTAATTGTAGTATTTTGTTAGTTTACTGTAATAATATTATTGTAAACTTGACGCTGTCTCTCCAGCCAGGGCTGGTGAATGACACAGACCTGGTAATAAAGGTAATCATTACATCACCACTTCTGGACTTGTCGGTATCAGAGGAATCAATGTACTGGACATAATCAGTATCTTGAGATTTGGTAATGCTCTCTTCCGGTATTTGGCATTTGAGCTAAGGCTTTACTTCGTTGAATATATGTTTTCTCAGCAACTGTTTTGACCTTCTACCTTTTTCTGCATTATCTCACTACTGTTTTACTGGATGTTTGGTAAGGACAGTTGATTTTCTTTCAGTTTTACCTCTTGATGGTTTCCTTGCACCAGTCTTAGCATATGGACAAACCTGTGCAGAATCTGTAATTTCTGGCTGCTGATTTTGCCTGATTTGCAATATTCTCCACATTTCTTTGCCAGTGAGTCATCAGCTGTTTATTGCTGAATTGGTGGAGGTCTGTCCAATGTATTTGATGAAAACAAATCCAGGTACGTAAATATGTATGAATTGAAAGGTTTAATATTGCTAACACTAAAGCTTTTCAAGATGTTTCCGACAACAAAAGCCAAAGGTTATACTAACCCTACAAGGCTGCAATGTCTTATACGGTAATCCAGGGTGCACCAGCAGGTTTGTCTACGAAGTTACTCACTATATTCATGGTGTTAAATGAACCAATCCATCTAACCCAACATTTTATTGGCCCAGTTAACCTCACCTTTATCTTACCAAAAATCTTCAAAATAGTGTGAAAATGGCTCCATGCACAGCTTACATTTCATGGTGTATCAAAAAGCAATAAACAGTTAATTTTGCTGAGAAACAGAATTGTGTATTATTGCTGATCAAAATTTTAGGAGAACTATTAGATGGTAAGAAACAATTTCGCATTTTTGTATGCATCTCATAGTTCAAATGGTATTTCCAGTCAGGCGGTACTTCCAGCCTAAGGAAATGACTTTATGGTATGAAAAAATAAATTTCCTTCTTAAATTGTTAATTAATGTGATGGTCCAGTTAACCTGAGGTTCAGGTAACCGCAATCTCCCCTACCATTTTCAGCATTTTAATAGTTCTGATAAGTGGCACTATAAGTCACTATACAAAGGGTAGGTCATTAAATGACACATAAGTTTCCACCAAAGAAATCCTGATGTAGGCTACACAGTTGACATTTAATGGATCCCTCATAAAAGCACTCTGTCTTCAGGCCACGAGTGGCCTACCGGGATCATCTGACCGCCGTGTCATCACCAGTGGAGCAGGGGTGTAGGGCCAGCACACCACTTTCCCGGTCGTAAGACGGTATTCTTGACCGAAGCCGCTACTGTTCGGTCGAGTAGCTCCTCAATGGGCATCACGAGGCTGAGTGCCCCCCAAAAACGGCAACAGCACATGGCGACCTGGATGGTCACCCATCCAAGTGCCGACCACGCCCAACAGCGATTAACTTTGCTGATCGCACGGAAGCCGGTGCATCTACTGCGGCAAGGTCGTTGCCTAATGGATCCCTCATAGACATTATAATTACAATAATTTAACACTTGTATGTCGAAAACTTATTGGATGTAAATAGGGTTTTTTACAGTCTATGTTTCACTTTAAGAGAGGTAACAAGCAAAACAATGTAAATGCATAAAATAAAAACTCCTGATATTAATACAAAGTATTTGTTTAATTTGTATAATAAATGAGTTTTTTCTCAAATCCAGTAAATTAATTATATTGCAGTACTGATACTGTTTTTCCAACAAGTTCAGAATCATTGTAAAATATCTTTGATTTCTCCTAGCAGTAAGATTAAACTTTAACATTCATCATAGTAGTATTTATTAGAATGAGCTACTTCAGCTAAAGAAGTACCAGTACTGGTACGTGAGAATCAATGCTGTACTAATAACGTAACTACATAACTTTCCATGCTCCAAGTGATATAAAACTGAGGAAATACAATAAGCATGTTATGCATCAAGGGTAAAAGAAGAGTAACGAACAGAATAGTACACAGAAGGAAAGACAAGTGTACAGCAAGGCTTCTTTGTCTCTGCAGGAGTTGCTTCTCTCCACCTTTTGAAAAAAGATTCAGTCCTGCCTAGCACGTATTCTAATAAACATGTCCGAATGTTTTATGTTCTGTCCTGCAGTTAACAGTTTCCATTATCCCATATAATGGAATTATTTTGTCACTCGCTATCATGGATATTTTCCATTAACGACATCTTTACTACTGTACTTCTTAGATAATTTTTGCCAGGATAAAGTGTTATTTTGCTAATGGAAAACTACTGAAACTGAAGACAAATAACATGCATTTATGTGTAGAAATTCGTTATTGTCTAATCATACAGAGTCGTAATCAACACATCATTTATGGCTATAGAATCGAAAGCATCGGTGAAGTTTATTTTCTGATAAAATGAGGCAACTTCGTACCACTGAGAAAGTGGATCAAAGTGGCTCCCCAGTGTTTTCATTACTTTGTTTTAGACCTAATTCATTTTGGGATGGATCGTGTTATGCTGAAAATGCGTAATGCTAGGAAGATAGGGCATGTGAAAGAATGCCTGAAATCCATGAGAAATGGTACTTGCTGGAAATGTCACAAAATGCTTCTAAAGCAGTGCCAGGTACTAGTAAACAACCGAAGAAGAGAAAAATCTAAACAGTGTTTGATTATTATAGCGAGGGATGACCTACTAAGAGGACAAATTCTTGGTGGAAGTTCGGAAGAAGACTGGGAAACACACAGAAGAAATCAAATGGAAGTGAATAGAAAATGAAGTGCCCCTATCAAAACCATAGAAAAAACTAACACCAATCAGCAAGCAGACTCGTGTGTTTGTAGATATACAGAATGAAAATGAATATTATCGTCGTGTTATAGGAAGTTTTAGCAAAGATGGTGCAACCATAAATATCATGACGGCATCTTTTCATAATTACAAATTACCTGTAAATAAAGATATACTTTTTCACATATAGGAGAATTTAATTGAACGTATAAACATTTCAAAATGTTTAAATGAAAGCGGTATGGTGATGAATTTATGCAAAATGTTTTCCGGATGTAGTTACTGACATTTTGACATACCAGCATACCTAATGATACACTGGCCTCTTGTTTGTTAGCAAAACAACATTAAATTCTGTTTACATTAGTTACCATTTTTAAATATTGAATGAAAAAGTTGCACTACACTGCTTTTTTATTATGTTTTCCCTTTCATAAGAAAAACTACACCACCAATGATTGATTGATTTATTTATTCATCTGTAGAACAATATACATTCATGGTGGTTTACTATGGTCCTATAAGGTAGAAAAATGAATTTTAAAAAGCGTAATATTGCCCCAAGCTATTATACAATCGTACAACAATGTCTATAATATGCAGAGCAAAGAAACCCAACGCAGGGACTACTTTACTCCAACTTTTAAAACGTTATAGAATTTCAAAAGCTAATCTTGGACGTCTTTCTATGTGGATGTCTTTCTATGTTACTAGATGGTTTTTACGTTGCTCTAGAATAAACTTTCCTCAGTTCCAAAGGCTATTTTACAAAACTACTATATATTATATGAACTTGTTTGAAGAACTGTTCAAAAGTGGAGCAAAGTGATTCCACTTTACGATAGTGAATAAAAGAACTGAAGCGAAATATATTCTGGAAAGAATATACAGCAGGCAAAGTAGGTGGAGGAAAAGAATTATTATTATTACGTGTAGACGCTGATCGTCATTACACATAAATGTTTTTCTTTCATTTCAGTTGTTGTTGATTCTTTCCATTGTGACCGCTACAATTTTCAAAATGGCTTCTATTCATGAAATTTTGTTTTTACCCCTACCAGCAGTATTCGTTTCTCTATCAGTTTATAAACATTTATATTTGTAAATTCCTCACAACTTTGTACACTTTGTGCACCATATCGATTACTTTATGGTACGTAAAAGAAATAGTCCAATGAAGGGTCACTAAAGGAACTCCTATAAACTTAAATGGCAGCCATGACAGTGTCATTTCCTTCGCTTAAGAAGTCTTCAGACTACCCCTGTTTTTCTCAACATTTCTTTAAACGTTTATGTACTCAAGCAGAACCATTGCCTTATGATGTACTTTAATTTACAGGTGTAACGGAATTATATTTCTGTATTACTTTTTTGATAAATCGAAAAACTGGAGTTTCTATTCCTGCAATGGCTCTGACATCTTGAGAGGCTCAGTATAATCAACCATACTCTACATCAAAAACGTTAACTTCACATAATTTGAATTTTCAGTACTGCACAAGTATGCAGTACAATTCAATGAAATTACAACAAATGTGGAACAAAGAGCAGATGGATTCGCTCAGATTTTTCGATACCAATATAGGGGTAAAGTTACCATAATTTCCGTGCCTTAGACCTAAACTAAAATTTTTAGCGATAATAATGACAGGAATTAGGTTGTAGAATAGGTTATGAGAAATTACGAAGAAAAATTTTAAAAAAATCATTCATAGCTTTGAATTTTTGCAGTAACATGTGTCACTGAAAGTAATGTACTTACATAATTTCTCAGCGATAAATTTACGCCTTTCTTTTTGGATTACAACTCTAAGTGACCAATGCTTCGTAACTTGTTGATTTCAGTCTGTACCTGGAAATATTTAGATTACATGTACCGTTATTTGGGGATAGTTACAAATAAAATAGATAAATAAATAAATAAATTCTGAAAACTTGTTTCCCAGTGGCTTTACAAAACTTTGCATTAGCATTGTGGTGTTTCCTTAATAGTACTGCTTAACTAAATAAGTTTCATATAATACTGCATGAACAGAAAATATTTACGAATTACTTACGTCAATCGTAATAATAAATTATAGTGATAAAAATTGTGTAGACATATACCATCGATTATTTTTCTCATGTAAGTACAAGACTGATTAAATGCCGATTGCACTGAAGCGCGAGCAATAGCGGCAACAGCATCCACAAATAGCGCCACATTGATCCCCTTCCAGAGAAATTATTGTTTAACGTCGCAGCCAACGAGTTAACATTTTAACTCGTTGGCTGTAGCATTTTGTCTCTGTCAGTCAGGTTGCCAACTCGTACGATAATTTTGCGAACATACGATTAGTTGAACGCTTGTACGATGTATAATACTACATTGAAAGATACCGGCCAAACACACAATTCCGTTGTCTTGCTTGTCACAGGGAAATGACATGAATATAAATAATTCCCAGAGATAATATATAAACCGTGCTCTGCAATAACAGAGTCAATCAGACCTAAGGCAGAAATAACTATTGTCACTTGCTGTCGTGTCGGGCTTTTCGCTAGTGTATTCACACTTTCAGTCCAATTACTAATCGTGAGCTCCTGTACGGGTATTACAGTAGGAAATTAGGACTGAACTATTGTTTAACAAAATGCGTGATTCCATAAGTGAGGAAACGGGCAAGAGAAAAAGCTGTGCATATCCAGAAAAAAAGGACAAAAGCTCAACAATACCGCTACACAAAAAACAGAAGTACGGAAAAGAACGGAATTCCGTTGTTGGCTCTGATCCGATAATACGATGTTATTCATGCGCTGTGTGTGTTGTGGGGCTCTCTTTTTATAGCAGAACTATTGGCGGTGAAATGCCATGCAAAAGGTGCTGAACACTAAATACTTAAGAAGGATCTTGGGTTTGGACAAATTCAGAGAGCCTTGTTTCGGTACAGCAATACAACAACTATTGACTGCAGGAAAGAAAAAGAGAGAGTGGCTGAAATACGACAGTGTCCTGTTTACGCCAAATGTCAGTACAGAAGCAGGGATTAGCGATCATGATGTTATTATAGCAACTATGATTACGAAAGTTAATAAATAAGTCAATCAGGCTAGGAGAGTGTTTCTGCTAGTAGAGCAGATAAGCCGTTATTAGCATCTCACTTGCATGGTGAATTGGTATAACTTAGTTCCAGTACGATGGATGTAGAGGGATTATGGGCGAAGTTTAAGCAGACTGTAAACAGTGGTGTGGATAGTTATGTCCTGGTAAATGGATAAAGCATAGAAAAGACCCGCCACGGTTTAATAACGAAATTCGGAGGATGCTGAGGAAGTGGAGGCTGTTGCACTCTCGGTTCAAAAGGGAAAATACAAATCACGACAAGCGAGAGTTAGTACAGGTTCGTGCATCTGAGAAAAGATCTATGCGCGAAACATACAACAACTACCAGCGTCACACCTTAGCAAAATATCTGGCAGGGAACCCGAAAAAACTCTGATCTTATGTAAAATTGGCAACCGGGTATAAGGCTTCCATTCAGTCCCTTGTTGACCGGTCTCGTGTGGCAGCTGCAGATAGCAAAACGAAAGCCGAAGTTTTAAATTTCACGTTCAAGAAATCGTTCACACAAGAGAATCGCACAAACATAGCGCCATCTGACCGTCGGACAGACAACCGTATGGACGACATAGTAATAAGCATCCCTGGCATAGAGGAACAACTGAAAGATTTAAAAAGCAAATAAAGCACCAGGTCCGGATGAAATCCCAGTTTGATTTTATAAAGAGTACTCTTCCGTATTAGCCCCTTACCTAGCTTGGATTTATCGTGAATCTGTCGGCCAACACAAAGTCCAAAGCGACTGGAAAAAAGCGTTGGTGACTGCAGTATATAAGAAGGGTAAAAGAACGGACCCACAAAATTACAGACCAATATCTCTGACTTCTGTTTGCTGCAGAATCCTTGAAGACATTGTCCGTTGCAATATAATACACTTTCTTGAGACTAAGAAGTTTATGAGCACGAATTAGCATGATTTTGGAAAGCATCACTCATACGAAACTCAGCTTGCCCTTTTCTCACATGATATACTGTGAACTATAGGTGAGGGGCAACAGGCAGAAGCTATATTTCTAGATTTCCGGAAGGCGTTTGATATGGTGCCCCATTGCAGGCTGTTAACGAAGTTACGAGCATATGGAATAAGTTCAGAGATATGTGAGTGGCACGGATACTTCTTAAATTACAGAACATAGTATGTTGTCCTCGATGGCTGATGTTCATAGAATGAAGGGTATCGTCAATAGCGCCCCAGAGAAATGTTATTCGTACATAAATGATTTGGGGAACAGAATAGGCAGCATTCTGCGGTTGTTTGCTGATTATGGCATGGTGTACAGTAAGGTGTCGAAGTTGTGCGATTGTAGTAAGATAGAAGACGACTTAGACAAAATTTCCGGATGGTGTGGTGAACGGCAGCTAGCCCTCGATGTGGAAAAATATAAGTTAATGCAGACGAGTAAGAAGATATAACCTGTGATGTTCGAATACAGTATTAATAGTGTCCTGTTCAATGAACTGAAGTCGTTTAAATATTTTGGCATAACGTTGCAAAGCGATAGGAGATGGAATGAGCGTGTGAGAACTGTGGTAGGGAAGGCGAATGGTCGACTTCAGTTTATTGGGAACATTTTAGGAGAGAGTGGTTCACCCGTAAAGGAGACCACATATAGGATACTGGTGCGACCTGTTCTTGAGCACTGCTTGAGTGTTTGGGATATGTACCAGGTCCAATTGAAGGAAGCAGTTCAGAGATGGGCTGCTCGATTTGTTACCAGTAGATTCGAACAACATATAATTGGTAACGGAAATGCTTGGGAACCCAAATGGGAATCTCTGGAGGGAAGGCGACATTCTTTCCAAGAAACAATTTTGAGAAAATTTAGAGAGCCGGCATTTGAAGCTGACTGCTGAACGACTTAACTGCCACCAACATACATTGCGTTTAAGGACCATGAAGATAAGAAACGAGAAATTAGGGCTTATACGGAGGCATGTAGATAGCCCTTTTTCCCTTGCTCTACTTGTGAGTGGAACCGGACACGAAATGACTAGTAGTAGTACAGAGTACCCTCCACCATCCACCGTACGGCGGCTTGCAGAATATCTATGTAGATGTAGATGTAATGTTGCTCTAGTCTAAGACTTGAATCTAAACTAGATGCCCTCTGCGAGACCAATTATAGTGACCCTGAAATTGCTAAGTCATTTAACTTAGGTCGAACTAAAGCTACATAATTATTGTGAAAAATGTGATTGTTAAGTTTGACACAGAGCAGTTGGCAGATATTTTGAACGAAGTGAATTTTAGCATCATAGCTGACGAGTCTGCTGATATGTAGTAGCAAATACAAAAAAAAAGTTGAAGCAAAGTTTTTGAAGTTTGCACAGGGTCCAGTCAAAGACTGAATAGAGATCAAGCATGGAAACAAGAAGCAGGTGTACTGAACTGTGAAAAAATAACAAAATTGAAACAGTGAACGGTCCAAGCTTAACAAGTACAACGTCAAGCACACAAATGGAGCCACGGTGTTGTGGTTAAGTGGTCGCAGTGTAGGAGTGTCAAGCAAATGAGAAGTGTTCGATACTCTTTTATGCCAATTTTTTAAAATTATTTTTTTCATATAAATATCAACTATCAGTCCTGTCACTGAAATGTGTGTTCTCTTTCTGTAGGCTTGGTAATTGTCATACTATACGTTGATTATAGAATATGAGTCACAGGGTAAGAATACATTACTTGGAAAGTAAATGTGGTGAATAGTGAGAGCAGGCGAGATACCACAGAGACACCTCACAGAAATGAAAACAACAAGTAAACGGCTGTGAACGATGTTACAAAAAGGAATTCAGGAGTCAGAACTTCCAAAACGGAATGCAACTTCGAAAACGTTAGAAACATATGTTTTGACAGAATACAGGGAAAACTTCATCATTGTGAAGCTGTTGCGTTCATGTTTTGCAGCTTATGTCACAAACTATTATGTTTCATCATTTCTTTGGGAGTGATCACATTCACATTCATACAAACTCCTAAATTGGGCAAGGCAGCATATGCCACTCACCAACCAGGTGTACAAACTATGTGTGTCGATAAGAGATTTCTGTCATGTGACACACATACTGTCACTAATGCCGTGCGTAACACACCAGACATGTTTTCTGGTGGAGTATTCAGTTGACTTTTTGTCTTGTCATCAAATGTTCCCGGTTCCCATTCGGAAGCCCTTCCTTTCCACTGCTGATAGAGTAGTTGCATAGAATCAGCTTTCACTATAGGTCTCTTCCTTACACCTCACTGTTGCAAACGGACGTTATACCATGACACAGACATAAATCTGAATACAACGAAGACATACATCAATTACCAGGAAGGCAGTTCACAATTTTGTGAAGAAGTAATGCACAATGTAGCTTTGAACACAAACCCATCCGCTATGTAGTCCGACTCCATTGCCACTTAACCCTGACGCCGTGGCACTCCACTAGTAGTGGGACAAAGTTCATTTCAGTCAGTTTTGTTAGTGCACATTGCCTACACCAAAAGCATGTATGCACTCAGGGGCAGACCTATTGTTCAACTTAGATTGACAGGTACTTAACATATAGTTTTCCTTTGATTGACAGGTACTTAACGCATTGTTTTCCTTTGATTGACAGGTACTTAACCTATTGTTCTCCTTTGACTGTCAGGTCCTTAACCTATTATTCTGCTAAAAGGATCCTACCTTTTTATTGACAGGCACTTAACCTATTGTTCCCCCATGAAAAGCAAACCCACACCCTTCCTCTCGCTGCTACATGTACAAATTCAGATCTGAGTTATTGGAGAACCCCTCTCACTCTTATCACTTTTATTGACTACTTAATTAAACGGATCAATTATTTAATCTTTCCCCCTCTGGTAAACCCCACTCCCACCCTCCCTCCCGGAAACAGGCGCGAAAAAAAATTCAAATGATTGGTCATTTTGAGGGAATTCGATTGTTCTGTATCGAAGATTGTTTAAACTATTTAGAAAATGTGTCAAATATTGTTTATTTAAACAATTTTAATGGATTCAAGGCAGTGTATGAAATACATGGAAATTCGTGGAGAGGAAGGAGGTCATAACAGGAAAGTCAAGGGATATTTTTTATTTATACAAAATTCAGTTTTTGGGGTCGGATTTCACTTGCTCATCATTCTCTGCTGTTTGGAAACATGTAGGTCTTGTAAGAAGTAATTACACAGGGCAAACATATTGCATACCGGTAGCCTAATGTTCGCCACTGTACTCTGGATGTCTTAACCTAATACTGTACAACAAAAGCAAACCGGTGCTTTTTCATTCATTTTTTTACATCTTTGGCCCTTTGTCAGCACTTAACGTATTGTTCTGTTAAGTGGTTTTCCATGTCACCCCCATTTCCTTAAAATATTGTACCTCGTTTGATACCAAGTTAAGCAATTAGTTATGTCCTCCCACCATTTTCTGGTACACTTTTCGAATTTCACATGCTTGTGAACGACATTTCTGGGGCATTCTTCATTGTCAGCCAGCCACTTAAACTATTGCACTGCATTTAACAAAAAAATTATGAAAAGTCATGAATTGTTCTGCACTTAACCTCCTATTCTGCTCCATGTCACCCACTCAAGCACACCCTCCCCTTAACTGTTGTACAGCTAGCACCACGGTGCTATAAAAAAATTATGCAAATTAATTAAATCGATATTCTTCACATGTATGGGATAGTTTTTCATAATTTTCAGCATCCTATTGGTTGGTGAAATCGATGGAATATAGATTACACAAAAGATCGCAAGGAAAAAACACATCTAACCACCCAACACCGATGCCGGAGTCTGGGTGCACCAGCAGTGCCTGCGAAGTATGGATGCAGTCGTCAGCTGCCAACCAATGCAATGGTGTTGGTTCGGGTCCCACAAGGATGAGACAGCGGCATCTGTTTCATACTTGACACCCGTGGAACTCCTGTCGAAATACGTGTTCAACTAGTTACCATTGCTAGCACGATGATGTGTAGTTGCAGTGTGGGCTCTGCACAGAGAGAGATGTTCCAATGTTTCCCAGAATAGCAGAGGATTCTTTGTTCCTAGTAATCCTAACGGGGCAGCCTGTTCATCACTGAATTTACCTGCCAAACTGCTGCTGCTACCAGTGAGGGATCACTGTCCGCCATTTTTCCTGTAGACGAGACTTCCAGTATTAAAATTATTTTGTGCAGATCGCTACATCGCACTGACAGTTAAATCCTGCAAAAGTTGTCTATAGTTAATCAAATAAATATGCGACTTACAAGAAAATTGGGAACCAGGAACTATTTACCAGTGTAACTACAATTAAATATTAAGATTACTGCTGCAGTCTGACACTGATCGATGTACAGGTAATGTCTCCTCTTGACAGCTGTGGTTCTGGAACAAATCTCAGTATCTATAATGCACATAATTTTCCACATAAAAATCTCTCTCATACCCTTGCGGTAATCAATGCGTTGAATCTATACATTCGTCACGATACGACACACATTCATTTTCTGGTCATGCCACAATATAAGCCACAGCAACATTACACTGCAAAATATAAACTTTTTACACAAACAGTGCAGTCATCTTTTACATCTTTACAGTGCCCAAAAAAATTATGATACGCCTACACTCACACTGGCTATATGTCTCGATTCTCCTCAGTCCTAGGAAATTATCTGACAAAGTCCTCGAATCAGCGCTTCTGGAAGGTGCTGCATCCTGCCAAGATTATCTCAAACAAGTGCTATAAACGACAGACGTCCTGCACAATGTGATAATGAATACCGCATCTGTGGATGTAATGCTCGGAAAGACACCACAATTTGCATGTTGGTGTACTGTAATCAACATCACTATCAAAAATGGTTCAAATGGCTCTGAGCACTATGGGACTCAACTGCTGTGGTCATAAGTCCCCTAGAACTTAGAACTACTTAAACCTAACTATCCTAAGGACATCACACACATCCATGCCCAAGGCAGGATTCGAACCTGCGACCGTAGCGGTCGTGCGGTTCCAGACTGTAGCGCCTTTAACCGCCCGGCCACTCCGGCCGGCAACATCACTATCGATAAAACAACAAGGAAAATGCGAGGGTACACTTAGGGGTGTCCATGAGGGCACGTACTGTTACAGCCATATTGTCCATCCTGTTTGTACACTATAGCAGGTCGAATAGAACACTTGCATTGCTGTATTGTGCAGCTGTTTCCGAATTGCATCTGTCACCGCTTACTTTCGCATATACTCCTGAATGCATTGAAATCACAATTAACAATGTCCAATCTATCCTCTCATTACGAATAGACATACATATTTTGTTTTTTGTTTTTATGTGAATAGTAGTTTGATTACTTCCCACAAATGTATGTCAGAACATAAGCCACGATACCTTTACATTCAAGCAGCAGATTGTGCACCACCAATTAAATGTTGCAAAGTGGCCCACGGATCATCAAATAGGGAAAGACTCTTACTGAATTACTCTGCTCTGCGACTGAGGACAGGTGCTTGAATATTGGAGTGTGAAACCAATCTCCAACCCAGCAATGTATCACCACGTACTGTGATAATGTAGTAAACATACAATTTCTATACTGCGCCATGTACACTAGCTATTCATATCTCTAGTGCTATGCATTCGGTAGAAATGATGTCTATGATTTGGAATCAAGTCTTTCTATTCAACCACATACCTGAATTGGATCCTATGGAGAAGTCCTTTAATGATTACAGCCACTAGTGAATCATATTTCTGGCACTCTCATATCTCGAAACGAGCCACCTTTCTCGAACATATCTGCTACAGTAAAATTCCAACATGGTTTTAGGTAGCCCCTATGCATCTTGAAACTACCCCTCAGATTCTATGTTACAGACCCTGTAGCTGTGGGCATGTGATTGTTCCAATGTAAGTCGGAACTGAGTACAAGTTGGAGAAAGGTATATCTACCACCTTTTACAACCTGTAGGCCAAGTTGAGTTACTGTGACAAAACTGTGGTTTTACCATTGAACAGAAACGAAGCATGCTGCTGCAACACGAGATAGTATAAAATACAGAACGGGAACTGGGGAAAGGACGTGGATTTTGCTACTGCATTGCGGTGCTTCTCTAAACAACATCCAGGTACTACATCAGAGATCCATGTCCCTCAGGGCCCATTCACACCTATCACCCCAACATTCTATCATTGTTATTCTGTTCCATCCACCAGAGAAAAATTACGAACTATAAAAACTCCACTAACTTCATCCGATAGAGAACTCGACGAGAATTTGACCGCGTCTCTCTCCTCCCATAGATCGAAAACAAATGCCGTATGCATGCTTGCATCGAGCACTTATGACGATCCTACTGAAAATACAGGTATTGATCCACTGCGCAGACCAGTTTAAAGTTTCATCACCTGTATTGTAGCAGGATGACCGCATCCAACAGACTATACTGTAAGCCGCAAGAGACACTTTCTGTGACCCTGTGTCGTAGTTTGAAACATTGTTTTCTTCTACCGTAACATGCTGTGTACACTGCCATGCATTTTGTTTTTCCTCACGGCTTAGAGGTCTGCGTCAGGTTCTAAACTGACATTAACAAGTTCTGATCCATTGCCTCTAGCAGAAAACTAGATGTTGCATGGTGTAAATCACGTTGTTACTGTGGCTAAGATAATGCGCCACACACACACAGGATGATTTTAAATAAAAGACAGTTACAACATAAGGAAACTGGAAGAGTTTGTCATCGTTGTGGAGAGTTTCCAAACTGCTGTCCGATAGTGACTGACGACTTCTACATTGAAACTCATCAGTCACAGTGACGGAATAGCTGATGGCTCTGCATTTCGTTTCGTCTGATTCTTTACATTGCAGTAATGTACGTGATTGCTATCCATCCCCAGAAGTTGTAATCCCTCCACAAAAACACTTTCTCCAACTCAAAGAAGCAATGTCAGTCAATCATTATGTGGTAAACAACAGCATTTCAGTGGACGGATGGGGTGGTAAAGACACCACTGATGTACTCTAATAATAAGCATCACAGTTGATAGTGGAAACAATTTTAGCAGTTTTACTGTAATTTCAACACTGAGCAATGCTGCAACAGCATGTTTCCCAATTTCAGTATCATAGCTAAACCGCCCCCTCTCTACTTTGCGAGTATCATTGCAAATGTAGATTGATGACTGTGCAGTATGTCCAATGACTGTTAATTGTCGAATGTATACATCATCAAAGTATACCACGCAGCGCTTTACGTATTTCTAACGCCTCGAGCATAGTGCTTAATTTACAATCTGTCTCTGTGCTGATGGGGTCACAGAGTATTCTCGCAGTCGTAGGGTAAAATTAGAGACTGAAAGACCCCCTTACACTGTCATTGACCAACCCACTCTGCAGCACCATTACTGATTTAATTTGCCGGCCTGTGTGGCCGAGCGGTTCTAGGCGCTAGATTCTGGAACCGCGCGACCTCTACAGTCGCAGGTTCGAATCCTGCCTCGGGCACGGATGTATGTGACGTCCTTAGGTTAGCTAGGTTTAGGTAGTTCTATGTTCTAGGGGACTGATGACCTCAGAAGTTAAGTCCGATAGTGCTCAGAGCCATTTGAACTATTTGATTTAATTTGCAACCGACCAGAAGTAGACTGCTACATTCCATGTCTCGTGAATGAATGGAGGTTGTCGAGTCCTTGCCCATCCAGGTACATTAGATTTCTCCAGATGCACCAATGTCGAGGGGGTTAGCACCCCTCATCGGTGTATAGTAACAGATTTGAAAGTGTTGTGATGTAATAGCAGACGATTAAGAAGAACAAGAAACGGGAGATTTTTATGCGTGATGGAGCTCCAGATGGATGGAGTTCGAAGCATTTTACGTAAATCAACTACGCTATCAACTGTAAAGTATTGTTCTAGAGTCTAGGATCAGTGCCTTGAAAGTACTGGTAAGAGAGATCACAAACACACGCACTTAAAACAGGCTATAATGTTCGGTTGCTTAAGTTTGCGGCCTATCAGTCCTGTTGAATATATTTCCAGCGTATGACATACATCCTTCTTGCAGGTTTCTCTACGATAAACTATGGTATCGAACCGTAAAACGAGCACAATACTTCCTTAAAACAGTGGCTCAGTGTGATACATGTCCAATATAGCTTTCCAGAAATGTACAGCATCCACTGTCCACATCTGATCACAGTTCAGCAATTATACTATGCCCACATCAGTCCTATATAAAATGCTCGTTAGTAACGGAGACTACCTCTTACAAGGAAACAGATAAACGCATACCAGCGGCATCCGACATGTGAAATTACAAGTCATGCCACCTCTAACTATGTAAAGAGCACATCTGTCAAGCAGATGTATACACAGGGGATTGTAGTGTCTCACATACACCTATCGCTAACTTAGTTATGAAACTGAAGTATCGATTTTACGCGTAAGATGCGACAGGAGAATGGAGTACATCGCATAAATTATCGTTCATTTAGAGGAATGTGTCACATTTCATCACATGTGAAATGGAAGTCCTCTGATGACCGAGAAGTTTACTGTTAACGATCGCAAATAGACACTGTTCTAAGACCCACACAGAACAACCGGTTGTATACAATTCGAATGCAGGCTATGTCACACATCAGACGTATCCTGACGGAAAATCAGGGGAAAAAATGGTCAAATGACCTGCAGCAACTTCTCCCTCCTTCTCTCCCTCTCTCTAGAATGAATCATCAGTCTACCATTAAATCGTACCTCGTTACAACTCCATCTCAACTGACCAATCCATCCACTCTATGTCATCCTTTAATGCAGAAGCAAGTAAGTTTAGAATCAGATGGTTCTCTGTCTTCCTGAAAAGCGCCAAATACAATAGTCAATTCACGCGTATCACTGTTTCCTCAATAGACATGCAATAGAATACTGGCTCAATGGAAAAAAAGTGACTGTTTCCCTGGTTCCCTTGGCTTCTATTTCGATGTTTTATCGGATACCTCTTGCTGTCACATGCTTGTTCCCTTGTACAAATTGTTCTGCTCCAAACAGAAGACATTCAAGTTCTTCCCCAATTTCCCTGCATTTCGGTGTAGGCCTATATTCCATCAATATATACGTTATTTTCCGCAGTTCTATCGATTTTTTATGTCAGTTCTACCCATGCAATCATGACATAACCTCTCATTCCATGTTCTAAAATTGTTTGTAAATGTAGTACAGCTGTCAACACCTAGCGCAAATGCACTGATTGGAAGGTATAGTATAGCACAGTACTTGATTGTATCCAGTCGCCTCCACCCCGCATATTCCACATTTGCAGAGTGACTGCTCTGTTTTCTGTATATCTGTGTATGTGCATGTGTCGCAGACACCGTTGGTTACCACATAATGATTGACTGACATCGCTTGTTTGTATTAGAGAAAGAGTTTTGGTGGAGGGACAACACCTTCTTGAGATGGATAGCACTGAAATGGCGATCATGTACATGACTACAATAAGAGGAATCAGTCGAAACGGAATACCAGAACTATCAGCTATTCCCTCACTGTGACAGATGAGTTTCAATGTAGAGGTTGTCAATCACTTTCGGACAGCAGTTGGGAAAGTCTCCAAATGCCGACAAACTCTTCCAGTTTTCTTATATTGTAACTCTCTTTTACTTAAAATCATCCTGTGTCTGGTGTGTTATTTTAGCCGCAGTAGCAACATGACTTCTAGTTTTCTGCAACAGGCAGTGGATCAGAACGTGTTAATGTCAGATTAGAACCTGTCACAGACCTCAAAGTCATGGTAGTAAAACAAAATGTATGGCAGTGTAGAAATCATGTTACAGCAGAAAAAAACAATGTTCCAAACAGCGATGCAAGGTCACAGGGAGTGTCTCTAGCGACTTCCAGCATAGTCTGTGGGATACGTTCATCCTCCAACAGTACAGGTCATGAAACATAAAACTGGTCTGTGCAGTGGATCGATAGCTGTAAAATTAATTGGATCGTTATATGTGCTCAGTGCCAGCACGTATGTAGTATTTGTTTGTAGTTTGCTGAAGCACCTCAATGCAGTAGCAAAATCCATGTCTTTCCCCCAGTTCCCGTACTGTCTTTTATACTAACTCGTGTTGTAGGAGCCGGCTTCATTTCCGTCAAATGGTCAAAACACAGTTCTGTCGCAGTAACTCAGCTTGGCCTGTTTCTACACGCGTTGTAGAAGGTGGTAGATATATCTTTCTCTAACTTGTACTCAGTTGCGACTTATATTGGGATAATCACATGGCGAAAGCTGCAGGGTCGGTAGCATAGAGACTGAGGGGTAGTTGCAAAATTCATAGGGGCTACCTAAAACCATGTTGGAATTTAACTGTATCAGATACGTTCGATGAAGGTGGCTCGTTTCTAGATATGAGAGTGCCAGAAATATGATTCACTAGTGGCTGTAATCATTAAAGGACTTCTCCATAGTATCCAACGCAGGTATGTTGTTGAATAGAAAGACTTGATTCCAAATCATAGACATCATTTCTACTGAAAGCGTAGCACTAGAGATCTGAAAAGCTAGTGTACATTTCTTACGACCTCAATCATCACACCATCTACTACTGTTTGCGATCCTTCTCAATCAATCATCGTCTATAACTCAGTGGATGTATCGCAGAACCTATGATGTGGCATCGAGATAGAATACGTTACAAATACTGCAGAAATATGTAGTGGAGGCGATGTGAAGGAGTTGCAGATAGCTGGTTCATACCACACCCCTTAGCCGATCACTTTCAAAATTCAGTAATTTTATTACAAGGGTGCACCATCTGTGACACATAACCACAATGCAGCTCTGATAATATACACTCTGGCAATCACTTTTTATACTGAGTGTCTTGGTATTTGTCTGGAAAAACCACGTCATTTGTAGGTAATGTCATATGTGGATTTATAAAGCCGGTATAGCTTTTAACATGGATACTTGCGTGCAGCTGTAGAACCGAGACTGCTTGTGATGGTAATATGATTGTGTTTTATTTAACATACAGCGGTCTGTAAGACAATCACGCCTCTCTTCCCAAGACACTGTGGTAGCACTAGCAAGAAAAGCTTTTGAGACATGTCCACCCATCATTGATTTTAGGCCAGTATTATTTTGTATCGCCTGCGATCAGTTACTGATGAAGTATTATCAACATGTGCAAAGGAAATGACTATGCCCAGTTGTAAGGATGGTATGGATTTGACATGGAGTACTGTGATAGCAAAGGGAAGAGTATGTCAAGTCATAAGAACGGTACCGATATTACTATTTCCAGAGTCACAGCCGTCAACAGGGTGTATTTTTGATACTACACTCATTGCCGAATGTCATTCAACTGAGACCGCAATCGTAACATTCAGTTGTAAGTACGAGGATAAAATATATATAAGACCGTTTTTTTTTTTTCCTATGATGATTCTGTCTGTTTGTGCTTGCCATGCGGCGCCCGGTGACCTGTGGTGGGAATGATTCACGTTTCCCATTAACAGTAAGAGCCATCCAAATGGAGAGGCCTGTTGCAGTGTTGGAATGTTGCTGACTTTACCGTGTTGACCTCTAGGCGTTGTCCTCTAGATGGACCAATAGCGAACTAATACTTAGTATGTGTTGGATAGCTTTCGTGATCGTGTGGAAATTTGAGAAGATTCCACATGGACATGTGTTTGTGCTGCACCGTTATTCCCTCCCTTGTAAATTGTTCGGTTGACTGCTCCTGCACATTTCGCGCCTTTCTTTAGTTGAGGGAACATCGATTGTGGTGTGTGCATTTAGCAGGTGAAAGAGAGGTGGAAGACATGTTTGCTGGTTTTCTAGACATGAGAAACACCTTAGTTGACTTTTAAAATTATAAATATGATTTGTAATCTGTTACATCACGAACATCGGTTTTCGAGAGTGGAAATATCAGTTTCTTCCATTTTTTCGAATTCTCACATAAAGGTCTTCACAGATGAGATACGTCTCTAGTTACTCAGTGGTTTACAGCATGCTCCACCTTGCTAAGGTTTTGGTTTTGTAGAGAAATAGTTTCCAGTCTATGTTTTCGGAATAATGTTGTGCGAGTGATTGTTAGGATGCTGCTGCATGCTTGATATTGAGAAGTAATGAGAAAATGCTATAACATTCTAGAAAACCATGCAAAATTACATATGTTCTTCTAATCCCAGAGTCTGAAGATGTGTATGGCGCAGGATAGAATTTGTATGTTTACTACATCAACACGGTACACAGCGATATATTTCTGGGTTGGAGATCGGTTTCACGCACTAATATTTAACACCTGTCATTAGTAGCGGAGCAGTGTCGTTCAGTAAGAGTCTTTCTGTATTGGACGATCTGTGGGCCACTTTGCAACGATTAATTGTTGGTGCACATGCTGCTGCTTGAATGTAAAGGTATCGTGGCTTATGTTCCGACATATGTTTGTGCGAAGTAATTAAACTGCTATTCACATAAAAACAAAAAAAACAAAAAACATATGTCTGGTCGTAATAGAAGGATAGATTGGACATGGTGAATTGTGATTTCAATGCACTGAGGAGTATGCAAACGTAAGTGGTGACAGATGCATTTTGTAAACAGCTGCCCAATATAGCAATTCAAGTGTTCAATTGGACCTGCCATAGTGCACAAATAGGATGGGCAATATGGCTGTAACAATACGTCCACTCATGGGCACCCCTCAACATTTTCCTTGTTGTTTTATCGATAGTGATGTTGATTACAGTACACCAACATGCATTCGTCATGTCTTTCTGAGCATGACGTCTGCGGGTGCAGTATTCATTATCACATAGTGCTGGACGCCTGTCGTTCATAGCACT
Source organism: Schistocerca americana (assembly GCF_021461395.2). Classification (NCBI taxonomy): domain Eukaryota; kingdom Metazoa; phylum Arthropoda; class Insecta; order Orthoptera; family Acrididae; genus Schistocerca; species Schistocerca americana. Next base: position 510,653,104 of record NC_060130.1, read on the forward strand.
TGTTTGAGAGAATCTCGGCAGGATGCAGCACCTTCCAGAAGCGCTGATTCGAAGACTTTGTCAGGTAATTTCCAAGGACTGAGGAGAATCGAGACATATAACTGGTGTGAGTGTAGGCATAATTTTCTTGGATGCTGTAGAGATGTAAAAGATGACTGTTCTGTTTGTGTGAAAAGTTTATATATTGCAGTCTAATGTTACTGTGGCTTATATTGTGGCATGACCAGAGAAAATGAATGTGTGTCCTACCGTGAGGGATGTATAGATTCAGCGCGTTGATAACTGCAAGGGTATGAGAGAGATTTTTACAAGGAAAATTATGTGCGCTATAGATATGGAGATTTGTTCCAGAACCACAGCTGTCAAGAGGAGACATTACCTGTACATCGATCGGTGTCAGACTGCAGCAGCGATCTTAATATTTAATTCTAGTTACACTTGTAAATATGTTCCTGGTTCCCAATATTCTTGTGAGTCTCATATTTATTTGATGAACTGTAGACAACTTTTGCAGGATTTAACTGTCAGTGCAATGTAGCGGTCTGTACAAAATAGTTTTACCGCTGGAAGTCTCGTCTGCAGAAAACAATGGCGGACGGTGCTCCCATACTGGCAGCAGCAGCAGTTTGGCAGGTAAATTCAGTGATGAACAGGCTGTCCCGTTAGGATCGCTAGGAACGATGTATCCTGTGCTATTCTGGGAAACATTGGAACATCTCTCTCTGTGCAGAGCCCACACTGCAGCTACAAATCATCATGGCAGCAATGGTAACTAGGTGAACACGTATATTGACAGGAGTTTCTCAGGTGTCAAGTACGAAAGAGATGCCGCTGCCTCATCCTTGCGGGACTCGAACTGACAGCTGATGACCGCATCCATACTTTGCGAGCACTGCTGGTGCACCTGGACTCCGGCGACGGTGTCTGGTGGTGGGATGTGTTTTTTGCTAGCGATCTTTTGTTTAAACTATATTCCATCGATTTCACCAACCAATAGAATGCTGTGAATTTAGAAAAACTACCCCATACATGTGAAGAATATCGACTTAATTAATTTGCATAATTTTTTTATAGCAACGTGGTGCTAGCTGTACAACAGTTAAGGGGAGGGTGTGCTTGAGTGGGTGACATGGATCAGAATAGCAGGTTAAGTGCAGAACAACAGATGAATTTCCATAATTTTTATGTTAAATGCAGCACAATAGTTTAAGGGGGTGGCTGACAAAGAAGAATGCCACAGAAATGTCGTTCACAAGCATGTGAAATTCGGAAAGTCTACCAGAAAATGGTAGGAGGACATAACTAATTGCTTAATTTGGTATCAAACGTGGTACAATAGTTTAAGGAAATGGGGGTGACATGGAAAACCACTTAACAGAACAATACGTTAAGTGCTGACAAAGGGCCGAACATTAAAATAATTAATGAAAAAGCACCTGTTTGCTCTTGTTCTACAGTACTAGGTTAAGACATCCAGAGTACAGTGCTGAACATTAGGTTATGCAACATGTTTGCTCCATGTAATCACTTCTTACAAGACCTACATGTTTCCCAACAGCAGAGAATGATGAGCAAGAGAAATCCAACCTCACAAACAGATTTTTTTTTAATAAATAAACATTACACCCTTGAATTTCCTGTTATGAGATCCTTCCTCTCCACTAGTTTCCATATATATGCCATACACTGCCTTGAATCCATTAAAACTTTTTAAATAAACAATATTTGACACATTGTTTAAATTTTTTAAACAATATTCCATATGCAGCAATCAATTTCCCTCAAAATGAATGATCAGCTGAGTCTTTTTTTCTGCCAATTTCTGTGAGGAAGGTGCGCTTACCAGAGGGGGAGAGGTTAAATAATTGATCAATTTAATTAACTAGTCAATTAAATTGATAAGAGTGAGAGGGGTTCTCCAATAACTCAGACCTGTAAGTCCACCTGTTGCAGCTAGAGGGAGGGGGTGGGTTGGAGTTGAGAGGGTGGGGGGTGGGGGACTGGACCAGGGGAACAATAGGTTAAGTGCCTATTAATCAAAAGGAATGAACCTTTTAGCAGAGCAATAAGTTTAGGAGCTGTCAATCAAAGGAGAATAATAGGATAAGTACATGTCAATCAAAGGAGAGCAATAGGTCAAGTACCCATCAATCAAAGGAAAACAATAGTTTAAGTACCTGCCAGTTAAAGGCGAACAATAGGTTTGCCCCTGAGTGCATACCTGCCCATTATGTAAGGAACCTGCACTAACAAAATGGACTGAAATGAACTTTGTGCCATTACTCTCTTAGCCTGTAGCCGATGCTCTACTTCCTGAGTTTGGAACATTCACTGTTTTTATTTTGCTTTTTTTTTACAGTTCAGTACACCTTCTTGCTGTTTTCATGCCTGTGTTCAGTTTTTTACTGGCTGTCCACTGGGCCCTTTTACACTAAATCTGAGGGGGGTGTGATGGCTATTTTCCTCTGTGAGAATCATGAGGGCTTCAAGCACATCACCATCGATAGTAGGGTTGTAGCATTTATTCATATTTCTGAAATCTGTTGATCTTATGATGAATCAGGTTTATCTCTGCTGTGGGCCCACACTGTATATATGAAAATTCACGAAAAGCTGTACCAGTGGTTTCTCTGATATTCACTGATATTCACACCAGTGTCCTTTAGGTCTTTATGGATCTCATCGCCTCATTTGTATTCTAGTCAAGTGACCATGTTGGTAGACATTAGTACTTGAGTTTAAAGATTTCCACAAACGGCGCTTTGTGTTTGGAGTTGATGGTTTACTGTGCGACAATCAGCTTTCATGCGCAATGTAAACATGAACTGTGTTGAACCTATTTTGAATGCTAACAGAAAAGTAAAGGTGTGAGAGCGAGCCGTGAGATGTGCTTAGGTCGCTCAGTCGGTAGAGAGCGTTCCCATGAAAGACAAGGGTCCTGAGTTCGAGTCTCACTCCAGCACACAGCTTTAATCTGCCAGGAAGTTTCATGTCAGTGCACATTCTGCTGCACAGTGAAAATCTCATTCTGGGAGCAGAAAAGTAAATTACCATGAAATGTTAGCCACAAAGCAACTAGGGCCTCCGAGAACAGAGCCTTTGATTGAGAGAGTGACGAAATCAAATGGGCGTGAATAAAAGTGAACATTTAACAAGGCTGCGTACAGTTATCACAACTTGTTGTGTGGGTGCTCATAAGAAAGTGTACAAAAACTGTTACCTCCTGTATCTTCTGTAGAAGATACAGTGTCCATGGGAGAGGACAGTACTAGAGATATCTACAATGCAAAAATGATCAACAGTAATTTCCTAAACACTCTTTTAAATGCACCATTTTGTGTCTGGAACTGGAGACTCACTACTCTTGGGTATGAGGAGAGGGAGTAGAAGCCATATGCTCCTACTGTGCAGGTGAGGTTGAAAGTGGAATAACTCCATTTTCTATCTCTACTCCTTAGATAAGCATTTTCCATTTCTTTTGGTGGCTCACTTTGAGAACTACATATGACCATCAGTTTTATTTTCCTTCAGAAGGTGTTTTGTATACATATTGTGTTTGAAAATATCAGAGGCACCTCTGCTGTGTAAGTAAATAGCCACTGTTTAGAGTTCAGCCACTGTTGTCGCTGATGTGGTCTATCCAAACTATAAGAATAATTAAAAGAAGAAGCTAATGACCATTATTATATGTTTCAAAACTAATAAATGTGAATAATCTCTAGTTTAAAACAACAGTGGTATTTCTGCCACTGTACTACTAGATTACAATTCTAATGAATTTCAGAGAACGGGGCTTCAAAAGTATAGTGTTATCAAGGAATATCAGCAGTATAACTATGTCAATAACTTTTCATAGTGTCTTTAATTTTTAACTGAACAGACAGCTATAGAGTTACTAATAATGAAGTAAAGCTACCTAATGGGGCGCTAAATAGTAAATGTGACAACCCACACAACTAAGGGTGAGAGACGTACAAAAAGAATTTTGTAGCAATGTACAGTCGAGTTGGAAAATAGGATACCCAAAACTGCAATACTGAATGCCTTACTATGCAATATGTTCATTGACATTTAAGTGTTCGTTTTTATTGCATGACATGAACAATTCACATGAGGTATAAGTCAGTTGTGTAAAGACTTCTCTTCGCTATATACCAGATGTGCCTGTAGGAATAGCTGTTCAGACATTTAGAAGTCTATCATTAAGGCAACGTGAGCAGCCTAAAACCATGAATGGGAGCTAAATACCTTCACACAATGATAATATGCACACCTTACAATGAAGTTATTGAGTATACTACATACAAGTGGTATGAGTTCGCTGAAGCACTGAGTTAAAAAGCAATAACTGAATTTATTTAGTTTCAAGTACAGGAAACCATTCACTTCATTAATGTAAGACTCTGGTTTAAAATAATCTTTGAGAAACAAACAGTCTTGATTTTGTTTGGTGTTTGTCACCAGTTTTTTTAAATTTTATTTTGTGTATGGATTACCATTCTCTTGGGTCAAATATAATCCCATTCTTTTGACAAGATATTTATATTCTCTATCACTTTTTGTTTTCTGTTTTCCATCCAAATCAATAAAGTGTGTCTAGTAGTTTACTAATAATAGTATTTTTTGGATTAGTATACACATTAACAGAACACTAGTCCTGTGAAGGAGGGCTATCACACACATGCCATATCTATATGATGGAGGTTTTGTACATCACAAATAGTTTGAAATATGTACCTCAGACAAAGAGCTACAAAAACTTTGGATTAATTAAATGTAATATTATGTAGGAAGGACCTCACATCAGGACATTATTTCCAGAAAAGTACAAAATGGTATATTTATTTTTACATTTACTTTTTATTTTCTATATACCATCCAAATAAATCAAATATGTACAATAAGATACATGACCACAGTACTGTTACTAACAGGCAAACAAAAATTTATGAATGGATGCACATGAAGCAACATCCCGCCAAGATATCTGAAGAGAATATAACTGAAATTTGTTTTAAATAAAGTTACAACACACAAGAAATGAATAAGCATAATGTATTATGAACTTCCCAATTCTGCATACCATAGTTCATAATACAGGAACTGCAGTATTGCAGTTGTGAGGCAGCAGAATCCAGAAACTGTATCGTGCAACATATGTTAACAAAAAGCCTACAGTTGCACACCTATTTTGGTAGAATATCAAATTATGTGCACCGAAAGCACTGATGTAGTACTGACAAGAACTGTTTGTATAAACATTCAGAAATCCCTCATGTGAAATGTGAAGATTAATGTTTAAGGTTGATCAGTAAATTTAGAAACTAAAAAGAGGAAATAGCAGGTAGCAGTCTCCTGGTGTTCAAATGTCATACCAATTCTATCAAAGAATGTTTCAATTGAGAAAACATGGCCAAGAGACAGCTCGATGAAAGAGTTGCTGAGTATGCCGCCCAACATGATGTTCTGGACTTTGATGACTGCGTAACTGCCTGGGCCTTCTGGATTCTTTCCACCCACACTGGATTCTCTGGATTGCACAGAGAGAACTCACCTTTCAACATGTCCTTCATCCTCACATGCACATGCACTGCCTGTTCCCCTTTTCTACTTTCTCTAAACTCTTTCAACCTTCTTCCCCTCCCCCCCCCCCCCCCCCCCAAAAAAAAAATAACCACCTAATGCTGCAAATTGTGGCTCACTATCCTCTATCCACAATATTCCTGCACCCTTCCACAGGCAGCAATAGTAAGTTCCCTAACTCTACACTGCTGTCTTTCCCACTATCCACACGATGTATGTCTCGTGTGATTATGTGTATGAGTGTGTGTGTGTGTGTGTGTGTGTGTGTGTGTGTGTGTGTGTGTGTGTGTAAGGAACTGACTAATCTGAATGACATATTCCTCCTAATGAGTCTGTGTAATTTTACACAGACTGAATAGGTGGAACTAATCATTCAAATTAATCAGTTCCTTACACACACACACACACACACACACACACATATATATATATATATATACACTTGCAACAGACAGACATCGTGTGGGGAGTGGGAATCACAGTGTCGGGTTGGGGGAAAGTATTAGTGCTGCCTGTGGGAGGATACAGGAATGTTGTGGAGATAGGATAGTGAGCCACAATTTGCAGCATTAGGTGGTTATTTTTTCAGGGGAGGGGAAATTTGCCCGAGGGTAGAGACAGTGGAAGAGGGGAACAGACAGTGCAGGTGCACCAGTGGGATAGAAGGGTTTGTTGGGCTGGAGTGGAAGCAGAGAAGGGGATAGAGGCAAGTGAAAGACATGGAGTAGTGCAGGTTGAGGCCAATGGAATTTAAGAGACTGAAGGACATGTTGCAAGGAGAGTTCTCTCCGGGCAATCCAGAAAAGCTGGTGTTGGTCGAAAGAATCCAGAAAGCCCAGGCAGTTAAGCAGTTGTTGAAGTCCAGAACATCATGTTGGGCAGCATGCTCAACAAATCCTTTGTCCAGCTGTTTCTAGGCTATGTGTTGGCTGTGACCATTCAAGCAGACAGGCAACTTGTTAGTGGTCATGCCCACACAGAACATTGCATAGCTGTTGCCATTATTTGGTAGGTCACATGGTTTGAATAATCATCAAAGTAATACGAGTCACACAGTCTTATCATATTAAGAACATTAAATTACATGGGTGCCTTGATTCTTAGATCAACATTTATGTCTCCAAGAAGATATATCTTGGGTCTAGATCATTTTAGAAGAAGAAAGATAATTTGTCTCACTTTTCAAATACTTCACTATTACTGTCTGGTGTACAGTGCACAGACACAGTTAAATTGTTTAATATGGTCAGTGTGTTTGCATGCCTCATCGATACAGATAGCTGTACACGATGGAAGGGTATATGTTGAGAGGTCAGGTGAATGTGTGGTTCCTAAAGAAGGACAGCAACCTTGTCAGTAGTTGGAGGGCCAACAGTCTGAATGATTGACTGATCTGGCCTTATAACATCAACGAAAACAGTCTTGCTGTGCTGGTACTGCAAATAGCTGAAAGCAATGTGGAACTACAGCCAAAACTTTTCCCACGGGGATGCAGCTGAACTGCATGGTTAAATGATGATGGCACCCTCTTGGGTAAAATATTCCAGTAATTAGGTAAAACAGTCCCCACTTCAGATCTCTGGGTGGGGACTAGTCAGGAGGATGTCACTGTCAGGAGAAACAAAACTGGCGTTCTATAGATCTCAGCGTGAAATGTCAGATCCCTCACTTGGGTAGGTAGGCTAGAAATTTTAAAAAGGGAAATGGGTAAGTTAACGTTAGATGTAGTGGGAATTAGTCAAGTTCACTGGCAGGAGGAACAGGACTTCTGGTCAGGTGAACACAGGATTATTAATTCAAAATGAAATAGAGGTAATGCATGAGTAGGTTCAATAATGAATACAAAAATATGAATGCAGGTAAGCTACTGTGAACAGCATAGTGAACGCATTATTGTACATAAGATGGACACAAAGCCCAAACCGACCACAGTAGTACAAGTTTATATGCCAACTAGCTACACATATGATCAAGAGAGTGAAGAAATGTATGGTGAGATAAGATAAATTATTCGGGTAATTCAGTGAAATGAAAATTTAATAGTCATGTGGGAATGGAATTTGATAGTAGGAAAAGAAAGAGAAGGAAAAATCTTTGGTAAATATGGACTGGGGGAAAGGAATGAAAGAGGAAACTGCCTGGTAGAATTTTGCACAGAGTGTGATTTAATCAACACTAATACTTGGTGTAAGAATCATGAAAGAAATTTGTATAGATGGAAGAGACTTGGACACACTGTAAGGTTTCAGATTTATCATATAATGATAAGACAGAGATTTTGGAACAAGATTTTAAATTGTAAGACATTTGCAGGGACAGACGTTGACTCTGACCACAATTTATTAGTTATGAACTGCATCTTAAAACTGAATAAACTGCATAAAGTTAGGAAATTAAAGAGATGGGACCTGTAGGAATTGAAAGAACCAGGGGATGTTGATGGTCTCAGAGGGAGCATTAAGGAATGATTGACAAGAACAGAGAAAAGGAAGGCAGTAGAAGAGGAATGGGTAGCTTTGGGAGATGAAGTAATGAAGCCAGCAGAGGATCAAATAGGTATACAGATGAAGTCTAGTAGAAACCTTTGGGTAATGCAAGCAAAATTGAATATAATTAATGAAAGGAAAAAATATAAAAATGCAGTAAATGAAGAAGGCAAAAAGGAATACAAAAATCGAAAAAATGAGATTGATAGGAAGTGCAAAATGGGTAAGCAAGAATGGCTACAGATCAAATGTTAGGATTTAGAAGCATATATCACTAGGGGAAGGATAGATACTCCCTACAGGAAAATTAAAGAGGCTTTCAGAGGTAAGAGAAGCAGGTGTATGAATGTCAAAAGCTCAGATGGAAACCCAGTCTTAAGCAAAGAAGGGAAGTTGAAAGGTGAAAGGAGTATATGGAGTGACTATATAAGGGAGACATACTTTAGGGCAACATTGTAGAAATATAAGGGGATGTAGATGAAGATGAGATGGGAGGTCCAATACTTTTTTTTTTCTTTTTCTTTTTTAAGTTGCAACAAGGCACCTGGAGTATACAACGTTCAGTTAGAACTACTGATAGCCTTTGGAGAGCCAGCCATGGCAACACTCTTCCACCTGGTGAGCAAGATGTTTGAGACAGTTGAAATACCCTCAGACTTCATGAAGAATAAAATAATTCCAATTTCAAAGAAAGCAGGTGTGGAGACTTGTGAATATTATTGAACTATCAGTTTAATAAGTCATGGTTGCAAAATACTAACACTAATTCTTTTCAGAAGACTGGAGAAACTCTTAGAAGCTGACCCTGAGGAAGGCCAGTTGGAATTCTATAGAAATGTAGAAACACATGAGTCAATACTGATCCTATGACTTCTCTTGGAAGATAAGTTAAAGAAATGCAAACCTACGTTTATAGCACTTGGACACTTAGAGAAAGCTTTTGACAATATTGACTGAAATACTCTCTTTGAAGAAAGCAGGAGTAAAATACAGGGAGCAAAAGGCTATTTACAACTTATACAGAAACTAGACAGCAGATGTAACAGTCAAAGGGCAAGAAAAGGATGCAGTGGTGGAGAAGGGAGTGAGACAATGTTGTAGCCTTTCCACAAAATTATTCAATCTGAACACTGAGAAAGCAATAAAGGAAATGAAAGAAAAATTTGGAGTAGGAATTAAAGCTCAAGGAGAAGAAATAAAAAACATTGAGGTTTGCCAATGACATTGTAATTATGTCAGAGACAGCAAAGGACTTGGAAGAGCAGTTGAACAGAATGGACAGTCTCTTGAAATGAGGATATAAGGTGAACATCAACAAAAGTAAAATGAGGATAATGGAATGTAATCGAATTACATTAGGTAATCAAATGGCTCTGAGCACTATGGGACTTAACTTTGGAGGTCATCAGTCCCCTCAGTCTTAGAACTACTTAAACCTAACTAACCTAAGGACATCACACACATCCATGCCCAAGGCAGGATTCGAACCTGTGGCCGTAACGGTCACGTGCAGGTCCAGACTGTAGCGCCTAGAACCACTCGGCCACCCTGGCTGACAAATTAGGTAATTCTTAGGGAATTAGATTATGATAGGAGACACTCAAAGCTGTAGATGAGTTTTGTTATTTTGTCAGTAAAATAACTGATGATGGCCAAAGTAGAGAGGATATAAAATGCACACTGGCAATGGAACAAAAACTGTTACTGAAGAAGACAAATTTGTTTACACTGAGTCTCAGGAAGTCTTTTTTGAAAATATTTGTATGGAGTGTACCAATGTATGGAAGTGACTCATGGACAATAAACAGTTCAGACAAGAAGAGTTTAGAAGCTTTTGAAATGTTGTTTTACATAAGAATGCTGAAGACTAGACGGGTAGCTCATGTAACTAATAAGGAGGTACTGTATAGAATTGGGGAGCATAGAAATTTGTGGCAGAACCTGACTAGCAGAAGGGATCGATTGGTGGGTCACATTCTGAGATATCAAGGAATCATCAATTTAATACTGGAGGGGTAAAAATTGTAGAGGGAGTCTAAGACATGACTACGGTAAGGAGATTCAGAAGGATGTAGGTTGCAGTAGTTATTCAGAGATGAAAAAGCTTGCTCAAGATGGAGTAGCATGGAGAATTGTATCAAACTGATATTTGGGCTGAAGAGCACAACAGCAAAAAAGTGATGTGTTGCCCAACCAATGAATAATGATTGCAACAGTTAAATTTATTTTAGTTAGTCTAGTACTTTAGAGTTACAAACTGTCTGGAAATTCGGTTGCTCTTTATGCCTGCGAACAGAAGTTGTGTGTGATCTAGATGGAACAATAATGCCAATTTTTCTGCGTGTTACAGCACTTGTACTACAGCTTGGTAGTTATTCCATGTTACAACATCCTAGCTAGGAAGAATGGGGTGTGCCACTGAGTAAAAGTGCACATTGTGCTAATGGTGCAGACATCATGGAAGACAATTGACACTTGGTTAGCCGTCAGACTGATAAGGACCTGTCATTCATTACTGACAAATAGAATTAATGCAAAGTCATATCATGTGTATGAGCACCAATTGTGTATGAAGTGTTCTCAATTTACTCCAATACCAAAAAATAGAACAATATAATTATATTTAAGAAGAAGTACTTTTCATTACATTGCAGTAAGTTGAACTTCCAGATTTCAGCTAGCAACAGCAAAGAAATCCATATTAATGGAAACTACAAAATTTCTCTTAATATTAGTTCAAGAGGCAGCAGGTAAGACTTTAAAGAGTAACAACACTCACAATCTATATTTATACACTCCTGATGTTCATTTAGTCAGAGTTCATTAATTTGTAATATAGTCTTGTTGTTTACACATAACTGACTATTGAGATCTTCAGTTTAGTTTTTTATGACCTGATATTTATGTATAAGAGTAATGATTACAAAGGGGTAGAACTGGGTGGCAGCATATTGCTATTCTTCCTTTGATTGTACAATCTTCGGTTATAAGGAGATTATGTACTTACAGCTGATTGCGTTCTGTAAATATGCTGTCAGCAAAGTGATTTATTTCGAACGAGCCATAAGAAAACCACTGCTCCATCCTGAAACTTTTCCTGTTCTGGCAGACTCTCACATAGTACCTTCTTTGTTTTCACACAGTTTATGGATACTTATTTCTTGCAACTCCTTATTAAAATAAATATAATCACATATTTGTAGCACTTTCCATTGAAAAGCTACATTTTCCTCTTTCAGTAATTTGTCTACAAATTTGTATTGGCAACAGGAAACATGAAAAAATGGGTCAAGTATGGGCATTAGTTAAATTTCAGTCACTGTAAAAAAAAAAAAAAAAAGAAAAAGAAAAAGGCCGTGATATACTGGAGGTAGTATGACAATTCCTGACATGTTCTCAGCTGTTTATCCTGACATAAATTAGAAGTTCCACATGTGGTTAAAAGTCACATAGCGCAATGTGCTCTTGCATTTTTTATAGTTTATACACAGTATGTGTACATGTAATGAAACACTCATTGGGGAATTGCGTATCACCCAGTACTGGTACTTTGAATTTATCTGCCATTTTAGTTTTTACAACAAGAAGTGCATTAAATACAGCTTAAACATATAGAACATGCTACGCTACATATAAATTTGTTAGATCTTGCCACCTCCAGAGAAACTCAGTTCCAGTTCTCAGTGCTAAGCATGTCTACCACTTCATTCCAAATGTGTGCCAACCTCAGTTTGCAGTCACCTTCTGATAACCTGTGTGCTTCATCCATTAGCAGCAGCTGTGCCAGTTTTTCATATGCTGATTTTCTTACTTGTCACTGTAGTCAAAGATTAAAGAATTCTTAGTCTTACTGGGATAGCCTGTTAATATGATCACTTGCTAGCTGTAGCTTAGAAGTTCATCTTGTGAGTAAACTTAAGCTGATGAATGGCACTTCTTCTACTGGGTCACAATTCCATGCAACCAGAGCCCCACCACTTCCATTGACCCCTCCTGTGCTATAATTTCTGTGGAGGTATGGACCAATTTAATATACTCTACCAAATTGTCACCTTCCAGCCTAACCTATACCTTGAGCTATGCTACAGATCAGTCCTTCACCACAACCAAATGCATACACAGTCTTGGTAGTGTTCATTTATACATATAAAATAGTTGTTTACATAAACTGACAGTTTATGTATGTAAGGCAATAGTTTCTGATATGTAATTGTACAGAAATGTGCTGAAAATTGTGTGGGTAGATTGAATAACTAATGAGGTAGTACTGAACCAAGTTCCTGAGAAAAGAAAGTAATGGCACAACTTCACTAGAAATATGGGACTGATTTATTGGACACAGCTTTAGGCATCAAGGAATCCTCAGGTCAGTTTGGTAATGGAGGGAAGTATGTTGGTTAAAAATTTTAGATGTTCTGCAGTTTACAATTTATTCCAGATCACTGAATTCTTTTTTTCTTCTATGTGGTTTGCAAGTACTTACTTACTTCAACTGAGAGGGTAGGTGGAAGATAGTGGAAGAGCAAAGAGATGCACGGTGGCAAGAATGATACTGACAGCAATCAGTTTTTTGATGGCAGTGATGCAGATCCTGTTTATGCACCAGGAAATTCATCAGATGCTGATAATACCCCTAGTGTGGCTTAACACTGTCCTACCACCAAGCTAACCTTGTAAGGTTTACAAACAGCACTTGCTAAATTTGGCAGAATTCATTAATGGTGGCAGTACATAAACAAAATTTATATTAATAAACACCTGAAAGGTGGTTACAGTCACATTTTATTTTTACTCTGTAACAATAGAAAAATTAATAATACGTTTGTTTTAGGGTAAGTATTGTTTTGACCCTACTTTTAAACATTGGGCATTAGCAGTATTTTGGCACTGCTTTATTTATCTATAAATATTTCTGTGTATTTACTTTCAGGAAGGAGCACAACTTACATTCCCTGAAGGAGAAGTAGGAAGCAGCTGATACTCTACATCAACATCTACACTCCACAGGGTTATTTTGTGTACCAGTGTTACTTCCCTCCTCTTCTGTTCCTGTTCTATATGGTTTGTCGGAAGAACGATTGCAGGTATGCCTTAGTGTGGGCTCAAATATCTCTAATTTTACCTTGAAAGTCTTTTTGTGACATATACATAGGAGCAAGCAATATGTCAGTTGACTCTTCCAGGATGTACACTCCGTACACTCTCCCTACTCTAACAGTAAACTATGACGCGATGCAGAAGGCCTTTCTTGCAGCATCTGCCACTGGAGTTGGTTGAGTATCTCCATGGTGCTTCTTTGCTTACTAACTGAACCTGTGATAAAATGTGCTACCCTTCTTTGGATGGTCTCTATATCCTGTATCGGTCCTACCTGGTACAGATCTCATACTATTGGTTCAAGTATTGCCTGAATGAGTGTTAAGTAAGCTGCATTTTTTGTCAGTGGACTACATTTCATGAGGAGTCTTCCAATGAATCTCAGTCTGGTTACTGCCTTACTCACAATTAATTTTCTGTGGTTGTTCTGCTTCAAATCTTACAGTACACATACCCCTAAATATTTTAATGTGCAATTTTGTAATTATACAAGAAAATGTCTCTCTGTCCATGTTGTCACAACACATTACACGGATTGATTGCCATTACCTGCACCAACCATTGATCCTTAGCGAGTTTTCATGCATTTTACTACGGTTTTCTAGCAACGCTACTTCACTGTATACAATGGCATCATAGGCAAAAAAAAAAAAAAAAAAAAAAAAAAAAAAAAAAAAAAAAAAAAAATGAACTTCTGATATTATGCAATAGGTCTTTTATACTATCTACTATGAAAAGTATTGGTTGCACATCAAAAGTTACATTTATGTCTTAAGATTGATCTCTACTCAATACTCTACATCAACATCTACACTCCACAGGGTTACTTTGTGTGCCAGTGTCACTTTGCTAGAAACAGTTCAGTCCAATCACACAGTTTGTCTTATATTCCATACACTCATTTTGTGTTCATTAGGTGCCCATGTGGAATCGCATCAAATGCCTTCTGGAAGTCCAGGAGCACAGATTCTACCAGGATGCCTGTATGTACACCTTTTGGGTTCGTGGGCAATCAGAGTGAACTGGGTCTCACACAATCATTGTTTTCAGAACGTATGTTGGTTCCCACAGAGGAGATTTTCAGTCTCCAGGAATGTCATAATACATGAGCATTAAACATGTTCTAAAATTCTACAACAGACCAAAGTCAGAGATATCGGCCTATAGCCTTTTGCATCTTTTTGACAACCCTTCTTGTAGATACGAACAACCTGTACTTTTTTCCAACCATTAGGGATGTTTTGCTCCTTTAGAGACCAACAGTACTCTACTGCTAGCATAGGGGAAGGTTGTTTCACATATCATACCCTGTCTAGAATCAAACTGGTATCCCATCAAGTCCAGTGGCCTTATGTCTGCTGAAAGATTTCAGTCGCTTATCTATCCATTGGTCTGTCAGTTTGTCATTTTCACAATGATCTGACCGAGCAGGGTGGCGCAGTGGTTAGACACTGGACTCGCATTCGGGAGGACGACGGTTCAATCCCGCGTCCGGCCATCCTGATTTAGGCTTTCCGTGATTTCCCTAAATCACTCCAGGCAAATGCCGGGATGTTTCCTCTTAAAGGGCACGGCCAACTTCTTTCCCCATCCTTCCCTAATCCGATGAGACTGATGACCACGCTGTCTGGTCTCCTTCCCCAAACCAACCAACCAACCACAATGATCTGAAGTAGTACTAAACTATGATCTTCCTCTGAGAAACAGTTTTGGAAAAAGACATTTCGTATTACAACCTTTTCTGTGTTGTTTTTCTCTTTCATTGTCCTCACAGTCACAGGGTGTTTTCACAGATGACTTTGATCCATTTATTGACTTAACATAACTATATATGACGGTAGTATCTGTTCCCGAAAGAACAGTTACCGTCAATGACCATGCAGCTTTGCTAGAAATGAAATGATAATTAAATGGACACCCTAGCTGCAAGCAGGCGTTGATACACTTCATTGGGGACATGTTGAAAATGTGTGCCCCGACCGGGACTCGAACCCGGGATCTCCTGCTATCCATCTGAGCCACCGCGGGCACAGAGGAAAATGCGTCTGCAGGGACTTATCCCTTGCACGCTCCCCGTGAGATCCACATTCCCAACATGTCCACAACACTACATTGGTAGTGCGCCTAATAGATGTTAACATAACAGCAGAAATTCTTAGGATTTTCTGTCAGCTTGGTAGATAGAGTTTTACGTTCATATTCATTGAATGCTTCATGCATAGTCCCCCTTATGCTAAATTTGGCTTTGTTAATGTTTTGTTGGTCTGTGAAGCTTTGGCTGCATTTCAATTCGTAGCAAAGCTCTCTTTGCTTTTGTAGCAACTTCTTAATAAGGTTGTCAGACCATGGTGGGTCTTTTCCATCCCTCACAATTCTGCTCAGTACACTTGTCTAAAGTGAGCTGCCTAATGCTCTTGAATTTACCTGCCATGTAATCTGAAATCTGTCTCTTGTCACTCTTCCTAAACAATAAGATCTTCCTGCCTTTCTTTGTATTCCTATTTACATCCATGTTCAGTAATGTTATAATGGCCTCATGACCTTTCATTCCGTGTTCTACAATAAGTGAGTCAAAATCAAGTCTACGATGTTATCTTCATGAGTCACTTCTCTGATTTCCTGCTCAAATTAATTTTTGGGTAAGGCACTTAGAACAATTTTCAATGATTCTTTCTCCCTGCTACTCATTATCACTTAAGTCTCCCAGTCTATATCTGGTAAATTAGAATCTCCACCTAAAACTATAACATGACCAAGAAAATTATGCAAAATATTTTCCAAGTGTCCCCTCTGCTGTTCTGTTGGTACAGCAATTGAGGCATGGGGGAGGGTGGGGGGTATAAAAGGGTCATATGACCACGTTTAATCCACCTTTTTCATCTATTTTCACTCAAATTGTTTAGCATTCTGAGTGTGCTAATCTCACTAGATATTATAACATTCAATATTATGTCAACAAAGATAAAGCATCTGATGAATTCTGATTCTTTAAATGTGTCATTAATAAAAAAAAAAAAAGGTAGTGAGATATTTCCTACCTCTTAGAGTTTACAAGAAAATACAATAGACTACACCATATCATCAAAAAATTGTTATTTGCTATAAATTAATCCTATTTTGAAAGCCCTCAATTGAATAATGAAAGAAATGTAGATCCCAAACTGCTTTGTTTGTGTGGTGACTACACTTAACGAAAACTCACATCATTTCTTCCTGAATGTTTCACAAATACTGTATGAGAGCATTCTGAAAATTAATACATCTGAATTGTTTATGTGAAAATTCTTAAAGTTTGTAAATGAAACAAACATCATTAACACTCTAAATCTTTATTTTTTGTATGTGTATATTAGCAGCCCTATGCTGCCAGAGGGCTCTGAATTATAGCATGTGCAGTGTATATCTATGTTGGTGCATAAAGAGATCATCCTGTAATCAAGTATCAAATTTAAAGAGTTTGTCCACACATGGAGCACCCTCTCCTTCCACATGACGAAGGCAGAACACACAAGCACTGCAACATTTACAACAATCCAACACCTTGTGTTCACTGTCATTGATCATCCTGCATACAGTCCCAATTTGGCTGCATATGACTTTCAGCTATTTCTAAAACTTAAAGAACAACTTCAAGGACATCACTTTAATGAGATGGTGCAAGTGGAGGTGAGGTTATGGTTCTGTCAACAAAGTCAGTCTTTCTACAGTTTAAGTATCAACAAAAACTGGTCTGTCTTTGGGAGAAATGTGTTTGTTGCCAGGGTGACTATGTTAAAAAATAAATATTTCGACATGAAGTATAAAGATGAGGAATGTTAATAATGTTTGTTTTATTTGAAAAGCTTTAACAGTTTTCACATAAAAATTTGAAAGCATTGCTTTTCAGCACAATCACATTGTTAGATTATGTGAGACTTTTGATTCTCCAGCATTCTGTTTTAAAATGCAAAAGATATGAGCATGAAAGTTCAGAAACACTTGGTGTATTAATTCTGACACCATAGAACAACTGACAGTGTTACCTTTTGAACATACTATAACAGCTTTTCAGTTAGTATGTTTAGCATCTCTTGTATACTACTGCCTGATGTAATGCAGCAAAAGTCACATATTTACTCTAAAGACTTTACCAGATATGTTTTCCCATCTAGCTCCAGCTGTGGTGCTAAAGAAGGATCTGGATTGATGCCAAATACCCCATTTCCCCCACCACCTCACTAGGTCCACATCCCATGGTGCTGGCAAGAGGGTGAGGAGTGGCAACATAAAGGTGACACCCAGCCAACATCACGCAGTTATCAGGAATGCCTGAAGATGGCAAGAAGACAGCTTGCCAAAATATTGTGGCTCTTAGGTGATGTCACTCAGATGAATATCCAAGAGCTATTCAAAATCTTGTTGCAAATGTATAAAATGAATTACCCAAGGCCAGTAATGCAGTAAATAATATAAATGAATTTAATAGCATTGGACTGTAATATGGTATTAAAATACTTTGGGGAAATGTTTATGGTTTGTAAACAAACAATAAGTAGTGCATGAGGACTATTGCTGATAAGCCACGAACATGAGAAACAATAAGGGTTTTTCACTGAGCTAAAAGCGTATTTGGAGAATGCACACACTCATTTATGCTGAATCCAATATGCTACTTCCTTACTTTTCATTTTACTGTTTATAATTAACACATTATTATATCTAGCACTATGGTGCACAAACATAGCACAAATCACATTAATGATATTATTATATAGTTATGGTTTTGCAAATAAAGTGAAAATTACTCTGCAGTTCACTTCTTACATTCGTACCCACACAGATGTTGTTACTGACACACATTAGTGTATGAACACTCAATTCAGGAGCATCTGGATTGAATATTGGTTGCTGAAGAAATTCTCATGGGTGTTTATCTATAATGATGAGCAAAGATGATGGCAAACAGTTCCTGATAACCAAATTGTGGGACAAAATCTCCCATTATTGTTTCTAAAACAGGGTTCTTCAGACACTGTTAATGATACATTATTTTTGAGGACATGTTATCTCTGGTGGCAATTTTGATGTCACTCTACCACCCTCTCATCATATGTGTCACTATAGTCAACTTACTCCCATCATTTCCAGCTACAGGTGATCCTGATACACAATCTGCCAAGTTACAGTCACATCAAAAGACTTACAGTGATCAAGAGTCACACAGTTATCACACAATAGGAAGTAAGTATTTAATGAAAATGTATTTGAGAAGAGCAAAAGACATGCTGATGGGAGATTGAATATTTAACTGTATATGCATTATATGGATTGTGACTTTTCTTTGACCACATCAATTAAAACAGTCATGAAATGCACTATGAAGACTAAATGATATGTGAAGAAAAGAGAGATATGTTTTAGGTATCACGGTTATTTCACAAACAACTATTAATCTATTAAATAAATTAATGAACACAGTTTTAGAGCAGTGTTCACTTAGTATTAGCATTTCATGTTTGTCGATATGTACGATGGTAGCTAGGCCATTGTGCTTAGTGCTTCAGTAAATCATCATAAGTGCTGAATTTACGTGAATCTAATGCACACTTCATTTTATCATATGCAGTATCCAAAATTGTGATGTGCGTAAGATTCAATGGCACATTGCATTTAAGCACGAACCTCAGTCTGTCATTCAGCAGCAACATCATTGAAATCTACATATTGTTCCTTAAGTCACAATGCATTGTTGTTATTTTCAACTTTGTTACATAACTGTTGGTTAATTACTGTGTAGTGTGTTTGCATTAGGTAGTCAGGAAATGGATGGCTATCAGAGCACAACGTTGTATGATGCTGCCTTCAAACATAAAGTAATTCTTTATGGTGAAAAATATGGTAAGGAAGGCAGGATGAGGCTGCATTGTAGCTGAGACTAGTGTCATTTATATGCGACTACCACTACCAGAAAGAAATCCTCTGGCCCTTGCAAAGGAATACATCCTGATGCTGAAATAAAGATTTTGGAATCTGTTCATGAAAGGACAAAGAATGAGCAGCCTGTGACTAATGACATCATAAGGTACAAAATGAAAGAGGTGCAACTGTGACTAGTGACACCATAAGGTTCAAATCAAAAGATGCGTTTACAGTTCTTAACATACCAAAGCAACAGTTTAAGGCTATCTGTAAATGACTTGACAGCACTATGAAAGGGGCAGGCTTATTTCTACAATGCAACAGAACTGTATGCCGAAAGCTTCCACAGGAGTTTGACAAAACGCTTCAAGAATTTCAGCAGTATATCATCACACTTTGGATGAGGAAGTTTTCAATGAGACAAATAAGCAATGCTGATGAGGTGGCAGTTTGTTTTGATATACCACGTAATTATGCGACTGACTAGAAAGAAACAAAAGAAGTTACTATCAAAATGTCAGGGTTTGAGAAACAGTACTTAACTGTAATACTGATAACAACAGGAACTGGGTGCAAACTTGTCCCAGTCTTAATCTTCAAGTGGAAGGAAAGCTCCAAGACCCCTAAAAATGAAAAGCTGTACCCCCAGGATTTCACTGTTCAAAACCAAGAGAAGACATGATTGACTGAAAATTGAATGGTTGGCTTTCTCTAAAATGTATGATAACTCTCTCCAGGCAGGCTATCCAGACTACCATCAATGTTTTCTCTTGCTGTATTTTATGGTCATCTCATTGACAACGTAAAAAAGAAGATCCACAGCCTAGCCAGTGTCCTCGTTACTATTAATGGAGGAATGACTTCTGTGTACCAACCCCTCGATATTAGTATAAATAAACCTTTCAAAGGTTATTATCAAGAACATTACCAAAAATGGCTCTATGAAGCAAACTGTGAAATGTCTCAAACAGGAAAAATTAAGCATGCCACATCCCACATTATTGTACATTTGGTTTTGGCTGCCTGGATAAACATCACAGCACCAGTGACCATAAAACCATTCAAGAAATATTGTATTTTAAACATTATGGATGACAGAATGGCAGTGAAGATGATGTGCTCTGAAATGACACTGAAAAAGATGGGGTAAGAGGAAATGAAACTGTTTATGATGTATACTCCTCTGAGGATACCAGTAATCAAGACATTAGTGATTAATGATGAGTAACACCAGTAATTTACAGTTTGACCCACATGCTACTATAATGGAAAATAAGTGGCACATTTATGTGAAGTGAAGGTGATAAGCAAGTAATAGATGTGTGGTAGTGCCACCCCCTTCATATAAAGAACAAAAATAGCATGCTGATTGAGTAATGTATGCTTCTGTTCCATTTTAAGTGGGTTATCTGAGTAATTCTAAAGGAGATAATTAAATTCATTGTAATTAAGTTATATTTAATGGATAGATCAAATCAATACATAATTTGTACAACAGATATAACTAAATGTTTATATATGAAATTACACTTCATAGTTATTGATGAATACAAATCTTAATTACTATACATGACTAACCAAGAACAACAATCATTTAAAATATTATTGTATTGCCTTCAAGAACTTTGTTACAGTACTTAAGCATCCAATCAGACTTAGCACCTGGGAGCTCTCTTAAGAGAACATTTATTAGCATTTTGGCTGGTATAAAGTTATGTGGAATGAGACTGTGTATTTTTTACCACTAACCTTCTTCATTTTGCATATAGTTTCACACAGCACAGTAATTGCTTCCCTTCTCTCACATTATACAAGCTACAATCTATGTCCAATATTCACAAAAGATTAAGATGTGGAATAAATACTCTTTACAACGTTAAGAAAAATTAGTGAAATGATTTAAAGCTGTCATAAACACTGATGTACTTGCTTTGATCAATCTTATTGCTTTCTTCTCCATATTAAAAATGGTGTGAGTGTGAGTTTTTTGTCCTGACATTCAGACCATGCATTATATCAGGCAGGACTAGAACATGGATGAAATGTTTTTGGATGTCTGTAACAGTTCCATCTCTTGCTCATCAATGTAAGCATATGTATTTCTGAGCCATTATTCACAAATGCGGTTGCCATGGTAATATGTTGTTCATGAGCAGTCTATTAAATTTGATGTGTTTATAATGTTTCTACCAATAAGTATTAACTTATGATATGCAACAGTCTCTCAGCTAGTGTGGGAGATCCTGGTAATGAACTTCTTGGTGTTCATTAACAACATATGATGCTCAAAATAAAGAGTAACCACTCTCATTTATAATTAACATAGGCTTCTACTGTGGATGTTAGAATTTTTGTGTTAATGGGATGCAAAAAATGAGCATGGTTGCGTGTTCAGAAATTTGGTCAGTGTAAATAGGATAACACATACAACAGAGCTGTGTGCAACAATGTACGTTTAATTTCACTTTTAGTTACCAGTGTTCTTAGGGTTTATGATTTTAACTATCTTCTTCCACAATGGCTACTCCTACACTGATGTAAACCGCACTTCAAAATCATTATTTTTAATTTTTTAAAGGAACCAGACAAATGATGTCAAATAATTTAGACTGATTATTCAATTTGTTTCAACCATTTAATTATGGTCAATTAAACTTAAAAATTAGGCTACCAAACCACTACTGATCAACTTTTTACGTACAGAATATATAGAATGTTAAATGGCTCTTTTGTTCCATGATGCAAATACAAATATTTCTAAAAGACACAGGACATCACAACCATTCAATATTGTTGCTACATCTCTTTGTATCTGTTCAAACTAAGGAACAAGTAAATAGAATGTAATGTAATACTTAAAATAAAAGTTAATAAGGAAATCATTAAACAATATATTAATGGATTTTCTTACAATTTTTTCCTATTAATTAATTTTAGATGAGCAAAAATATTGGGTTTTTGAAAGAAGCCAGCTATTAAACACCAATCAGTTATGGAATTACTCATACATTTTTTCAGAGATATACCAAGGCTTCATTTATGTTGAAGCTATATCTACTAGTAAATATTTCAAGTAAGGAACAGGCAACTAAATAGAGTTCATATTATGATATCAGTAACTACTTATCCCTGTACACTCTATCAAGACATGTATAAAATACATATTTCTTTAATTTTCAACAATGTTAGTCCAAGTATTTCATCTAATCAAAGATATATGCACTAGTATTCATTCAAGATCAAAAATACCCTCAAAGTTCTGACTCATTTTAGCTGGGTCTTTCCATGTATTTTATATGTACAACAGCCAGCAGTACAGTCTGCAGAATGTTTCAGGAAAATGTAGTATGGTAATAAATGTGTATATCACAGAGGTAGTAATATACTTAGATCTTCTGTAAATTCATTACAGTCTCAGTGACGTGAATTGCAAAGACATGGATTACTTCAAAATGTTCGACACCTTCTCATTTACAAATTAATGCAATAGCAGCCGCAAACATGTAAATGAAGTGTAAGTTAATTCCTTGTCTGTTGTAGCAATTTATCTTTCAAAGAAAGGTACTTACAATATTTACTTAGGGTAATTATATTAGTTTATATAAGAACTGCAAAGGTAGAATGATACATATAACTCACATTACATGATGTCATTATCAGCAGTTACATATATTAGCTATTTATTATGAGAAATTCCTCAGTAGATTAGAAAGAGTTGCCCACAACTAAACAAAACGAATACCTCTTACACTGTACTTGATGAGCCACAAATGTTTTATAATTTACGGTAATGTATTAAAAAATTATTTCCAAATGAGTTAAATTTTCTGTGGAAAATGGGTGGCCTTAAATTTTTAGTAGATTTCTTTTATTTTTGAGAACTTATTCTATGAACTGAACTGTTGGTTGGAAACTGGGATAACTTCTTTGCAGCACTTGTTTTTATGAAAAAAAGCGCTGAAAGTAATAGTGAACACATCCAAGATTTTGAGCAAGCTTCCATTGCACAGTATTCAATTTATACTATCCATAAACTGTACTACATGCTTCTGAACTTGGACATATTTACCTTAAACTGGATTGCAATCCCTAAACACAATACAGTATAACAGCATGGAATAAAAATGAGCAAATTATCACTATTTCTATTATGCCTCACAGTTGCTCAAATGTACAGTGAAGGTAAGGTTTCACTTTAATATTTCAATAATTCTGCACTTAAGTGCCATCTAAATGATTTCATTATGAGGTTGTATTCCAGAGAGTTGAGTGGGGTCATAACAACTTATTTTTCTCTGAGTGGGTATCTCTCACAGACTCTGAACTGTGGTAAGTCCACTTATAGTTTAGTAATGCTGCAGTGGTTTAAAATAATTATTATTTAATTAGTAACCGTTTCCAAAACTAAACTCATCTCTTTAGTTAGTATAATTTTTTTTTTCATCTGCAAAGAAAATCAGGTTAGTATCTGACAAAATTATTAAGCAACCAAATTGTAGAAATGCCAATGGCAATCTGCAAAATTCAAGGGCTGGACAAAAATACAGAAACACTAAATACACAACATATTTGCATGCCTAATTTGGTGTAGGAAACCTACTGGCATTTAAACCAGTTTCGAGTCATCTCAGAATGGATGAAAGCTGGTGCTATTTGGTTTTCAAAGAAACCCTATGCCATTCTTCTGTTGAAATAGTGACACATTCACATTCTATATCTATGATTGTTCTGTAATATTTCTGCACAAAGTGGCATATTACCCTTGTATGTTCTGTATCAAACACAATTTTGGAACTGTGACTTAGACCTCAAATTAAATTTTAGCACTGTATGACAAGGTTCATGTGATGTGATATACTTACCAAAATGAGAGAAACAGTTCACCAGCTTAGAACTGTTCTCATAACCAATCATGTAGGAAGGGTAGATGTACACCATAATCCAGAAATGTTAATGTGTATGTCTGAGGGCATGCTAAATAGGTAACTTACTCATCTGTTAGTTACAGGATGTTTTGTGCAATGTAGTATGTAGAGAAGGATACGAAGTAACATACATCACATCAAAAAACTCTGAGGGAAAGCATAGAGGCTGTATCACTTAGAAGTCTATAAAACCAACATTTGAAATAACTGTACAGTTTCTGTGTAACAATAAACTGAATCACATTTGTTTCTGGCCTACAGTGGGCAATCAGAGGTCATATGGATTTGAAATCAAGATAAAAACCAGCTAAGGGTAAGAAGTAGATGAATGTGTTACAGCAGGAAATGCAGCTTCTGTTTTGAAGATTCAAAGATTTGTTTGTCTAGGTTAGTAGTAAAGTAATCTAGAAGGGAAACTGTGAGTACACTGTCAGTTGATGTTTTGTTTACCCTGTGGCAAACAACCAATGCTGAATTTACTTATGCTGAACATTCATCTGTAAGCATGAATCTAGATGGTGATGTTTTAATTTAAGTACCTGTAAAACAAATTTGCAGTTCCATTTCACTAACAAAAAGCTCAGTTTTCAAGTATACTTTACTCCGACTTGCACACTGGGTAATTCAAAATGTAGGCTTATGTTTTTGAAATTTATGGGATAAATGGAAACAGTGATTGTGTGTTCTACTCACCAACACAACTTGTAAATAGATATATTTTCGTCCATACAGGAATACTAAGTTGTCAAATACAGAAATATGTATCAGAATATGGCACTGCGGTCAGTGATGCCTATATAGGACAATAAGTGTCTAGCACAGTTGTCAGATTGATTACTGCTGCTACAATGACAGGTTATCAAGATTTAAGTGACTTTGAACATAGTGTTATAGTCAGCACATGGCACACAACATCTCCACGGTAGCAATGAAGTGGGGATTTTCCTGTACAACCATTTCACGAGTGCACCATGACTATCAGGAATCCAGTAAAACAGCAAATCTCTGACATCACTGCAGCTGGAAAAAGATCCTTCAAGAACGGGGCCAATAATGACTGAAGAGAATCATCCAGTATGACAGAAGTGCTACCCTTCCACAAACTGCTGCAGATTTCAATGTTGGGCCATCAACATGTGACAGCGTGCAAACCATGTGAGGAAACTTCATCAATAAGGGCTTCCGGAGCTGAAGGCCCACTCATGCACTGTTCATGACTGCACAACACTGATACTGAACTGCTGATAACTGGAAGCATGTTACTTGGGCAGATGAGTCTCATTTCAAACTGTATTGAGCAGATGGGGATGGAGATAACCTCATGAACCCATGGACCCTGCATGTCGGTACGGGACTGCTCAAGCTGGTGGAGGCTCGATAATAGGGTGGAGCATGTGTGGTTGGAGTGATATGGGACTCCTGATATGCCTAGATATGACTTTGACAGGTGAAACATACGTAAGCATCCTGTCTGATCATCAGTATCCATTCATGTCCATTGTGCATTCCGATGGACTTGGGAAATTCCAGCAGAGCAATGCAGCACCCCATAAGTCCAGAATTACTACAGAGTGGCTCCAGAAACACTCTTCTGAGTTTAAACATTTCCGCTAGTAACGAATCTCCCCAAACATGAACATTATTGAGCATATCTGGGATGCCTTGCAGCGTGCTGTGCAGAAGAGATCTCCACCCCCTCATATTCTTGTGGATTTATGGACAGCCCTGCAGGATTCATGGTGTCAGTTGCCTCCAGCACTACTTCAGTTATCAGTCGAGTCCACGCCACATCATGTTGCACCCCTTCTGCATGCTCGCAGGGTCCCTACACGATATAGTGCAGGTGTACCAGTTTCTTTGGCTCTTCAGTGTATTTACCTTGTGTAATTATATGCAGTAAATTATTGGTTATGTTTGTTATGAGCGTTCCTTCTATCATGTCAAAGGAGAAAAGAGCAGTTAGTGGAGGTCACAGAAACATAAATCAGAAAAGTGTAAAGAAATTGTGATCAATTTTTGGAATGCATCCTAGTGTCCTCTACAGGTACTGGAAGAATAGTGGTTATATCAAATTAAAAGCGGACAAACGGCTCTGTCAGCTGAGGAAAAAGACTTCTTGTAAATTGAATTCATGTCTATGGTGATTGGGGTTGCCCTACAAGCTTGATTACAAGATTTAGTAAAGGAATTTTTGGATTGCAGAGGTAAAACCATTAGAAAGAGGTAGCCTCAAGAATACTGCAAAACATACAACAAGAAACAGTGGCAATGCCACCTGGAATACAAAGTACATATTGTATTGAGTTATAAAAGGAACTAGGTGGAGTACCACACTCATATACTGTCAATTCTTGTTAAACAAACCTCACTGATGACTCTGGTAGGTGAAGGGTGTTAACTAGGAGAGGATGCAAGTATCCAGAAATGACAGTGAATTAATGAATTTGTCAGTTTCAGTCACATTTGCAGCTGCGAGAAATGGTACCAAAATACATTGTTATGTAATTAGTAAGTGCAGTGCCGTTATCACGGATGGGCAAAGTGGAAAGGATTGTAAATTTGTCAATGTTGTCAATATATAGATTGAATTGGGACTATTCAAAATGCACACCACCAGTGACTTACCATTTCTTATTGTATTACAAGTACAATTTTTATAGCATGCCTCCTCTGTGTATCCTGTGTTACATTTTCATCTTTTTTTACTCATTCTAGTATGCTGTGGGTGTAAAATATGTTTTATTTCAGAATCCGCCCTCTGTTTAGCCCATGCAACATATACTACTGTACAAATTCAACAGAAGTATACTCCAAATTGTCAAAAGAAACTGTTGTATAATATTTACAGTGTTGAGATGGTGGTATGGGCACATTCTGGGTGGGATGGGGAGTGGTGGGTGGTTACTTGTCAATATCTGTGATGTTTGCAGCTGGAATAAATGGTACCATAATATATTGTTATTTGATTTACAAGGCCCAGAACTTTCATCATAGATGAATAGAAGAAGGTCCCGCTAACTCCAGTTTTTTGCATAAAAAATCAGCCTGAGGAAATTAGATGGAGCAAAGCTCCTCATTGGAGACAACCTAGCATCACACTTGTCATTTAAATCAATAAAACTTTTCAAGAAAATAATGTTAAAACCACATTTCTTCCAAGCACCTTGACTCACATAACTAAGCCACCAACTATGATCACATAACAAGAAAATAGTAAGAGAGTGGAAAGAAGGACTGTGGTGAAATGGAACTACAGTTCCAAAATATAAGTTTCCAGGTCTGCTGAAGAACCTTTTTGTTTATGTAAAACAAGAGCCTGACTTGGCAGGTTTTTAAAAGAAAACATGACATATCACCTATCAGTTGTAATACAGTTCTGAAAGTACTTCCATCAACTAAAACTGAATTCAGCCAATCCACTAACAATGTTGAGAGTCTGCCAAGGCCTTAGATACTTCTGCATTACACCATGATGAAATGCGAATGAAAAGAAAGGGGGCAAACTTAATGCACATTGAGCAAAAAGCTTAAGCACAAGTCATAAGCAATGTCAGAAAGTGACACTCAGTTTGATGACACTATCAGAGGACTTGTCTTTGCAAACTCCTCTAATCAAGATATGAGGAAACAGAAAAAAATTTAATGCCAGTTCATCTTCTGAATGCCCAGATCAGGCTTGGTTGGTTGGTGGTTATGCTGTAGCTAACATATATGGAAAAAGTAGGCAGTCATTAAGGTAAATGAAACACATTTATTATAACATGTGGGAAGTCATTTTTTTAATCAAGGAGATAGTGTTTGACAGCTTTCTGTTACTTCTGGGAGTATGATTTGTAAATTAAAAGACGTCATAATTTTTAAAGATGATATCACTTTAATCTTATAATAACATAATTAGAGATATAACAATTTTTATTGGAAAATAAAATAAAAAGACACAATTCATGTAATATTTTTAGTTTTTGTACACAATAAAACTTTTTTGAACCAGATAAATATTGGTTCTAATTCTCCTAGATTCAAAACAGTTTATAATATTTGCCTATTTAGCAAACGATGAATAAATGGGGAAAATATTAATATTAGTGCTGCTATTTTTACCCACCCCTCTCTGCAGAGTGAACAGAATCACCACAATTTTTATTTTTTATGTTATAAAATCCTAAGGTAGGTTCCAAAACTTACTGTAAATTTCAGGTTAAGTACAAGGCCTATATCCACACATAATTATGATGCTCATGTTTCCTTTTTAGAATTATAGTTGTTTTTCTTTTAAAGCTGATAGCTGTTTCTATTTACCACATTCTACTGCAGCAGTTACAACACTGCCACTAAATTCAGTAATTGCAATAGATAACAAAGAAAAACACAGCAGACAAGTCTACAGAACACCTATTAAATATGTCAGAATGTGTGAGTAACAAGGAGAAAGACTGCAATGATTCTGCGTAGGGGGACGGCCTGTACTAAGGATAACAAACTGGCCAAGGAGGATATTTCATGGATAAAACTGATAACAGCAGAGGACACAAAAAACAAGTTTAATGTCATGCAAATGTGATCAGAACTATGTAGTGGCAACAGCTAAAATCAAGTACAATTTCTAGGAACTCCATGTCATACGTTACATGTCAAAGGAAAGACTGCATAAGCTTGCTGATTCTGACTTCCTCGCTGTTACTGTGATGGACTGGGAAGACTACTGGTGGAAAGTACAACAGCTGGGGCAAGTGTACCACAAGCAAGATGGGGTAATGGAGAAGGCCATCAATGAAGTTGTGAAGATGGGATGATCAAGAATCCAACACAGATGACAGCAGCGATCTTATGTCATCAGCAAAGTGTTCTTTGAGTCATACATAATTATTTACTTCAATCATTATTGCTGTGCTGAATAAGTTCAATGTTTCAACAAATTCCAGTAATCAGTTTTTGATGTTTGATTCATAAGTTTTACCTTGTTTTACTTTAATGCATACAACAACAAGGAAAAAATTTCTGAATTTTTCCTGGATATCCTAATTAAAAATGTACTTTTTCCCAGGTAGAAATTCACTTTTCCTTGGTGTAAATACACTATACTCTGGGTGAAAATACATTGTTTCAGTATTAAGTGCCAATATACTTTCACTTTGAATGTATAACTTATCAATACTTTGAATGGTAAGGGTTTTATACACTGGAGTAGAATTTTCTGGCACTTTAGGAAATGAAAAGCAGCAAAATTCAACATGTTTTGGAAAGATCTTTCATGCACAGCAACATTTACACTGCATAGTTTCGTGTAATGGAGGTACAAACACTGATTCCACTAATCATAGCACGGTAAATTCCAAGCCATTGAAATCAAGAATGTGATGTGCTTTTGTTAGCCAATCATAGTCCATGTTACACGATGCTGCCAGTCAACGACAGCAGATTTTCTGAATCCTGGAAGTGATGTAGTCAGCCAGTAGCAACATCACTGTTAAGTAGTGTGAACATGCAAATACCAGACAAAAAATAGCCATTCTAAGAGAGAGGAAAAAGTAGAAAATTGATCCATGGAACTTTATGTATAACCACCGAGCAGCTCCAGCTTGTCTCAAGTCAAGGAAGAGCTTTATCCAACGGACACTACCACTAGAAGGCTGCCCTGAGACTGGCTGCCTATCTTTACAGTTGGACTCTCTGCAAAGTACAAACCTGCACCCCAAAGAGGGAACCACACAAGGGCAGCATCAGCAGTGTAGTGCATGGAGAGCAGTGAATAGATTAAGAACATAAGTAGGTGCCACGGCCTGCGGATACATGCAGGGGCACCCACAGATGTTGCATTCTGTGAGATCCCCTACCTCACGAGGACGTCTGTACACCTTGGATTTAGGTTCACGCCGGTATTTTCTCATCACTACGAGTGGTGACATTAGTGTCATACCTCCCACATTTTCTGAAAAGGTCACGACACCAACCAAACTGTCCCTTGAAGCATCAAATAAGTCGCCACTTCGTGTCGATGGCTTGGCCAAGTTATCTATTGAACTCATAGGGGGAAACAGTTCACTTGGTCCTTCTATGTGGCTGACGTCGAAGATCCAGTATTAGGCACTGACTTCCTTTTCCACTTCGGACTGTCTCCAGATCTTCAGTCGGCCTCATTATTGCACCACGCCTCGTCCACTCATATTGCATGTTCAGTCGCCTCTTCGGCCCCCCCTCCCCCTCAGCTTACCGACGACTTCGACACAGCTCCCATCGAGTGCCCTGCAGTTGACAATCTCCGTGCTCACAACGCCACACTGAACCATGCCATACCGTCGCACGATGCCTCGTACAATGCCTGTCAACGCCACCACTATTTGACACCGGAGATGCACCTCATGGGACTTTGTTGCCACTGACACAGACAGCTTCCCCGGCACATCAGGTTAGTGACTCTTGTGTGCTACCGATTCCCATTCTCAATGGCCTCCAAGCGAGTTCGCCAGCCAAGCTGAATGCTATCATGAATGGTACGACACACAAAATTGTCATGACAGATGGCCACCAGTGCATCATAAAGCACGCTGATTGCCACCACATAAACTACACTTCGCTAAAACCATAGTGGGGGAACTTCTGTGGGCAGGTATTGTTCGCCCATCGGACAGTAACTGGTCTTCGCCCATACATTTAGTCGCCAAAATGGACGGCACAGTGCGCCTCTGCGGTGACTATCGTCGCCTCAATGCGCGGATGGTATTATACAATTATCCTATACCTCACATACAAGACTTTGCGCGAGTACTTAGCGGAGCACGCATCTTCAGTGTCTTGGACTGCCGTAAGGCATATTTACAGTTACCAATGGAACAGAGTGACATACCAAAGACAGCAGTGATCACACCTTTTGGCCTGTACGAATTTTGTTACATGCCTTATGGTCTCAAATACGTGGCCCTAACTTGGCAGCGTTTTATAGACTCACTTCTGTTTAACTGCACATATTGCTACGCATACCTCGACGACATATTAATTTTCTCCCCCTCCGACGGGAAAAATGAAATCCACCTGGCCACGATACAGGACTTATTGACACGTAACAGAGTCGAGGTCAATAATGACAAGTCACAAGTCCGCTGCACCGCTGTCACTTTTCTGGGGTACACCATGTCCTCGGATGGTATATGCCCCACCCGCAGGAGCGGGTTGACTGCATTCACGATCTACCTCTCCCTGTGTCGTTTCGCGAATTACGCCAATTTTTAGGAACTGTCAATTTCTACCGTCGTAACCTGCCGATGGCGGCAGCAATTGAAGCCCCTTTGACTGATGCATTGACCAGGAAACAAACCTCTGGCAGTCGCCACGTACAGTGATCTGAGAACATGGTGAGAGCTCTTGAAGTCATTAAATCAGTGTTAGCACATGGTGTCACTCTCGCCCACCCTTTACCAGATGCCTGCATCTCTATTACAGCGGATGCAAGTGATTTTGCAATCGGTGCAGTCCTCCAACAGCATGTCAATGACACGACACAACCACTCCGGTTTTTTTCCAAAAATCTATCTACAGCTCAACGTAAATGGTCAGCATTTCACAAAGAATTGCTTGCAGTTTAAGAAGCTGTAAAATATTTCTGCACAGACATCGAAGGAAGGAATATAACAATTTTCACAGACCATTGCACGTAGAGGCTATCCGTAACCCCGCTGCTGACCTTACCCCACATAGGTTTCGGCAAATGGACTTAATTTACCAATACACAACAGACATCCATTACATTCGGGGTTCAGAAAATGTGGTGGCAGACTACCTATTATGTAGCAGTGCAATTTCGACCCCCATTAATTTCAATGAATGGGCCCACTTACAGGACAGTGACACCGAATTGCACAACCTCCGACAGGACCCAGATACTTCCCTTCAGTTCGTTTCATGCAACCTACCAGGTTCGGCCAGGCCACTGTGGTGTGATACATCCATGGGCACCGTCCGGCCTATTGTTCCATCTGCACTGCATCGCCAAGTGTTCACTACTTTACATAATCTGGCACATCCTGGTGCTAAGGCTACTACGCACCTGGTTACAGAATGCTTTGTGTGGCCAGGTGTGAAGAGGGATTGTCGTGCTTGGGCTCGTACTTGTTTACAGTGCCAGCACAGCAAAGTCGGCAGGCACACACAACCCAGGCCAGGTAAATTCAACATCCTGAAAGGCCGCTTCCGACATGTACATGTGGACCTCGTAGGATCGTTACCCGTGTCTGACAGTTTCAGGTATATCTTGTCCGTCGTTGACCGCGTTACACGTTGGGTGGAGGCAATACCCCTGCAGGACATCACAGCAGATTCCACAGCACGCACATTCGTATCCTCCTGGGTAGCTCGATTTGGCTGCCCTACATCCATCACCACTGACCAGGAAAGACAGTTTGAATCTCTGCTGTTTAACAAACTCTGCATCCTCTGTGGGGTGGATAGATTCCGCACTACGGCTTACCACCCCCAGAGCAATGGACTGGTTGAGCAGTGGCACAAGACTCTTAAAGTGGCACTCACGTGCCACGGTGGTGAGTGGTGCAATGCCATTCCCTGGGTTATGCTAGGAATACACACGGCTAACAAGACAGACCTCCAGGCTTCACTTGCAGAGCTCCTGTTCTCCCCACAGAGTTTGTGAATGATGAAGCAATCGCCGACCTATTTGACCTCCCCATGCTAGTTGAGCATGTCCAGACACACATAGCCATGATCCGCATGCCTCCTCCACAACCACATACCCATCCTCGGGTGTTCATGCATTCGGCACTGGACTCTTGTGAGTTCGTTATGTTACGGGATGACACAGTCAAACCAGCATTACGGCCACCTTACGCTGGCCCGCATTGAGTAGTGGCTTGCATGGACAATACTATGGACATTCTCGTCAGTGGCCGCCAGCAGACAGTTTCCCTCCAACTCATGAAACCTGCCTGGATGACTGAGGAATCTGTAACACACACCCCCGAGTCGAGTGTTCTTCCATCAGGTGACAACCCCGATCTCACACAGACTGCCCACTCCCCTGCGCCCCACCATGATCATATGTCCACCGAGCCTACACCTGTGGGCAACTCAGTGGTTGCATGTGACGATACTCTACCCTCGTTTCACACAGGCACTGTGTGTGACAATCCACAACCTCAGGCTCAACCACATGTTGCGTGTGACATTACCCCCTCCCAAGTATTGGCACCCAATACCCCCACAGAGTGTTCCAGCGTTTCTCCTGAACTAAATCACTTTTCCCCCCCACTCCCCCTAGTGACCCCAACATCCACTGTCGACGAAATTTGCATTTCAATCAATACCTCTGAGTGCCCACACGATGAGCTTTCCTTGCAGCTCCAAGTAGGATCCATCTTCGTCCTCTGCATAGGTGACACTTCACGTGGGTCCACACACGTCACATATCACCATCCTGCGCACAGTCCCTATCCCAAATGGGGTGGATATGGCTGCCATAGCTGCAACGTTCAGCACCGACGAGATGCTCAAGATTCGCAACCCCCGCTTCGCCGGTACTGCAACGACGACATCTTCTGTGCCAGACCATATCACACGTGCAGGTTGGCCAGTCTGTCCCCCCCCCCTCCCCCCCCCCTCACTGGATGGCGGACTATATGAGCGCTAGTCCACCCTGACAGACAGTATGGACTCTTAGCACACACTGTTATCAACCAGCGAGCATCCCACAACGCCACTACACAGGAAGACACCCACGTCCTACATCCAGGATAGTAGAAACTGGATCACATTTTCTGTTAATGTTCTGACTATCTCTCACCACGGCCTGAGTTGGTAAATGTCCTCCCCGCTACCTCCCCATCCCTCCCACTGTGATATCCATGACCCACCCAACCTACACAATATCCCTGTCAGACTCTACTACACCCCTGCTCCAAACCCCTTGCCTCATATTCCTGCAACAGACATAGGTGCAAGACAAGTTCCATACAGGCTCCTACTACCACCTACTCCACTCCTGTTACAGATATCCCCTAACCCATCAAAGGCATGGCCACATGCGAAAGCAGCCATGTGATCCACCAGCTCATCTGCAACCACTGTGGTGCATTCTACATGGGCAAGGCAGTTAACAAGGTATCTGTTCACATGAATGGCCACTGCCAAACTGTGGCCAAGAGGCAGCTGGACCACAAAGACGCAGAGCATGTTGCCAACACAATGTGTCTGACCGTAATGACTGCTTCACAACCTGTGCCATCTGGATTTTTCCCACCTACAACATCTTTTCTGAACTCCATACATGGGAACTTATCCTCCCATATCTCCTTCATTACCCAATCCCACTACAGTACTACACATGCCATCTTCTGTACCCGCCCCCCCCCCCCTCCCCCACCACTGTTACAGATACGTGATACTACACCTAGCAGTGCAATCCTGTCTCCGCTACATCCCTGCATTCTCCCACAGGCAGCACTAGCATCTTGCCCCACCCCTATCCTGCTCTCCCTCCCCTTATCACCTTCCTATACCACAGCTCTTCTGTACACCACAACCCACCCCTGTAAAGATTGCTGCTCACCTCAGATGCAGTCACAGCTGGGCCTTACTGCCATGATGACAGGGGCCATGTGAGTGTGAATTGTGCTTGAGCCAAGGTGTATGAGTTTTGTAGGTCTGATGATGGATTTTAGTCCATAAACTTAATATACCTAGTGCTGTCTTTGTGCCTGTTTCAGACTCAATGCCTCCTCTATGTGATGAATAGCATTCTCTCCTTTCCACATTGTTGTTGCTCCATCCTGAACTGTCCATTGTTTAATATTATACTTTATTACGTAAATTATAGTCCTGGGCTGTCATTCAATGGTGACTTCATGACACCAGCCATTACAGTATAAATCACTCCTTATACCCACACTGTGAAGCATGATTCTGAAACAAATATGAAATGTATACCAGGGTCTGCTGTATGTGCCACCAGAAAGAGGGTCTCACAATCATCACAGTTAACTACCCATTAGGTTATCTCATCTTGGTATCAGACGACCACTAATGGACCTAAAATGTTAGAGCCAGTTTGAGAAGTAGTACACCCAGCCCATTCAACTACCAGTTTGTCTCTTTGTTAAATTTAGAAAACATGTAATGATACAAGAAAACTGTACGATCATGGCTTAAATGTCTCCAAGTGGACACCTATTTTTAAATTACAGTCATTTATTAAATATAAACAAGAATGCTACTAGAACTAACCCAAATTATATGATATTTTCTACATTATGAAATGTTAATTCATTCCCTGTGATGAGGTAGAGAGTTATCCAACAAGGGCAAAATTTTGCAACATCTCCTCAGACAGTATATCAGGTGCTTGCCAACTTTCAGTATTTAATTTGGTTCAGTTATGAAACCCTCTGTGCATAACTCCCAAAAATCATTT
Source organism: Schistocerca americana (assembly GCF_021461395.2). Lineage (NCBI taxonomy): Eukaryota > Metazoa > Arthropoda > Insecta > Orthoptera > Acrididae > Schistocerca > Schistocerca americana. Next base: position 510,688,506 of record NC_060130.1, read on the forward strand.
AAGCAATAATTTCTTGTTGGAAACCATTTTGTAACATTTTGCACAGTTATTATCAAAAATATTTGATAAGTTACCAACAAAATTAATGTACCTATCTTACTGTGTTAGTTCCTTTGAAAAGATACATCATTTTTTAAAAGTAATTTATTTATAATAAATTATCATGTAAAACTCATACAGGGTAAGACTCATCTTGAAAAATTATTTAATTTATTTCTTACAGGCACATCTAAATATAATTCATATGTAATATTTGATCACCTTTCTTCCTTTACATTCACACATTTGTCAGAATATCAAAAGGGGGAGGGGGAGAAGGAGGAGCCAAGCATCAACATTTTTGTTTATCAAGTTCCACATAAGATAAACCAAAATAATCTTATTCTCACAGATAGCCACAGTCAAAAACTTGCTGCTAAATTGTGAAGACATGACATAAAAGCCACAGGATGGGTTAAATCAGATGCCACACTCGGTGAAATCCTAAGAGACTGTTAGCCCAGAATTTGACGAAAAATGGCGTGGTAATGATAATAGGAGGAACGAATGACAATAACCATCTTCATGAAGTACAAGTGATAAACTCAACAAATGAGGTGCACAAACTCTTAGCTGATACAAACATTATGCTACTCGGCATCCCACCCTGACATTACCTTACTCTTGGACAAACATAATGATAGAGCAAACTAACTGGCAACTTGAAACAGTCGTTAAACTCTACACAAATGCCTCATTTCTAAGACTTCACAATCTTGAAAGATTTCTCTTTACAAATCATGGGATGTATGTAAACGATTTAGGAAAACAACATGTGTGCAAACTAATTTAAGAGTGCATAGACAGCCTACCGATGAACTCTGATAACCAACACCCAATTTTTGATGTGGCACTACAAGAACAATCAATAGGAAATGAAGCCAGGTCAACTTCATTGCCTACTCCGAAACACCCAGCTCCCCCTACAGGTCTGTCACATACTAGAAGAGACTTATCAGCAGCCAAAGCTGTTATGTTGGTAATCTGACTCCTTGGTTCGTTTGTTTATATACGTCAAGTATGACAAGTAGACAATATTTGCTCTTGATGTTCATTGTCTTAAGTATGCTACATGTAATGTGTTGATATCAGAATGTAATAGGATGTGTGCTAAGAATGGTAAATCTGTGCAGTGAACTATATTTGTTGTGTAGGTAGGAAGATAAATAACTGAAGAAGCATGTTAGGTTATGTGCCCACATTGTGCGTGGTACTTGTTTTGATTTGTGTTTTGTCAACTTCATCAGCATTTGAACTCTTGTTGTTCAGAAGAAATGAGTCACATATTCTAGTGCTTTTGACTCGAGTGTATGGAAATGGCTTCAAATGTAAGTTTGACCAAAACCACTACTCCTTTAGCACACAAACTGAGAAACAAGGATAATTATAACACCTGCAAGTTTGGAATGAAACTCATTCTAATGCACGAGAAATTATGAATTATACCATAGGCGCAAGTACTGCTACAAATGCAGAGGATATAGATGCGTTCACACTTGTTCTTTTGCATGTTATGCTAAAGTCACATGAAAGTGGGAAAGCATGGGTGTATTATAAACAATATGTGAAAGTGGTAAAGGAGGAGGGTGTTACAGTCATTACATCCATGCATCTACCCACCTTGATTAATAATGACCACTCTCTCAGCAACAAGAATGCCATCTAGTGAACAGTGATAGACCACAAGGCAAAAGGTCCATTGTAGCATCGACCAGGAAATTTATGTCATATGGTCTGATGAGAGAAACTTTATTAAACTCCCTAGTTCCACAAATGGCAATCCTTCATGAGAATAGCACCCATAGTGTTGTGTACCCTAAAGCTGGAGACACTATATAAGATGAATGCCTTGCACAGAATGGAGAAGTATGTTGATTGATTCAGAAGTGGGGAATCTAATTAGAAAACACTAATCCTCAATTACAGAGAGGTAGAACATTAGGGCATCCTTGTTTTCAGTTTCATGTCATTCCATTTCCTTTGTCACTCTGCAATCATTTTTCTTTTTTTTTTATTTGAAGGCAGTTGCTCACCAAATGAAACTAGTTATCCTCTGGTTGGTACTCTAAAGTATTGTTATCAACACTATTAAAATTTATATCAAAATACAAAACTCTCTGTGACTCCATCACCAGCAGATGTCTAATCTTTTAATTAACTGACACCTCCTGCAACAGATAGTGCAATGAGTAGCTAGTCCCTGAAATTATTTTGCTGTGTGTTTTGAAATTATTTTTAAAGTTCTCAATAGTACCATTACCTGACAGGCTTTTGTAAACACAGTTCCATAATTATTGTGGTGCTTTTGTGGCCGTAAACAGAAACGATAAATGTCTTTTCTTATTTTTGACCCTTGTGGAAGTCAAAAATAGTGCCGTGTGTACATGTCTAATGAATTGTGTTACGGTATGATAAGAGTATCTAAGGGCATTTGTTGTTTAAAGTGCAATAAAACATTCATTTCTCCTGTGCAAATGTTATCGAAAGAGTAGATCTGAAAACATGCACTTGTACACTTTGTTTGCGTCGTATTCAGGCTGAATGTAACCACAATAAATATCCATGTACATGTGATAAATTAAAACTGGAACTGGAAACAACACTAAGAGAATGTAAAACTTTCACATTTTTGCTTAGAAGCTTATCTCTCTACATCCTAATGCAATATTGCCACACATGGAACACTAAGAAGAAGGACATTAAGCCCCATAACAAGAGAAACCAAAATACTTGTATTCTCGTAGATAGCCACGGTCAAAAACTTGCTGATAAATTATGAAGACATGACATAAACGCCACAGGATTGGTTAAACCAGGTGCCTCACTGTGTGAAATCCTAAGAGACCGTTAGCCCAGAATTTGATGAAAAATGGCCGGCTAATGATAATACGAGGAACTAATGACATTAACCATCCTCATGAAGTACAAGTGATAAACTCAACAAATGAGGTGCTAAAACTCTCAGCTGATACAAACATGCTATTCGGCATCCCTTCCAGGCATTACCTTACTCCTGGACAAACATAATGTTGGAGCAAACTAACTGGGAACTTGAAACAGTTGCTAAACTCTGTACAAATGCCTCATTCCTAAGACTTCACAGCCTTAAAAGATTTCTCTTTACAAATCATGGGATGTATCTAAATGATTTAAGAAAACAACGTGTGCAAAGTAATGTAAGAGTGCTTAGCCAGCGTACCTTTGAACTCTGATAACCAACACCCAATTTTTGATGTGGCACTACAAGAACAACTAATAGGAAACAAAGTCAGGTTAACTTTATTGCCTACTGTGAAACACCCAGCTCCACCTACAGGTCTGTCACAAACTAGAAGAGACTTACCAGCATCCAAAATTGTTATGTTATGTTGGTAATTTGACTCCTTGGTTCATTTGTTTATATACATCAAGTATGACAAGTTGACTGTATTTGCTCTTGGGTGTTCACTCTCTTAAGTGTGCTACATATAATGTGTTGTTATCAAAATATTAATATTATGAACAATCTGTTACTTATATTTTTCAATGCCTAACCTTGCTCCGCTTACAGGTTGTGTGCTGAGAATGGTAAATCTGTGCAGTGAACCGGATTTGTTGTGTGGGTAGGAAGATAAATAGCTGAAGAAATGTGTTAGGTTACGTGCCGCATTGTGTGTGATACTTGTTTTGATTTGTGTTTTGTCAACTTTATCAGCATTTGAACTCTCGTTGTTCAGAACAAATGAGTCACATATTCTAGTGCTTTTAATTCAAGTGTATGGAAATGGCTTCAAATGTAAGTTTGACAAAAACCTGTGACCCATTGGGAGGTCACAACAACTAACTGAACATTGGTGACTTGCACTCTGCTTCCAACTCCCACTAAGTACAACACCTACCAGTTATCAGTCTGCAGTATGTCTGCAGTATGTATGGATATTCTAAACAAACATTACATTTAATATCACACATATAATGGTGATATCAAACCTGTTTCATCATTGCACAGAATCCTACCAGTGAACATGGTTATGAACCTGCATATATTGTGTACGGAGTATGCTGAAGATGAAGTTTTATGTACTGGAGACTAGTCTTTGTAGTATAATGCCATGGGTTTTCAAGACAGATTTTATTAACTAATAGTTCCATCAGCCAAGAAATATCTCAAAATAATATATATGAGTCTGATTTACATCATTACATACAAGGTAATAGGATAAATATGACAGGCAGGAAATGACTTCGTCTTGAAGTAATCTTTACCACACTTGAAGCTTGATTTTAGAAATTCTGGAATGGACAGACTACTCAAAAGATGCTGAATACTTTATATGGGTCCCTAGTATGGGTGCTGCTTACAGAAGTACACATGAAAACATGACACTTAATGGCTTAACTGTTAATTTTGCGAAGTGACTGGGGTAAACAGATATAGAGATTTGGACTGCAGTCTCCACCCCAAACCATCATTTTCAACCATGCTGCATGTAATATACCTGTGACAAGTTCTGTTAATTGGTTACTTAGCACACATTTTGATAAAATGAGATTGCCCAATGCAGCACCTTTATATCAACGACTGCAGCTGCAATATATTCTCTCAATACTTTGTGCCAACCATAGTTCTGCCAAATTAAACACAAGGTGATTGACAATTTCTTCACCGATAATCATCAAATGAGATTCTTGATCCAGGAATAAATTTCCCAGTAGTCTCCCTAAATTCTTAGGTGCAGTTAGAGATGCAATAAACAGTAATTAACAGTTAGAACGTAAAGGCCCAGTTTTCAGAAGTTGTCTCTCATTAACAATACTTAACAAAACAATAACAAACCTAGTGTAACAGTAACACTTACAGTCAACACAGATCATGTGTGACCTTTCTTTTGTGGTATGTGAATTTTTTATCTCTGAGGAAGGAAACTTTTTTGTGCTTTTGATGTTAGTGCCTTTTCCGTCTGATAAGTCATTGGAAACTGAAACTCTAGATTTAGCTGGTAACAGACTGTGATTACTGTGAATTGACAACAGTTCTATAGTTGTTCTTATCTGAGCATGCTAGACACAGGTTTTTACTACATCAGATATAAATTTTGTTTGCTCACTAAGATAGTTGTTGGAATTCTCTTAAAGTAGTTATTACCACTTTCTTGTTTCTCCCTCACAGATTTTTCATAATATCTCTTTGTATGATTGACTCAGAAAAAGTTTATGCCAACCAGTTCATTTCTGCAATCAGTTACACATCCTGTACACCTCAGCAGAGGTGAATGAGAAGAGATGTTGTAGTAGTAGTAGGGAAATCAATTTAATATGCATGTCAAGTCTGTATCAAGGTGATACCAAATTACTGAAGATGAGACATACTTGTGAAAGTATAGAGAGTGTACTTCCAGACAGTCTTTCAAGTTGCATGGTAAAAAAAAAGAATCTCTATAACTATTTGAAAGTTGTTTTCATAACCATGGCAAAGAAAGTTTGATGTCTTATATTTATTCCAGGCACTAAACTTTGTAAAACATGCCGTAACATCATTTCATTCCTGACATTACGCAGCTTGTTTGGGATGGGAGAATGTAAAGTTGAAGATCCAGAATATACTCCAAAGCTATCTAGAAGAGTTCAAAATCTGAACTGAGAACTACATGAAATGTCATCATTTATGGTTACCAACAAACAAGAAGACAGATGTCTGAAGTGAACAGGGTTACGAAACTGCATCTATTACCTATGGAGTAAAATGAAGACATATAATGTGTACAGAGAACTAGTCTTTGTACAGTAAGGCCATGAGTTATCATGACTGGTATTATTAACAAGTATTTGCATCAGCCAAGGCATATACTAAAATAATGTGGATGTGTCTTACGTCTTTAAATACTGGGTAGTAAGGTGAAGTAAGACAGGAAAGAAACAACTCTGTCAGAAAATATTCATTACCACACTCAAAGCTTGCTTTATGAAATTCTGGAATGGACCAGGAAAGACATATATTACTCAAAAGTCCTGAATACCTTATATTGCTCCACAGGAGTTTATAGAAGCACACTCTGTGCCCATCTAATGAGAGAGAACATCTGAAAACATGAGTCTTTGTGGTTTAACAGTTAATTTTTCGACACAACTATGGAAAACATATTTGGAATACAGAAGATATACAGTTATGGATTGCAGCTTCCATTCAAAACCTTCCTTTCCACTACTAAGCAGATGTAACTTTCTTCAAACTAGTGGCATAGCACATCTGATACAAAGGATACACACTGTTTCAAAACACCCAGTGTGTGTAATATCACACATGTATAAAGTTAACTCAAACTGTTTCACCATTGCTTTGTTCCTGTCAATGAATATGATGCCGCAGCAAATCTTGACTGATGTTATTAGCAAGAAGTTGCATCAGCCTAAGTATATCTTAAAATGTGCCCAACTAATGAGAGAAAACAGGTGGAAACATGAACTTTCATTGTTAAATTCAGAACAAAGCTAGCATAAAAATATTTGACATGCAGGACCTATGTAGAACTGAATTGCCATCTCCACCCACAACCATAGAGACGTGACTTATATCTGATTAGTTCTATAGCACATTTGGTACTATGGTTACACATTGCAGACACTTTCATAATGAGTGCTCTGTCAGACAATGTGACATCATCAAATCAATAACTGTAGTTGCACTATATCCTTTCAGTATTTACTCCCAACTATGGTTCTTGGAAATAAAGCACAATGTGTGTGGCACAACCATGACAGCTAATCATGATTAAGAATCTCATCCAGGAAGGAAATCACCAGTAGTAGCTCTAAATTTTGAGCTGCAGTTAGAAAAGCAATAAACAATAATTAACAGTTAAACCATGAAGGCTCATGTTTTCATATGTTCTCAGTCATTCCTGCAGTAATGAATTGCAGATATTTTAGTGGACTAGCAAGAAGCAAAGCAAGTCAGTTATTCCAAACAGCTTCGAAGCAGTTAATTTTATTTCTTCGTTCTCAGGAAGAGCCACAGAGACTGTTGTTATATTTTTGCATAATATTTGTGATGTGGAGTGCATTTACTCATGACCAGAGAGTTTTCTACTTGTTGTGACAAGGCTAAAATTGTCCAGAAATGTGCACACCTGTATTGAGCCAGTTAATATATTAAATAAAGATGACAAATTTGACATCCAGGCACAAGGTTGTTTCCATGAGCAACTTTCCACCAACAGGGGAAGATACTGAACAGTTTGCCAATTTAATAAGGGCAGTTTCCTGTGGAACCTATACCTTGGGGCGGATTCTGACCCAAAATCAACTACTCCTAGTGGAAGCAGAAGAACACTCTATTGATACTTTTATCCATGGTATAAATACACAACTAAGTTGTCACGTAAAAGTGGCTTCCTCAATGTTGCTGCATGAGGAAATCCATTTTGCCATGTTGCGTGAAAAAGCAGGGCAATTTGTTGCCTCCTCTGTGCAGTAAAGTGGGTATCCCCAGAGTTTACCAGTGACTCACTTAACAAAGTATGTAAGTGAGCCAGTCATAAGCCAACAAATGCTTGTCATCTCACTGTCATAACTGCCAGAGTTTTGGCATTTAGGAATGCATCACCCATGGTCCCAAAAAAGACAAGCTCGTGGCAACCATGGTTCTCCCATTTTCAGAGGGAATGGTCACTTCCATCACAGTAATGGCAAAAGAAGGCATAGCCACCCAGCCTTGCCACCAATAAAAAGAGTAAATGCCCTTCAATTCCCAAGGTTTAGAGAAGGTGACAAGTGTGATTGTGAAGGGAGAGATGGAAGGAAAACCGGACTGGATTTTTGTGGATATGGGCACACCTATATGTTTAAGTTTTCTTTCCTCTGGCAGCAAGCAGCCAATGAATGATCCCATTTACATATTTGTGTCTTCGGTGTCAAAATAGCAAAACCCATAGTAGCAGTTTGTACAGACATAATATAATTTGAATGGGAGATTATAAGAAAAAAGGCCTGATTCTGTCTTCAAACTAGGATATGATTTCCTGTACAAGTTACATAGTGTGACTGATTACTGGTAGATTTCTGTCTCATTCTGTTGAGGAATCCATCATTTTTGTGGTGACAGCACGTCACAGACATGAGGAAATTTGGGGAAGGGCACCAGTTCTCAAAATACTGATACACCACAAATCAAAGTGTTAAGGACAAGCATCCCTGCAACCATGAAAGGTGGCACTATACTAATTTTCTGGTTGACTGGCAAAACTCAAGAGCCAAAAGGAAACATCTATTTGGTTGATTCACTCACTCAAAATGACATTCTTGATAAAACTAACGTACATGTCTTGAGAAGTTTACGTCAAGCTAAAACAGTAGAGACAAAAGTGTACATCCCAGCCTGTCTAGATAATTTTGGTATATCAGTCATGGTAGCACATTGAGGACCCGCACTGGACTGTATGCAGCACATAGCCATGGATGTGGAACAATTTCCTGGAGAGAGACTTGACAGTGGCAGCAGGCAGAAGCCAATAACATGTGCTTGTTTTCATGTATGTAATTCATTTTCTAATTTATTTTAACTATTCTTAGTTAGTATCCATTGTTATGAGGTGAAATGAGTAATTGTTTTGTAACTTAAATTCTAGTGTTGATGTATAACCAAATATAAATTCTGTACTAGTTATAAGCATTTGTAGGAACAACTAACTGCATTTTTAAAGTATTTATTTGGTTCTATTCGAGAACATGTTTGCCAAGCCAGTCAATAATAAATTCCAAAGTAATTCACAATTTAATCAAAAGTATTGTTTGCATAATGATATTTGTTAATTTCATCATTTAAACAAATAATTCGGCCTAAACGCTTGTAAAAGAAGAAACTTTCAAGAGTATTTTTTGATGTATTCAGTTATCTTAATGAGTTAAGTGTTAATAGTATTTCCTGTAAATTAAGTTCTATTAGTAATTTCTGTAAATTAAACTTCAAACAATCTGAAGTTTCAGTACTTATTATTGTGAGGATATATAGGAGCCCAGTTTTTGGTCATGAGACAGTCAGAGACACGACTGAGTTTCAGACGAAAAACCTGTTTGGTTAGAACAATAACAATGCTTCAACTTAATTGTGGAATAAGTGTTAAATAATTAGGCCATGTGTAAAAACAGTGACAGTGTCTACTCCATACATACCATTGTATTCTTCAAGAACTGTGAATGTTGTGGTTAGGTTTTGATTGCTCGTAGATGTTCAATAGTAAATTATTGTAGAAGTATGTGGATGTTCACCTTCTAACTATTGATGAGGCTTATGGAAAGTTAAACAACAGTGCACTGGCCATATTAAATGTGTATATGGGAGGTTGTGAAAAGTGAACATAAAAGACAGTGAAATGCAGCTGACCATCTATCAGCTAGATTTGAAAACATGAGTCTTTGTGGTTTAACAGTTAATTTTGCAACACAACTACGGTAAACATATTTGGAATGCAGAAGATTAATAGTTATGGATTGCCGTCTCCATTGAAAACCTTCTTTTCCACTATTAAGCAGATGTAACTTTCTTCTAACTAGTTGCATAGCACATCTGATGCAAAGGATACACACTGCATATACATTGGTAATGATAGTGTCCTGTCAGTCTATGGGACACCATTACATCAACCCCTGTAGTAGAAATATATCCTTCTGCACTTACTACGGTTCATCTAAATGAAGTACAAAGTGAGAGATGCAATGATAAACTATTAATAATCAATCAGGACTCTTCATCCAGGAAGGAAATCACTAGTATTGCTGTAAGTCATTTGTTATGATTAGAAAAACAGTAAGCAATATTTTACAGTTAAACCATGGAGGCTCATGTTTTCACATGTTCTTCCTCAGAGCCTGATTTGTGACTATATACACCGGTGCAACAAATTGGCACCTCTACCTCTGAGAGAGAGAGAGGAAAAAAACAATGTGTGTGTGTGTGTGTGTGTGTGTGTGTGTGTGTGGTAAGAGGCATGCCACAAGGCTTAGTGCTCGGACCTTTTCTCTTCCTGCTATACATGAATGACTTGCCTACTTTCATGCTTCACAAGTCAATAATATATGCTGACGACCAACCCTGATTACCTCAGATGACAAATTGGAAGAAGTGAAGAAACAAACAAAAGTAATGCTTGAAAAGTCTGCCATATGGCTCCACAGTAACAAGCTGATACTCAACAGTAGCAAGACTGAAACTATGTATTTCTTCTTGCATGATCTACAGGAAAAATTAAATGAGTCTGACTCTGTAAGACTTCTGGGTATCCACCTGGATCCGAAATTAACATGGAACACGCACACTGAACTGTTATGTACCAGACTGTCTAAAGTAGTCTTTTTGTTAAGGAAACTATAAACATTAGTTAACAGAAAACAACCTTTATCTTCTTATTATGCCTTCTTTGAATGTCACTTACAGTACGGAATAAAATTATGGGGCAACTCAACTGGTGCTCAGACAGTGTTCATGTGGCAGATGAAAGCAATTACAGCAATTACAGGTATTAAAAGCCAAGAATCATGTCGAAAGCCCTTTAAGGAACTTAACCTCTTAACATTACCTTCTCTGTACATAAAAACGTGTCTTCTTTCCATAAAAAAAAAAAAAAAAAACCATACCTTACCTTCCAGAACAGATGTTTATTCACATGATACCAGATATAAAAACAATCTTGATGTAGACTTTACTGGGCTATCTAAGGTCCAAAGTAGCTTTAAGCAAACAGGATTAAAATTATATAACAAGTTACCACAATCACTGAAGGACCTACAAGGCGATCCCTTCAAGAAGCAGCTGCCACATCCATCTCGAGGGGTTGACCAAACCTAACGAAACTACTAGTTACGTGAACCTGCCTATTTAATGATATCAACAGAATAGAAGATACATGATCTGAACACTTTCAATTCAAGTCTGGTCACTTAGCATGAAAATTCCAGCAAAGGGCATAAAAAGTGCAAATGCGTCCGAAAAACTTGGCACTATTGAGTGCCTAGACTGTAACAGTAAAATGCAAAAATTTCAGGGGAATGTGAGAAGAAGTTCTGTTAAAGAAAAGATACAAATACTTCCTTTAACACCAGCATCATTGAATAAAGTAGATATCCAAATGGTTTCAAGCACTACAGAGTACAAGGTAAAGAAAACAATGGTGTTATTAAGGAAATATAATATTATACCTAATGGGAGCATAAAGTGGAAACCAAAAAATAATTATGTCCAGACGTATAACTATGACAGTGACATAATACGAATTACTAAATTATGGGCTACAATGGTCCCTTTCATGTAATGACTTCACCAGTGTAACCTGACAGGCAGAAACTAGAATTAACAGGAAGTTGATGAGTTGCACATTGCTGGAAACACCCACTCAGTACAATAAACCCCTATAAGGTATCACTCTGCAAAATCAGTGTGTTTCAAAACAACCTGTGTGTAATATCACCATTCCTCAAAATACTGATACACCACAAATCAAAGTGTTATGGGCAAGCATCCCCGCAACCATGAAAGGTGGTACTATACGAATTTCTGGGTTGACTGGGAAAACTCAAGAGCCCAAAGGAACCATCTTTTTGGTTGATTCACTCACTCAAAATGACGTTCTTGGTAAAACTAATGTACATGTTTCGAGAAGTTTACATAAAGCTAAAACGGCAGGTACAAAAGTGTACATCCTAGCGTGTCTAGATAGTTTTGGTATATCTGGCATGGTAGCACCTTAAGGAACCACACTGGGCTGAATGCAGCACATAGCCATAGATGTGGAACACTTTCCTGAAGAGAGACTTGACAGTAGCGGTAGGCAGAAGCCAATACCCATTTGAGAAATACAGGGCAGAAAAAAGAAAAAAAAAAAACATCAGTCATACAACAAGGAGCAGTTATCACATAGGAACTGAGGTCTACAAATGTTGTGAGAGGGTGTTCCAGTCATGTGATAGTGGTGACCTACTATGCATCCGAGTGAATTTGTTTTTGTTATTAACATTGTATTTGTGAGGTTGTGGAAAGTGAGTGTAAAAGACAGTGAAATGCAGCTTAGTATCTGTTGGCTACATCATTTAAAGTAGTCCATGTGTGACATCCACACCCCATTTTTCAGCCACTAAGTCGACACTGAGGGCAACAGATGAAGAAAATAAGCAAAGCGGGTGAACCACTACAAGAAGACTCATGCAGACCTAGGAAGAGAGCGATCATCAGGTATGTCTCAATATTTATAAACCAGAGAGATTACCAAAAAAGGCATGTGGACTTTAATGGCTCATAATTACTGGTCTAGCACAGCATGAAATTGAAGAGTAGCTCTTAAAAACTCATCAAAAATAAATATGGGCAGGATTTTGTGCTACCAATTAATAATAACTGTAATTCATTCTAAAACACAGATGATGTAGGAATTTTACCAGAATCCTCATCTGATAAAGAAGTACACGAGAGTCAAAACCTAGTAAATAGCAAACTTATACATAAGCAGAAACGTAAAATCAAGATTTACATGGACAGTTATGCGTGAGGGTTATCAGTTACATTAATGGAAAGTAGACCTCCTGTTATGGACAAGTTTGAAATAGATGAAATCATTAAGCTAGAGGCTACTTTATTCGATGTCATGAATGACAGCACAGCCCTCATCGACAAAGCCTTTGTAGTGGTAGTGGCCAGTGTGAACAACATTGAAGAAGACTTTTGAAATGTTAACCTACATCAATGTGATAATCATCAATGTGCCTCATTGACATAATTTGCCTCGGTAGTGTGAATAAGGAAGTGGAGCCATCCAACAGGGGGTACAAAGTCATCTACCTAAAATGTTCGCATGTAAATGTTCACATCTGTAAACACTTTAAGAATGTTTCCTTAGTTAACACCAGTAGTTATGGCAGATATTGGCATACAAAGCATGGCCAACATCTCAAAAAACTACGTAAACACGTTTTAAGTGACACAAATCTCAGAGTAGTGTTGGATAAGCTTAGGAAGGAAGAAAGATCAGTACTCTGGATTGTGTTTCAAATGAGATGGCAAAAAATTACAAGATTAGACCAGGTTAGATGTTCCAATATCACAAGGACACAACATTGTCAACTTTTGCATGGTAACATGAGCTTACATCAAGTAAGTAACATGAAAAAAAAGGTATTGCCAAAGTAGAGTTTAAGTAAGCTTCCTCAACACTCAGGATATGGTGGAGTAGTTAAAGAATTTTCAAATGATAACATATTGGACATTTTGTGTTTGACTGAACATTGGTGTAATGAAGAAGCTCTTGGATACAAAGTACTGAATGATTACACATTACCTAGTTGTTATAGCAGAGGACATCACTTGCATAAGGGGTAGCAATATATGTAAAAACACCACTAAATTGTGGTAGGTTTGATCTCAACACACTTTGTATTGAAATGGTTTTGAAATATCACGTCTAGTAATTGAGAGTCTTAAGCTAGTTGTAGTCGTTGTACTAGCAGTGTACAGGCCACCTGGTGGTGATCCCCATACCTTTCTTGAGAAACTTGATGATATCTTAATGTACACTAGTGCTTTACCAAAATAGCAAAAATACAATACTGCAGGAAAAAAAACTGTGCTTTGATTATTTACCTTTACTACTTTGGCTGTAAACCTACAACAGGCTCTGCTTGTCTTGATAATAAATTCACAAATATTAAGAGAATATAAATATTAAGAGAACTTGTATATCCTCTGATGTAATTAGTTACCCTTTATCAGATCATGATGTAGTATTTACTAATCTTAGTATGTAACTTCAGACTGCTCTGCAACCCTCTGAAGAAATGCACAGAGAACATTAGAAGTAACTAAAAAAAAACCTAGGAATCGTATATTCCAGAGTTGGGGCAACTGAAAAATACTGTAATGCTATATTCTGGTCCGTACAAAAAAAGTAATTCTGAATTGTATAAGGAATTTTGTGATAAAGCTGAGTGTAAGTATAGGCAGACAATCAATGAAGGGAAGAAACTACATAACATAGAAAACATTGAAAAATTCCAAAAACAGATGTAAAAGAGCATGGATGGTAATCAACTCTACAGCACACACTAAAGAAAAGGATGATACTCCCATAACTGCAAAAGAAATTAATAAATTTTGCATCCAGCCTACTGAAGAGATTAATAGTACTGTAAAAAAAACCTTAAAGTGCACTTAGCAACATGGGTAACTCCTCTGAAAAGTCTCCCCTGGGCACTTTTACTATCCTAGAAGCATGTCCTAAAACCATCCCGAAAATAGTGAAAAATTTGAAAATCTCAGCTAGTGTTGATTACTATGATCTATCATGTAACTTTTTGAAAGATGTTATTGACTGTGTAATTAATCCTTTAACTTATTGTGTGAATAAATATCTAGTTGATAGTCAATTCCCTGCCTGATATACTAAAAATTTCTAGAGTTGTGAAAAGAAGAGTCCTGCTACTTACAGGCCTATATCCCCTGTACTGTCTAAAATTTTTGATACAGTTATTTCTGATCAAGTTAGTGTTTACCTGGATAAATCAAATATAATTATTGATAGACAATTTGAATTTAGAAAAGATAAATCCACAACTGATGCAGTGGATTCCCTAATGAAATTTGTCCTAGATGTGTTTGAGGCTAGGGGCTATGCCTAGGCAACATTCTGTGACCTGAACAGAGTTTTTCACTGCATAGAGCATGATACTTTGTTGAATAAGCTAGTCTATTATGGGTTTGATGGCAACAGCATAAATATATTTTTATGTCTTTCGTAGAGAACAGCCAACAAGTTGTGTGCACCGGCAGCAAGAAGTCAAATTTGTTTTATGTTAGGGCTGGAGTGCTATAAGGGTTGGCGCTCGGACATTTATTGTTTTTATTAATGATTCATGATCTGCCTTTACTCATACACTCTCAGATGATACTGTATGCCGATGACACAAGTTTTCTAAATAAAAGATGAGATCAAAGCGCACTGGAAACATTAACTGAAAATACCCTTGCTTGTTCTTCGTCACAGTTTATAGTGAACAGTTTCCTATTGAATGAAAGTAAAACACAGGTATTTAATTTTAGCCACAAAGAAATTATTAAGTGTCATGAATTAGTAACTGTTAAGTTTTTATGTCAACTTATTGACCGCAAATTTATCTGTGAACCACGTATTACAAATATATATGTTAGATATCAAAGTGTTATTTATTTAATTAGAAATTTAAAAAGATATGTTCCAGGTAAGTTTGTAAGATCAGTATAGTTTGCTTTCTTCCAAAGTATGTATCATATGCAATTTTATTTTATGGTTGTGTCTGACAGTAGTAAACCTATTCATCTATAATGTTTTATTGTATGTCAGAAATAATGTTTCTAATTTTGTACTGAGAAGTGATGCACACAGTTATGACTCAAGAAAGAGAACCCTTGTAGACATCCTATATCACAAATTATCTAAATCAAATAACTCCTACCTAGTCCTTGGTCTAAGGATGTTTAATAGTCTATGAGTTTATTTTAAAGAATTGCCTGTAAATATTTTCAAATCTAAATTGTATAAGCAACTAGTAAACACTCACTTTTACACAGTTGACAATTTTTTTGAAGATGAAAATACTGCTTTCTAAAATGTAGCTTCTAGTTTTACCTGTTTCATGTAAACTGAATTACATAGATATAGTAGTTAATGAATAAATGTATGCTTTTGACTTTGTCTATTGCTGTGAGAGCTGAATGACGGTAAAATTTCATTATTCTTATTATTACTATACAGACACTGGTGGAGCATGTGGAGACCGTCACCATTCACACCATGGAAGTGTTGGGAGCAACATGGCTAGCTTCATGTACCATGAAATGGCTGAGATACATTTGACTTATGGCATAGCTAACTGCAATGGACAAGAAGCTACATGACTGTATTGTGTAAAATACCTGATACAAAGGTGCAGTGCCAACATTATTCACCACCCTGCATTGCCAACTGTGTAAAATTCCATGTGTTTAAGCTGGATACTGGTTGCAGATGAATAACATGAGTTGTTGCGGTAGAAGAAAGTGTTCTTGAAGGGGTGTAGTATACGCTGCCAACAAGTAGCAAGTGTCATATTTGCCGATGAGACTGCATTCTCAGTCTAGGATGTGATGAACATTTGTGACGTGCATAACTGGGCACATGTGAACCCAAATGATACATGTATGCATGCCATACAATGCAAATTCATCCTCAGTCATGTAGGATGGCGTCATCAGATACTGTTCCATTGGGCTGTACATTCTCCCAGACCAACGTGCTGGTCGTATGTATCTCACATTCCTGTGAAACATTCTGCTAGACATGCTGAATGATGTTCTCATGCCTATTCATCACTACATTTGACATGCCTATTCATCACAAGGATAAGAAAATCTATGCATCACCTTCCCTACCACTGCACCAGGAATTCTGTCATCCGCCATAGGAACGATTGCGGTCAAGAAGACCAGCAAGTGTTCATGCAGGACAACTCATTGTGGATGGTTTTGATCTAAATGAAAGCTGGAAGCATGAATGGTCAACAAAAACATTGGGAACAAGAGCCCATCACCTTGATCCCACAAAGAAGCCAAAAGGCTTTGATCTACCAAGGAAGCTTTGGTGCCGCCTCAACAGGTTAAGGACTGGACAAGGTTGTTGTAGCTACTTCAGGTACAAATGGGGCTGGATCAGTTCACCAATGTGTGAATGTAATCAAGACAATTGAACATTTAGTCCAACGCTGTCCTCTTCGTTCATACACTGGAATTCCCGATGACTTGTTCACTCTCACACCCAGCTTAATTAACTGGTTGAAAAACACGGACTTTAAAGTTTAATCTTGTCTTACATCATATGTATATTGTATAAAATCATTTGCCTTATATCAACTGTATATTGTATAAAATCACCATACAATTAAATAAAATCACCACATTCGATTACAGCATGATGGAGCCCCCACATGGGAGCTCCACACCTTTCAGCAGACAAGTGAGGGCTGATCTGCAGACAACCTTCCCCAACTGCTGGATTGGTCAACACGGGCAGGATTGCTGCAGCAGTGGGATGTTTTCGAGATAAAGCAGGTATCTTTGAGCAGGTCTGCGTTTCATTGCAGTGTTGATATCAGGTATGTCTCAATGCATCTGGATAAAATTTTTAGCATCTACTGTGGTGGTCATGCATTTGTAGCATGTGACTAAATAATGGTAATGCCTTTTAGTAGTCCTGGATGGCCTGTGTGACCTCTGCTTCCTATGTGATTACTGATCCTTTGTGTATGCCTGATTTGCCTTGTTCTTTTTAATCACACTCTATGTAGAATTACACCACATTTTAAACTGCAGTACCAAAGTAAGCTTTTGCTTCTAACTGGTTCTGAGCAGAGAATGTTGTACCTAATTTTGGAGGAATATTTGTGGTTGTTTGAGGAGAGGCAACATTTGCCTGCTACTGACATTTTATGCCACGGCCCTGGTATTGTATACTAAGAGATACCTTCCAGAAGTGCAAGACCAATAGCCAAGAAACTGTACAGAATTCATTAACAAATACTGTTTGTAGTGGAAGACACCAACTGGGAGCAAGCTGATGCAGGGATTATTCAGCCATCTGCTAGTCCCTGGTTGTTCCCCAATCTTGGTTTTACCAAAAAATCAATAAATGGTGAGAAGACCTGTTGCCTATGAGTAGACATGAGGTCAGTAAACAATGTAACTGCCTCTAACATTTATTCTCTGTGAAGAATTAATGAAATCCTGAAGAGATTAGGGAACTTCAAATTTTTAACTATATTACACATGAAATTGAGATACCACCAGGTTTCAACTGCTCCACAGGACTGGCCAAAGCCAGCTCTTGTCATTCCCTCAGTTATATGAGTTTTTATTTTCTGTAATGTTATTTTGGGGCCTGAAGTCCATCACACCTCCCTGGTTTATTTATATGGTGTTATATTGTTCTCCTGAACTGCTGAGGAGCACACTGAGTACCTAAGAAATGTACAGGCGAGGTTGCAAAAGGCTATTTTCAATATGAAGCTAGAGAAATGTTTCTTTGCCAAGTCACATGTTCAGTGCTCGGGATACATTATTGGTTCACCTGGAGTAAAGTTAGATCCTCAGTGGGTCAACATGATAGATAATTTCTCTGCCCCATTAATATAGGGCCTGTGAACTATTATCATTATTTTGTAAAAGCCTCTGCTACTGTGACCAGACCTTTGATGAGGCTTTTGAAGAATGGAGTATCCTCTGATTGGTTAACAGAGTGTGAAATCATCATGTAACAAATTAAAGATGTATTGACAAGCTCATCTATACTGGCATACCCAGACTTTAAAAAGCCATTCATGCTGTCCTGCAATGTCTCTGATATTAGTGTCAGTTGCATTCTGAGTCACAAGCAGGATAGTGAAGAAAAAGCAATTGGTTGTGCTTCTTAAAAGCTCAATAAGGATGAAGTTAATTATAGTTCTAAAAAAGGAGTTGCTAGTTTTGATGTTTGGTGTTAACTATAATAAATATTATCTGTACAGCAGGAAGTTTACCAAGGTAGCTATTATGGCGCTTAAATTTAAAAGACTGCAGTAGCTGCTGGACATGCTGCGCTTTAAAGTCAGCTGAGCTGACTATGAAGGACACAAGAAATCCAGCAAACTTCAGCAGAATGCAGATGCACTGCATAGACAGGTCCAGGTGGTGGAAATGGATGAAGTGCTCCATAGCAGATTTAAAAGATTTCCAGAGAGAAGGCGTGAATTCCAAATAGTATGCCACACTCCCAGATTTTGTGTCTAAAAATGGTATATACACCATAAAACATCTCTTGGAAACTCGTTAATAATAGCAAAAGCAATTTGTCACATGTCACTACACAATGTCATGATAGCATCTTAGCTTTTCCCAGCACCAAAAATGCCACAAACACTCACACTGCTGCTCACTATTGGTGGTGGAGTAGGCTCTGTGATGCTCATAAGTGTATGCACATTTGCTTGCTGTGCTCACAGTGATCCTAACAGATGAGGTCATGAATTCCATTCCAGACCTTACTGGAAATTATAAGTCTTATGAAATGGATTTGCACTTAGCGAATTTGGATTGACATCAGCTGTTTGGACCATTTGAATATTTGTGCTGGACTAGTACGTGAACAGGTTTTCCCATTTATTGTGAATGGTCACCATAAACACTTCAGCTATTTGAGCAAGCCTCCAGGTCTGATTCAAACTTTCAATGGAATTAACAAACCTTACATTTGCACATTTCATGATCCCCGCACACTGAGAGAGAAACATTTTTATCACAATTTTAGCCCATCGTGTCAAGCATTCATTTTTGATAGTTAGACTATCTTTGTTTAAATAGTGTCTGTATCTTCACAGTAATCCATGCATGTCTGAAGGAACAGACATTCTTCTGATGATTACAGATGTGGCAAATATTACGAAATGGATTCTCATTTTGAGAATCTGGATTGACATCAGCTGATTGCAACACATGAAAATTATGTGCTGGACCAGAACTTGAACCCATGAGTAAGTGTTTTAAGCACTCTGGGTATCTGGACAAGCCTCCATCACCAATCCAAATTTTCATACATCATGGAGTCCACAAAACTTATGCCTCCAGATTTCACAATTCCTGCACAGGGAAAGACAAATGTTATTATCATTATTTCAGCCTGTCGAGGCATGGATTCATTACTGATGGTTAGAATGTCTGTGTTTATACAGTATCTGTGACTTTGCATTACAATGTCCTTCAGACGTGAATCCACATCTAAAGGAAGAGACACTGTTCTGACAATTACAGATGTGGTAAATACTATGAAATGAATTCGTATAATGTGATTCCGGATTGATATCAACTGTTTGAGACACACAAAATGTTATGCTGGACCTGGATTCTAAACTAGATTTCCTGCATACTGTGATCAGTCAAAACAATAATGTATTTATGCTGTGATTGGATAAAATGATATTAAAAGCATTTGTCTCTCCCTGTGTGGGAATTCCAAAATGTTGAAGCATAAGGGTTGTGGACTCTGTGAGATATGGAAGTTTGGATCATTCCAGGAAGCAGTCTTGGATATTACCTGTGCAACTGATTCCTAATGAGGCAAATTCTCAGAAAAATTGCATAATATTTATGGCTAATTACACAACATTGCAAGTCAGTTCAGGGGTTGGATCCCCTCATTTACATCTGCCACAATATAACAACTTGTGGATGATGCAGACATTAATCCAACTTTCCTCCACTTCCACCTCCTTTCCTCATACATTTATCCTACCTCCCTCCACTTCCACCTCCTTTCATGAGTTGCACATGTGAGGTTCGGTTTAGATTGTGTATCCTTGCCTCCTCATTTCTTCTCATCCTCTTCCACCTCCCTTAACCCACACTAAAGACCACACTACACTTTTAACTTTGTCAATACCCATCTGAGATGTGATTGGCTAAAGCTATGTGAAATGTGAATCTTGCCCACTGCTGTGGTGCTTGCACCCAGCATTGACTACAATCCACAGAAAGAAACACATTATGTGAAGAACCATTAATATACCCACTTACAGAGTAAATATGCTACTGATTGACTGAAAAGGAATAATTTACCCTTGTTATATCCCTTTTTCCATAGGTAACCTTTTCTCATTAGCTGTAGCACTTGGATGCAAACACTTTCCTTCAGAAGTTCTTTGGTCACAGTTCCAAGTACATAAATGGATGATCTGTTGTTGTCAAAGGGTCATTTGGTAACTGCATAATACATATCTGTCTAATGTGCCAATGAGCGAATGGTGTGAAGTTGTTGTTAATACATACAATGGAGTTCTGGAAGAATGTAATTCCTTTATGGCTTATAATTGTTATTTTACTTTCTGTGGAGGGAATCTGCCTTATTTGGCTTTTAGTTACCCTGAAGTACAGTGAGTAGCCTATACTCCTATATATGTCTATTTATGTGTGTGTGTGTGTGTGTGTGTTTGTGTGTGTGTGTGTGTGTGTGAGAGAGAGAGAGAGAGAGAGAGAGAGAGAGAGAGAGAGAGAGAGAGAGAGAGAGACAGCACGTCATCTTAGTGACAGACTTTGTGTTACACATGAATGTTGCAGCTAAGTCCTGATCCATTGTAGCACTACAGACATGGTACCAACAGAAGCAGCAAGGATTTGTTTTCCAATTTTATGTTTTAAAATGGGTATCTTGACACTGTATCTTCTGATACAATATTTAGTAGATAACATTGGCAGGCACTTCATAGTGCCTACATGTCTAACATCACTTACACAAGGTTTTGGCAATTATCAAAGATTTTCCTCATTGTATACTTGCAATCCATTGGAAAATATGCAGTTATCCAGAAAACATAAAATTTGAAACAAGAAAAAATATATATTAAGTGCATCCAAGTCTGTGTGTGTTAACAACACAGAATCAGCCACGTCCCTTATAATAGAAAACCAAAAGAGAAGAGATACCAATCATAATAATGTTCTCATATGAATTAAATTGCCTATTGGAACTTTGTGTCACATTCAAAGGATTAGGAGACAGAGACACTGAAATATTTTTTAGTTTTAACTGAATCTATCCTAAACAAACAACATCTAAATTTGAAATGTGGAAACTGCATCCTACATTTTGATTTAGAAACATAATTAATTCATGAAACTATTCACACCAAAATTCCTTTTACACATTGTTATTCCTGATACTGTACACAAAAATCATTTACTTATTCTAGGAAAATAAAAAAACTATAAAACACTGGTTGGAAAAACAGACTGAAAAATACTTCATGGTCAAATTAACCATACCATTCTCATCACAACACAGAAAATAATATTCTCATAAATGAGT
Source organism: Schistocerca americana (assembly GCF_021461395.2). Classification (NCBI taxonomy): domain Eukaryota; kingdom Metazoa; phylum Arthropoda; class Insecta; order Orthoptera; family Acrididae; genus Schistocerca; species Schistocerca americana. Next base: position 510,710,402 of record NC_060130.1, read on the forward strand.
ATAAATAAGGACAGTAAACTATATTCACAACATATACACTCCTGGAAATGGAAAACAGAACACATTGACACCGGTGTGTCAGACCCACCATACTTGCTCCGGACACTGCGAGAGGGCTGTACAAGCAATGATCACACGCACGGCACAGCGGACACACCAGGAACCGCGGTGTTGGCCGTCGAATGGCGCTAGCTGCGCAGCATTTGTGCACCGCCGCCGTCAGTGTCAGCCAGTTTGCCGTGGCATACGGAGCTCCATCGCAGTCTTTAACACTGGTAGCATGCCGCGACAGCGTGGACGTGAACCGTATGTGCAGTTGACGGACTTTGAGCGAGGGCGTATAGTGGGCATGCGGGAGGCCGGGTGGACGTACCGCCGAATTGCTCAACACGTGGGGCGTGAGGTCTCCACAGTACATCGATGTTGTCGCCAGTGGTCGGCGGAAGGTGCACGTGCCCGTCGACCTGGGACCGGACCGCAGCGACGCACGGATGCACGCCAAGACCGTAGGATCCTACGCAGTGCCGTACGGGACCGCACCGCCACTTCCCAGCAAATTAGGGACACTGTTGCTCCTGGGGTATCGGCGAGGACCATTCGCAACCGTCTCCATGAAGCTGGGCTACGGTCCCGCACACCGTTAGGCCGTCTTCCGCTCACGCCTCAACATCGTGCAGCCCGCCTCCAGTGGTGTCGCGACAGGCGTGAATGGAGGGACGAATGGAGACGTGTCGTCTTCAGCGATGAGAGTCGCTTCTGTCTTGGTGCCAATGATGGTCGTATGCGTGTTTGGCGCCGTGCAGGTGAGCGCCACAATCAGGACTGCATACGACCGAGGCACACAGGGCCAACACCCGGCATCATGGTGTGGGGAGCGATCTCCTACACTGGCCGTACACCACTGGTGATCGTCGAGGGGACACTGAATAGTGCACGGTACATCCAAACCGTCATCGAACCCATCGTTCGACCATTCCTAGACCGGCAAGGGAACTTGCTGTTCCAACAGGACAATGCACGTCCGCATGTATCCTGTGCCACCCAACGTGCTCTAGAAGGTGTAAGTCAACTACCCTGGCCAGCAAGATCTCCGGATCTGTCCCCCATTGAGCATGTTTGGGACCGGATGAAGCGTCGTCTCATGCGGTCTGCACGTCCAGCATGAACGGTGGTCCAACTGAGGCGCCAGGTGGAAATGGCATGGCAAGCCGTTCCACAGGACTACATCCAGCATCTCTACGATCGTCTCCATGGGAGAATAGCAGCCTGCATTGCTGCGAAAGGTGGATATACACTGTACTTGTGCCGACATTGTGCATGCTCTGTTGCCTGTGTCTATGTGCCTGTGGTTCTGTCAGTGTGATCATGTGATGTATCTGACCCCAGGAATGTGTCAATAAAGTTTCCCCTTCCTGGGACAATGAATTCACGGTGTTCTTATTTCAATTTCCAGGAGTGTATATTTTGTATTGTACTATTTTTACTGTGTTGTTAACATGTCACAAAAATATGTCAACCAAAGGCAGAATAATATCTGCAGCCTGAATATGGGAATTTTGCAATGTCTTTGGCTGCTCAAAGTAGACTTTACTTTGTAGTCCTGTATGCTATGAAGCAGACACATTTTAAGGTCACTCTGTGAATCATAATTATTTGTGACAATTTATGAGAACTGCAAATGTGAAGTTGATAAAGGCACACTTTTTGCATAAATAAATTTGCAAAAAATTGATAATCCACTGTGCAGAAAAAAGTTTATGAAATCACTGAGGCATGAGCTTATAGTACTATAAATGGAATGGCACCTTAACACACCAGACATCCAATGCAGACTACAACTAAAGATATGAGAGGCACTGGGAGCTCCATGTCAACAACAGCAGCAGAGCTCACAACAAGCTGAAGGAAGAAAATTATGCTCCTTTTGTCCTTCAGACAACCAAAGATTTACACTGACATTTTGTAACCACAGTTATCTGGGCAGAACACCAAGCTATGTCTTGCATAGAGAGTAATAATAGTGTCTGAAGCAGAAGACTCTCTACTTATTTTCTGTGTAAAATAACACTGGAGTTATAATAATTATAATATTTTGTAAATAATGTGTATCATAAAGTATTACTTCTTTTCACATAGCATTTTGAGCATTAATTTTCAGAGTTTGCACTACAAAGAAGTATCCATAAGTAATGTTTCCAGTCTCAAGACATGATTTACATGATGTGACCCACTTATTTCTGTCACATCTCTTTCAATGAATAAGAAGAAACCACGCCTTTTGTCAACCTAACTACTGTGAGTACCAAAACATTTAGCTTATTTTCAGTAAAATGTGTTCAAAAGGGAAAAAGAAATGAAAAATTAAGTGATAAGTAGTGTTGACATGACTTAGCAAGCCATCAACATGCCATTTCACAAGCATGGAACATGATGAACTCTTAAACGAAAAGTAAATTGGTTTTATAGTAAGTAGTGACTAACTGTGTTAATGGTTTTTATGTAAGTAAAACATTAGCAAACTTAGTATCTATTATTCATATTCTGTTAGAAAACAGCAGTGGTAACAGCTTACAAAGTTCCTGTAATTCATTGGTACCAGTATATTTCAATCCCCTTATGATGCTTGCACTATTTTATAAGTACATACTGATTGCATGATTTCTGTTAGGTTGGTGCATAAGTTCTTAGCATTTTTACTTTGCAATTTGACATTTTGGTTGCTAGGGGTTTATTGATCAATGGTCATGTTTTATTTGTTGTTCACTGTTGCTGCTAGAGTTTACATATTATCATTTTTCCATCTAGAGATAGTGATTGGTTCTGTGGACACTAGAAAATGGAGTGCCCAGTGGAAAAATCAGACCGTTTTCAACATATTCTTCATTTGAGTTCTATAGAGGCGTGACAGCAGCTGAGGCAGCCAGAAATGATTGCACCATGGGTGGGGTGATGCCACTGCCCAGTGCATGGCAGGAAAATGTTTTCTCCAGAAATAATTTTTGCTCTGTAGTGGAGTGTACACTGATATGATTCTTTCTGGCAGATTAAAGCTGTGTGCCGGACTGAGAGTCGAACTCAGTCCCAAGTTCGAGTCTCAGTCCCAAGTTCGAGTCTCAGTCCTGCACACAGTTTTAATCTGCCAGGAAGTTTCAAAATGATTTTCACACCAATGTGCTCAAGAACTGGCAAATATGATGAACTATTATCATCCCCCATCATGTGACATGTGCATGCAGTAGGAAAGGTTCAAAAACTCAGTGTATGGATACCGCATGCTCAAAGCCAAAAACACAATAATGAGCGCGCCATTTGTGCACCTCTGCTCGGTCATTCTCAAGTGGCTCATGAACAACACCAACCGTTCCTATCCTATATCATTACTGGTGATCAGAAATGATGTCTTTATGTTAACAGAAGGAAAAGACAGGAATGACTGAGCCCAAACAAAACAGCAACTCCACATACAAAGACCTGCGCTCATCCACAAAAGATAATGTTATGCATCTGGTGGTACAGTGACAGTGTAGTGTACTAGGAATTGCTTTCCTGAGGTGTAACTGTCACTGCTGACATTTACTGTCAACAACTGAGATGCCTTGCAGACCCAATCCAAAAACAAAAACCAGGAAGTTTGCGTGGAGTGACACTACTAAAAAATAATGCATTCTGCTAGACTGACAAAAAACACTATACACGAGTTGGAATGTGAAGTAATTCTGCACCCACCATATTCACCCGATCTTGTTCCCCTATATTTTCACCTTTTGTACTTTTTATCATACAACCCGCAAGGAATTTCCTTACTGGATGAAAATGAGCTTTAACATAACTCATCAAGTTCTTAACCTCAAAATCATGTGACTTCTACAGTCACAGAATCAAAAAGTTTTCCCAGTATTGGGACACTGTTGTAAATAGTGAAGGAGAATATATTATCAATGACTAAAGTCTCTCGTATGCATATGCATATCCCTTGTGTTTATTAAACTTACGGAAAAACACTGCGAACTTATCCACCAATCAAATTGTTTCTATGTAAATGTGATATCATGTTAATTGCTGTTTATATATTATCCAAGGAGTTCTAAGTTCGCATATAGCTTCCTCATAGCTATTAGAAAGATACACTTGGTCAGAAGAATTTTGGTGTATGTAAACTGTATGTATTTGTTTGTTTAGTATTAATTTAGTAACAAATTGTGTACAAAATAACCCCCCCCCCCCCCCCCCCCCGAAGTTAGATCGACTGATGTTTAACCAAACTCTTTTGCATAGACATTTAAAAATATATGACACAAATGAAAATTTTATATAGGTCAATAGACAGAGTTATTATCTATTTGATTTTCTGTTTTGACAATTAAAATTAAATACCTGCATATGTTCCCTATGTTTCCTGTTTAGTGTAGTTTCAGACTCACTGGTTAATGATCAAACTCTAGACAAGCAAACTTTTAACTCCCACTTGTGCCATACACACTCACCTGAATCACCTGTACTTTACTACTTTGAGTCATAAGTTTTATCTTGTGGTAATCTTTTTAAACCTACTTGATCACTGTTTTAAATTCTACATTCTTCCAGCAAACTACTTTACTGATTAATTGCTTCCTTCACTGAGAGTTACTTGAAGACTGCTCCAGAAGTTCACATTCCATATACACCTATATTGCTGGACTAATCAGAGATTCCATGGGTGGATACTACTGGTGAGACATGTCAGTACACATAGCCTGAAGTTGCCAGCAAAAGGAAGTGTAGAGAGGATGGAGTAAGAACTGTCTCTTTCTTTGATCACCATATCCAACATGGCAACATTATGTCCTCTGCTTGCTCTTTGTTAAAATAGCTAAATGACTCCACCAACCCACAGGCAGCATGGTCAACTTCCTTAATTGTGACCTCTGTACTCTGTATCTCCTCAGTTTTCCAAATCTTCCTGTTGTCATTTAAGAAATCTCCCCTGGACACACACTACTTAGTCCTGACCCCTCAGCATCCAGCATAGGAGACATATTGACCATCAGACCTGAGGAAGAAATGGACTATTCAAAAATTCAAGAAGAAGGTGCATTATTTTATAAATACTGCACCAAAATTACCCAATGGAAGAATGTTCTACAAGAATGATGATGTGTCCTCTGGTTCTATGTAGACCAATGATTCAATTGTTAATGTGATTGTAGTGATGTATGTCACACATCAAACTTCTGGGGCCTTGCCACATGGAGAGTACTATTTAGGCAATGACTGGTTACATACCTGCAGACATATAGTCAACACTAATAATCTAGTTGCAGTAGCCAAAGAAAAGTTCGCCTTTGTGCTTAAACAAACCAAGATTAAAAGGTTTCTAAATCAATCTAAATTTCTGTTTCCATCCTGAGTTAGCAGACAGCTGCCAATCCATACACTTTTTGGCAATTTTTGTACCTATTTTGGTTATACTGTATGAAATTCAGTGCTATAATAAAAGTACATTATACTATGAAGTATTTATGAAATTATACACATTCCCAATTTTGCTTATAACCTTATTAAACATTGTAGTAACCTATTATGTGAACGAATTTCAGTACAAAGTTTTATCATTTTATAGATTTCTCTTTACAAATAGATTTTGTGTCTATGAAAAACTTACTTTCTTTTTATTTGTTTTGTATTTACTATACCTCAAGTCACAGAGAACTCATTATTTCACAAATTTTATGTACATAATATCACAATAAAACTTCTTACCCATCGAATTAAGAACCAGTATTATATTTCAAAAACACATTCAATATCTGCAAAAACTCATATAATATGAAATCTCAACATAATCGAAGGTCAAGAATGGTATATTATACCACAAAACTTCTCTTGGAAACTGGTTAGTAATAATAAGGGCCTCCAGTCTCATGACATTGTCCAATGCTGTAGCAGCATCCAAGCTTGTGCCAGTGGCAATCAGGCCACAATCATTCATGTTGCCACACACTGTTGATAGTGGAATAGAATATGTGATGTTGATAAGTATATATGCACTTGTATACTGTGCACACAGTAGTCCCAACACATGAAGCTGTCAACTACATTGCAGACCTTACTTGGAAATTTTATGTGATATGAAATGGATTCACATTTTCTGACTCTGGATTGATGTGAACTGTTTGCAACACATGCATATTTGTACCGGACCAGCATGTGAACCTGGATTTCCTGCTTATCATGAGTGGTTATCTTAACCACTACGACTATCTGAGAACACCTCCAAGACCATTCAAAACTTCCATTTGTCATGGACTGAACGACAAATATGTTTGCACATTTCATTATTCCCGTACAGGTAGACTCAGATGCCTTAGTCATCATCTTCACCCATTGAGGCATGCATACTTTAATGATGGTTAGAATGTATGTGTTTATACAGTGTCCATAATTTCACATTAATGCACACATGTCCGAAGGAACAGACATTGTTCTGATGATCACAGCTGTGGTAAATATTATGGAATGGATCTGCATTTTGGGAATCTGGATTGATATCAGCGGTTGGTGACAAATGAAAATTTGTGCCGGATCAGGACCTGAGCCCGTGAGCGGTAGCTTTAAGCACTCTGAGTAAGCCTGAATGAGCAATTCCTTACGTCTGCACATTTTGTGATTCCTGTAGAGAGAGACAAATGATTTTATCATCATTTCAGCCATTCAAGGCATTGATGTTTTTATCATAATTTTAACCTGCCAAAGCACATATAGAATATCTGCTTATGCAGTATCTCTATTCTCAAATTACAATGTCTTTCAAACATGCGTGCTCGTCTGATGGAAGAGACACTGTTCTGACAATTATAGGCGTGGTAAATACTGTGAAATGGATTTGTATTTTGCAGACCTGAATTCATATCAATTATTTATGTCAAATGTAAATTTATGCCAGATCTGGGCTCGAACCTAGCTTTCCCACTTACTGTGATCAGCGTGATCTTAATACAGATGTTGTAACCATTAATAACGTACCCATGCCTCACTTGGATAAATGATGATAAAACATTTGTGCCTCCCTGTGAGGGAGCTTGGGAAGTCTGGGTTGTATGAAAATTTGTATTGGTGCTGGAAGTAGGATTGGATAGCCAAAGTGGTTAAGGCAACCACTCTCGGTAAGTGGGATTTATTTTACCAACTCACTGGCTTAAATCAGCTAACCATTATGGTGGTAAAAGTAATATGTACTCTACCTCCCTCCAGTGAATTATGATATGATGCCAGTCACCTGATATACTGTGCTATTTACTATATAGTGTAAGATTGTCATTGCCTGTTTTATTATCCAGACTGTACTGTGTACTTATTCATTATTCAGTGCTTGACAAATCACTGTGCATAACCCAGCCATGGGATTTTAAGTTAACGCCATGTACCACTGATGAATGAAGATGTGTTCTTTTCTCTAAAAGAAATTAAGTATGCAAGCTGTGAATAATGTCAATGAAGCTCATTGCTGTTTCCCCACAAATGAGGCTGCTCTGATGGTTCGTGACTCTGACAGCTTTTTGGTGCATAAACAGTGGTTGCACATCACACATTTGCAATGTACCAAAAATGTTCAGATATATGATAGAAATGTAAGAGAAATTCATGCTTGCAGGCAACAGCACCATACAAGTTATGGTTAAAGTTATGTATACATTACAACTGCGGCCATTGACATGAATCCCATAATGGTGAAAAACACTTTACATGATTCAAAACTTAGAAAGAATCTTATTTCAGTGGCAAAGGCTGTGGACAACAACCACAAAATGACATTTAAGAAAGCTCCCACAGTTACATGAGACACTAACAGTAAAGTCAGAGTTACCACAAACAGAGATGGTGAAGTTGTTTTATTTACAAGAAAATTGTCCAAAGGTGGCTGTCATTAGTGAATGGAATGTTGTGAAAAGAGACTTGTAAATCTGACATGTCAGATTATGCCACTTGAATTCATGAGACACGATCATAATTCTCAAACATGTGTATGTTACAGGTCTGAAATTCAGTGATGTTGATCCAGCTTAATGCAGTAATTCTCTTAAAGGAAAAATCACATTGATTCCATTCACTAACAAGAACAGAAATCAAATAAACTTCTGGAGTTAATCCCGTCTGATGTCCTGATTTTTGTGACCTTTACAGATGACCATAGCAGATAATGTCAAGTCTGTTTCCATTGACATAATGGAAACATTGTTGACAAATTTGTTACATTCAGAAATCTACTGGAAAACCAGACTGACCATAACATTAAACCCTTTCAGTCAGATACTGGTAGCACTGCAATGAATGAATGACTCCAACCTCAGCATGGCAGGACTACAATGGTGCCTAACACTTCCATACACACCACTTCAGAATGATGTCACAAAACAAAAGAACCACTCAGTGGTTCAAGTGGCTTTTTATATGCTGCTCAGGTCAGTGCCATGACCATCATTTTGGGCTGAAGTCAATACCACAGCTAACTACATCTGAAACTGTTGCTTAACTAAAGCATTGTTTGATAGAATGCCATATGAGAAGCGGTTGAAGAGAAAACCCAACGTGTCATTCTATATCTGGTCAAAAGTTTCCCATCCTGGATAAATTGAGTTGTCAGGTGAGGTGTCTGTCATCATCACAACACAGTCACGCAAACTTCCAATTTCCTGCGTACTGGATGGCTACACACAGCTCTGACTCCTGCAGTGTTGGAAAATGTGAACACTCTAATTTGAGGTGATTGACAGATCACAATCAAACACCTTGCTGCAACACTGGACATCTCTGTTGGTAGTGCTGACACATTCATCCACCATTTGGGGTTCTCAGAGGTGTGTCCCCACTGTGTTCCTCACTACCTACCAGAACACCATAAAGACCAACAAAGGATCATCTGTACATAGTTGCTTGTGCATTACAAGACTGATCACAACAAAGTTTTGCCAAATGTTATCAAAGGCAATCAAATGTGGGTTCATCACTTCTAACCAGAAACAAAACAAAAATCCATGACTGTGAAGGGATTATTCTGTTTGAAGTCCTTAATCGAGATGGCGGCGGGTGTAAAAGTAATTCGTGTACCCCTGCAAAAAAAAGTAAATTTCGGTAGTAAAAAGAATATGTGTGTAAATTGTAAGGATGAGATCTTGAAGCTAAACGAACGAATACCCAATTTACGAATTATAATCGGTGCTTTAAAGCTGGACATAAAGAAACTTCATGCGGAAAAATGTGAGTCGCTGAAGAAGCAAGAAGACTCGACCTCTGCAAACAAGTGGCAAACAATGACGGGAGAAAACTGCACTCAGAAAGTACAGTTCCAAAATAGCAGTGAAACTTCAATATGTATAAACAATGAAACTTTAATGCATAAAAACTGCACTAAGAAAGTACAATCTCAAAGCAGCAGTGAAACTTCAATGTGTATTAACAGTGAAACTTTAATGCATAAAAACTGTCAAACTAGAATGTATAACGACCATGTGGGAGTATTCACTACTGAAGATTCAATTAACACACCAGCCGAAGTCGAAAAGTTATGAAACGAACCACAAAAAGTAAACAAACTGTTGCTTGATGAACTTCCGACTGCTAACATTGTAAAATACGGAAAAATTTGTGTGTTAGGCGATAGCCAAGGATAACTTTGTTGTATTGCTGGGAGGATCAAATGACATATATAGAAATGATTCATTCGAGGCTAGCACAGAATTGAGAAAATGCTTCAATAATTTATCTCACACGAATGTACTCATTGTAAATATCCTACATCGTCACGATTTACTGAGGTGGTCGTGTGTAAACAGTGAAATTCATGCCGCAAACAAGAGTTTGAGTGAAATATGTACTCACTTCGTAAATGTAGATGCTATTGACATAAACAGATTGGAGAGAGGGCTCCATACAGTTCACGGTCTTCATTTGAATGCGTTAGAAAAGGAGGTACTTAGAGAAAAAATTTTTACTCGTATTTCGTGGAGCAATGAAGTACCCACGACAAGTGGAAATCGATCACAAGTAACAAAACTTTCTTTTCATGCAGCGAACAATACAGCCATCAATCAGTGTCAAATCACGAAATGGTTTAAAACCAATAGGCCAGAAAGTAACATTCAAGCTGGGAAACAAACTCAAATTATGAAATGGTTCAGCCAAAAAGAAAAGAAGCACAAATTTTGCAAGCTACAAAAATACTGGAAGACAAACAAGCTGCTGTACGTCTGTCTTCCAGAACAAGGAAAGCTCCAGAGAGGAACAGTGATTTTTTATGGCTGTCACCAGGGAAATCACTTCAGCACCATCCAGATCCAGTGCCATCAAGAATGTAACTATGGATGTAAGTACACAATATCAAAGTGACAAAGAAATGTACAAGCCAAGTGAGCAAGCTGTTGGGCTGCTATAGAAGAATCCAGACCTACCCTTTTGTGAGGATGGCTCATTATTAAATATTAGGTCTCTAAAAAATAAAATTGAAGATCTTAGTAGTAACTATATAATGCATTGTAATATAAACGGTTTACGTGCTGAATACTCATGTGACAGAAGCTCTAAGTTAGATGAGCTACAAGTTTTTTTATCTGAATTTCTAAATGTTAAAGTAATTTGTTTAAATGAACACTGGCTTCATAGTGATGCCATAAAAATCTAAAACAAAACTGAAAACTTCAAGGTAGCTACCAGCTTTTGTAGGATAAATAAGTCACGTGGAGGTTCATGCACACTCATTCATTCTGACTTAGATTACGATGTAAGATGTGACTTCAATTGTTTTAGTGAAGGGTGTATTTTTGAGGGTTGCTGTATTGAGTTAAAGGACTTAAATGTTGTTATAATATCAAATTATAGAATCCCAGGGAAGGTGACAACTGAGCATTTCCTATGCAAATTTCAGAGTTTGTTAGAATACCTCAGTAAAGAAAAGAGGGAAAAAAATTGTAGTTGCTGCTGATTTCAACATCAGTGTGTTGAATGAAACATGTGAGGTATCAAAGTTTACAGACTTAATAAAAAAATATGGCTTCAAATTAAATTTTTCTGAATCTACAAGACAAAATGCTTCAGTCAACTACATGCATTGACAATATTTTAACGAATTACGTATTTGAAGATGGGTATAAATTTTGTCTACATCTAGGAATTTGTGATCATTCAGCATTATTCATTGAGCTACCCAGAGCAGGGAGAGGAGTCCTATGTAAAAAAGCTTACGTAAAAAAGATCTTCAACCAAGAAACTTTGACTCTATTCCATGATAAGCTGAAGGAGACAGAATGGCACTTTGTTAAAAATATTTCATGCACAACAAATTTTGAAGCATTTCTAAGGGATTTTCTAAGTGCTTTCAGTGAAATGTTTCCACAAAAAAACTTATTTTAATAAAATGACAAAATTAAAATGAATCACTAAAGGTATAAAAATCTCCAGTGCTAAGAAAAGGCAGCTACACGAGGAACTAAGACATAATAAAAAAAATTGAATTTATTGAATATGTTAAACGATACAAAAGTATATTTAAGAAAATTGTCAAAGCAGCAAAGCAAATGATAAAAAATAAATTAATCTTAAAAAATGAGAATAAATCAAAGGCAGTGTGGTCAGTTGTAAAACACGAATTAGGTATCAAAGCCTCTAGACATGGAATTAGTGCAAATGAGCTTGAAGATGAGATCATAGTAAATCTGGCTCAAATTTCAAAATGCTTCAATGAGTTCTTCATTAATGTAGTGAAACCAGAGGTTAATGTTGCAGATTATGAGAACAATGTATGTCCCTTTGGACTAAATCATAATTCTGAATGCCTCACAAAATTCAAAACAGTTTCAACAATAGATGTAGAAAAAATTATATTAAAAGCGAAAAACAAAACTTCTGCAGGTTGGGATGGAATACCAGCAAAAGTCCTTAAATTTGTGTGTAAAATAATAGGATACCCACTATCTAAAATAATAAACCAATCCTTTGAACAAGGAAGCTTCCCAGAGGTGCTTAAGTATGCAGAAGTAAAATCGTTGCTCAAAAAAGGGTCAAAAGAGGATATGGGGAATTATCGTCCCATCTCCCTCCTTCCTGTCCTATCAAAAATCTTTGAAAATGCTGCTGCTATGCAGATTCGAAATTTTATGGAGAAATATTATACTATTACGGAAAACCAATTTGGTTTCCAGTGTGGCAAAAGTACTATTGACGCAATTATTAAGTTTATCGACAAGATCAGCACATCATTAGACAACGATAATAAAGTTGCAGGAATCTTTTGTGATCTCACAAAAGCCTTTGACTCCGTAAATCTTGCACTGCTCATCTATAAGCTTGACAAGTATGGTATCAAGGACAATGTTCTAAATTGGCTTACTTCATACTTATCAAATAGGAAACAAAGAGTCATTGACTCACCAAATTACGATTCAAAATGGAAAACAGTAACCCAAGGTGTCCCTCAGTGCTCGATTCTAGAACCTATTTTGTTTTTGTTCTATGTTAATGATTTACCGAACAATATAAATGCTCCATCGAATTTATTTGCAGATGACACATCTGTATTAATTGAAAACCAGGAGCCAGAAAATATCCCTCTCTACATAATAAACACAACGAACAAACTAGAAACATGGTTCCAACTGAATGGATTAAGATTGAACATCCCCAAAACCCACATGGTCCAATTCAGAACAAAACAGTCAGGGCCCCAAGAAATTAAAATAACTCATAAAATCAGGATATAGAAGAAGTGGATTCTGTGAAGTTTTTAGGGTTAAACCTAGACAAAAATTTAAATTGGAATAAGCATGTTGACTACCTGTTAAACAAATTATGTAGCTTTGCATTGGCTATGCAAGTATTAGCTGGTGCAACAGACATGAATACAAGGAAAATTGCATACCACAGCTACTTTCAATCAGTTGTAAGGTATGGTATCATTTTTTGGGGAAATTCAAGCAATATATTGTGCATACTAAAGTTACAGAAAAGAATAATAAGGAACATGTGTACTGCCCATCCAAGGACATCATGTCACCCACTATTTGAAAAACAACAGTTATTAACAGTTCCCTCCTTATACGTCTATGATATTATCATCTTTCTACACAGCAATTTAGAGTTATTCGAGAAAAACTGTTTCAATCACACGTATAACACGAGAAACACAGACAATTTTATGCTTCCCACTGATCGCTTAAACCTATATGCGCAGTCTCCTCAGTATATGGCAATGAAAATTCATAACAAGCTAAAAGGGAAGAATATTCTGAGTATGAACCTAGAGACACTGAAAACAAAGCTATATGATATACTTGTCAAACGCTGCTACTACACTGTTGAGGAGTTCGTGAAGAATGAACTGAACATTTGAGCAGGATAAATCTACATATAGTCTTGGGTGTAAATGTAGCTGTCCTTCACAAAAGGGAGGAAAGAAAAATAAAAGTTTATATTAATGTTAAAATTCTTTGTACCAATTAGGCCTAAGTTGTGTTATCCATTTTTTTGACATGTCTCCTGTACACTAATCATATGATTAGAAATTGTATGTTATGAGACGAATAAAACACTATTCACTTATCATGGGGCAACCATCAGCTCTGTATTGCATTGTGCTACCCTCAGGAAATTGAACACATGACTTCAACACGTTAATTACCGCAAAACAACTTCTGCCTATTCATGGCAACGCAAAGACTCACTCAAATGTGTGCGCTCAGGAGGAGCTCACGAAACTTCATTACACTGTTTCTCCTCATCTACCCTACAGGCCAGAGCTTACCTATCCCTTCTGACTTGTTTCACCCAATGAAGGACACACTCTGTGGGAAACAGTACATAGATAATGTGGAGCTTATTGATGCAGCAAAGACATTGGCTCCCATGACAACCAGTAGAGAGGTACAATGCAGGCATACACACCCTCCCAGTAAGGTGACATAACGTCATCACATTGATCAGAGACTATGCTGAAAAATAGGGCTTTGTAGCCACAAGAGTGCTGACTTCAATCTGTTTCAACCAATGAAGGATACATTCTGTGGGAAACTATATAGATGATGTGGAGGTTATTGATGCAACAAGACATTGGCTCCCATGAGAATTAGGCATACACACCCTCCCGGTAAGATGATGTCAAGTCATCACATTGAACAGAGACTATGCTGAAAAATAGGGCTTTGTAGGCACAAGAGTACAGAAGAATATGGTGTACTGGAGTCCTGAATAAAACTAACATGCTTTCTGGAAAAAAGTGTTCCATTACTTTTTGAATGCCCCTCATAAGATGAAATAAAGTTGCTGATGAGAAATGACACTTGGGTATTGCATACAGATCAACAAATGAAGGAGCGTTTCGTGAAAAAAAACACACAGAAATGATGGATCTTTGCTGAGGAAAAAGGCAAGAGGATTCAACGACTTTACTGCAATTGACATTGATGAAATGATACTTCCAGCTGCAGGAACTGAATCATTTAGACTATACATGGTTCTGTCAGTCAGATTTGACTTGTATATCTTTCAGCTGGATATCACCACTGAGTTTCTCAATGACGAAACTGGTATGGAAATATTAAGGGAACAGGAGGACTCTCTGGTCAAATTCTTACAAATAATGAAATATGCACAGAAAGATAATCATATAGTCAACAAGGCAAGTGACATGCACCAAACACTGAAATTTGATGATAAAATGTATAAAAGTAGAAAAGCCTCTTATGGATTGTACCAATCTGGTTGACACTGGTATTCCAAGTTGAACTCAACACTAACATCGACCAGCTTGAAGCCAACAAATTCTGATCTATGTTTCTTCATGGAAAAAGTAAAAAGCTTCCAGTTTGACTACTCATTTATGTAGGTGACATTACAGGGTGTCCGAAAAGACTTTCCCTGATTACATAAATTGATAACTCAGGCTAGAAGTAAGATGCAAATATGAAATTTTGTCGAATTGTTTACAACTATCAAAGTTTTTTTTCTGTTTTAGGTTCATAGTACGTAAGTAGTGGATGAGGTGCAGTGCTCAAGAAGCCATGTTAACCGATCAGGAGAAGGCACAGTGTGTCCTGTGGCACCATGAGACACATCACCAACCACAGTGCAGAGACACTACCAAACAACATTTGGAAAGAATCCACCTGATGTCAAGAGCATTAAAGCCTGATATGAGAAGTTCAAGAACACAGGATCGGTTGCTGAGCTTCCGAGGTCTGATCGACCAAGAACCTCAGCAGACAGGGTGGAAGCTGTAAGGCAGTCTTTTCTGCAAAGTCCGACGAAATCGGTGCGCAGGGCCTCACGTGAATTACAGATGTCAAAAAGCTCTCTCCATGACATTTTACACAAACGTTTATTGTTTCATGCATACAAAGTTCAAATCATTCAGGACTTGTTGCCCAATGACAGTACACGTCGATATGACTTTGCGGTCGAAATACTATCATGTATTGAGGACGATGATGGTTATCTCAGACGAATTGCCTTTTCTGACGAAGCGACCTTTTTTGTCAGTGGAGTAGTGAATCACCATAATGTGCGCATTTTGGGTTCACAACCCCTGGCGAGGTCATGGAGTGCACCAGAGGCAGTCCAAAGGTGAATGTTTGGTGCACACTATTGCACAATCGAATTATTCGGCCATTCTTCTTCGCTGAGGCTACCATCACATCTGCAGTGTATCTGAACATGTTGCAACTGTATGCTGTTCCTCAGCTGCTTCAGTATCACCCTGATGTCTTGTTTCAGCAAGATGGTGCACTGCCTCATTGGGGTTTGGATGTCCGTGCCTATCTCAATATGACCTTTCCTGGGCGATGGATTGGTCATGATGGGCCAACGGTTTGGCCTCCACACTCTCCTGACATAACCCCATTAGACTTCTTTTTATGGGGTTATGTCAAGGATGAGGTCTACCAAACATGTGTACCAGATCTTGAAACCTGTGGCAACGGATATCCACAGTCGTTGAATCGATCCCTCCAGTGATGTTGGCTAATGTGTGGACGGAAATTGGATATCCCCTAGATGTACTACGTGCTACCAAGGTTGCTCATGTAGAAGTTTACTGATGTGCGAAAAAAACTTTGATAGTACGTAAACAATTAGACTTGTATCTTACTTCTAGCCTGAGTTATCAATTTATGAAATCAGGGAAAGACTTTTCAGACACCCTGTATAATCACTTCAGCAGACCTAGAAAGGACAAAACAAATCAATGATGAGTTACCTGCCTAATTTGATGTCAAGGATCTTGGAGCCATAAAATGCTCTCTGGTAATCACAGTAAATAAATCTGTTGACCAAATAACATGATGTCAGAGTGGCTATATCAGAGAAGTTTCACACCGATTCAGAATGAATGACTGCCAGCTGGTAGGAAGATGGTGCACACTGATTCAGAGAACTGGTTGCAGCACTAATGTACACTACCATCAATGCTCAACCTGATATATGCTATGCAGTCAGTAACATAAGCCAGTACACCAGAAATCCTATTTTTTTTTTTTCACTAGCAACTGAATAAGTGGTTTCTTATACACCTTAAAGGAAACAGTGGTAAGAAATTTACCTATGCTGAGGATAAGAAAAGAATCTTCAGTTTTGCAGCTGCCAGATGGGAAAGTTCTGATGCTGATAGGAACTCATATGCAAGTTGCTACTTCACCTTATCTAGATCAGCAATGTCATTGTGTTCAAACAAGCAGAGAGCCGCTGCTCTTTCATCAACTGAAGCTGAATACATGAGAGTCACCAAAGCAGCAAGGGCAGTGATTCTCCACAGTTTAGGAAAACTCTCACACAGCACCTTTTCCAGTGACAATCTCTAGTTTCCCACTGAATGATGGAGCACATGCATATGAAATATCACTTCATGCACCTAGATCTATTAGTGCATCTGCTCATACTGGAATATCAGCCAACAGAAGATATGATTGCGGATATACTTACAAAGGTTCACCCTGGACTGAAACACTAGAAATGTGTTGAAAGGCTTGGACTTCAAATGTAGAACACAAACTTAAGGACCAGGCCTTACTTTATAACTGCCTGTTAAAATAAAGGGGGAATTTTGAGATTCAAATTTTACTATTATGTGACATGTTTGGTATACACAGATGTTAAATTGTATTGTTCTTGGTTCTTTGTAATCCTCTGTACAGTAAACTATGAATAAAGCTTTGTTTCTTGAAGTTTTCCTGGTGGATAAAATATTCCATCCTTTTTTTTTGGGGAGTACATCCAAGAATTTATTAACACATGTAGTCATATTCTAGCTGAAAACATTCCAAACATTTTCAGGATGAGTCATTTGCAAGATTTTTAACACATTTTACACTATCCTTTCAGAGGAAATATTGTTCCAGTTCTCCACCATATGACATTACAAATATGTCATCCATAACAATCAACTGAGTGATTTCGAAGCACTGTGGATTCACTGACTCTTTCCCTAGTTAATTTAAATCTTAGAAGCATAAAGTTTTGTCTATGACTGAGACTCTTGTTACCAACAGTATTATTTATGATGTATGCACGTTTACTCTACAGTGTGAAGTGTGTTAAAAATCTTGCAAGTTACTCATCTTAAGAATGGCTGAAAGGTTTATGTGGTATAATGTATCAATACCTCCCAACAGCCATCATTGCAATGGAATTGCCAGTTTTCATGACAGTTGTGTGGAATCCAGTGGACCCAGTGGAGCATGCCCCCGAGCCACGCCTCTAGTGGCTCAGTAGCTCAAGCACCCACTTCCACTGCAATATAGGATGGCCATTGGCAGCACTCAGTGCTACTTGCACTCAGAGCCACTTTGCAGTGTGATGTTATGCAGATGCTGCCTGGTTGCAGCTCCAGCTTCATCATTTGGGCTTTAGTACAGAGAGACTTTTCCTTGTGGATGTTGTGATAGCTGGACTCCATTCATTGCTGCACTGTCTTGTTCTGAGTCTTCATATGTTTGGAGAAATACAAGTTAAGTATATCTGCTGTTTGTTGTGTTAACTTGTTCACTTACAATTTTTGCTTCTGTCTAGCTTTCCTACGATGACAGTTGCAGTACCACTCTGTAGCCCACCTCTCCTTATTGTTGTGTACAAAGCCGTACACAACGGTTGGGGGTTGTTTTGAGGGAAGAGACCAAACTGCGAGGTAATTGGTCTCATTGGTTTAGGGAAGGACGGGGAAGGAAGTCAGCCATGCACTTTCAAAGGAACCATCCCGGCATTTGCCTGGAGCGATTTAGGGAAATCATGATGGCCAGACGTGGGATTGAACCGTCATCCTCCCGAATGCGAGTCCAGTGTGCTAACCACTGCGCCACCTCGCTTGGTCTACACAACAGTTGTCAGCCAAAATGTCTGTACATAATATCCTAGATGCACTCCAAAAAAATGGTGGAATATGAATAAAATTGTTTGGTAATTGTGTGTCATACCTGTCTTTCCAAACCATGTCCCAACAATAACAACAGTAACTAATAAAATGTAGTGTGTTTTAGAAACATACCTTTTTCTCTATTATTCTTTTAGCTATTTTAAGTTATGTTCTTAAATATTCAGTTACAATGTTACAGCATTTGCCTTTTTTAAAGGCATTAAATAATGTTGAGAATTCATTTCAGAGTAACTGTGTGCTAACTCTGACATTGCAAAAGAATTTACAGCTGCATTAATGGTAGCTGTGCTAAAGATACATAAGATGTATATAGTTTTATATAAATGGATTTTTATTTTCAAATGTGACATAAATGTTAATTTTTAAAAATATATTAATGTAAATGTGTTTTGGTTCATTGTACTATGTACAAGGCTTAGTTGCCCACGAAATCTGATTCTCATAGTGGAACAGTTTACTATCTAAGGGCATAGTTATTAAATTATTTCCTTTCAAATCAGATTCTTGTGATGGAACAGTTTACCAATTATAGAGATAGTTATAAAATTATTTCCTTCCAAACAATTTTGTAAATACTGTATCTACATATTTGTGTTTATAAATTAAATTTTAATTTTGTTTTATGGTTGTTCACAGGAAAATTTTAGGAAATAATTTGCAGATATGTAGTGGATGTTTTATATTTTTTATCTCAACTTCTGTATCAGTAACTTTTTACGATAGGCATTTCAAAGTTCTCTGTTTGCAGTATTCTCTGCAATTAATTCCATCAATTGTACCACAGTTATTGGTTATGGAATCATGATCCCTCACTTCCTTCATCAGCATATTTCAGTTGCATTATTTATCCAAACACATTCCTTACTTCTTCTCTTATTCTGCTTACGGAAATTCACTCAGCGAAAGTAATGAACGATAGTTCAATAAGTATTGTATTATCATTTATGATTTGTATATTATATACTTCTTGCCAAAGTTGACTTCTGATGTAGTGCTGGCACAATGTAGCTGGATAAAACAGTGAAAGCCTTTAATGAAACTCACTGAATTGTTTAAGTTGTTCAACATTATTCAGAGGCCCCTATTGTTTCCAGTCTAAAAAACATAGGCTGCAGGCACAAGCAGCTACAAATCATTGTGTGCATGAACAAGCAGAAACTTTCTTAGAAATGAAATTGCAGTTGCACAAATATGTTTATGCATATATAAGTAGTACTGGAAATGCTCTACTGGGATATATTTTGCAGTTTTCTGCCCTACAGTAATACATGTATAAATTTTCAAGACTAGTTTCCATAAATACTGGTAGTTATCTGGAACCTTAATTATGATAGTGACTTTCACATATCCAGTTTGTAGATAGGTTGTGAAGCAGCATGTCTTTCATTATCATAAAAAGGCTATGTTGCAATTATTTGTGGTAGTACAAATAAATGTCTTATTAGCAAAATGAGTCTTAGGTGTACTTGATGCGTCTATTACCGGTGTGGGTATATCACAGAAACACAACTCAAAGGATTCCTGTGTGTTATGATATTAGTGAACTGCCAGTTGTTAAAGTTCCAAGCTATCTAAATGGTACTGAAAAATTCATGATGACTTTTATAAGTTTTGCAACTAATAAGCTATGTGAAGCTGTCTGTTAAGTGTTTGTAAGCTGTAAATTAATATAAATTAAGTCTTCCTTTGAAGTCACACAGTTTTCATTTAAAATACTCTAAGCTATAAAAGTTGTGTTGCCCAAAATTTGATTCATGAGGTTTAGTGCCAGAAAAACTTATATTAAGTACTTTCAATGATGGTCCATCATAATGATGAATGAGTATGTGTTTCCTGATAATCATTTATATTAAAGTCTGTCTGAGCAGGCCCCAGAAGGACCTATTGTACTGACCAACCATCATGTCACCCTCAGGTGGATCCACGTGTCAAGGGGCATGTGTTGGCATGCCGATCTCCCAACCATTGTCAGTTTTCAAGAACTGGGCAGCTATTTCTCGGTCAGGTAGCTCCTAAATTGGCCTCATAAGGGCTGAGTGCACCATGCTTGCCAACAGCACTTGGTAGACCTAGACCATCACCCATCCAAATGTTAGCCAAACCTGGCAGCACTTAACTTCTGTGACCAGATGGGAACCAGTGTTACCATTGTGGCAACGCCATTGACACTCTGTGTTAAAAGTTTTCATTGAAAGCTTTCACTGTCTTATCCAACTACATTGTGCCAGCACTACGTCAAAAGTCAACTTTGGTAAAACATATATAATATACATATATAATATGAATGATAACATAATACTTATTGAACTATCATTCATTACTTTCTCTGACAGTTGTTTCCTACTGAATTACCATAAACAGAATAAGAGAAGAAGCAAGGAATATGTTTGGATAAATAATGCAATTAAAATGTGCTAATAAAGGAAGTGAGAGATCATGATTCCATAACCAATAGCTATGGTTCAATTGATGGAATTAATTGCAGAGAATACATCAAACTGAGAACTTTGAAATGGCAACCCTGCTATGAACAGCAGAGGGTTTCTGCACCTGCCATGGTTGCAGCAGGTAACAAGCAATAAGTGTACAATTCCAGAGAAGAAGCATGAGAAATAGTTATCTCAACAATAAGTGTATAAACTACACTTTACTACCATGAGAAGTTACTGATACAAAAGTTGAGATGAAAAAAATGAAACATCCACTACAATCTAAAAATTATCTCATAAAATTTTCCTATCATCAATCATAAAACAAAATTAAAATTTAATTTGTAAAAGCAAATATGCAGATGTTCTACTAGCCACTTATATTTTATACAAGTACAGCAAAATATGAAGAAGAAAACTAAATCGGTTATTAAATAAATGAGGAGTCAAAACTCAATTGCATGTCACAAAATAGCAGTTCGGCTTGAGAAGATCTGTGCACCATGTATTACAGCTGTACTCCGATATGTTTTTAAGATGTATTATGCTTCCAGTTGTAAATTATTCATTGCTACAATTATTTTCTAAACTGAAATAAGCAGATTGTGTAGACACCTATAGATCCACTGTCTCATTACCAGTCGTTTTAGAGGTTTTTGTAAGGGTCAAGAGCAGTAAAATGCTAGAGTAAAAATAAGTTGTTATTGACTAGTACTGGCACCCAGATTCAGGCAAGCAGCATTACAGAAAATCCAATTTATCCACTGTATGTGACGTACTTTCAGGAAAATTGTTATGTCGGCAATAGCAACCATCTTCTTTGATACTAGATTAATTATTTCAGTGCAAAGTCCACATTCTATTCTTACATGTTTTAAAACATGTCAGCATTACAGGAAATCCACATGAATGAATCGTTTGTTAACACTTTAGGAGTAAAGGAGGCTACTCACCAAACAGCAGAAGTGTTTGAGTTATCGACAGGCACATATTACAGAGAAAGATAACTTGCTTCCTTTTGGAATAACTCTTTTGTCAAGTTTGAGTACAAATATACAACTAAAACACAATCACACACTTGCGTGCTTCCATTCTATCAGCTGTGTCTACAGCCAGCAAAATGTAGGAACACAGGAACACAGGTGTGTGGTGTGTGTGTGTGTGTGTGTGTGTGTGTGTGTGTGTGTGTGTGTGTGTGTGTGTGTGTGTACTCTGGCTCGTTGATGAATAAATGCTGCTGCTATTCAGTGAGCAATCTCGTTTACTCTATTATTCACAAAGGAATTGTTTATATAGATTTCCTGTGATTGTGATGCATGATAATTCTTGTACACGTAAGAATGAAATGTGAACTGCCCAATGAAATAATTAACCTTATATCAAAGAAGATGGTTGTGAAAGAAATGTAATATAGTGAAAATAATTTTACAAAATGTATAACAGGTGACAATGCAATGCAGCTTACAAAATACAAGTAACATATTTCCTACAGTTTCTGTTGCACAAAAACTTTTTTAAATGACATTTTATTGTCACAAGATAATAAACTATCAATGTACTGAGATTTCTTAATTTATTTGACTAAACACTAATGGAATTCCATTGGTGAAAATACAACATTCACCATCATATGAAGAAACTGATAGCTGCTACCTTCAGCTTGACAAAAATCTACATCATCACTGGTTGTGAAACATAAAGAATCAATTACTTTCTGCCTTTGCCTCTATTATGGCTTATGGTAACATTTTCTGAACAATGAAAACTACATGTTGAAATAACAAGAATATGGAAAGAACAGATTGCTGCTCACCATGTAGTGGAGGTATTGAGTCACAGACACATGCAATGAATAATGCTGACCAAATATTAAAACTTTTGTACAAAGTCCTTCTCCTGGAGAAGAAAAAACATACACTTTCAGACAACCACAACTCACACACGCATGGCCATTGTCTCAGGGTGCTAGAACCCAACTGGCAGTTGATCTCTAGCGCCCTGAGACAGCCCCCATGTTTCCATGAATTGTGCTTGTGTGAATATGTGTGCAGAAAAAAGACTTCATCCAAGAGATTTAATATTTTGGTAATATTTTTCATTGAGCCTGTCTGTGAATGAATGTCGTCTCCATATGGTGGGAATCATTTACTGGTTGGCTACTGTACTTCAGTACCTTGCTTTGACTAAAAAAAATGTCTTATTTTATCATATTTTGGGTTGACTTTGCGCTCTTTGGATGGTGGTCTCAATCCAGAATTAGGCTTGCAGCATGATAAGTATTATATTTTTAATTTATAATGCCTTTAAAGGATTTCAGGATTCTAATGCCACCTTCACTGTGCATTTAGATACTCATGGGGTTTGTAGTCAATAATATGGACCAACTACAGAAAGGAGACTAAGAAAATAACTTATGTATTTCAGAAAACATGTCAACAATGAATTTAGTACTAAATGAAAAGTTAGTGGCTTAGTTTACTCCTTTAAAAATTGAGATGGATTTTAAATGGCAAAAGAATGGAAACATTCTGCCCTTTCTCCAACAGTTCAGTTCAGGCACTTTGGCTCCAAGCGCTAACATCAAATCATCGACTGTAATACTGTAGACATCTGATGAAGTAACTTTGAATTTTATCCACAGTATTTGATAAGAAGTATTTTCTTATGAAAGTTTTGAAACTTCTACATAAGCAAATGTAATAGTCATAAGTAAAACATTAAGTATGGAATAAACTAATTTTAGCTTAAAAGGGAATTAATAAACTAGCAAAATCTTTTTTCAAGTACCTAACAAATAGTGGCTCTTTAACACAAAGTAATACAAAAAAATCAAAAAATGAGTTTGGCCAACTCTTTCTATCCCATAGAAGAATTGTGTTTTATATGTTAGTGGCTTACTTAGTGTGGATTAAATATTTATGTGTGTCTATTACTGAACTACTAAATATACTTATATTACATAAACCCATCAATATGGAATTACATTTCAATATTAATGTTTTTGAATGCCACGCAAAACAAATCAGTTCACATTATATCATACACGGTATAGTATTCTACAAAAGATCTACAATGCATATAAATAACGAAACTAAATTAATCTGAAGGATCTATTTCCACAGAGTAAAAAAAAAAAAAAAAAGACTAGGGATATTTTGTACCTGAGATTTCTAATCAAAGTGGAAAAGCTTTCTTGCAGCAAACATTTCATGCCCAAAATTTTGGCACATTGTACTCAGCACATGTAACCACATCATAAATATCTTCTTTTTTTGTCCATGACCAAACAGATTTAGTACAGATGCTGACACACTAAAAAAAAGAATACAACCTGAAAGTCTGCAAAAACCTACATTACATAGTGCAATATGATCAACGATTTCTTCACTGCACAATATTCTATCTATGTTTCAATCAATTTCCATTTCCATCCATTGAGTGAACCACAATGTGGATATCTACTTTTAGAGACAATATGCCCAGAACTTTTACGTTGGAAGCATCCCACTAGAACAGACTGTAAATGATATTCTGAATAAATACTTATGTGTCAGCTATTACAATAATCCACACTAACATCGCATCTTATTACAGCACATCTGCTGCACTGTAATGTGACAATACATATACCAAGAGTATACTTATCACTATGCCTGTCATTACAAGATCAGTGGTTAACATTAAACTCTGTTCTTTTCCCATACTATTGCTATTTGTAATACCACTAATGGTTTTAGTATTACTCTATTTACCAATTGGAGACAGATGGCTTCTTGGTAACTGTTGGATCGTCCTTAGCCACGAACATTGTGGTATCATTTGGGTGCGTGTCATAAGACAGTGAGGGTAATGGAGAATGACTTTGCTCCATATCTTCTTATGAGAGAGCATGATTCATGTCAAATGGTCATAGAGCAGCCAAAGCATGACCATATTTGCAGGAAAGATTCCACAAGGGCTCAAAATGACAGAAGCAATGTGTGCTCTGATGCCAGGCTGAGTTTTCATTCATGCCATCTGAAACAGTTCATGAGAAAAATGAGTGGTGAATTTCAAAACATGTAGCAAATGAGTGAACATAAACTGCCAACAAGCCCTTGCGTTATCTGCAAGTGAGTAATAATGGCAACCACAAAAGGCCTCCCCTTTCATGTTATGTAAGTAATATGCAAATAATGTTAGCTGTACTTGCTTAAACTGTCTTCAGTCGAAAATTATTTCTGATGCATTTTTTATAGAGATGTACTATGTATTTTACTTAAATTTTATCACGGCTCAAAGTTTTGAAGCACTTATGGAAATATCTGTGCGTGCAGAATGGTACAGATATGGTTCAGAACCGTATAGGTATCCAGAAATAGATTGCACACTTCAATGAATCTGTGAGGGACTTGATGCACTGCATCAGTTCATTGCTAGTCAGGGCCAACTGATGGCAAGAAGACATTTGCAATCTCTGATTGCAGCATCTGGTCTTGAAGGTGGCTATTTTATGCAAATTGAGAACCTTATATTTCATAACTGATAAATTAGCTTGTAGATAGCTTAGTGCCTTAAAGACTGTGCTGAAAGCATGGCATACTCAGCTAGCATCAATGACACTGCCATGATTAGATGCAATGAGATCCTGTGATTTGTCATTTTTGTGTCACTCACACAGTTAACACACGATATGAAAACAATGGCTCGTAATCGACACTTAATTATTTCCCATGGCTACAGAAGTGTTATTCATTCAACATGATATTGAGAACTAAGTGTCTTGACAGAAAAAGGATTGATGGGACTGGTAATAACTTAAGTCTCATTCTCAGTCTACGTTAAATGGGATACATCTAAGACTTCATTATATAACTACCACATTTGCCATAGCAACTTTTGCTACTTAATAAGGAAAGTAAGCAATGGTGGAAATATTAGCTGACAATAATGTCTACCAGATGCCATCGGAAACAAATTTGTCACTTTCTAACAAAATTGAGTAATAAGGTAGGGCATGTGTACTAGTTACTGCTGAATATTATATTTTCTAGCAAAAGAATATTTGCAATTTATGTTGGGTAAATAACTTGAGATCACCATTGTGAGCTACTGTTTTATCCTCAGTAAATTTTCATCATTATCATTGACTAAGAGTTACTTTTGAATAACAGCAAACAGAAAATCTGGTTATAACATTGTTATGGAACAAATCCACTATGTAAAGAAATTTATACTTATTTCAGACCATATCAAAGAATCTCGAGCAAAATATGCTGTAAATTCCACTTAACATCACTCCAAAAGGAACCAGTAGAATCTGCGGGGTCGGGCTAATACTCATAGATCTGTAGACATTTCAGTAAGTAACTGAGACGTAATTTGGAACAAAATGATATGTTATTGGTTGTGATGACACTACTAATGTACATTGTGGCAATTTATGCACACAAATGAGTAAACATTAGCTACAAAAATTAATAAAAATGTGGTTTATGAGACAAACCCCAGGTAAAAATTTATGATACTTTAAAATACTTTAACAATACCAGCATACAAATTAGCTTTACTCACAGTGACTAGTGAAAAACAATCTTCACAAAAATTTCTTCTTTCCCATCTACCTTACAGGATATGACCAATAAGGTGACGTCTCGCGTAACATTTGTTGTAGATTTACCATTACAATCTTAACAAGAAATTGTACTGTTACAGAATTTCTTCTCTGAGGTACAACTCTCCACTATTGTATTCCAAACAATACCTAAAGGGAAAAACATTTCATTTAAAAAAGTTACAAAATAAACCTTGGAAAGACCAAACAAAAAGCTTCCATAGCAGAAAACTTTCAATTGTAAGATATTTTTACTCAGAAGTTAAGAGGCAATATTCATGTTACATACAGAAAAGTATAATGTAACAGGATAGATAGGAAATATAGTCACCAAACAGCAGCACAGAACACACATGTATAGATGTTAAGGAAATTTGTAAACTTTGGCAAGGCTTAGGAAATGAGGATTGTGTGGAAAAGTCAACTGTTAACTCCATGTCAGGGGAGACTTACCAAACAGGATAAGAAAGAAAGACTGATTGTTGGGGATTGCATTCGACTAAATTAAAAACCTAAGTGCTTGGAGATGGAAGATAGGGTAACAAGCAAAACAGAGAATAGGGACAAAACATTGTGCAAGAGTTAACAAGAACAGACAACTAAGAGAATTGTATGGGGTTGGGGTGGTGTGGAGGGAAAAAATAAACAGGCCAGAAAATAGAAGGTGTAGAAAGCTAAAACATAGTGAAGAAAAAATAAGAGTAGTTACTGACAAGAGGGAGGTGCTTAGAGGGAGTGGAGGGTGGGGATGGGAGGCTGAGACCAAATAAATTAATGTAAATTAAGGACAGGTGGGTGGTGAGAATCAAGGACCTTCTGTAGTGCGAGTTCCCAAATGCAGCACTCTGAGGTAACGACTGTCATGTAGAGCATGTTCTGTCTCATGATATTGTGTGTTGCCAGCATAAACCCTCTGTCTAAGTTCATTTATCTTGACTGTTACATTGGTGATAGTCATACCAATGTAAGAGGCTTAACAGTGTTAACATAACAGTTGGTACACTACATATGTCATATCAGAAGCACAGATACATACTGGTATTTTGATAGTACATTTTTTGCCAGTTGCAGAGGTAGTATAGGTGGTGATAAGAGGGTGCAGGGGGCAAGTCTTACATTGGGGATGGTGACAGAGGTAGGGACCATAGTGTAAGAAAACATGTTCAGAAATAGCATGAGGCCTGAACAGGAGATTTCGGTGCTTAGAGGGAGTGGAGGGTGGGGATGGGAGGCTGATGAAAAGCTATTGTAGGTGTGATGGGAAAAATGTCAGGCAGAATGGACCCAATTTCAGGGCACGATTTTAGGAAGTTGTAGCATTGTCAAAGCTGCTGATTAATACATTCAAGACCAGGATGATACTGAAGGACAAAAGGTATACTCCTGGGTTGTTTTTTGGAGGGATGAGTGATACCAGGATTGGATGTGATGGCCCAGGAAATCTGCTTCTGAACTAGGATGGTAGGGTAACGATGTCCGGTGAGGGCTGTGACTGTGAAGGGTCTGCATCTGAACAAATATGTATGCCTTTAATGCCAGGGATGTGTGGGAGCAAACATTTGACCTGGAAAGGATGTAAGACTTTCCCTATACAACCTCCTTCGAAATCTTACTTAAAGAATGGGTCTTTTAAAAACTTTTATTCATGAATATGTAGGACCACATTCACGAAAATTACAGGGATTTTTGCATCCTTTCACACAAATTTTACAGAGCTGGAAAAGAGCTTTGACCCTATGTTTGGCCAGTTAAGTAAATTAATTACAGGGCCCTATGTGAAAAAATTATTGTGACATCATTACTAACAATGCTAGATACATCTTGATACTTACATAAAAAAATAAAAATTATGGAAACAACAAACCTAGTGCACAATGAACTTAGTGACATCAAGCTAGAAACAAATCATGTTTTCATAGCAAACCTTAGTGCCATATATTGGATTGGGTAGTATGACAATTACTAAATTTCAAGCAACAACAGTTCCGTGTATTCGATTGGGTAGTATGGCAGTTATTTGATTTCAAGCAACAAAAGATACCTTCTTCCCCTACAGTTTCAAATTTTGTAGTAGAAACAACACTAACAAAAGTTTCACTTCACAGCCATCATCATATACTTTAGACTTGAGCAACATGTTAGTGACCACTCATGTCAGATTTCTGTTCTACTCTGACTACAATGAAGTTTCCTTCTTCACTGTTTCAGTAATAGGTCCCCAATTGTTCCCAATTTTTATTAATGACATAGGCTCCAATGGACACACCTAACAGGTTGCAGATGGCACGACTTTGTCCACAAAAGGGGGGAATGTATTTCAAGCTATTCATCAAGTAGATGTCCTACTCAACTAGGCCAAGACCTGGTTCATCATGAAGAAGATGAAAATTAGTGAAGACAAGATGCAGAGTCTGATATACAGACTAAGTGATACTGGAGCACTGGGTGCCAAAGCAGCTGTTAAGCTTCTGGGCTTTCTCTTTGACACCAAGTTAACCTGGCAACACCACATCGAACATATATTTCAAACTCTTGTGGGTTCTGTACCTGCTGAAGAAATTAAAAAGTGCCCTTTCACAACAGTACCTACTAGCAGTGTACTATGCAATGTTCCACAGCCACATTAGCTATGGGCTGTTACCGTGCGGCCATTCTGCAGACTGCAAGAATGAGCTTTTGTTACTAAAGAAAGCAATGAGGATCATTGTCTCAAGTAAAACAAAATGACCATTGCAAACAAATTTTTTCCAGAATCGGAACTCCAACTGTTTTCAGAAAATAAATTTTCAGTTTTGTTGTTCACACAAAGACATATCACGAGATGTACAGAAAGAGAAATGAAGTTCATCAACACAGCACTCACTGTAAAGACAGTATACACAGACCAAGTTGTCAATTAACTAGATGCAGAACAACTTCCCAGTGGTGGTCATAAAAGTATTTAATGTTCTACCTAAAGATATTCAGTCATTACCAATTGAACAATTTAGAACTTAAACTTAGTGTATGCACAAATAGCGACATTTTTACAATAAATAAAAATACTTCTCCACTGATAGAACAGTGTCTACCCGAGCTGCAACTCAGTGCTAATGAAAACAGCATCAACTCTGTCATTTTACTAAATAAACAACTTATTGTTGTAATTTGTATTGTAATCTAATTCTTAAATTTATTTTTTATAGTACCCACTTAAACATTGCAGTTTTAAATGCAGTATTTTGTTAATTTTATTGCAGTACTGGTAATGTTATTGTAAACTTGACTCTGTCTGTCCAGCCATGGCTGGTGAATGACACAGAACTGGTAACAAAGGTAATCATTTTCATCACCAATTCTGGACATGTCAGTATCAGAGAAATCAATGTACTGGACACAGTCATTATCTTGAGAGCTGCTGCTGCTCTCTTCCAATACTGGGCATTCGAGCTAAGGCTTTACTTCATTGAATGTATGTTTTCTTGGCAAATATTTTGAGCTTCTGTCTTTTGCTGCAGTATCTCATTATTGGTTAACTGGATGTACTGGTAAAGACAGTTGATTATCTTTAATTTTTACCTCTTGATGTTTTCCTTGCACCAGTCTTATAACATGGGCAAACTTGCACAGAGTCTGTAATTTCTGGCTGCTGATTTTGCCCGATGTCCGATATTCTCCACGTTTCCAACTGCCAGGCTCCTGCTAGTGAGTCATAGGCAGTTATTGCTGAATTAGTGGAGGTCTGTCCATTGCATTTGATGACAAAAAAATCCAGGAAAGTAAATATGTTTGACCTGAAAGATTTAATATTGCTAATACGAAAGCTTTTCAGGATGGTGGAAACAATAAAAGCCAAAAATTACGTTAACCCTACAAGGCTGCAATGTCTTATATGGTAATTCTGGGTGATTTAGCAGGATTTTCTATTAAGTTGCTCATTATACTCATATGTTATCTGAACCAGTCCACCTAACCCCAGATTTTATTGGCTCAGTAACCTCACCTTTACCTTGCCAAAAATCTTCAAAATAGTGTGAAAAAGGCTCCATGCAAATCTTACATTTTATGGTGTTATCACAAAGTAATAAACAGAGAATTTAACTCGAAGAAACAGAATCGTGCATTATTGCTGTTTGAAATTTAGGAAAATTAATAGATGTGAAAAACAATTTCACATTTTTAAATACATCTGTGAATTTAGCTAACATACAGCAACCATATGAGTTAAAATGGTATTCCCAGTCAGATGGAACTTCCAACACAAGGAAGCAACTTTATGGTATGAAAAAATAAATTTCCCTCTTAAATTGTTAATTAATGTGATGGTCCAGTTAACCTGAGGTTCAGCTAACTGCAATCTCCCCTACCATATTCACCATTTTAATAATTCTGATAATTGGCACAGTAAGTCACTGTATGAAGGATAGGTCATTAAATGACACATAATTTTCCACCAAAGAAATACTGATGTAGGCTGCACAGTTGACATTTAATGGATCCCTAAAACACTTTATAATTACAGTAATGTAATACTTGTCTGTCGAAAACGTATTGCATATAACTAGTGTTTTTTACAGTCTGTGCTTTACTTTAAGAGAGGTACCAAGCAAAACAATGTAAATGCATAAAATAAAAACTTCTGATATTAATACAAGGTGTATTTGTTAAATTTTTCTCAAATACAGTACATTATTTATGTTGTGGTACTGATATCGTTTTCCCAACAATTTCAGAATTATTGTAAAATATCTTTGATTTCTCCTACCAGTAGGATTAAACTTTTTCATTCATCATAGTAGTATTTATTAAAACGAGCTACTTCAGTTAAAAAAAATATCAGTACTGGTACATGAGAATTAATGCTATAGTAGTAACATAACTACATAACTTTAAATGCTCCAAGTGATATAAATCTTAGGAAATACAATAAGCATGTTATGTATCAAGGGTAAAAGAAGAGTAACAAATAGAATAGTACACATAAGGAAAGACTAGTGCACAGCAGGACTTCTTTGTCTCTGCAGGGGTAGCTTCTCTCCATCTTTTAAAAAAAGATTCAGTCCTGCCTAACACCTATTCTAATGAACATTTGGGAATGGTTTTGATTCTGTCCTGCAATTAACAGTTTCTACTATTTGATATGTTGGAATTATTTTGTCACTCGCTATCATCAATATTTTCCTTTAACCACATCTGTACAACTGTACTATTGAACTATTTAGATAATTTTTGTATGGATAAAGTGGTATTTCGGTACTGGAAAACTACTGAAAATGAAGAAAAATAACATGCATTTATGTATAGAAATTCCATTGTCTAAATCATATCACACTCACAGAGTCACAATCAACACATTACTTATGGCTGTAGAATCTAAAGCAGCGGTGAAAAAAAAAATGAGGCAACTTTGTACCATTGATAAAGTTGTTTTAGACCTAATTCAGATTGGGACGAATCTTGTTATGATGAAAATTAGTAATGCTAAGAGATTAATGTTGCTTTGTGTAAATGGATGACAGGGCATGTGAAATAATGCCTGGAATCCATAAGAAATGGTGTTTGCTTGAAATGTCACATAATGCTTCTCCAACAGAAACAGGTACTAGCAAACAACCTAAGAAAAGAAACATCTAAACAGTGCTGATGATGTGCTTATAGAACAAATTCTTGATGGAAGTTTGGAAGAAGATTGGGAAACAAAGAGAACAAATTAAGTGGGAGTGCATAGAGAATGAAGTGCCTCTATCAGAATCATAGGAAAAGTTAAAGCCAATCAGCAAGCAGACTGGTGCGTTTGTAATTATACAGTATGAAAATGAATATTACCATCTTGTTAATGGAAGTTTTAGCAGCAAAGATGGTGCAACCACAAATATCATGACGCCATCTTTTCATAATTGGAACTTACCTTTAACTAAAGATACACTTTTTCACAAATGGGAGAATTTAATTGAAGGTGTAAACCTTTCAAAGCGTTTGAATGAAAGCAGTATTTTTTCAGTGCCATAGTTGGCCAATGGTGATGAATTTATGGAAAATATTTTCCTGGTGTAGTTACTGAGATTTGGACACACCTGAATACCTAATGAAACACTGGCCTCTTGTTTGATAGCAAAAAAACACTAAATTCTGTTCACTTTTGAAACCTTTTTACATCTTGAACGAAAAAAGGTGCACTACACTGCTTTTTTTATTATTTTTCCGTTTCAAACCAAAAACTTCACCAATGGTGGTTTACTATTGTCCTATAAGGTAGAAAAATAAATTTTGAAAAGAGTAACATTGCCCCAAACTACCATCCTGTCTTACAATAATGGTTATATTACGTGGAGCAAAGAAATCCAACACAGGGCCTACTTTACTCCAACTTGTAAAACATTACAAAATTTCAAAAATTAATCTGTCACGTCTTTCTACGTTACTAGATGGTTTTTACGTTGCTCTAGCATACACCTTCCTCAATTTCAAAAGCTATTTTACAAAACAACGATACAGTACATGAATTTGTTTGAAGAACTGTTCAAAAGTGGGGCAAAGTGATTCCACTTTACGGTAGTGAATAAAAGAACTGACGTGAAACATAATATGGAAAAATGTACAGCAGGCATAGTATGTGGAGGAACAGAATTATTATTATTATACGTACACGCTGATCGTCATTACACATAAATGTTTTTCTTTCATTTCAGTTGTTGTTGTATCTTTCCATTGTGACCGCTACAATTTTCAGAATGGTTTCTATTAATGAAATTATGTTTTTACCCCTATCAGCAATATTCATTTTTCTACTAGTTTATTAAAATTTATATTTGAAAATCGCTCACAAATTTGCACTATTTATGCTCAATATCGATTACTTTATGGCGTGTAAAACAAAAAGTCCAACCAGGAGTCACTGTAGGAACTATTATGAAACTTAAATGGCAGCCATGACAGCGTCAGTTCTTTACTAAAGAAGTCTTCAGTCTACCCCAGTTCTCCTCAACCTTTCTTTAAACGTTACAAGCTGCATTACCTGTTGACCACAATACTGCCTTATAATATACTTCAGTTTACAGGTGAAACGGAATTATGTTCTATGTACTACTTTTTTCATAAATTGAAAAATTTGAGTTCCTATTTCTGCAATGACTCTAGCATATCTCAAGAGGGTCAGCATAAACAACAGTACTGTGCATCAAAAATATAAAGTTTACATAATTTGCAGTTTTCAGTACTGTACAAGTATGCAGAGCAATTAAATGAAATTACAACAGACGTGGAACAAAAACTAGATGGATTCCCTCAGATTTTCGATACGGTACCAATATGAGGGCAAAATTATCATAATTTCCGTAGCTTAGGCCTAAACTAAAATTTTTTATCATAATGATCAAACGAATAAGGATGTAGAATAGGTCATGAAAAATTGAGAAGAAAAATTTTAAAAAATCATTCATAGCTTTGAATTTTTGCAGTAACGTGTTTCACTGAAAGTAATTTACTTACATAATTTCTAAGCGATAAATTTAAGCCTCTCTTTTTGGATTACAGCTCTCAGTGAGCAATGCTTCGTAACTTGTTGTTGATTTCATTCTGTGCCTGGAATAATTTAAATTGCATGTGCCATTATTAGGGAATAAATACAAAAAAAAAAATCTTGTGAGAAGTGGTTTCCCAGTCACTTTGCAAAAGTTTGCATTTGCATCGTACTGTTTGAATAATGGTACTGTTCAACTAAATACGTTTCATTAAATCTAGCATGAACAGAAAATACTTAAAAGGTACTTACGTAAATCGTAATAATAAATTATAGAGATAAAAACAGTGTAGACATGAATAGCGATTATTTTTCCCATGTGAGTACAAGACTGATTAAATGCTGATTATACTGAAGCGCGGCCAATAACGGCAACAGCATCCAGAAATTGCGCCGAATTTATCCCCTTCCAGAGAAATTATTGTTTAACGTCGTAGCCAACGAGTTAACATTTAAATATATACAACAAACAGTAGAGACAACATGCAAAGTACAATATTCATATTGCATATTTATTTTTGTTGTTTGGTTTCTAGGTACTATGTCAGACTGTAAAAGCAATGATTAGTGAAATATGCCTTTAGTTCAGCCTTAAAACTACTAAGTTTACTTACTGATTTAATGTGGTTATGCAGATTATTGTAAATTTTATCCCAATATGTAGAATGCCTTTTTGGCACAATGACTTTCTCGCCTGTTTCATATGAAGTTCAGATTTTTGTCTTATATTGTATACAGTACATCTTCAGTTTTAATAAGACATGTGGTTGTCTATGTGTATAATGTTTTATGGAAACTGACGTTCCATAGATAAAAATGTAAGGAAGTGGAAGATTTGAAATTTTTTTGAATATGAGTCTGCATGACTTCCTACTGTTTATCCCTTCAATAATTCTTAATATTCTCCTTTGCTTCCTGAAAAGTTTAATATTTGTTGGTGCATTGGCCCAGAAGATTACGCCATATTTAATTACAGAATGCTTGTAGGAGAAGTATACATTTAACAGGCTGGTGTTGCTGCAACAACTTTTAAGATCCTTATCATCTAGCAGGTTTTGCTTAGTTTTCCCTCCCACTTAGTGTTGTTCTGGAGCCAAAGTCCTGGTAATTTTGTGCTGTTAACACTTTTATGAGGTCTGTCCCTTAGTTCTATTTGTATGTTTGGGTGGTGCCTTCCTTTTAGATTTTAGAAGTTCAGTGCTACTGTCTTTTATTTGTTTATAATTAGCTTGTTATAGCTGAATCACTGTTCTATGCTGTTGATTGGATAGCAGTGTCTTTTGATTCTTCTTCTGTTTTCCCACTAATAAGGAAGCTTGTATCATCTACAAATTGGAGGGTAGTTTGGCAATACCTGTTGTATATGAGATAATTGACATAGAGGGAAACAGAACGGGTCCTTAATACTGATCCTTGAGAAACGCAGTATTTCACATTTTGATATCCTGAATAGAAGTAGGTGATTTTGTTATGGTCAGTATATTGCACTTCAACCACCTGTTCGCAGCCACATATATATGTCCTGAGCCACTCATTGGATATACCTCTAATTCCTAATTGGTCAAGCTTCTGCAGTAGGGCACTATCGTCAATGATGGCGAGAACTGCGGATAAATCAAGACTATGTCTGTCACAAACTACTCACATTCAGTTTACCATAGATTTTATAAAGAAATTCAAATGTTGCACTCTTAGTGGAATAAAAAAATTGTTCAATGGCTCTGAGCACTATGGGACTCAACATCTGGGGTCATCAGTCCCCTAGAACTCAGAACTACTTAAACCTAGCTAACCTAAGGACATCACACACATCCATGCCCGAGGCAGGATTCGAACCTGTGACCATAGCAGTCGCGCGATTCTGGACTGAAGCGCCTAGAACCGTTTGGCCACCAATCTCCTATTAAAAAAAAATTTCTAAAACTTTTGAAAATACAGGCAGTAGGGCTATTGGCCTATAATTTGAAACGTCTTCTGGATTTGAGCAGTGGTTTCAGTTTTGCTGTTTTTAAGCATGAAGGGAAGTTTCTTGATGCCAGTGAGCTGTTGCACAAGTGTGTCAAGGGATCGGCTAAGGCAAGAAAGCATTTTTTAATAATCACATCTGGTGCGCCATCAATTCCACATGAGTACCCTGTTTTCAAGGTTTTTATAGCTGTTAAAATTTCTTCTGTGTTTGAAGGTGAAAGGAACAATGATGTAGACACATTTCTTGTGCTATTGGATGATGGAAGTGCTGTTTTATTACGTTCTTCGACTCCACTCACCAACTCTTCACTTATGTTTGCAAAATATTTGTTGAAAGCCTCTGCAATTTTTGTCGGGCAAGAGATCATTTTTCCTTCACAACCTAAGGTTATATTTTTATATTGTTTAGTTTCACTTGCTGTTTGATTCTTTGTAACTACCCATATAGCTGTGGATTTGTGTTTGGAATTTTCAATCTATTTGTCATTTGCCATTGTTTTAGCAATCCTTCCGACATTTTTGAGGATCTTCTTGTAATTCTTCAGGTATAAAAGAAATTCATGAGGCATGTACTGTGTCTTTGCTATACTGTGTAATTGTCTCTTCTTTGCACAAGAGATTCTAATACTTGTTGTAATTCGTTTGTTCTATTTGAAGTTAAATTGACTTTTTTGTTTCAACTCATATGATAATTATGGGAGCATACGACAAGTGGAACGCTTGTACAATGCACCACAGTAAATTGTAGGATACTGGTCAAACACACGACAATTCCCTTGTATTGCTTGTCACAGCGAAATGACATGAATATAAATAATTCCCAGAGATAACATTTAAACCGCAGTCAGCAATAACAGAGCCAACCAGACCTAAGGCAACAATAACTACTGTCACTTGCCATCGTGTCAGGCCATTCTTTGGTGTGTCCACGCTTTCAGTCCGATTACTAATCGTGAGTTCTTGTATGGGTACTACAGTTCAAAACTAGGATTGAAGTGTCGTTTAACAAAATGTGTGACTCCAGAAGTGAGGAAATGGAAAGTTTCCTGTGCATGTGAGAAAAAAAGGAAAAAATTATGGGCAAAATCTCAACAATACCACTACACAGAAAACAGAAGTACTAAACAGAACGGGAACAAAATCTAGAATTCGTGACCTATTATATATGATGTTATTCATGCGGAGTGTGTGATGTGGGGCTCTGTTTTTACAGCAGAACTATTTGTGGTGAAATGCCATGCAAAAGGTGCTGAGCACCAAATACTTAACAAGGGTCTAGGGTTTGGACAAACTCAGAGAACTTTGTTTGAGTACAGCAATTCAACAACTATTGACTGCACGAAAGAAAAATAAAGATGGGCTGAAATACAGCAGTGTTCTGTTCACGCCAAATGTCAGTATGGAAGGAAATGTTGGAGGAAAGCAGTGTTGAATCTATGTGACACAGTTGTTGCAGGGTCATGTATTTTCAGAACAGATATTTTACCTTGATCTTATTACTTGATGAATTACTATAATGAAATTTTACAACAACAGGTATTATTATGCACAAATGGCTACTTAAGTAAACATTGTTTCTAGCACATTCCGCTACGAAGATGACTGGAAGAGACAATCATCAGCTGAGTGGTTTGGAGGGATGGTAAAATTGCCATAAATAAATGTTTTGATAATAGAGGGATATACCTAGTATCAACTACATTTGGTTTCAAACCTGAAAATAAATTTACATGATGGTGTGAAAGAGAGAAATAAAATACGTGGAAATAGACTGACCATGCGCTGTATCTCAATACAACACTAATATGGGAGGTGTCGATATGTTAGGTCAAGTAAAAAGTTAATATTTGATTAGAAGCAAAACAGAGGAGTGGACAATTAGAACATTTTTTCGTATCTTCAATTTCTGTCTGTCTACGTCCTAGCTGAAATACAGAATGGATGTCTTACATGTCGTCAGTGGGCTACAAAAGAAAGGTGTTCTGGACTACTGCTACGTTATAGTGCACGTGGTAGAGCATCTACTGTGCACAAAAACTGAGCCTCAGTTGGGAGAGGTCCAGTTGAAGCGACTGTTGAAATGGAAGCACAAAAATAGAGGAATGTGGTAGCAATGCCACATACAGCTGCAAAAAATGGTTTTTCAAAGCATAGACCTGAAGATATGTCGAAAAAGCACAAAAACATATCACAGTGCCAACTCCCAAGCTTAAACTCATTGACATTTGTGATGTGTGTCATGTAAAGTGTACCCTTGCCTTAACAATGACAGAAATTACTTCAGCAGATTTCACACCCAAGCTTAATTTTTGAGCATATTTATAACAATTGTATAGCTTAAGATCCAATGTATCATATGCAGTACTCCCTGCTAGGCCCTTCCAGACACAATGAAAATAATTTTGAACATTCTATGTAATTTCTTATGACTATAAGGCATGAAAAAAGAGAAAGTTTTGTTTTCACGTCTGTGTGTTTATTCCTGTGGACCTGAAGAGTATATAGACTAGATCCCCCAAGAGCTCTTGAAAAACTTGACGAAGCTGAGAATTACTTGAAGACTCACCATTTAAGGTTACCTACTGAACACAGGATAAACATTCAGACAACATTCGATCCAAGTCTCATCGCTAAGGATCAAAATTCCAGCAAATAGCATAAGAAGTGCAACATGTTACAGTGGAAAATGTGTTTAAAGAAGAAGACAATACTGAACGCACAGAGAGTAATAGCACAATGGAATAACTTGAAGCAAAATTTAGCGGAAGCTATGTTAAAGAAAAACTACAATTGTTTTTATGATTAACAGTGTTCACGCAAGTGTGCACAGACATGATGAGGGATTGTAGCATTGGGAACGTACATCGTTTCTGAGAAGTATGTTGAAAGCAGGAAGTCACGATTTCCAGAAAAGGAACACGTGGAGTCTCGTTAGGCCCATCAGGAAGAATGCATTCGGTGTTATTCTGGGCTATTTTCGTAAACAGGTACAGTTAGGGCAAGAATTTCCATGCAGGCAAGCAGAGACATCACGAAAGCTCCTACAAAAGCGACAGTTAAATATTGCTGCAGCACTTTACGAATTGCAGGAAGGGACTGATAAGTAATGGACGGTCTGTCCCGTTACATTTCTCTCAGTGCTGAACCCGCAGCTGTGCATCATAGCGCCAGCAACGGTATCTAGGTGAACACGTATTTCGACAGGTATTTCTCAGGTGTCATATATCAAAGGGATGCTGCCATCTCATCCTTCTGGGACGCGAACTGACACCTGCGCATGATTCAGCAGCTGACGGCCGCATATTCGCCTCGCGGGGGCCGCTGTTGCATCCCGACTCCTGGGGGCGTTTGCGGTAGCGTTCTGTGAGTCCGGTGGACAGGGGACAGCGGTCAATTTGTGCTTTGCGATCGAAAGATTTTTAACTGTGTCTAATTACGTGTAATGTGTGTTTCAATACGGTATCCCTTGCGCAATCGGGAAAAAAATACGATATATACATATAATTATTTCTTACAAGACCTGCATCTACCCAAACAGTAAAGCATGATGGGCAAGTGAAATCCAAACCCCACAAACTGATTTTTATATACAAAAACAATATGCCCTTGATTTTCCCTTCATGAGATCCTTCCTCTCCACAGGTGGGGAGGTGGAGAGGGGAGGGGGCGAGGGGGTGGGGATGGTGTGGCAGGGGTGGTGATCGATTTCCTGAAAAATTCTTTAAAAAAATATATAAACTATGTTCCATACACTGCCTTGAATCCCCTAAATAGTTTATATAGGGTGTTACAAAAAGGTACGGCCAAACTTTCAGGAAACATTCCCCACACACAAAGAAAGAAAATATGTTATGTGGACATGTGTCCGGAAACGCTTACTTTCCATGTTAGAGCTCATTTTATTACTTCTCTTCAAATCACATTAATCATGGAATGGAAACACGCAGCAACAGAACGTATCAGTGTGACTTCAAACACTTTGTTACAGGAAATGTTCAAAATGTCCTCTGTCGCATTGAATCCCTGATGCAGCCCTGGAGAATGGCGTATTGTATCACAGCCGTCCACAATGCGAGCACAAAGAGTCTCTACATTTGGTACCGGGGTTGCGTAGACAAGAGCTTTGAAATGCCCCCATAAATGAAAGTCAAGAGGGTTGAGGTCAGGAGAGCATGGAGGCCATGGAACTGCATCTACCAATCCATCGGTTACCGAATCTGTTGTTGAGAAGTGTACGAACACTTCGACTGAAATTTGCAGGAGCTCCATCGTGCATGAACCACATGTTGTGTCGTACTTGTAAAGGCACATGTTCTAGCAGCACAGTAAGAGTATCCCGTATGAAATCATGATAACTTGCTCCATTGAGCGTAGGTGGAAGAACATGGGGCCCAATCCAGACATAACCAACATTGCCTGCCCAAACGTTCACAGAAAATGTGTTGATGACGTGATTGCACAATTGCGTGCGGATTCTCATCAGCCCACACATGTTGATTGTGAAAATTTACAATTTGATCACGGTGAATCGAGGAAGTATAGTACATACTGACAAAACTAAAATGAGCTCTAACATGGCAATTAAGCGTTTCCAGACACATGTCCACATAACATCTTTTTGTTATTTGTGTGTGAGGAATGTTTCCTGAAAGTTTGGCCGTACCTATTTGTAACACCCTGTATAAACAATATTCCATACTCAGCAATCAATTTCCAGACAAATTCCTTAACTAAATAAATAAAATATGTCACATACACTGCCATAAATAACTTAACAATATTCTTTACACTGTCTAAATTGTTTAAACAATATTTCATACACTACAATCGAATTCCCTCCAAATGACCGATCACGCCAGGGTGGGTGGGGAGGGGTTTTCCCAAGTGGGAGAGGTTACTTAATTTATGAAATTAATTAAGTAGTCAATCAAATTGTTAAGTGTGAGAGGGGCTATTCCAATAACTCAGATCTGGAAGTGTACCTGTAGCAGCGAGTGGGGAGGTTTCCTTAGGGTGTGGGCGGGTGAGGGGATGGGGGAACGATAGGTTAAGAACATGTCACACAAAATGAACGATCTTTTTAGCAGAACAATAGGTTAAGGATCTATCAATCAAAGGAGAACAAGAGGTTTGCCCCTGAGTGCATACGTGTCCCTGATGTAGGCATCCGAAGTAACAAAATCCGCCAGAACATAGCTTGTCCCACTACTTCTGTGTAGTTGATATTCAGAAATACATATATTATGTGTCCAATAACCAATTGAGGGAATATTATATCTAAAAATCGACTCAATCCTTTCATCTGATGACTCACATAATTCCTGTGAGAACTGTTGGATGAGTTACCAAAATACACTTTTCACACACTGAATGAGGTTGTTCTTACTTCACTCCCCACTGGCAATGGAAAATCTGGTTATGTGCAGATGTTCTGAGCAGACCATCATTGCTACCGAGAAAATGTAGCTACGAATCATAATGTCAATGTGCTCCATGGACACATCATATTTCAACGTAAAGAATGTCCTTAAACAGAGCCTTCAGGGCACATATGGTATGCATTTGTTAATACCAAACACAATAGTAGGTGTAATTTATAAGGTCAAGTAACTACATACTGGAAAAGCTTCCTAATCTGAACGCAGACCCTCGACATCGTATGCACAGGCACAATGTTTATAACTGAGACTCTGCTCCTGAACGAAAGATACTTACTAGTATTGGACATCACAGTCATGAATTTTATGTGTGCTGAATTACGGTTGGATCGTTGAGGGGAAAATTCGCATCCCTTCGCAACCCTCCATATTAATGAAAATTCAATGAGTGGAAAGCTCATCGTGCAGGGTCCGCTGAGTGAGAGATGTTGTGAATGTGAAATCCAGGGTTCTCTTAAATTAGCAGCCTTAAAGAATAATTGTAGAAATACTATAACTGGAGACATATCTCACATTAAATTCATAAAGATAGAAATATTCTGCTGTGTCTACCAATGCTGAATATACGAAACAGGTAGGAATCTAAATTTTCAACGTGGACATATTTCTCACGGTGTTCTGTCTATCTACAGCCGAAAGCCACATGCGTTAATAGCAGAGATATGTTGCGGAAAACTTAGGACAAAATGTGTATACCTATATAGGTGAGTCGGGTTTCGAAGCAGCCACAAGAAAGATCTTGCTAATAAGGGAAACTTCCTATCGCATCCCCCTCTGTTTTAGTGGTAAGAGGGCGCAGTGGACAGCCCGTCAGAAACTGAACACAGATCAAGCATGAAAACAGGTAGGTGTAATGGACTGTGAAAAAAAAAAGAAAAATAAAAAGAGTGAAGAGTCCAAGGATAAGCAACATGGAGCAGCCAAAATTAGTAACGCCGTCGTGGTTAAGTGGTCACGGTATTGGATTGCCAAACGAGCCAGTCGTGTTTCAACCTCCGTCGTAGGATTTGTGCGTGTGTCGTGGTGTAACGTCCGTTTGCAACAGCGAGGTGTAAGGTAAGGGATATTTAATGACAGTTGATTCTGCACAACTACTCTATTAGCAGCCGAAAGAAAGTGGCCTTCGAGTGGGAACCGCAAACGTTTGATGACAAAGCACGCCATCAGTGGCATTACGTGTATCGTATGGTAAGGATCTCTTCTCGACGCAAGTAATTTGTACGCCCGGTGAGCGAGTGAAGTATGCCTCCTTACCTGATGTATGTGTTCGTATCTATGCGAATGTGATCACTCCCAAGGAAATGATGAAAACATAATACAGTGGAACCTCGTGTAGTGAGCACAATTCATTCCAGAATCTTGGTCGTAGTGCGAAACACTCGTTAAGCGAAACAATTCATCCCATACAGGTTAGTGTACAATGCGATAATGCGTTCCACACAGAAAGTACTAAAATGTTTATCTTATGCCATTTATTAAAAAAAATATACATACAGTTTTATGTATTTTATTATTCAAGATCCATAACTAATTCTTTTTTACTAGGAAACTATCTATAGTCATTTGTTTCTGCTGACCTTTCAACACCTGGCGAAAATGAGACACAGCATTACCGGCAGCTAAATTTCTAGCGTTCGTATACACTGTCTTATTAGGGTGATGTTTTGCAATGTATGATGCTACCTATGCCTATGCTTTCAGCATTTCTCTTATTGTGCCAGAAGATTGCTGCTTTGCTGTTACCTCCTTCATCTCCCCTGAAGAACCTCTCTCCACAACTTCCTGGTACAAAACACAACTGCAACTCCACTAGCTCTTCGGTGGTCATTTCTTGACTGTGGTCTTCCACATGCTCATCAATATCA
This sequence comes from Schistocerca americana, assembly GCF_021461395.2. Lineage (NCBI taxonomy): Eukaryota > Metazoa > Arthropoda > Insecta > Orthoptera > Acrididae > Schistocerca > Schistocerca americana. Next base: position 510,753,578 of record NC_060130.1, read on the forward strand.
TTGTTATCCAATGCTCTTGGCCAAAGACACGATCTCGTTTACTACAGGCTCCACATGTACTGACTCAAATGCGTCAGAGTCACATTCGACGACGCACTCCGACCAAAGCTTCTTCGAAGCAGAAGTGAGAGTTCTCTCGGTAGCCCCTTCCCATGCCTTTTCGATCATCTTCACGCAGGCAACGATGTTGAAGCGCTGTTCCCAAAACTTTCTGGGAGTGAGACTGGTAGCTTCGGTCAGCTCAAGGCAATACTCGAAGAGTGCCTTAGTGTAGAGCTTCTTAAAGTTAGAATTAATCTGCTGGCCCATAGGCTGGAGTGACGGACTGGTGTTGGGAGGCAGAAACTTGATCTTCATGAACAGAAGTTCTTCAAGGATGTGGTCTTGTAAACCTGGAAAATAGGAAGGAATGTTGTCTGTAACAGGCAAGACATGGAATGGCAGGTTCATCTCAAGCAAATATTTTTTCAACGAAGGGCCAAATACTTCATTGAAACAGTCACAACGAAGATCACGGGACATTATAAATCTTTGTACTACGCTTATCGCATATCTGACCGCTACATCTCTTGGATCGTTAGGAAAGTTTTGAATGTACTGAGAAAAAAAACGTATGATAATAGCTATGCCCTCGCCAAATGAAAATACTTTTAAGCACGTTGAACAAGATTTCTGGCGGAAATGGAATACACCAAACTGTATGGATAGTATGGATGGCAAACATGTGCTCATAAAAGAACCAAAAAACAGCAGATGTCTTTTTTTTTTTTCAATTACAAAAATTACTTTTCCATCGTTCTCCTTGCAATAGTGTACGTCAATTACAAATTCATTGTTGTAGATATGGACTCTAATGGCAAAGAACGTGACAGCCGTATTTTTCAAAAATTCGAGATGGGGAAAAAGATTGCCAAGAACAACTTTAATTTCCCTGTATCTAAATGCCTTCCAAACAGTGATATTTTATGGAGCACTTCATACCAGGTGATGAAGCATTTGCACTGAGTAATTAACTGATGAAGCCATACCCTCGAAGAGTTGCACGACTAGATCGGGATGAAGAAATTTTTAAATATCGTTTGTGTCATGCTCTTCGAGTAGCAGAATACGTCTTTGGGTCGTCGTCTCAAATATTTAGAGTGTTTTATACAACAGCTGCAGTTTTACCAGAATCAGTTGATGACCTGATTATAACAGCTTGTTGCCTACATAATATTCCGCGGGATGCTTGTCTTGAAGGTCAACCAACTCCCTTCTATCGATTGAAACACCGACTCAGTCAACAAGTCTGTTTGAATTGGCACATAACGGAGGTTTTTCAAACAATGTCGGATTTGAGACGAGAGATAAGTTTAAACAGTACACTGGGCAGAGTATCATGCTAAGATAATGGTACAAATAACCGTAATTGACATTCGCTGAACTTTTCTAGTTAATTTGAATACTAGCTACAACTAAACATATATAAAGATATCTATATATTTCGATATTTACGAAAATTATTCAATTATATATCATGCTTATACATACTTATGTAAATGCGAGTAAACGGCAAATAAAGTGGGTAGATATAAAAATAATGATCACTGTTTTTATAGAACTCCTTCCCTGTATCTTTCCATATACTGTCCTTTAGGGTACTTTTGTATGCATGTAATTTGAAGTCATATAGTTGGGGGTTGACACAGACCAAATCGATCAATTTTCGTTTTGTTCGCTAGTAAAAGCCATTACGCTCGGCGACACGCGACACCACTGGTTTGGGAGCACCAGTCTCGACCGTTTCATGCGCGACAGATACGGATATGATCTACAGCGCGACTCTTATCGCGCCCTGCATACGAGCTCACATACGAAATAATATAAACTAAGAGTGTCATTATCGCAGGCGATACTTGTCTCTGTCGCGTATCTCTGTCGAGCGCCGCTGTCACTGCATTCGGAATGCTACCTTCGGTCTACCCATCTAGCCAGGCGAAGACGGCATTCAAGGTGTCAGACCACCAAACTGCTGGTTCGTTCGTGTTCTTAGTCATGGCTTTTTTTTTTCATCCGATATTTTCTTTGGTCCATCTGACAATATTCAAATGATAGGAATACCTTCCTTCACCTCTCTCAATCAGGCGGTACATTTTGCAATCTGAATCAGATATGTTTCCCATGAGCATTGCGGCGAGATTTCGTCCGTGTGTTGCATATGGTGAGACACCTGTTTATGTCTTGCCTGTTTCTATGATAAGTTTCACCCCACTCGTTGTGAATATGTTCACAAATCGATGATCACCTGGGGTTTGCACAATACTTTACTAATGTTTTTTTTTTTTTAATGTACAATGAAAGGAACTTTAAAAATGCGTACTTATTTGATTATTAATTACACCTCCCGATGTTTTACTTCAATCAAAGGCAAAGGAAAGTACTCTTGTTATTAGAATGTTATCAGACACACTGGATAACAATGTCGAATAAAGGAGAACAAGGACCACAAATCCAACACGAACCCACAGTATCTTAGTCTAACACCTCGACAGTGCCCCTCTCCCTTCTTTCTTCCCTTTGCAGGTGGTCGGGACGGACGTTGGGTAGCACCTATTCTAGTTGATCGTTGAATATTTAACTCATCTTTTTCTCCAAATTTCCAAACAGGCTGAGCTACCATGCTGGCATTACTCGACCGCCGTCCTAGCATTCCCTCATGAAGAATTAAGGGTAACTGAACTGCAGCACGAAAACAAGACTTTCTGTAATTAACTATATCCTTGATTTTTTAAAGAAGTAGAGAGTTTCTAGCAAAGAGCCGAAACATGCCTCTTTATTTTCAATATAGAACATCCTTCCAAAACTTTATCAAAATCGGTGAACCGTATGTCAGACTTTAGTAGGTAGACAAGGGCGGCACAAGCACAATTTGTTACTGCGGGTTGCCTACATGAGGGGCAAGTATGCATTCAGGGGCAAGCCTATGTCTCTCTTTTGACTGACAGGTAATGATGCCCTGAGGAAAATCCATCTTTTTGATTGACAGTTTATGATCCCTTGGAGATAATCCTTCATTCTGTTGACAGGCCTTTAACATATTGTTCCCCCACCCCTCCCCTTCCCACCACTTCAACCTCTCAGGAAACTTGCAATCCTCTCCCACATATGGGTAAGAAAAGGGGTTACTATACTTTCAACTACATTTCAAGGTCACCTGACTACACACTATCACCATCTGAAATAGATGAACATTGATCAACGTATATAGGAAATACATTACGATTTTTGATAGGGTAGCGAATAGGACAAGTAAGTATTCTAGTACAAAATCTTTATTATCATTTCCATGTGTATTTACATACAGCAAACAACCCTTTCCTTATTTTTGTTAGATGTAGTTTTAATAATGTCCCATTTAATTTTTTAATTATAGCTTAAATCCACATCTGAATCATCTACTTCCTGAATAATGCTGTTGCTATAACAACAATATTATCCAGGAAGCAAGAGGAAAAACTGAAACCATTGAATGCTCTCATCTAGAAGAACTGCCGCATGGAGCAGAACTAATTGTTAATGCCATAAAAGAGATAGCTTACAGGAAAAGAATTAGATACATACTGGAATTCGAGAGCATACCTTCTCTGCATTTGTCAAATTACAGACTGGAGAAGGAAATAGACGATTCAGATGTTGGTTTACAAAGAAAACCTACGAACTACAAAAGCTCTCACAACACACACACACACACACACACACACACACACACACACACACACACACACACACTGGAGGATTGAAAGAAAAGAGTCACAACATAAGGGAACTGGACGAGTTTTTCAGCATGGTGGAGCGTTTCCAAACTGCTGTCCAAAGGTGATTCATGACCTTTATATTTAAACTCATCTTTCACAGTGGTGGGATAGCTGATGGCTTGGTGTACCATTTCGATTGATTCCTCATATTGCAGTCATGTACATGATCAATGTTATGGTGCTACCCACCCCCGGAAGGTGTTGCCCCTCCATTAAGACTCTTTCTCCATCTCAAACAAGTGATGTCAGTCAATCATTATGTGGTAAACAACAGTGTACAAGTGGATGGGTGGGATGGAAAAGACACCACCAATTTACTGCAATAATAAACATCACAGTTGATAGCGCAATCAATTTTAGCAATTTTACCAGTTTTTATACAACGCCGACCAGTGGCATGGCAGCATGCTTCCAAACTTCTGTGTCATAGTAAAACTGTCCATCCTCTACTTTGTGAGTACTATTGTGAAGGTAGTTACACTATGTGATCTAAAGTATCCAGACACCCCCAAAACCATACGTTTTTCATATTACATGCATTGTGCTCCCACCTACTGTGAGGTACTCTATATCAGCGACCTCAGAAGTCATTAGATATCGTGAGAGAGCAGAATGGGCTGATCCACGGAACTCACAGACTTCGAACGTATTCAGGTGATTGGGGATCGTTTGTGTCAAATATCTGCACGCGAAATTTTCACACTTCTAAACATCCCTAGGTCCATTGTTTCCGATGTGACAGTGAAGTGGAAACGTGTAGGGACATGGACAGCACAAAAGCATACAGACCAACCTAATCAGTTGACTGACAGAGACTACTAACAGTTAAGTTGGGTTGGGTTGTTTGGGCGAAGTCTCATCTGATTAGAGAAAGACGGGAAGGAAGTCAGCCCTGCCCTTTCAAAGGAACCACCCCGACAAATGCCTGGAGTGATTTAGGGAAATCACAGAAAACCTAAATCAGGATGGCTGGATGTGGGATTGAACCGTCGCCGACAGTTGAAGAGGGTTGTAATGTGTAATAGCCAGACATCTATCCATAACATCACACAGGAATTCCAAACTGCATCAGGATCCACTGCAAGTACTATGACAGTTAGGTGAGAGGTGAGAAAACTCGCATTTCATGGTCGAGTGGCTGCTCATAAGCCACACATCACGCCAGCAAATGCTAAGCAACGCCTTGCTTGATGTAAGGAACATAAACATTTGACGATTGAACAGTGGAAAAACGTTGTGTGGAGTGACGAATCACGGTAGAAAATGTGGCGATCCGATGGCAGGGTATGGGTATGGCGAATGCCCGGTGAACGTCATCTGCCAGCGTGTGTGGTGCCACCAGTAAAATTCTGAGGAGGGGGCTTGCACCCCTGGTTGTTTTGTGTGGCACTATCACATCACAGGCCTACATTGATGTTTTAAGCACCTCCTTGCTTCCCACTGTTGAAGAGCAATTTCGGGATGGAGATTGCATCTTTCATCACGATTGAACACCTGTTCATAATGCACAAACTGTGGTGGAGTGGTTACACGACAGTAACATCCCTATAATGGACTGGCCTGCACAGAGTCCTGATGTGAATCCTATAGAACACCTTTGGGATGTTTTGGAACGCCGACTTCGTGCCAGGCCTCACCGACTGACATCGATACCTCTCCTCAGTGCAGCACTCTGTGAAGAATGGGCTGCCATTCCCCAAGAATTTTTCCGGTACCTGATCGAGAGTACCTGCGAGAGTGGAAGCTTTCATCAAGGCTAAGGGTGGGCCAAGACCATATCGAGTTCCAGTATTACTGATTGAGGGCGCCACGAACTTGTAAGTCATTTTCAGCCAAGTGTCCAGATACTTTTGATCACATAGTGTAGATGACTGTGCAGTAGGTCCATTCATTGTTAATTCTCGAATGTATGCACCAAAGTATATCAGACAGTGATCTACATATTTCTAGCACTTCGATGATAGTGTGTAATTTACGATTACGATTTCCCAACTTTCCCTATGCAGATTAGAGTCACAAATCATTCTCGCATTCGTAGACCAAAGCTAGAGACTGGAAGTTGTCCTCACCGTGTCCCTGACCAATGCTCCCTGCAACACTATCACCGATTTAATCTGCAGCTGACCAGAAGTAGACCACTACATTCAATGTTTCGTGAAGGGACAGAGCGGATCGAGTCCAAAACTGCTGTCCAGCACCCATCCAGGAGCACAATATTTATCCACATTCGCTCGTGTCGAAGAGATTAGCACCCCTCCTCAATGTACAGTAGATATGGAAGTGTTGTGACGATATAATAGACAGTTAAGAACAAGAAACAGGTGGTTCTTACGTATTATGCTCCAGATGGACAGAGTTCAAAGCGCTATCAATTCTGAAGTATTGTTGTAGTGTTTAGGGTCAGTACCAAAAAGATATTGGTATGAGAGATCATAGGCACATGGACTCCCAAGGCTACACGGTTCTCCACTTAAAAACAGGCGGTAATGTTGGATCGTTGCGGTTTCCAACCTATTCGTCACATGGAATGCAATGTTGTTACTATCCCAATGTAAGAAATATATTTCCAGCCCATGGCATACATTCTCCTTGCGGGTTTCTCTACGATAAACTATAGTCACAAACTCTAAAATGAAAAACTACATCCTTAAAACATCGATGCTTTGTGATACATTCACAGTGTAGCTTTCCTATTTGAGGTGTATAGAGCCCATTGTTCACATCCGATCACGGTTCAGAAATTATACTATGCTCGCACCAGTCCTATATAAAATGATCGTTAGTAACGGAGACTGTCCCTTGCATAGAAAGAGGAAAACGCTTAGCAGCAGTGTTTGACATGCGAAATTACACGTCATGCTGTCACTAACTCTGCAAACAGGACGTCTGTCAAGCACATGTATCCATGGGGATTGCAGTCCTCACAAACACCAGTCATTAACTTAGTATCACCCTAGTTATGAAACTGAAGACTCGATTTTATACCCAAAATGTGGCAGGGGAGTAAGGTACGTCGCATAAATCTTCATTCCTTTAGAAGAATGTGTCGAAACATGAGATGCAAGTCCTCTGAGACCGAGAGGTTTGCAGTTAACGATCGCAAGTAGACAATGCTCTAAGCCACACACAGAACATGTGATTGTACACAATTCGAATGCAAGCTATGTCACATGACTGATGCATCCTGTCATAACAACGGGAAAAAATGGTCAAATGATCTGCAGCAACATCTCTCTCTCTCTCTCTCTAGAATGCAGCATCTATCTACCTCATTACAACTCCATCTCAACTGGTCACTCCATCCACTCTCTGTCATCATTTAACACAGATGCAAGTAAGTTTCGAGGCAGATGGTTCTGTTTTTTCCAGAAAAGCATCAAAGACAGCAGTCAAATCACGTGTATTACTATTGCCTGAGTAGGCATACAGTAGAACATTGTCTCGACAAAAAACAATACGGTTTTCCTGGATTCTGGCCCTTCCATGTCATCGATTTCTCATATTCCTCTTGCTGCTACATACACATTCCAGTGTACGAGAATTGTTCAGCGTCAAGCAGATGATATGCAAGTACTCCCTCGATTTCCCCACATTTCAGCGTATTTTCCATCACTTTATACGTACTTTTCGTCTTTTTCGTAATTTTACCAATTTTATGTCACATGGGATCATGGGATCATGACTTCCTTTCTCTTCCCATATTCTAAAATTGCTTTTAAATGTAGCAGAGCTGCCAACACCTAGCGGAAATGCACTATTTTTCTGATCGGGCGGCATAGTATTGCACTGTACTCGAATGCATCTAATCACTCCCAACCACGCATTCTACATTTGCTGTGTGTTTGTTCCTTTTTCTGTGTGTCTGTGTCTATGCATGTGTCATGGATGGCTCCCATGACCCAGAGTAAGCCAGAGTCATCGTTCAAGTGTGGATCTGCCTCTGAACATCACTCTGGACATAATGTGCGCAAATCAACATTCGAATGCTAGCTTGGATGTGGTATGTTGTGGATCTGCATCCCAACATTGCTCCAGATATAATGTGCAGCATATCCACCTTCAAACATTAGTCCGAATGTGACGTGTTGTGGAACTGCACCACAACATCGCTATGGATGTAACGTGCGGTGGACGCCACACGGAAGCAAGTGGCACAAAGTAAAGCCAAGCTCATTGTAAATACTGTATTTTGGTGTCTAATACACGTAAATATTCGTACACACGGTCGAACACACGATCCATCTTGTATATTGTAACCTCTAACCTGGTAATGCCATGCTGCTTAGTCAAGGAAGACCTGAAAGTTTCTCATAGATCCCTGTCTCGATACCTTATAAAATATATCATGTGGTTACCAATATATTTGTTCACTCCTGAACCTGTGATTTGACATATAAATTTGTTATATATCTTTGCTCTACAGTTGGAGCTTAACCGCATTACACAGAGTATTCCAACTATCTTATCGTTGTCCACGGCGGTCTCCTTCCATACAAAAGTCGTAGATGGATATTAAGTAGTCGCACATATCCATTTAGTTAAATATTCCAGCCAAGTCTTGCATTATGTCCAAATCCAAAAGGTAATAGCCGTCTACACGTAGCTGTAGGAATATTCCAGGCAGCTTTTCCATTAGAACATCCATTTTAACATCAATTAATTCCACTTTATATGGTATTGTGCTCATTGTGTCTGTGGGAGGGAGAGAGACTGCCCCTCGCCACCACCACCATAGCCCACACTGAATAATCTCGCTATCATGGTTGAGTACAGCGCAACACTATTTCATCCATTTGTTCAGCTGTACCACCCTTCCCGAAACTGCATCCCCTCCTGAAACCATGTCCAGGTATGGTGTACAAATATTGTGCTGTACCGTATACTCTGGCTAATATGCTGGCTGTATCCCACACACAAGGATGGTAGGCAGTCTCTCTCCCTTCCGCGGACACCTTGCACACAAAACAGTGCAACTGGGCAGGAGTTAAGCAGAGTGTATAACCGGATATCACTTGACCAGAAGTGCTGTCATCTTGGATCTTTAGAGTATAAAAGGAGGGCTGTGAGACGAAACTGATCACTCTTCCATGGTAGTTCAAAGTGTCAACATGGATTCCTACGAAGTGCTAAACATCCCTCAGCTATTAGGGAGGAAGACAAGACCAACAGATGAATACTTCGGTTTGTGGTTAGATCTGCAGAACTTGGATAATCTGGTTACTGGCATTGGCAGCATAAACTACACCGAAAACGCTATACTACTTAGCAAGACGATGTTTTTTTGGTGGTAAGATGTTATGGCAGCAAACTGCCGAGGTCATGGTCCCTAAGCTAACACACTACTTAATCTAACTTACGTTAAAGACAACACACACATCCATGCCCGAAGGAGGAGTCGAACCTCCGACGGGGGGGAGCCGCCCGTACCATGACAAGGCGCCCTAGACAGCACAAATATCCCGCGTGGCAGCAAGATGAATGTAAATGCCCTTACACCTATTACAGAACCGTTTTCCGATAACATTATGGTGGTTGAAATCTGTGATCAGGTGGATTGTCAAGAACAATTGGAAAGAGGACAGTTTGTAATGTTAATGAATGAGATGTGTGGTTCATTTTACTATTATCTATGTAGTAAATTCTCCAATTTCGCCACTGCAAGTCATGGTGTCAAGGTGGAGCTGCCTTTTCTCCTACACAGGAACGACAGTGTGACAGTAAGGGGGATATGGGAAAAAATCGGCATAGAAGCACTAGAAACTATTTCGAGGAAATATAAAAATCCTGTAGTTATACCATATAATGTGAAATTAGCTGAAGGTAAAATGAATGTTCTAATGGAAGAGATGCTTGGAATATTCCAACAGCTACGTGTAGACACCTATTAACTTTTGGCTTTGGACATAATGCAAGACTTTGCTGTAATTTTTAACTAAGTGGAGATGTGGACCAACTTAATATCAACCCATGACGTCTGCATAGAAGGACATCGCTATGGAAACAGCAATGTTCGGCAACGATAAGAGTTGGAATACTCTGTGTTATGTGGTTAAGCTCCAGCTGTAGAGTAAAGATATATAACAGGTTTATATGTCATATCACAGGTCCAGGAGTGAACAAAGGTACTGGTAGCCACATTATAGATTTTATAAAGTATCCAGGCATACGTCTACGAGAAACTTTCAGGTCTTCCTTGGCTAAGCAGCATGACATTACCAGGTTGGAGGCTACAATATACAACTACAGAATGCATAGTGTATTCAGCCTTGTCCACGAGTGTTTATGTGTAAATTAGACACCAACAAACAGTATTTACAATGTGCTCCGCTTTACATTGTGCCATTTTTTTTCCGTGTTGCGTCAATTAAAAGATAACCTACAGAACCGTTGTTGTATTGTGTTTAGTATCCTTCTGCAGTTTGTATACTGCGATAATAAGAACACCCACAAAATTATTGGTGTACAAATAATCTTCCAGATACTCAAGACGGAGAAAAGCCCTTCAGCTATCTTGTGTCTGCAGACGTTTTTAATTATCTGCCTCTAAACTACGTTGAGATTCGTAATTCTGACTCCGATAAAGACGATATAAGCATCATACAGACATGTTATATTAAAGCGGGAGAAACATATTTTCTCTGTCCAGAACATTGCTCTCCATCCGAAGGTGGGAAGTTTGAATTTGGCGGGAAAGTGCCACGCCCCCCCCCCCCCCCTCACACTAGCCTGTCACCCGACCGCCACTTCCTCCTATGAACTGGCACCAAGTTTGAATTTTGCCAGTAAACAAAGCTCACTTGGGGTTTCACTGCTAATATAAGAAAATGGCGGGAAGATAGGTCACTTGTACTAACCTAAGTCACCCGACCACCACCTCCTCCTACGAACTAGTGCCAAGTTTGAATTCCAACAGGAAAATACATCACACCCCGGTTATCTCTACTAAGCAGGGAAAATCGCTGCAAGAGGGCTCACTTGGCCTACATCCAATAACCTAAGTCACCCGACCATCACCTCCTCCTACAAACTGGCACCAAGTTTGAATTTTGGCAGTAATCAAATGTAATTTCGCATATCTCTACTAAGCTAAGGAAATGGCACAAAAGAAAAGACACTTGTACTAACGTCACACGTCCGACCGCCACCACCTCCTAAGGATTCGTGGGAAAATGACTTGGACATAAGTCTTTATTTAAACAATTCCATGCAGTATGGCCAACCAGTGTGTTCACCACGAGGTCTTCACTCCAACTGACTTAGTACACATCGCCACCACCAGAAGGCACTCTCATCTGTGATGTAATCCAAGATAACACCAAACAGGGTGTCTGTCATGAGGTCCAGAGCCCAACTGACTTAGTACACAGTGCCACCACCAGAGGGCGCTACCGTGACGTCAGCTGATGACGCAAGTACGGTAATACAAGATGGCGGCAAAATGTGTGTTGACCTATATCATTGACGTCAGTTTCAGTAGGGTTTTGGAGCATGTACTGTATTCAAATATTATGAATCACCTCGAAGGGAACGATCTATTGATACATAATCAGCATGGTTTCAGAAAACATCGTTCTTGTGCAACGCAGCTAGCTCTTTATTCGCACGAAGTAATGGCTGCTATCGACAGGGGATCTCAGGTAGATTCCGTATTTCTGTATTTCCGGAAAGCTTTTGACACCGTTCCTCACAAGCGACTTCTAATCAAGCTGCGGGCCTATGGGGTATTGTTTCAGTTGTGCGACTGAATTCATGATTTCCTGTAAGGAAGGTCGCAGTTCATAGCAATAGACGGCAAGTCATCGAGTAAAACTGAAGTGATATCAGGTGTTCCCCAGGGAAGCGTCCTGGGGCCTCTGCTGCTCCTGATCTATGTAAATGACCTGGGTGACGATCTGAGCAGTTCTCTTAGGTTGTTCGCAGATGATGCTGTAATTTACCGTCTAGTAAGGTCATCCAAAGACCAGTGTCAGTTGCAAAGTGATTTAGAAAAGATTACTGTATGTTGTGACAAGTGGCAGTTGACGCTAAATAACGAAAAGTGTGAGGTGATCCACATGAGTTCCAAAAGAAATCCGTTGGAATTCGATTACTCGATAAATAGTACAATTCTCAAGGCTGTCAATTCAACTAAGTACCTGGGTGTAAAATTTACGAACAACTTCAGTTGGAAAGACCACATAGATAATATTGTGGGGAAAGCGAGCCAAAGGTTGCGTTTCATTGGCAGGACACTTAGAAGATGCAACAAGTCCACTAAAGAGACAGCTTACACTACACTCGTTCGTCCTCTGTTAGAGTATTGCTGCGCGGTGTGGGATCCTTACCAGGTGGGATTGATGGAGGACATCGAAAGGGTGCAAAAACGGGCAGCTCGTTTTGTATTATCACGTAATAGGGGAGAGAGTGTGGCAGATATGATACGCGAGTTGGGATGGAAGTCATTAAAGCAAAGACTTTTTCGTCGCGGCAAGATCTATTTACGAAATTTCAGTTACCAACTTTCTCTTCCAAATGCGAAAATATTTTGTTGAGCCCAACCTACATAGGTAGGAATGATCATCAAAACAAAATAAGAGAAATCAGAGCTCGAACAGAAAGGTTTAGGTGTTCGCTTTTCCCAGGCGCTGTTCGGGAGTGGAATGGTAGAGAGATAGTATCATTGTGGTTCGATGAACCCTCTGCCAAGCACTTAAATGTGAATTGCAGAGTATTCATGTAGATGTAGACCACAAGGCCTAGTACATATAGAAACCACCAGAGAGCGCTACCATGGACTTGGAATGAATTTTCGCGAATGCCACGCCCATATGGACTTGGAAGAAAATAATTAAAGTCTCTACCATGATCCTCAACCAACCGCCACATCCCCTTACCAGCCCATGTTGTCGCCCTAACGTGTACGAACATGCACAGCGCATGACATCATCCGAGATGGTGGGGCGAAATGGAGGGAAAACGACTCTGTCAATGCAAAACATAACTCTTTATTATTTTGCAAGCAATGTCTCCACCACGAGATGTAGGCTCCAACTGACCTAGTACACATTACTGCCACCAGAGAGTACTGTCATCCCTACCGTGACCTAATCCCAGATGGTGCTCTGTAGGGAGAAAATGGCGCAAACATGACTCACACCGTGCTGGGCTGCTGGGGAGAGTAAGGAAGGAATACACCCTATTTATTTTCGAACATTTTATTTAGGGATGCAGTACATTTATCACACTGATACAAAACACATGCTCACACATGCTTGGGGCCATCTCACACTGCCCACAGACCTGCAAACTACTTCTAAATAACGCTCTCCAGACACGCAAACAACTCCTAAATTAACGAAATAATTTCAGTACACACTTGCAGACTACTCGTAAATAATGTAGTACACTGATGTGTAGACATGCACAGTACTCGTAACCTGTCCAAATAATGCATAGCACAACCTACAGACCTGCTCACAAAATAATGCAACAGACATGCAAACAACGTATGCAGACACTGTCCACTGGAGCGCATAGGAGGTTAGCGGCAACCCCTGCCAAGTCACGTGGCCGTCAGCTGTCAAACCACACACAGGTCCCCTCAGGTATGCGGCGGCTACATCCCTTTCATACTTGATCTCTGAGAAATTCCTATCCAAATACGTGTTCACCTAGACACATACTGACGTGATCGGATGGGAACGCAGTCGTAAACTGCCGAATGCAGGTGAAAGTTGCATCTAGGCGCCGTTGATGACGTGAATGAACGGGAGGTAAACCTTGTTATTTACAGAGCACAGACACTCCAAGCTTGCTCTCGTGCATGGGTTCGTCGCTGTTGTTGTTGTGGTCTTCAGTCCTGAGACTGGTTTGATGCAGCTCTTCATGCTAATCTATCCTGTGCAAGCTCCTTCATCTCCCAGTGCCTACTGCAACCTACATCCTTCTGAATCTGCTTAGTGTATTCATCTCTTGGTCTTCCTCTACGATTTTTACCCTCCACGCTGCCCTCCAATGCTAAATTTGTGATCCCTTGATGCCTCAGGACATGTCCTACCAACCGATCCCTTCTTCTAGTCACGTTGTGCCACAAACTTTTCTTCTCCCCAATCCTATTCAATACCTCCTCATTAGTTACGTGATCTACCCACCAAATCTTCAACATTCTTCTGTAGCACAACATTTCGAAAGCTTCTACTCTCTTCTTGTCCAAACTATTTATCGTCCATGTTTCACTTCCATACATGGCTACACTCCATACAAATACTTTCAGAAACGACTTCCTGACACTTAAATCTATACACGATGTTAACAAATTTCTCTTGTTCAGAAACGCTTTCTTTGCCATTGCCTGTCTACATTTTATATCCTCTCTACTTCGACCATCATCAGTCGCTACCCTCACTAATTCTGTCACAGACTGTATATCACATCTACAGATATCCGTCGCATATGGGCCATTTGTTTGTGGTGTGCTGTTTTGTTTTGTCTTAGAGCGTATATTCTAGTATACTAGATATGTATAATTGTAATGTATCTCCAAAATCTCTCTTACATCGTAGAAACTTTTATACCATAAGTACTTGATATTAATAATGACATGGGTAACTCCAAAGAATAGTGATGTAAACTAACATATTATGTTGGGGGAAACATTAGTATCAACAACATAGAAAGAAGAAATTTCTCCCCGTCCCCCAAATCCTCAAAGAATCCTAAATGTTTAGAAAGCAGGGGCTAACAGGAGAGTCTTTTAATAAGAATTGATCTTTTTTCTAAGTGCAAGGTATGTGTAAGGGTATTACAGACAAGGTGATACAACACAGAAACACCCAGAATCTTCCATAATATGGATCAAATTATATGGAGTTAGTTGACACCATCAAATTTTAGGTACAGAACATCAGATACCGTCCTTCCTGCATTAATCCTGTTGCTGTGATTTTAGATTTTTCCAGTGTCGATATTCTGCCGTGTGGCGTCGTCTAAAACGGGGGATAGTTTGGCAAATTGACTTATTGCCATCTTCTGGACATCAACGTAGACTGTCGCTGAGCTCTAGTCATGTGCAAGGCTGGGTCCAGGTCCTTGCTCAATAGCAAACTGCTGTACTCATTTATTTGTCCATCATGCAGCCGCATCTCCACAGCTTCTTTGAGAATAAATTCGAAAAAGGTGTTAGATCGCGGTAACAACTTGGTCTTGCCTTATTTAATGGTATCTCTGTGGGAGATACAATGCTCTGCCACAACGGACTTCGTCGGCTGAATGTCTGCGTGACGTTTATGCTTACTGCATCTCTCCTGTACTGGTCAGATACCAGGCACACATACGTTTTTGCATACTGGTAAGGGATGCGGTAGGCTTCAGGTTTCAGGGATCCTAGGTCGTCCTTGAACGATCCTAATAAAGTTTTCGCCTTGGATGGTGAACGAGACACTCACTTCATGCTGTGTTCTCGGAGTATTCTTCCGACCTTTGCTCATGTGTTCCCGATGTAAGGAAAAATCTCTGTAGCACCCGTAGTCTTGGCTTCTTCGGTTTTCAGGCAGATTGCACATCGCGGTTTCTGTAACCATTTGTACAGAGCACGGCTTGTAAGTGCTGCAGTCTATCTGCTAGACTGTCACGGTCCGAGATTTAGCGTGCTTTGTGCACCATTCTGCTTACAACACGTTTTCGTTGTGAAGGGGCATGAGAGCTGGAGGTATGCATGCACAAATCTGCAAGTTTCGTTTTTCGGAAGACACTATGTCCTAGTGTGCCGTCTGGTCTCACTTTGATGAGCACATCCAGAAATGGAAGTTGATGGCTTTCGTCTCCAACATGAATCTGATGTTCTGCTGTAACGAATTCAGGTGTTGCAGAAAGTCTTGTAGGTGACGTCTTCCACGTGGCCAGATTACGAATGTGGCGTCTACATTTCGAAAAAATAAGAAGGGTTTGTAAACTACCTACAGCACGCCTTCTTCTTCACATGTCCCCATGAACACACTGGCCATCAGTAGTGATAGTGGGCAGCTCATCACGACTTCATTAGTTCTTTTGGTAGTCATATCCGTTGATCAGAACATAGGTTGACGTAAACAAGAACTCAAACAGCTTTCTTAGTGGTGGCACAAACTTTTCTCCTATTAGGCTTAAGCAGTCTCTTAGAGGCACACTTGTGAATATAGATACCATGTAGAAGCTCACCATGAAGCGTTCTTCACCCAGCCGAAAGTTCTGGAACTGCTCAATGAAATGCGCCGAATTTCGTATGTGGTGCTGGCATTTGCCGACAAAGGGGCTGAGCATCACTGTCAGCTGTTTCGCTAATTCTTACGTTGGTGCGCCAATGTTACTAGCAATTGCACAAAGAGACATTTCTTGCTTGTGGACTTTAGGTAGCCTGTTAAGTCTAAGTGACGCTGCTGTTCACGAACGAAGTTTCTTCATCATCTTGTTGTCTGAGAATGTATGTTGGAGATAGCTGATGATCTTCCTTTTCACTCAGTTAAAAAGTTCTTCTTCAGTTCTGCTGTATGCGTCGTCCTCTAATGGGTCTGTTTGTAGCCGTGACGTGGTACACCTCGAGAGAACTCCTCTTACTCCACCTGCAGTTGGCGCTGACGCTCTCCCCTGACTCGTGGGAGAGGCTAGATGAAGTTAGTTGGTCTCAATCCAGCAAGGCATGGCAATCAGCCACCCGCAGACAGACTGCATAATACGAACGCCTTGCAGCTAACCCGTAGCAAGAAACTGGGAGAACTGTCATTAACTGTACACAGAAATTAAGTGACGATGTTACCTTGTCTGTACCAGGAAAGGGGCTAAATTTCGCACAAACACCGACGAATAAAATGGTTCAAATGGCTCTGAGCACTGTGGGACTTAACAGCTGAGGTCATCAGTCCCCTAGAACTTAGAACTACTGAAACCTAACTAACCTAAGGACATCACACACATCCATGCCCGAGGCAGGATTCGACCCTGCGACCGTAGTAGCCGCGCGGTTCCAGACTGAAGCGCCTAGAACCGCTCGGCCACCATGGCCGGCACCGACGAATACACCAACAGCAGAATCTATTAGCGCTGTGGAATAGGTTGCTTTTGACTTCTGAGGGATGGTGCAGAGGAAATAAGACGTGAAAGATGCTGTACACTTATCAGGGCAGCTCCACCGAAGTCGAAAATCTTCAAGAAAGAGAGAGAAGAGCTTAAGCGGCTACGAGAAGATTCTGAGACAGTCATCCTTCCAGCAGACAGAGGATATGCTGCGGTCCTGCTACCAAGTCATGTTAACAAACAATAGTTGTACGAGCTATTAGAGGGCGACACATACAGGAGAAATGAAGACTATCCCACCAACCAAATGAAGAGGAAGATCATCGAGCTTCTCCAGTACACATTCCCAGACAAGAAGACGGTTAAGAAACTTCGTCCACATTGACTTTATGGTCTACCTAGAATCTACAAGCAAGAAATGTCTCTTACCTCCAATTGTTAGCAACACTGGCGCACCAAGATATGGATTAACGGAATACTTGACAGCGATGCTCAGCCCCTTTGTGGGCAAATGCCAGCTTCACAGACGAAATTCGGGGCATTTTATTCAGCAGCTCCAGAACTTCCGGTTCGGCCAAGAATACCTCATGGTCAGCTTCAACATGGTATCTCTCTTCACAACGGTGCCTCTACTAGACTCCATAAGCCTTATAGGAGAAAATCTTGGGCCAGCACCAACAAAGTTATTTGAAATCTTGCTTACGTCAACCTACTTTCTGTTCGACGGAAATTATTATGAACAAACAGATGGGCTACCCACTATAACCCACATTAACAAGATTGTTATAATATGTTGTTATGTTTCTGCAAATAAAGAGTAAATTATTCTGTAGTTCACTAATTACATTCGTACCTACACAGATGCGGTAACTGACACATAGTAATGTAGTGACACTCAATTCTGCAGTACCTGGTTTCAATATTCGTTACCGAAAAAAATTCATCAGTGTTTATATAATGTGATGGGGTGAGGTAATGGATGACAAACAGTTCCTGATCACCACATTGCGAGAACAATGTCATGCATCAGATTTACAATCTACCACTATTGTTTCTAAGACAGGAAGCGTCAGATACTGTTAATGGACACATTAATTTTCAGGGCATGTAATGTCTGGAGGCAGTTTTGATGCAACTCAAAAGGAATAGGCTTTGTGCTAGCATTGGATTTCGTCCTCTACCTCCTTAGTATCTCATAGTCTACAATACAAATCGTATCTGACACAACAGTCAACATACTGTTATCATCTCCACCCACAGTGAACTGTTAAGAACCTTGATACATAATCTGCCAAGTTACAGGAACATTAAAAGGCTTATGCATATCAAGAGTCACACATTCATCACACAAAAGGAATTGAATGTACCTCCGATAATAATGCATTACAATTTCAAGAAGAAGTTAACGGACCGCAACATATATTTATGCTTGGGATTATGATTCTGATCATTTTAATGATGAGATATAAGAACTATGCCACCTAACAGGGGAATGGAAAACGAGTTGTAGAATAATGGTTGAATTTTCTCGTTTTAAGAGTAGGCCCTACTGAAGGAGCGATCTGATTTAGTTCCTAAAAACATTCAACAAGCTAGCTCTCATAAAATATTTCTTCATTTTAGACAACCGGTTTTGACAGGCTTTGCTGTCATCTTCATTTCTGTAACAAAGTGCACACACATGGAATATGTGCCATAACATGAGTTAAGATGCAACATGTGAGATAGAAATTTTAGTTTAGCATTACAAAAACCAGAAACGGAAATGTACATTTACATACCTTAAAAATCTTTTTGTAGTGAAATGTGTTCATTTTATGTTCAACTGTATCCCAAGCTGTCAAGTCATCACATTATAGAAGATTTGTCACAAGTAATGCTCTGTCAGTTTTCAGGACATTTGGGGGCCTCTGTATTTAAATATTTCAAAGACAGTAAAAACAATATTATTGAGATAATCAGAAGCTTAAACTTAATGAGACATTGTATTCATTCCATACTTAACGAAAATTTATTTGAGAAGAACCAAAGTCATGAAGATGGGAGACTGTGTACTTCTGTGTATATGCATATGTGACTTTTATGTGAATGCATCATTCAAAACAGTCATGAACTGCACTGTGATGACTAAATAATGTGTGAAAAAAGAAAGATACGTTGCTCAGGTATCGCAGTTATTTCACACAGAGCTATTACTGTATCAAACAAATTAATGAACACGGTTTAGACCAGTGTTTGCTTAGAAGTAGTATTTAATTTTTGTTAGTGTATGCAATGGTATCCATGTCATTGTGCTTACAGCCAAAGTTATTATATATAAATATCGTAAGTATTGAATTTAAATGAATCTACTGCGCAATTTCTATTAGGCCTACCATATGCAGTATTCAAGATTCGTTGTACATAACATTCAGTGGCGCAATACATTCGAGTAAAAATCTGAAACCACCCTTCACCAGCAACATTATTGAATTTGAATCTTTATGTCACAATGTATTGCTGTAATTCTCAACTTTGTTACTTTACTGTTGGCTTATTACTGTGTAGTGCATTTGCATTAAATAGTCATGAAATGGATGGCAGTCACAGAACATTGTATGGTGCTGCTTTCAAGCACAAAGCAATTCTTTACGCTGAAAAAATGCGATAACAATAGGACAGGGTGAGATCTTAATGTAGCTGAGAATATCGATTGCTTATGGAAGAAATAGAAATCGACATTATTTAAAATTACCACTACCGGAAAGAATTACACTGTCCCTCAGAAAGAAAGACATTCTGACACTGAAATAAAAGTTTTGGAATTTGTGTATAAAAGGATGAAGAATGAGCAATCTGTGAGCACTTACTCCATAAGATACAAAGAAAAAGAGACGTCTGCACTTCTTAATACACCGAGACAAATGTTCAGGGCTAGCCATGGATGAGTTGATCGCTTTATGAAATGGGCCAGTTTCTCTCTATGACGCCACAGAACAATATGCCAAAAGCTTCAACGGGATTGTGAGAAAAAAACATCAAGAATATCAGCAGTATAACACAACAATTCAGAAAGAGAAGTTTTTAGTGCGCCAAACAGAAAAAGCTGATGAGACAGAAATTTGGTTTGGTATTCCACGTAATGACATGACTGATGGGAAAGGAACAAAAGCAGTTAACATCAAACCGTAAGCGTATGAGAAACAGTGCATAACTGTAATACTGGCACTCACAGAAAATGGGAGCAGACTTCCTACATTCTTAATCTGAATGTGGAAAACAAGCGCCAAGACCCCTAAAAATGAAAATCTGTACTCTCATGACATCATTGTTCAAAATCAAGAAAAGGAATGGGTGACTGAAATTTTAATGCTGGACTGGCTCTACAAAGTACGAGAACTCTGTCCTGGTGAGCTTTCCTAACTACCATAAATGTTTTTTGCTGGTGCATTTCGTGATTATCTCACTGACAACGTAAGAAATTGAATCCACAGCCTAGCCAATGACCTTATTCTTCCTGGAGGAATGACTACTGTGTAACAAACCCTGGACATTAGTACAAATAAAAGTTACATTCAAGAGCAGTACAAAAAATCGTTTTGTGAACCAAACCATGAATTGACTCCAACAGGAAAAATTAAGCATTCCACACTCCACATTATTGCTCATTGGGTGGAAAAGCACTGAAGCACCAATGACCACAAAACCAGTCAAGTAATGCCGTATTTCAAATTCTCTGGATGGCAATGAAGATGATGTGCGCTGAAACAACAATGACGGGAAAAGAGGAAATGAAGCTTTTTCTGATGTAGACTCCTCTGAGGATACCAGTAATGTAGACAGACACTAGTGAATAATGATGAGCAGGACCTGTAATTTATGGTATATTTGTTTCCACATCATGTAGGTAACGAAGAAAGGTGTTCGTTTTTAACAATGACTGTGTCCCTTAACAAATGTTATTGTTTTGTAGTTCATACATGTAAAATAAATTTAACTTACCAATGAAGTGCCAACAAACGCTTGTTTTATGACTTCAGGTTTTAAAATTGGGGTCCACATTACATTCAAGGGCATATTAGACCTGTGAAAATATGGTGTATGCCTAGTCTGTGGAACATTTTGTGATCATGTTTGTCTGCCATATTATCCAGCCTATTTTAAAAGATATACTACTCTCTTTATTGATTAGTAACGTGTTTTTATGCCTTAAATTAAATCAGTGGTTTTATTATCCCAGGGTCTACCTACTATATCAAAAATTCCAGTGCTACACTCTCGTTTGCTGTTGTATGTTTACATTGTAGTTATGATTCTTGCTGCTGCTTCTAACCCACATTTTAAGTTACATATACTCATCTTTATTATGCTTGTTGTTTAACGTGTAATCAGAATAATTGCTGGAGCCCACCCACGGTCATCCTGCAGACATCTATTTAAGGATCTAGGGATCCTCACAGTAACCTCACAGTATATATATTCACTTATGAAATTTTTTGTTAATAATCCAACCCAGTTCAAAAGTAATAGCAGTGTCCATGGCTATAACATCAGGAGAAAGGATGATCTTCACTATGCAGGGTTAAATCTGACTTTGGCACAGAAAGGGGTACATTATGCTGCCACAAAAGTCTTTGGTCACCTACCAAACAGCATCAAAAGCCTGACAGATAGCCAACCAACATTTAAAAATAAATTAAAAGAATTTCTAGATGACAACTCCTTCTACTCATTGGCTGAATTTTTGGATATAAATTAAGAGAGGGGGTAAAAAAAAACCTAACTTAAACATTAGTGTCATGCAATATTTTGTGTAACCTAATATCCTGTACAGACATCTTTTATTAACCTGACACATTCCACATCATTAGGAAGTATCGTATTCATGATCTATGAAACGAGTATTAATCTAATCTAATCTAAGATATTTTGGCATAGCACGAAATGCTTGAGGTAGGTTAATAAATACATTACCCAGCAGTTTAATATTGTTGAAAATAATATGTTTTTCATCACTACAAACAAGAAATATTACAGAACAATCAGCAGTTTTTATTTTACAAAGTTTCATAGGAAGGCACACTGTAACAGATGCTACATGTCATTGAAAGTTCAAAACAGAGATGATTTGATGACACTTTGAAACCAGAATCCTAGAGCATACATAACACTCAGAGGTAGGAGACTAAAGGGACACAGCAACATCAGGACACGCTGAGCTTGCCTGTTTGTGTTATAATTCCTTCACCCACATTTTGCTTTAATGGAAAATAAGTAGCACATTTTAAAGAACTGAAGCTGATACATAGGTACTGGATATGTACTAATGCCACCTCCTTCATATAAAGAACTACAATTGCACCCAAACAGAGAAATGTATGCTTCTGTTACATTTTATGTGGATTTACTGAGTCATTCTGAAGTAGACAATTCACTTCATTTTTAATCAGCTATTATTTATTAGACAGATCAGATCAGTAGATAAATGGTACAGCTGATATAATGCAAATGTTAATACATGAGTTTATTACATTTCACATTTATTGATGGATATAAATCTTACTTACTGTACATCACTAACAATGAAAACCAAAAAATTACTTAAAATGCAAGATTCTAGTCTTGAGGAACTTTATTACAGTACTTAAATAAGCAGTCATTCAACATAACTTATGGATAGTTAAAGAACACATGAATTAAAGACAAAGTTAGCATCTGGGAGTTCCTTTAAGGGAGCATAGGCATTAATTTAACTACCGGTACTTTTATTCGTATGACATTCAAACTACATTAGAGTTTTGACTTTTATGAAGTTACATGGAATGAGACTGCCTATTTTTAACACTAATCTTCCTCATTTTAAATACAATTTTAAACAGTGCAGTAAATGAGTCCTTTCTCTAACATAATAAAAGCTATGATCTGTGTATTTGTCTGATATTCATGGAAGATTATAACGTGTAATAAATACTACTGACAATACAAAGAAAAAAAACTGTGGCGTTATTTTCAGCTATTATAAATACTGGTGTACTTGCTTTCATCACTCTTACTGCTTTCTTCTTTATATTAAAATGATTTGATTTTCAAGCTATTTGCTCTGATACTCAGGCCATACATTATACAAGACAGGCGTAGAACACAGATGACACGCTTTTGGATGTCTGTTATATCTCTTGCTTATCACAGTAAGTGAATGAATTTCTTTGCCACTATTCTTATATGCAATTGCCAGTGTAATATGTTGTTGATATGCAGTCTATTAAATATGATGTATTTATACTGTTTCTACCAACATGTATTAATAGGTGAGATATAACACTCTTTTAACTAGTGCAAAAGGTCCTAGTGAAGGACTTTCTGGTGTTTATTAACATCATATGTCCCTCAAAATAAACTTTTACACAACAAACACTCTCATTTACAGTTAAAGTAAGCTTTTACCACGGGTGTTAGAATTTTTGTGTTACTGAGACATAAAAAATTAGCATGGTTATGTGCTCAGAAAGGTGGTCAGTGTCGAAAGTATAAAATTTATAATAGAGCTCTGTGCAACAATCAATGTTTAGTTTTACTTTTAGTGAACAATGTTATTAGAGTTTATGATATTAACTATCTGTTTTCTTCCACCAAGGCTACTTGCAAATTGATGTAAGCAGCACCTCAAAAGCATTATTTTTAATGTTTTAAAGGTACAAGACATGATAAATTATCTCAAATAATTTAGACTGATTATTGTATTTTGTTCAACCATATAATTATGGTCAGTTAAACTTGACATTTATGCTAATAAACCACAAAGGTTCATAGTGATGAACTTTTTAGCTATACAATACATAGAATATTAAACAGTTCATTTATTCTTTAATATAAACACAAATTTCTCTAACAGACACATGACATGATCATCACAGCCATTCAGTCCTGTTACCATATATCACTCGTGTCTGTTGATACTGAGTAACAAGGAAGTAAAATGTAATGTATACTTAAAGTAAAAGGCAATAAATACATCATCAATCACTACATCACATGGATTTTATTACAATTTTTTCCCATTAGTTCATTTTAGATGTGCAGAATATATAGGGTTTCTGAAAGAAGGCAGTTATTAAACAGCAGTCAATTATGGTATTACTTATGCATTCTTTCAGAGAGGTGCTAGGGCTTCATTTATGTGGATGCTAAGTTGGGTAGTATTTGCAACGTTCATTTGCAAATATTCCCAAAAAGGGACAGCTATGTTAATGGGATTCATACTGTGCCATCAGTTATTAATTATAATGACTGTACACTCCATCAAAAATGAGTGAAATATAAATTTCATCAATTTTCAATCCAGTTAATTCAAGTATGTCATTTAATCAAAGCTGTATGCACTAGTATTAATTCAAGAACAAAAATACCATCCAAATTCTCATTTTAGCTAAGTCTCCTTTTGGCTATGCCTTTTTATGTATTTTATATACCCAAAACCAGTTGTACATTCTGGAGAATATTTCAGGAAAATGTAGAATGGCAGTAAATGTGTATATCACACAGGTAGTAATATGCTTAGGTTTCCTGTGAATTCATCACAGTCTCAGTGAAGTGAATTGCCGAGATACGGAACACTTCAAAATGTTCAACACATTTTCATTTATAGATTAATACAATAGCTACCATAAACAAATAAATGACATGCAAGTTAATATCTTGGCTGTTGTAGCTATTTACTGTACATCGAAAAGTACTTATAATATTTACTTACAGTAATTATATTAGTCTATATAAAATCTGCAGAGGTAAAATGCTACAAATAACTCACATTACATAATGCTATTATGAGTATGTACATACATCAGTTATTTATGCAGAGGAGTGCCTCTACAGATTGGAAGGAGTTGGCCATAACTGAACAAAACAAATACTTCATACACTGTACTTGATTATTCACCAAACGTTTTACCATTTCTTCTAATCTATGGAAAATTATTTCTACATGACATAAATTTTTTATGGAAAGTGTGTACCCTCAAATTTTATTGTACATTTCTTTTATCTTCTAGAACTTTTTCTATGAACTGAGCTGTTGTTTGTAAACTGGGATAACTTATTTGCGACACTAGTCTTTAAGACAAAAGCACTGAAAGTAACAGTGTCCTTTGAGCAAGCTTCTGTTACACAGTATTCAATTTATACCCTCCATTAACTGTATTACATGCTTATGGACTTGAACACTTTTTACCCTGAATTGTAGTGTACTCCCAAAACACAATACTGTATAACATCACGAAATAAGAATGAGCAAAGGATCATAATGTTTCTTTTGTGTGTCTCATATCTGCCAAAATCTACATTGAAGATAAGGGTTCCATTTAACATTTCAGTAATTCTGTGGTAAGTGCTGTCTAAATGACTTCGTTATGAAGTTTTATTCCAAAGAGTTTAGTGGGGTCATATAAACATCTTTTCTATGGGTGGATGTCTCTCAAAGATTTTGAACTGTGATAAGCCATTCCATAATTTTAATAATGTTGTAGTGGTTAAAAGAATTAACATTTAATTGGTTACTGTTTCCAAAACATTAGTAATCTCTTTAGTTAGCATAACATTTTTACCATCTGCAGACTAAATCAGGTTAGTATCTGACAATTTTATTATTAAGCATCCAAATTGTAGGATTGCCAACAGCAATCTAGGGCTGGACAAAAATATGGAAACACCAAAAACACAATGCATTAGCATTCCTAATATGCTGTAGGAAACCTGTTGGCATTCAAACCCGCTTCCAGTCATCTCACAATGGATGAATGGTGGTCCTGTTTGGTTGTCAAGGAAATCTCATACCATTCTTCCTGCAACATAGTGGCGAGTTCACATTCTACATCTGAGACTGTTTTATAATATTTCTGCATAAATCGGCCTGTTTCCCATGTGTCATCTGTATCAAATTTTAGCACTGCTTGACAGGATTCATGTGACATGATGTACTTACAAAAGTTAAAGAGTTGTTAATGAGAGAAACACCTCACCAGCTTAGAACCGTTTTCATAAGCAGTCAGGCAAAAGGTGATATGAACAGCATGATGAAGAAGTGTTAGCATACAGGTCTGAAATGTACAAATTTAGAGGTCTGTTATTGTAACTAGATGTATTGTGCAATGTGATATGTAGTGAAGAATATGTAGTAATATACTACATATCTCAGATGGTGAGGAAATTTAAAGAGGCTGTATTGTTTAAAATACTATAAACCAACAGCTGAAATAGCTTTCCATTTTATATGTAACCTACAATGGACAATTAGAGGACATATAGATTAGATATCAAGATAAATGTCAGAAGGGGAAGGCTGCTGCTGTGCAGAAGCTAGTGGCACAGACCAAACTGCCGAAATTGTGAGAATGGATATAAGACGGTGAACAGAAATTGATCTTGAAAAACAATTCTATGCTTCCATGTCAAAAGACAAATGGGCATATCATTAAAGGATTCGTTTGTCCAAATCGGTAGTGAACTAATCTAGCAAGGGAAATTATGAATGCACTGTCAGTTGATGTTTTTCTTCTCTGTAACAAAGAACAAGTACTGTATTTGCTTACATTGAACTTTATCTGTAAGTCTCACTCTAGACTGTGTTGTTTTAATTTAAGTACCAGTAAAACAAATTTACAATTCTGTTTCACTAACCGAAACTTCAGTTTTCAAAACATGGAATACATCCTACTATTCTCTACAGACTCTGTAAGAATGGTCGTTAAATCAAACCAAAAGTGGAGAAACTGATGTATCATCTCAGAGAGAAAATTTTCTTGTAAATTGAATTCAAATCTCTGGTTATTGGAGTCACCCTATGAAACTGGTTACAACTTTTAGTAAAGCAATTTTTGGATTGCAGAGGCAAAACCATTAGAAAATTTGAAGACAGTGCCCAAGATCAAGGCTTTTTTTACAGTTTTTATATAATGCACCAAGAATTAGGTAGTCCCAAGAATGTGGCAAAACATAAAGCAAGCAAGAGTAGCACTAACTGATGAAGACACCGAGGTACAACATCAAAATATTGTGTTAGATAAATGCAGACCACAGGCAGTACACCTGAATCAACAAGATGTCACAAAATTTCCAGGAAAGTTTAAGAAATTACAAGAGTAGCAATGTTACCTGACGTAGTTAATACTTATTGTGATGAGTTGGGAAAAGGACTTGCTGGAGTACCACACTCAAATACAGCCAGTTTATATGAAACAAACCTCACTGATGACACTGTTAGGTGAAAGGGATTACCTACAAGAGGTTGCAAGTATCCAGAAACGATAATGAATTTATCAATATCAAGATTACGTCACGCCTGCAGTGGCAGGAAATGGTAAAATACTACAACCTTATGTCGTTATGGATGGGCAGAGGTTGAAAGGATTATGAATTCATCCAAGTTTTCAATATACGAATTGAATTGGGAGAATCCAAAATGTTGACCAATGGTGATCTATCATTTATTCTTTTGTTAACAGCAGGATTTTTTGAGCATACCACTTCTGTGTATCCTGTGTTACATTTTCACCTTGTTTACCCATGATAGTAGACTGTGGATGTAAAAGGCATTTTATTGCATAATCAGCACTTTGTTAACACTAACTTTGTACCTAGGTATGACTTACACAGATGTATACTTTGAACTGTCAAAAGGAAATGTTTATTTTATTTGTGATACTGAGATAAAAATGTGTACTTCCATTCAATCTGCTATTTGAAGATTTTCATCGTTACATGACTGGGGGAAAGGGGGGCCATAAATCACTTTTATTCGTGATTTAATTAATATTTAGGTCTTTCCTTTCACCCCCAAACCGTCCCACAAGTGATCTACATCAACTGTACAATTTGACTTTTACCTCCAACATCAATACAGCAATGTTACAGTTACAGCACCACCAGGTCAAAAATATAATTATTAATGTCACAGTGGAATGTGAGACGCTGATTTAACCACATACATTAAAGTTTCTTTATGGAGTTAAGTATCTGAGGACAACCATGTTATTAACAGGAACTAATCTTAGTCAATAATCACCTTCTAAAATCTTCTAAAAGTGATGATTGTTGAACAATAAGTACGGGATAGTGAAGTCAATGCAGACAAGTAGCAAATGAATGTATTTAGAAAAAGTATCTTTAGTACTCATGAATAAGACTTCACAAGGTACCTAATGAAACAAGAGAAAAAAATAGATTGAGAAATAAACAACATTTCTTCAGAATGAAAGCCAGTAAAATGAACATAAGAAGAAATGAGTGTAATGGCTCTTTTCAGCTCTTTGTGATCCTCTCATCATAGTCCTGCCATCTAGCAAAGCCCATAAAGCCATCGTAATGGAACAAACCTTCTATGATGTAAAGTTTTCGTTTATGCTTGAGTGCATGACATACCAAAAAATATAAGTGCATCCAACATAAAGTACGCTTAGGATTATGTCAGAGCTCTCTGGCAATCATCACAGGTAGAGTGTGACTTTAGAAATCTCCTCTGCAAAGCACCATGGCCACCCATTTATTATGGCATCTGAAAAGGTCTTGCGAATGAATTGCCCACTATGGAGCAGTGTGAGCACCATTGGATCACCAACACACAGACTGGCAAACCATCAGGTCAGCCCCACACTCAGAATATTGGTAATGCTGTGCACCATACAGGGAATAACACCAATTACATCAGCTAAATTAAATGCTCGCATTTTTGAGCAGAACACTTGATGTTAGTCTTTGGTGTGCTCTTATTATTCATCTCTATTCACATCAAAAAATCAACTTGTCCTTTCCGCTGGTAATTTGATGGTGTTGCATATTTTTTAAGACACAATTTTACATTGCTGCAAGTTTTGTATGGGGAGGGATACCTTAACCAGACCCGTGGCATCATGATGAGAAGTGTCATCTGCAGCCAGGCTATTTACGGAGTACTTTTCAGATATTAATGAGAAATGCGCCTCCTGTCAGGTTTTCTTGCTTTTATGATTACATCACTGATATTATCATTGTCTGGGCTTGTGAATGTGGAAATTGAGAGAAATATTGGATCAAAATAACAAATATGACAACATCAAAAAAGGATGGACACAGAGATGGATGGTGCCTTGCAGCGACTTTACATTGTCATGTGCCATAAAGCAAATGCCTGCTTCAACAACGATATCTTCACAGTACTACCTATTACCATCTGCTTCAGAATCATTCTGGTCTGTGGAAATTTGTGCACTGAGTCAAAGCTGTTACTGACACTCAAAAAGATGACCAACGTACTGAGACAGCAGCGGAAAATATTCAAACAAATTGCTAAAACAAACAACACATGGGAAAAGCATTCTTCCAAAGACACATAAGCTTAAGGCCACCATGGATGGCATAGGAAATGCTTGTTTTTTTCATGTTCTGTGGCTCAATGACAGGAAACGTTATCCACCAATTAAAAAGTAGTAAAATCAATTTGATGCCTCCAGTCAATTGTTTCAAGTCTTGAAATTCATGTCATGAAACTGTACATAAATACACAAATGGGGAGAATTTTGTCAGTTCAAACTACAAGAGAATATCTAGGAAATGGCAAACTTCATAAAGGGATGAACAGAATCTTAAAGATAAACAATCATTATGCTGAATTCATGATAAAGTGGATTAGGTGAATTTTGTTAAACTGAGTTGCTATAGTATCCGTAAGTAAAGCATCCTAGGCCACACCCACTGAGTAAATGACAATGTGCCATGCCCTCAGCACCAAGAATGCTACAGAGTTAAGTTATCGATAGGAAGCAAAGCACTATGTGCAATACAGCACTGACAAACAGATAAAAGTTATAGCTTCTACGGAAGCAGTACATTTCAAGCTCTCTAATTCAGTGCTACTGTTTCAAGTTAGAAAAGTACCCAAGATGCTGAGTGAACTCAAGCTGCTGTCTCTGTTTAAGGCAATTGCCTCAAACATAATCTGGAAGATTACTGATTGACACAGACATTAATATCTTCTTTTAAATTACCTAAACCTAAAGAAATACAGAGAGGATGCAGGAACACTTGAAACTCTCTGATTTTGCTGACACTTTTCTAACCCCGAGAACGACATGAATATGTAAAATCAATCAACGATGTATACTGGGATTGCAGATAGCAAACAAAAAAAAAGGTCATAAGCAAGGATGCAACTGTAGGAGTCGTGAATAGTAATGCAGATGATCTAACAGCATAATTAACTACAAACCCCACCATCAGCACCCCCATCAACTCCACCACCCAAACGGTCATATTGGATGTGGCCCGACAGACTATGTGGACACCATCATGTCAACCATACTATCTGCTAACCACCCTTTTATCCTTACAACAAAATAGGGCTTGGCCATAAATTCAAAAATATGACAGGGTTGATTGAAAGCACCTCCACAAACAAGGTGTTACAATATAACCATTTAACTCGCAACAGCAGTCACCAACCTGGCACAGGATCATCGGTAGTGGCAATGACTTGTTAAGAGTAGTCTAAAAGGCACTTCCAAGTATTAGATTCAGACTCTGCAATCATCAATCCATCTCTCAGGTCCTTTTTGAAAACTCTAATTTTACATAAAGATTCAAAAAATTCAACCCTTTTTCTACTGATCTACCCCACTGATCAACTCTTTTGGATATCCGTGATTGACTGTTTTGGAACTAATGTGACATACGAAAGTGTCATGCTTGCCACAGAATGGCTATTGTGGTTGGTATGAACACTGCCACATTTTACAAAGGTTTGTTCAACCACAGACAGTATGCCATTGTGTTCCTTTGAACTGTGAGCAAACTTAACCATCGAATAATAGTGGGATAGTGGGACAGACAGATTAATCGGAATTCTAATCCACGGTGCCACTGAGCAGTTCTCATGTTAACAAATGGTACCATAGGTGCAAGAGGTGATAAGTAGTGCACAAAAACCTTAGGACTGCCTGGGAACTGTACCAGCAATGTTTGGACCCCTAAGTTAACATGCGGCTACTACTCCACATAGGGACAGTGCGTTTCTGTGGCTATGTAAGCAACCCAAAGAAAGACACTCTCACCACTGTAAACAAGGATACTTACTCTGCTTGAACACAGGAGGATACACAGTCATGACAATATATTTGATGTCAACTAGTTTCACTACGTCACTCATTTGAATTCTGGAAAAGCTCTATGTAAGTACTAACTTCTACAGGAAAGCTGTCTTCATGCCTTGAAAACACAGAAATGCTACAGATATGATTTAAGTCAATAGTTTGGAGGCATTCAGAAAGATAGGGGATAAACATGTCATAGGAAATGGATGTTACTGATTTGGGAACTAAATATGCAATGAGGCATGTGTGAAGCTCAGGGACAATTGCATCGTTTGACTTTGTGATAATTATTTTAAACTTTTCTTCTTTTATCTTATATATTCATTTGTTTAGATGTATTCAATTAAATATGAATGTTGTCAATTACAGTATACTAGCGTATCTTCTACATAAAAGCTTACTCAGTTTGCAAATATTAAAATCAGATCCCCTTAAATAGAAAGTTCTCGGTTTACTTGCCACGTCAAATTTGGATAAAATTATAAGTGCGCAAACAAAATCTATGGACATAGAGGCCGCAACCTCTGTATCCCCCATTTTCACAATAACGTCACCATGCCAATGAGAAGCTATCCACTGCTTATACAAGCGGAAGAGGCACCGGTCCACAACAGTTACTTTTTCTCGTGACGAGAATGATGCAGGTAGTCATCGAAAGCTTGGGATTTTATCCAAATTTGACATGGCAAGTAAACCAAGAACGTTTTATGCAACGACTCCATCACAAAAGACTTCGTAGTCATATTAGTTTCTGTTAAAATTTAACAACATTTGTATCAGTTACTGGCAAAATGAAAATGTTTTTGTTAGCAGATATGAATTTAAGAAAATCTTTAGTGTTCGTGTATCCAGATGGGTGACGCTGTATACAACTGCTGGTATTTTGAAATGTCCTCACCCAGTCATTTTCTAGGAAAACTGAAATTTTCCCTGAATAATCCTGGGTATGCCCATGTCGAATGAATGTTGTTTGTTTACAACCCCACCTGGCTGTATACTTGTCCAATATTTGAACAGAATAGTTGATAAGTTACCAACAAAATTAATATATTCCTATTATTGTATGTAGTTTCTTTGCTATGATATTGTTTTTACTATGTAAGAACTTATTACCTAAAGCTCTTATAATTTAATACTCATCTTAGAAAATTGTTAAATTTATCTCTTGCCAAATAGTTTAACATCTGGACATGAATGTGATAATTGGTCCCTTTGGTTTCTTTAGATTAATTGTGTTGGTGAAATCATGACAAACGATTATTTAAAACTTATGAAGCCACTCTTTGGAAGCTGTTGACTAACTCCATAACAATGTTATTTATTAGTTCTTTTCATATGTGAGTGTTCATTCGACACGCGATCCGTTTCAAGGGGTATACAATCTGCATATCAAATACTGCTTTAAAAGTATTATTTGAATTAATATCAGACAGGTTTCTCTGCAAATCTTGTTGTGCAGTGACTGTTTAGTTAAAAATTCAATGCTTGTCATGCAGCCTATGACATTTCTCCGAATGACTGAAGTATCATGCCTTATGTTTGATTGTGCACATACATCTGAAAATATATACATAACTTGCTAACCATGTACAACCAATGACTGTTTCTCATGGCTATGTGACTGCAGGAGGGGGGGGGGGGGGGGGGGGATTTCAAAATCCATTTTATTAGTGATTTCATTAGTATTTAAGTCTTTCGTTTCACTCCCAAACTGTCCCACAAGTGATCTATATCAATTACACAATTTGATTCTTACCTCCAACATCAATACAGTATAATTATAGTTACAGCACCACCTGGTCGAAAATATAATTGTCAATGTCGTACTGATACAGTGGAATGTGAGACACTGGTTTAACCACAGCCATTAAGATTTCTGTATGCAGTTAACTATGTGAGGACAACCACGCTATCATCAGGAACTGATCTCAGCCAATAGTTACCATCTAAAATCTTCTAAAAGTGATGATTGTTGAACAATAAGTTCGGGATTTTGAAGTCAACGCAGACAAGTAGCAAATGAAAGTACTCAGAAAAAGTATCTTTAGTACTCATGAATAAGACTTCACAAGATACCTAATGAAACATGAGAAAATAATTGATAGAGAAATAAACAACATTTCTTCTGAATCAAAGCCACTAACATTGAACATAAGAAGAATTGAGTGTAATGGCTCTTTTCAGCTCTTTGTGATAGTCTCATCATAGTCCCGCCATATTGTAAAGCCCATAAAGCCACCAAATGGAACAAATCTTCTATGATGTAAATATTTCATTTATGCTTAAGTGCATCACATACCAAAAACTATAAGACCATCCAACATAAAGTATGCTTAGGAGTAGATCAGAGCTCTCAGGCAATCATCACAGGTAGATCTGCTCTGCAAAGCACCATGACCACCCATCTATTATGGCTTCTGAAAAGTTGTATGAATGAACAGCTAAGTATGGCCCAGTGTGAGTACCATTTGATCACCAACATACAAACTTGCAAACCATGAATATGACAAATTAATCAACAATCTAATCTGGGATTGCAAGTTGCAAAGAAAGAAAAGCAGGTCATAGCCAAGGATGCCATTGTGTTCCTTTGAACTGTGTCCAAACTTAACCTTCGAATAATAGTGGCACAGACAGATTAACAGGAATTCTGATCCATGGTGCCACTGAGCAGTTCTCATGTTAACAAATGGTACCATAAGTGCAAGACTTGATAAGTAATGCAGAAAAACCTTAGGACTGCCTGGGAGTTGTACCAGCAATGTTTGCACCCCTAATTTAACATGCGGCTACTACTCCACAAAGGGGACAGTGTGTTTTTGTGACTATGTAACCAACCCAAAGAAAGACACTCTCACCACTGTAACCAAGAAAACTTACTCTGCTTGAAGACAGGAGGACACACAGTCACGACAATATACTTGAGGTCAATTAGTTTCACTACGTCATTCATTTGAATTCTGGAAAAGCTCTATGTAAGTACTGACTTCTACAGGAAAGCTGTCTTCTTGGCTTGAATAGACCAGAATGCTACAGATATGATTTAAAACAATAGTTTAGAGGCATTGAGAAAGATAGGGGATAAACATGTCATAGGAAATGGATGTTACGGAGAAGGATTAGGAGATTAGTGTTTAACGTCCCGTTGACAATGAGGTCATTAGAGACGGAGCGAAAGCTGGGTGAGGGAAGAATGGGGAAGTAAATTGGCCATGCCCTTTCAAAGGAACCATCCCTGCATTTGCCTGAAGTGATTTAGGAAAAACACAGAAAACCTAAATCAGGGATGTTGCTGATTTGGAAACTAAATATGCAATGTGGCATGTGTGAAGCTCAAGGACAATTGCATCATTTGAGTTTGTGAAAATTATTTTAAACTTTTCTTCCTTTATCTTATATATTCATTTGTTTAGATGTATTCATCTAAATTTGAATGTTGTCAATTACAGTATACTAGTGTATCTTCTACATAAAAGCTTATTCAGTTTGCAAATATTAAAATCAGTTTCCCCTAAATAAAAAGTTCTCGATTTACTTGCCACGTCAAATTTGGATAAAATTATTAGCACGCAAACAAAATCTATGGACATAGAGGCCGCCACCTCTGTATCCCCCATTTTCACCAAAACATCACCCAGCCAATGAGAAGCTATCCACTGCTTATAAAAGCGGAAGCGTCACCAGTCCACAACAGTCAGTTCTTCTCCTGATGAAGATCACACAGGTAGTCATCGAAAGCTTGGGATTTTATTCAAATTTGACACAGCAAGTAAACCAAGAACTTTTTATGCAATGACCCCATCACAAAAGACTTCATAGTCATATTAGTTTCTGTTAAAATTTAACAATATTTGTATCCATCATTGGCGAAATGAAAATGTTTTTCTTAGCAGATATGAATTTCAGAAATCTTTACTGTTCATGTATCCAGATGGGTGACGCTGTATACAACTGCTGGTATTTTGAAATGTCCTCACCCAGTCATTTTCAAGGAAAACTGAACTTTTTCTGTGAATAATCCTGTGTATGCCCTTGTCAAATGGATGTTGTTCGTTTACAACCTCACCTGGCTGTATCCTTGTCCAATATTTGAACATAATAGTTGATAAGTTACCAACAAAATTAATATATTCTTATTCTTGTATGTTGTTTCTTTGCTATGAGATTGATTTTACTATGTAAGAACTTATTACCTAAAGCTCTGATAAATTAACATTCATCTTAGAAAATTTTTATATTTATCTCTTGCAAGTACTTTAACAAGTGGACATGAATGTGATAAGTGGTCCCCTTTGTTTCTTAAGGTTAATTGCCTTGTTGAAATCATGACAAATGATTAGTTAAACTTATGGAGCCACTGTTTGGAAGCTGTTGACTAACTCCATAATAATGTTATTTATTAGTTCTTTTTATATGTGAATATTCATTTGACACATGATCCATTTCAAGGGGTATACAACCTGCATTTCAAATACTGCTTTAAAGGTATTATTTGAATTAATATCAGTCACGTCACTCTGCAAATCTTGTGGTGCAGTAACTGTTTAGTTAAAAATTCAATGCTTTGTCATGCAGCTTATGACATTTCTCTGAATGACTGAAGTATCATGCCTTTTGTTTGATTATGCACATACATCCGAAAATACGTACATTACTTTGCTAACCATGTTTCGAACAATGACTACTTCTCATGGTTACATGACTTTGGGGGGGGGGGGGGGGGGGATTTTAAAATCCATTTTATTATTGATTTCATTAATATTTAAGTCTTTTCTTTCACCCCCAAACTGTCCCACAAGTGATCTATATCAATTACACAAATTGACTCTTACCGCCAACATCAATACAGCATAATTATAGTTACAGCACCACCTGGTCGAAAATATAATTGTTAATGTCATTCTCAAACAGTGGAATGTGAGACACTGATTTAACCACAGCCATTTAGATTTATGTATGCAGTTACGTATCTGAGGACAAGCATGTTACTAACAGGAACTTATCTCAGCCAATAGTTACCATCTAAAATCTTCTAAAAGTGATGATTGTTGAACAATAAGTACGGGATTTTGAAGTCTACGCAGACAAGTAGCAAAAGAAAGTATTCAGAAAAAAGTATCTTTAGCACCTAATGAAACTTGAGAAAATAATTGATTGAGAAATAGACAACATTTCTTCTGAATCAAAGCCACTAACATTGAACATATGACGAATGGAGTGTAATGGCTCTTTTCAGCTCTTTGTGATCCTCTCATCATACTCCCGCCATATCGTAAAGCCCATAAAGCCACCAAATGGAACAAATCTTCTATGATGTAAATATTTCATTTATGCTTAAGTGCATGACATACCAAAAATTATAAGACCATCCAACATAAAGTATGCTTAGGATTAGATCAGAGCTCTCAGGCAATCATCACAGGTAGATCTGCTCTGCAAAGCACCATGACCACCCACTTATTACGGCTTCTGAAAAGTTGTATGAATGAACAGCCAAGTATGGCCCAGAGTGAGTACCATTGGATCACCAACATACAAACTTGCAAACCATGAATATGACAAATTAATCAACAGTCTATTCTGGGATTGCAATTTGCAAAGAAAGAAAAACAGGTCATAACCAAGGATGCCGTTGTGTTCCTTTGAACTGTGTCCAAACTTAACCATCGAATAATAGTGGGACAGACAGATTAATGGGAATTCTGATCCATGGTGCCACTGAGCAGTTCTCATGTTAACAAATGGTACCATAAGTGCAAGACTTGATAAGTAGTGCACAAAAACCTTAGGACTGCCTGGGAATTGTACCAGCAATGTTTGCACCCCTAATTTAACATGTGGCTACTACTCCACAACGGGGACAGTGTGTTTTTGTGACTATGTAGCCAACCCAAAGAAAGACACTCTCACCACTGTAACCAAGAAAACTTACTCTGCTTGAAGACAGGAGGACACACAGTCACGACAATATATTTGAGGTCAATTAGTTTCACTATGTCATTCATTTGAATTCTGGAAAAGCTCTATGTAAGTACTGACCTCTACAGGAAAGCTGTCTTCTTGGCTTGAATAGACCAGAATGCTACAGATATGATTTAAGACAATAGTTTAGAGGCATTGAGAAAGATAGGGGATAACACGTCATAGGAAATGGATGTTACTGAGGAGGAATTGGAGGTTAGTGTTTAACGTCCCATTGACAATGAGGTCATTAGAGACGGAGCGCAAGCTCGGGTGAGGGAAGGATTGGGAAGGATATCGGCCATGCCCTTTCAAAGGAACCATCCCGGCATTTGCCTGAAGTGATTTAGGGAAATCACTGAAAACTAAATCAGGGATGTTACTGATTTGGGAACTAAATATGCAATGTAGCATGTGTGAAGCTCAAGGACAATTGCATCATTTGACTTTGTGAAAATTATTTTAAACTTTCCTTCCTTTATCTTATATATTCATTTGCTTAGATGTATTCATTTAAATTTGAATGTTGTCAATTACAGGATACTAGTGTATCTTCTACATAAAAGCTTACTCTGTTTGCAAATATTAAAATCAGTTTCTCTTAAATAAAAAGTTCTCATCTTACTTGCCACGACAAATTTGGATAAAATTATTAGGGCGCAAACAAAATCTATGGACATAGAGGCCGCCACCTCTGTATCCCCCATTTTCACCAAAACGTCACCCAGCCAATGAGAAGCTATCCACTGCTTATAAAAGCGGAAGCGTCACCAGTCCACAACAGTCAGTTCTTCTCCTGATGAAGATCACACAGGTAGTCATCGAAAGCTTGGGATTTTATTCAAATTTGACACAGCAAGTAAACCAAGAACTTTTTATGCAATGACCCCATCACAAAAGACTTCATAGTCATATTAGTTTCTGTTAAAATTTAACAATATTTGTATCCATCATTGGCGAAATGAAAATGTTTTTCTTAGCAGATATGAATTTAAGAAAATCTTTACTGTTCATGTAGCCAGATGGGTGACGCTGTATACAACTGCTGGTATTTTGAAATGTCCTCACCCAGTCATTTTCAAGGAAAACTGAACTTTTTCCGTGAATAATCCTGGGTATGCCCATGTCGAACGGATGTTGTTTGTTTACAACCTCAACTGGCTGTATCCTTGTCCAATATTTGAACACAATAGTTGATAAGTTACCAACAAAATTAATATATTCTTATTCTTGTATGTAGTTTCTTTGCTGTGAGATTGATTTTACTATGTAAGAACTTATTACCTAAATCTCTGATAAATTAATATTCATCTTAGAAAATTTTTATATTTATCTCTTGCAAGAACTTTAACATGTGGACATGAATGTGATAAGTGGTTCCCGTTGTTTCTTTAGGTTAATTGCCTTGTTGAAATCATGACAAATGATTAGTTAAACTTATGGAGCCACTGTTCGGAAGCTGTTGACTAACTCCATAATAATGTTATTTATTAGTTCTTTTTATATGTGAATATTCATTCGACACATGATCCATTTCGAGGGGTATACAATCTGCATTTCAAATACTGCTTTAAAGGTATTACTTGAATTAATATCAGTCAGGTTTCTCTGCAAATCTTGTGGTGCAGTAACTGTTTAGTTAAAAATTCAATGCTTGTCGTGCAGCTTATGACATTTCTCTGAATGACTGTAGTATCACGCCTTTTGTTTGATTATGCACATACATCCGAAAATACGTACATTACTTGCTAACCATGTTTCGAACAATGACTGCTTCTCATGGTTACTTGGCTGCAGGGGGGGGGGGGATTTCAAAATCCATTTTATTAGTGATTTCATTAATATTTAACTGTTTCCTTTCACCCCCAAACTGTCCCACAATTGATGTATATCAATTACACAATTTGACTCTCACCTCCAACATCAATACAGCATAATTATTGTTACAGCACCACCTGGTCGAAAATATAATTGTTAATGTCATTCTCATACAGTGGAATGTGAGACACTGATTTAATCACAGCCATTAATATTTCTGTGTGCAGTTAAGTATATGAGGGCAACCATGGTATTAACAGGAACTGATCTCAGCCAATAGTTACCATCTAAAATCTTCTAAAAGTGATGATTGTTCAACAATAAGTATGGGATATTGAAGTCAACGCAGACAAGTAGCAAATGAAAGTATTCAGAAAAAGTATCTTTAGTACTCATGAATAAGACTTCACAAAATACCTAATGAAACATGAGAAAATAATTGATTGAGAAATAAACAACATTACTTCAAAATCAAAGCCACTATCATTGTACATAAGAAGAAATGAGTGTAATGGCTCTTTTCAGCTCTTTGTGATCCTCTCATCACAGTCCTGCCATCTTGAATGGCCCATAAAGCCACCAAATGGAACAAATCTTCTATGATGTAAATATCTCATTTATGCTTAAGTGCATGACATACTGAAAACTATAAGAGCATCCAACATAAAGTATGCTTAGGAGTACATTACAGCTCTCAGGCAATCACCACAGGTAGAGCGTGACTTTGGAAATCTCCTCTGCAAAGCATCATGACCACCCACTTATTACGGGGTCAGAAAAGTTGTATGAATGATCAGTCCACTACGGCCCACTGTGAGCTCCATTTGATCACCAACATACAAAATTGCAAACCATGAATATGACAAATTAATCAGCAATGTGTTCTGGGATTGCAATTAGCAAAGAAAGAAAAACAGGTCATAACCAAGGACACAACCGTTGGAGTCGTGAATAGTAATGCTGATGATCTGGCATCGTAATTACCTACAAACCCCCCAACAGTGCCCCCACCACCTCCACCACCCAAACTGTCATAATGGATGGGGCCTGTCAGACTATGTGGACACCATCATGTCAACTATACTACCTGCTAACCACTCTTTTACCCTTACAATAAAATAGGGCTTTGCCATAAATTAAAAAATATGACAGGGTTGATTGAAAGCACCTCCACAAACAAGGTGTCACAATATAACCATTTAACTCTCAACAGCAGTCACCAACCTGGCACAGGATCGCCGGTAGTGGCAATGACTTGTTATGAGTAGTCTAAAAGGCACTTCCAAGTATTACATTCAGACTCCGCAATCATCAGTCCATCTCTCAGGTCCATTTTCAAAACTCTAATTGTACATAAAAATACAAAAAACTAAACCCTTTTTCTACTGATCTATCCCACTGATCAACTCTTTTGGATACCTGTGATGGCTGTTTTGGAACTAATGTGCAATACAAAAGTGTCATGCTTACCACAGAGTGGCTGTTATGGTTGGTATGAACACTGCCACATTTTACCAAGGTTTGTACAATCACAGACTA
The DNA here is from genome assembly GCF_021461395.2 of Schistocerca americana. Taxonomy (NCBI): domain Eukaryota; kingdom Metazoa; phylum Arthropoda; class Insecta; order Orthoptera; family Acrididae; genus Schistocerca; species Schistocerca americana. The sequence goes on from NC_060130.1 coordinate 510,793,809, forward strand.
TATGCCATTGTGTTCCTTTGAACTGTGAGCAAACTTAACCAACAAATAATAGTGGGACAAACAGATTACTTATAATCTGAGCCATGGTGCCACTGAGCATTTCTCATGTTAACAAATGGTACCATAGTTGCAAGACGTGATACGTAGTGCGCAAAAACCTTAGGACTGCCTGGGAATTGTACCCGCGATGTTTGCACATCTAATTTAACGTTTTGCTACTACTCCACAAAGGGGACAGCGTATTTCTGTGGCTATGTAACCAACCCAAAGAAAGACACTCTCACCACTGTAAACAAGAACACGTACTCTGCTTGAAGACAGGAGGATACACAGTCACGATAATATATTTGATATCAATCCGTTTAACTAAGTCATACATTTGAATTCTGAAAAGCTCTATGTAAGTACTGATCCCTACAGGAAAGCTTTCTTCTTGCCTTGAAAAGACAGGAATGCTATAGATATGATTTAAGACAATAGTTTAGAGGGATTGAAAAAGATAGGCGATAGACATTTCATAGGAAATGGATGTTATTGATTTGGAAACCAAATATGCAATGAGGCATGTGTGAAGCTCAAGAACAATTGCATCAATTGACGTTGTAATAATTATTTAAAACTTTTCTTCATTTATCTGAATTATACATTTGTTTACACGTATTCATATAAATTAGTATGTTGGTTAGTACAGTATACTAGTGTATCTTGTACATCAAAGCTTAATTAGTTTGCAAGAATTAAAATCAGTTTCTCTTAAATAAAAGTTTCTTGGTTTACTTTCCATGTTAGATTTGGATAATATCCCAAGTGTGGAGATGAAATCTATGGAAAAGAGGCTGCCACCTCTGTACACCCCATTTTCACCGTGACGTCACCCAGCCAATGAGAAGCTTTCCACCGCTTATAAAAGCGGAGTCTTCACCGGTCCACAACAGTCAGTTTTTCTCCTGACGGTGATGACGGAGGTAGTCATCAAACACTTGGCATTTTATCCAAATTTGACACAGCAAGTAAACCAAGAACTTTTTATGCAAGGACTCCGTCGCGGAAGACTTCATATCATATTATTTTCTGTTGCAATTTAACAACATTTGTATCCGTCATTGGCCAAATGAAAATATTTTTCTTAGCAAATATAAATTTAAGAAAATCTTTACTGTTCATGTATCCAGCTCGGTGATGCTGTATACAGCTGCTGGTATTTTGAAATGTCCTCATCCATTCATTTAAGAGGAAAACTGAACTTTTTTTCCTGAATAGTCCTGGGTATGCCCATGTCGAATGGTTGTTGTTTGTTTACAACTTCACCTGGCTGTATCATTGTCAAATATTTGAACACAATAGTTGATAAGTTACCAACAAAATTAATATATTCTTATTTTTGTATGTAGTTTCTTTGCTATGATACTGATTTTACTATGTAAGAACTTAATACCTAAATCTGTGATAAATTAATACTCATCTTAGAAAATTGTTAAATTTATTTCTTGCAGTCACTTTTACATGTACACATGAATGTGATAATTGGTCCCCTTTGTTTCTTTAGGCTAACTGCAGGGATGGAATCTTGACAAATGGTTATTTAAAACTTATGAAGTCACTGTTTGGAAGGTGTTGACTAAGTCCATAATAATGTTATTTATTAGTTCTTTTTATATGTGAATATTCATTCGACACATGATTCATTTCAAGGGGTAGACAATCTGCAATTCAAATACTGCTTTAAAAGTATTATTTGAATTTATATCAGACCAGTTTCTCTGAAAATTTGAGGACAACCATGTCATTAACAAGAACTGATCTCAGGCAATAATTACCATCTAAAATCTTCTAAAAGTGATGATTGTTGAACAGTAAGTACGGCATATTGAAGTCAATGCATACAAGTAGCAAATGAATGTATTAAGAAAAAGTATCTTTAGTACTCATGAATAAGACTTCACAAGATACCTAATGAAACACGAGAAAAAAGTTGACTGAGAAATAGACAACATTTCTTCAGGAGCAAAGCCACTAACATTGAACATAAGACAAATGAGTGTAATGGTTCTTTGAAGCTCTTTGTGTTCCTCTCATCATAGTCCTGCCATCTAGCAAGGCCCATAAAGCCACCAAATGGAACAAATCTTCTATGATGTAAATATTTCATTTATGCTTAAGTGCATGACATACCAAAAACTATAAGACCATCCAACATAAAGTATGCTTAGGATTACATTGTCCTGTTTTTGTTTATAGAGTCTCTACATCTTCAAATTATAATGCCCTTCAGATGTGTATCGGTGTCAAAAGGAAGAAGTACTGTTCTCACAGTTACCGATGTTGCAAATACTATGAAATGGGTTTGTATCTTATGAACCTGGGTTGATGTTGAGTGTTTGTGATACATGAAAATTTGTTCCAGACCTGGATTCAGAATCAGAATTCCTGCCTACCATGAGCAGTTGACTTAACGTTATCAATAATGTATCCATGTGTCAATGCCATAAAAGAAAAGAAAAAAATCATATTACCATTTGTCTCTATATTTGCAAGAGTCTTACAATGTCCATGCATAATGATTGTGGAATCTGCATTGAAGGGAAGTTTGTACTGGTGTTGGAAGCAGGATCAGATAACCCAAGCTGTTAAGGCAACCACTCCTGATAAGCAGGATCTGTTTTACAAACTCACTGGATTAAGTCAGCTAACCATTTCAGTCGTGAAAGGGGTCTATACTCAAGCTCCTCCCAATGCATTACGATATAATGCCAGTCACCTGATAAACTGTGCTATTTACAATGTAGTACATGATTATCGTGTGCTGTTTTTTTACTCTGAATGTACTAATTCATTATTCAGAGCTTGATGTATCACTGTGTATGACAAACCCATGGGTTTTGATGTTAGAGCAACCTACAACTGTGGTGTACGTACTTGCTAATTCATTGTGATGTCCTTATGAATGAGTCACAGTTATAATAGTGCTAGCTTTTATCACATTTGTCCTCCACAATGCTAATCATGTCTTTTGCTATCAAAATTATCACCATATGGATGGTTCTGAGTTTGATTTTGTCATATGCTGGAAAACGCTGATGAAGAGGCAGCTTTTTTCATAAATAAATTCGCAAAAAGATGACAATCCACTGTGCAGAGCCCAAATGGAATGGTGTCTGAATACACCAGGCATCCTACGTGGCCTACAACTGAAGATATATGAGACTCTGGGAACTTCACTTCAGCAGCAGCAACAGAACCAGAAGCAGCAACAGAACCAACAACAAACTCAAGGAAGAAAAATATGCTCATTTTGTCCTTCAGACAACCACGGAATGACAATGAGATTTCATAATCGCTGCTCAGCAGCGGTTTGAGCAGAACACAAAGCTAGGTCTTGCTTCAATTGTAATAAAAGTGTCTAAAGCAAAGACCCTCTACCCATTTTGTGTGTATACTACTCTTGGAGCTATAATAGTTGCAATAATTTATAAATAGTGGATAACACAAATTATGACTTCTTTTCACTTAACATTTTGACCATGATAATTGTCATTATAGCTTATAAAACAGGACTTTTGTACTCATTTTGTAAGTAACATACCACTGGAGATCTAAGAACTTTGTTTACCTGTTGCATGACCTTTAAATTACGACTTCCTTTGCAAAAAATTGGAATAGTAAAATTGACAATTGTGTAGTAGCAATGTAACATTTTCCCCTTTTAGCAATCTATGGTTAAAATGACATTATGGCCTTGTCTGCTTATTTAAAAAGAAACATCATATGTAAACAAGCTCCCAGAAACATATTCTAATAAGCTTGCACAAGAAGGGGCCACCTGGGAGATAGCTGTCAAGGCTTGAACTTCATGAAATTAAGTACAATTAAACCAGCTACTCCTTCATCTTGGTGTTCAAATTTAGATACTTACCGATAGACAACAAATTACTCTATTTTTGTCAAGTCCTAAAGATTCACCATGACAAGTGAGTGAAGTGAGCCTAGACTATTAACTGAGAAACATTTTCCAGCATAACTTTATGCAACATAGAGCATATTTTGCTAGTATTACCTTCGATCTTTATCTCTAAACTAGTCCCAGAGAGCTTCAGTGAAACTATGGCAGGCATCTACCACTATTCTCACAAAGTCCACAACTGCATTTTTAGCAACTGTAGCTGAAATATGATCTCCACTGTTGTATGAGATCCTCTGACAATAACTATAATTTTTAGATTTTGCACTATGTAGAAGTAGCCATAAGCAATGTTGCCACTCTCAAGACATGATTTTAGAAATATGATAGTTATTTCTGTCACAGGTCTTTCAATAAACAAGCAGCACCTGCGCCTTTTGTCAACCTCCCCATCGTGAACACTAAGATGTTTGACAAATCTTCATTACAATTATGGCATGTGTTAAGAAGGGGAAATGAAATGAAAAATGAAGCGAAAAGTACTACCGCCATGACTTTGCAAACCACCAACCTGCCATTGCACTAGCGTGGAACATGCTGAACACTTAAAGAAAAAGTAAATTGGTTTTATAGTAAGTAGTGATTAATGATGATATCAATACGCCAGCAACAGAATCCTGTTAATGGTTTTTAGGTACGTAAAATGATAATAAAATTATTCATATTCTGTTAGAAAACAGCAGTGGTAACAGCTTACCCATTTCCCTTAATTCACTGGCACTGTTATATTTACATTCCCTCAATAAGGTTCCACTACTAAATACATGTTAACTGTACCATTTCTATTAGGATGTTGCATAACTTAGTTGTGTTTTTGTTTTTCATGTCGGTACTGTGGTTGCTATAGGTTTATTTATTGACTGTCATTTTTTATTTGTGGGTCACTGTTGTTGTTTGAGATTCCATATTGTCATTTTGTCATTTGGAGAGAGTGAGTGGAGCTGTAGACAATAGAAAATGGAGTGGCAAGTGAAGAAATCAGTAAATTTCCGACATCTTCTTCTGTTTGAGATCTATAAAGGGTTGGCAGCTATGGAGGTAGCCAGAAACATTTGCATGATGGGTGGGGATGATGTCACTGAATAGAGCATGACCAGAAAATGGTTTCCTCCAGAATGAATTTTCAGTCCTGAGCTGGAGTCTGTCTGGCACATAGTTTTAATCTGATAAGTAGTTTCAAAATGGTTTCCTCAATTTAAGGAGAATTATTTTAACATTAGTGCTCTCCACATTCAGGAAGCCCTTCAGGGTTTGATGAAGCTCATTCAAACGCTTTAATTCACATTTCTCCATGTCATTGTGCTCAAGAACTGATAAATGTGATGAACTGCAATCATTCCACTGTTATGTGAGATGTGCATGTGATGGAAAGGTTTAGAAAGTAGGTGTAGGGGTACTGCATGCTATATGCCAAAATCACAAAAATGTACATCACTGCCTGCTCATCATGAACAACACTGATCATTCCTATCCTATATCATTACTGGTGATGACAAATTATGTCTTTATACCAGTGTAAGGAAAAAAAAGGAATGGCTGAGCCCGAAGAAAGCTACAACTCCCCATACAAAGACCTGCATCTATCCGCAAAAGATGATGTTATGCATCTTGTGAAACAGCAACAGTGTAGTATATTATGAGTTCTTTCCTGAGGTGTAACCCTCACTACTGACATTTATTGTCAACATCTGAGATGTCTTGCAGATGCAGTCCAAGAAGAATGACGAGGAAGACTACTTCAACTGATGCTACTTCATGACAATGCATTCTGCTAGACCGACAAAAAACACTATACACGGGCTGGGTTGGGAAGTCTTTCTGTGCCCACCTTACTCACCCGGTCTTGCACACTCAAATTTTCACCCTTTCCACTCTCTATGAAACAACTTACAAGAGATTTCCTTTCTGGATGAAAATGCAAAGGAAGTGTGGAGAGGATGATGTGAAGGACCAACACTGGCAAGCAGAATGGGAAAGTGGGAACTATCTCTCTCTCTCTCTCTGCTCAGCAACTCTGTCCTAGAAACATGTATTCTCAGGGGAAAAAGAAGAAGAAGAAGAAGAAGAAGAAGAAGAAGCCCACATTCAAATATTCAAGAAGACAAGAAGAAGGCGCATTACTTAAGCTGTCTTTTTGACTATTTTCTCAGTTATATGAAGTTACTAATCACTAATTTGGGGTATGTTTTCCCTCTGAGCCTAACAGCTGGGTTTAGAGAGCCAGTGCCCCTAGCAGCTTTGACAGCTCTGCCCAAAATAAGCAGCCCTCACTCACTGATCAAAGGGAAGCAGTTTTATTTATTTATAAAACTAAGGAGAACAGCCAAGTAATCTTCACATTTAGAACCAATGATGATTACTAAGTTGAAGTAGATGTAGTAAGGTAATTATGCCATACACTTTAGCACCTCCTGTTTCTTAAAATGTCAAACTGCATACATTTGTCCTACCTTCTCCTCTTCCACCGCCTCGCATGAGTTGCATATGTGAAGCTTAGTGTAGTTTGTGTATACTTGCCTCCTCTTTCTTTCCTTCTCCCCTGACCCACACCAAAGACCACGCTACATTGATATCTTTGTCACCATACCCAGCTGCAGGTTTCCTGATAGAGTGTCTCATTTATCATTAACAAATCATGGATACAAATGAAGTGTAGACATTGTGGCTTAACAGCATAATAATGAACCCAGAGGTGAAAGATGGTATGAAGAATAAGGTAGCACATTCAGAAGGACATCGCAATTAATTGGCAAGCAGGTACACCACAATGGTATCTGGCCCAAACATAGAAACTCATGGCTGGGTCACCAGTCACCAAATAATAAATTAGTACACAGTACATTTAGGGTAATAAAACAGGCAACAGTAACCATATACTGTATAGTAAATAGCACATTCCATCAGGTGACTGGCACTGTATCAAAATGCATTGGCAGGAGTTTGAGTAGAGAGACACATTTTACTACCAAAATGGTTAGCTGACTTAAGCCAGCAATTTCGTAAAACAAAGTGATCGCTTTAACCATTTCAGTTATCCAAGCCTGCTTACAGCACTGACATAAAGTTTTGTACAACACAGAGTGCACAACCCTTATGCTTGGACATTTCATGACTCCCACATATGAGGAGACAAATGTTTTTATCATCATTTTAGCCCAATGAGGCACTGATTTATTACTGATGGTTGCAATGTCTGTGTGTTAAGGTGACAACTTGGGAAAAGTGGGACATAAGTGTTCAGTTCTAGGTCTGACACATATGTTGATTTGACGTAAATAGTTGATAACAATTGAGATTTGCCAAATGCAGATCTACACTCCTGGAAATGGAAAAAAGAACACATTGACACCGGTGTGTCAGACCCACCATACTTGCTCCGGACACTGCGAGAGGGCTGTACAAGCAATGATCACACGCACGGCACAGCGGACACACCAGGAACCGCGGTGTTGGCCGTCGAATGGCGCTAGCTGCGCAGCATTTGTGCACCGCCGCCGTCAGTGTCAGCCAGTTTGTCGTGGCATACGGAGCTCCATCGCAGTCTTTAACACCGGTAGCATGCCGCGGCAGCGTGGACGTGAACCGTATGTGCAGTTGATGGACTTTGAGCGAGGGCGTATAGTGGGCATGCGGGAGGCCGGGTGGACGTACGGCCGAATTGCTCAACACGTGGGGCGTGAGGTCTCCACAGTACATCGATGTTGTCGCCAGTGGTCGGCGGAAGGTGCACGTGCCCGTCGACCTGGGACCGGACCGCAGCGACGCACGGATGCACGCCAAGACCGTAGGATCCTACGCAGTGCCGTAGGGGACCGCACCGCCACTTCCCAGCAAATTAGGGACACTGTTGCTCCTGGGGTATCGGCGAGGACCATTCGCAACCGTCTCCATGAAGCTGGGCTACGGTCCCGCACACCGTTAGGCCGTCTTCCGCTCACGCCCCAACATCGTGCAGCCCGCCTCCAGTGGTGTCGCGACAGGCGTGAATGGAGGGACGAATGGAGACGTGTCGTCTTCAGCGATGAGAGTCGCTTCTGTCTTGGTGCCAATGATGGTCGTATGCGTGTTTGGCGCCGTGCAGGTGAGCGCCACAATCAGGACTGCATATGACCGAGGCACACAGGGCCCACACCCGGCATCATGGTGTGGGGAGCGATCTCCTACACTGGCCGTACACCACTGGTGATCGTCGAGGGGACACTGAATAGTGCACGGTACATCCAAACCGTCATCGAACCCATCGTTCTATCATTCCTAGACCGGCAAGGGAACTTGCTGTTCCAACAGGACAATGCACGTCCGCATGTATCCCGTGCCACCCAACGTGCTCTAGAAGGTGTAAGTCAACTACCCTGGCCAGCAAGATCTCAGGATCTGTCCCCCATTGAGCATGTTTGGGACTGGATCAAGCGTCGTCTCACGCGGTCTGCACGTCCAGCACGAACGCTGGTCCAACTGAGGCGCCAGGTGGAAATGGCATGGCAAGCCGTTCCACAGGACTACATCCAGCATCTCTACGATCGTCTCCATGGGAGAATAGCAGCCTGCATTGCTGCGAAAGGTGGATATACACTCTACTAGTGCCGACATTGTGCATGCTCTGTTGCCTGTGTCTATGTGCCTGTGGTTCTGTCAGTGTGATCATGTGATGTATCTGACCCCAGGAATGTGTCAATTAAGTTTCCCCTTCCTGGGACAATGAATTCACGGTGTTCTTATTTCAATTTCCAGGAGTGTATTTCATAATATTTATCTTATGTGTAATCGTCAGAACAGTGTCTCTTGCTTCAGACACTCATCCATGTATGAATGACACTGTAATTTCAAGATACAGTCACTGCATAAATACAGACATTCTATGTGTGCCTTGATGGGTTAAATCAATGATAAAAACATCCATGCTTGGATGGGCTGAAATGATGACAAAAACATTTGTCTTTCCCTGTACAGGAATCACAACATGTGCAAACATAAGGGTTGTGGACTCCATGATGTATAGAAATTTGTATCAGTCATGCAGCCTTGCTTAGATAGCCAGAGTGAATAATGCTACCACTAATGGGTTTGAGTCCTGGTCCGGCGCAAATTTTCATCTGTAGCCAACAGTTGATGTCAGTTGAGATTCACAAAATGCAAATCCGCTTCATAATATTTACCACAACTGTGATCATTAGAGCAATGTCTTTTCCTTTGGACATGCATGCATTAATGTGAACATATGAGCACTGTATAAACACAGACATTCTAAGCATCATTAGTGTATGCATGCCCTGATGTGTTACAATGATGGTAAAAACATTTGTTTTTCTCTTTACAGGAATCATGAAATGTGCAAGCATTAGGCTTGTTCATTCCATGACATATGGAAGTTTTGAATGGTTGTGGAGGTGTGCTCAGAAAGCCAAAATTGTTAAGGTGACAACTTGTGATAAGAGAGAAATGCGGGTTCAAGTGCTGGTCCAACACAAATATTCATGTGTTGCAAGAAGCTGATGCCAATCCAGATTTCCAAAATATGAATCCATTTTGTAGCACTTACAACTTCCAGTAAGGTCTGCAATTGAATTCACAGCCTCTTACATTGGGAACACTGTGTGCACAACAAGCAGTACATGTACGCTTATGGACATCACAGTTTATTCCACCACCAACAGCTGGTGACTACATGAGCAATAGTGGTTTGTTTACCACTGGGACCAGCTTGGATGTTAACATGGCATTGACCAATAACATGAGACTGGAGTGACTTTGATATTACTAACATGTTTCCAAGAGAAGTTTTGTGGTGTAATATACCATGCATGATGTTGGGTACCATCAGGATGTTATATTATAACAAACTGTTTTTACAGACATTAAATGTATTTCTGAAATATAATACTGACTTAATTTGATGGATAATAAGATTTAACATGCCATTATGTAAATTAAAATTGGAAATTTATGAGTTCTACATGGCTGTAGTTATAAATGATAGAAATAAATCTGTAGAATGATAAAGTTTTGTACTGAAATATATTTACATAATAGGTTAGTAAAATGTGTAAAAATGTTATAAAACATTTGGAAAACTGTATCATTTTGTAAACACTCCACAGTATAGTGTGTTTTAATGAACACAATGAATTTTGTACCATATGATCAAAATCGAAAATGGCATTGCCAAAAATGATGTAGAATCACAATCTGTTCACCCCGGGCGAAAACAGATATTTAGATTCATTTAGAAATTTTGTAATCATGGTTTGTTATAAGCAACTCCTCCAATGTGATCATCAGTGTTGACTACTTGTCTGCAGGTACATGACAAGCCATTGCCTAAATAGTATTCTCTATCTGGAAAGGCTCCAGAAGTTTGATGTATAGTATACATCACTGAAATCACATTAACAACTGAATCATTAAAGTCAATCTATAAATCCAGAGTGCACAACACCGTTCTTGTGGAACTTCCTGCCACTAGGTAATTTTAGTGTAGCATTTATGCAACATCAGTTGGGGCCTGAAGCGTTCCTGGCTGTGCATAGTTAATCAACTGTAATCTGGTTTCAGGATATCCAAAAATTACATCCAGCTGTATACAGCAGCCCATCCAGACTGGTTGAAACTCCTAAGTATCCTAGGACACATCACTGATATGGTGAAGTTACCTAAGGAAGTTGTAGAGTGAGCTGTGTTAGATGTTGAACCCAGCATCAGTTCTTGTTCAAATTATGTACCATACAATTGTGAACTTACAATACTGATAACAAGAGCCACAGAGAGATGTGGCTGCTTCAGAATTTACAGTGAGGCATTTCAACCATATGTCTTGACACTGCTAATGAAACAACAGTCAAGCATAATGTCTATCTACTGGTAGTCCTGGTCTTGGTTCTGCACCAAACCTTCCTTGACAGCCCCTGTGCTGCCAATCCCTACAAGTCCCTACCTTGTTTTGGAGACTGTCTTCTACATACTTATGTGAGTGAATATGAATAGCTCAACAGTAAGAGGTAACCATGGCTACAGCCTTGTTGAGCAATGCACTAATGTATGTGGAAATACACACTACTGGCCCTAAATTGTTATGGGCAGTTAGGAAAGCACTCCCAAGTAGTACAATCAGCTATACAAATCAATAGCCTGTGTCTTAGTTTTATTCTTGGTACCAGTGCCTAAACAATGAGACAACAAACGTGTACCATTATTGTAACTGTTACTTACAGTTAACTTTTAAAACTAAGTCATCTACTAAGAACAAATGCATTTGTTACAAGAATCTATGTAAAATCTGTTACACTTTCATCACTATAATCTTCAGTTTAATCCCTCTAATATGCCATAAATTTGACTAATCATGACAGTGTTTTTAAAATATGCCATTGGGTGTATTTGGGCCCTGCCTACCTTCAGAATAAGTTTTAAATGAATACCAAAAATATTTTAATTTTGTAGTACTCCTTTGGTAAAATTCCCAGCAAAGTTCTTGCTTGTAGAATGGCTGTTTCCAGTTAACTTGTGTCTTAAAGAGCAATTATTTATTATGAACATTATTTTCCTTCACTTTGCATTCATAAACTGTGGAGTGCAATGGAAACAATTAGGTATTGACTTAATCTGTGTAATCTAGCACAGGGTCACAAGAATGAACAGTAAATTGTTGGCTTGCTTTCTGCAGCCAACTTCCACTCAGTACAATGAACTGACATCTGCCACCTGTGATCCACAAATTGTATGGTTTTTGGAGACAATGAGTGTATTTAATATTACCCATGCAATGATGCAACTAAAACTGTGTTAACATTGCATTGGACCCTCCTAGTGAACTTGTGTTAGCAAACTGTATATATAACATATGGAGTAAAATGCAGAAACAAGAATTTTACTGGAAACTATTCACTGTTCAGTACTGCCATGGGTGATCGTGACTGCTATTATTACCTAGTAGTTCCACCATCTGAGAAATACCCTAAAATAAAGTAATAGTGTTTGATTTATCTATAATAAACACAGGCAATAAAATCAAGTAAGGCACAAAGGAAGTGAATGTATCAGATAATAATCATTACCAGTACTGATCTTGCTTTTAAAAATTCTAGACTGTATCAGAAAAGACACATACTACCCTAAAATGTCCTGAATACTTCATATGGACCTGCAGCATGAATACTGCTTACAGGAATGCACTCACTGCCCAATTAATGAGATAGAGAGAACACACAAAACCATGAGCGTATATGGTTTCCTGTTAACTTTACAACATGTTTAGTGTATAGATATTTCAATGCAGCACAACTGTGCAACAAATATACTTTTGTCCAGTTGTATTGCAGGTCTGATACTATAATTACTAACAGCACACACTTCAGAAGTGATAGTGCACTGTGAAACTAAGGTAAAAGCCTAGCATCATCTATATAGTTGTAATAAATTCTTTCAGCACCTACTACCAAGTAAAGTTCTGCCAAAAGAAGCACAATTTGAGTGACTCAACCATCACAGTTAATCACCAACTGAGACTCCTCATCCTGTAGGAAAATTGCCAGTATTAGCTCTAAATTATTTGATGCAGATGAAAAAGCATCTCCAATTAGTACATCTAGCATCTGACAACCACTGATCTGTCTCTGTCATTGTACTTCATGAGACAAAAAAAGAACACCATTGTTGCATGAAAAGTGTGGTGCTCTCAATGGGACAAAACAGTACAAAGGCATACTGAGCACCTAACAGCAATCTTCTTTTGTGCATACATGTATAAGACAGGCGACAACAAGGTACAAAGTCACTATAGCCTACTGACAGATGTTTTGAGAAAGGTTTACAGTTCTGCACATCCACAGAGAGAATGAATAATATTCAACACAATGTTCCTGTGTTTGTCAGATAGAAATGACAACAGGAGGCATAGAAAATACCAATAAGATGCTGTCAAGACACAATGGTGACATCTTGTATTGAGGAAACTAGTTAAGGCATGTTAAACACTTTCCACTTTGACTGATAATGCCTGTATTTTAGGAAATGCTGGACTGTTTTTAGTCGTAGAATGTTGAAAGTTTTGAAGAGGACATAGCAGCTGCAAGGACTGAAAAAAAAAAAAACATTTGAAGTAAGTAGAGGATAGTACATTATTCTCTAAACACTAAAAGATGATTATCCAGAAGAAGGAAAGTTTCATAAGAATGGTTATGTATCATGTGTATCCATAAAGACAAATGTCACTGATTCAATTCTCAATTTTATTGTGGTGATGCATACCATACATCAAACTTCAGGGACCTTTCCAGACAGAACATAGGCAATAACTTGGTACGTGCTTGTCTAGGTGCAAACAACACTGATGATGTGGCTACAGTAGTTCAAGAAAAGTTGAGCTTTGCGCCAAATGTGGATGGAAGGTACATCATTTGTAAGAAAGAGAATGTGCATTTTTTGTGGGTACTACAAGAAGAATGGGAGATTGTTCATAGTTGCAGATTTCATTACATACAGTTTCGTTTACCATTAGCACACTGTGTAGACAAATGACATGGAGATATTCTGGTCAACCTTAGGTTGGGTTCAGTACATTTCTGCCTTCTGCATACTAGGTAGGCTACTGCAGGACACCAACATATCTATTTTCTTATTTGTATCTGTTTGAAATAGTTTATATTTTTCAGACTATGTGACATTGTTAAACTGCCTCCACTAAACACTACCATTGTTGAATTTTTAAAGTACATTTATCTGTATAGTAGATAATAACTGAAGTGTTTATTGAGGTCCTTTGGTATCCTGCTTGGGATCCTGTGTGACAGGAAAACACAAATGCATAAACATATACTGTAGAAAGTTATGTTGGCATGGTTCTGAAATGAATGTTTTAATTGTAAAGCATTGTTGTGTGTGAAAATGTTTAATCAAATTATTTTCTCAGTTAGTCATTTCCCTTAGTTCTGTTGCTATATCATGTTGTGCTGTAAAATAAATATGTCGAATAATCTAAACTTACAGAAAACATATGATTTCTGCAAAGTAGGAAGTCTAGAAGTAACATCAATAATAGAAGCAGAATCAGAACCAGGAAATAGTGATGTGGAGTCTGTGTGTTAAGAAGTAGAAGACAATGTGGAAGAACGGGGCACTTTTGGAGGTGTAGTTGAAGGAAGGGAAAATTAAGAAGTCACTTATAAGATGCAAATGCTGGAGAGACCTAAAAACACCAACAAAAAGGGAGTGATATGGTAATCAATGAAGAAACAACCAAGCAGGTGTCAGAAACAGGATATTATGCCTAAATCTAGTGATCTCACAACTATTTTCAGGTTTGTGTCTTCAATTATGTTGACTTCCATATTGTTCATTACACATAAAATAGTGGACAGTACTGTAAAATGCACAAACCAAAAATCAGAGACAGTTCATTTATGGAATGTGACTCATCTTTCTAACAAACATAAGTGATTACCAACATGTGCAACAGAAATGTTTGCTTTGACAGGACACGTTTTAACTATGGGAGAACTAAAACCTGAGAGGGATTCATTTTCTATGTTATGGTTAACAGACCACATGTACCAAAGGAAAATATTTTTACCTTTATTTTTCAGAACTAGGTTTCCTTAACTTCTTTATTGCATCAGATTTGGCAATATGACCACTAGAAAGAAAAGGAGACAAATAGATCAATTTTGTGCACTTAGAGAAATATTTATAACTTTTTGGGCATGCAGTGCTGTGCACACTATCATCCCAGAAGTCATTTGACAGTGGATGAGCAGTTGGTAGTTATTCATGGGAAATGCCAATTCAGGGTCAGTTATACACAGCATAAACACTTAGACTCCATGTGACGATGAATCTTCCTGTTATTTCAAATTGCAGGTATGCATGGGGGAGAATGATCTATGAAAATGAATCAAGGTGTTAGAGCTGTAGTGGACCTTACATCTTAAAAACCTGGATATGATATTGCCACAGACTACTTTTTTATGAGTGTTCCACTTGCACAGGAGCTCTCAAAATGAAGGCTAACTTTGACTGGTACTCTTAGAAAAAAAACTCTCCTAAGCTGCATCCAAACATTTCTTGGAAGACCCACCAGTACCGAGCGACTGCCGTTTCATCCTCAGCATATAGGCATCACTGGATGAGGATATGGAGGAGCATGTGGTCAGCAAACTGCTCTCCCAGGCATTTTCTTTTTTCATGATCAGATCTGCTACTTCCCACTTAATGAGCTCCTCAATTTGCCCCACAAGAGCTGAGAGCTCCCCACTTGCCAAAACCATTTGCCATCAACAATGACGCTTCCAGCTGATCTTATTGTCATCTCCAGAAGCATTTTCCACGGCCCTGGGTAGCACAGCCAACGTTCTCAGACAGCACCCAGTCATTCCTCCAGTGCCTCCCAGGTAGTCCAAGTACGCGCAGTTGATTGCAGTTATTGAAGAAATGGGAAAGGACATCAGGCCAACTTTCGCCAGGAGTAAGAGCTCCACAGAGTGACTGAAGCAAGGAATAGTCCATGCATGAATCCTCATACTTGAATGCCTGATGGAGACTGAAAGGAGTGTGAGATAATGACCCACAGGAATGCCAGATGTTTCATTTGATTCTGTGTTGCACAATTTACTTGAAGACTACATGCACAAAAAGTAATGTATTGAGGGATTTCAATAAAGAATATCAAAATTATTTTGACACAGAAACTTTTCTGTAATTGTTATTCAGCAATGGCACTGAAGTGGATATTTCTTTTATGTTATTTTGCCCACTGTCATTTAATACTTATTTAGTTTTCTCATCAGAAAGTCACAATGTTTCAATTAATAGTTTCATGTGTAATAGGAAAAATACCTAACAATTGTGTGTTACCCTCTGATGGAAACCATTTTACATAAGAAAAGCAATGTGTGATTTGTAGAATCTGTTCCTAATGCAAAAGTTGCATTAAATCACCTAGCCACGATGTTAGCAGATATATTGGACCTACATAATTTGATACTATAATGCAATGCATGCTATAACATATCAGCTGAAGTTCATTACACAAATAACATTATTTTAAGACGTCTCAAGACATGAAGCAGTCTTGTTATCGTCTGACAGTTTATGAGTCCTATGATGATAATTATAAGAATTACAGCTTGTGTGGTTGTAGCATGTAATATAAATGAATATTTATGTTTCTCAGAAGTAGGGAAATATCAAATAGATGCAATTATGTTATGTTTGTCCCCCCAGTTTCATGCAATTTAGTCAGCAAACTGTATGTAAGTGGGAATCACACATGTGTGTATGTGCCACATAAGTGAGATTTGTAAATTCATCTCTTCCTTAGAACTGTGTGACTAAGATTACTTCTTGTGTTTTATAAGGGATTTGGATAGTTGTTGGATCCAGCAAATGTAAAACTACATTATAAGGAGAATTTTAAAATGATACTTTAAGATGAGTGATTTACTGAAATGATTTGACAGTTGGTATCAGCGTTTATCAGTCCTTACTAAGAAAGACTTCTGAGCAAACCAAGGCTCTTCACAAAAATGGCTTCATTATAGGACAGGGCTTTAGTAAACAGAAAAGTATATTGCTTTCTTAATAGAACAATTCATCTTAACTGTCAGTCATTTAACTGTTGAGAATAAAACTAAGTTCCAGTATCAATTTGTTAAGAAAAAAATGCACATGTTAAATGTTCCAATGCCAAATATATGACACTTTTATTACTACAGCCTTTAATTTAATGCTGTAATATGCCAGAAACTTGTCTGATGATAACCATCTAATTAACATAGGGTATATTATGCCCCATAACCATCAGTATACTTTTAGGTGAGTTTTGGAAATCCTCTTGCTGTGTAGTAGTATTTTGGTAAGTATTTGTCCTCCATGTTGACCCAAAAGCTGTTTCTTACTATTTGGCAATTTATAGTACATGCTTTACAAATCATTCTGGTTAAAGGATTCATAAATAATGTAAAATGTCTGCATTAACTACTCATTCTGGATCAGGGAGGGATCCCGCCTAGGTCATCCAGAAAAGCTTTCCTAGCTCAACAGGGAAAGTGGGTGTATCGGGTCCTTACAACATACTTTATGTCAGTAAATAATCAGCAATATTATGACTTGTCAATATTATTTCTACACAAACAAAAAATAAAAAAGAATGTACAGTCAAGTAGCCGCTTATTTCTTGTAGTATGTAGAATGTTTTGCTGGGATAACATCTTTAAATACTATTTAAAAAACTGCTATGTATATTTTCAGTGGGATACCATACACGCTGAAGCCTGTTGTGACAAACTGCAGGTTTTAAAAGTCAAACTGAAGGCATCTCTTTTGGAAAAGTCTCAATACCTGCAGGAATAATGTGACTAATCTTGTATTATAGGTGTCTTAAGTAAAATAAATAGAATGGTACACAATATGGCTCATATAACAATATCTCAAGCCTACTTGTGTTTTGTTAATGTTAAGTGACTTAACAATACAGGCAGCAGTACCGCAGGTGCAGCCTCAATGCCTGGATATTTTATGAGAGGTCAGACAAAAATGTGGGTCCTGAAGATGGACAGCAGCCTTTTCAATTGTTGCAGGAGCAGCAGTGTGGATGATTTTTCTGGCCTTGTAAAACCAGCCAATATGGTCAAAAGGCTGTGAACAGATGAAAGCAAGGGAAAACTACAGCCATAATTTTCTCTCAGTGCATGCGCTCTATTTTATGGTTAAAAGATGGTACTCTCTTTGGTAAAGTATTCCATAGATAACACAGGCC
Source organism: Schistocerca americana (assembly GCF_021461395.2). NCBI lineage: Eukaryota > Metazoa > Arthropoda > Insecta > Orthoptera > Acrididae > Schistocerca > Schistocerca americana. The sequence goes on from NC_060130.1 coordinate 510,811,514, forward strand.
CCCATTTGGATCTCCAGATGTGGACTATTCAGAAGAATGCAATCATCAAGAGAAACAAAACTGTGTGAGTTTTTAGAACATAATGACTGTTTTCTGCTTACTTAATGCTAAATTTATATGATATATTATGTAAATTACATATCACTAGCCAGAAAATGTTACACCAAAACCCAGAGTTACACCAAGGCAGAAACAAATAACAAGAAAGAGAGGTAAAACTGCTATTCTCATCCTATGTGCCTACAAGAATCCGCTGCAAGAAGTGGTCAAAAAATCCATGGAAGCTAAGTAAGCTAAAGAGAACAGAGCACAGATCAGGCTGCTTGCTTGAGAAGAGAAGAAGAAAGTGAAAGTAAAAGTGGAAGATCTTCAATCAAGGAAAACAAAAAAAAAGAAAAAAAGAAAAATAAACTGACTCTACAGAAAATGAAACATCCAAAGATGGCGAAGATAGAATGTCTCATATACTGTGAGGAATTATATTATTCTTCAACCACGGATTTGATTGCATGTCAGAAGTGCTCACAGTGGGTTCATAGCTTATCCCATCTGGGCTGCCTATTACTGCTAGTACCATGTTTAGAATGTTCTAATGGAATGCAACTCTCAAAGAGCATCAGAAATGTGTTAAGGAAAGCATTATATTTATCATCTATGTTATTTGCACTATAAACATTCAGCCACTCTTGTTCCTTGACAAGATTTAAAAAACTCTGTATTGTTGTTGGATTAAGTTTCCTACACAGTTTGTAATTAAATATGACATTTGTTTGAGTAGTAAAGCCTTTTAGAGTCAAAATTTGTGCATCATGTTCTGAAAGGCCATTCACCCTTATACTAACAGAATGCCCATCTTGTAATGAAGAATGAATAAAAATATTGTCTATGGCTGTGCTACTGTTCCCCTGCACCCTAGTTGGAAAAAACACTGTCTGCATCAGATCATATGAATTTATGATATCTACCAACATCCTTTTTCTTGGACCATCATATACAAAATTTATATTGAAGTCATCACATATAACTAATTTCTGGTACCTCCTACAAAGTGAATCAAGAACCTTCATTAGCTTGACCAGAAATGCTCTGAAGTCAGAGTTACGGGACCTATAAAGAACAGCAATTAGAAGTTTAGTTTCACTAAATTCAACTGACCCTGCACAACATTTAAATATCTGCTTAGTGCAGTGCCGTGGTATGTCTATGGACTCAAAAGGAATATTGTTTTTCATGTACATAGCCACTCCCCCACCCCGTAAGGAACTCAATGAAAAATAGCCAGCTAATCTGTATCCTAGTAAAGGAAGCCTCTGAATTATCATATTATTTAAGTGGTGCTCTGATATACCAATAATTACAGAGTCAACATCTATAAACAGTTCACTAACTTTATCTCTAATACCACTTATACTTTGATTAAATACGCTAATTCCTTCTCTATTTGGAAACATTACATCCTCTGAAGGTGAGCCCCTGGTTAGAGGGACTTCCTTTAAGCAGGTATACCTATCAGCTGACTTCAATCTAAAAAAGGTGCAGCTCTAACACCAACTACTAGTGAAATTTTTCCGTGAGTGACCCCACCACCACCCACTACACTGTCACCTATAAGCTTTCCCAGCCTCCCCTTCCCATACCTATTTGAGGTGCAGGACATGCTAGTGAAACCTGATCTACTGATAGACTCAACTGGCACCACAGAGATGTGACCCATGCCCTCTGCCATCAGCACCCTACTGAGCCCCATGTTAATGCACCTAACAGCCGCATTAAGATGAGGCTGATCATGACACTGAAACAGTTGCACGAAATGTGCATTAGTACCACCAGTTTGAGTAGCTATCTTCCTACCAGGTCACCACCTACATCATATTCCCCGTCCCTATCAAGACTGTTCCCTGCTCCACCATTACTACCTGATCATCCTTTGTAAAAATCCCACATAACTCTCCTGTGCTGTCAGTCATGTGAGCCAACCCTGCACTAGGCTTCACAATGCTAGTGACCTAGTACTCACTCCCCAACACTTACTGCAACTGCTGACCCACACCTCTAACATGCGAACTACCTGGCAGCAGAACCTTCTTCTTTCTGTAAGGCTTTGCAACTAACCTAGGCCTCCTAACTGCTGGGGATTGCTGCATGTTCCCTCCATCTACAGCTCCATGAGGCTCCTGTCCACTCAACTCTGACAGTTGGTCAAATCTATTGCATTTAAGCAAAACATAGCTGTCGGAATACCTCCTCTTCCTAGCTGCCTTCTTGCCAACTTCCAGTTCCCATTCCCCACCACCCTTCATCCTCATCAAGCTCCTTTGCATGTTGTAACAGCACCTGAAGGGCACAGATCTTATGATCCTGCTCCTCTGTCAACTTATTTCTACTACAGATTCTGCATTCCCAGGAGAAGATCTCACTAGAATGCCCACTGGCTTCCCAACTGCATTCCCCCCAGTGAAAATACTTTGAACAAATCCCACACTGTAACCTACTACTCACAAACCTGTGACATAGCCCACACTTCTCGCTCATGGATATAATTTTACACTTACTGAAAAAAAAAAAACTATACGTCTACATTACCAGATTTCAGTTACACCAGTAGAACTGTTTATAGAACTAACAATAGCGGTCTCAAAATTCTCTGTCTACTAAGAAAGCAACTCCTTGTACTAATACCACTACACCACAATTAATACCAATACCTACAAAACTTCACAAAATTGTTAGCTAAAACCAAACTTCTAATGGCCACTGGCACACTCAACAAAGTTAATTAAAACACTGAATGAAATTTTACTGAAATATTTCACTAGAAACAATAAGAAACATCAGCTGAAAACTAAAGCACGAAATTTAGTAAAAGACTTCAAAGCACAGAAAACTCCAAAAAACACAGCGAGTGAATGTTTCTGAAAGCTTATTAAATCATTATTTCGCTACAAACAGCATGAAACACTGCTGAAAAGTATTAAATTTAATAAGTGTATAACAGTGCACAAATACGTTTGTCAACACTTAGCTTTATAACTGCTACAGCTGCACTGCATGCCGCAAAATGTAAACACACTACTGACGCATGAGGCTTAGACAAACGGTGTAAGCACACTCATGAATAACAGACCACTCGAGTCAATAACGCAGGAAGTAAGACTGAGATTAATGAAAATCCACTAATAAGTCACTATTACAGCAAATATTAACACAAATAAACTTTAAATAAGTAACTGAAAACTAAAACTCTATAAAATATTGATGAGCAATTTCTACAGCTGTCCAGCACACATGATGTCACACCAAAGCATCTAGTATACTTCAGTATGTCATTCTTTTGAATCCTGGAAACTCTCTAGGCAAGTATGTGCCAGAGGCAGAGTTCCAGGATGGTAATCAGGCCATGCTGGGGTCAGTCAGCCCTGGTCAGTGACCCACGTGCTAAGTGGAACACTACCTTTTCCATGTCATGGACTTCTGTGTGACAAAACCAGGTCATACATCAGGAGGTACTAAAGCTCCTATCAATTGTCAGTTATGTCTGCCTGCCACTGCCTCTATTGCAGGTTACTTAGTGTTGCAGGCAAATGTTACCACCACAGCAAATTCAGCAGGGAGAAGCAATATTTAAGTCTTCCCATACAGCCTGATGGCATTTGAAGAGCTGGGAAGTTATGTGACGCTGGATCTGTGCTGCTCAGCACCATGCTGATGATACACAAATATCAACTACGATTGGGACACATCTGGTGCCTGCTATGTAAGCATCTGGTTAACAATGAAGACCCATACTTTGCCATTGTACCAAGAGGAGGTATGAGATTCCATCTGATTCTATTCACTCCAGGGTATCAGCAGAAGACCTCTATACTCTTGGCTCTGAAGTGTGATACAGTCTGTCAGTCTTGCAGTAACTGCCATCACCCACACTAACTGCCATCATCCACACTTTCCCCAACTGGGGTATCTGAAAGTCTGACAAAACAGCAGAAGCAGGATGGGCAATCAGCAGCAGGAACTGATGTAGTTCTATAATCATATTGCCTGCCATCATTACATGCAGTTCCATGCCAGTGATTGTAAACAGGCACCAAGGAGGAAGTAATTATAATTTTCATTGCACCTTCTTTGGTTGCTCAAATCCTTCCTCACCAGAGAACCACAGCACACAACTAGCCATCCTGAAAATCTCATTATAACCAATGGTGCAGCAGCCAGCCATCCCTGGCACAAATATAATTGGTGTCAGAAGTGCTATGTGTGTGTGTGTGTGTGTGTGTGTGTGTGTGTGTGTGTGTGTGTGTGTGTGTGTGCATGTGAATACATGTTTTCAACAGTCCTTTCCTCTTATTTTGTATTTCATTTATTCATTTACTGTACACTTGCACTGGTAGTATGTTGACAATATGGATAAACAACTTCCTGCTCAAGAGGATGTTCAGCATTTTGGAGATCAAGTCGCTCAGTTATAGATTTAGTAAGGGGAACTAAGCGAGGAGAAAAGGGAACAGTCTCTAACACCACAGCATTGGTTAGCCCATTTCCATGAATGTAAGGGGAGGCTCTCTTTGTGTTCTTAGATAATAAAGAGACAGTTGCTGGGTTTGGGAATTGTAATGAGGAACATTTACCAAGTGCAGCCAAACTGAAACTAACAAGAGATGATAGGACATATATTATGTGCCACTATAAATTAAGGACCATTGTCATTTAATGAATTACAGGAAGTGCTACTGGAGAGAAACTGGAGGAAAAATGTGTTGAGATACCACCACATGCACCTTAACAGATTGTTTCAAAAGCAAAGAGAACCATATTGTCAGGATGTAGTACCCCACAGCACATAAGTAATTAAGAACCATCGCAGTTATCACCTTGAGCTTCTGATAACCCTTCATTGTTAGGCCCAATGTTCCCAAGCTGTCACATCCTATACGTAAAGAAAATGTCAGAAAATGACATTCAGCTATAACAACCAGTTCTTCTATGAAAGATATTTTAGAAAAAAAGAAGAAAGAAAAGCAGTAATGAGCAGATGAAAGACAGTGAAAAGATTTTATGTTCCACTAGAGTTAGAAAAGATGTGAAGAACTTTCAAGTATTTGGAGAAGATGGCATTACAATGAAGGTTCAAGAAAAGGTCATACCACACATGAAGAAGAAGGTCAGTAAAGGAGCTGTGATGGAGAATGAGTATTATTGCCTAATTTGTGAAAAATGTATGAAGATTCTCCCATTGCAGGTTGGTTAAAATGCTACAAATGTAAGAGACTTTATCTGTGATGATTAGTCTATGTCTGTGGTTACCACACACACCATTCATAGGTATCCCACAATCTATGTGGTAATCCCAGACATTAAGGTACTGTCTTTTTGTTAACATTTGATTTTTGTTGAAAATTTATTTAAATTGATTTCGTGAACATAAGCTTGATTTATTTAAGTAAAGTTTCAGTAATAAAAAGTATTCATAACTTTATTTGGCTTTGTTTTCTTTCAGTGCTCTCTCAGATGATCTCAATTACCCCACTCTCCCCTAACTATTCCATACAAGTTCAGAAACAAATACTATGCTCATAAGCACATTAGCTCTGAAATGAGCTTATTTAAAACCAGTTTTAGCTTATGAAAGAGTTAAAGATCTAGTAAAATATTTTTTTCAGAGACCAAGTAATTTCACAGGCCTAACCAATAGTGGGGCTATAATTGAAAGTAATCTCAATAGATAGATATGGCCAACTCCCTCTATACCCTAGAAGAATTGTATTTTACAAGTTGCTGGTGTACTTAATGTAGGTTAAATATTTATGTGTATCTATTACTAAACTACTAAATATACTTATATCACATAAACTCATCAAAATGCTATCATATTTAAATATGAATATTTTTGAATACCATGCAAAATACATCAGATTGCATTATTATCACAGACAGCACAGTATTCCTCAAAAAGACTCATATATGATGTAAATGACTAAATTAATCTTCTATTTGGAGTGAGGCAATTAAAGAATACTAATGTGGTGTACCTGAGATTTTCAATTGAAAGTGGAAAAGCTTTCTTGTGCAAAATTTCATGCCCAAAGCTATTGGGATATTGTAGCTGCCATGTGTATGCACGTCATAAATCTCTTAATAATCTTATGTTTTCTCTCCATGGTCAACCAGCTTTAGTACAGAAGGTGAGAAATTAAATAAAAGTGTAAAACCTAGTGCCTAGACTGCAAAAATATGCATCACATCGTGCAATATGGTTAACAATTTCTTCACTGCATAGTATTTGATATCTTATGTGTCTTTCATGAAATTCATCCACTGGCTGAAAAATAATGATGATATCTATTTTTAGAAGCAATATACCAAAATGACTGAACTCTGAACTTTTATATTTGATATTCTGAGTATCTGCTAATGTGCCAACCATTATAGCAATCTACACTAACAGCATATTTTATCACAGCACATCTGCTACAATGTAATGTGACATCTTCAAATTTTACCAAATTGAGGTGTAATACAAATACCGGTACTATACTTATCACAATGTAGGTCATTAAAAGATCAGATCTCTTCTCCCACACAGCTGCTATTTGTAATATCACTAATGATTTTAGTAATACTCTAATTACCGACTGGAGACAGATGGTGTCTTAGTAATGTGCTGGGTCATCCTTTATTGTGAAGATGGAGGTGCCATTTGGACGGATTCCACAAGGCGGTGGAGGTTAATGGAGAATCACTTCACTTCACAGCAAATGGTCTTGGAGAGCCAAGGTATGAACATATCTGCTAGCAGGATCCCAGAAACACTTGAAATGACATAAGTTGTGTGACCTCCGGTCCAGGCAGAGTTTTCATCTGTGCCATCTGAAACAGTTCAGGAAGAAAATGAGTGGTGAATTCCCCAACATGTAGCTATACTGAAGCAAATGAGTGAACATAAATTGTCAGTAAATATGTGCATTATCTGCAAGTGAGTGATGATAGCAACCATACCAAGCCTCCCCTTTCATCTTGTCTAAGCATTATACTAATTATATTACCTGTGCTTGTGTAAACAGTCTCCAGTTGCAAAATGATTTCAGACATGTTTTGGAAAGATGTACTGCGTATTATGCAAATTAAGTTTTACCGTTCTCCTGGCTTCAGGGTTTGACGCACCTACACCAATATTTGTGCCTTGTGCCAAGCATATATACTCATGTGGTGTTGTAGCATCTGTGCCGGGTGATATAAAGATGGTTCTGAACTATACAGCTGTTCAGAAATAGACTGCACGGTTTACGGAAGCAGTGAGGGACATGGATATTTTATGCAAACTTAGGACCTTACAGCTAATAACAGATACAGTAGTTTGCTGAGAACTTAGTGCCTTAAAGACTTTGCAAAAAGCATGCCTTCTTCAGCTGGCATCAATTACATGGCCATGATCAGATACAGTGAGATCTCGTGATTTGCCATTTGTGTGTCACTCATACAACTAACACATGATATGGAAACACTGACTTGTAATCCATGCTTAATTAATTCCCATGGCTACAAGAATAGTATCCATTGAACATGACATCCATGATTAATTCAGTTACTGATCAGTGTAATCAGAACTATATAGGCACTATCTTTATTTATGTTACATTACATCCAAATTATTCGCATAAACTGAATCTATTTTATTGTCATAAAGATATTTGATATTCCTCTCAATTTACATTGATCATACTGAATGAGTGCTGTAACAACAGTCAAATTGCTTCAAGAACTAGAAGACTTGACCAAAAGAAGACTGACGGGACTGCTATTAGGCTCATACACAATGTACATGAGCTGGGATATATTCAATAATTATATAATTACACCATCTGCAAATGCTGACGTTACAATTTAATAACAAAAGCAAAAAACAGGAGAAATGTTAGTTTACAACAGTTTCTTTCAGGCACTATGGAAAGCAAATTTGTCAGTTTCCAATAAAACAAGGATACTATAGAGTACATACATTAGTTACTACTGAATACTCTCTTTTGTAGCAAAACAATATTTTAAATTAATGTCACGAAACCAGGCGCACTTTAGAGCAACACTGTGAATTACTGTTTTATAACAACTAAAATTTCATCATTGTCATTGACTTTGAGCTATTTTTAAATTGAGTCAGACAGCAAAACTGATAACAATACAGTTACAGAACAAATCTGCTACATAAAAAGGCCTATACTTATTTCACACTATAATGATCATATAAATAAACCTTATACTGACTGAATAAAAAAGTTGAGTAAAATATACTGTATATTCCTTTTAACATCACTCCAAAAGCAATGAATAGGATCTCTGGTATCAGGCTAATACCCTTAGATCTGTAGACATTTCATTAAATAACTAAAAAATTGGAAAATTGTAGATAGAATAATGATATTATTATGAAAGGATTGAGTGCTAGTTACCGTATAGTGGAGATGTTGGGTTGCAGACAGACGCAGTAAAATGACTGTTAGAGAATTAAGCTTTTGGCTAAAAGGCTTTCTTGTGAAAAAGACAATATGCACATACATTCGCACAAGCACAACTCACACACATACGTGACCACTCTCTGTGGCCACTGAGAACAGACTGTGAGCAACAGCATACAATGGGAGAAGCAGCTAGGTGGTGGGGTAAGGACAAGGCTGGGCTCAGGAGGGGGAGGGACAGCTGGGTAGGGGTGGGGGACAGTGAGGTGCAACTTGTCTGAGCGTACAGGGACGTGGTGGGGAGAGCGTAGGACAGGTATGTACAGATGGCAAGGTAGACCGTGGGTGGGAGAGGGGGGAGATATTGAACGGAAATAGACAGAAGTAAAAGACTGTGGGTGCATTGGTGGAAGAACAGACTTGGATGTTTAGTGCTGGAGTGGGAACAGGAAATAGGATACATGTTTGAAGGACAGTGACTATTGAAGGTTGACGCCAGGAGGATTGCAGGAATGTGGGTCACATTCTAAGGAGAGTTCCTACCTGTCCAATTCAGAAAAGTTGGTGTCAGTAGAAAGGCTCCAGATGGTGCAGACTGCGAAGCAGTCTTTGAAGTGAAGAACATTGTGTTAGGCAGCATGCTCAGCATCTGGGAGGTCCAGCTGCTTCTTGGCTGTAGTTTGTTGGTGGCAATTCAAGCAGATGGACAGCTTGTTGGTTGTCATGCCCAATGCAGAATGCAGCTCAGTGGTTACAGCTTAGCCTGTAGACTATATGCCTGCTTTCACAGGTAGCCCTGCCTTTGGTTGGATATTTTATGCTGTTGACTGATATGAAGTAGATAGTGATGGGTGGGCGTGTGGGACAGGTTTTTGCATCTAGGTCTTTTATGGGAATATCGTCCGCCCCAGTAGCTGAGTGGTCAGCGTGACGGATTGCCGTCCTCTGGGCCCGGGTTCGATTCCCGGCTGGGTCGGAGATTTTCTCCGCTCAGGGACTGGGTGTTGTGTTGTGTTCATCATCATTTCATCCCCATCCGGCGTGCAGGTCGCCCAATGTGGCGCCGAATGTAATAAGACCTGCGATATGGCGGCCGGACCTGCCCCGCGAGGGGCCTCCCGGCCAATGACGCCAAACGCTCATTTCCATTTCCATGGGAATATCAAACATGAGGCAAGAGGTTCGGAGCCGAGCTGGAGTAGGCATGGACGACGATATTGTGTTGGTTCACTGGGCAGTGGCATACCAATGTGGGAGGTGTGAGAAGGAGAGTGGGTAGGATATTTCTCATTTCAGGACATGAAAAGAGGTAGGTGAAAACATGGATTAGAATGTCCTTCAGTTGCTCTACCTCCTGGGTGGTACTGGGTCACGAGGGAAATGCTCATTTTTGGCCAAATGGTGGGACTTCAGGAGGTGGTGAGTGCCTGGAAAGATAAGGCATGGGAAATCTGTTTCTGTACAAGGCTGAGAGGTTGGTCTATGAAGGTCTCAGTGAGACCTTCAGTATATTTTGAGAGGGATTGTTTGTCACTGCAGATGTGATGGCCACCAGTGGCTAGGCTGTCTGGAAGGGACTTCTTGATATGGAATGGGTGCCAGCTGCCGAAGTGGAGATATTACTACTGGTTGGTAGCTTTGACAGTGACAGATGTTCTGATGTAGTCATCTTTGAGGTGGAGGGCAACATCATAGAAGGTGGCTTGTTGGGTTGACGAGGATAAGATGAAACGAATGGGGCAGAAGGAGTTGAGGTTCTGGATGAATGTGGATATGGTATCATCCACCTTGATCCAGGTAACGAAATGTCATCAATGAACCTCTGGCGTGCCACAGGGGAGTGTTATGGGACCATTGCTTTTCACAATATATATAAATGACCTAGTAAATAGTGTCGGAAGTTCCATGCGGCTTTTCGCGGATGATGCTGTAGTATACAGAGAAGTTGCAGCATTAGAAAATTGTAGCGAAATGCAGGAAGATCTGCAGCGGATAGGCACTTGGTGCAGGGAATGGCAACTGTCCCTTAACATAGACAAATGTAATGTATTGCGAATACATAGAAAGAAGGATCCTTTATTGTATGATTATATGATAGCGGAATAAACACTGGTAGCAGTTACTTCCGTAAAATATCTGGGAGTATGCGTGCGGAACGATTTGAAGAGGAATGATCATATAAAATTAATTGTTGGTAAGGCAGGTACCAGGTTGAGATTCACTGGGAGAGTGCTTAGAAAATGCAGTCCATCAACAAAGGAGGTGGCTTACAAAACACTTGTTCGACCTATACTTGAGTATTGCTCATCAGTGTGGGATCCGTACCAGATCGGTTTGACGGAGGAGATAGAGAAGATCCAAAGAAGAGCGGCGTGTTTCGTCACAGGGTTATTTGGTAACCGTGATAGCGTTACAGAGATGTTTAATAAACTCAAGTGGCAGACTCTGCAAGAGAGGCGCTCTGCATCGCGGTGTAGCTTGCTCGCCAGGTTTCGAGAGGGTGCATTTCTGGATGAGGTATCGAATATATTGCTTCCCCCTACTTATACCTCCCGAGGAGATCACGAATGTAAAATTAGAGAGATTCGAGCGTGGACGGAGGCTTTCAGACAGTCGTTCTTCCCGCGAACCATACGCGACTGGAACAGGAAAGGGAGGTAATGACAGTGGCACGTAAAGTGCCCTCCGCCACACACCGTTGGGTGGCTTGCGGAGTATAAATGTAAATGTAGATGTAGATGTAGAACCAAATGAGAGGTGTTGATATTCTGGGTGTTTAGGAAGCATTCCTCTAGATGGCCCATGAGTAGATTGGCACAGGATCATGCCATGCAGCAACCAACCTTCAGGCTATTGCCCACAACTTACCCTCCTATATAAAAGATACTAATTATTTCTTCAACCGACTCTCCTCAGTACCTGTTTCTCTATCACACAGTGCACTGCTTGACACTGCCGATGCCACCTGCCTTTACACTAACATCCATAATGCCCAAGACCTTGCTGCTACTATCTCAGTGCCTAACAGATTATAAACCTACAATCTTCTTCATATTCACGATGACCAACTATATCCTCATCAACAATTACTTCATCTTTGAAGGCATCTCCTTAAAACAAGTCCATGTTACAGCGATGGGCACGTGCATGGCACCATCCTATGCTAACCTATTCATGGGCCATCTAGAGGAATCCTTACTAACACCCAGAATTCCAAACTCCTCACCTCATTCTGATTCATTGATGACATCTTCATTATCTGGATCAAGGCTGAGAATACCCCATCCATACTCCTCCAGGACCTCAACACCTTCTCCCTCATCTGCTTCACCTGACCCTCCTCAAACCAACAAGCTACCTTCCTCAATGTTGACATCCACCTCAAAGATGGCTACATCAGCACATCTGTCCATATCAAAGCTACCAACCACCAGCAATACCTCCACTTTGACAGCTGCCATCCATTCCATACCCAGAAGCCCCTTCCACACAGCATAGGCACTCATGGCCACTGCATCTGTAGTGAGAAGCAGTCCCTCTCAAAATATACCAGCTGTCCCATAGAGGCCTTCACAGACCAAAATTACTCTCCCAATCTTGTACAGAAACAGATTTCCCATGCCTTATCTCTCCAATCACCCACCACCTTCCCAAGTTCCACCATCCATCCACAAAGGAGCATTCCCTCATGACTCAGAACCACCCAGGACTGGAGCAACTGAATGACATTCTAATCCAGGGTTTCATCTACCTCTTTCAGCGTCATGAAATGAGAGATGTTCTAACCATTATCCTTTCCACACCTCCCACAACAGTATTCCACTGCCCACTGAACCTACAGAACATCCTCATCCATCCCTACTCCACTAGAGCTCCCTACCCCAAGCGGTTCATATCCATATGGCTCATATCCATATAAAAGACCTAGATGAATGACCTATCCAATATATCCTCCTACCAGCACCTACTCCATTCTGGTCACAAACATCATGTATCCCATAAAAGGCAGGGCTAGCTGTGAAAGCCGTCATGTGATCTAGAAGCAAAGCTGCAACCACTGTGCTGTGTGCTCTGTGGACATGACAACCAACAATCTGTGTCTACATGAATGGTCACTTACAATCTTTGCCCAGAAAAAAGCTGTACCACCTGGTTGATGAATATACTGCCCAACACAGTGCTCTTCACTTCAATGACTGCTTCACAGCCTGCACTATCTGGATCCTAACACCACCAGATTTTCTGAACTGCACATGCTGGAGCTCTCCCTGCAATATACAGTATCATGTGTTCCCATAATCCCCTTGGCCTCAACCTTCATTAGTACCTGCCCTGCACAACCCTATTCCATTCCCTGTTCCCACTCCAACACTACACAGCCTTCAGTTCTACGAACGGACCCACAGTCTTTTAACTTCTCTCCATTTCCACTTCCTCGCTCACTCTCAGCCTCTGTCTAACCATCTGTCTGCACCTCACTGTCAACCCCCTCCCCACCACGTCCCAGTATGCTCACACAAGCAGTACTTTACTGTCCACAACCTGACCCTAGCCTCCCACTTACAACCACCACTTGCTTCTCCCATCATGAGCTGTTGCTCACAGTTGGTATGTGTGTGTGTGTGTGTCTGTGTGTGTGTGTGTGTGTGTGTGTGTGTGTGTGTGTGTGTGTGTGTGTGTGTGTGTGGGTGGGTGGGTGGGTGGGTGGGTGTGTTTTGTCTATTTCTGATTGGCCAAGAGCTTACTCGTTTAGTTGTCTTTTTGTTGTACCTGTCTGTGACTCAACATCTCCACTATAAGGTTAGTAGAAGTCTATCCTTTCTATTAAATTGCCATTAAATAACTGGGACACAGTTTGGAACAAAATGATATGTTGTCAGTGTTCCTGATGACATTATTAATGCACATTGTGATGCTTTGTGTAAATAAATGAGGAAACAAATACTGCAAAAATTTAAGAAAATATGGTTTCCGTGACAGTAAAAAAGTTATCATATTTGTTATACTTTAAAAATACTGGCATACAGATTAACTTTACTCACAGAAACTAGATGAAAATATATACTCAAATATCCTTCTCTCCCAGTTAGCTCACAGTTTATGACGAAATAAGGTGACGTCCCACATAATATCTGTTGCAGATTTAACAGTACCATCATTACAATCAGTAGTAATGTCACAAAACTCCTTCTCTGAGATACTGCTCTCCATTTCTGTATTCCATAGAAGACCTGAAAGTAAATATATTTCACAAAAATAGAAAAATTAACCTTTGGAAGAAAACTTTCAGAGCAGGATTCTTTCAATTCTAAAATATTTTTATCCAGCTAGTCAAGTGGCAATATTCATGTTATATGTGGAGAAGTCTAATGTAAGTGGATAGATAAAAAATGGACTCACCAAGTGGCAGCAGGAGAGCAGACGCACGTAAAGGTCAACAAACTTTGCAAGCTTTGAGAACCAGTGGCTCTCTCTTCTGGCAGAAAGGTTGAAGAGGGATGAAGAAAAAGGACTGGATAGGTTTAGAAAATGTAGAGATTTTGTAAAAGTTGCTCAGAACATCGGTTTTGGGAGAGACTTATTGGACTGCGCTAAATGAGATTTGAAAACCTAAGAGCTTGGAGGTGGAAGGCAGGGTAATAAGCAAGACAGAGATTACTGACAAAACAATGTGCAGCTGTTAATAAGACTGGAAAGATAAGTGCATTATACATGCTGCAGATGAGGGTCAGGGAAAAATAAACAGGTCACAAAATAAAAGATATAGAAAACTAAAAGGGAGTGAAGAAATCAATAGTTAGTGACAAGAAAAAGTAAGGCCAAGTGGGTAGCAAGAACCAAGGGCATGTTGCAATGCCAGTTTCCACCTGTGGAGTTCTGTAAAGCTAGTGTCTGGGTTAAGAATCCAGTTTGCATGTGCGGTGAAACAGGCTCTGATGTCAAAATTGGGAACAGTTACAGAGGTAGAAGCCATAGGGTAGAGAAATGGGTGCAGAAGGTGCATCGGCTCTGACCAGGATATTGCGAAGATTTGTGGAAAGGTCAAAATAGGCTATTCTAGGTGTGGTGAGCAAAACTTCAGGCTGAATGGACCTTCTCTCAGGGCATGATTTTAGGTTCAAATGGCTCTGAGCACTATGGGACTTAACATCAATGGTCATCAGTCCCCTAGAACTTAGAACTACTTAAACCTAACTAACCTAAGGACATCACACAACACCCAGCCATCAGGAGGCAGAGAAAATCCCTGACCCTGCCGGGAATCGAACCCGGGAACCCGGGCGTGGGAAGCGAGAACGCTACCGCACGACCAAGAGATGCGGGCATGATTTTAGGAATTCATAGCCTTGTCAAAGTGGCTGATTAATTCCAGGGTTGCCGCAAGTATCCCCAAGTGAAATTCCCTTATATTTCCTATTTACAGACGATTTTAGCATTTTTCTCTCACAGATTTTGAGATGTCAAGTGTAAGTAAAGATGGAAGTTGACAATCCATCTTTGCAGCTATGGTACAAGAAGCGATAGTGCCAAATGCGGAAATATCCAAATAAAACTTGCAAGCAGACGGTGTTTCCTAATTTCCACAAAAATTTTAAGTACTAACATCAACATCTTTTGTAATGAACTGTTTTTAGATGGAGAAAGAAAGCCAAATGGTACAGCCTATGTGTTTCATAAAGACCGCTGATCTGGTGATAAAAATATGCATTTCCAAGGCAGATTTAAAATACCATTACTGATCTCAGAAATAACCTCAGAAAAAAGTAGGTCCCTTGAAAGAAGTGTATAAGTGGGGAAGAGTTGTGTAAACCAATAATATAGGTGACTGCCAATAAAACTCTGGTTCTACTATGTTATTATTATCGGTTATTACCACTATGTTACATCTATTACTTTAGAGGTATTATGTGATTTTTCTTTTGAGAAACGTACAAACTGCCAGCGACTGACATAACTTTCTTCTTCTTATCTCCCATACTTTTTAATATAGGCTATAAACCACTTCTGAAGTGCCAAAATGTACTAGAATAAATAAAATGTCTATAAAACACCACACTTTGCGACATACTTGCGGTGAGAGAGTCGCAATTTCTGAATCCATTGCCCGTGGCCTCAGGCCTGCTGAGGAGCACTGCAGTCCTGGGTCCTCGAACAAACCACGAAAATCCGCTGCATTACGCCACACACAAACAGACGAGGCCTGCGGGCAGGTCAGTGAGATCTGATCTGATGAGCAGGACAAGGACATTAGTGGGAAACTTAGGGCTTCAGATCGGCAGGCCTGATCTGTTAGAGACACCCGTAGAAATAGCCTGCCGTTTAGGCCTGTCACAGAAATCTACTACTGTGGCCAACTATTCACGAGCCACAGAACGCATGTTGGTGAAATGGGACCGCAATGATCAATCCATGCAACAGATAACTTATGAAAATACTCTGAGAATCAGTAATAATGAGGATATGTAGGAACTCACTGTACATATTATTGATGATCCGCAGACATGCACAGTCATACTCTCACAACTAAATTTTTAGCCATAGCCTCTATCAGAAACGAGTTCATACACATAATCACTCAGACACGACTCATGCACACATGACTGCCGTCTCTGGCCACAGCATCTGCAGTCTCTGACAATCAGATCCAAACAAACCACTCCTCGCACCTCCCTGCCTCTTGTCTGCAGCTGCTAGGCTAATGACGACAAGTGGTCACAGCACTGACTGCAAGCCGAGGGCAGTAGTAGGGAGGGCAGAAGCAATAGTAATGAGGGAGTAGGGAAGCGGCACACGTGCTCAGCTGCATCTCAGTAAACCAACCATTTCATCCACTAAGACAAAAACGAGATATTTCCACAGTTTTTTTTTTCAAAATTTCGCTTATATCACTGACATGTTTGAAATTCCCTGATTTCCAGAACCTGTGGTCAACCTGAATGCACTCAAGACCAGGATAATGAGTGACAAGAGGTGTATTTCTAGTCCTTTTTCGGTGTATTTCTGTAAGGAGTCGGCATCTAGACAAATACATTTGCCTCAGATGCCAAGTCTGTACGGAAGGGAACATCTGACATGTGAAGGATGTAAGACTTGCCCTATGCGCCTTCCTAACACCACTTATACTATCCCTGTAAATGGGAAAACATACAGTATCCAAAGGGAGAGCCCCCTAAGAAAGACACACATCGTGTACCAACTGTTATGTGAATACTGTTCAGCATTTTACAATATGACTACCATGGAGTTATCAGTCAGAATAAACGGACATAGGCAGACGGTGTACACTGGTAACACACAGTATCCTGCTACAGAGCATGCTCTATAACATGATAGATGGGACCTTGAAGCCTGTTTCACTACATGTGCGATTTGGATTCTTCTCCCAGACATTGTGTTCTGAGAATTCTGTAGGTGGGAACTGGCATTACAACATGTCCTTGTTTCTCACCACTCATCTGTTTATTCCCCGCACCCCTACCTTCCATTGACTTAGCTTCCCACTCTTAACCATTGCACAGTGGTTTTACACTGTTTTAGAATAGACTAACCTCAATTTCAAAATTTAGTAGGCAAAACTACCATGCGTTACAAGCATTTGTTTGAAAAACTGTCCAAAAAAGGAGCAAAGCAATCCTCCTTTATGGTAGTAAATAAAAGAATTGATGTGAAATACATTCTGAACAGAATATACAGTACGCAAAGTACATGGGGAAAAGAACTATTTTTGTTTTACATAGACTCTTATCGTCAATACATATAAAGGTTTTTCTTTCGTGTGAGTTGCTGTTGTTTCACCCCATTGTGAACGCTAAAATTTTTAAGTGGCTTCTTTTCCTCTTATATTGTTGTACCACTACCTGTAGTTTTCACTTCTGTACTATTTTATTAATATTCACATTGCAATTTGCAAATCGCTCACAAATTTGTCCGCTTAAGGCTTCATCTCGATTACATTACAGCATGTTAAAAAAAAAAAAAATAGTCCAACTAAAGGTCACTACAGGAGCTGTTGGATAACTGCTTTGGCAGCCATGACAGTTTCATTCCTACATTAACTTCAGTCTACTCAACCTTTGGTTAAAAATTACAAGCTGCGCGTTACCTTGTGATCACACTATTCCGGTTATGCACTACAGCAGAACTACTCAATAATTTTACATAATTAGCAGTTTACGGTGCCAGCAGGTGAAACACTACAGATTTTCGGTCTTAAGATCAGGTCAAAGTTACCGATTTCCATAAATTAAAATAATATTTTTAACTGTAAAAACCAAAAGAATAAGGTTGTAGAATAGGTCGTGAAAAATTGCGAAGAAAAATTTTAACAAATCAGAGACCTATGCAGCTTTGAATTTTGGCAGGAACGTATTTCAGTTAAAAGTAATTTACTTACGTAATTTCTAAGCGATTAATTTTGGATTACAGTTCTCAGTGATCAATGCTTCATAACTTCTTGTTAATTTCATCTGTACCTGTAACAGCACAGAATTCCATTTACCAGTAGGTCTACTTATTACAGAATAATTACAAAAAATATTCTGAGAATTAGTTTCCCAATGAGTTTGCAAACATCTGCATTAGCATCACGCTGTTTCATAATAGTACTGCTGAAGTAAAGTAGCTTCCTTTAATCTCGCACGAACTGAAAATACTTAAAAAGTTACTTGCGTAATTCGTAATAATAAATTATAGTGATAAAAATTATGTTGAGCTATACCTGCGTTTACCTCCCACGCAGAAATACAAAGACTGATTAAATGCCTATTGTTCGGAAGGCGTGACCAACAACGGCAACTGCATACAGAAATTGCGCCAAAATGTTCCCCTTCCAGAGAAATTATTTTTGAACGCCGTAACCAACGAGTTAACGTCATAACGTCGTAGAGTTTCGTCTCTGTACATCAGGGATGTCAACCTGTACCATAATTGTGAGGACATACGATAATTTGAAAGCTTGTACGATGTGCAGTAGTACGTTGTAGGATAATGTCTAAACATACGACAATTCCCCAGTCTTGTTTGTCACAGCAATTGAAATAAATACAAATAATTCGCGGAGACATTTCAATCGTGCACTGCAATAACACAGTCAACAAGACCTAATGCAACAAAAATTATTGTCAGTTCCTTTCGCATCGTGGCTTTCGTTTGGGCGTTCATACTATTAGTCCAATTACCAGTGGTGAGTTCCTGTAGGGATGTTACAGTTCAAAACTATGACGGAAATACTATTTACCAAATGCGTAACTTCGGAAATAAGGAAACAGGCAAGAGAAAAAGCTATACAGCTCTGAAAAAACAGAAAAAGACATGAGGGGCGAAATGTCAACGGAACAGCTACACAGAAAACAGAAACACGGTACCGAAAATAACGGGAACAAAATCCAGAATTCCGTCACTGGATTGGACCCGTTAAATACGGTGTTTTTTATGCGCAGTGGGTATTGTGGAAATTTGTTTTCACAGCTGAATTGCTGCTGGTTAAAACCCATGCGAAAGATGCTAAGCATCAAAAACTTGAAAAGGGTGTTGGATTCGGACAAACTCACAGAAATTTGCTTCGGTGTAGCACTTCAATTAGTGTCTGCAGGAAAACTGCGTTGGATAAAAAGTAAGAAACGCTAATAAATGGTCACGTCCTTTTCTATCCGAATGTAATGTTGCTCTAAGAGAGTGGTTCTCAAACGTTTTACTTCTGGGCCCCACTTCACAAGGAAAAATGATGACATGCACTTCCCCTAGCCTACTTTATTAATAAAAACAGTCATTTGGAATATTTTCTTTGTCTTATTTGCTTTATCAAATTGAATTTAGAAGGGTTTTATCCAACAGAAACCAAAACTACCCGAATTCTTATAACAAAAATATGGAAAAAATTGTTTCTCGTTATCACATATTCATTTCTTCAAACATTCAAAAACTATTAAACTAAACAATATGTACAATTCATCAGACAAGGATTACAATTAAAATTTTAATTGCTAAGTTCAGCGAGTATGTAGTGGGAAAAGCTCATCAAGCGTAATTTTGGCATCAAATTGCTATCAAAATAATGACCAATTAATAAAATTGATCAATTAATTACCCCCTCCCACTCTGGGAAGTCTCCAGCCCATTGGGGGTCCCTACCCCTTCCTCCTCAGCGAAATCCCTAGCCCCTTCCCCCCCCCCCCCCCCCACTTCTCCACTCCCCTTTTTTTCCTCCCCTCTATCTACCCTCCCAGAAAAAACTGCTGGGAAAAATCGTTCAGTCTGTGCTGAGCTGTTGGAGTAGAAGGAACTGTAGCTATTTTTGGGGTTATCCTGCTTGGAAATTCAAGCTTTGGGTGGTAAACGTTCGCAATGTGATCCGTTGATGAAATGTGTTGAACAGAGAAGACTTAAATAACTGTAATACTAGTAGGCATTTAACCGAGGACTGAGTCCTTAGCTTCCTACATGAGAAATGGGAAGGAAAGATAGTGGAGGAGCCAGATTCTGATCTACGGTATTTCCCAACCGGTGCAAAAACATGATAGTGGCGCCCCCCCCCCCCACCCCCCCACTTGAAAGTTTGAGGTAGGACGCCAAAATTTAAAAAAAAAATCGATTTTTCAAAAACATGTTCATTTTCTGGGGCACACCTTTGTGAAGAATTTCATATACTTGTTCTAGGAAATGTCAGACATAAAGTGTGCCACAGTGCAGTTTCACGCCTCTTTACACAGCATTCTTCTGTCGCACGTCACTGTATTTCACTCCGTGGAATTCGAAGGTATATGTTTTGTAATGGAAGCCATCAAACCTATATTCAGTATAGTGGAAATTAAAATGCCTTGTGGTGCCTGTTCTGCTCCCACGGGACTGGTTTGACACCCAACTCCTCTTTAAAAAAAAAAACTCACAATTAATAGTGGATGGGATAATTTGTGACTGGGAGAATAAGAACTCTTCAGAAATTTTGCACTCTTAATTTCCTATTAGCTAATAACTTTCTCTTTTGTGTGAGATAAAATTAAATACAGGAAACATAAAACCAGTACAGACTAGAGACAAGCAAGACAGTACGAACAGTCGTTAGTTCCCAGCATTTTTTCTCTCTAATCTTGCTACAGTTTTATACGGAGTGCTTTCCTTTCTGCGAAAGAATCTGCTACCTCATAAAAGTTCGTCAGACGTTTTACCACGTGAAAAATCAAAAAGTCCTTATCTGATACTGAAAAAGCTGTTCATGCCAATAGTACCCAAGACTACTGTGGTTTCTCGATTTGATTACGTCTATTTTGTTACTGTCTACTAGATAAAACGAAATAGGTCTTTCTAATATTGCAACAGTTGTAACACACGCCAAATAAGCGAGACAGTCTCATTTACATAAATAACATGACAGAATATAATTAACAAAGTACCAATCTCAAATGCTTATTAGGCCTACCACAAACAAAAAGTTTTATGTTAGGAAATAGTTTCGCATTTCATTCATATGCTCAAGTTTCTCGAGCGTGAGATCGAAAAGTGGTTCGAAATTTTTATATAAATTTGGAAACGTCATCTACTTCCATTTAATTTGTGCGATGCCCCCGTTTCTTCTCCTTCCTCGTTCTAACAAACAATCTTGTCATCGCAAACTCTGTAGCTATTCCTGCCATTGTCCAAATTTATTTTTCGGTTAACTTCATTAACCCTGCCAGAGTCACCGATTTAGTTATCCCGAGTTTGTCCTCCGGTTAGGCGTTATTACGCGTTCGTGCAACGCGTTTTCCGCGCTATTCCGACAACAGAATTTAGCAGAGCTGCTAACCGGAGGCCTTTAGTCGTGCAGCGATCAGGCAAAAAAATTTTGTCAGAATTTCATTTGCTTGGATACACCGAGACGATAATATGTAATCTTTCTTGCCTATTATACCTGTCGTCGCTTATTTTTCCACTCTGGTAGACTGAATCTATGGATTTCGCTAATAATTGTAACAATGTTTATCATTCGCACACCGAGTCAACCACACAAACAAACAGTGACTGGCATTCACCCGTTCGGATTTATTTGGCTCAGATCGTATAGACCCGTCCCCTTTTGTCTGTGGGAAAGTTTTTTTACTTCTAGATGCCACGGTGATTCCCCTCGCAGACACATCACGTACACTATGCACACATTCAAAACTCAGTTTATTATTAGTTCAGGAAACAACTTAGAATGTATTCAAAAATGTTCTAAAATCAACAGGGAAATCATATGAATAATCGATAGACCAACGTGGCGTTTTGTGAAACAACGTTCTTTTTTTATTCGATAATATTAATTTGGTTTCCGCTGAATTTGCCACCCGGGGCAAACAATCCATTTTACCCCCACCCCCCTATGAATCCGGACCTGGGAGGAGCGTAAGAAGAAACCATCCCAGAAAATAATGGTGAAGCTGCGAGATGGCTTGAAGATACATTTCGCAACTCGTATAGACGGCTGTTTGTGATGGAACTGTCTACCGTTTTTTAAGTAGGCAGTCAATATTCCTAACAGACGAATGCGTGCTCTTCAACAACCCCAGATCGACTGACATAGTTCAAAAAAGTGCCATCAGCAGGCGATTGAAATAGTGAAATTACAGGCTTCTCCCCCATTACTCTCCCTGGATATTGGTGACAGCCAGTAACAACAAAGAATTTCCCCTACTCCCACCTAGAAATTTGCAGGAACGCTGCATGGAGAGCATACAAGGCGAGTACAGTAGCTCGCCAGTCTTAGTCAATGAAAGGATAATGAAACGTCAATAGTCGCAGTAGCCAAGATCGTGCAGCACCTCATGGTAGGATAGGAAGAAGTGCAAAAGTGAGTACTAATGACATGTCTTTGCTATTTCTATCGCTTCTTTTTTGTCCAACTTCATTTCTTTGCCCCACGTGTAAAAGTTCTTCTTTTTCATTGTTCAGTGGACTCCGATTTGACAGGACCTGCAGAGGTAAGATCAAGTTACGTTGTTTAATTCTTAATTTCTTTGCGTGTTTTTGGTACTTGCATTGTCTAATTCATAAATGTCGGGCGTATTATAGTATTTGAGAGTTGTAGCATCGCGTTTTAGTACCTGAATAGTGTAAATTCGCGTAGTCGTCTGTCTTGTTTTTGCTTTGAACGGCCAGTGTCGGTTGGTCACAGCCAGTGTGCTCCCTGCCTCCGTTGAATAAGCAGCTGCCAGCAGCAAGTCGTATACTCCTAGCTCACTTATTTGTTACATAGTTTAATTCTTAATTTCTTTGCATGTTTTTGGTACTTGCATCGTTTAATTCACAAATTTCTGGCGTATTATAGTATTTGAGAGTTGTAGCATCGCATTTTAGTACCTGAATAGTGTAAAATCCCGTAGTCTCCTTCCACCGCCGAGCAGTGTGTCAGCAGTGCGCAAGTAGCAGCATTACCGCATTTACTAGGCAATCTTGTATTTTAATAACCACTTAAATTTTGTGTCAATTTGTTTGTGCTCTCTGTAGATTAGTCCAGACGTTCTTTGCACAACAGTTTTTAGCATGGATAGGGACTGCAACTGCTGTGTTCGGATGCAGGCTGAGTTGACATCCCCTCGCTCCCAGCTTCAGGCAGTGTTGGCTTCGGTCACACAGCTTGAGGCTGTTGCCAATGGGCATCACTGTGGGGTCTGGATGAGGGTTTGTCGGGGATGGCCAGCTCGTCCCACGCATCCCCCGATCGGACTACGACTGTGGCTGCCTGAGATACTGCCCACATTGAGGCTGATCCCTCACCTGTGGTAGAGTGGGAGGTCGTCTCAAGGTGTGGCAGGAGGTGAAAGACATTCCGGAGGGCTGAACTGAAGGCCTCTCCAGTTTGTCTGACGAACCGGTTTCAGGCTCTCTCTCAGGCTGATACTGATCTTCGGCCGGACATGGCTGCTTGTCCTGTTCCAGAGGTTGCCCCTCAGTCTGCAAGATCCGGGCGGTCACAGAGGATGGGCTTACTGGTAGTTGGGAGCTCCAACGTCAGGCGCGTAATGGGGCCCTTTAGGGATATGGCAGCGAGAGAGGGGAAGAAAACCAACGTGCCCTCCATGTGCATACTGGGGGGAGTCATTCCAGATGTGGAAAGGGTCCTTATGGATGCCATGAAGAGAACAGGGTGCACCCATCTGCAGGTGGTCGCTCATGTCGGCACCAATGATGTGTGTTGCTACGGATCGGATGAAATCCTCTCTGGCTTCCGGCGGCTATCTGATTTGGTGAAGACTGCCAGTCTTGCTAGCGGGATTAAAGCAGAGCTCACCATCTGCAGCATCGTCGACAAGACTGACTGTGGACCTTCGGTTCAGAGCCGAGTGGAGGGTCTGAATCAGAGGCTGAGACGGTTCTGCAACCGTGTGGGCTGCAAATTCCTCGACTTGCGCCATAGGGTGGTGGGGTTTCGGGTTTTGCTGGATAAGTCAGGAGTCCACTACACGCAGCAAGCAGCTACATGGGTAGCAGGGGTTGTGTGGCGTGGACTGGGCGGTTTCTTAGGTTAGATGGCCTCGGGCAAGTACAGAAAGGGCAACAGCCTCAAAGGGTGCGGGGCAAAGTCAGGACATGCGGGGACCAAGCAGGAATCGGTATTGTAATTGTAAACTGTCGAAGCTGCATTGGTAAAGTACCGCAACTTCAAGCACTGATAGAAAGCACCGAAGCTGAAATCGTTATAGGTACAGAAAGCTGGCTGAAGCCAGAGATAAATTCTGCCGAAATTTTTACAAACGCACAGATGGTGCTTAGAAAGGATAGATTGCATGCAACCGGTGGCGGCGTGTTTGTCGCTGTTAGTAGTAGTTTATCCTGTAGTGAAATAGAAGTGGATAGTTCCTGTGAATTATTATGGGTGGAGGTTACACTCAACAACCGAGCTAGGTTAATAATTGGCTCCTTTTACCGACCTCCCGACTCAGCAGCATTAGTGGCAGAACAACTGAGAGAAAATTTGGAATACATTTCACACAAATTTTCTCAGGATGTTATAGTCTTAGGTGGAGATTTCAATTTACCAGATATAGACTGGGACACTCAGATGTTTAGGACGGGTGGTAGCGACAGAGCATAGAGTGACATTATACTGAATGCACTATCCGAAAATTACCTCGAGCAATCAAACAGAGAACCGACTCGTAGAGATAACATCTTGGACCTACTGATAACAAACAGACCCGAACTTTTCGACTCTGTAAGTGCAGAATAGGGAATCAGTGATCATAAGGCCGTTGCAACATCCCTGAATACGGAAGTTAATAGGAATATGAAAAAATGGAGGAAGGTTTATCTGTTTAGCAAGAGTAATAGAAGGCAGATTTCAGACTACCTAACAGATCAAAACGAAAATTTCTGTTCCGACACTGACAGTGTTGAGTGTTTATGGAAAAAGTTCAAGGCAATCGCAAAACGCGTTTTAGACAGGTACGTGCCGAGTATAACTGTGAGGGACGGGAAAAACCCACCGTGGTTCAAAAAAGAAGTCAGGAAACTACTGCGAAAGCAAAGAGAGCTTCACTGCAAATTTAAAAGCAGCCGAAACCTCTCAGACAAACAGAAGCTAAACGATGTCAAAGTTAGCGTAAGGAGAGCTATGCGTGAAGCGTTCAGTGAATTCGAAAGTAAAATTCTATGTACCGACTTGACGGAAAATCCTGGGACGTTCTGGTCTTACGTTAAATCAGTAAGTGGGTCGAAACAGCATATCCAGACACTCCGGGATGAAGATGGCATTGAAACAGAGGATGACACACGTAAAGCTGAAATACTAAACACCTTTTTCCAAAGCTGTTTCACAGAGGAAGACCGCACTGCAGTTCCTTCTCTAAATCCTCGCACAAACGAAAAAATGGCTGACATCGAAATGAGTGTCCAAGGAATAGAAAAGCAACTGGAATCACTCAACAGAGGAAAGTCCACTGGACCTGACGAGATACCAATTCCATTCTACACAGAGTACGCGAAAGAACTTGCCCCCCTTCTAACAGCCGTGTACCACAAGTCTCTAGAGGAACGCAAGATTCCAAATGATTGGAAAAGAGCACAGGTAGTATCAGTCTTCAAGAAGGGTCGTCGAGCAGATGCGCAAAACTATAGACTTGTACCTCTGACGTCGATCTGTTGTAGAATTTTAGAACATGTTTTTTGTTCGAGTATCATGTCGTTTTTGGAAACCCAGAATCTACTCTGTAGGAATCAACATGGATTCCGGAAACAGCGATCGTGTGAGACCCAACTTGCTTTATTTGTTCATGAGACCCAGAAAATATTAGATACAGGCTCCCAGGTAGATGCTATTTTCCTTGACTTCCGGAAGGCGTTCGATACAGTTCCGCACTGTCGCCTGATAAACGAAGTAAGAGCCTACGGAATATCAGACCAGCTGTGTGGCTGGATTGAAGAGTTTTTAGCAAACAGAACACAGCATGTTGTTATCAATGGAGAGACGTCTACAGACGTTAAAGTAACCTCTGGTGTGCCACAGGGGAGTGTTATGGGACCATTGCTTTTCACAATATATATAAATGACCTAGTAGATAGTGTCGGAAGTTCCATGCGGCTTTTCGCGGATGATGCTGTAGTATACAGAGAAGTTGCAGCATTAGAAAATTGTAGCGAAATGCAGGAAGATCTGCAGCGGATAGGCACTTGGTGCAGGGAGTGGCAACTGACCCTTAACATAGACAAATGTAATGTATTGCGAATACATAGAAAGAAGGATCCTTTATTGTATGATTATATGATAGCGGAACAAGCACTGGTAGCAGTTACTTCTGTAAAATATCTGGGAGTATGCGTGCGGAACGATTTGAAGTGGAATGATCATATAAAATCGATTGTTGGTAAGGCGGGTGCCAGGTTGAGATTCATTGGGAGAATCCTTAGAAAATGTAGTCCATCAACAAAGGAGGTGGCTTACAAAACACTTGTTCGACCTATACTTGAGTATTGCTCATCAGTGTTTGATCCGTACCAGATCGGGTTGATGGAGGAGATAGAGAAGATCCAAAGAAGAGGGGCGCGTTTCGTCACAGGGTTATTTGGTAACCGTGATAGCGTTACGGAGATGTTTAGCAAACTCAAGTGGCAGACTCTGCAACAGAGGCGCTCTGCATCGCGGTGTAGCTTGCTCGCCAGGTTTCGAGAGGGTGCGTTTCTGGATAAGGTATCGAATATATTGCTTCTCCCTACTTTTACCTCCCGAGGAGATCACGAATGTAAAATTAGAGAGATTCGAGCGTGGACGGAGGCTTTCAGACAGTCGTTCTTCCCGCGAACCATACGCGACTGGAACAGGAAAGGGAAGTAATGACAGTGGCACGTAAAGTGCCCTCCGCCACACACCGTTGGGTGGCTTGCAGAGTGTAAATGTAGATGTAGATGTAGAAGAGTGTCGGGAGTGGCAGAGGCAGCAGTAGCCTCCAGCTTGTCAGGATCTGAAGTGGCAGCCAGTATGTGGGATCCTGTAGCGCATCTGGTTGACATGTTGGAGCAGGACAATGATCCGTTATTGTCTGTGCCACTCATCGTTGCAGACACCCAGCCTGTCCTCGACTCAAAAAAGTGCACCGGGGGATTCAAACAGTTTGGTGGAGGTCATTACTGGATTCTAACATACGCATCATCCATTGACGTGTGGAACAACCCAGTGAGACTGCAAGGGCAGAGTGTGGATGGGGTGTATAATAAGATACCAACTGCTCCCTGTGCACTACTGCTATGCACTACCACTCGTAATTTAAGTGCCAGTGGCTCAAAGCATCTGAATTTAGGCATAGAAGCATCAGACAGTTACTGGCATGTGGTGAAGGAGAGAAAAAATGTGACAAGGAGTGTTAAAGTGCGGTTTACTTAGTTCGAGTGGGGAGAACTATGTCTTGAAATACCCTACATCAACTGAAAATTTTATCTGTTGCCTGTTTCGTAAGTATCAGCGGCAACTTGTCCAATCTATTATTAACCTTGCATCAAGACAATAATACTTCAGTACTCAATGCATAGCTTCCAAATGCATTTTTGTGTTAATGGTTAAATTGTGATGATAAGAATAATGATTTTTTAAATGTACTCCAAATTCTCTTGTGTCTTCATCCTCTTGTCGTTCTCTCTCAAACAACTCTAAGCACGCACCAAACTTTTCTGCATCTAGTTTTTGTAGCAGAATACACAAGGCGTTATATACCTGGGTTTGCTTATTTGGACCAACACACACTTTTCTAAAATTGTTCCTCCAGGTGCAGTCAATGTGTCACGTTCACAGTAAACTATATTCTGTCAGGCCCATTATAATTGCCCATGCACAACAAAAACTGTGTCATCCGAAATAAAAATTCTGTTTAATTACCCCTGCTTTCTCTTTGACAGAAGTAAAAACTGTGTCATTACACCCTTATTCTCTTTATCTGAAATGCAAAATGCTGCTGAGATACCACCAAACTCGTCTTTAACTATCAGCGTTGTTACTATATTATGTCCAAAATTACTATACGCTACCTGGATCTGCAACAAATCCCTGAAGTTGCCATACCCTTACCCCACACCACAACAATTCCTCGCTTGCAATGGGCTTCAGTTGCAGCCAGCTTGCTGTCTTGTATGATAGTTGCACCCTGTGACTTCCTGTGAGTTCGTTTTTATGGTTGTAGGAGTTATTCTTTTATTTGTTGTTACTGTTATTCGTTGTTGCCGTTATTCGTTGTTTCGGATATTCCTTGTTTCCGTTAATCGTTGTTTCCGTTATTCGTTGTTACTGTTGTTTGTTGTTTCCGTTAGTCGTAGTGTGGTACTGCACGATGTCAGCGGGAAGTTCGTCGAAAGTTATAAGTGGAAAAGTTCGGGGTCGTTCTCTTGGCCATATGAGGGCAGTCAAGAGAAAAGATTTGCGCGTTATGTGCCCACTTTGAAAACGAAAAATTTAATGGTGGCCCGCTGCTGTCCATTACCGAAGTGATCGACAGAACTGCTGCAGCTTTAAATATCAACAAAAACACTGCTGTGAAGACTGCGAAGGAAATGCTCGACAAAGAAAAAGAAGCTGAAGAACCATCGAAACATATCACTCTTGGGGTAAAACGTCGGCTGGCCGGAGTGGCCGAGCGGTTCTAGGCGCTACAGTCTGGAACCGCGCGACCGCTACGGTTGCAGGTTCGAATCCTGCCTCGGGCATGGATGTGTGTGATGTCCTTAGGTTAGTTAGGTTTAGGTAGTTCTAAGTTCTAGGGGACTGATGACCTCAGAAGTTAAGTTCCATAGTGCTCAGAGCCATTTGAAATTTTTTTTTGGAAAACGTCGTATGGATAAACGGACTACCAGTATCGTTTCGTTTACAGTGGATGCGATTCGTCGTCATGTTTATTATTACCACAGGAAGAAACAACCTACGTTGAGGAAGTCACTGGTCACACTTACAGAATCAGGACTTTTTCAAGGCAGTCATACATTCTTGTCCACAGTTTTACACAACCTTGGCTTCACTGTGGACATTTCTGTAACCATAAGCTGTTGTTGGAGAGGGGGGATATAATTCCATGGCGATGTCGATTTTCAAGGGACATTCCTAGCATAAATATCGACGAAGTGATTTGACATGACAAAGCGTGGGTCAGTACTGGTCAAATTGTCAAGCAGGGCTGGGCAGACGACAGAGCAAGAGGAACAATGACAAAGCCTTCTGGAAAGATGGACAGACTTATTCTTCTTCATGCAGGTACCTCATAAGGTTTCGCCCCAAACAGTCTCCTGCTTTTTAAATGAAAGAAAACGGGAGATTATAATGAAGAAATGAACCACGTTACATTAACAAAGTGATTCGAAGATCCACCAATAACAAATCTTGAAAGACAATCTACATTTATTCTAGATAATGCTCCTTACCATTTAGCTATTGTTGACAAGACACCTACCTTGGCAAACCGAAATGAGGAAATGATTGACTGGCTTCAGCATCATAACATCGATGTAAGTGATGACCTTAGAAAGGTGGGGCTTAAGAAAAGAATATTTCTCCATAAGCTACAGTTCCCTCTATACGAAATCGACGAAATGGAAAAAAAAAATATGGGCATACAGTCGTGAGGCTACCACCTTACCACTGCCATTTCAATCTACAAGAGTTAATATCGGTCCAAATTAAATGTTACGTTTTCAGGAATAAAAATAAATTTACAGGCGAAGCACTCACAAAAGAAGCTGTCAGGAACATCATCGCTGAAGACTGGAAGAAAGCCGTCAAACATACGCAGAGCATCAACCACACGCACGGCAGAATGAAGCTCTTTTGGAAAATTCAGTGGAGGTGATGACAATTTCATAAAATGACAACAGTGACCGTGAAAGTGATAGAGACACTTCTAGAACCCGTCATAGCGACGTGAGTGATACCAGTGTTTTTCCGTTACACCCTTAAAAATGGAGAGCAGGCAGATCCACCTATATGTTTCCCGTGCGCAATTTACATCTGTAAGTACCTACATAATATAATTATATCGTCATAAGTACTTAACATCAGCTAATTCCATAGGAAGCTAATTTCAAAGGAATATCTATTGTACAAAAATCTGCAACTGTTAAACTACTTTTCTACATAGCTTCCAAAATTTTGTAGGCACTTGTCATAGCGTGGCACAAGTTTTTGTATGCCTTCTTCATAGAAGGTTGCCGCCTGTGTATTCAACTATGTGGTAACATGTTCTTTCAGCTCGTCATAATCGTTGAAGTGTTGACCACCAATGACAAAAATGGTTCAAATGGCTCTGAGCACTATGGGACTCAACTGCTGTGGTCATAAGTCCCCTAGAACTTAGAACTACTTAAACCTAACTAACCTAAGGACAGCACACAACACCCAGCCATCACGAGGTAGGGAAAATCCCTGACCCCGCCGGGAATCGAACCCAGGAACCCGGGCGTGACCACCAATGACAGATTTTAGGTGTAAGAAGAGATGAAAGGCGCTAGGAGCGAGGTCCGGGCTGTACGGAGGATGATCAAACGCGTCCAGTGAAATTCCTGTAAGAGTTGTTTGGTCGCATTCGCCGTGTGAGGTCGGGCATTATCGTAAAAAAAAAAAAAAATGCCTTTTGACAGTAATCCTCGGCGCTTGTTCTGTATTGCGCGGCGCAATTTCTTAATGGTCTCGCTGTAACCATATGCACTGATTCTTTGGCCTCGTGCTAAGAAATCAATCAGCAAAATGCCTTTTCTGTCTCAAAAAACGGTGCACATGACTTTTCAAGATGTCAAGATTTGCTTAGGCTTAACCTTCGTTCTGGATGAAGTGTGACTCTATTCCACTGATTGCCGTTTTGTTTCAAAGGTGTCGTACGATACCCAAATTTCATCCCCCGGCCTATCCAAGAAAGAAAACTATCGCCTTCTTCATTGTAGCGTGTCAAAAACTGAATTGCACTGCCCATCCGTTGTTTTTTGTGCTGTTAAATAAGAATTTTGGGTACCCAATGTGAGCAAAGTTTTCGAAATTTCCGTTTTTCAGTAACAATTGCATGAATTAGCGATCGTGAAATTTGCGGAACTTCCATAGCAAGTGTAAACTTATTGTTGTGCTTAATCTTCTCTTCAATTGTGTGAACCAGTTCATCAGTAACCACAGACGGGCGCCCACTTCTTTCTTCATCGTGCACTTGATCACGTCCTTCATTGAACAGTCTGACCCATCTTCTAACCATTGAATCACTCATAGCATTTTGTTCGTAAACCTCGCCGATTTGCTGATGAATTTCCTTTGGTATAACTTCCTTTGCATTTAGAAAATGAATCACAGATCTGATTTCACACGCGGCGGGATTTTCAATTACGGCTGACATTATAAAGAAGCACTACAAAGTACACGTCGGCAGCAACGATCTGAAAAGGGTGTTCGTCTTCTCCTTGAGTCAGAGTAACTGCGGCAGCATGCTCGGAACTGCGATCGTGGCGATGCCGCGGGTAGAAATAGAAACGGAACTTACTTTGTGGACGACCCTGGTATTACTGTTTACAATATAACTGCTCTAATACAGGAGCCTTGTTCTTTGTGTAGCTTTTCTTCTTTCTAAGCAATAGAAGTTGGCCTATTAAGTTACGTTTTTCCGCCATGATGAACACGCTTCATCTTTGTTGTGTTAGAATTAAGTAGGCGGATCAGAAAAATTAATAACACCTTCATTATAAGACTACAGCAATCTCTTTCTCGTGTCGAAACAGTACGAACTCCCGGCAAGTACTTGATGTGCTAGTGGAGCATTGTGCGTCATGTTTAACTCACATTATCTCGCATTGGAGATCTCCGACAGAGTTCTGGTTTCAAACCTATGAAAATATAACGTATTTTTAAGATTTCATTCACATAGTGTATTTCCCTAACGTCAACAACAAAAAGTCTCCCGCATATCGAATATTTGGTAAAGTCGTGAGAAAATGCACTTTCGTAAACTGTCCTTATATCTTCTTAATAATTTGCTGCCGCAGATAAAACTAAAACGAAAACATGCTGTAACTCTTTCAGACCACATCGATGTAATTTCCATATTTATGAAGTGAATAGATTGCCTGTTTGAGCTAGTTGAATGAGATGTAAGATTACGCGTGTGGAACCGCGCGACCGCTACGGTCACAGGTTGGAATCCTATCTCGGGCATGGATGTATGTGATGTCCTTAGGTTAGTTAGGTTTAAGTAGTTCTAAGTTCTAGAGACTGATGATCTCCGATGTTAAGTCCCATAGTGCTCAGAGCCATTTCTTTTTTTTTGGAACCAAATTTTTTAGGAATTCGCACTGCAAATCCGTCATCAACACCATCATTATGTCTTCATTTGATAAATTGTTCACAATATCACAGTCTTTCATCTTTTCTATATATAAAACTGCTTACACATATTTCATACTGCTGTGGCGCTGGTGGACATCAATTCCAAATTCTCTTTTGATATTACGAATATCCTTCTGGGTAAAAGGTGCAGCCTGTATACCTCCTCAGACTCGATAGAATCCCTCATGTCATCCAAAATCGTTTGAAATGTCAAACCCTCTGTTATATTATCTCTAACATTTCTATTATTAATAAAAGCAGAAACATATCATTAAACATACATATATGTTTCACTGTTTACATAGTCCTGTCAGGACACATCCTGGGGGACAGCAAATGGCCCCAACAGTTAGCACAATGCATTATTGCTGCAGGCTATAAAGCTTAATATCGTCCATCAAAGGATACTGAAATAGTCATTTCGATTCAAGTATTCAGAAATTGTATCTTTCATTTAACTAAACTGTATTTGTATTTAAATGTGTCTGGATGCACATTGTGTGCCATGTGAAATTTGAGGACGTACTCTGGCAAAAACACACGACGTATTAAGACCACATACCAAGATCATATAAGAGTGGAGAGGAATATTTAACGTCATCCATTGTTGTCAGTGTTTCTGCCTCGACTACTAATTTCAGAAAAACAAAACAAACCACATTACCACAAATTCTGATTTTTATTTCAACAAACGTATTTGTATATTTACTTTGCTATGGTAGAAAAACAATATGGAAGAGAAGTACAACAGATGGGCCAAAACTGAGATGGCAGCAACACTTAATAACTATAGCGTGACCGAACTACAAATGTCCTAAGACTGGCATTTAGTCACAAGTTCAATTACAAATAGCAGAAGAAATTTCCAGCAAATACTTTTAATTGTACCTCCATTCACCAATAAAGGCAATAAATTCTGTGTCATCGTCAAACATTTTGGCAATATCGAAAATTCCGATTTCACCCATATGCTTTGACCTGTGAAGCCATCAAGATGGTGGACACCTCTATTTCTAGCATAACAGAATGACCGCCATAACGTCATTAAATACATTCACGAAGAACGATGTGAAATATTTCATTCTAGCAATAAAATGAAACTAATAGGACAATGATAGGAAGTAGGGGGTTTTAGAGGGGCGAAGTAAATACACAACAATAACAATACTATTTCAAAACAAACAAAACCGAAAATCTTCACGAAATATCGAAACTAAACTAACAGAAATCGCAAAATCATAAAAAACAACATAAATTTCGATACCCTCATCTCAATTAAATTGATACCGTGGTATGATTTTCAGTTTGTACTTATTGATACATACATGCGACAGTATCGATTTCTAGCATCAATGCGCCTTTATGAAAATAAAAATTGTGCTGTGACAGAGATGACAGGGTGGATAGCGGTTTTATGCGCGCACCGGGCAAGCCTTGGAGAACTGGTGGTCTGGACGACAAGAGGGCGGAGTAAGCCGCGTAGCGAGAGGCGGGAGCATGCTAATTGTGTATTGGTTGCGTGGCAAGTGCTACTGCGTTGTCTGAGTGATGGGTCAGCGGTCCGGAGGTTGCTGTTTAGTCAGCGGATGGTAGGAGGCGCATCACATCTGAATTAGTGCTTCGCGCTCCTCCTGAATTTGATGAGCGTCAGTATTCAGTTTGGAATTTGAACTGAGTCATTCGAATTGATTGGAACAGTAATTCCTCCGTCTGTGATCGATTCTGGTCACGTGCAGGCTCATCCTGTAAATTAAACTATTTTCGATTAGCAAGTCTCAGGAGCATTTTTCCTGTTTCTTCTGAGACACATCGCATTGGATGTAGCACCGAAGAGCAGGTTGGGCTTATTCTTGAGTATAGTGTCATTAAATTGTACCCTGGCAGTGTTCTGCAAATTTCCATGTTACATGTGAATATTCGGATGCCTTTCTGTTGTAGACTTTCCGGGCTGTATAAATCATGTTGAACGATGTGTATGGTATTCTACAGAAGTGATGTGAGCTTCAGGGCACTTCTTGATTGTGGATACAAGTTATCATGTTCCACTGGCCGAAATTTGCATGTAAGGGGGGTTAATTAATTTCTGTTATTACAAAGCTATATTTAACTGTATTGTTCCAAATCGTTTCATGTTCGAGTGGCCGGGTGAACGTAAAGTTGGTTAAGACTGATAGTGATAACTTGCCGTTTGCAGTGTTTGTTCTTAGCTTGGGACTGTAGTAAAGTGAGCCATGTACCGATATATCTGATAGTGACGAAAGGTTGATTTGTGTGCGGCTGCATTGGCACATGCTATGCTTCTGCAAACTGTAATTAAATTTTTTATAGGTTTTTCTGGTATTTACCCTAACGCTGGTTTTCTGACTCCCGGATTGGTTCAACTGGCGTTAAGTTTTTCACATGTCAGTGTCCCTATGGCCGGTTACGATGCACTAATGTGAAAGTGATTGTGAACTTAAACTCAAGAATACCGTGGATGATTTTAATTTTAAAGAAAGTTATTGGTTTTAGTGTTTAATGGAAAGGAAACTATGGCAATCTAGAGCTTCAGTGATTATTCTAAATACTGTGGATGATATTAATATTTCTTATGGTTGTTCGTTCTAATGTTTAAGGAAAAACAAATTTTTGGTAATTTAGAATTTTCAATATGTACCTTTAAACGTTTTGAATGTTCTGAAGTTTATTTAAAAAGTTTTTGGTTCTGATGTTAAAAAAGGGAAATTGCGAAGTTTAGAACTTAAATCAATATTCAGAAAAACTTGCATGATTTTCATGTTTTAAGGATTATTTGTTTTAAGGCTTAAGGAAAATCGAGTACGAATTTTCTGTATACCTGTGTAAACTAAGAAAACCAATAAATGTTCTGCTACAGTACTGTGCCCAGCCGCTTATCATACACGACCCGTTGTGTTCTAGCTTGAGCAGCTCAAAAGGGTACCTTTCCCTTTCGAAACTTTAAAAGAAGGTTCCACAAAATTACACATAAAGAAATGGATTACAATAAAGACCAAACATACACAAAAATGCTCATGGCACCCGAATTTAGATGACAAATCTAGTCACACACACATACCATAAAGCCAAAATAACGATTATTGAAGCCCACTGGAAACACCGCCATACACATTGGTCCCTGGTTTGAGAACCAGTTACTTATCGCATGTTCACACGTTGTGCAAATAGGTGATATAACTGAAGAATTTTTTTTGTATTCCCCTTACGGTCGCCCATGGCAGCAACCAAAGAATGACTAGTACATGTCGTTACAAGATCCGTGCATAGTACCAAACGAAACACCGAAACAAAAACAAAAAGGAAAACAAAACGTTTCGAGACCATTAAAAACACAAAGAACTAAAAGTTTCGGAATGGGAAATAAATCTCTAGAGAACAACCATCGAGACTACCATAAGTAACTGTCAAGACAACAAAACAAGCCCCAAAAACTTCGAGTAACACACATCATTAAGTCCAATACCACACTAACATCACCTAACAACAATTTTAAACAAAAACATCTCGCACTAAAGTGCGCCACTACTTACACCAATATGCCATCTGCAAACACAATCCATTTCAAACACATGGTGCCTCAATGACATCACATTTCACTGCTCAAGTCGTGGTCAGAGCAGATGGATGGAATTGGACCCTTCGCCTGACCCAGGATTTTCCAGTCTACTTCTATTTTGACCGCCCTGTATTTCCTCACACGTCAGGCGATAGTACCTTACTAACATTTTATTATGCAGTTGTAAGGAACATGCTTGCATGACAAGTCATGGCACGGTGTATGAAAATAATCAGATTATTTTGTACATTCGTTTGGATCAAATTTAAGCACTTTTATATGAAACTAACAACTGAACATCAGCTGTAATCATAAAACCAACTACTCTTTGAATAAGGTCATTTGTTATTCTGAATGTTATTCACTGCATATTTTGTTTTACTGACAATCAATAACACTATGAAAACAGCAGAGTAACTAAGAGATGAAACTTTTTCCACCACTTCACTACTTGAATATGATAAGGGATTGTACTACAGTTTAAGACAGAAATTCCCAAAGAGCAGGTAACTCTTTCACTTTGGGCACTTCAAAGGAAAAATATCTGAAATACTGAACTATTAGAGAATTAGGCTAGAATGTGACGCATATAAAACTGTTAATGAATTGAGGTAAATAGATATAGAAAGGTAAGCCGGCCGGAGTGGCCATGCGGTTCTAGGCGCTACAGTCTGGAACTGAGCGACGGCTACGGTCGCCGGTTCGAATCCTGCCTCGGGAATGGATGTGTGTGATGTCCTTAGGTTAGTTAGGTTTAATTAGTTCCAAGTTCTAGGCGACTGATGACCTCAGAAGTTAAGTCGCACAGTGCTCAGAGCCATTTGAACCATAGAAAGGTAAACAAATTGTGGCACAATAGAGCCTGAAGTTGGAGATTCATCAACGAACATATTTTTCTACTTGAAATGACTTGATTTGCCAGGAAAGTTCTAATTATTTGAGTATATGTAACCATGAATGATACAAAAGTCCAGAAGAAAGATAATCTCTGGACACCTCTCTAATGGTAATGGAGAAAAGCTGGTTGAAATTTTTGAAAGATTTGATCCAAAAATTACGTGTAAGTTCATGAGCAGAAAGACATTTCCAAATATACTTGGGAGCAGATGACCAATTGTAGTCTCTAGATGGCTGATGAAAGGTCTTAAGGAAGAGTGCATGGTGGATCAGACCACTATTTACTAAAAATAAAATGTCTTTGTCCACAGGCAACAATAAGAAGATAATATTAGAGCTACAAAAATGTACTATACTGAGAACGATGCAAAACAACATCAACGGCTTACCAGATGAAGGTATAAGAACATTATTTGCTATAGAATGGGGAAGATACTGAACTTATTGTTTAAAGGACGTACAGAAGAAATGTATGAAAACATAAACGCCAGTGTTCAAAAGAGATACTAGGCATACAAGTAAACCACAAGCAGTCAGCAGAATGGTGGTCAGAAGGAGAGATAACAATGAAAGAAAACATAATGCGTTCTTTCAGTGGCTGAAAGATAAATCTGACGAAATGTCAATCTACAAAGAAACACGAAGTGGAAAAAATAGGGTAACAATGAATGAAAAATGAGGTATGATATGTTCTGAGCCTGGTAGTATCAATCTGGAGACTGTGAAATATGATTAGGTAGTGAAGCTAGTAACACAGTTATTCAGCACATGAAAACTTAATACCTGCGGAAACGAACCTCAATTATATTACTACCGCAATTAAGAAAGGAGACCCATAAATTTGTTTGAATTGTAGAAAAAATTGTGTTACATACACATTAATATCGATTTCAAGGAAAATAATAAGAAACAGGGAGCAAACTAATTTTAGAACTCGAGAATGACGTAGTTTGACCACTGTTAGAGCATGTACTTACCATATTTTCAGACCGTAATATTTTAGAAAAATGTAGAAAACGACCAAAATGGACTTTGCATAAAGCATATGATACCATTCCAAGGAACCAGCTCTGGAAAGCATTGCATATGGCAGGCAAAGAGGGTGTCTCAATTAAAATGCAAGAGACACGCAAAGGTAATTTATACCAAACAAAAACTAGTGATATACTTTCACAGAACCTTAGAACAACCAAATACCTCTTAAGAGGCTGACCCATGTCAGCAGCACTAGTCCAAATATAGAGATATTTGTCCCAGTAAATGGTCTTTTAGTTGCAAGACAAAGAGGTTACAGATTGCAGTAGGAACATACATGCGTTATTTACTATTTGCTGATGCAAGAGAGGGAGGATGAAAACTGGGTCTATATATCTAATCAGCTAGCAACAGAATATAAGAACTGGGATTTGGGGATTAATTACAAAACAACAATCTACTACTAATTATCTGGATGAACTGAACATGGAGGAAAAATACCATAAAAGTTAACAATTTTTGCTACCTGAGGTCCAGATTAGAAAAAGAACGTAACTCAAACTTACGAATTAATTAAAGAGTTCAAAATGGTTCAAATGGCTCTAACAAGTAAGCACTATGGGACTTAACAGCTGAGGTCATCAGTCCCTTAGAACTTAGAACTACTTAAACCTAACCAACCCAAGGACATCACACACATACATGCCCGAGGCAGGACTCGAACCTGCGACCATAGCAGCCGCGTGGCTCCGGGCTGAAGTGCCTAGAACTGCTTGGCCACCGCGGCTGGCAATTAAAGAGTTAGTAATGGGACCAAGGTCATTGGGATACTTAATTCCACGTTACATAGCAGGAAATCAAAGAGCAAAAAGACTCATTAAGTCAATATTGGGTATAGAGAGTAATAATCGCTGCTTGTTGTCGGCAATGACCACTCATGCAGGAACCATGTGACAAGTTTCAAACAACTCAGTGACTATAACATGGAATCACTGGTGTTTTCTCAAATGAGCTAAACTACAAATTACTTTGTCACCATAGCCAGGTCCTTATTGCTTTCACATTAATTGGTTTCACTGACAACCAAACTGTCACTTGCCAACCTAACCTAGACCCTGGGCTAAGCTACAGATTGGTGTCACCACAATCAGCTTTTTTCCTTTCACATATGTGGGCTTCGCCAAATAACAAACAAATTGAGAAACTGTGCAC
Organism: Schistocerca americana; assembly: GCF_021461395.2. NCBI lineage: Eukaryota > Metazoa > Arthropoda > Insecta > Orthoptera > Acrididae > Schistocerca > Schistocerca americana. Next base: position 510,850,398 of record NC_060130.1, read on the forward strand.
CAGTGTGCACAGTCCAACATGGAGCAGAGACCTGGATAAGTAATCAGAGACATGTAAAGAAGGTGGATGGATTTCTGAAAAACATTGGCAAGAGTTTCTGGGATAAACCATTAACGAACTTGGGCATTATAAAGATAATTGAAGTGGAAGAAGGAATATGGGCTGTGAAGGATAGAAAAAAATAACAGCAATGAATACATTTAAGAAGAGCAGAGCTAACAAGAATACCAAATTTGATACTGGTGTGGGAAGCTGAAGGAAAAAGCAGATGACCGATGACTACTTCACATCAAAATGAACAGATGACAATGGGGAAATCTGATGCAGAAGCAGAGAATGCGTCTGACTGAAATACCTGGAGTACTATCTTCAACAGAGTGTTTGTGTACTTGTGTAATATTGATTACAATAGCTTCTGAGTGTACTATGTTGACAGAAACCTCTGTATAGAGGACACTCTAAGTAAAAGTAGGAACAGGTGCAGTGGGCCGAATTTTTCAACCCAGGAGGTACCAGAGACTTGTCAGTCACCATGAAAATATCTCTGGTCAACAGGAGTTGGAGGTACAATGCTACTAAGGTCAAGGAACAACTTCTTATTCAGTTAAAAATCACAGCCAATGGAAGGCTAATATAGAAAATGGACATGAACTGATTGAAATGTGGACAAATTTATTACCATCACAAATTAAAGACCAATAAAACAATGTTAACACATGATTACAGCAAGAAAGTTAGCATATACTTGGTTGTATCCAATATTGCATGTCAAAAACAATTTGAACACAAAATAACAACACAATGCATTGCTTGTTGCATTGTCAAACAGTGTGTCTGCATAACTGTTAAAAAAAAGGGCGAAATACAGTGATTTCATTTCAACAGACTAGGGATTTGTTCATTAATTTGGCAATTGCAAGTCCTGATGGAAGGTGAATAACTTAAAAAGAAAAAGTTACAACTGACTGTGCTTGTGTTTATGTTGCATTGGGGTTGGAATGTGATGTTACAGAATTACCAATATAGTTATCCATCGTGTGCACTCTATGAACAGAAGGATGTATCAGTGTTAGGCCTATATGTTACGTAATTTTAGAACATGGAGGACAAATTTGCACAAAATTATGATGCAATGAAATGCCCTAAAAGCATTTTGCACAACACCATATTTGCACAAACGTTTTTGTAAGGTGAAGAGCTTAAAAACGTGACTAAGATTTTTAGGCACCTGTTGATTGATGGGGAAGTTACCCAGATGGCGAAGGCACATATATTGCTGAAGCTTTATTACTATGTAACCCGTTTTCGTGAAAAACATTACTCTAATCTGTCCAACAGCCCTACCAGATAGAAGTAAGGTAAAGTCATTTCGAAGTTTCCTCCCTGATTTGTCCTATTGGTAATAAATTAGAACTACTCACACCCCCAAAACATGGTATCATTAATACAAAGTGGTTAACTTAATCTCTAAGATTCATTATCTACATTCCCCATAACCAGCAATGCCAATCAGTATTATAAATATCACTTGACTATTATTCCACCAGCTAATTTGCTGCAAAAGTGATGCACAATTTCTGATTGAACTAGACAAACATTACGCTACACACACACATAAGTTTATAGAATATCCTTTCTAGGAGTAATACAAACCACTGTCTGAACCTACAGCTGATTCCAGATGGCAACTCAACTAAATGTAATATGTATATATACATGCGAACTGGAGCGTCAAATGAGACTTTGTACCAAGGGCAGGATTCTAAACTGTGTCTCCTGCTCACTAGGCAGATGCGCTAACCACTATGTCCCCCTGAACAATGGCTTTACACGACTGCACAGACTATTGTAGTATGCCTCCCCTTAATCCAAATTCCCATTCATGTCTAACCCCACTTGGTATTACCCATAAACTCGAATAGGGATGCAGAGGCTCCCCTGTTGTATTGCAATAGTACCTCAGCATCGAACAAAACAGGGCAGCCTGTCTGAAACGAAGGCGTAGATGTCAAGTTTGAATCCCAGCCTTGGTACTAATTTTCATTCATCATTTAAATACACACACACCGACACACACATCAAGGAAGTATTCAAAAAACACGCCACACGACTATACAGGAACTCGAGACACTCGAACAATCCTTTCATCCTCACTCTGGGAAACTACGATCACAACCACAGGTGGAAACACAAGCGGCCAAAGACACTGCTAGCTAGGGCATAGCCACCTATAGTTAACTAACATAAGCAAACAGCGACAAACGTCGCAAGCCCCTGCATATCAGCAACACTGACTGGCAACTACCAGCTGCTATTAGTGCCGACCAACAGGCCACAGCAGGGACACCGACGAGCTCGCCCACAGACACACAAACAATCTGCCAACATTCCCTCACACTGTGCCTCCGGTATATGACCTATCGGACACAAGATCGATAACAAACCTAACTGTTGCAGGTTGCTGACGCTGAACGAGGACTCTGTACCAGCACCCAGCGCCAGCTGCCGAGCAGCACAAACGCACAACGTCAAGGTATCGACATGCGTGATACCCACTACTAACAAAGCCTATCCTTACACAACCTATCGCAGGCAGCAACACAACCGCTACTGCCCTTGCCGCCCGACCTAACTTTCGCAGAGGTTTTTTTTCCCTTGGCCCTTGGCTTGGTACTTTTTTTCCTCTGCCCTCCAAACCGCTACCCATCGTCAGATTTCGACCAATCTATCTCCAGATGAGCGCGTATTAATGGTTAATCCTAACCAGACGTACGCAAACATCGCAGTACCCACATCCTGCGACACCTCACTTTAGTGAATACTAACCCTTATGCAGAGATGGCAGTAGACCTTTTGTGTTGGCCATCATGCCGGCGTGGGCGTGGAGGGGCTCCACCTCTTTAAAAAAAAAAAATAAAAGAAAAATAAAAAACACACATATCTCAGATGTTTGAGACTGAAGAAAGGGCTCTGGAACCATATAGTCCCATTTGATTTGGGATTGGGGAGGGAGCCATGCTTGAGTAGTCCAAGAAGTTGTGCAAAGCCGTTGTGACAGAGTGGCGTACTGGTTAGGGCATCTGACCAGTGAGCACGAGACCCAGGTTCCAATCCTGGCCTTGGTACTAATTTGATACTGAACATTTTCCTGAAAGCAAATATTTGAGTTGTACTAAAATTAGAATACAGTTACTACACAATTTCTACCGAACAAAAAGTTTGCATTAACCTTCTTGGATTACGATGATTTGCAATTTCAGTGTTGAAGCCGATTGTTGTGAGAATTGACCATTAACACAAACAGTGCACTCAAAGAAATTTAGCAGTGTAACATTCTATCTGAATACTGCAGGCACAAAGAACAAAACTGTATAGTTTTACAAGAAACTTTACTTTTCTTGCAAATCAGAAACTAATTATTATACGAAGTTGCTTACCATCCACTGACTGGAACACAAACTTTCCTTTCTCCGTTACAGCCATGTGCTTTTTGCGCATATGTGCTCTCATACTACGCAGCACATTGAATAGGAAACTGCAGTCATCATGGGGGCACTTAACCATACCTTCTGTATTTGGCTCTTTACCCTGCTTTTTTCTAATGTGTGCATTTAAAGATTGCTTAGCTAAAACGCTTTATCACACACAAAACACTTATTAAAATCCGTTATTATACACCCACAACCCATGAGGTATCAGGAAAGAATGGCTTTGTTCAAAGAATAGCTGTGTTTCATAAACTAGCCGTGATCTGGTTTGGCTCATGTGCGAGATGACATAATGAGCCTTAGCCAATCAGCAAGCCCAGCTCGAGACTCCACTAGGGATTCCCAAAGAAGTGGTTTCTTTGGGTCTCATAGCTGCAGCAGTTTGTACCCACACTCAGTATCACAGATTGTGTTAGCGATCTCAATTATATGAACACCTGCGAAATTCGTCAGCTAGTTGAATAGAACTACATACCATTCCTTCCACAAGTTATTCAACTGTAAGGACTTCTCCTTTTCTTAAATACACAAAAACGTATCTGAGGAACAGTATAGCCCAGGATCGCTTATCAGCTCTTCCTTGTTCCTCAGTTGAAAAACCTGTACTGAAAATACGCTATGTGATCAAAAGTATCCGGACACCCCACAAAACATACGTTTTTCATATCAGGTGCATTGTACAGCCAACTACTGCCAGGTACTCCACATCAGCAACCTCAGTAGTCATTAGACACTAAGCGAGAGCATATGTGGTGCTCTGTGGAACTCATGGACTTCGAACGTGGTCAGGTGATTAAGTGTCACTTGTGTTATACGCCGGCAAGTGAGATTTCCGCACTCCTAAACATCTCTAGCTCCACTGTTTCCAATGTGATAGTGAAGTGGAAACGTGAAGGGTCACATACCGCACAAAAGCTTACATGCTGATCTCGTCTGTTGACTGACAGAGAGCACCAACTGTTGAAGAGGGTCGTAATGTGTAATAGGCAGACATCTATCCAGACCATCACACAGGAATTCCAAACTGCTTCAGGATCCACTGCAAGTACTATGACAACTAGGCGGCAGCTGAGAACACTTGGATTTCATGGTTGAACGGCTGCTTGTAAGCCACACATCATGCCGGTAAATGCCAAATGACACCTCGCTTGGTGTAAGGAGAGTAAATGTTGGATGATTGAACAGTGTAAAAACGTTGTGTGGAGTGACGAATCAGTACATAATGTGGCGATCCAATGGCAGGGTGTGTTTATGGCGAATGCCCAGTGAGCATCATCTGCCAGCGTGCGTAGTGCCAACAGTAAAATTCGAAGATGATAGTGTTATGGCGTGGTCATGTTTTACATGGAGGTGGCTTGCACCCCTTGTTGTTTTGCGTGGCACTATCACAGCACAGGCCTACATTGATGTTTTAAGTACCTTCTTGCATCACACTGTGTAAGAGCAATTTGGGCAGGTGACTGCATCTTTCAACACGATCGAGAACCTGTTCACAATGCATGGCATGTGGGGGGTTGTTATATGACAATAACATCCCTGTAATGGACTGGCCTGCACAGAGTCCTGACCTGACTCATATTGAATACCTTTGGGATGTTTTGGAACGCCGACTACGTGCCATGCTTCACCGGCCGACATCGATACCTCTCCTCAGTGCAGCACTCCATGAAGAATGGGCTGCCATTCCCCAAGAAACCTTCCAGCACCTGACTGAACATAGGCCTGTGAGAATGGAAGCTGTCATCAAGGCTAAGGGTGGGCCAACACCATATCGAATTCCAGCATTGCCGATGGAGGTTGCTACGAACTTGTAAGTCATTTTCGGCCAGGTGTCTGGATACTTTGGATCACATAGTGTAGTTGAAAGCCAAGACATGTAGTATGATGATGTCACTGAACAAATGGGAAAGAAGAATGATCATCGAGTTAGCCTTGCTTTACAAGTAAGAAACCCTCCAATCACCCAGTTCGTTTGTAAATAAAAGTGTGTGAGTCACTATTATATAGTTGTACTGCTATTGGCAGTAGTAGTAGTAATAGTGGTAGTCATCATTATTGTCATCTGACAACTAGTAACAGTGTTAGTAGTAGTGGTTGTCTTTAGGAACGCTGGGTATGTGTAAATTAAAATAGAAGAAATAGGAAATCCAGTAAGTTTTCTGGCGTACCCAGAATTCAAGTTCATGATCCGTGATCTGGTCGGAATTCCACACTGTAGGCATACACATGTAACAGACAAGATATCAGGAAATAATGACTTGATTCAGATAGATGTGTTTCAAAAAGTAACAGTGATGCAGATTGGTTGGAGTGGGAGACCACTGTCATGAGCATCAGCCAATCAAGAAATCCAATTTCTTGGTATCTGACAGTGATTCAGATTCCCAGCCTAGCCCAAATAATCAATAGGGGCAATATGTCAGAGACACTCAGGCTATATATGATGGTTACAGCTTGTGCACACATGAGGCATTACAGCTGCTGTAAATACATCAGATCGCACCACCCCCTGATGAGAGTGTGCTATGAAGTGCTGCGAGTCTATTGCTCATCACTGAAGCCTTTATTCACGCGCCATTGAATATTCAGTAGAGTCTGGACCTTGTCTCATTTATGTTTGTGGTTTGAATTGCTCCCTGGATTGTTGTATAGACGACTTTACTGCGCCCTGAACTTGTTCTTTTTATCCATTCACTTCATGAACTAGGCTGTTATTTACTTCCAGAACCATCTATTTCAATGCGCCTAACTCTACGTTACTACCAGCACAAGTGATCATAAACTTACTGTTCTACCTACACATTATAGGACTTCAAGCACTGGCTACCGATAACTTCAGGTCTCTGCACCGAGTTGTGTGGCAGCAAATATTAACCTTATACATTGCTGATTAGTGGTATAAATCAGATGTAAACCTGAATCATAATCCTTAAGATGTCCTCCACACATGAGACAAAGCTTTGAACTTTTCAAGACAATCCATGGGACCACTTCTTAATTGCTTGACAAATTTTAAGTATTTTTATTGTACATGATTATCAGCCATTTCCGCCAAACTTCTTAAACAGTTATGTTTTTGCAGTTGAAAGACTGCCCAGCAAAAATGAATGGATGTGCTACAAACTGTATACTGTAGTAAATAACTTTAAAAATTACATTTGTAACAATAGAAGGGTTTAGTTAGGTTTCTAAAGTCACTCTGATAATATATATTTAAATATATGTCAAACTGCACAGATGTGCTGGAACATTTTTGGTGAAGGAATTGAGGAAATAACTGTAATTGAAAAAAGAAGGCAGAACCTCTTCCCATGTTTGTTTAATTAATTACTAATTTAACATTTGAACTTTGATCATACAGTTTAGAGGGCATAAAATCAACAGAAGCCTCAAAATATCAGTAGGATTCACTGGTTCACCATTTCATCTCAATCACTCACACCAATGATCAGATCAGACAAACCACCAGGAGAGTCAGTTATACCAACTTAAAACAAGCACGTAGGAATACTGCTGGTCCTGATCATTATACTGTCAAATTTTGTGTGATAAATGATCATAACAAATTATATAATGTTCACAAACACACTAGCTAAATTTATTTACGTTTCACTACTTTTTCCCATTATTGTTGTCGTAATTTTGACATGTCAGGATTGTAGCGTAGGAATTGGAGCTGAAATACATAGTGCATGAATCTAGTCAATGACATTGGGTTTACCATGCCCAGAAAACTTACTGCATTACACACACTCTCCGAAATGTGTAGTATATGAACTATAGAGGATCTGAAATCATAGTAGGTCCATGGTTTGAACATAAAAGGCCTGAAATTTCTCACAAGACTTACTTTAATATATACTTCCCATTAGCATGTGGAATTTAATTGAAATTGTTTCTCTTAAATTCAGCAAAAGTACGTTGTTATTTTCATTTCTGGTTTGTATTGTATTGTATTATATTGTATAGAACTGGGAACCTAGAAACGATGGAGAGGCTTCGTCCCTGCCATAGCTCTCAGTTGTTCACAACCCCACAACAGGCTACAGCAGTCCACTCACCCCACTGTCACCCCACACCGAATCCAGGATTATTGTGCAGTTTGCCCCTAGTGAACCTCCCCGGAACATCTCACACCAGACAAGTGTAACCCCAAAAGTTTGCAAGGTAAAGTAATTATGGTGTACGCGTATATGGAGACAGTGTTTGTGCAGCAATTGCCGACATAGTGTAACTGAGGCGGAATAAGGGGAACCAGTCTGCATTCGCTGAGGCAGATGGAAAATCATCTTAAAAACCCATCCACACACTGGTTGACACACCGAGCCTTGAGACTAATCCACCAGGTGGGTTTGTGCCAGGGACCGGCATGCCTTCCCACCATGAAAGCAGTGTTTTAGACCGCATGGCTAACCGGGCCAGCTTCATTGTTGTTTAGTGTTAACACAGTGCAATCTGTAGCAGTACAATTTTAAGATTAACCATTACCTGTGGATGTAACAATGTGAGTGGCAGGATTTGCACTGTGTATGTAAACTAGTGTTGGCACTGCTACAAGTGCAGCAGGAACAGTCCATAGGGACAGAATATGTTGAAAATGCAGCAAGTATATCGGAAAGAGCTAGTAACCAATGAATTAAATTACTTCTGTTTCATGTCAAATAAATACCTAGCAACACTTTCTCAAAGACTTTATCTGTGTCATTTTTTTCCATTCATGCACACAGTTCTCTACTTCTCTCCCCCCCCCCCCCCTAATACTGTGGAAGTCAATTGGCTATGAGCTATTGGCACAGTCTTAATAAACCAAAATTCATTTAGCCTGCATAGATACTTACTAACATACCTAGATATGTGTCTGTTTTCTGATTTTCTAGTTTTCCTTTCGTTTTTTAATTTACCACTCGTTTTTTGGTGACAGAAGCCTCATGTCATTAGGCACCCTTGATGCCTAGCCTAGTCACACCCCTCTGTAGTATAACATACGTGTAGTAATAGTTGTAGTAGTAGTAGTAGTAATTGTAGTAGCAGTACTTCTAATCATCCTTCAGTCAAAAAGTGGAACCAGTTTAATATGCTGATGTTACATTTGTCATTAACTTTTGTGCACCAAACTATACTACAACCAGCTCATTTTGGAAGGAACATTTACAACACAGTTTATAAGTGATTGTCTACAGCTGTTAAATATTTGGAACAAAAGCATGTTTGTGCCATCAGCTCTACAATGGTATGTTTATTCTCTATGGGTTTCAGCTATTGCAGTTATATTTACAGAAGGATAAAGTGTACATCAAGGAATCAAAGATACGTTTTCCTCAACTATTACCCAAGGAATTGTAGAACAAACATACGTCTCATAAGAGTCTGTCTGAACACAGTCCATATAAATCTGCTGTAACTTGACGTAGTTACATTACTGTAATATATTAGACTATTGGACATGTTATCTTGTTACAATTTAAGATCACAAAAAAACATAATTCTTTTTCGTGGATATTCCGCTATTTTCAGGGTTAGTGTCACCCTAAATGGACAGGCCTTCTAGTAGGAGCTATCCAAACATTTCTTTGAAGCAACTGAAGGAATTGTAGAAAAATTAAATCAGGATGATCAGACATTGATTAAAGCCTCCACCTGTCATCCATACATCATTTGTACCTTATTGAAAATAAATTATTTCGTAATGAAAAGTCTAGTGCTGCTCTGTTTATTCATTTAGCACACTCTGTATGCACACTGTCAACTGGCATCATGACAATGTCAACAGTATTTAGCTACAATTTTATTTCTGAAATTTCCCATTTGCCTGCCTGAAAAACTGATCAAAATCCCTCCATAATGTGTGAGGCGTTGAGCTCAGAGAGAGGATAAGGTGGTATTGATACTGATTCAACAGATTTGTATAAAGGGTGAATGTGTCTGTCTAAAATGCACAAACTTAGGTTAATTTTTTAATAGACAACAGCAATGTATCATCTAAGTAATTCTTCACTTTACTGAATGTGTTGCTTAACAGGTTCCTTGTAACAGCCTAAAAGTCAACTTTAGTAATTTCCTTCATTTCTCTTGATAATTTATTGTAATACCTTATTACTGTACTGATCTTTTTGTCCATTCTTTCTTTGATAAAACAAAATATAAATTCAGTCTAGGTCTTGTTCCGGGGCCATGGCCAGAGCTGTTGGTGCTACAATTATCAAAGTGTCTAACTTGTATATCGGATTAATACTTAGATGGGGCACTAAATTTAATGAACTGCCAGGGTGAAAGTCATACTGTCAGAACAAATTCTAGAATTAAATTTTTGACAAGCAGTGGATGCCATGTCATGCAACATTTTCAACACAAACAGATGTTTAAAAATAAATGTTCTTGAGCTCAATGGTTTCATTATGTGCTTTTGTTATGAATGTAAGCAATAAATATTTTGTGTGTGTATTTTTAAATTTATTTTCTTGTCTACCAGTGGTACACTCTAATGCATTTGAAAAGTGCCACTTGAAAAGTGCTATAAGTGGTACTGTTGCTTGATTCAGTTTTAACTAGTGACTGCTAAACAAGATCCCACGGCATTTGCACTACTTACAGTAACACTTGCGGAAGGTAGAGCTTAAGATAGTAACAGTTTCATATGTTGATGTTACATTTGTTAACACTTTATCACAAAAAATTGTACTAAAATTATTTGTTTTGAGAGATCTTTAATGTAATGTTTCGATGAAATTGCATATTTTCATAATACACAAATGTAAGCAAGAAAACCACCAAATATGACATTTTAGCCTTGCAAACACTAAGTCAACATGGCAGTTCCTTGGTTTGCTTCCGTCAGCCAGTCAGTACGAGACATGTGACCTTGTCAGTAAATCACAGCACAGGACACATCACCAAGGCTGTAGTAAATGGAGATTAATCTCTAACTTTTCTTCTGCCATGCTGGCAATATTAACTACAAAACCCATGAGCATTTGTGATCAGTAGCCTCCAGATGGTTTTATACAAAAAAAAGGTCTTGAGCTAGGAATTAGATGCAAGCATAATAGATAGGTGAACATGAAACACTTGTGTAACTTTTGTATCTCAGATGGGAAAAGGAACACAAAGACAGTATAGATAGGGTACGAGAAAAGAGAACGCTAATAAATTAACGTAAACCAAATCACACAATGAAGCAGTTGTTATGCATCTTCACAGTTCCCTTCTGCAAATGTATCACAGTTTTCAGGATCAAATGACAGTCTTTTAACTGCAACACAAAGCATTATTTTATGATGATGAACATATTGTTTATTATCAGTTGTTCATGAGTTAAGTGCATAAGAGGCCAATAAGATTTCAAGGGGGAATAACAAGAAATGTGCACAAATTATTCAAGAAATGTTTCGGTAAACTACAACATGATTTTATCTGAATCTCATTACTTTGCTACATGCAAGGCACCTTAGCAGAAATGGCCATTCTGCTCTGCTGAGCATAGCAGCATTCTGATTCATGTCATGATTACATCAGTTATTTCTGCAGTCACCTAAACTATGGTGACCACAGGAGTATCATGCTTAAAACTTTTGGCATTTCTCCAAGTAAAGAAAAGCATAGTGTGTTAAATTACGTAGGCATGCTGGTCATCCAAGGAGTTCTGTTGCTGGTTTATAATATTCTCCAAAGTTGACAACTGTGCTCATACATCAACACGGATATTTACTGGGGACCCATGACACAGAAACCAGTGTGGCACACAGTATTCTGCAGTTCCATAAACGTGCTATGCAGATATTGATGGTCTCAGGTGATGACGGATAAGGCCTGACTGGTATGGTGGAACATGCTCTATGTAGAGTAAACTGAATATCAGTGAAATAAACAGTTATGAATCATAAAATTTTGTAGTAGTAGTAATTCTATCCTTTTAGTTATAGGATCAAAAGAAAATGTATCTCGTTCATGAATACTCATTTTCTAGTACAAATTAGTATGGTACTGAATTTAATGCAATTAACTGTTCTTATAATCTTCCATTTCAGTGTGTCTGTGACTTACTCTGTTACTCAGCACTCATCTGTGATGTTGCAGATAGCAGCACTGTAAAACATCAAGCCCTGGAGGAATTTCTCCCCCAACCACCCCAGCCCCTCCCCTTTATGATGCTACCTGGTTTTTGGCTGTATTTATACTTATTTTTAGTTTTAAAGCAGTTCATTCATGATTTTGGAGATTGATAAAGTTTTCTAGTACTTGGGTGAAACTTTTCCTGGTTTTTATTTTTCCTTTTGTATATTGATAGTTACTTATGCCATGATATTATACTGCAAAAATCCGTTTTCCAATAAATTACAGTAAAAGACTATAAAACAGAACATTGTCACTTATTCTTATTTTGCAAAGTCATTTTGATATTGTTAGAGACAAATGCTTTCTGGAAGCTCCCAGAACAATCTGAAAGGTATATACTGTGCTTGTATGGGGCCAGTTGCGTCAGACTCATTTTGAATCTGAGAGTGTGAACATGATGTGAAGGCATTGATTTCTGCAGTTAGAAAGACAATAGATCTCTTCTTATCTTTTATGTCCATACTGAGCATATTTTCTTTGTGATTTTGGACAGTGTTTGTTACTGTGGATTCAGTAATGTTACATGGTAATAAAATGTGAGATTATGCAAACTGATAGTTATGCTTCAAGCTTGTGATTTACGAGTCCCAGGGGCTACTGAATTATACTTATACCATGTGGTTATGAAGGCCCTGTACACTGATGCCATTTGCAAGTTAAGTAAATAATTAACAATATGTGTGAGGATTCCTATCTTGAACTATGTTAACAAACATTGCTACCAAAGTGCACTTGCACTGTCATCAACTTTTAATAATTCCAATATAACTAATAAAGGGAGGATCTTTACAATATAATGCCATCAACTTCACAACAAAACATGAATTCTCCTCATAAAACAATGAAGACATCACTTGGCTCTGCATGGAACTGTTTTGCAGTGGGGAGACTTTCTTTTTAACCCATAAAAAACGTTGACAGTTTCCATTAGGTCAGTCTCATGGTATATAAATAAAATCAGTAATATTATTAGTGAACCTTATTGACCATGGGCTTAATGGGGCAGACTATGTCAACCTTCTGTGCTAAAACATCTGACAGAGCTGCTATGCCATCTGGAATATAAGAGATGTAGTTACGAACAAGAGCTACACTATTGACGTATTTTCAGTCACATACTTGTATCTCACATGGCTTACTGCAGCGTGAACATTATCCTCATATTAATAATATTTATAAAACACAAGAATATTATGAAATGATGTGTAATAATGTCCTTGGGCAACAAAGCCCTCCTTTCTTCACATACTCCAGTGTAATAACCATTTGTTTAACTCTACATTTGTGTGTCTGTATTGTAATACAGAAATTACATCATAAAATTTGATGCGAGGAAGTAATTCCATACAATACCAGAGTTAGTAATGTTCCATGGGCCCAAGGTGAAAGGAACTGGAAACAGTTACATATTGTCCTCTGAACTTATCAGCAGCTCTTGACTAGTTTCCTTTACATATTTTAAAAGGCAGGCAAATAAAATAGCACTATTAATGAATTTTATAATGTTATGAAAAATTATATGCTATACTAAATGTTCATTAAGTGTTGAAGAATCTAACTATAGTCATTATCTTTTTGATGCCCTTATTATGCTCCAGATCTGACTTCATTAGTTTCAAATGAACAGACATGCTACACATGGTCCATTATTGAATTTCTGGAGGTATATGGTACTAACTCATATCAGAAGACAACAGTATTATGAAAAGGACAGTTACTACTCACCATATAGCAGAAATGCTGCATCGCAGGTAGGCACAACAAAAAGACTGTTACACACACACACACACACACCCACACACACACACACACACACACACACACACACAAACACACTCAAGCAAATGCAACTCACACACACATAACCACAGTCTCTGGCAGCTGGAGCCAGAGACTGTCATGTATGTGTGAGTTGCATTTGTGTGTGTGTGTGTGTTTTGTCTATTTTCAACAAAGGCCATGTTAGCTGAAAGCTCGCTTCCTGACAACATGCGACTCAACATCTCTGCTATATGGTGAGTTACAACTATCCTTTTCATAGTAGTGTCATGTTCCATCCTTGATTTTCCAGTGTTTCACATCAGATGATGTTTATTCGGAGCTCATCACAAAAACCATTACACAAACCAATAATGGCCCCAATGGAAACAATAACTATGATTAATCACCTGGATGTGAGCTTCTTCTCCACTGATGTAAAATGATGTTTGCAGCTTTTAGTGAAGGCATTAAAATGTTTTGTTTATGCAAAAAGAAAATTGTAATTGGTATAAAAATATTTACAGTGCTTACAAGGCGACATAAAATCAGTGTTATCAAATAATATGAAATCCGTGACCGATCATGGTTGTCAAATAGTGATTAGAATGTCAATAGAAATAAATTGTACCTGACATTGCTCTCCTACATATTATGTTAATGGTCAGATCACAATTTTAAGATAATTGTTTATTGCCCACATTTTATATCAGTTGCTTGACATGACATAATTTTTTGTAGGATTTAAAAAGCAGACCTTGTCAGAGTGTTAAAGCTATGAAAAAGGATAAAAAAGTCAGAGTTGTGACAGGAACAAGAAACAGGCAGTTATGCAAACCATTATTCGAATGAAAGCCTTTACTTGATGGTGGTTCCTTGTCGGTTTGTATACAAAACACTCTTCTTTGTGGAAAAAATTTCAAACAAAATTTTTTTTGCATTTGTTTGTGATACAACGTCTTTTTCAGACTGCTGGTACATGCTGCCCTGCTACAGAAATAGATTGCTTGAAAATAGTAAATTTTTATGGCAATAAAACTTAGCAATAAAATATGGTCTAAGTATCAGTACTACAAACTAAGAGCTATACAGGCAAACCGTGAAAAGTATTTAAAACACAAATCTTATCATAGTGTGGAAGAAGTGTATGTGTTCTTTTCATATATACCTATGTGCCCATACAACTGTATTCATTGACATGTCGCCAATATTTGTCATGTCACTCAACAAAGAAGATTGTATTCTGTCCTGTTCATGCATAAAATGTACCTCTAAGGATCTGATGCATGTGTATCACAATAACTGGTTCTGAACATTACTGCCACAAGCTGCTACATAACAATTCATGAGTTATATGTATGTTACCAGTGACATAGGAAATACAAATAAAAGATGGATATTCCATTACTTTTCCAGTTTGGCAATGTGATGAATCTTTTTAACACTTCAAACATGGTTGAATATGTGAAAATAAAAATGTTCGTACAAACTAACCAGTACAACAAAAAGCACAAAAACTTATGAATCCTTGCCTGCTAGAATTGTCTGAACTGAATATGTGAGTAAAGCAGAAGCCAGTCTCTTAAACTGCTCTGCCTCCATAGGTAGTAATGCCGTTGTACAGTTACAATTCTTGACTACAGTTTCACGATTCAAAATCTCCTTTAATATAGGATCCTCTCTTTGTTTTATTCCATTTTAATTTCTTCTTTTTCATTTCATGTTTTCTAATTTTGGTTACTTTTATGTCCTTCTGCCTCATTTTTGTTTCTTAAGTAACATCTCTTCATGTATCCTTGTTTCTGTACTCCACATCCCCATAAATGCTACTATTGTCTTCTATTTGATGACCCTAGCTTCATTACTGTTTATTTATGTTGCTCTCTCTGAAGTGTCAAATCACTTAAAATTCTTCATAATTTGCTGCACAGTTAACATGTTCAGATTTTCTGAATTAGATTTGAGTATGCTAGGATTTTCAGGTTTGCTGTGTTTAGACATTGATCTCAGAATGTAAAATACTTTTTACTGAAGGTGTAAGTTTTTAATTTGTAATAGAGCATAGGACCATCAACATTGGTATGAAATATTTGTATTTTTCCCTAATTCCATCATAGCAGCAATAATAGTCATTTCTTTGTGGTGACTTGTTTTGGACTATGAATTGAAAATGCTAATTGCCACAGAGAAATGACCATTATTGCAACTGTGACAGATACAGGGAAAAAATAAAATAAAATAAAAAATAGGAAATTTTTTTTTATTTATCAGTTACATTAAAATTTTATTACAAATTTGAAAAGATAATATTAGTCAAATTACAAATACTACCTAATCCTAGACTTTTATGGTGATATTTCTTACAGTTCCCTCTCTGTCACACCCTTTATCCCAGACTTTATTTCTTGTTCTGAGTTATTCAATTTTACATCTCCTCTGTAGTCTCTTCAGCTGTGTTGTCATCTGGTTTCATTCCTGGAAATCCATAATGCTGCTTCAAGTATTTTTGGTAGGCTCTGTATGCATCAGTAAACACATCATCTGATAACAAAGCTCTCTGAAGGATTTTCTTATGCATTTCAGTTGTATTTTCACCTGTTGGTATACTTTCTCTGACAGTTCTGATGTTGTCTTCATTGTTATCAATTATGTGTTCTGAGAATGTACGCAAAAATAAAACAGAGAAGAACTGTCAGTGTAGCTAGAATTATGATATACGATTTTGTGTCCTTTAATAGTTTAGACTTCCTCACATGGCACACAACCTGCAAAATAACAATGCCAGAAATACAAACAAACCTGCTGGAGAAATATTCCCAATTGTGCATTACAGTCGAGACTGAGAATACTGCTTCAGTTGTAAGTTCTTTTTTCTCCCAATTCTTAAAAGTATGACTGGTTTTGGGCTATTACATGCCCATCATCAAGTGTCCTCTGTGCTCACTGGTGGTACACTGCCTCCTATACTCTACAACATGGCACTCTGGATCACAACACAAAATTATCACACCTGATGATGGACATGTATTAGCCCAAAACTGGTCGTGAATTAAGTATTGGAAAATAATAATAATAATAATAAAAGCTTACAACGAAAGCGGTATTTTCAACCTCTGCAATACCAAAAATTATGGAACAGTAATTTCCGCTCTTCAATTTCAGAATACCATTTAATATATGGCAGTTCCTTAAAGTTGTGAAAATGAAGTTAACAAACAGTCAGATAAATTGTATGCACAGAAAAATCTATAAAAAGTCATAATTTGTGATCCCATGCAGACTGCAATCTGTTGCTGTGTAGTGTAACCAATAACATAATGATCACTAAAAGCGAAACAGTATGAGCTGAAATGTGTCACGTGTGACATATTTTTCAAATTTTTACCATATCCTATGCACTGCAGCTAAGCCACCATTATAAATACTAACTTAATAAGTGGCACATAAAGAAAACAGTTACCATTGCGTAACAGTTACTTGCTGCACCACGCTGTGGTAAATACAAGGATCCTCAGTGAAACGTTAACTGCAGTTTGAGACCACACAGGACACTTACCTTTTCATACAATAAGACATGTAAATTAATTCAGATAAATGATATAAGAGACTTCACTGAAACAATGAAAGAATAATGGAACGAGCAAAAGAAGGAAATGTCAAACTACTAGATATTTTGTGATATATTTGGATGTAAAAATTTATTATAAATCAAAACGATATTGATGATTGTCTAAGATAAAAGTGGTTAACAAAGAATGAATCAAATTTGTCAGTTGACACAATTTCTGTCCATTAACTGCCACAGGTAGTATATAATATTTTAGTGTAACTTATCAGTCAGTGAGAACAAGAGAGTGCCATATAACATAAAGTTACTGAGAACATATGCAGGTTTCACAGATGTACATCGTAAACTTCTCTAAATTGCTACACTCAATTGTTCTATTATGCAACTAGCAGCCACAGCAAATATAAGTGAAGACAGATTTTTGAAACCATTATATACAATACAAAAGAGGATAATAATTTGTGGGTCAAAGAAAATTTTATCAAATGCTGTATGACAAGGGTGTAACAAAAGAGTATAAAAGGGAGATCTGATCTGAACTTCTAATGAATAATGCAATTTGGAAACTGGTGAAATTATATAATGTAAAAAGATGTATATAAAGGAAACACTGAATGGAAGTACATAAGTGATGAAACTGAGTGGAAGGCATGAAATATGTCAGGTTTTCAAATATTGTTTTTAATCATCATTTTCTTGTAGAGTTAGCTCTCAGCTCTTTCTCCGGTATACCTCTTGACTTCTCTTTCAATTTTACAAGAATATTATAAAAACATCAGGCCTCTAATATTAGTATTCTTGTGTCTTACAAAGTAAATCTTCACTCACGAAACAGTTATAAGATATTACAGACAGGTGTGGCTAAACATGCATCCATTTGACAAGAGATGCAGTATGAGTGAGGCCTGACACAGGTGAGCATCGATCGCAAACTGATACTGTAGAAATAGTTTGCCAGCTAAAAGATTACACTTCACCCTCCCAAACTGGTGAAAAAGAATCCACAAAATAAGCCAGCTAATAGAAGGGGAGCAGGTAGTCTGGAGAATTACTGCAGTGACAAACATTGAGGCCATTGCTGAATACCTATGTGGTGAGGTTCCCCATGGTGAAGACCCAGAGCTCAAAACAACCATTTCAAGACCACATAATACATACCATACAAACAAATATAATAAGAAAACAAGCAATTACATCAAATGAGAGATAAAAATAATATGATAAAATGCATCTAAATGTCCAGTCAGAAGACAGAATAGTACTTAAGTTACTGAATATGTAAGGTGTGAAACTACTTATTGACATAAGGAACCACAAAATGTTTTAAGTAATTTGACAGAAAAATTGTCCTTCTAAATCTCCTAAGCAATTTTCTATAACCAAGCATCCGTAGGTAGCACTTGAATAGCAGTGTCAAAATAAAAATACAGAGTTTTTAGTAATGCAATAGATCTTGAATTATGAGCCAGTATGTTAACTGTGAGATTTAAAAAAATGTATTTCCAATGCAAAATAAATATCACATCATTAATGTGGTGGCTTTATGAGACAACATACTACTGTCAGCAGCGATGTACATTTGATTATGTTCAATAATAAATAATAGCAAATAGGAGTAAGTTGAAGATCTCACTGATTAAAATGTAAATAACACGAAAACCAAAGATCCCAGCAGACAGCTAATGGCACTGCAGGAAAACTAGTGTAATTCTAGTCTTAAATTGTGTGTAATATGGATAGTGGCAAGAAGTTATATGTAAATTCGAGAATTTTGCTATGACAGACCATGTCCGTTTAAGGGCAGTGGCCATATCGGCTTTGAGAGTTGCCTGAGGATGGCCATATAGTTTGATGACCAACATGTCAGTCATGGCTGAAAGGGACTGAAATCTTTGGGTGACTTTTTCATGGATTTTGTGTAAGAGTTGTGAATTTGAACTCTAAATGGAATCGCATTTATACTTCTTTGACATCTGATTTGATGAATTTTAACTTTAAATGGCATTTTCTTAGAACTTTTGAAGTATCTGTAACTTTAAATTTCTACATTAATGTGGTATGCCAGATTTATCGCTTTGACAGCCCAACTCATTTCTCAATTCTCCACTTTTGCTTTCTCAATATTATGCAAAGATTTAATGAAGCTTTTTACTTATAAACATTAACCAGCTTCAGGGAGTAGAAGAGAGTGTGACCTTAGTGCTATGTACACTGACTTTGCAGAAGGTAAGTTTACCTACGTGCTCAAGTGCAACAGGTCTAGGTAACATCTGGTGCAAGAAATTAATTCTATCCACAGTAATGTTTGATATAGTGCTTGTGCATGATACCATAGAGGCTCTGGGAACTCTGTGGCTATCAGTGAAATACCAAAAATGGGGTGGGAGCATGTGGAAAGCACTGGCAGCAGATATTAGACTGAGATGTTGGATGGTGAGTGCCACAATAAACTATAGAGGCAACAGGTAAACAGCAACCAAGAAGAAGTTGGCAGCCCTCTGTGCAGAGGCAAAACAGTTGAGAGATGCATCTTCAAAGGTGAATGCAAAGTGTGTTTACCCAATTACAAGATGAGGATTTTTCCCAAATTCATCATTTGAAAAATATGGGGTCATCTTATATTCATAAATAAAACTACTGCTGCTGATGTCAACATTTTATCATTGTTTAATGGATGATTATAGGGGTCATCTTACATATACCGATGAAGCTTTAGTCATTGAGATTTTGCACAACTTTATTTTGAAGAATTCTGAAGGGTAGGTCTTAGCAAACAACAGTTGTTTTCAAATAGGCTTAAAACTCCTTGATACACCAAAGTGCTCAAAACAGTACTGACCTTTCTTGAACAATCACATGGCATTTGACTCAGGGCACTAGTGCAAGGAGTAGTTGGGAAACTATGGAGTAGCCACTAAAACTGTCTAATGCTCTGCTTTAAAATGGACAATTTTGTGAAACACAGAAGGAAATAGCATTAAATTCTATCAACTTACAAACTTTTGTTGTATGTGAACAAGTCTGCAATAAAAGTTTTCATAGATCTATGGGTATTGTATACATATGTTTATGCTGCTTTTCAAGTCAAGGCCGGCGGGGTCAGGGATTTTCTCTGCCTCGTGATGGCTGGGTGTTGTGTGATGTCCTTAGGTTAGTTAGGTTTAAGTAGTTCTAAGTTCTAGGGGACTGATGACCATAGATGTTAAGTCCCATAGTGCTCAGAGCCATTTGAACCATTCAAGTCAAGGTAACGTTCAAAGATGAAAATGTTGTCCCTCAAAATCCATTACTTTATTATGAACCTCAGTCAATATTTTGTTTGGTTATGAGAAACTATAATCATTTACCAGGTGGGCTGCAAATGAGAAAGTCGGTCACTCTTCATATCTTAGAATACCAAGGAGAAACATTAATAGGTTTAGAAAAAGATGGTGTCATTCAAATGAAATAAGAAAGAAAATTAATCCAGAATTAAATGCATAATCAACAAAAATCACATTAAACCAAAAGCAATTTTTATTTCAAGGTTAAACTATGTTGGAAAGACGTATTGTGGAGATAGTACAGAGAGATGTCAATAGACTGTGGGATAAATGAAAGTTTGAAAAGTGTACTGAATTGAGATGGAAATCTTTTATGTACACACCAATTGCTGTTGTTACATATGACATGCACCCTAGAAGATATTGCCATCCAGGTTTCACTGCTGCTGATGCAGCTCTACAAAATGGTTGGAAAGCGATCAGTGTCACCAGCTTGGCTGAGATGTTGAACTACCACAAGTGTAACAAGGGAGGGCATAGCACAGGCAGCAAATTTCTGTGCTGCCAACCATGGGAATATACACTGTGTACTTTGGCTTTTTTATGAACATCTACCAGGTTTAAGCTGCAGTTTGCCTGAATCCATTTGTACTCAGAATCAAACTGACTTTAAATTGGGACAAATACTCAACAATAGCACACATTTCTTCAGGAGATGGTAAAAGTCTAGACTGGAGCTAGTGGCACACTTAGCATTTTGTGCTGCAGTATTGTCGACGCTTCATCATGGGGTGTGATAGGAACAATAGGGGTGTGTCAGCTGCTAGTTCTACAAAGCCAGTGAAAGACAGTTGAGCAGATATGTTTGGAAGCAACAGAAATTGTAATATTCTCACATCAGTATAAAAGTGAAGTCCACTATTTAGTCAGAAAAAAAAAAACCAGCTGCGTTCTCATGTCCCATTGTAACTACAGCCTTAGAAATTGCAATATATTTGGAAGAAACAGCCAAATATTTGTGACAATGAAGAACAGCTCTACTGTTAGGATGATGATGATGATTTGAAATAGTGATACCACAGACTAGAGGCTAACTTAAGAAAAAAGTCAGTGAAGATAAAAATAAATGTAAACAATTTCTTTTTGTTCATTTCTCCTTGTATTACCAAAATATAGGCAACAATAAATGGCAAAGTTGAGTATGCATGTGTGTATGTGTAACATTAATGTTTTAGGTCATCTTATACTCATGTAAATACAGTATGTGTGGGAGGAAGGAAGTCCGCCACAAGGCAACTGTAGGACACAAGTCAAAACACTGTTGTGGATCAACAATAAAAGCCTGTAAAATTTAAAAGACCATAAAATCTCCAAAATCAGCGATGTTTTACTGAAGCTCAAAGCTTAGTATGTACTTTAATGCAAGATGCTTTTAATAATTTCCTACACAAAAGTCTGTCTTGAAATCTGGATGAAAATCCAAGCAGGTTCTGGTTATTTGTAAAGTACGCCATGGCAATACACAATCAATATCTTCACTGTGTGACAATGGGCATCTCACTGATGACAGTGCCACTAAAGCACAGTTACTAAGCAAAGTTTTTTGAAATTCACAATTTTCAGTCCTTGAACAGATGCCAGGTCTTTGTGTAGTGAGCAGTTGGAGCTGCTTGATGATGGCACATACAGAAAATTACGAATATTTTATACTGTGATTGGTGATCCTACAAATTTCTGTTACCTATAACTAGCCAAGTAAAATAATGGTACATTTTAGAATGAACTGCTTGAAATCTGACATAGCAAGTATACAAAACAGTGTCTTGTCTCCTCCTTTAGAACCCTCCTTTGGTTGATTACTCTTGCATCTTGGGATGGTTGGACTTGAGGTGACCATACCTCAAACAACGGGAATACTTCTTCATCTTCTTTTCCTATTTGTCTTTGGGCAAACCCTGCTTTAATTTCTTACAATGTTTTGGGAATAAAGCACCATCACTGCCACCTTTGTCCAACTTGAGGTATTCTTCAATATTTCAATTTCACAACTTTTCTTTGCTATTTTCCAGTTTGAAATTTTCATCCATTGCACTGGACTTTATACCCATTCAATATGAAAAATAAATGTTTATAAACCTCTCAGCCTAATGTGTACAACTAATCAATAATCACATTATTTGTCCTTTCTCTACAAAAAATGGTTCAAATGGCTCTGAGCACTATGGGACTTAACATCTCAGGTCATCAGTCCCCTAGAACTTAGAACTACTTAAACCTAACTAACCTAAGGACATCACACACATCCATGCTCAACGCAGGATTCGAACCGGTGACCATAGCAGTAGCGCGGTTCCAGACTGAAGCGCGTAGAACTGCTCGGCCACCAGCGGCCGGCCCTTTCTCCACAGTTTTTTGGCCACATCCAGAGTATGAATTATGTAATTTTGAATACTGTCTCCAAATTTTGTAATATGGTGTCCAACAGAGCATCCCAGAGATTAACCCACTTAATTTTATTCTTACCAGTAAACAGGTTTTCCAAGATATCACAAGCTTCCTCTGCCTTTGTTATGTTTTCCATACCTGTGTACATGAATTTATCCATAGAAGAAAAATAAGTTGTTTGTATTCCTACCAGTATGACATACATAGTTCACTGCACATATTTTCTGATACATTACTGTGTGCTAGTGTTTATGATGGTAAGGAAAAACAACAATAACATTGTTCATAATACTCCTATTCACAAATAATGTCACACTGAATGGAAATAACAGAAACAACAATGCAAGGATAGTCCACATCTTGCTGATGGCTATGACAAAGGTGAAATGTGGTGCCAGAGTACCTACACAGCATTGTTTGATTACATGTAAGCAGGCAATGTAGGGAGGGTAAGGTAAGGGAAAGGATGGGTGATAATGTAAAGACAAAAGTCAAAGATTTGTTGCAGACCAGGACTCAAACTGAAATTTACTGCTTCTTATGAGTGGATGGTTAACTGCTTTGGGCATCTGGACTCAAATTTCCGACTTATCACACACTGTACTGCTATATCCCTTGTCCATTGAATTCTCTACTCAAAAATCCTGATTCCCGCAGGAGTTCCAATGATATTTGCACATTCACACAGAAACAAACATCAAGAAGCCATTACCTTCTTTTTCAGAAATGTATATATCTGTCATGTCTGTTCTGTCACACGTCCACTTAGGACTCAAAACTAGATTTACCACTTGTCATGGGCAGTTGTCTTAACTGCTCAGATCATCCAGTCATGGTCCATGACTGACTCAAATTTCCAACTTATCCCACACTACGATGCAGTATCCCTTGTCCCTTTAACTCTCTACTTGCAAATCCTGATTTGCGCAGGAGTTCTGATGATTTTGTGCATACACACTGGAACAAACATTGAGGACCCATTACCCTCTTTTTCATAAATGTATACACACAAATTGTGTCTGTTCTGTTGGACATGTCGTGAGTGGTTAAGACAATTGCTCATGACAATGCTACACTAGTCCTGAAGCTACACAAATTTTCAGCTTTCATCATTGCATTACCACAATGCCTGTACTGCTAACTCTCATGACTTCCCACCCATTCTTTCCCTTTCCTTATATCCCACCTCCCTCCCCCCCTCCCAAACATCTGATGTTCACATGCATAAATTAGCCACATCAACACTCAGATATATATATATATATATATATATATATATATATATATATATATATATATATATATATATATATATATATATATATATATATATATATACACACACACACACATATATCTAAAAACAAAGATGATGTGACTTACCAAATGAAAGTGCTGGCAGGTCGACAGACACACAAACAAACACAAACATACACACAAAATTCAAGCTTTCGCAACAAACTGTTGCCTCATCAGGAAAGAGGGAAGGAGAGGGGAAGACGAAAGGAAGTGGGTTTTAAAGGAGAGGGTAAGGAGTCATTCCAATCCCGGGAGCGGAAAGACTTACCTTAGGGGGAAAAAAGGACAGGTATACACTCGCACACACGCACATATCCATCCACACATACAGACACAAGCAGACATATTTAAAGACAAAGAGTTTGGGCAGAGATGTCAGTCGAGGCAGAAGTGTAGAGGCAAAGAAGTTGTTGAAAGACAGGTGAGGTATGAGTGGCGGCAACTTGAAATTAGCGGAGATTGAGGCCTGGCGGATGACGAGAAGAGAGGATATACTGAAGGGCAAGTTCCCATCTCCGGAGTTCGGATAGGTTGGTGTTGGTGGGAAGTATCCAGATAACCCGGACGGTGTAACACTGTGCCAAGATGTGCTGGCCGTGCACCAAGGCATGTTTAGCCACAGGGTGATCCTCATTACCAACAAACACTGTCTGCCTGTGTCCATTCATGCGAATGGACAGTTTGTTGCTGGTCATTCCCACATAGAATGCGTCACAGTGTAGGCAGGTCAGTTGGTAGATCACGTGGGTGATTTCACATGTGGCTCTGCCTTTGATCGTGTACACCTTCCGGGTTACAGGACTGGAGTAGGTGGTGGTGGGAGGGTGCATGGGACAGGTTTTACACCGGGGGCAGTTACAAGGGTAGGAGCCACAGGGTAGGGAAGGTGGTTTGGGGATTTCATAGGGATGAACTAAGAGGTTACGAAGGTTAGGTGGACGGCGGAAAGACACTCTTGGTGGAGTGGGGAGGATTTCATGAAGGATGGATCTCATTTCTGGGCAGGATTTTAGGAAGTCGTATCCCTGCTGGAGAGCCACATTCAAAATCTGATCCAGTCCCGGAAAGTATCCTGTCACAAGTGGGGCACTTTTGTGGTTCTTCTGTGGGAGGTTCTGGGTTTGAGAGGATGAGGAAGTTGCTCTGGTTATTTGCTTCTGTACCAGGTCGTTAGGGTAGTTGCGGGATGCGAAAGCTGTTGTCAGGTTGTTGGTGTAATGCTTCAGGGATTCCGGACTGGAGCAGATTCGTTTGCCACGAAGACCTAGGCTGTAGGGAAGGGACCGTTTGATGTGGAATGGGTGGCAGCTGTCGTAATGGAGGTACTGTTGCTTGTTGGTGGGTTTGATGTGGACGGACGTGTGAAGCTGGCCATTGGACAGGTGGAGGTCAACATCAAGGAAAGTGGCATGGGATTTGGAGTAGGACCAGGTGAATCTGATGGAACCAAAGGAGTTGAGGTTGGAGAGGAAATTCTGGAGTTCTTCTTCACTGTGAGTCCAGATCATGAAGATGTCATCAATAAATCTGTACCAAACTTTGGGTTGGCAGGCCTGGGTAACCAAGAAGGCTTCCTCTAAGCGACCCATGAATAGGTTGGCGTACGAAGGGGCCATCCTGGTACCCATGGCTGTTCCCTTTAATTGCTGGTATGTCTGGCCTTCAAAAGTGAAGAAGTTGTGGGTCAGGATGAAGCTGGCTAAGGTAATGAGGAAAGAGGTTTTGGGTAGGGTGGCAGGTGATCGGCGTGAAAGGAAGTGCTCCATTGCAGCGAGGCCCTGGACGTGCGGGATATGTGTGTATAAGGAAGTGGCATCAATGGTTACAAGGATGGTTTCTGGGGGTAACGGATTGGGTAAGGATTCCAGGCGTTTGAGAAAGTGGTTGGTGTCTTTGATGAAGGATGGGAGACTGCACGTAATGGGTTGAAGGTGTTGATCTACGTAGGCAGAGATACGTTCTGTGGGGGCTTGGTAACCAGCTACAATGGGACGGCCAGGATGATTGGGTTTGTGAATTTTAGGAAGAAGGTAGAAGGTAGGGGTGCGGGGTGTCGGTGGGGTCAGGAGGTTGATGGAGTCAGGTGAAAGGTTTTGTAGGGGGCCTAAGGTTCTGAGGATTCCCTGAAGCTCCGCCTGGACATCAGGAATGGGATTACCTTGGCAAACTTTGTATGTGGTGTTGTCTGAAAGCTGACGCAGTCCCTCAGCCACATACTCCCGACGATCAAGTACCACGGTCGTGGAACCCTTGTCCGCCGGAAGAATGATGATGGACCGGTCAGCCTTCAGATCACGGATAGCCTGGGCTTCAGCAGTGGTGATGTTGGGAGTAGGATTAAGGTTTTTTAAGAAGGATTGGGAGGCAAGGCTGGAAGTCAGAAATTCCTGGAAGGTTTGGAGAGGGTGATTTTGAGGAAGAGGAGGTGGGTCCCGCTGTGACGGAGGACGGAACTGTTCCAGGCAGGGTTCAATTTGGATAGTGTCTTGGGGAGTTGGATCATTAGGGGTAGGATTAGGATCATTTTTCTTCGTGGCAAAGTGATACTTCCAGCAGAGAGTACGAGTGTAGGACAGTAAATCTTTGACGAGGGCTGTTTGGTTGAATCTGGGAGTGGGGCTGAAGGTGAGGCCTTTGGATAGGACAGAGGTTTCAGATTGGGAGAGAGGTTTGGAGGAAAGGTTAACTACTGAATTAGGGTGTTGTGGTGCCAGATTGTGTTGCTTGGAATTTTGAGGTTTTGGAGGGAGTGGAGCCGGAAGTGGGAGACTGAGTAGATGGGAGAGACTGGGTTTGTGTGCAATGAGAGGTGGTTGAGGTTTGCTGGAAAGGTTGTGAAGGGTGAGTGAGTTGCCTTTCCGGAGGTGGGAAACCAGGAGATTGGATAGTTTTTTGAGGTGAAGGGTGGCATGCTGCTCTAATTTGCGGTTGGCCTGTAGGAGGATGCTCTGAATAGCCGGTGTGGATGTGGGAGAGGAAAGATTGAGGACTTTTATTAAGGATAGGAGTTGACGGGTGTGTTCATTGGCTGAGTTGATGTGTAGGTGAAGGATTAGGTGGGTGAGGGCAGTGGATTGTTCAGTTTGGAACTGGTATAGGGACTGATGGAAAGAAGGGTTGCAGCCAGAGATGGGAACTTTAAGTGTGAGGCCTTTGGGGGTTATGCCAAATGTCAGACAAGCCTGAGAAAATAAAATATGCGAGCGTAATCTGGCTAGGGTGAAGGCATGTTTGCGGAGGGAATGTAAATAAAACTTAATGAGGTCGTTGTGGGGGTGTTGTGAGGGTGACATGGTATTAGAAGGTGGAAAGTGTAAGATGAGGTTGAAATGAAAATGAAGGATAAAAATATATGGGGAGAGATAAGGGTGAACTAGAAAATAACTGGAGATCTGGTATGAAAAAATGCGAAAAAGTGTTGGTTAAGTTGATCCTGTGGTGAACTTGGGTTGGTAGACAGCGATGTGCATGAAGGTTAGGTGGTTGTGTTGCCGCTAAAACACGTTAAAGGACGGAGAAATTCGGGAAAATTTCGAAAAAACGTGTAAATGTATTAAAAGGCGTGGTGTTGTGGTGAAAGATTACGAAAATGGGGCTAACAATTGTAAATAATGACGTTAAAACCTGTGGAGAGCGGCTAAAAATGATCAGTGATGTACGAAAAACGGAAGTGGAAATAAAGTAAAAGTTATTAGAACTAGCCGAAATGGTTATTTAATACGTGAAGGCAGCTGTTATTGAACTAGAAACAGTTAGCGGTATTGTTGAAAGCGCAAAATAAAAATTTTTTGGTTATGGTTTGGAAGTGGGTTACGTATTATAGAGTATATATAGGCGGGATAAATTTGTATTACGGTAAAAAGGGAAGGTGAATAGAAAGTGAGACTACTGGTAAACGCAGAAAGAGAAAATAAAGAGAAAATAAGACGACAGGAAAGATTTCGAGATGCAACAGCGACAATAACAAACGTAATTGTTGGGTTCAAATTAATGATATGGTTATAATAGAGGGAAACATTCCACGTAGAGAGTATGTGGCTGAGGGACTGCGTCAGCTTTCAGACAACACCACATACAAAGTTTGCCAAGGTAATCCCATTCCTGATGTCCAGGCGGAGCTTCAGGGAATCCTCAGAACCTTAGGCCCCCTACAAAACCTTTCACCTGACTCCATCAACCTCCTGACCCCACCGACACCCCGCACCCCTACCTTCTACCTTCTTCCTAAAATTCACAAACCCAATCATCCTGGCCGTCCCATTGTAGCTGGTTACCAAGCCCCCACAGAACGTATCTCTGCCTACGTAGATCAACACCTTCAACCCATTACGTGCAGTCTCCCATCCCTCATCAAAGACACCAACCACTTTCTCGAACGCCTGGAATCCTTACCCAATCCGTTACCCCCAGAAACCATCCTTGTAACCATTGATGCCACTTCCTTATACACACATATCCCGCACGTCCAGGGCCTCGCTGCAATGGAGCACTTCCTTTCACGCCGATCACCTGCCACCCTACCCAAAACCTCTTTCCTCATTACCTTAGCCAGCTTCATCCTGACCCACAACTTCTTCACTTTTGAAGGCCAGACATACCAGCAATTAAAGGGAACAGCCATGGGTACCAGGATGGCCCCTTCGTACGCCAACCTATTCATGGGTCGCTTAGAGGAAGCCTTCTTGGTTACCCAGGCCTGCCAACCCAAAGTTTGGTACAGATTTATTGATGACATCTTCATGATCTGGACTCACAGTGAAGAAGAACTCCAGAATTTCCTCTCCAACCTCAACTCCTTTGGTTCCATCAGATTCACCTGGTCCTACTCCAAATCCCATGCCACTTTCCTTGATGTTGACCTCCACCTGTCCAATGGCCAGCTTCACACGTCCGTCCACATCAAACCCACCAACAAGCAACAGTACCTCCATTACGACAGCTGCCACCCATTCCACATCAAACGGTCCCTTCCCTACAGCCTAGGTCTTCGTGGCAAACGAATCTGCTCCAGTCCGGAATCCCTGAAGCATTACACCAACAACCTGACAACAGCTTTCGCATCCCGCAACTACCCTAACGACCTGGTACAGAAGCAAATAACCAGAGCAACTTCCTCATCCTCTCAAACCCAGAACCTCCCACAGAAGAACCACAAAAGTGCCCCACTTGTGACAGGATACTTTCCGGGACTGGATCAGATTTTGAATGTGGCTCTCCAGCAGGGATACGACTTCCTAAAATCCTGCCCAGAAATGAGATCCATCCTTCATGAAATCCTCCCCACTCCACCAAGAGTGTCTTTCCGCCGTCCACCTAACCTTCGTAACCTCTTAGTTCATCCCTATGAAATCCCCAAACCACCTTCCCTACCCTCTGGCTCCTACCCTTGTAACCGCCCCCGGTGTAAAACCTGTCCCATGCACCCTCCCACCACCACCTACTCCAGTCCTGTAACCCGGAAGGTGTACACGATCAAAGGCAGAGCTACATGTGAAAGCACCCACGTGATCTACCAACTGACCTGCCTACACTGTGACACATTCTATGTGGGAATGACCAGCAACAAACTGTCCATTCGCATGAATGGACACAGGCAGACAGTGTTTGTTGGTAATGAGGATCACCCTGTGGCTAAACATGCCTTGGTGCACGGCCAGCACATCTTGGCACAGTGTTATACCGTCCGGGTTATCTGGATACTTCCCACCAACACCAACCTATCCGAACTCCGGAGATGGGAACTTGCCCTTCAGTATATCCTCTCTTCTCGTCATCCGCCAGGCCTCAATCTCCGCTAATTTCAAGTTGCCGCCACTCATACCTCACCTGTCTTTCAACAACTTCTTTGCCTCTACACTTCTGCCTCGACTGACATCTCTGCCCAAACTCTTTGTCTTTAAATATGTCTGCTTGTGTCTGTATGTGTGGATGGATATGTGCGTGTGTGCGAGTGTATACCTGTCCTTTTTTCCCCCTAAGGTAAGTCTTTCCGCTCCCGGGATTGGAATGACTCCTTACCCTCTCCTTTAAAACCCACTTCCTTTCGTCTTCCCCTCTCCATCCCTCTTTCCTGATGAGGCAACAGTTTGTTGCGAAAGCTTGAATTTTGTGTGTATGTTTGTGTTTGTTTGTGTGTCTGTCGACCTGCCAGCACTTTCATTTGGTAAGTCACATCATCTTTGTTTTTAGATATATATTTCCTACGTGGAATGTTTCCCTCTATTATAACTATATATATATATATACACATTTCTGAAAAAGAGGATAAATGTTCCTTGCCATTTGTTTCAGTGTGAATGCACAAATATCACTGGAACTACTACATGAATTGGGATCAGTGAGTAGAGAGCTGAATGGATGAGGGACACTACATTGCAGCATGTGATAAGTTAGAAATTTAGTCAGTCAGATACTGCATCCTGATGGCTATAGCAGGTAAGACAACTGCTCATGAGAAGTGGTAAATTTGGGTCGAGTCCTGGTCTGGTACAAATTTTCAACTTTTCTTACTACATAACTATGGTGCCCTGTCTGGCAAGCCCTCACAATCTCTACCCATTCTTTCCCTTTCCTTACCCTCCCTACATTTCATGGTTACATGTATGTACCAGCCGCATCATCACAAGTGATGTCTGTTCTGTCGGAGATGTCTGACAGATCAGACACCACTCAGATATATACTGTTTGAATAAGTGGACTCCAATATTCACAATACTTCTATGTCTACATATATACTCAGTAAATCACTATAACACACACATAAAAAAAAAGTTTTGCATCACTTCAGTTCTGAGAGTTCCAGAACCTGTACAGTAAATGGGAACAGAGATCAACATAAACATCATTTCTACCCTTTTTATTGTTCATGAAAACCACACATTGCATGTTGTACCACCATACAGCAAGACCTTCAGAGGTGGTGGTCCAGATTGCTGTACACACCGGCACTTCTAGTACCTAGTAGCACATCATCTTGCATTGCACCATGCCTGTATTCATCGTGGTATACTATCCACTAGTTCAACAAGTCAGTGTTGGTCCAGATTGTCCCACTCCTCAATAGTAATTTGGCGTAGATCGCTCAGAGTGGATGGAGGGATCATCGTCCATAAACAGCACTTTTCAATCCATCCCAGGCATATTTGATAGGGTTCATGTCCGGAGAACGTGCTGGCATCTCTAGTCAGCAATGTCATTATCCTGGAGGAAGTCATTCACAAGATGTGCATGATACGGGCGCGAATTGTTGTCCATGAAGACGAATGCCTCACCAATATGCTGCCGATATGGTTTCCCTATCGGTCAGAGGATGGCATTCAAGAATTGTACAGCTGTTACGTCACCTTCCATGACCACTAGCAGCGTACGTTACCCCTACATAATGCCACCCCAAAACAGCAGGGAACCTCCACTTGGCTGCACTCACTGGACAGTGTGTCTAAGGCATTCAGCCTGACCGGGTTGCCTTCAAACACGTCTCTGACAATTGTCTGGTTGAAGGCATATGTGACACTCTTCATGATGCCAATCCTGAGCAGTCCATTCAGCATGTTGTTGGGTCCATCTGTACTGTATCTGTGCTGCATGGTGTCACGGTTGCAAAGATGGACCTCACCATGGATGTTGGGTGTGAAGTTGTACATCATGCAACCTAATGCGCACGGTTTGAGTCATAACATAAAGTCCTGTGGCTGCACATAAAGCATTATTCAACATGGTGGTGTTGCTGTCATGATTCCTCCAAGCCATAATCCATAGGTAGGGGTCATCCACTGCAGTAGTAGCCCTTGGGTGGCCTGAGCAAGGCATGTCATAGGCAGTTCCTGTCTCTCTGTATCTCCTCCATGTCTGAACAACATCGGTATGGTTCACTCCAAGATGCCTGGACACTTCCTTTGTTGAGAGCCCTTGCTGTAACAAAGTAACACTGTAGACACGTCCAAATCGAGGTATTGACCATCTAGGCATGGTTGAACTACAGACAACACATGGTGTGTACCTCCATCCTGGTTGAATGAATGGAACTGATCGGCTGTCAGGCCCCCTCCATCTAATAGGTGCTGCTCATGCATGGTTGTTTGCATCTTTGGGTGGGTTTAGTGACATCTCTGAACAGTCAAAGGGACTGTGTCTGTGATACAATGTCCACAGTCAATGTCTATCTTTAGGAGTTCTGGGAAATGGTGTGATGCAAAACTTTTTTTGATGTGTGTATGTATAGAGCACATTCTATACTAAGCTGTTTACTGATTCACGTCTTTCAGTGTCTTCCAGCTGACATTTCTCAACATTTCCATTACTGGTAAACTCTTCCATGACACAGACAGGAATTTGACTGCTTACACTTTCCTTCTTGATGTACACTCAGTGTCCACCACAAGTGAACATGACTTCACACACCCTAGCAAAATTCCGCTACGAAATTAATTGGTGTTTTGAAGCAACCTTCTTTGTCAGCATCAAGCAACATGGTTTGAATAGCCTCCACATAATTACAGGGATATAATGCAAGATCCCAGTGGTTACTGGTGTCAGAGGGGCAGCTTTCTTAGGTTAGAATCAAGTCTCAGGCACCCCGTTCTGAAAGAAGTCACTATAACCGAAGAGCCGCACAATAACACACGGGAAAGTAAGGTTAGCTTATTCCACCAAAAGTTAGAGGATTGAGTAATGAGGTAGAAGAGCTTCTTGCCTGTTTGCAAAATTTAGAGGAAAAGATAGACATTCTGTGCCTGTCTGAGCACCACATAACCACAGGGTTAGATAAATTACATATAAAAGATTGTAGTCTAGTAGCTTACTCATGCAGAACTAATATAGGTGAAGGAGTAGTTGTTACATATATTGAGACAGAACACAAGTTCAAAAGCATTGACACAAGCAGATTTGGCACTGATCAGCACATAGAAGTGTGTGCTTGTGAATGCTGAAAAACAGTTCACTTTTCATTGTAACAGTATATAGATCCCCACTGGGAAATTTTGAATTATTTATTAGGAACCTGGACATCGTACTGTGCTATCTGTCAGACATCACCAAGCAGTTAGTGGTCTGTGGTGACTTCAATGTAGATTTCCTAAAGGATTCTAATAGGAAAAGTGATCTGGAAACCTTATTTGGATCCTACGATTTGTTCTCAGTAATTAACTTTCCAGCACGTGTGGACAAAGACAGTAGGTCCCAATTGATAAGATTTTCTTTGATGAGGCATAAAGCAACAAAATAACTGTTTAACCAGCAACAAATGCTCTCTCTGATCATGATGCACAGTTAGTCAGGGCAAATGACATAGTCCCTTACAGTGTGGATACACCTTCGTGGAAGTCAGTTAGAATGATTAATTACTACAGGGCAAATGTTTTTAAGAGTAGTTTACAAGAAACAACCTTGGATGAAATTTATAAAGAACAAATGCCAATAAGGAATTTAATCTATTCCAAGATAAATTCATATCAGTATTTAAAAATAGCTTTCTGCATAAGCTAATCAGAAGGGACATTAAACAGCCATGTAAAAAAAATCCATGGATCACTAAAGGGATTAAATTATCTTGTGAAAGAAAAAGGGAAATGTATCTTTTGGCAAGAACAAATAGAGACCATGCAGTAGTTGCACACTACAAAAACTACTCAAAATTACTAAGAAAGGCTATTAAAAAATCAAAAAAAGTGCACATAATGTCAGATATCAGTACGTCAGACAACAGAGTTAAGGCAATATGGAATATAGTGAAGCAAGAGACAAGACAACCAACCACAGAAGAGGATAACAGTACTACTGAACTGAATGGGAGTCTTATAAATGACAAGTCACAGTTAGCAAATGTATTTAATAATGATTTCTTAAACATAGCAGAAAGCATAGAAACCAACAGTTCAATAGAAAGACCACAGCAATTTACTGAAGAAGTAACTTCCACAAAAATACGTCATATTAATTTACCACCAATGTATAGGTGTACATACTGATGAGAATTTAAATTGGAAAAACACATTTTAGAACTCATAACTCAACTTGGTTACGCGACATTTGCACTTAGAGTCATAGCAAATTTTGAGGGGAGAGAAATCAGTAATCTGACATATTTTGCTTATTTTCATTCAGTAATGTCACATGGAAAAATGTTCTGGGGTAGCTCATCTTTGAGAAAGAAGGTCTTCATTGCCCAAAAACGTGCTGTTCAATAATACGTCATGCTCACCCATGACCATCTTGTAGACATCTGTTTAAGGAGTTGAGTGTTCTGACTAATGTTTCACAGTATATTTATTTCCTTGTGAAGTCTGTTGTAAATAATCCACTATAGTTCAAAAGGAACAATGACGTACATAATTACAATATTAGAAGAAAATATGACATTCATTACTCAACATTACGATTGTCCTTAGCACACAAAGGGGTGCACAACACTGCAACAAAAATTTTTGACCACTTGCCAAGTGATATAAAATGTCTAACAGACGGCAAGGTAAATTTTGAAAATAAATTGAAAAAATTTCTCCTTGACAACTTCTTCTATTCTGTAGAAGAATTTATGTGTTTCTATTGTGTAAAAGGTGATGGGTAGGAGTTGCTAAATCAATCTGTATATCTTGTTTTCATTTTGGGGAATAATAATAATAATAATAATAATAATATGGTGATATTTAGAGTACAAATAGATGTAAAAATTAATTTGCAATATGAATGTAAAATGACTTGTTCCATATCATGATGATTTATCGTGCAACATGATCCATGGAACATGAAAGTAACTAACTAACTAAATAACTTTGCTTGATCAACAACTGACTGATTCAGTTCATTCTACTTTACACACTGTTACCACAAGGCATCTGTATCATGTAATTGACTCTACTTGTGTAACATTAGTCCTATTGTCATTATTTGCAGCATTTTTACATTCCTCTAGACCAGGAGTTACTTACAAGTCATTGCACCAGATAGATCTCATAATGCCATTGCAGCAGATAGATATCGAATCAGACTTGATACATTTTGTTCCATTTTCATCATTAACAACTCCTACAGATTACTGTGTCTTCTGTAAAGAATTAGAGAGTGCAACTAAAGTTACAAATAGTATTTCAGTGAAAGTCTAAGAACAACAGCATCATCAGGGAAACATATCCATGACACTTCTGGTACCATGTCCAAAAATGCTCACGTAACTACTGTTGTTGAAATTCATACTAGTAACCATATTCTTCATTTATTACTTGGATACTATAACACACATTTGATGTGCCATGTCATCTTGAGTCACTTAGGTGACTCCATCTCAAGTCTTTGTTGGTGGAGTATGACTTTGACAAACATGTTCTTCCTGAGGTGGAGTCTGGTGAGTGTTACCAGCTTTGTGTAACCATTTGAACATATTTTGGCAAGCACCACACAATTTGGCAGTAGAACGAAGTCTGTTAAGAGGCAGTGGGAATCTTGGCTTAAACTGCCTGGAACATAGGGGTAGTACAAACTTCTATTTCAAGAAAAGCTCAGTCTTAAGGTGTGCTATGTGGTGAACGGTGGATGGCTGTTGTTGTGAAATAATCATCAGGTGACAAGTTCTGGAGAACCTACTGAACCTAAGTTACAAACAGTTTACTGAGGCAGGCAGGACTCTATGTGGGAGGAGCTTGAAATTCTCTTGGGAACACTATGTCTAATGAAATTTAAAAAAAAATTCCAAAAGGGATGGGTGTACTTCTGAGAGCAAAACAGTACTACAGACACATAACTACAGCACTCAAATGATGGACAACTTGCAAAAAAGTGGACAAAACCCGCATTATATGTTCTGTGTCAACCACAAAGGCAACTATGCTCTCTGCAGCAATGACCACAAAGTTTCCGGGATGAATAGAAAAGACAGGAGGTGAAGTTCACAATATTTGCATTGAAACAGAATATTTCACTTTTGAAACTGATCTCCTACTTTACTGTCCAGGAAAAACTGGCAGTTATGGCTCCAATTTTTTCTGCGTGAAAAGAAAATTCAGAAGATAGAGTTAACAAAGAGAATCTGTAACAAATCAAGATGGGACCATACTACTTGCACTTGGAACAGTCCTGATATCAATACAATTTTTTCTTTATTCTCATTTTAGGAATGACACATATCCAACTGTTCAAATAGCTTATGGGAATGAAGCTGACATCATCTATATTTAGACAGGAGCACATCCTTGCCTTTCCATTTTCAGGGCAAAATTCCTTGGAAAATCGAAGGCTGTGCTCCTGTCATCCTGATGATGTTACATGGTTGGATTCCTGTAAGTTATCTGAACATTGCATATGCCAGGAGAAACTAAGGTCTCACATTTACTGCTGTTATATAAATTAGCTAATTTCTTGTTCAAGCAGGAAATCATAAAAATTTATTATTCATGAAATAACTTCACAATTACTGATTTTTTAGCCCAGATTTTTCTGATTTCAAAACTGCCTACTTTCATTAGAGCTCATTAAAAAAATCATTTTTAGCATTCTGTGGAAATACTTGAGGAAGCAGTGCCCATAATTTTGTTAATAGTCTCATTACCCAGATCATGTTAAAAAGACTTGTTGTTTTGCTATTATAAATTTGTAACCTCTTTCCACTCCCGGGATTGGAATGACTCCTTACCCTCTTCCTTAAAACCCACATCCTTTCGTCTTTCCCTCTCCTTCCCTATTTCCTGATGGGGCAACAGTTTGTTGCGAAAGCTTGAATTTCGTGTGTATGTTTGTGTTTGTTTGTGTGTCTATCGACCTACCAGCACTTTCGTTCGGTAAGTCACATCATCTGTGTTTTTAGATATAACCTCATATTTTGCTACCTTTACTGTTAAATAGTAGAATACAACAACAAATTGTGACTATTATTCATGGACACAAATCTGTTAACAGTTGTGCAGGACAATCCTTCTTTCAGTCAGTGTCTACTAACTAAATTGTCAAGATCTGTATTTCAGAAGTTAGTATCAGCAAGTCCTGGTTTAGTTACCAAAAAGTACACATCATATCATAATCAGTTGCAGGTTCACAACAATATGTATAGTTTGGAGGTGTCAAAAATTAACATCAGTGATTAGGAAACTGTATATAAGAAAAATATTTGTGCATCTTTGACCTAATTTGTCGCAAATGACATGTGAGACTGTTGATTAATTAATGTACATTACCAGTCTGAATAAAATATTTAGATTATAGATTGCTAAAAAGATAATTATCAGAACAGAAAATTGCATTTTAATAAATTTGAAGGAATTGGTTACTATGAGCTACAGTGTAGTATATCTCTTTTAATATATGTCATTCCAACCCATTAATAGCAGATGACTGATTCAAGACCATAGATTACGAGACCATCAAAGGTGCATTACCAGATCAGATCAGTTACAAACCATCATATATATATATAACTACCCAGTAATAGGCAATTCTCCTTGTGAATTTGATCGCCTGAATTTACTTTTTGTCCTGAAACCTGGGCAGTAATGACTTCAAAGAGCATAGCTACTTTTGCAGTGCAGTGGTGAAAACATTCTTCAGATACAGGAGTCATCAATGCAGATAATACCAGCTGAAGTTGCCACAAACACCCCTCACATGCAAGTGCACTTGCAGTTGTGAAGCTGCTACGAAACAGCTTTCTCTAGCATTCAACAAACAGAATTTACAAGTATATCTCACAACTCCCGAAGATACAACCTTACAGACAAATCATGAAAGAGTTAGTGGTGAGCATCCAACAGCAAAGTTCCTACTACCTTCAATGAAGGGGAAGGCTTGGTGAAGTAGTTGCAAAGGCGACAGTCTGGATGAGTGACTGAACTGGCCTTGCAACATCAACCTAAACAGCATTGCTGTGCTGTTACTGCAAATGGCTGAAAGCAAGGGGAAATTACAGCCATAATTTTACCTGAGGGCATGTAACTTTCCTGTGTGGTTAAATGATGATGACGTCCTCTTGAGTAAAATGTTCCAGAGGTAAAATTGTCCCCCATTCAAATCTCCGTGCCGGGACTACTCAGGACGAGATTGTTATCAGGACAATCAACAGTGATGTTCTGTGAATCACAGCATGGAAAGTCAGATCCTTTAATCAGGCAGGTAGGCTAGAAAATTTAAAAATGTAAATGGATAGGTTAAAGTTACATATAGTGGGAATTAGTGAAATTTGGTGGCAGGAGGAACAAGACTTCTGGTCACGTGAAAACAGGCTTATAAATATAAAATCAAATATGGGCAATCCAGGAGTAGGTTTAATAATGAATAAAAAAAATAGAAATGTGGATAAGCCACTATCAACATCATAGTGATTGCATATTGTAACCAAGATAGACATGAAGCCCACACCTACAACAGTAGTAAAAGTTAAAATGCCAACTAGCTCTGCAGATGGTGAAGAGATTGAAGGAATGTATGATGAGATAAAAGACATTATTCAGACAATTAAGGGAGATGCAAATTAATAGTCATGTGGGACTGGAATTCAATAGTAGGAAAAGGAAGAGAAGGAAAAGTAGTGGGTGAATATGGACTGGGCATAAGGAATGAAAGAGGAAGCCACCTGGTAGAATTTTGCACAGAGCATAACTTAATCATAGCTAACACTGTGTTTAAGTCTCATGAAAGAAGATTGTATATGTGGAAGAGGCCTGGAGACACCAGAAGGTTTCAGATAGATTATATAATGTTAAGACAGAGATTTAGGAACCAGGTTTTACATTGCAAGACATTCGTAGGGGCAGATGTGGACACTGACCACAATTTATTGGTTATGAACTTTCTTTTGGACATGTCTGAAAGAACAGATACCATCTTCATGTAGATAAGGCTTAATGGCCAATGATCTTCTTCAGTGTGGATGCACTCACATTGCCCAAACTCTTACGGGAATCAGAAGATTGACTGCCCTTAGTAATGAGTATAGTGGGCAGGGACACTACAAATGTTGTATGTGGACATTATGCTGGGAATGTGTGTCTTTTGGGGAATGTGGCAGATATAGGTATCTGCAGTTGCACTATCCTCTGTATCCTTGGTGGCTCAGGTGGATAGAGTATCTGCCTTGTAAGCCGGAGATCATGGGTTCAAGTCCCAGTTGGGGCCACACATTTTCAACTGTCCCCATTGCTATTTATCAATGACTGTAAGCAGCTAAAGGTCTGATTTCACTTTAATTTCATTCCCTAAGAAAGGTTGATATCATTTGGAAAGCCAGTCATGAAGAAACTATTTCACTTGCAGCTAAAGATAAATGGGGTAGATGAAATATCCTGAACTTCAGCATGAGTACAAAAAGAAGGCAGGCTTATACAGGTGTGAGTATTAAAAAACCAACAGTTTAAATAATCATTGTCACAAAGTACTGACACAACTTATTTACAGAAAAATGGTACAGCCAGTATAAGCTGACCTCAGAGAAATTCAGTCCTGGGCTTTTGCAGAAAATTAAGGACATGCAAGAAAGTTTAAGTAAAGGTAATCCTACATTTACAGCATTTGTATGTCTATAGGATATTGACTGACAGCCAATCAGTTCCAGTCATTCCACCAGGAAGGGAGGTACATGGCTCGTGTTGTCTGTAGTTCAACCATGTCTAGACGGTCAGTAATGCAGTTCGAACACGTCTGCATTGTTACTTTGTGCCAGGAAAAGCTCTCAACAATCCAGGTGTCTCAGAGTGAGCCAAAGTGATGTTGTTTAGACATGGATGAGATACAGAGAAACAGGAACTGTCGATGACATGCCCTATTCAGGCTGCCCAAGGGTTTCTACTGCAGTGGATTACCACTGTCTATGGATTATGGCTCGGAGGAACCATGACGGCAACACCATCATGTTGAATAATACTTTTTTTGCAGCCACAGGTCGTTGTGTTACAACTTAAACTATGTGCAATAGGATGCATGATATGCAACTTCACCCCCGACCTCCATGGCGAAATCCAGCTTTGCAACCACAACACCATGCAGCATGGCAAAGATGGACCCAACAACATGCCGAATGGACCGCTCAGGACTGGCATCACATTATCTTCACCAGTGGTTGTCGCCTATGCCTTCAGCCAGACAATCATCGGAGACATGTTTAGAGGCAACCAGGTCAGGCTGAATGCCTTAGACACACTGTCTAGTGAGTGCAGAAAGGTGGAGGTCCCCTGCTGTTTTTTGGGTGGCATTATGTGGGGCCAATGTACGCCGCTGGTGGTCATGGAGAGTGCCGTAAGAGGCATTCATCTTCATTGATGACAATTTGCGCCCCCATCATGCACATCTTGTGAATGACTTCCTTCAGTACAATGACATCGCTTGACTAGAGTGACCAGCATGTTCTCCAGAAATTAACCCTATTGAACATGGCAGGGATAGATGGAAAAGGACTGTTTATGGACGACATGACCCAGCAACCACTCTGAGGGATTTACACCGAATCACCATTGAGGACCAACAGTTCCTTGATGAACTTGTGGATAGTATACCATGACAAATACAGGCATGCATTAATGCATTTGTGTAGAGTTGTCAGTGTTAAGAGACAAGCAACACTGTGGGAAATAAGCACAGAACCCAATGTGTCATATATAATGAATGTATCAATCAGGAAAGTGCAGGGAAATTTGGTGTTAATGGGCTATGGCAACAGACGATTGATGTGAGTGGGTTTGATAAAAACATAACATCACCTGCAACAGCTCTCCTGGGCTTGTGATCACATTAGGCGAACCCCAGATGACTGGAACACGTTGGCCTGGTCAGATGAGTCCAGATTTCAGCTGGTAAGAGCTAATGGTAAGGTTAGAGTATGGTGCAGACCCAACTAAGCCATGGAGTCAAGTTGTCTACAAGTCACTGTGCAAGCTGGTCATGGCTCCATAATGGTATTGACTTCAAATGATTATGTTCACTTACTTGGGGACCATTTGAAGCCATTCATAGACTTCATGTTCCCTAAAAATGAAGTAATTTTTATAGATGACAATGCACATCTCAGACAATTTGAACCAATGATTTGGTCACTCAGGTAACCAGACATTAACCCGACAATCATTTATGGACCAAAATCGAGAGCTAACACTTCATTTAAGAATCATGAAAGAATATTGTATACATGGAAGACGCCTGGAGACACCAGAA
The DNA here is from genome assembly GCF_021461395.2 of Schistocerca americana. NCBI lineage: Eukaryota > Metazoa > Arthropoda > Insecta > Orthoptera > Acrididae > Schistocerca > Schistocerca americana. Next base: position 510,891,455 of record NC_060130.1, read on the forward strand.
GGTTTCAGATAGATTATATAATGGTAAGACAGAGATTTAGGAACCAGATCTTAATCTATAAGACATTTTCAGGGACATATGTGGACTCTGACCGCAATTTATTGGCTATGAACTGTAGATAAAAACAGAAAAAACTGCAAAAAGGTAGGTATTTAAGGTGATGGAACCTGGATAAACTGAAAGAGAAAGAGGTTTTAGAGTGTTTCAGAGAGAGCCTTAGGAACGATTGACAAGAACAGGGGAAAGAAATACAGGTGCAGGAGAATGGGGAGGTTAGAGAGATCAAATAGTGAAGGCAGCAGAGGACCAAGTAGGTAAAAAGACAAGTGCTTGTAAAAATCCTTCAGTAATGTAGGAGATACTGGACATAATTGATGACAGGAGAAAATATAAAAATGCAGTAAATGAATTGGGTTAAAAAGAGCACAAATGTCTCATAAATGAGATCGACAAGAAGTACAAAATGGGTAGCAGGGCTGGCTAGAGAACAGATACAAGGATGTAGCAGCATATATTACTAGGGATAAGATTGATGGCACCTAGATGAAAATTAAAGAGATCTTTGGAGAAAAGAGAACCTCCAGCATGAATATCAACAGCTCAGATGGAAAACCAGTCGTAAGCAAAGAAGGGAAAGTAAAATGGTTGAAGGAGTAGATAGAGGGTTTATATAAGGGCAATGTACTTGAGGATAATATTATGGAAATAAAAGAGGAAGTAGATGAAAATGAATTGTGAGATATGATACTGAATTAAGAGTGTGACATAGCACTGAAAGATCTAAGTTGAAACAAGGCCCCAGGAGCACACAACATTCCGTTAGGGCTACTGACAGCCTTGAGAGATCCAGCCATGACAAAACTCTTCCATCTGGTGAGCAAGATGTATGAGACAGGTGAAATGCTCTCAGAAGAATATAATGAATCCAATTCCAAAGCAAGCTGGTCTGAGAGGTGTGAAAATTACCAGGATACCAGTTTAATGAGTTACAATTCCAAAAATGGGGAACATCATTTTGGAGTCTGTAGAAATGTAGGAACATGTGAGGCAATACTGACCATATGACCTACCTTAGAAGATAGGTTAAAGAAAGGCAAACCTACGGTTGTATCATTTGCAGACTTAGAGAAAGTTTTTCACAGTGTTGACTGTAATACTCTGTTTCAAATTCTGAAGCTACAGCGGTAAAATACAGGGAGCGAAAGGCTGTTTACAATTTGTACAGAAACCAGATGGCAGTTATAAGTGTTGAGGGGCATGAAAGAAAAGTAGTGGTTGATAAGAGAGTGAGACAGGGTTGTAGCCTACCCTTGATATTATTCAATCTGTATATTGAGCAAGCAGTAAAGGAAACAAGAGAAAAATTTGGAGTAGGAATTAAAGTCCAGGAAGAAGAAATAAAAACTTCGGGGTTTGCTGATGACACTGTAATTCTGTCAGAGACAGCAAAGGACTTGGAATAGCAGTTGAACATAATGGACAGTGTCTTGAAAAGAGGATATAAGATGAAGATCAGCAAAAGAAAAATGATGATACTGGAATGCAGTCGAATTAAATCAGGTGATTCTGAGGGAGCTAGATAAGGAAATGAGACACTTAAGGTAGTAGATCAGCCGGCCGGAGTGGCTGAGCGGTTCTATGCACTACAGTCTGGAACCGCGCAACCGCTACAGTCGCAGGTTCGAATCTTGCCTCGGGCATGGACGTGTGTGATGTCCTTAGGTTAGTTAGGTTTAAGTAGTTCTAAGGGGCTGATGACCTCATAAGTTAAGTCCCATAGTGCTCAGAGCCAAGCAAAAGTAGTAGATAAGTTTCGCTATTTGGGCAGAAAAATAGCTGATGATGGTCAGAGTAGTGAGGATATAAAATGTAAACTGCTGATGGAAAGGAAAGCATTTCAGAAGAAGAGAATTTTGTTAACATCGAGTATAGACGTAAGTGTCAGGAAGTCTTTTATGGAGTATAGCTATTTATGGGAGTGAAACATGTATGATAAAGAGTTTAGACAAGAAGAGAATAGAAGCTTTTGAAATGTGGCGTTATAGAAGAATGCTGAAGATTAAATGGTAGCTAATGTAACTTATGAGGAAATGCTGAATATAATTGGGGAGAAGGATTTGTGGCGCAGCTTGACTAGAAGAAGGGTAGGACATGTTCTGAGGCATCAAGGGATCACCAATTTAGTATTGGAGTGAAGCTTGGAGGGTATAAATCTTAGAGGGAAGAGGTTTGTACAAGATTGAGTAGCATGGAGAGCTGCATCAAACCAGTCTTTGGACTGAAGACTACAACAACAAGAACAACCACAACAACAACAACAATCAAGAGGTCATTTGCTGCACAAAATCCTGCACCAGCAACACTTCAGTGGTTATGGATGACTGTAGAGGCTGCAGGAGGCTTCCAAAAACTTGTTGAGTCCAAGCTACACCTACTTACTGCACTACACTGGACAAAATAATGTCTCACATGATACTAGGATCTGTCCAGTGATATTTGTCACTTGAGTCTATAGTTGTTGGTTGTGTGGGGGAATGGTTATGGTGCTTTAGGATATCTCCTGCCACTGTATCTGTTGTACAAGCACATAGACCAGCCACAGATATACAAATTGCAGTATTTGATGGAAAGCTGCTTGAAGTTGTCAAGGCTGCTTTGAGTATTATGTAATGCCAAGATGCTTGAAGATATCAAGGATGCATTCAGTTGTGCCCTAATTGCTGCAAGATGTTCATGTGCTTGGAAGAAATGTTTCAAATGGTTTGGAATCAGATTAAAGCTACAACATTTACATAAAAAATGTGTGATATAAAATTGCATTTAAATACAGGCAAATAAAAATGTCTAGAGTAAGTGGAATCATTATCTGATAACATATAACAAATGTGTATAACTTTTGGCTAAACAATATATGTTGAATTATGATATACATTTAATTGGGCACCAGTCACTTATGGCTAAAATGTTTTAGTTTTACAGTACACATGCGTCATCAGTCTGTAAGACGTTCAACTTAGAACCTAGAAATCAAGGCTAAACAGTTGTGAAACTACATCGGCAGTTACAGATATATTATCTGTATATAAGGGGAAATGAGTGTCTGGAACATGAAAACTGCTGCTTTGATGTGTCTTTTTAATGATTTCACAGAGACTGCAGTCAACAAGATAATGAATTTAATTCACCTGGAAGTTGCTGATCATCCAGTGCAACTTTTACTGTGTATCTCATTTTAGTAAACAATGAAAATTTAAGAGATCTAGATAATTTCTAGAAAGGAAACTGTGATGACTGAAGGGAATGCGACAAGCATTATCATGAGTATGCCATATATTCTACAATATTGCAATGTAAATAGTAACTCTTCCCATATATAGAACCCTATGTAATTGATTCTGTTACTATGTGACCTACATAACAAGAAAATATAAAATAAAACTCCAGAATGTAACAGGAAGCTCCCAGTAGACCTACAAATTCAGTATGACATTGAGCAAATTGAAAACAGAATTAGGATACAAGTTTGGTGTTAGGAATCCTAGGTACTTTCAGAATATATGTGGAATGTGATAAAGCTATTGATATTATTGCTGCAAGAGTAAGGACAGTTGATATACTGTGAGTCATACATAATCTGAAACTGAGGTTAGAGGAAGGGAATGGAGTCAAAGAATGATTGTGTGTTGCAACAGTGTTATGGGCAAATAAAAGAGCTAGTAGTGAATAAAGCCACTGATTTTGACAGGGTTCGGGCCGAAACACTGACCCCAGTTTCTTTCATAATTTTTGCATCATTGTTTATAGGACACAAGGTGATGTGAGAGACCAAGACAATGTAAGCAGTCTATAATAATTTGTGAAACAAAGAAAGTCAATGTGAAATGCTGCTTAACCTAGATCCTAATCCACCTTAAAATGTGCACAAGTACTCTTCTATTGAAAGTAGTTAATGGTTACTGGCAAATAAAGCATGAGGTCAACTGGATTCTGCAGAGAAATAAACACAAGATACATACTGGAAATCTGACTTGACCAACAAACAAAGTTTCTTTCAACAAATCTGAAGCACACTGCATTTGTGAAAGAATCCTGCTGCTCCTACACTCACAGTGCAGCAAAATATTTATAAGAACAATACATCTAATTATTGCCAGAAAAATTTACAGACAGCTAACTAGTTAATGATACATTAGTAGATAAATATACATATGAAAAATCGTATTCCACAGACAAGTGCTATGAACATACCAACAGTACAAATAACATAGTCAGGCTTACTAGTCCTGTCATAAAATGTTCTAACTCAAGTCAGATTTCTGTCACTTGATACACACTGAGGTGAAAAAATTCATGGGATACCCATAATTGGAAAACTGTAGCCAGTGCAGGATTCTGTGCATGAAATGACCTCTTGATTGTGTCCTATAAAATGTTCAATGGGTTGATGTCAGGCATTCAGGGTGACCAAATCGTTTGCTCAAATAGTCCAGACTGTTATTCAAACCAATTAATCCAGACTGTTATTCAAACCAATTGCGAACAATTGTGGCCCAGCATTGTTGCTTGGGAACATGAAATCCATGAGTGGCTGTAAATGGTGTCCAACTTGTTGAACATAGCTATTTACAATAAATGATCAGTTCAGTTGGACCAGAGGACCCTGTCCACAATGTGTAAACACAGGCAACACCATTATGTAGCCACCACCAGTTTGCACCATGCCTTGTTGATAAATTGGGTGCATGGCTTCATGGGATCTGCACCACACTCAAACCCTGCCATCAGCTTTTACCAGCTGAAAGCAGGACAAATCTGACCAGCCCATGGTTTTCCAGTCATCTATGCTCCAACAGGAATGGTAACAAACCAGGAGAGGTGCTGCAGGTAATGTCATACTGTTAAGAAAGTACTTCCGTTGATCATTTGCTTCCATAGCACATTAATGCCAAATAACACTGCACTTACCTAATGGACACATTTGTCTTACATCTCACATTGATTTATGCAGTTATTTCATGCAGTGTTGTTTGTCTGTTAGCATTGAAACTCTAGGCAAACATTGCTGCACTTGGTCACTAAGTGAAGACGGTTGGCCACTGTTTTGTCTGTGAAGAGAGGTAACACCTGAAATTTGATTGTCTCATAAACTCTGTCAATCTAAAAATACTGAATTTTCTAATGATTTCTGAAATGGAATGTTGCATGCGTCTAGCTCCAACTACTATTCTATATTCAGAACCTGTTAATTGCCATCATGTGGCCATAATTACATTGGAAACCTTTTTACATGAATTACCTGAGTACAAATAACTGCTCTTATAATGCGCTGCATTTTATACCTTATTTATGTGATACTACTGCCACCAGCATATGTGCATATCGCTGTCCCATGACATATGTCGTCTCAGTCTAGTAACCCTGTATACTAGTATCTGTGGAAGTTAGGCAGAAGGAAGGGAAGACAAGAGTCTAACTTTCTATCAACAATAAGGCCATTAGAGAAATGGTAGAAGCTTGGATTGGGAAAGGATGCAGAGGAAATTGAGCATGCTCTTTTGAAAGGAGCCATAACGGTACCTGCCTAAAGCAACTTAGGGAAATCATGAAAAACCTAAATCTGGATGACTGGACAAGGATTTTAATCACCATTCCCCAAATTATGAGTCCAGTCTGCTAATTACTGTGCCACCTCAGAAGTAATTTTATGAAAAATGAAATAATGAACTGTATAGAAGTTATTGTACTTATAGACATGCTTAGTTTTGTAACCTTACATAGCGATTTCTCTTTCAACAATGACATTTACATGCAGGACTTCTGACTTTCTGTGGGAAACCCAATTAATGGCTACATAGCAGAAATGTTTGTCAACCATTTAGAAAAATTAAAGAAACTGAATAAAGGTATCACAAATAATATCAAATTGTATGTAGATGACATTCCCATTATGTTCAGCTGAACAGGTGATGAAATGACAATAATTTTCATAAGTGCTGCCATCTGCATAACAATCACCCATGGGCATGAAGTGAATAACACCATAGTCCTCTTTGAAATGTAGATCTCTAAAGAGACCTAGCAACTGCATTATGATATTTTGAGGAAGTCTACTAGTAAAGATCTGTATTCAATGTAAAATACAAAAATGCAATTCTAGGTAATTCTGGCATCTTCAGGATGCACAGGAAAGACAGTTGGAAATACTGAAATTTGGGATTACAGCACACTTAAGCTGGTACGCATTAGAGAAGCACAACAGGACACCTATTCCAGCACATATTAAAGACTAAGGCAACTCTTTGAAAACTGTTAACAACCTGGAAATTCTGCAGCCAACTGAAAAAAAGGAAAGCATATACACCATAGAGGAAACGAAAATGGAAATATTCATCCATAACAGAGTGAATAAACATATAATTTTGAATGAAACAATAGAATTAATGAGCCAAAAATTCAATAATCTTTGGTCAAGTTTAATGCATTTTATGGTAAATTTCTGTGTATAGACTTACAACAATGATCAGCAATATACTGCCACAAACAACTTGCCTAACATAGTCTAAGAACAATGTGAAGGTTTATGCGCAGTTACAAAAGAAACAAACCTCTCCCTGAAGTAAAATTCATAAAATTCACCAATAAGTTGGTCAGCACATATAGTGATGTGATAAAGAATTTTCAAGCTAAGCAGTTATCCTGTGGACCATAACTGTTAGTAAGACTTATGATCTACTTAAAAGTTCATTCACTTAAAACTGAGGTTTACCACAGAGCTCATTTGCATTCCTGGATAGAAAGTAAGTTTATAATATGTAACTATATCCTCATTTGATCAGTACAATCACATGTTATAATTCCTGTTACAAATCACTGTTGACAACACATTCTAGTCATAATAAAATAAATACCTATCTGCATTAAAGCGTATTATTATCAACAAGCACAAAGAAATCATGAAATAGTCAGACACTGCAAAGTGACTGCTACATTAATGGATGGGGTCCAGCCATCCAGGAGTGAAGTATGTAAGCAGACAAAGAAATTTATGTAACAGAATATGCAGAATGTTTCCTTACTTACCATACATGTATTCTTGCTTATACAGTGAATTACACTGGGGTTTTCATAATGCTGCAAAATGAAATGCCTAGTCATAAAATGTAAAACACTTCAAGTATAATTTCACAAGTACATGACACAACAACATATGTGCTTTTTGAATAGGCAAAAAGTGTTGCAAATGAGAAAATCTTGTCAACACTGTATTTAATTTTATATCTATTACTGTATAACATAACAACAGTCAGCAATGAAATAAAATTAAGTAGAAGTGTAATCAAAAATCAAATTAGAAGTAAAAACATTTTTAAATAACTGTTATTGAAAACTAACACAAATTTCCAACTGAAAGGGAGGGAAAATTTTTAAGGTCCCAGGTTAGAAGACCTCTGTTTGTTTCAAGGTACAAGATGGTGCATGACTCACAAAGTACGGCTTAACTGCCCACATATTATATAACTAATTCTCAAATTAACTTGCATTTTACTCATCATAAAATTCTTTACCTGAAAAAGTAACAATATTTTACAAATAAGCTTTAATAACAGTACAGCACTTAAGTGCGCATAACTACAAATATTTATGAATGTTCCACCATCACTAACTCAAGTCACACGCCAAAAACAAAATAGTACAAATGGTGGTCTCTCATATGTATTCCTTTGTGAGATTCTAAAATAGGTCATAACATTGAAACACTGACCAAGAAGCATCATTTGTTCCAGGTACACTATTCTCAAGGTACAATAATCCCCAATCCAGTACAACAATTTAGGATCCATCCAACTACAACAAATTTATGTTGTCAAGGCAGCTACAAGTTTTCATGGATCACCAGATGTTGGCTTTTATAAATAATATCAAAGAAGTTGAATCCAAAGGAGAGGATACAGACATTATTTTGCCTGATTTTCATTGTGATGTAAAACAATGTACAGGATGGAGCTTGGATACGTCAGTGAAAAAATTCTGATGAATCTCCATGTGTACATAGTAGTGTAAAAGGTAAGGAACAAAATGTTTTCTGAGACTGTACATTTCTGTTTACTGATGAATGTGTCCTGAAATATATTCAGAAATGCACTGGAACAGAGGCACATAAAGCAATGGGAGATGTTGAACTGTCATTACAGCTGGAACAGCTTGATAGTCGTTCTGTATGATAGAGATGCTGCTGAATCCAAAGGAACAGAAGAGGAACTTCTCTTGTCACAAAATGGAAAATACAACTTTGCAAGTTTATGATGACTTGTAATCACTTAAAGAAAATCATGAGGTGTCTTGGGTTTGGTTTGTGTTGACACATTTGGAGAGGCTACCTAACGATAAGTATTCTGTCATGTAAAATGTATGGAAGTTATTCCTAACATACTGTCAAAACATGTATGTTTCCTGTCTGTAATTTGTGCTGATGAGCAGTAGTTTCTGCCTAAGTGTAGATATTGGGTTCTCATTTCATGTCTTCAAAATCTAATTCATATGGGCAGAGATACTGGATAGATGTCAATAAAGATTACAAATATGTGATAAATGCTTTCCCATGGCATGGCAAAGATTAAACTTGTCCTGATGGTGAACATCGTAGTAATTTTGCACTGAAGAAACTTCTACCCTATACCTAAATAAAGGAAGAAATTTTCTGTGTGAGAACTTCTTTGTGCCACTTTCTCTTGTGTGATATCTGAAAACCAACCAGACAACCTTCCTTGGTACAATAAACAGAATTAGAATGGGCATGCCAGAATGCATGAAGAAAGCTCACAAGAAACTATTCAAAACTGCAACTTTTAAAAAAAGGTGATATGAACCTTGTAGTATGCCAGGGAAAGCTAGGAATGTTTGTGATAATTCTGTTCCTTGCATCCAGATTTACAAATCTGAACTGACATGAACCCAAAGCCTAACTGTGACATATTACAATGAAACCATATACAGAGTAAATGTTGACCAGATTGCTCACAACTACTAAGTGAAATATGCTGGAAGAATGTGGCCCATTGATATTTTTACAATATTCTTTATTGTTCCACGGATGAATAAATAAATAAATAAAATAAATTCTCTATTTAGCAGGCATCAATGGCTGGGTCATCTATAGAGATGTAACAAAGCTCAAAACAACATCACAAGATTTCTTCTCAAGCTCATGGTGTAGCAGAAACCAAGGCCAGTCTACAAGAAATGTTTTATGACATTTCCCTATGTCTTTATACATTACAGAGTCTAGTCTACAGACAATGATGATCTGTTAGTATCTAACAGGAACATATTACACAGACAAACTAATGTTTAACTTAAGATAATGTGTATCAAAGTGCACACTTCTGTTAGATTGTGTTAACATACTGACTCTGTATTAAATGTTCTTGTTTACTTGTAAAAAATATAATTTTGTTTGCAAACTGGTTTGCATGTCTATAAGAACACAATATTTCTTTATGATATTATGAACATGTCTCCACTAATTGCATTTTTAAGTTGATTTGGTCAATAAAATGAAAATATTAAATGCTTAGAGTTAAAACATAATAATGGTCATTGAATCAACTATCTGTTACAGAAAAACTGATCCAACAAAACAGAAAAGGCTAGGAACAAGCTGTAAACATATGAACTATGGATTGGACATTTTTGTCCTAACTGTGGTTCTAAGGGGTTCTAAAAATCCAGCAGTTCTAGTATTATTTATTCTTCAGGTGAAGATTAAATAATGAGAAGCTGTGGTATATTTATCACATACTTCCTGCATCCTACTACCTTCAGTGCCAGTATTAGTCTTACTTGTTATTAATAAAACTAATAATATTTCCAGAGTCATGACCATGGCTCCATGAGATTAATATGAAAGTTTCAATGGCAGATTATTCAATTATAGTTATATACACCGAGAGGCTTACCTCATCTGGAATTTCTGTGAATACGGTTAAGTTCCAGTCATGTATTAGATAGTTGTAGCCATTTTCAAAATCTTCTTGTACCCTACGAAAACAAAAATCATCAGTAACTAAAGAAACATAAACAAGTGTGTGTTATGTAGTTGATAATTATCAATTTACCTGTAACCTACAAAATGCAGATCTCCCACTTTCATTACCTCTTGTTTAACGAATAGCTCTTCTGCTTTACTGCTACAAAAGCACTTCTTATCTTCATTAGATACTTGCTTCACAGTTGTGTCTGCAATAAATTGACCTCTGTATTACATTACCCTGTGTAATTGTAAGTCAAGTTATAGAATTAATACTTAAGTCACAAAATTTTAGTGTATATTCAAGAGTAGCACTCATTTTTTAAGAACTTGGCTATATCAAATGCTTATATCGTGTGTAACAAGGTAAACTGATTTTGATAGAAAGTTTAATGTATGAATAAAATTATTTACATCTATTCCTTAAATCTATACTCATTTTATAGAAGTAAGGGTAACCAGCAACTGCTGTGAAGAACTGGACTCTTTCCTGAGATGCAGTTGCCACAAATAATCATATCTCACTTGAGTCTACCTGTCTTATGAGATTTTACTGATTACCCTCACATTCAGGATAATTTTTTATCAATGGAATTTACTCAAACAATTCCTTCCTCAGACTGCATTCTGTTTGAAGTAGTACTGTATTATTTTTAACTTAGTATCTAATGTATGTGAAATTTTTAAAAACCATAAATTTTAGTATAAATTCACATTTCAGTTTTGGCAACAGCGACTAAAAGAATTATGAAATGAAATGTTCCTAGTAAGTGTTGAACAAAGTATATTTTTTACAGCTGAAGACAAAACACTGAAAATAGTTACTCTGTAAAATAACTGATACACATTACAAGAATGATTTATATCATGGCGCAAGTGTATTAGAGATTGCTGAATAATTATTGCTTGAGTTGTAGGAAAGACTTCTTGTTGACAGCCACAACTAAGGTGGAACTATCTGTTTAAAAAAAAAAGGTTCAAATGGCTCTGAGCACTATGAGACTTAAAATCTGAGGTCATAGGTCCCCTATAACTTAGAACTACTTAAACCTAACTAACCTAAGGACATCACACACATCCATGCCCGAAACAGGATTCGAACCTGCGACCGTAGTGGTCGCGCGATTCCAGACTGAAGAGCCTGGAACCGCTAGGCCACACCGGCCGGCTGTACCCCAAGTTCCAATAAATTTTTTTTCTGTTTCCACTGCACATATATAAACTAATACATGGAAAAGATCACATCACAAATATGTGTAATTTTCCATGTACGTGCACAGCATTTATCACACGTCAAAATGCAAACCAGTACTGTTTAGCAATAAAGCTGATTGTAAACTGAGATAGTGCTACGATCTACAGCAGGTGCAAACAGTTGGCTACACCACTGAAGCAATAGATCACCTCCTACAAGAATTGTAAGTACAACAATGCGACCTTGATACCCATTTATCTGACACAGATGTTTCCCATAATTCAGCAGACTCCCATTCTGCCATTCATGTTTCACAGAATATTCTTCAAAAACTGTTCATTTTATAATATCATGCAGATCATGCTTATCTGTTATTGTGGTCTGGCTGGTATGTTTCAATTTTTCCTACATGGTAGTAGCATCTTTCAAGACACTATATTTAACAACCAGAAAATCCTGTAATAGGGTTAAAAAGTAAAACAAGACCAGCAGACATTTCCTAGCTTTAGGTAACCCCAAATTCATGCTATGTTGGGTTGGTGCTGGTCATTAGGGGAGAAGAGAATATTTAAGTACTGTTATGACAATGGTATAAATTATTGATTGTCATAATACAGTACCATTGAGAAAAGAAACTTTGAAATTAAAATAATTTCAGCAGTCCAATCTTATGGAAGACATGTACTTCAGATGCACTCTAGAAAAGTTGTTTCTTCCTGTCAAAGGGATTTGGTGCTCCAGTCTCAGTTTAGCATGTAGACCTATGCAGTAGAAGAAAGTGCACGACATCAGAAATGAGAAAATATGAAAATCTGATGCAAGACACTAAAGTTTCTTGCGTAAATAAATGTTATTGTTTTGGCATAGAAAACAATGTCAACAGTGAAAATTAGTTCAACACTAGAAAAAAAAATTCTTAAAAAGTAAAAACTGATGACCAAGAGCAGAGTCATATTAGTAGTCAATACATGTGATGCAAACATTTTATTATTAATCTCCAGAAAAAAAAACTTTAAATTGATTCAACTACATGTTCTTTGTACGCTGTTGGGGCCTCAGGGGTGAATAAAAATGTCAAAAAGTGAAAGAGAAAGATAGAAAGATTACTATGTAGCATCCTCGATAACTTGAAGACATCATGGGTGGAAGACAAATGGATTAGACAGGTATGGTTAGGCACTCCTTTTCGAGGGAGCATTTCCTGCATATCCATTGCGATATCTGATGGCACTACAGACATTGTAAATATGAATGAGTGGAAGTAAATTTGAAGCCTGTTGCTCCTTTAATTAAGTCCAATGTGTTAAGAACTTAACTCCATAGTTCGAAGTAGATGTCAAGAGCATTAACGATTTAAATATGAAGAAATACAGGATAACTTTATTTGATTAGACAATTGTAGTTGGTTCAATAGAAGCAGAAGTTTACGTGTTAAGTTAAGCATAATTCTGACCCACCAGGCCTAATGAATGAAAATAAAAACATGTTACAGTTATAATAATATTTACCTATAATTGGTGACTGTGAACCAATCTCAGATTCCTCCAAGTTCTCTTTTGCTTCACCTACACGCATGTATATTCCACATATTTTTAACTCAGAATCGCAAGGTTCATTGGGGATCTTTGGATACCTGAAACGAAACACACCAAGGAAGAATGTTTTGTCGGAATTTATCTAAGAAAGTGGCCTCACAGTCTACAGATACTAATAACTCAGAATACTCACATAAAAAGTTGAATGATATTGTTTGAGTTATCGTCATCTGATGTTTCTAGTTTTGGGATTTCTTCACTTGTAGCATCAATGAGTATGTGAATAATGGCTGTAAAGAAATTTGTATTGGAAGCAGACTCACATTACGTACAGTATTCTGTTAAAAAATTTAGGACATACGTCATTATATAAAGTAAACCAAATCTCTGAATACAATGTGGTGTTTTACATACCAATATACCAGTATGCTTTATTATCACCTCAGTATTGAGGATTGTGACGCATTTGCAAAGACGTCTACTGAAGCATTTGGAAACTGTATTGTAATGCTGTCATTAACAAATGAGGTTGGAGTACTTGATGCAAATGAAAAGGTGAATGGAATATTCTATCTACTTCCTGAGAAATGGTGTCTTTTGTTATATGATTATTTTAGGTGTTATATTAATACCTGCTACAACCATGTTCATCTCTGAAATTGAAATTCTAAGGCTGTGATACCAACAAGTTCTGATTTCTGTGATGTGTAAAAGCAATGACAGTCATGAACATTTCTGGGTTTTGCCTGTTACACTGTTATTGGAAATATCAAAGGAGGAGGCTAATATAAAAGAATGTCATGTACAACTGTGATTACAGAGCACTATCATAAATTATTGTAAGAATTCCTACAGATTACTTTGTCTTTGTTAGAAGCACTGTTACTGAAAAATCTACTCCTCGCTACTAAAATTTAATAGCGCTGTTAGGGTTCGCCACAGCTGAATCCACTTTGTAGCTGTTTTAAAACTTGCTCATCGCTATTTTGTTATAATTGGTAACAATTCACTCATAACATTCTGGAATAATGGCAGTTATGATGATTTTACTGTCTTAAATAACATTCTGGTAATTCAAAATAGACTGCGATGCGGAGTTGAAAGAAAAGTTTTACTATCAACATCGCAAACAAGCCTATCACAGCTTCAAATTGATCGTAAAATAACTAAAATTAAACTAGTGGAGTTATATTTCTACGTACACCTCTAAGATACGTAAGAATGAGGGTTCTAATATATTTCACCAGTATATATTCCAGATACACTGTATCACCCATGTCTTGCATGATCTTTATTTCTGAATTTCTGGTTTCTCGGAACAGCTTAGCATATAGGAAAGAAGGTGACTTACGAATCCGCATACACCCTTTCCACATCTATGTCTTTCCACAAAGCACTTGTGGATGAACAGTACCAACTATCATATTATGCGTAATCCACAAATCTACAGACTAACACATGTAACAGAATATGAAAACTCTCAGGGTAAAATTTGTTCTTAAAAGTCGCATACGATAAATATAATAAATATTTTTCCTGAAAAATAAGCAGCTGAAACAATACCGTTATTTACATTGTGAATCATGACATACAGTAATTTTATTTCACAGCTTATGTTCCGTAGACGAATAATGCAAACGCGTTTGGTTATTAACATTTAAGAAACTATTAGTCATCCATTATAGTGAAAAATCCGTATCCTTTCTTTTATTTGATTTTACTCACATAACGCAGCGAATAACGTGAGACAGAACGCAAACTGCGCCATTCTTGAAGCTTCACACAAAACAGAAAGAACGAGACGCTCTTCCAACAGATGCGCAGCAACTAATACGATTTCTGTGGTTTATGCACTGCTGCCAACACACGACAGCGTATGTGCCAGAGATTTTTGCTAGTGCTTGATTTCACGTGCCGTGTATTATGCTTACGCTGTAGACAAATATAACGATCGTCACTAAATCAGAAATAGCTTACAGGACAAAATGCAGGAAATGGTTCAGATGGCTCGAAGCACTATGGGACTCAACATCTGAGGTTATCAGTCCGCGCAAGTTGCCGAAGTGGCTTCAAATCGAAAGACTTGCACACGGCGAACGGTCTACCTAACGGGAGGCCCTAGTCATACGACATTTATTTAGTCTCCTAGAATTAGGACTACTTAAACGTAACTAACCTAAGGACATCACACACATCCATGCCCGAGGCAGGATTCGAACGTGCGACAGTAGCAGCAGCACGGTTCCGGACTGAAGCGCCTAGAACCGCTAGGTCACAAAGGCCTGCAAAATTCAATACATAGCAGCCTGAGTGTCGCTTTCCAAGAACTGTTGCTAGCGTACTATGGTTAACTAGTGGCATATATGCTGAATATTTAAGTCTGTCCAGCGATGGGCTTTTTAGTGTTCTACTGGAAATCTTAATACGTAAATAAGTTTGTATAGCGCGATCGAGAAAGATTACAAAGAATCAAAACTGAAAGGGAGCTTGGGAAATTTATTATTGCTGCGATGGTGGGTTATGCTTTAGTAGCACTATGAGCACGTACAAAAGTAATTTCGGTGTTAATGACAATCCTGTTTTGCTTCAGCTCCTAATGATTTGAAGTTTCTAAGAAGGACTTGCTAATGACGTTGAACATCATAGGTTACGATCCTTCACGTCACAAGTGACCGCCCTTAGTCTGCATTTTACTGTTCGTTACGTATAGCGCATCATGTATGTTCACCTCTCTAACTTCGTTTCACGTTCGACTTAGTGTGTGTTGCACAGGTTGAGTGGGTTCAGAGAATGGATCAGCTAGCGAGAGACCACGATTCAATTCCTCAACAGGCGCAAATCAACTTTTGATGCACATCAACTTTTATTGTACAACAGATGTCTTTGATTTTAATAAGAGTCATAGCATGGTACATAAAATATCGCTGCAGAGTAAAAATCGATTCTGAAAATAATTTGCTAAAATCAGTGCCGAATGTATCGGTTTAGCGCAATTTATAAGTAATAGCGAATCGAAGAAATGCTTGGCCTGAATTGCATTTGTCCGAAAATCTGAGAAGTAACATGTTTCATGGAGTTGATTTCAGAGCTAGCATAGCAACATAATAAAACCATCTTGACAAAACCATGATTTACACAATATAAAATCGAAAGGCGCACTCACCATTATCATTAATTTACTTCGACCTAAGATTGTGACTTCTGTTCACTAGCCTTCTTTCTGTGGTTATTAGAACGTTTTAAAGGCCTCTGGAAAACGGATTGGGGGGGGGGGGGGGAGAATGCCATTTATTTCAATCGTTCCGCCTACATTTGCAAAATATTTATTATTTTGTTATTATTATTATTATTTATTCATCAAACGGCTTTTACTTCTGTCTTGTATCTTTTGTCATTGGTGTCACGAGTCGTTAACGGATTTGATGTCTGCAGCTGGTATGGTCCGCTAGTGAACGAGCACATTTACCGGGCTGCAACGCCGTATCAAGCGGTTGGGAATGGATGGGGCATTCGTCCACCCTTCCCACTTCAAAGTTCAGAAGGGAGGGGGATACGTTTTCTGCTCTCCCAAATTCATTTAAATTGAACATCGCCTATTTGACTTCATATTATAAGGAGAAAAAATCACACCTGCAAGATTTTAGTCACAGCAATCGACTCCGCTCGAAAATTTGGGACAAATAATTCTGACTGTAGGCAGTGTACAGTTTTTAAACTTTCGGCGTGGACTGGTTGTTCATCCGCTGTGCCCCACTGCAGCAGCTTACTGTCCTAGCGCGAAATTCCGTGCAGTGAAGTGAAGACCAGAGTCCTCCTATAGGCTGGGTGTTGTTGGCGTGAGCCGGCCGTAGTGGTCGAGCGGCTCTATGCGCTTCAGTCCGGAACCACGCGACCGCTACGGTCGCAGGTTCGAATCCCGCCTCGGGCATGGATGTGCGTGATGTCCTTAGGTTAGTTAGGTTTAAGTAGTTCTAAGTTCTAGGGGACTGATGACCTCAGATGTTAAGTCCCATAGGGCTCAGAACCATTTGAACCATTTTTTTGTTGGCGTGGGAAAAGTAAGGAGGACGCGTCACGTCAGCCCAGCGTGTTTTGATATCTTGTTCGAGAACGGGTGTTGTTTAACGCAGGAAAGAGGCAAGTAATACAGGTATGAAATATGTCGACCTCATGCATATATACTTTCTGTATTCTTTTAACAATATTTGAGTACTGATTTTCTCCACCGTGTATAACATGAATATTAAAATGAATAAACCTAAGCAGCTGAAGAATTATTATGAAATGAAGTTAATGCTTTTCGATTTGCGGTTTAATCATGCCAATCACGCCGAAGAATAGTTCAGCTCCAGCAAGTGTACCTACGTCACTTTCACCTGAAACTGCTACTGCTACTGCTGCCAGTGCGGCACGATCCTACTAAATATACAGGCACTGCAGAAGCCACTTTAAAGTTTGATCCCCTATACTGTAGACGTATGATTGTATCCCACAGACTATACTAAGTCGCAAAAGACGCTCCCTCTGGTCCTATTTAGTTGTTTGCAACACTGTTTTGTAACACACTTTGTACACGACCAAACATTTCGATTTTCTGCCACATCTTTGAGTCCTGTGCCAGGTTCTAAACTGACATTAAGAAGGACTGATCCACGGCCTTTTGCAGGAAACTAGACGTTACACGATGTTAATCGTTTTCTTACGGCGGATACCATAACATGCCACACATCGGGTGATTTTATATAAAAGACAGTTACAACATAAGGAAACCAGAAGAGTTTGCTCGCATTGTGCACAGTCTCCAAACTACAGTCCGAAGGTGATTCACAAGCTATACATTTAGGCTCGTCTCTCACACTGATGGAATAGCTGATAAGTCTACGTTTTGCTTCGACTGATTCCTCATATTGCAGCCATGTGCGCGAGCACTGTTTCACTGCTAGCAACCCATCCACAAAACTCACTCCCCAACTCAGACAAGCGCTGTCAGTCTACATCTACATCTACATTTATACTCCGCAAGCCACCCAGCGGTGTGTGGCGGAGGGCACTTTACGTGCCAATGTCATTGCCTCTCTAATCTCTCTAATTTTACATTTGTGGTCTCCTTGGGAGGTATAAGTAGGGGACGCAATATATTCGATACCTCATCCTGAAACGCACCCACTTGAAACCTGGACAGCAAGCTACACTGCGATGCATAGCGCTTCTCTTGCAGAGTCTGCCACTTGAGTTTGCTAAAAATCTCCGTAATACTATCTCGCTTACCAAATAACCCTGTGGCGAAACGGGCCGCTCTTCTTTGGATCTTCTCTATTTCCTCTGTCAACCCGAACTGGTACGGATCCCACACTGATGGTCAATACTCAAGTATAGGTCGAACGAGTGTTTTGTAAGCCACCTCCTTTGTTGATGGACTTTATTTTCGAAGGACTCTCCCAATGAATATCAGCCTGGCACCCGTCTTACCTACAATTAATTTTATATGATCATTCCACTTCAAATCGTTCCGTACGCATACTCCCAAATATTTTACAGAATTAACTGCTACCAGTGTTCGTTCCGCTTTCATATAATCATACAATAAAGGATCCTTCTTTCTATGTATTCGCAATACATTACATTTGTCTATGTTAAGGGTCAGTTGCCACTCCCTGCACCAAGTGCCTATCCGCTGCAGATCTTCCTGCATTTCGCTGCAATTTTCTAATGCTGCAACTTCTCTGTACACTACAGCATCATCCGTGAAAAGCCGCATGAAACTTCGACACTATCTACTAGGTCATTTATTTATATTGTGAAAAGCAATGGCCCCGTAACACTCCCCTGTGGCATGCCAGAGGTTACTTTAACGTATGTAGACGTCTCTCCATTGAGAACAACATGCTGTGTTCTGTTTGCTAAAAACTCTTCAATCCAGCCACACAGCTGGTCTGATATTCCGTAGGCTCTTACTTTGTTTATCAGGGGACAGTGCGGAACTGTATCGAACGCCTTCCGGAATTCAAGGAAAGTGGCATCTACCTCGGAGCCTGTATCTAATATTTTCTGGGTCTCATGAACAAATAAAGCGAGTTGGGTCTCACACGATCGCTGTTTCCGGAATCCATGTTGATTCCTACAGAGTAGATTCTGGGTTTCCAGAAATGACATGATACGCGAGCAAAAAACATGTTCTAAAATTCTACAACAGATCGATGTCAGAGATATAGGCCTATTGGTTTGCGCATCTGCTCGACTACCCTTCTTGAAAACTGGGACTATCTGTGCTGTTTTCCAATCGTTTGGAACCTTCCGTTCCTCTAGAGACTTGCGGTACACGACTGTTAGAAGGGGGGCAAGTTCTTTCACGTACTCTGTGTAGAGTCGAATTTGTATCCCGTCAGGTCCAGTGGACTTTCCTCTGTTGAGTGATTTCAGTTGCTTTTCTATTCCTTGGAATAGAGGACTTAGAGAAGGAACTGCAGTGCGGTCTTCCTCTGTGAAACAGCTTTGGAAAAAGGTGTTTAGTATTTCAGCTTTACGCGTGTCATCCTCTGTTGCAATGCCATTATCATTGCAGAGTGTCTGGATATACTGTTTCGATTCACTTACTGCTTTAACGTAAGACCAGAACTTTCTAGAATTTTCTGTAAAGTCGGTACATGTAATTTTACTTTCGAATTCACTGAACGCTTCACGCATACGCTAACTTTGACATCGTTTAGCTTCTGTTTGTCTGAGAGGTTTCGGCTGCTTTTAAATTTGCAGTGAAGCTCTCTTTGCTTTCGTAGTAGCTTCCTAACTTTGTTGTTGAACCGTGGTGGGTTTTTCCCGTCCCTCACAGTTTTACTCGACACGTACCTGTCTAAAACGCATTTTACGATTGCCTTAGACTTTTTCCATAAGCACTCAACGTTGTCAGTGTCGGAACGGAAATTTTCGTGTCGCTCTGTTAGGTAGTCTCAAATCTGCCTCCTATTACCCTTGCTAAACAAATAAACTTTAATCCCTTTTTTTATATTCCTATTTTTTTCCAAATTCAGGGATGCTGCAACGGCCTAATGATCACTGACTCCCTGTTCTGCCCTTACAGAGTCGAAAAGTTCGGGTCTGTTTGTCATCCGAAGGTCCAAGATGTTATCTCCACGACTCGGTTCTCTGTTTAATTGCTCGAGGTAATTTTCAGATAGTGCACTCAGTATAATGTCACTCGATTGTCTCTCCCTATCACCCGTCCTAAACATCTGAGTGTCCCAGTCTATATCTGGTAAATTGAAATCTCCACCTAAGACTATAACATGCTGAGAAAATTTATGTGAAATATATTCCAGATTTTCTCTCAGTTGTTCTGCCACTAATACTGCTGAGTCGGGAGGTCGTTAAAAGGAGCCAATTATTAACCTGGCTCGGTTGTTGAGTATAACCTCCATCCATAATAATTCACAGGAACTATCCACTTCTATTTCACTACAGGATAAACTACTACTAACAGCGACAAACACGCCACCACCGGTTGCATGCAGTCTGTCCTTTCTAAACACCGTCTGTACCTTTGTAAAGCTTCGGGAAGCTTTCAGAACCTATAACGATTTCAGCCTCGGTGCTTTCTATCAGCACTTGAATTTCCGGTACTTTACCAATGCAGCTTCTACAGTTTACAATTACAATACCGATTGCTGCTTGGTCCCCGCATGTCCTGACTTTGCCCCGCACTCTTTGAGGCTGTTGCCCTTTCTGTACTTGCCCGAGGCCATCTAACCTAAAAAACCGCCCAGTCCACGCCACACAAACCCTGCTACCCGTGTAGCCGCCTGCTGTGTGTAGTGGACTCCTGACCTATCTAGCGGAACCCAAAATCCCACCACCCTATGACGCAAGTCGAGGAATCTGCAGCCCACATGGTCGCAGAACCGTCTCAGCCTGATTCAGACTACCTCCACTCGGCTCTGTACCAAAGGTCCGCAGTCAGTCCTGTCGACGATGCTGCAGATGGTGAGCTCTGCTTTCAACCTGCTAGCGAGACTGGCAGTCTGCACCAAATCAGATAGCCGCCGGAAGCCAGAGACGATTTCCTCTGATCCATAGCGACACACATCATGGGTGCTGACATGAGCGACCACCTGCAGATGGGTGCACCCTGTTCTCTTCATGGCATCCGGAAGGACCCTTTCCACATCTGGAATGACTCCCCCCGGTATGCACAGGGAGTGCACATTGGTTTTATTCCCCTCCCTTGCAGCCGCATCCCTAAGGGGCCCCATTACGCGCCTGACGTTGGAGCTCCCAACTACCAGTAAGCCTACCTTCTGCGACCTCCCGGATCTTGCAGACTGAGGGGCAACTTCTGGAACGGGACTAACAGCCATGTCCGGCCGAAGATCAGTATCAGCCGGACACAGAACCTGAAACTGGTTTGTCATACAAACTGGAGAGGCCTTCCGTCCAGCCCTCCGGAATGTCTTTCGCCCCCTGCCACACCTCGAGACGACCTCCCACTCTACCACAAGTGAGGGGTCAGCCTCAATGTGAGCAGTATCCCTGGCAGCCACAGCCGTAGTCCGATCATGGGATGCGTGGGGCGAGCTGGCCGTCCCCAACAAACCCCCGTCCGGACCCCCACAGTGATGCCCATTGGCAACAGCCTCAAACTGTGTGACTGAAGCCAACACTGTCTGAAGCTGGGAGTGAAGGGATGCCAACTCATCACGCATCCGAACACAGCAATCGCATTCCCTATGCATGCTAAATACTGTTGTACAAAGAATGTCTGAACTAATCTACAGAGAGCACAAACAATTCGACACAAAATTTAAACTGTTATTAAAATACAAGACTGCCTAGTAAATGCCGTAATGCTGCTACTTGTGCACTGCTGACACACTACTCGATGGCAGAAGGCTAACTGTACAGTCAGTAACGTATAAACACTATTTGAAAGAAATAAACAAATGACAGACGACTTATAATTATGTGGTAACCAACAGCGCACCAATACACGGATGGGATGGAAAAGACACCGCCAGTGTATTGTAATAATAAGCATCACAGTTGATAGCGCAAACAATTTTAGGAGTTTTACGGTAACTTCAACATCGGCCGATGATGTGACAACATGTTTCCCCAATTTCAGTATCATAGTTAAACCACCCCTTCTCCACTTTGCGAGTATCAATGCCAACATGGATAGATGACTGTGCAGTATGCCCATTCAGTGTTAATTGTCGAACACATAAATCATCAAAGTATATTAGACAGTGCTCCACATACTTCTAACACCTCGAACATAGTGATTTATTCACAATCTGTCTCTATGCGTATGGGAGACACAGAGCATTCTTGCTGTCTTGGGGTAAAATTAGAGAGTGAGAGACCCTCCTCACAATGTCATTGAGCAACCCGCCATGCTGCACCGTTACCGAATTAATCTGCAACCTTCCCAAAGAAGACCGCTACACGCCACGTCTCGTGAATGAATGGAGCTTTCCGAGTCCTCACCCATTCAAGTGCATGAGATTTGTCGAGGTGCGCCAATGTCGAGGAGCTTAGAACTCCTTATCGATGTATAGCAACAGATTTCCAAGTGTTGTGATGTAATAGCAGACGGTTAAGAAGAACAATAAACGACTGATTTTTATGCGTGACGGAGATCCAGAAGGCTGGAGTTGGACGCATTTCTACGTAGATGAACGAAGCTATCAACTCTAAAGTATTGTTCTAGAGTCTAGGATCGGTACCTGGAAGGTATCGGCAAGAGAGAACATAAACACAATCACTCCTAAGGCTACAACGTTCTGCACTTATAACGGGCTATTATGTTAGATCGTCTGATTGTTCAACCTATCAGCTGTATGGAATATAGCGCTATTAATATTCCAATGTAAGAAATATATTTCAAGCGCATGACATACATCCATCTTCCCGGTTTCTCCACGATAAACTATGTTATCGAAGAGAAAACGAAAAAACTACTTCCGTAAAACATTTGCTCTATGTGATATGAGCACAATATAGCTTTCCGGAGACATGTAGTGTCCAATGTTCACATCCGACCATGGTCCAGAAATTATACGATGCCTGCATCAGATATATACAGAATGGTTGTTAGTAGCAGGGGATACTTCCTACAAGGAAATAGATAAACGCATAGCAGCAGATTCCGACATGTGAAAATTACAAGTAATTCCGTCATTAGCTCTGTAAACAGCACATCTGTCAGGCAAATGTGTACACGGGGATTGCACCGCCTCACAAGCACCTATCGCTAACTTAGTTATGACGCTGAAGCCCAATTTTACATCCAAGATGCGACATGGGGAATGGAGTACATAGCATAAATCAAAGCTCGTTTATAGGAATGTGCCAAGTTTCATCACACATGAGATGCAAGTCCTCTGATGACCTCTGATGATAATCGCAAGTAGACAGTGCTTTAAACCACATACAGAACACGTGGCTATATATAAGTAGAATGCAAACTATGTCACACGACTGATGCATCAGATCAGAACAGTGGAAAATTGACCTGCAGCATCTCCTCATTCTCAAGGATACATCAGTCAAGCATTAAATCGTACCTCATTACAGCTCCATCTCAATCGATCACATCGTCCACTCTCTGTTGTCCTTCAACGCAGATGCAGGTAGTTTAGAGGTAAATGGTTCTAAATCCTCCTGAAAAGCATCAAACACAGTAGTCAACTCACATGTATCGCTCGTACATCAATAGACATATGGTATAACGCTGCCTCAAAGGAAAAAAAATTGACTGCCTCCCTGATTCCCTTCCTTTCGATGTCGACGTTTTCTCGGATTCCTCTTTTTGCCACATACTTGTTCCCATGCACAAATTTTTCGGCGCAAACCAGAAGATACGAAAGTACTTCCTCAATTCCCCTGCATTTCGATGTATGTTCGGTCAATTTATATCTATTCCCTCGTCATTTTTCGCAATTCTATCGACTTTATGTCAGATTTATCCATGCGATCATGACATTACCTCTCGTTCTGTGTTCTAAAATTGTTTGTAAATGTTGTACAGCTGCCAACATCTAGCCCAAATGCACTGATAGGGAAGTGTAATATAGCACTGTACTCTACTGTATCCAGTCATCTCCACATTTGGAGAGCGTTTGCTCTGTTTTCTGTATGTCTGTGTATATGCATGCCTGCAGACGGCTCCCAGAACCCAGTCCCCTCTGCTGGTGGACCAAATTTCGAACATAGAATGCATGTCCGAAAGTAACGCGTGGTTGGTCCACCTGCGAACCCTATCACAGATGTGACATGTGGTGGATCCACCTCCGAACATAGGTCCGAATATATAATTAATGGCAGATCTACACTTGAATGCTAACTCAGATGTGGTAGATTGTGGATCTGCATCCCAACACCGTTTCGTACATTGCATATGGCGAATCCACCTTCAAACCCTATCATGTGTACAACATATCGTGGATCCGCATCCCAACATCATTCCAGATATAACGCACGACGGATCCACATTCGAATGCTAACTTGCGTGTACTGTGGGTCCTGGGATAATTCCACTTTGATGCTTATTATTACAGTACACTGGCGGTGTCTCTTCCATCCCATCCATGTATTGATGCACTGTTGGTTACCGCATAATATTTACTGTTTGGTCAATTTATACCTATTCCCTCGTCATTTTTCGCAGTTATATCGATTTTATGTCAGATCTATCCATGCAATCATGACATAACCTCTCATTCTGTGTTCTAAAATTGCTTGTAAATGTAGCACAGCCACCAACACCAAGCCCAAATGCACTGATCAGGAAGCGTAATATTGCACTGTACTCTACTGTATCCAGTCATCTCCACATTTGGAGAGTGTTTGCTCTGTTTTCTGTATGCCTGTGTATTTGCATGCCTGCAGACAGTTCCCAGAACCCAGTCCCCACTGTTGGTGCACCAAATTTCGAACATAGAGTACACGTGCGAACATAACATGTGGTGGTCCACCCGCGAACCCTATCACAGATGTGACGTGCGGTGGATCCAGCTCTCAACATACGTCCAGATATATAGTCCACAGCAGATCCACACTTGAATGCTAACTCGGATGTGGTATATTGTGGATCTGCATCCCAACACTGCTTCGTACATTGCACGTGGCAGATCCACCTTCAAACCCTACCCCATGTGCTGCATATTGTGAACCTGCATCCCAACACGAATCCGTATATTAAGCATGGCGGATCCACCTTCAAACTGTATCCTGCACATGGCATATCGTGGATCCAAATCTCAACATCACTCCGGATCTAATGCATGACAGATCCACATTCGAACACTAACTGGCGTGTACTGTGGTTCCTGTGAGAATTTCACTTTGATGCTTGTTATTACAGAACACTGGCGGTGTCTCTTCCATCTCATCCAAGTATTGCCGTGCTATTGATTACCACATAATATTGACTAACAGTGCTTGTCTGAGTCACACACACACACACACACACACACGTCATGTGCAGTGAAACAGCACGATCTGTAATGTCATTATGGGCGTCATACACAAGTCACAAGCAGTGGAACAGCATGATCTGGGGTGTCAGTATCCGGGCATCAGAGGTGTCCCGTTGGAATGGCAATAGAGAGAAAGTGATCGAACAGATGAGAGGGATGAGAGTGGACTCTGGTGGTGGTGGTGCTGTGTACTAGGTCAGTTGGGCTCTGGATTTTGTGGCGAGCACACCGGATGGCGGTCGTGCCTCAAGTTGTTTAAATAAAGACTAATTCATGATTTCGAAAGTTGAGAATTAGCAAGCATGTTTGCAGAGTCTTTTAGTGGTTCACATGTCTGTAGGACGTGTGATGTGACCCCAAGCATGACAGAGCTTTTGTTTTGTATTAGTGTAATAAATATACTCTATCCCTAACTAAATTGTTCCAAAATAAATAAAGTACACACCTTCCTCTTTCCACCAGCCCAGTGCAGGCTGAGTTCTTCTCCCACAAATCCCTAGGAGGAGGTGGTGGTCTGGTGACTTAGGTTAGTGGAGGTAGTCCAAGTGTCCTTTCTTTCTTAAGGTAGCAGAGGTAGCCCAATTGACCTATCAACCCGCCAAACTTCAAAGTTGGCGCCAGTTCCTAGGATGAGGTTGCGGTCGGATGAGTTAGGTTAGTGGAGGTAGCGCAAGTGTCCTTCCTTTCACGGCATTTTCTTAGCTTATTAGAGACGCTCGAATTAACCTTTCTTTACCACCAAAATTCAAACACGGGGCCAGTTCCTAGAAAAAGATGACAGTTTGATGACTTAGGTTAGTGGGTGTCGAGCAAGTGACATATTTTCCCTCGATTTTCTTAGATTAGTGGAGGTGTGATGCATTATCCTGTTGGAATTTGAACTTCCCTGGCAGTCGGTTGAGGATCTTTGTGGAGACTTTAACTATTTCCTTCCAAGTCCAGGTGGGCGTGGCACTTGCGAAAATCTGACAAAGTTTGAATTTTCCCCCTGGAAGTATGTCATGGCACCTTTTAAATTTCCCACCGCCGCCATCTTGGATTTAGGGTGGGAACCCTATCAGTGTGTCTGTAACGTCACAGGTCTAATGATACTTCTGTTATCACCTTACATCATGGCCGCCATCTTGGACGACAGGGCCTTTTGATGGTGGCGTTTGTGTACTAGGTCAGTTTGAGTCCGGGCCTCGTGGCAAACACACTGTTTCCCTCCATCTTGGATTACATCACAGATGAGAGCGCCCTCTGGTGTTAGCACTGTGTACTAAGTCAGTTGGAGTCCAGATCTCTTAGTGAACAGACTGGATGGCTGTGCTGCATGAAATTCTTTAAATAAAGACTGTTGCGTGCAAAATAAAGACTTATGTCCAGCACTGGTCGAGTCCTTTTTCCATGAATCCCTAGGAGGACATGGCGGTTGGGTGACTGAGGTTAGTAGAGATTCGCAAATTGGCCTATCTAAAATTCAAACTTGATGCCAGTTCCTAGGAAGAGGTGGCGGTTGGGTGATTATGTTAGTCTAGGTAGGCCAAGTGACCTATCTTCCTGAGATTTTTCTTAGATTAGTAGAGGTGTAATGCATTATCCTGTTGGAATTTATACTTCCTGCCATTTTCTGGGGGTGGGGAGGGGGGTTAGGTTAGTGGAGGTAGCCCAATTCACCTTCTTCCCACAAAAATTCAAACTTCCCTCAAAAATCAACCATATTGGATGATGTCACAGCACCATCTTGGATGAAATCATGCACTGTTGCCAAGTCTACACCCCACCATCTTGGATGACGTTGTCGCCGCCATCTTGAATTCATCTGGCAACAATGTAAAGTGGGGCCGCAATTGCCTTGCCCCAATACTCAAATGATCTGCAGCAACATTTTCCTTTGTCTCTAGAATGCATCATCAGTCTACCATTAAATCGTACCTTCTTAGTACTGTGTCTCAACCAATCATTCCATCCAATCTCTGTCATCCTTTAACGCAGATGAAAGTAAATTTAGAGTCTGATTGTTCTCTGTCCTTCCAGGAAAGTATCAAAGACAGCAGTCAACTCATGTGTATCATTATTACAATAGACATACAGTAGAATGCTGCCTCAATGGAAAAAATTACTCTTTCCCTGTTTCCTGATGCTTCCACGTCTACATTTTATCGTTTTCCTTGCCGGCCGATGTGGCCGTACAGTTCTAGGTGCTGCAGTCTGGAACCGCGAGACCGCTATGGTCGCAGGTTCAAATCCTGCCTCGGGCATGGATGTGTGTGATATCCTTAAGTTAGTTAGGTTTAACTAGTTCTAAGTTCTAAGAGACTAATGACCTCAGAAGTTGAGTCCCATAGTGCTCAGAGCCATTTGAACCATTTTATCGTTTTCCTCTTGCTGTTGCATACTCGTTCCCAAGTACAAGAATTCTTTTGCACCA
This sequence comes from Schistocerca americana, assembly GCF_021461395.2. Classification (NCBI taxonomy): domain Eukaryota; kingdom Metazoa; phylum Arthropoda; class Insecta; order Orthoptera; family Acrididae; genus Schistocerca; species Schistocerca americana. Next base: position 510,919,095 of record NC_060130.1, read on the forward strand.
ACCTGTAGACAAGCAAGTGCTTCCCCAATTTACCTGCATTTCGGTGTCTTTTCCCTCGATTTATGCGCGTTTTCCGTCATTTTTGCAAGTTTACCGATTTTATGTCACTTCTATTCATGCGATCATGATATCACATCTCGTTCCGTGTTCTAAAATTGCTTGTAAATGTGGTACAGCTGCCAACACCTAGTGTAAATGCACTATTTTTCTGGTCGATCGCCGTGTATGGCACTGTACTCGATTGCATCCAGTCACCTACACCCACATACTCTACAGTGCACTTCCTCGGTTTTCTCCATGTCTGTGTCTATGCATGTGTCACGAAAGCTAAAAGAACATGAGAAATCAATGAGAACGACCAATAACAGTAGTAAAAGTGTTTTTACAACGAGAGTCCAGGTTTAAACCCAGGCCTACTGTTACATGTCATGACAACAAACGACATGAAATTAATACTAACTTTGCTTTCACAGCATTGGAAATTAACACCAGTCGGTAACAGAGGCACTGTGAGGTACAGTGGTAAGCATTTCAGAATAAAATTAGCAAAAAGCAGTCATCTACAATGTTATGTTGTGTTTTGACATACTAAATTACTCAAGCACATCACGATATGGACAGCAAACTTCAGACCCTAAGGGACTTTGTGTAGCCCTGCTACAGCACAGAAAATGAGCATTCACACTCACAACTACCAGAAAACAGCACCAAGAAGATTTGCAGTTTGCTAACTTTGTTCAAACATCCACAGTCAAATAAGAAAACTAACTTTACAGTCTTCATTCATTCATCACATATTCACTGTATTTGCTACTATAACAATGAAGGCAAGGGTGCAGTGTTCAGCAGGATAAGCTAACAGTTAGACATCTATAGTCCATTTAAAATTACTTGATACTTGACATATTCCATTTGTCCGTCTCTGGTAGCTGAGTGGTCAGCACGACAGACTGTCATGCCTAACGGCCAGGGTTCAATTCCCTTCTGGGTTGGAGATTTTCTCCACTCAGGAAGTGGGTGCTGTGTTGTTCGTAACATCATCATTTCATCCTCATCGACACGCAAGTCACTGAAGTGGTGTCAACTCTAAATACTTGCACCATGTGACCAGTCTACCTGACGGGAGGCCGTAGCCACATGACATTTCCATCTTTCACTTGGCACTATGGTGTTGCCAAATCAGCTGCTGGCTGCCTCTCAGTTATAGGTAACACACAAACACAGCAAGTCATTTCACAAATGCTGTTAATATGTAACACAGATTAATGTTGGAAGTGGCCACCACTAGGTATATTGGAAATGTGAGATTACCTGTCAACAGCTGATTTTAAGTGATCAATGACTGAACTGCGGCAGGAGATGCATTATGAAATCCTAAATTTAAACTCGTGTCCTAAGCTAACTAAAACCTCATGATGTGTGTGTGTGTGTGTGTGTGTGTGTGTGTGTGTGTGTGTGTGTTGACATGTGAATATAAAATTACTAAGTCCAATCATAATGGAGGTATGGATTTGACGTAGATTACTGCGACAGCAAAGGGAATGGAAGATTTTTTTTTACTTCGAAAAGTATGTCGAGTCGTAAGAATGGTACAGATATTTCTATTTCTAGAGCCACAGCCATCGGCGGGGGTATTTCCGATACTTCACTCACAGTCGAAGGTCATCCAATTGAGACCGCAATTGTAATATATAATTGTAAGTGTAGTGATCAAATATATATGTGTCAGGTTTCCTAGGATGATTCTGTCTGGAGTGCATGGCGCTTGGCAGCGATTGCAAGTGGTGTGGAATAATTCACGTTTCAAGCTAACAGCAGGAGCTGTCCTTTTGGGGTACAGGAATGTGGCTGACCTAACCATGTCATCCTCTAGGTGGCTGAATAGCGAACTAATACTCAGTATGAGTTGGACAGCATCTGTGATCGCGTGTGTTCCCCGTGGAAATTTGAGGAGTTTCAGTGTGGACATGTGTTTGCACTGAAGCATTACTCCCTCCCACGTGTATTGTCTGGCTGATGGCTACTGCACATTTCCCATCTTTATTTGGTTGAGAAAACATCGATTGTGGTGCATGTTGTATGTATCTAGCAGGTGAAAGATAGATGGTTTTCTAGACATGAGAAACACCTTAGTTGACTTTGGAAATTATACGGATGATTTGGAATCTGATATATCACCGACATCGCTATTCGCAAGTAAAAATAACAGCTTCTTATAATTTTTTTCAAGTTTTCACACAAAAGTCTTCGTAGTTGATATAAGTTTCTAGTTACTCAGTGGTTTACGTCAGGTGCCACCTCGCTTAATGGTTCAATGGCTCTGAGCACTATGGGACTTAACTTATGAGGTCATCAGTCCCCTACAACGTAGAACTACTTAAACCCAACTAACCTAAGGACATCACACACATCCATGCCAGAGGCAGGATTCGAACCTGCGACTGCAGCGGTCGGGCGGTTCCAGACTGTAGTATCTAGAAGCGCTTGGCCACTCCGGCTCGCACCTCGCTTAAGTTTCAGGTTTCTAGAGAAATAATTCGCAGTCTATACCTTCGGAATTATACTGTACAAGCAATATTGCGATGTGCTTGATTTCGAGAAGTATCTCGAAAATTGTATGATATTCTGGTAAACCATTTGACTATACATATATTCTTGTAATCCCAGAGTCTGGTGTGTTTACTAGATTGAAACGGTATGTGGTGATATATAGCCAGGTTGGAGATCGGTTTCATGCTGAAATACTCAAGATGCTGTAGTCAGCGGCAGAGCAGTGTAATTGAGAAAGTGTCTTTCTGTACTTGACGATCTATAGACCCTTTTTACAGAGTTCAACTGTTAGTGCAATATGGCGATCTGTACAAACCAGTTTTGCCACTGAAAGTTTCGTCTGCAGAAACAAAGGTGGACAGTACATCCATACTGGCAGCATGAGTAATTTGGAAAGTAAATGCAGTAGGAGCTAATCAAAACGCTCCATTCCTTCAGAAGATATCCTTTGTGCTGAATCATAGGAGCCTCTAAATAGCGGTGTGAATGTTTATCGTTACAGAGATGTTTGTTTAAAACATGCTGTCGCGATTTCCTGGAAGGGTAAAATGTGATGGACAGGATGCCTTGTCAGGACCATCAGGAAGAATGCATTCGGTGTTATTCTGGGGTATTTTTGTGAACAAGTCCTGTTAGGACAAGAAGTTCTATGCAGACAAGCTGAGACATCACGAAAGCTCCTGCAACAATAAAAGTGACTCTTAACTATTTCTGCAACACTTCACAATTTCGGAGAGGGAGACTTGGCTCTTATTTCCATAGACATTTGATGCCAGTATAACACTGACAACCTTTTATCTGCGCCTGCAAAGGTGAGCCTGCCACAGTGGCTAGGTAAACACATGCGCGGCCAGAAGTGTCTCGCATGTGGGACGGGCTGTCCCATTAGAATGGCTAGGAAGGATGCACCTGTGTTATTATGGGAAGCATTGTAAAAGACTTCCGTAGCGCGTCCAGAGGGGGACTTGACTGTTATTTACATAGACATGAGAAGTCAGCATAATACTGACACCCTTTTAGCTGCCCTTGCACAATGAGTTCCTAGGGAAACATCTCACGGCAGCAAAGGAGCCTATGTAAACACTTACATGCTGCCAGAGGGGTGTTGCATGTGCAACGGATTGGACCAACATGAGCGCTCCACCCCGGTGTGGCCAGATTGGGAACGCTGTAGGGAACAGTTCATTGAAATTTTGTGCTCTAATTTCAATAACGATAGCTCGAAAGCTTTTTTACGTGCAATGATTGTTTGTGCACTGCATTATTTTCGGCTGTTTATGCTTAGTAAGTGCTAGACATGCATTACTTTTTGACAGTTTTACGTGTAGTGAACGCATCTGTACATCAGTGTACTGCATTATTTTGTGAAAAGGTCTGTAGGCTGTGCAATGCATTATTTCTACAGTTCATTATTAGTGAGCGTGTCTGCAGAGCATTTTACATGCATTTTTTTTTGACAATTTACGTGTTGTTTGCATGTCTGTACATCAGTGTCCCGGATTTTTCGCTAAATTACGTGTAGTTTGCAGTTCTGCAGTCTGTGCAATGCATTATTTCAACAGTTTAAAATTAGTAAGCGTGTTTGCAGAGCATTATACATGCATTATTTTGACAATTTACGAGTTCTTTTCGTGTCTGTACATCAATGTAATACATTAATTCGGTGAGTTACGAGTAGTTTCCAGGTCTGTAGGCTATTTACTGTGACCCCAAACACGTCAGGGCGAGTGTTTTGTATCAGCGTAATTAACTACCTTGAAATCCATCCCTAAATAAATTGTTCCAACTTCCCACTGAAAATAAATGAAGTACATCCCTTCCTCTCTCCAGCAGCTGGACACAGGCTAAGTCCTTTTCCCGCCATTATTCCCAGACCAAGATAGAATGACAGCATCTTCTGGTGGCAGTACTGTGTACTTAGTGACTTGGACTCTGGACCTCCTGGTGAACACACTGGATGGATCAAATGCCTATTACATTATATTAGATTTACTTTCATTCCAACTGATCCATAGTGAGGAGGTCCTCCAGGATGTAGAACATATCAGGTAACCTATAACAACTCACATTTTTAAAATAAAGACTGCATGCAAAATAAAGACTTACATCTATCCTATCCAGCAGCCCAGCAAAGGCTGAGTCCTCTTCCCTCCAATTCCAAGGAAGATGTGGTGGTAGGATGACTTAGGTTAGTGGAGGTAGCCCAAGTGACCTTTTTTCCCAACATTTTCTTAGGTTAGTGCAGGTAGCTCAAATGACCATATTTCCCACCAAAATTTGAACTTCCCACCATTTTCTTTGGGAGTGGGTGTGGGTAGGAAGGGGAGGGGGTAGGTTAGTGGAAGTGGCCAAATTGACCTATTTCCCCACCAAAATTTGAACTTCCCACCATGAGGTCATTGTGACATTGCCACATCTATCGCCGCCATCTTGGATCCTCCATCTTGAATAAATTTGGCACCAATGCAAAGTCGGGTGACTGTCTCTTTGTCCTGCTACTCCTGCAGTTTTTTGGTTATATTAATGTTCACCCTCTATATGCTTTTCTGTCATCATCCATTGCACAAAGTTAAAAACGTTTTTGCATTATCTATTGAGCAAGTGAAATGTTTATTCAAGTCGTTGCAGATTTAAATGCTAAATACTAATTCATTAGTTCTGCTCAAGGCATCTTTCCCCCCTTTCGTTTAAATTCATCATTCCACAGTTATATATATACCATATACACCCACTGCCTCACTCTATGATGATCAACCTTTTGAGCACGTACAAATTAGAGGCAGGGAGATCACATCTCGTATTTTCTGTCATATTTAGTTGCAAGTACCTCATACTTGGACAATTAATTTGCATTCATATTTCAATATTGAACAGAACAGGAGCTCTCTGGACGTTACTAATTGCATATTGACAAGGCGTATATTTATTGTGTTATTGATCTCAAAAGTTATCACGCAGGGTGACAAGTGTGTATTATCTCCACTACTCAGTTGCCAATATCTTGTAACTGGACCATTAACCTGAGTTCTTGTTTTGTTATTGAACTGGAGAACGAGTGTTTTCTGGATGCTGCAAGTGGGATATTGCCTCAGCGAACACTTATTGAGTTGCTGACCTCCAAAGTTAGCATAGCAGCCGGGGACGAAAAGCACGCACTATTGGCCATATTCAGCTACCCAGTTTTCTGTCATATTCATCTACCCAGTTCTCCTAACCGGACCATTAATATGACTTCATATTTTGTTACTGAACTAAAGAAGGAATGTTCTCTAGGTGCTGCAAGTGAGATACTACGAGGATGAATGTTTATTGAGTTATTTACTTCCGAATTTAGAGGCCGACGGAGCGCATCTTTTATTTTCTGCAATATTTTGTTGCTGGTACATCCTAACTGGCTCTTTAATATAGTACCTTTTTTCACACAACACTGAAAAAGGGGCGTTCTATGGACACCGGATTTGGTTTGTAGCGTTTTAATTTTGTAGTTACAGCTTTGCGAATCTAAAATCTGCGTAACCCGTATCTGGACGTCTAGCATCTTTTGAGTTTCGTAAGTTTCATTTGAAAATAGTTTTTCCTTCTCACCTACGTTTGTTCGCTTTATGGCAATGACTGTGTGTCTTCTATTAAGTAATTCTCTCGATTTAAAGCGCTGTGTAATTTACGCGTAAGATTCGATAAGTTTCAATACTTGGCCCTGAGCCGTTTTGCGCCTGCTGGCTACAATGCCCTATGCGGGAAACTGAAGCTAACTTCAGGCCAGTTGACTTCCTTCTGTTACCATCTAAATTGTCTCAGAGCTTTAAAAACAAGAAATTCTTTGTTTTTTAAGACAGATGTAAAGTTATCCTGAATGACAGTGCCACTTTTTAACACCGTTAGAATTGAAGTTTTACTGGAATAGGATACAGTCAGTAGACCTATACGTTTTCACTTTGGCAGGTGCTCAGTAAGTATAAACGTAAAATTTCATATTGTCTGTTACGATGTGTAATTCATTGCTTGTCCAGTATTTTCAAAAAATTGAAGGAAAAGGTACGAAGTTACCCCGATTGACTGTAAGTAAAGTCAATCTTTGCCACTGGCACAGCCCAAGGAGACTGTTGTGATACCACCGTGACACAAAAAAACTGCCACTACGAACGAGTTGAACACGACGGTAAAACATAAGTTCTTTGGAAAAGGATCATTTTGGCGCGATTTCTGCATGCTGTTGCCAATGTTACTCAAGCCTGAGAATAATGGGCATCTAATCAGACTTGTATTCCCATGAGAAAGGTAATCATTAGTACCTTTATAAGGAATTTTTATCACTATAATTGATTACTATGATTTACTGTATCAGAGTAACTCGTAAGTATTTTTCTATTCGTACGAGATTAAAGGATGCCTTTTTTTTGCTTAAGTAGTAGTAATACTGAATAATACAAAGCCTGCTAGAAATACCTTCAAAGAATAATTTCAGGATTCTCTCCGCTGAAGAACTGATACAGAATGAACTCAACAAGAAATTACGAAATATTGTTCACTGAGAGATGTAATCAACAATGAAAGGTGTAAATTAATAACTTAGAAATTATTTGATCTAAGTCAGTTACTAGAAGTGAAATATGTTCCTGCTCAGTTTCAAAGCTATCGGTATGCGGGTTCGTTATAAATTTTTAAGCGACATTTTGTTATGACGCCTATACTTAGAACCATAATTCATGGGATTTGTAATCTGTACAGTTTACACAGCTTTTTGTTTCGCATCGGTATAACTTCATTAGGAACAATAGTAATGTTTACTGATACAGGAAACTGTAAATGCCAAGATCAAATTTTTCGATTTTTTTAAAGAACTATGGTACTGGTACTAGGTACATAATTCTGTAATATGTTAAAGAACTGGTATCATTATATCCTATAAGTCTTGCCTATATGAGAAACGACGTAATGTGCTCAACATATTATAGCTGTTTTTAACTTTCGAAAGAAGTTGAATTGAGTCTCCATCTGTGAAAGAATGAAAACATCATGGCTGCCAATAAAATTTCGTAACAGTTCCTGTAGAGGTCCTTCAGTTGGGGTTATTTCTTTTACATAATTTTCACAATATGAACAAAGAAGTGCGCAGATTTATAAGCAGTTTGCAAATTGTGATGTTAATATCAAGTAACAGGCACAAAACCAAAAGTAGAGCGAAAAGCAGTATGGTACCAGAACAAAATTTTGGGTATCAAGGCATATTATTGAACCTTAGCAGATGGAATGAAGAACAGCCATAGTCAGAAATGAAAGAACAACTTAATAATGATAAGAGACAACAGGAGTCTATACATTATAAAAAGCCTTTTCCCAACATATTTTACTGTGTTCTTTCAGAATATATTTTACTTCTCTCTCTTTCTTCAGCACAATTGCAATTTCTTCTCTGTATCCCTCTTCTCTTAATTTTACATTTTCCCTTGATGTGTAAGTTCCTTGATATGTGTACATTAGGCACTGGGGCATGAGAAAGTATTTTGCTCTGATGTTAGTATTGATTTCTGTGTAGCCTTCTCGTTGCTTTTGAAGTGTGATTAATGTATTGTAGTAAATACTGTTGCAGTATATGTAGACGTTTGATATTAGGAGATATCAAAGATATTTTAAAACAGTTTCGAAAATGTGGGTAAAACAATACTGTCAGTATCATGAATAAAATTTAGGTAGGTACTGGAAAAGAGGAACAAAACTGATTTGATAAAGACATTGGATCAACATACCTTGTAGTGATAACAGAAGATTTATTTTTAAACACCTAGTATACTCTTTTGCTCATTACCTCCCTTACAGTGAGATGTGGGGTATAAGGTGGTACCCACATTCAAAGAGCATTCAGTGTATTGGGGTTAAGTGACCATATTTAGTTTGGGAGTGAGGGAGCAATTAAATATAAGCGTCAATTTGGAATCTGCATTACGATAGTAAGGTCACATGTACCATGTAACTATACTCGCACAGTGACATGTACTGTGTTACTTATCACAGGTGTTACTGTGGTGAAAATGATAAATGGCCATACTTAACGAAGACCTGGTATTGCTACAAATGATTCATGTGTGCAACAAATACCATAACTAGTGAACTAAATGTTTACATTATAGCCAGAGACAAAGCAGCTAGCATCACAAGGAGCCTTAAATATAGGCCCATCACTTATTGAAACTCTAATATATAATCATGATGATTAAATCACTTGCACACATAAAATACATCAACATGTAGCAACATACTGGTATCTGACTACTTGTTGGTTCCCTCAGAAAGTTTCCACCATGACATGAGCTTGTCTAATTCCTTCTTGTTCCCCTGAATTTTCTTCATACATGGAGAGCTGCCTTTCACCTGCATGTGTAATATAGTAGGTGAAGTATCTGACTACTGCCAGTGGTGCAATACAGTTTAACATTGGAGTTTATTCACGCAAGTTGTGTGGTGGTATTTAATGTTCCTTTGACATCAAGATCATTAGAGATGAAGGTATTAATAAAACTTAATTCCCAAATAAGAGTGTCTGGAGTGCTTATAATATGTGCCTGAAACATGAATGCTATAACACATGCAGCCCCAGTTTCTGTTTTGTACATATTCCTTGTATTATCTGTCTATGGAGAAATTCCAACATAAAATGAAAGCAATCTTTGTAAAATTCCTAATTTCTTCCTTACATTGTAAAGATTTGTTTTTCCCTGGATTCTGTTTGCATGTGCTCATGAGCAGTATAACTTTCCATGCTGTGATACTGTCAATATTGTATACTGTTCATTTCTAGTGTTTAGTGATAAACATTATGTATATATGTCCCACATTAAACAGTGTAATGACAAAAATGGAGATATAGTATATGTACTGACCTATTAAAATTCATTAAATAAGTAAAATATTTCAAGTACTATGTTCTCATGAGGTGCATAAAATTAAAGAGCCATATATTGAGTGCAAGGTAAATTATGACAACATTGTCACCAACACTTAAAAAAATTGACAATAATTGAAGATGCTAAAATTTTCCCTTTTCCTGTCAACACCTTCCCCTCCTCCCTCCCTCCCCCCTCCATCAACCCCTCCAGATGTCAAAAAGTTCTTTCTCATCAAAAGACCAAAATAAAGTTCACTGTATACCTACCAATTTACTGGTGTTGCTGGAGCCACAATAGGAGCAGATAATGTAGTTAAATACTATTTCCATGTCTTAATACTGGTCCTTACATGATAATTTCAGAAACTGTGTTTCATCTGCAAATATACAAACATAAAATAACATATACATGCGCCATTACTAGATGAATTGCTTCTACTCCAAAAATTCACCATTTAATTTGCCATACTGTGCTTCTCAAGTCAACTATCCTCATTTCTCAAGAAATGAATCATAATTTACCCATACAATGCCTGCTGTTGATGATTTAGAGAGAGAGTAGTCTGTGGAATGTAGCCTGTAATTTTAAAAGCTTTATTGCCTTGCTGTCCCATATTTGCTTAGCTAACATAGCCCTAAATCTGCTTTTCAGAAGTTGATCAGTTCAGTTGCTAAAAACAGGAACCATGTTTTAAGCATATTCAATTTATATTTACCTGGATTTAAAGAATTAATATGTATATATTTATTGTCCATCAATAATTTACAAATAATTCTACACTTCTTTTTAATACCCATGTTTGAGGGGAATTCTAGCCCATGAGTCTTCTTAATTTCTATGTACAACAATAAATAGTTTCAGGTTTAATTTTAGGTAATTGTGGGTTGTGCACAGTCGATGACATTAGCTTCCAAATTTAACTTCACTTTGGCGATACACTTCTATAATGGTAAAGTAATAATACAGAACAGAAACAAGTATTCATAATATAAATCAAATGGCAGCAAAATCCAAAGAATAGCTACACTTTCTGTTGGCAGAGGCTGAACTTTTTGAGGGGTGGTGGTGGTTGTGGTGGTTCAGTGACCATTTTGGGGGAACACATTGTGACCCTGTCTGAAATAGGTGCTTCCACAACCTGGATGACTAGTTTCTTAGTTCACTCAGGCAAGCATATTGGTTTCCTTGTACGTAGATGCTGTATCTACCTACCAGAACATGCAAGCAAAATGAATAGTTGGCAGTGATGTTACAGCCACACATGCAGTTGTTGTTCCTGGTAGACCCATTATTACCAATAACAGTCAAAGCAGTCATCAGCACCAGGTCAGTTTGTGACTGTGGTGCCAATGTTTTCTTTTTTCTTGCAGACCAATATTAGCACCGTGATGGTTACTGTATGTCATTGTACTACTAGTTGTGCAACAATGTCAGTACAGGCTGTAATTGGTAACATCTGTAGTTGCTGTCTCAGTTAGATTACAGGTCCCAGTACACCTGTGACTAACTACTGAATGTGCTTCCACGAACTATAGTCTGATTAAAAGTACTTGATAGTAGGCACTTAACATGTTGGGGCTGGTTTCCTCTAACCAAAGCACTCCATGTCACCCCCAGACCATTCACTGTTGCCAAACTACCACAACAGTTGGTCAACTTCACTTCCAGTTCCTTGTCTGGCAGTCTTTCTGATGTCTTTCTATCCTGAATCATTGGTCTGGCACTTTTATTATATATTTCATCGTTCATGATAACTGCTCCAAAAATAACACAGACACTCTCTGAAACACACACACACACACACACACAACACACACACACACACACACACACACACACACACACACACACACACACACGCACGTAATGATGCTAATGAAATACACACTTTTTATAAACAGAAATAAGTAAACGTGTCTGGATACTTCCAGTCAACACACATTTGAACATCAGATATGCAGTTCTCACAGTCACAGAGCTCAGCTTACTTTAGATATGATCCTCACAACATTGTGTGAAACCAAGTTTTTGAGGGAAGCAATTTGTCATTGTGACTGGGTGATGACATTGATAACTATAACACCATCACTCATTCTATCATTATAGTGTGGTGGTCAGTGTAATAACCTGCTGGATGAATCTCATTAAATATGGAGATTTTTTTACATCTAATTCTAATCTAAACAGTATGAGTATCATTTTTATTCAGTTAACTTGTTTAAACTTTTTTTTTATTTCTAATTCCTTGCCAGTAATTTTCATCATCATATTGACTTTTTTTATTTGCTCTCTCTTTTCTGCATACCATTCTTTTTTCATCTGCAATCTCTGTCTGTCACCTATAATCTGCAGCCAAGTGCCTAGGATTGCTCATTGTCTGGTAACACGGAAGCTCATGTAGCCAGCGATAGGATAATTTCGGCTAATCAGGGATAGCGAGAAATTGCAATTCGCTTTTTGCACTCAAAACGAACTTTTTCTGTTGTGAGTTTGCTCATACGGGTTAGCTTCAATAGATATGAACAAAGTAATAATGATTTTAGTTCTACTAGAGTTTGCTGGCTACCACTTTCTTGGATACATTACACATCATGAGATTGTGGTTAGCTTATGACACAAATTTAAATTCAGGGCCTCATAATGCACCTCCTGCCACAGTTCAGTCTTTGGTCCCCAGCTGTTGACAGATAATCTCACATTTCCAACATAACTAGTGGTGGCCTCTTCCAACATTGCTCTGTGTTACATATTAACAGCATTTGCGAAGTGACTTGATGTTTTTGTGCATTACCTATAACTGAGCAGTAGCCAGCAGCTGATGTGGCAGCACCATGGCGGCAAGTGAAAGATGTCAAGTATCAAGTAATTATTAGCTTATAGTGGTGAACACTACACTCTTGCCATCATTGTTATAGTAGCAAATACTGTGAATATATGATGTATGGATGAAAATTGTGTTCTTAGTTTTCTTATTAGACTGTGGATGTTTGAATAAAGTTAGCACACTGCACCTCTTCTCAGTGCTGTTTTCTGGTAAGTTGTGAGTGTAAATGCTCACCTTCTGTGGTACAGTAATGCTACACAAAGTGCCCTAGTGTCTGAAAGTGGAAGCTTTGAAGTTTGCTGTCCATATCATGATGTGCTTGAGTAATTTAGTACATCAAACCACAACATAACATTGTAGATGACTGCTTTTTTCTAATGCCATTCTGAAATGATGAACACTGTACCTCACAGTGCCTCTGTTGCCAACTGGTGTTAATCTCCAATGCTGTTAAAGCCAAACTAGTAATAATTTCATGCCATTTGTTGTCATGACAAGCAACAGCAGGCCTGGGTTTTAACTTGGACTGCTGTTGTAGGAACATTTTTACTACTGTTATTGGTTCTCCTCATTGATTCCTCAAATTCTAGTAGCATCAATGTACTACTTTTAACTTTATGCATCCACTAATTTATTTTCAGACTTATTTTGGCGTGGTAAGGATGTTATCACCAAATTACATATGCTCCATTTGATGACTGTTCCTTCTTTCATACTCTGACATTTTTATCCTCTATCAGTCCCTGGATATGATAGCGGTACAAGTTCATAACACTACAGGTCCTGAGCCATAGCAAATGAACCAGTACCAAAAGTCATAGTTGATTTCATCATATTTCAAACTTGCACAGTTCTTGGAAGGTTTCTAATATTGTATTAAAAACATAACTGAAAAGCTACACTTTTTAATTTAAATACATTGTTTTTGTATTAATGTAAGTATTCATAAAGGAATCTACTGATAAATTTATTTTATTAAACTAGATAAATTGGTCGAAAGTACCTGCCCTTACATTCCCAGAAATCAACTCATTTACTTTACAGAACTTAAGTTAATGATGGAGTACAAAGTTGATTCTATGACAGTAACCTCTTTTTGCATCTTTTGGGACACAATTTTATGTTTTGTATGATATTTTTAAAACATGATCATTTTCAAAGTGCTGTGGGAGAGTTTGTACATTGAGAATAGTGTACCTGGGATTACATGGCGTTTTCTGGCCAATGTTACAATATAGCGACTGATTTTAGAATCACTTTAAGGATAGTACACTAGAAATCAACATAAACAATTTCCAGCATTTTTTACTGTTTTTGTTGTTCTGAGACATGAGGTTTTGTTTTGTGCACCACTTGTAAATACTATGAGTTCTTCATGTTTAAGTTCTGTACAACATTTTAAAGCTATTTTGAGGACATTGTTAGTTCTTCACTCACAGAGAGTTATGATAAGTAAAATTCTGTATATTTTTTAAAACTAGTTACATAATATGTGGACAGTTAAGCCATACTTCATAAGTTGTACACAATCTTGTATCCTGAAATAGAAGAAGGTCTTCTCTAGTGAAACACATGATATTTTCCAATGGGCTGAGTTTATGTGAAAATGGAAATAGCTTATATTTAAAAATGTTTTTAACTGTCATTCTTAACTTGCTGATTATTGGTGCATAATAGAATGGTAATGTAACACATGTTTTTGATATATTATTGACAAGATTTTCTCTACTGTAACCCATTTTATTTGAATCCAATATTTGCACCTTTGAATTGTTTTTCACATTTATAAAAACCTCACTTTCTCTCAACAATTTTTGTAATTTCAGAAAAAGACTGCAGCACACATAAAGTAAATGCTATTGTTTCAAACTGGAATAAGAAAATTTGTTACAATTTTATTACAAGAGTGGATACAGGCAAAAGTCTGAAAAATGTTCCAAGCCTCCCTACCATACATTCAGTAAACAGGTAGATTGTGTCTCTGCACCACCTTTTCTGGCTAGTTTCTTGTCTCTCAGAGAGCACACTACACATTGTTTCTGTTTCTGCCTCTTTCCTATTTCTGTCTCAATCTTTAAAAGGAGACAGTTTTTGGTTGATAGTCTGGAGTGCCCAGATGTATTGAGTAGTGGTTCAAGATATCTGCTTTCTGCAAGATCTCCACAGACAGTTGATGTATGCTGCATTATTTTCAGGCATGTTCTTTATAAAAAATCAGTACCACTTTCTTTGAAGACCATGAGATATCTCACATACGATTTCATCTTCTATCAAACCACATTTCACTATCTTGATAGAGCTGACCTGATTTTACATAAGCTTTCTGCTGTTAGGACCCATGAAAAGAAAGAAATATCACACCTTTCCTGCATGCTCACACCATGTAGTCATCAATACCCAAATTACACTCACAAAACAGGAACCAAAAGAACATGGAAAGAATTGAAATTTAAACATTGAGAACATGCACATATAAAATCATGGGTATCTGGCTTTTGGGTGGGCTATCGTTTTTTGAGGGTATCAGCTCTAAAGTGTTAACTCCACCCACTCTTGCTTACTGTGCTCCAGTATCTGGATATTTAGAAAATCACATAAAGTCAGGGTGACGACACAGTTAATTACACCCTAGCCTTCATATTGCATCCATTATTCCTTTGCACTCACACATTCACTGGATCTTCATTCTTATTTAAATTTTCATTTCCTGCTGTACATTTTCTTTTTTGTGTGAATGGTTCACTTACTATATCCACAACCGTGACTAGTGTGGTTATAAATTATATCTAACCAATCTTATTCAGGTTTATAAGGTTTATCTCTATTGCTCACTGTAGATATCAGGATGTGGTCTTTGAAAAGGACAAGGTTGCTTTCCACTTGTACTGCTGTCTGAAAATAGGCTGTGATCCATCTAAAAATACCCTGGTGTCAGTAATCAATAACCTATTTCTTTCTTACTTCCCACTCACTGTAAAACACTTATTGAGATTTCCTTCAGTAATTTTATTTCGTGATGTTGTTCTTCAAGATTAATTTAAAGTGCACATTTCACACTCTTTAAATTGATAATCATTCTATCTAACTTAATTTTAGTATCTGTAAAGTTTCTTGTCAGATTTCTGCAAAAACATTCTACAATAGAAATATTTTTGCAAATGCTTTAAATAGTGACCTACATGATTCTCTTCACTTCAGGTTACCTATCATCAGTTATTGCTCTTGTTTGTAATTTGAATGTTAATGTTTATTTTGGAGGAGTTTCACCATACACTTATGCAATAACCTAGTGACAAATGAATTAGATAGTAGATGAGTTTGTGCAGCGTATATAGGTTTGAGTTATGTTCCCTACTCATATATTCCATGTGTTTATCTCAATTTACATTTTCATTGATTACTACTGCAATAAATTTAGTGTGTTTGCAGTTTTTTGCTATGCACTCATCTACGCAAATGTTGATATCTTCACCGTGAAAGTTTTCTGTTTGAAAATTAAAGGGTTCAGCAATGTTGTTACACAAATTTAATTCATTAAATGTTTGAATTGCATTATTTATGTCTATGTTGGATTTTACTTTGAGATCTTCTGTGTATTTGGCCATGAACAGTAAGGTTTGGTCATCTGCATAAGTAGCAGTACTATCATAATTAATGATATATGAGATGTGATTTGTGTATAAAATGGAAAGTAAAGGGAGAAAATTTCGTTCCTGTGACACATTTCCATCTAATCGGCTTGAATTAACTCATCAGGTACAATTATTATAAATTGAGTTCTGGAGTGAACACATTGTGGGTCTTGTATTTGTCATGACAGTTCACATTCCTTATATTATATTCACAGTTATACTCTCTTGCATTCCAGAACACTCAGAATCACCTTTTCTTTGAAGCAGAATAAAAGGAATGCCAGGAAGTTTCCTATCAGCGCACACTCTGCTGCAGAGTGAAAATCTCATTCTGGAAACATCCCCTAGGCTGTGGCTAAGCCATGTCCCCGCAATAGCCTTTCTTTCAGGAATGCTAGTTCTGCAAGGTGCACAGGAGAGCTTCTGTAAAGTTTGGAAAGTAGGAGACAAGGTATTGGCAGAAATAAAGCTGTGAGGATGGGGCGTGAGTCGTGCTTGGGTAGCTCAGTTGGTAGAGCAGTTGCCGCGAAAGGCAAAGGTCCCGAATTCGAGTCTCAGTTCGGCACACAGTTTTAATCTGCCTGGAAGTTTCAGAATAAAAGGTTTCATTAAGCATGCCTCCTCTGAACTAATCCTGCAAAGCCTGATTGTGAGCTTGGCATATCTTTATTTTGACACTTTTTGGAAAAGCCTTTTGGAACAACTGATATATTTCAGTTAAAGCATGAGGTCAGGCTACTTCAATTATGATAACTGACTTTACATAAAAGGCAATGATTAATTGCTATGAATTAATTAAAACAATAAAGATACATCAGTAATTCTCATAATTCCTTGCCTAGACAAAATTCTGTTTTAGTTCTGTAATATTCTGGTCAGCCAACATTGTTTGATGTACACTAATGGAATATTTTGTTGTTACTTAGAGAAACATAGATATACTAAAAACTGCAATACACAGCACTAATTCTCTGCAAATATATTTATTGTATATTCCATTTTGAACATCATCTGTTGGCCTAGAAAGGCAAAAGCTGGTTCACAGCAAAATATATAATAGAGATTATTGTGGAATGCTAATACCACATATTTCAGTTTTTAATATGTTTGATATACATCGCAATAGTATTGTGTTTGAGTTTTATTGTGACATTTTTCTAGTCATTTTTATTTTTTTATGTCCGTAGCCCTTCCAGCCTCTTTCAGACCATTCAGTTAATGTATCATAAACATAATTTGCATGTGAACACAATCAGCAATTTGTGAAGTACACTGAATTGTATTTTGTTACATTGAATTATCCAAGTAATTTATCAGCAGTGTAACTCAAAATGAGGTGAAATATAATTCTAGTCACAATACGAGTTGTAACTTGTTTGATGCCATAGGAAATACACAAAAAGCTGTCAGAATAGAAAGAAGCAGCCTTAGCTGAAGGTGGGCAGCTGTGTAGACAATTTGGAGACTGTTGGTTAGCTAGACCAGAGGGAGAGGTTCATGGACTGTGCCTAGCTAACTTAGCCAATAAGAGAATTTCCTGCAACAGGCAGGGTTCTGCTTTCAGGTCCTAGTCCAGCACACAGTTTTAAATTGCCAGGAGATTTCAGATTGTGATTGATTGGCAGAATACATATTGAAACTGAAATATTTTATGGCCCTCTTTAAGGCAAGCAGTTTTCTATTTGTAGTGGTAGTATTTATTTCAGTCTTCAGTCTTATTGAAGATTTCTCATGCTGCAATACTTTCTCCTGCACATCCATGGTTGTGTAATGTTATAAGTAATCATATACCCTCATTGGAGGCAATGCCGTTCACATTCATTTGATGCTTTGCAGCTTCCACATCAGTATCATAATCATTCAGCCTGTAGCAATAGATATCTCTTGGTGTCAATATTTTCAGCTCCACTCACACAGTTCACTTGGTAAAACTGAGGTAGTTACTATAATTTTGATTTTCATAGCTATTGCACCCAATTTAGAAATTTATGGAGGTAATGTTCTGTGGCCCAACTCTGAACTAGTGATTTGCCAGTAAATAAAATCCAGAAAATGTTTTGAGTTCTTAAGTGTTTACCAGGTTGAAATGTCATTCAGCTTTGTCAGCCACAATCTTCAAGTGCTTTCATCTGACGTGATGGTTGCACAAAAAATTCTGTATGTACAAGAAAAGCTAAGTGATTCAGAAAAGTTCACTTACTTAGTTTTGGTCATGTTGGTATCCTCCAAGTTCAAAATGCACTGTGTGTTTCCTTACATCCTCTGAGATATTGCACAGAAAGAGGTTTAATATCTTATGCTGTCTCTCAAATAAATACACTGACATAATATTTGTGGCAGATATCCATTTATTCACTGGTAGATTAAGTTTTACCCAGTGTTTTACAATGCTAACTCTACAACAATTTGCACAGTAATTCTGTATACTGTACCAAGTACATGACCATGCCTGCATATTAATACTTCTAAACTGAAATTGAGTTTCAGTTTCAAAATTTCCAAGTTTGCAGGAATAGTGCCACTGTGATCTTATTGACCACAAGATGACTATTTACACAGGTCACAACAGAAAACAATAATAGTGCTTGAATCAGATCAGATGCTGACGATTCTCTTGGACAAATTATGTATTGTTTTAGAGATAATTAATTATGGAAATATAATTTTACAGCCTCTGTTGTTTATAGTACAGGTAATTTGATTAGGAACTTGTTTTGGAAACTAGCTTGACAAGTATTTATTTTAATGTTAGTTTTCTTCAAAATGTTAATCGTCAAGTGTTGTTCATTAAAGATCTAAAGAGAATTTTTATGTTAACAAGAATATGAATCAGTTGCATTTTAAAGTTTTTAATTACTACACCATTTCAGTGAAACCTTGATCCAGCGAGTTCACCAAATATGGAATGTTTTGCAGATTCACCATCACCTAAGCTCCCTTATTGGATTTGAACTGCAGTATTAAAAAGGTAATCACATTTTTAATTGGTCAATTTGCAAATTAGTTTATTTGCCAATATAAGTTTGCTTATTTATGTAGTAATTAAAGTGGTCATATACAAGTTATGGTCAGTATCAGACTAGATTGAGTGCTATTGTGCTTTACTTGGCTTTGCAGTTTACCAATTTTGGCTTATTACATATTTACAGACATGGTAGTAATTATGGCATATGTACAGTCAACTGTTATATTATTAAGCAAATATAGTTATCACCGATAGTACATAGAGGATTTTTATTTTGATTATCAGTGTTAGTCATTAACCTAGAGCATAACAATTGATACTTAGCAACATGTGACTTGGTGTTCAATAACAGAACAAAACACTTAGTGAAATGACTAACACCTGGTGTAAAGTGTTACAAGGTCGAAGAGACTAAATATCATATTGACATACCTCATTTTTATTATGTGCACCTGGACTTCATTATCAGTCATAAGTAATTTTTTAAAGGAAGCACTTGTGGAAGCACTAAACGATATTTTTCACAAAAGCTGGCAACTACAAGTGAAATGTGTGTTGGAGAATGCTGTAAGGGAATCTGAGAGCTAGATTATACATAATTCGTCACTTTTCAAATGTAAAGTAATCTGTCAATAAGATACATCAGCCCTTTCTGTATGACACTGAGCTGTTCATTTGTTTCTTTCATTAAGTTCTAAACCTTTTCATTTGACTCCCTATGGTGGCTGTTGGATTCTGTCTTGTTAAGCTCTCTCTATCTCATTGTCTTAATGGGACAGCATCAATGAGTCTCCTCATAATGTCCAACAACTTTGAAATCAGAGTGGGACATTTGTTACTTCACGCTGATTTCCAAGTCAATTTTATCTTCATGGTGAGGAAAACCCCCTGAATTTTTGTCTATTTTACCAATAGGTGCTTTCCAAGTTTAAATGACTGCAGAGAGATGACCGGTTTCTGAAGTAGTTGCTCTTAAATACCTTTACATAAATTGCCTATATGCTAGAAGATGACTCACACATTTAGATTAACAAATCCATAACCTCTGATGACAGATTAAATTGATGAATGGCTATTTCTTCAAAATGTTTTGTTTTACAATAAACAGCAACACATGACTAACACTGGAAGTGTAACATTCAAAAAGTAAAAGAAATTCATAATGGGGTGAATTGTAGAGCCTACAGCATCTCAGTTTAGTATAGTGCCATGGAATCTCTTCGCTACAATACAGCAATCTACAAGTCTTCATGCTTTTTTTTGTTATATAGATAATATATTTGTAATCTGGTGACATGGCAACATGGAAGATGTCACCTACAGGACCTTCTGCAGCACCAGAAGATCAAACTCATGATGGAGATAGATGAAATCATCAACTCCTATTTCAAGATGTACTCATGAAATGAAGACGATGTAGCATGCTAGAACACATCTACCGCAAACCGAAACATACAGATTTGTACTTGCATGCTGCCAGCTGTCATGCAACTTCACAATGAGAAGGTGACCTAAGCACACTAGGGCACAGAGCACACAAAATCTCAGCCCATGACAGTATTCCATACATCACAAACACAATTGGAAAAATTGGAAGAATACTCTGGAAACACAACATAAAGTGCATGTTTCACCCACCAGCCAAGATGGAAACCTTATTAAGATGTGTCAAGAATGACCTAGAACTCCAGAAAATGCATGCAGGCCAGACTATCTGGACACTACAGGATAGATGCACTGAGCATAAATTCCACACAGACAACATTCAACCAACAAAGTCTACTGTAACAGAGCACTGCTTTTCGCATAGACATGCCATGCTTTATGACAACTCAAAGTTGTTGCACAATCCAACACCTTCTGGACTGAATTATCAAAGGAGCTGTAGAGAACTGACTGCATGATGGACTAATAAATAAGGACAGTGACTTTCAATTAAGCAATGACTGGGACCCAGCCTTGGGTATGACCAGAGCACAGTGGCAGTCTACTCCTGTCATGACACCTGAAGAGGATGCAGAAGCATAGTTACGAAAACAGCAGAGATCTGCATTCAGCACCAGCTGCGGCACTACTGAAGGCCCTGGGTTGACACCTGATGCCATGCTTCCACAACACTGCATCAGGTCAGTGCAGAGAGGTGCTGGATGCAGGCAGTAGGAGGATGTGGGGAGAGAGGATATAAAGGCAGCACCCAGCAGATATCACTCAGTAAACAGAAATGCCTGAAGATGGCAAGAAGTGAGCTTGCTGAAATATCATGTCTTTTAGAAGACTCACTAGGCTGAATACGTGGTTACTTGTGACATATTCCATTTTGTATTTTTATTTGTGTTTGGTAACGTTTCCCAGTAATAGAGATAAATCCGAACATTTCCTCTGCAGCAACTTGTAACGGTACTTGTACCCAAGTAAACATATCAAAAAATATGACTACACTTCACCAAGATGTAGCCACAAACTTTTTCAATACATAGATTAAATCAGTACATCAGCTACAGAAGTCATTCTACATTTAGTCTCAAGATGTAGAATGGAAGTACAAAATGATGATAGAACCCTTCGCTGTCTCATATGAATATTAACCATAGTCAAAAACATGTAGACTGTTTGACAAGAATACCTTCACATAAAAATACAAGTCCAACTGCAGTGAACTAAAGGTATTGAAATTCACCTAAGGTTCCCACATATTTTTTTAAAATTCCAGTTTATTTGTGCAAATTTCATTTTTTGCCACCTTTTTTTATGATGATACTGTATGTTGACATGAAGGAAGGCTTAGAATCAATAACAATAAATTCTATGCATATTCAGTGTATGGTTTAGGCAAATCACACAGCAATACAGAGTGTGAGGTATGAAGACAGATGCCCACTTCCTCATCACCCAGTCTGTTTCTTCTTTAAATCCCATGCTTGGTTTCAGAGAGGGGTCATTAGCCTTTTGAGACATTGCACCTTGGATTTATTTTTCACCTCTGGTTGCAACATGGACCTAGGAAGCTAAAAGGTGTCTACCTACCTTCTAGCAGTTACAGGTTATATCGTCTATGATGCCATGATCCATCAGCTTTGCATCAAATCAATGCCTTCACTAGATGACATTCCTTGAGCTGGGGCCAAAGGGTCACTTCTTCTCCCTACTGCCTTGGGTAAAATGTGATTTGCCTGTAAGGTCTACAGTAATCCATCCTAACATATTCTTTTTCCTTCCTTCCGCAGGCATCTTCCTGTGCATGAAGCGGTTTTGGCAAACCTGAATAACTTCCTGACATGCTTATCCCTTGCTTACAGTGGGTAATTCTCTACAAATGTGTAAATGAGATAAATCTATAAGTGTCAATCTAATGAAAACAAGACAGACAAAAAACTACATAAATTGTTCATTATTTCAAAAGTAATAACCAAAATTATTAATACATTTGTCCCACTTTGAGACATGATGCCTTTGTTGAAGACTGTTTGCAGTTACCTATGGAAACATGATTGTACTGAGGCGTGCACCTTTTCATCCGAAGCAAATTGATGGCCATGAATTTCATTCTTCTGGTCTCCACAAATATGGAGGATGTGTAAGTGCTTCCCAGAGAAATTTCTGCAGCTTAGTCGAAATAATAGGTTCACCACCTCTGGTAAAGTCATCATGACTCTTTTCTCTGACTGCAAGAGCCTGCTGTTTGTTTGCTTTCTGTAACATGGCACCACAATTAACACACAGTGGCAAGTGGACACTTTGCGAAATTTAAAATGCACCATCAAGTCCAAATGCACAGGAATGTTGATAGATGATATCATTCTGTTGCAGGATAATGCCCACCCACATGTTACCAAGTTTGTTTTGACTACACTGCAGAAGTCTCTCTGCAAGGCCTTACACATTATCCATACACTTATAATCTCTCCCCATGCAATTTCCATATTTTTGGAGCCCTGAAGAAAGACGTTCATGCACACTGATTTACTTTGGACAAAGAGGTGTATGCCTTGGTACAATCATGTTTCCATAGGCAGCTACAAATATTTTTCCATGATAGTAATGACTCTCTTGTCTCATAGTGGGATATATGTATTAACAACTATGGCAATTACATTTGAAATAGTAAACAATTCACTTTTTTTCCATCTGTTTCATTTCCATTTGACTGCATCTGATGTATTATAAAATGTACCACCTCTAAATGTGGTTTTGAAACACAGCTTTGCTGAGAGAGAAGAATTTTCTGTTAAAGACATTTCATTTGTTATTTCAGTTGTTATCAAAGTGTTATTAACATATGGAGAGTTTACCAAATCCTACTACAGACTGGTTAATGCCTGGGAGACAAGACATACAGGAAAGCTGTGTAAAGTGGCCACCCTAAGGGAAATATTTTTCTTTGCCCTCATGTCACATATAAGCATATGAAATATACCAGTGTAAACTGCATATATTTTGTAACTATGAGAAATTGTGTTATTATTCAAATTTTCTCTTTGTAGCAGAAAACTGAGATCGAAAGTCTGGAAAATTGCTACTCTACCCAGTTGGTAGGGCAAAGTGACCAGAGAGAGAGAAAAGGAGAAATAAGACTCAGATAAAGATTTTGGGTCACAATGAATAGAAAAAGATTTTGAAATGAAAATGATACTGATTTGTAGGTTAAAAAATACTCAAATTTGTTGAACAATACTTGCCTTGCCCTTTCTTTCTTTGTTCTTGTTGGCCTTATTTCAATTTTGGCAAAAATATAATGTCTGCACAACTATCTCAGTTATATCAGTGATGAATGCACCTACATTATTATCATTGCTACCTACTTTTCCTTTATGCACAACTCTATTCTCATCATCTGCCCTTATTCTAAAAACATTTAACTTTCTTGATAGAGTTGTTATTAGACCAGATTCTTTAGCATTGTAGATTCAATTTATTTTATTTATTTACTTATTGTTCCTGTGATCCTTGTTGTGACAATATCACAGGATATGGAACGTGTCAGAACTCTACGGTAGCTCATAAAAACAAAACAAAATGAGTTCATATTACAGTAAACAGTAACTTAGGTTCTACTACAGAAAACCAATTTTGAGAGGTAAATAAATATTACAAAATAATAGTGTTACAGAAAATAAATATTGCAAAATATGTGTTTACAATAAAGAATAATCAGGATTTCAAATGTAGATTTGGGTATATATTTACATTTAACAATACAAGAATGCTAAACACTAGTTCAGGAACTGTCCTATCACATATAATGATCCTTGTAATAGGAACTGCCTTATAGTTAAGAATTCATCTTCTACCAAACACTTAATTCTTGAAGGAAGTGCATTAAAAATCTTACACCCAGTGAAATGGACTTCTTTCTGTACCATACTTATATTTATCGGCTGATGGTGGATATCATGTTTCCTTCTCACATCATGACTATGATACTCACCATTCAGTTTAAAAATGGACTTTTACTTCTTATAAAGCACATGAAAAAGATATATATATATATATTCTGCAGTGGATGTAAAGATTCCAAGTTTCTTAGAAAGATTCCTGTATGTGACTCTAGGATGGACTCGACACATGATCCTTATGGCTCTTTTTTGTGCTCACAGTACTTTTTTAGCCAGTATCTGATTACCCCAAAATATAATTCTGGGTCATTCCATGTCAAATCAACACACCTGTTTTACCTCAACTTTTTAGATTTTGCTAAAATTTAGTATAGTAGTGCTGAGACTAAGAAAAATTCCAAATTTCTATTTTTTTATCTGAAACCATTCCTGAAATATGGCTATGTAATCTTTTCAAAAACCAGCTAAAAATGTGCGGATGGACTTTATTTAAATTGCCCTTGGAGCTGCTCTAATTGAGCTATAGATCTGGGAAAGGTGCCATTTCTTCAGCATTTTGCATACTCTTTCCAGGGATGTACAACAAAACAGCTTGTAATTGATAATCTTTTTCAAAATACTAATTAATATTTTGAATTAATTTTTTTACAAAAAGTACATAATTGAAAATTTTCCAAATATTTTCATAACTACTTCATACTGTTGTAAATCACGTGGCAAAATATAAACGTGGGATGATGATGGGTTCATTGTTAAAAAAAATTATTCCGGACTCTTTTTTTTTTTCACTAACAGCCATTGTTTCACCAAGATGGTCTTTAACAAATGGGAATTTCATTAAAATATACTGAAGGGTAAGTAAAAATTGTATTAGAAATATCAAAACATTGCCTTATTAAAACAAATCTAATCATCGTATTTTATAACTGATTGCTTATTTTAATTTCATACAACTTAACTAACTGTATATTAACTGATAAAACAAACACATTTCAGTATTTAAGTACAAACTGAAATACAGTATGAAAAAGTACAAGTATTTACATAATAGTTTTGGTCCATGACGTTTGGAATGAAACCATTAAAAAAAAATGAATACATTATGCTTGTTTTTGAGTAACAGGTATCTATACATAGCTAAATTTAACACAAAAGGTACTAATAGTAATTTTGAATCAAATTTCTATAAAATATACACTAACACTAACCTGAGACAAAATTAAGATCTGAGTTGAAAGCAGTTTCCCAATAAATTGTCTTGGAGATTCACAGATTACGTTTTAATAAAGCCAACTGGGTTTGGCTTACATCACTTTCATTAATATTGTATGTTCTCACAGTCAGAGTAAATGGATTTACTTTCGTGAGAACATCCACAACTGATGCCTACAGGACATCTGCATGTGCAGGATAGGAGAATGACTTAGCTGGTCCACATGGATGAAGAAAAGTTATTTTCACTTCATCAAGTTCTTTGTTTCTTTCTAAAATGTACCCAAGCCACCAGTTTCTGACTGGCTGAAGAGGCTGAGCAGTTCTAGGCACTACAGTCTGTAACCGCATGACCACTACTGTCGCAGGTTCGAATTCTGCCTCGGGCATGGATGTGTGTGATGTCCTTAGGTTAATTAGGTTTAAGTAGTTCTAAGTTCTGACCACAGCAGTTGAGTCCCATAGTGCTCAGAGCCATTTGAACCATATTTTGAACCAGTTTCTGCCATATACAGTGGTGACATAGCCTGATACATCTTGTAACTTCAGTTTCTCCGGTGATGTAGTTACTTCCCTGTCCCTGAAAAGTATTTGACTATTAATTTTGATGTACTGTTGGGAATGAAAGTGTAAAATTGCTGTGTTCCTTTCATTGTCAATGCCTCTTCCAACTGGCTTTTTAATAATATTTCTGAAGCAGCATAGTCTTCTTGAGTGGAATGCACAAAATCAACATTTGTGATATTATCTACTGCCCGTTCAAATAGATCTCATGGGGTTTGGATCCGATTTTGGTATGGCCTTTGCAAACTTGCACAAGCTGCCAGTCTGTTAACTGAACCCCCTATTCCATCACAAGGCCCTTTCCCATGTCCTGTGGCTGAAAAGTGCCACGCAGCTTTTATGTTGAGGTCTTCCTCATGAAGGCAAAGGTTCAGGAAGTTTTTCTTATTATTCTACTGAGAAGCAGAGCCGTCAGAATAATAGTATATCTTGTTTGGAAGC
Source organism: Schistocerca americana (assembly GCF_021461395.2). Classification (NCBI taxonomy): domain Eukaryota; kingdom Metazoa; phylum Arthropoda; class Insecta; order Orthoptera; family Acrididae; genus Schistocerca; species Schistocerca americana. Next base: position 510,945,500 of record NC_060130.1, read on the forward strand.
TTTTGAAATTTATTTGTTAGATAAGATATAAGTTTCCTCTGAAAGGTGTAAACCGCAACTGTATTGTGTTCCAGGCAATTGGAAACAATGACAGAGCTCTTATGATCAATTTTGCCTTCTTGTTTGTAATATATAACAAAAGGATGGATGGTAATCTGTTGTCTTGTCCAGTGGTAACTCTGAGCTTCATCCTGCAGAACTATACTATAATTTTCCTAAAAATCACATATGACAACAAATTCAGATTCCGTAAGGTTTTCTCTTGTGGAGTTAAGGAATGCTCGTTGTTGCTTGGCAATGAAGTCATGCTGAATCAGAATCAACATCTTACTACAAAATAAATCTATGAATTCTTCAGAAGTTTTCTGAACAATTTCCAGCTTACAGTAGTCAACTGACATCCAATATTGGAACTGAACTCTTTCAATTAAGTTTTCGTCAAAAGAGTCTTGTAAAATTTTACATATGAAAGTTTCTCCAGGGTAATATTCACCGTTTCCCATCTTATAATCAACTGATGATGGGTTGCAAACCATTTTTGCAATGCATTGCTTATAATTGTTTAAGCTGCTGGTTGTTACTGTACTTAGTTTGTATCAATAATTTTATGTTTTGGTGAGTTGTGCACACACAGACAGTGTGTGTGCCACTCCAGCCAGCAAATACACAATGTTTCAGTCTCAACTTAGCAAATTTAGAGAAACTTATTTTTATGTTAGGAAACTTGTCTTTATAATGTTGGTAAGCTTCTTTAAGGTTACACAAAGTAAGTTTTTTTTTTATATTTTTGTTTTACATCTACTTGTTTGTGTAATTGTCACACAATTGCCCAGCTAACTTCAATATTTTCATAAAACGAATGTTTTGACAGTTTCTGTTCGTAAATACTTCCCTGGTTTTGAGTTTGGACCTTCCATGAATACTTTCTCTTTCAAAATTTTTTTGGACTGCCGAACAATGTAATTAGGAGCATTAAATTCCCTCATTATTTTCCTTACACTCCACTTTTCAGGTAAACTTGTAAGAATCATTAGTTTTTTGCTCTACTTATAGAATTATTAAAGTTTGTTTTGAGATTTTGGAGAACGGATTCATCAGTATCAGTATCTGATGAAGAAGTTTCAGCAGCACTGATGAGGAGCTTTTTTTCACTTTTGATTTGGAGTAATGTCTAGATGTTACTTTTTTCTTATCAATTGGGGACTCATCTAGTTCTTGAAGTGATGTGTTAAGTCTTTGAACAACCACTGAAGTTGCAGTGAAGTCAGGGTCTTGGTCTGGGATGATTATCTCTGATCCAAAATAATCTTGAACACTTTTAGCCCTGATTGGCTCTGGTGTATTTTTCAATGTGGTTACATCTGTCCTACATTTATCACAAATCCTGCCACCACTAGGTATTTGTGGAAATAATTTGAGCATCCATGCTGTGACATTTCTCAGTTTTTTTCTGTCTCTAATAAAATGATTTGACTTTTTCAGTGGATTACAACACTGCACTCTTACAGCACTGCACTTTTTACTTGGTTCCATATTGATACAAAAACCACTTATAAACTCTCCTTCAATTTATAGATTTACTTGTAAATGAACTATTAAATATACTAGATACAAACTCGTCAACACAGAGGTAACAATTGATTTGCACTAAAACCACAGTGCACAATAATGCAGTAGGCACACACAGCCTTAGAAGATAAGTCTCATATCCTCTCAACAATGGCTCCATTCTCTGAATGATTGTACAGACATCAAGCACTGTGGTTGTTTCAGCTTGTTCACTGCCTGCTGCACACATAGACAGGAACACAAGCATGCTCAGCCTTCATACAGTGACTAAAGTCTGTACTAATGAAATGTGCATTACATGTATTACATCAATAGTCTACTTACAAGTTTTTCACACCTTATTTAAATCTTAGCTATGGGTCCCACACTCAACATTTCGTTTTGCCAGCTAATAGATTATTAGTTTAAACTGTAAGAAACTAAAAAAATAAGCAACGAATTATAGAAAATGTTGTTTAGTTTTGTTTCAAGAAAGTGATATTTTGATATTTCTAGTACATTTTGACTTACCTTTCAGTATATTTTAATGAAATTCCTGTTTGTTAAATGTCAGTTTGGTGATACTATGGCTATTAGTGAAAAAAAAGAGTCCAGAATAATTTTTTTTAACAATGAACACGTCATCATCCCACATTTATATTTTGCCATGTAATTTAGAACAGTATGAAGTAGTTATGGAAATATTTTGAAAATTTTCAATTATGCACTTTTTGTAAAAAAATTAAATCAAAATCTTGATCAGTATTTTGAAATAGGTTATTACTTAGAAGCTATGTTTTGTTGTATATCACTGGAAAGAGCATGAAAAATGCTGCAAAATGACACCTTTCGCACCTCTCTAGCTCAATTAGAGCAGCTCCTAGGGCAATTTAAAAAAAGTCCATTCAAACATATTTGGCCAGTTTTTGAAAAGTTTACAGGACCGTATTTCAGAAATGGTTTGAGGTAAAAAATTGCAATCTGGTATTGTTCTTAGTTTCAGCAAAACAACTTTCAGCAATATCTAAGATGGTGAGGTCAAATATTTATTTAAAGTGTGCTGATTTGACATGGAATGACCATTCTGTATGCCATAATGGCATGAATTAACCATAATAGGCTGCCTCAGTGATTTCCATACTCCAGTAAGAAGAAACAATACATAATGCGTAAGTAGCTGAGCTCAATCTTCTGCATAGATCCATTGTGTGGTTTGACCAGCTCAGTTTGCTGTCAACATGTAAGCCTATGTATTTTGAGATATCCACCCTGGTTATCACCCGCTCACCTATTTTTACTACTATTTCTTCATTTTTGAATGTTGTTTGGAACTGAATGTAGTTTGTTTTAGTTTCATTTAAGGAAAGGTCGTTAATGTTAAACCAGTTCGCTGTTTCACTTAACATCTTATTTGCTGTTACCTCAAGTTTATCTACTAAATTATCAGTAAGTAGTGTGTTTCATCAGCAAAAATGATGAATCGACAATATTCCATACACAGAGACAGATCGTTTATAAAGGTAATAAAAAGTAGGGGGCCCAGAACTGAGCATTGGGGCACTCCGTATGTGATAGTACTCCATTCTAAGATAATGGTACTCCATTTTGACTATCCACTACAACTTTCTGTTTCCTGTTTTACAGGTACGAGTCAAGCCAATTCCCTGATGAACAACTTACACCCAAGATGTGCACCTTTTTGTTAAAGAGTCTGGTGACTGACAGTTAAATACTTTTGTTAGGTCACAAAAAATCCTAACCACCTTCAGTTTTTTGTTGATAGATTCCAAGACTTTGCCAGCAATTGCGAATATTGCATCTTCTGTTGACAAACCTTTCTGAAATCCAAACTGAATCACACTGAAGATATTTTGATCCCTGGGATGTTTTACTGTCCTGGCATGCATTAGTTTCTATAAAACCTTTGAAAAACTTGTCAGTAGTGGTATTGGCTAATAGTTAGCAGCATCTGTCTTATTTCCATTTTATACAGCTGTTTTACAACTGCATACTTAAACCCCTCAGGAACTACTCCTTGCTTAAGTGGTACATCAAAAATGTTGTTTGGAACTGAATGTATTTTGTTTAGTGTCATTTAAAGAAAGGTCATTAATGTTAAACCAGTTCGCTGTTTCACTTAACGCCTTATTTGCTGTTACCTCAAGTTTATCTACTAAATTATCAATAATAATTTGTTAGAGATGTTGTCAATCCCAGAAGAGTTTTTACTTTTCAGGGATTTAATAAATCTTTCAGTTTCTTGAACAGTGACTTGTTGCCTTCGTGTGTTATGCTGAGCTAGGTACTCTGGCTTTCAAAAGATTGATGGCTTGGTTCATGGTGCCTTGTAAACCTATTTCTCTGTTACTGTTAAAATGTTTGTTTAATGTGTCTGCAACTATTTTTGGTTTGCTATCAACATGGCCATCACTTTTTATTTGGATATTTTCACTACAAATTGCATTTTTCCTTGTTTCCTTCTTTAACAAAACTCCACATAGTTTTTACTTTATTGCTCAAGTAATCAGTTTCTGTCTTCAAGCACATTTTCTTTGCTGCTTGTATGGTCTTATTCAGAACTTTATTGTAGAGTTTATACTGCATACTCCTGCTGGGATCATTTGATCTTTTGGTTGCTGTATATAGTTCTCTTCTTGTTTTACAAGAAATTTGATGCCTTTAGTAATCCAAGGCTTGTTTCCAGATTTTAACATGTTTTCTGTCACTGAATTTGTTTGTAAAGGTTTTTTCTGAAAGACTTGTAAATTCATTGATAAATATATTAAATTTTGAGTTAACATCAGTCGCAGCATCCACAGGAGACCAGTCCACTAGCTGTAATTGCTGATTAAAGTTTTCAGTGGTGTGTTTGTTTATAATCCTAAAGTTTATCAAAATGAAATTTTCTTTCCTTTGTACGTTTATTTGGTTTAGAGTGAGGAATTGCCCTTCAGGATCAGAGAGGCCATTTATAATATTTTTCACAGTTAAATTATTGTAAATATCCTTATCTACAAATACATTATCTATTAAAGTGCTAGAAATGGCTGTTACTCTAGCTGGAGTGTCCACCACTGGTATTATGTTGTAACACTACATAAGGTGTTCAAAGTCAGTTCTGTTTCTATTTTCTGTTAAGAAGTCCACATACAAATCATTCATAACAATGGTTGATATAGTTTCCCTACATAGGTGGAACAGAAGTGGTTCTATTTGTCTCAGAAATACATTCAGATTTCCAGCAAGTGCCCTGTAAATAGCCAATACAATAACTACTGCACTGTCTGCTGTTAACTCGATGCCACATACCTCAAAATGCTGTTCATCACACTATTTGCTTAAATCTAGAGATTTGTACGCAACATTGTTTTTTACAAATATTGCAACTCCACCTTTTCTCATAATAGATCAGCTATACTAAAGTTCTCAATTTGTAGCATCCACATGCCACTCTTAACATGATGTTCTGAGAACCACAGTATATCAGACTCACTTACACACTCGTCTTTTAAATGTATTAGTAACTGGTCTATTTTATTCTTGAGACTACATATATTTTGGTGGAATAAAGACAAAGTTTGACTTTTGCTCACGCCTGCATTAGCATGATGTTTGGTAGGAGTGGCTTTTTCTAGCACACTGGTTGATGGTATTGCTTGATGTATGGAAGACTCATATTGAACAGACGAGAGAGATGTTTCACGCAACTTGGAACCCTTTTCTCTCATGTTACTCTCTCTCTCTCTGTTCACAATGATTTCATTTATCATTTTACATACAGCGCTTTTTCCTTTGTAATTTAGATGCTTTCGGTGTTTGGTATGCTGACATCTGTCCAATTTGCCTATATCAAGCAAGCTATATTTTCCAAACAAAGAACACATTATTTTTATTTTAATGTTAGTTTTTCGAATTACTTTGTTGAAACACAAATGATACATTAGATCATACCTGTATGGTAAAGCTACAATTACTGCATTTCATTGTTTATTGTGTTCCACGAACTTTTTTAGTTCCATTAGGCAGTTATTTGCTTCGTTTTTTCCAATATCATTTGCACCCGCTATAGGGGAAGGAGGGGAAACGTGTGCACCTAAGTGGAACTTTTTTTTTAAAAAAATTTACTTCATTAAATAAAATTTATTTTACCATCAAAACTTAGAGCAACTATTCTAGTATCTATAAAAAACTAAGATAACCCAAAATATTTAAAAATAAACGCACCAAAAACAAAATTCCAAGACACTACCTAAGCGCATGGTTTCCCGAATGTCGGGGAAATGTGCGCACTGAGTGGGGTAATTGTGCGCATGTTAGAAGAATTGATACACAGTAGTACTGGGAGAGGAAAAGAAACAATACAAGGTTTGTTCCAAAGATTATATTGATAAGGCACATATTAGACTAGGTTAAACATAGGTTTTAATAAAATTTTACAAAATTTAACATAGTTTAGGACTATTGGCTTTCAAATAAAATGCAGAGTTTTCTTTGATGTTAGGGGCCTACAGATTTAACAAGTTAGATAAGTCCTTCACAGCACATACCATATGTAAAATCTTTAGCAGAATTATTTGTGGTACAAGCTGCATGGTACCATCTTCCACACAAAGTATATCTGTACCACAGTTCCCTGTCTTTACCATGATCTCCACAAAGCCCGCAAATCTGGTCGTTGGCTCCATGAAGTGCGCCAGGGTCAAACAGCTCCATGTCAATATCATCGGACTCATCGTCATTACACAGTGGAACTTCATCAACACTGAATCGTCTGATTCTTATTTTGTAAGTGTTTCTTGCCAAAAGTCTGGTTATCCTTTTTCTTGTTTTGAAATCTCTTTTTATCCATACTTTTTTTCGTATTAGGCTTAGGCCTACTGCCGAGATTAAGCTTTCTAGCAAATTTTATGTTTTATTTGGCAATTTTTTGCTGTTTCACCTCTTCTTTTTCCTTTTTCTTTTCTGTGTCCAACTCAAGCTTTATTTTCATTAATGTGCTAGTTAGTATTTCAGAGTGCTGCTTTTCTCTGGACTTTCTTGTTTTAACCTCAGTAGGCTTAGGCCTATCAGATTTCTTCTTTAGGTCAAAAGCTGGTAGATAAGTCATAAGCTTCTTACGGCTTTCAGTAAAACCTCCTGTGGATGTTGAGGAAGTAGGGTCATCAAATAGCCCCACAGATGGACTTGTGGCAGTCCATGGGGTCTTATGTGCTGCGGATGTTGAAGGACTGTCACAATCTGTGGCTGCTTCAACTCTTAGCTTGTCTAGTGTTCGAGCTGGGGCAAAATCGAGTTCAGAAAACTTGGCGGGGTTCTATGGGTGAACACAAGCTGCACGGAAGCCAGATAAGGCATTTGAAAATGTAGCAACTTAAAGAAAAGCATTCTTCACATGTTCAGCAACTTCATACTCAGTAATTCTCTGGTGCCCTGTTTGTATCATGAAAAGGTCATATTCCCTAGAAAGAGCAACAGAAATGCTGAATATTTCTTTGATTCTGGATGTAAACTAATTTGCCAATATCCAGTAGTCAGATCCATTGTGCTAAAAATACTTTGGTGTATCAAATATGGACAATAATTCATTGATGTTAATTGGTTGGTCTCGATCCGTCTCTATATGCTTATTCAAAGTACGTGCATCTAGCACCAAATGCACACCTCCTGTAGCCAGTTTTACTAGTACCAAGGGGTTGTTCACTATGCTACAGCTACGTTCTATTTGTTATTGCCAATCATCTTGCCAATTTCTTCCTTAATTACTTCTTTCAGACTTACCGGTATTGGATATGGCTTACAGAAACTATCTTTGATTTTAAATTTACATATATAATTGCTAACACTACTGGGATGATCGGAAAATACTTCTTCATATTCCATTAGAATTTTATATAAATCTAGTTTTTGTTCACTGCTCAATACTGGCGATTCATTTACTTTGCTTTGTATGTCAGCTTGATGTGACACATAACTTACCTTTTCAACCTCTGTCGACAATTGTGCTGTCGCTGTTAATCGTAAACATTGCTTCTCAGTTGTTTGTTTACCAATATAGCTGTCCGTTGCAAATGGTACACAATATTTGTAGTCACCTTTACCAAAATAAAGAAGATTCTCCCCAAAATTCAATATGATATTCAATTGTGATAGACAATCTAGGCCAAACAACACATCCCTATTGATATTTTCTACTACTAACAGTGTCTGAGAAAATGGGATATTCACAATATTGCAGTTCACCTGGGTCTCGTGTTTTCCAACTTAGCTCTTTGCATACCGACTATGTACACCCCCATTCCTGGTAATAGCAGTAAGTGATGTTTTGTTCGTAACGTGCTAAAGAAAGCGCTAGAAATAAGTGACACTTCACTGCCGGGATCTATAAATATGTTAACTTCAAAATCTTCCATTTTTCCCATTGTTATTGGTTGAGGGTTAATGGTAGTTAAGCTCGGTTCTTCCAGTAGCAACCATTCTTTGGTTGGTATTTTATGGGTGAAATTAACATACTTATTACAATCTAGGCCTCCTAATGTATTTCTACAACCTGGGCCCTGGCCTCAAATAATAGGTTAGGTCCAAGAGTTGTAGGCGGTGGTACGCGTGCGGTGGCCGAGAGACCATGTGGATGTGGTTTTCTTTACAAATCTTGTAAGATTCAATGGAAATGTGGCTGTTGTGGTTGTCCTGTATGAGGAGCACTGGTTCATCAGCTATTGGGCATGTATGTTTTTTAAAATGAAGAAGCCACTTGATGAATAGTACTGTGTTGGTCCACCCATTGTTGGAACAATAGTAAATGGCCCCATCGGGTCTATTTATCTGAAGATTTGCACTCATTCATTTTCTTGGATAAATCATCATAGGAGGTATGAAATGACCTCCAGCACTCATACAAAACACACCAGTGATGGTCCTGCTCCTCTCAGCGGAAGCTGCAGCACTTACCCTCTTTGAACCTTTGGTAGCAAACACCTTAGAACACTTTTTTTGTACAATGGTTATGCCAGTTTCATCTTGGTTGCACATTCTTGTGGGATCAATATTCAGTTTTTCCCATTAAAGTCAGCAGATTGTCAAAAAATCGAGTAACTTCTTCCTTGCTGAAAGCATTGATTCTATTCATACTAGTATTTTCCAGCTGCTGTAATCTGATGGTCAGGTGGCGCTTATTAAACTGTACATCGAATCTTTGCCGGCAAAGTCACTCTCTTTGTTGAAATTGTGTTTAATACCATTCTTCTCAATGTAGTTATATGCCAATTTCCACAAGCCTTTAGGTATTAAGCCATAGAACAAGTTGCAAAGAAGGATGATAAAATGAACCATTTCTTGCTCAACACTTTCTGGAATAATAGACTTATGACTCAAACTTGGTTGTGTTAACTCATTAATGGGCTTTGCGAGGTATTTTCGTATTGTTGATTGTGGTATTTTGAAGTTCCTACCAACTTCTCTGATTTTCCTGCCATCTGTTCTTACTGCATGCATTGCTTGTTTAAGCGTGTCTACAGTATAGCTGTACTGCTCTGTTTTCCTGATGTACTTTCTCAGTATCTGAGCACACAAAAAAGAGGAAAAAAAAAAAAAAAAAAAAAAAAAAGAAAGCGAACTGTTGGAAGTCTGCTGGTATTTAACTACATAAGGGGGAAACGTGTGCGTCGGTGTGCACCTTTACCCCATAGTGCCTCGGAAATAAATTTTGGCCACAATTTTCTTAAAACTAATTACAACCAAACAGGACTCATGTCAAAACATACCCGTGACATACAGGCTTCAACTATATCTCGAGTAAATTTGGTCAACGTAATAAATAGAGACTCACCGTCTTAAATCTCGAGGACTGCAAATTAGACCACAACCTCACGTTTCACCATTTGCAGACTCACTGAACGCGAGACTCTAATGGCAGCCCAGCGACCAGACGAAAGTAGTTCGCTAACCTGCTGCTAGGTGTAGCACTGGTTACAAAGTTCAACAAAGCTTTCAAATCAGAGAAACAGCGATGCGCATGTTTACCCACTGGGCATGTTTCTTCTACTTTCCCCTACACACGACACAGTCTTTTTTTTTCCAACATTTTATCATGTAAGTTGACACCAATAATGTTTTTCATTGCTTCACAATACCTGTTGCATCGTATTTTTTGTTTTCTTTGATAAGTCTCATCATGTTTTTGCCACGACTGTCTGTTAAAAATGATACACTACTTTCATATTTGCACTGTTGGAAGTTTTTGTTGATATTGTCTTTCTCATTCATCCCATTACTACATGCAAAGGATGACATGCTCATTTTCTCACCATCACTGTTTGCCTTAATGCTGAACCTACAGCCTGTATCACCATTCTGTTGACAAGGTTTGTTCAAAAGTTCATGTTCCCTTACCGATATTAGGCCTAAATCCACCTCTTCTCTCATGGAAAGAACATGAAATTTGTTTTTTACTGAAAACTGTTTGGCATTTTCACTTCCTGGCAATGTTTTTGTATTTAAATTTCTGTTTTTATATGGCATTTTCATCTACTCAGAGTTCTTTGCGAAAGAGAAATGAGCTTCTAATGAGCAGAGTGAAAGCATTTTGCTGCACTTCTTTCTGAAAAGGCTTTGCGTTCTAGCTTCATTAGAGCCCTGTGATCTGGCCACTGAAGTGGGATCTGGTTTTGGATGTGCCTTCCCAAACTATGTCACTGAAATCTTCTCTACAACTTGCTTTTGTCTTTGTTGAATGAATGTGGTTGGCTATTCTGTTAAGGAAGCTGATATCCCAAATGGCCTAAATCTATTACTAATATGTCATAATATCATCAGATTGTAAATCGTGGTCTGGAGAGTTACATGCCAAGTATGGGGATAAGGGATGGAGATGACCCACCTTGGTTTAATAACAAAATTAACAAATTACTGAGTAAGCTGAGGCTGTTGCACTCTGGGTTCAAAAGGGGACACACAAATGATGACAAGTGAAGGTTAGTAGGCACTGGTGTGCCTGTGAAAATATCTATGTGTGAAGCATACAAAAACTACTGTCACACCTTAGCAAAAGGCTTGACAGGGAACCTGAGAAAATTCTGGTCATATGTAAAATCACTAAGTGGGTCTACGACTACCATTCAGTCCCTTGTTGACCAGTCTGATGTGGCTGTTGAAGATAGCAAAATGAAATCAGAAGTTTTAAATTTCACGCTCAAGAAATCATTCACACAAGAGAACTGTTCAAACGTACCACAATTTAACCATTTGGACAACACACAACTAAGCATATCTGGTGTAGAAAATCAACTTAAAGATTTGAAAACAGATAAATTACCTTGTCTGGATGGAATCCCAGTACTATTTTAAAAAGAGTACTCTACAGCATATGCCCCTTACCTAGCTTGCATTTATCATGAATCTCTCACCCAGCACAAAGTCCCAAGTGACTGTAAAAAAGAGCAGGTGACTCCAGTATATAAGAAAGATAAAAGAATGGATCCACAAAATTACAGACTAATACTCCTAACTTCTGTTTGCTACAGCATCCTTGAACACATTCTCAGATCGAATATAATAAACTTTCTTGAGGCTAAGAGGCTTACGTCCATGAATCATCAAGGTTTTAGGAAGCATTGCTCTTGTGAAACACAGCTTATCCATTTCTCACATGATATAGTGAGAACTATGGATGGAGGGCAACAGACAGATTCCATATTGTTAGATTTTTGGAAAGCATTTGACATGGTGCCCCACTGCAGGCTGTTAATGAAGGTATGAGCATATGAAATAAGTTCGCAGATATGTGAGTGGCTCAAAGACTTCATAAGTGATAGAACACAGTGTGACAGGACCGCTGTTGTTCTCCATATATGTAAATGATTTAGTGGACGGTTTGGGTAGCAGTCTGTGGTTGTTTGCTGATGATGCTTTGGTGTATGGTAAGGTGCTGAAGTTGAATGACAGTAGTAAGATAAAAGACAATTTAGACAAAATTTCCAGTTGGTGTGATGAATGGCAGCTAGTCCTAAATGTGTAAAAGTGTAAGTTAATCCAGATGAGTAGGAAGCACAAACCTGTAATGTTCATACACAATATTACTAGTGTCCTGCTTGACACAGTCAAGGCATTAAAATGCCTGGGCATAACGTTGCAAAGTAATATAACGTGTAACGAGTATGTGAAAACGGTGGTAGAGAAGGCAAATGGTCGGCTTTGGTTTATTGGGAGAATTTTAGGAAAAGGTGAACGTGGTTCACCTGTAAAGGAGACCGCATAAAGGACACTGGTGCAACCTGTTCTTGAGTATTGCTTGAGTGTTAGGGATCCATACCACGTTGGATTGGAGGAAGACATTGAAGAAATTCAGAGGAGATACTTCAGGAACTTAATTGGGAATCCCTGGAGGGAACGCTGTGTTCCTTTCAGGAAATGCTATTGAGAAAATTTAAAGAACACACATCTGAAGCTGACTGCCGAACAATTCTTCTGCTGCCAACATACATTGTCAGTAAGGATCATGTAGATAAGATACGAGAAATTAGAGCTCATACGGAGGCGTACCAGGCAGTAGGTTTCCCTTGCTCTGTTTGTGAATGAACAGGAAGGGAAATGACTAGTACTGGTACAGGGTACCCACTGTCACGCCCCTTATGGTGGCTTGCGGAATGTTATGTAGATTTAGATGTAGATATCTTCATTCTGTGCCAAAAATATGATTCCTCAAAAATGGTTCAGATGGCTCTGAGCACTATACGACTTAACTTCTGAGGCCATCAGTCACCTAGAACTTAGAACTAATTAAACCTAACTAACCTAAGGACATCACACACATCCATGCCCAAGGCAGGATTCAAACCTGTGACCATAGCAGTCACGCGGTTCCAGACTGAAACGCCTAGAACCGCACGTCCACACCGGTCGGCCCCTCTTCCTCTTTGTTGAACATACATTGGAAGTTCTTTTTAAGAGCTTGTATTTTAAGTGTCTTTCTTGGAACACTGAGTAGTTTGGTTGCTGTTACAAATGCCATCTTTTCTGATCTCATATCATCCAATGCTTGTTGCATAGTTTGGGACTCCCATGATTGTTGTAGTGATTTTATTAAATAATTTTATGACACCTTCACATATAAGAGAACATAGCTTTTCACCAAGTTATTAATACACTAATGCCATAGTGTACTTATTTTGAGAAGTACTGCTGTCTTGATATCAATTCTGTTGCCTTGGAAACAAGGTAAGTACATTATCCTGCCACTTTGCCTTGTCAAGTGACTGGCCACTAAGCCCAAATGGACACCATTATGCTAAATATTTTCTGAATATGAAATTACATAACCTAAGAATTTAAAAAACACATGGTTTTGGAGGCTAAAATATGTTATTTTACAAGCTTTGTCACAAATGACACAATATTTATTATTTTAGTACATGAAGATGAATTTATTACCTACCTTACATCAGACATAAGGAAACTGCAAAACATCAGACGTAAGGAAATTGCAAAATATTTCATTGGATATTAGTGTGCACAACAGTTTCCATGATTCCATGAAACTTGCTGATGAAGCGAAAGAAATGTCTTTCAGTAGTTTTAAATGTTCAAGACTAGACTGCAGCACTCTCCAAGAAAATAAAACAAAGAGACCACCTTACCCCATGACCTCTATAGCCATCTTTATACTACTACTAATGAAATTGCCTCAGGCTTCCATCGAAGTGGCTGCGCTAAAATTCCTTGACATTTCGATGAGTGTCACTCTCATCGTCTTCTGGTAAAGTGTTGAGATTACATGGGAATTCCATGTATAGGACACCTGCTTAATCTTAACACTTTGGTAGAAGATGCTGAGAGTGATACTCATCAGAAGATCATGGAATTTCGATGTAGTTACCCAGATGGAAAACCTGAGATGACTTTGTCAGTAGTATACACTGGGAATATACCATACATATACCAAATATACTGCCTGGAGTTATGTTCAGACTGGAACAAAGCACTTAAAAGAGTTTTATTGCACATCATTCCATATTGCAGAGCCCAAAATAATATCTGAAAGTGATGACAGGCCGCACACTTTGTGTTGATATAACATTCTCTTTCATACTTTTGTGGTTTGTGGCAATATAATTCGGAATATTTATTTGCCACACAATTGGTATAGATTATAAAGATAGTCCACATCACTTACACTATGAAAGAGAATGCAATTGAGCAACTAACGCAGCGGCAGCTCTGGGCATGGCTACATACACAGTGTGCCTATTACTGGTGGTAGTGCAGTTGGCCAGCTCAGAGTTGTTCTTGCATGCAGAACGTCCTCACACTAACTGTATGTGAATATTCTCAATTTAACCAGGTAGACATATCCCTTAATCTGTCTTATTGCAATTTTCCAAACACTTCTACATTCATAGCATCTGGAGGTTGTCTGTGCTTGTCTGATGCTGCATGTTCCACACAGCTGGGCAAAACCTTTACCCTGATGGCCCATTTTGTGCAGAGCCCCTGCAATGGCCCAGTGAGTTCTGGCCAGAATAAATGAGGACATGGTCATCTGAAGGGAGTCATTCGTAACTAAAGGAGTCATTAAAACTCCATTTACTTGTTTTTGGTAATCTGAATGCAATTGGGAATGCCCAAGTTGGAATGCAACATTATCGAGGCAGAGTGGTTGTGGAAAGATGTAACTCCATTGTCAGTACAAAGTCTGGACAATTAGGCGAGAGAGAGGTAGGTTATGTCATGTCTATTTGGATGTTGGAGACAGAGAAACCATTCTTTCTGGGACCAATGCTCGTGTAGTGTCCTGCAGCCAACACATGACTTATCTCCCACACCCTCATTGGCTGTTGAGAAATGGTGTGCACCGGCTTGTCAGTCAGATCTTTTTGTGGAAATAAATGTCTACTGAAGTGGTGACCCTACTTGGCACGTAGGCAATGAGTTATACACTGAGGTGACAAAAGTCATGGGATAGAGATATGGCAGGCCGAAGTGGCCGTGCGGTTCTAGGCGCTGCAGTCTGGAACCGCGAGACCACTACGGTCGCAGGTTCGAATCCTGCCTCGGGCATGGATGTGTGTGATGTCCTTATGTTAGTTAGGTTTAACTAGTTCTAAGTTCTAGGGGACTAATGACCTACGAAGTTGAGTCCCATAGTGCTGAGAGCCATTTGAACCATAGAGATATGCACATATGCAGACGGCTGTAGTATCACATGCTCAAGGTATAAAAGGGCAGTGCATTGGCAAAGCTCTTATTTGTACTCAGTTGATTCATGTGGAAAGGTTTCTGACATGATTATGGCTGTGCAATTGGAATTACCAGAATTTGAAAGTGGAATAATAGTTGGAGCGAGACACGTGGGACAGTTCATTTCAGAAATAATTAGTGAGTTAAGTATTCCAAGATCTGCAGTGTTCAGAGAAATTGCCACAGAAATCAATGTGTATGTGCAACATTTCTGTTAGGGCAGTGCAGCATAATTTGGGGTTAATGGGCTATGGTAGCAAAAAACCAATGTGAGTGCCTGTACTAACAGCATGACATTGCCTGCAGCACCTGCCCTGGGCTCGTGACCATATCAGTTGGGCCATAGAATTGGGTGAAAATGCACTGTATCTTCTGGCCACAACTGTTTGTGATTGGTTTGAAGAGTATTCTGGATAATTTGAGTGTGGACATAATTGAGAGATCAGTTTGTGCACAAAATCCTGCACTGGCAACACTTCTAATGGTTTTGGCGACAAGAGAAGCGGTGCAAGACTGGATTCCTATCTTCACACCACTCTCACGTCGGTTGACTTACTTGAAATGTTTAGCAGACCCTCTTCTCTGTGTGGTCAGCTGCATCAGTTTCCACAACTTCCTTCTCTGAAGAGCTAATGCTGATTAGAGGAATTTAAACGTCTCTCTCTCTCTCTCTCTCTTGAAATAACTTGGTACTCACATAATACTTTGAGTTCAGTTCTGGTATATTTTCATTTCCACAAAGAACAACATCACAAGTTTCACATAAGCATTCAGATTCTTGCAAGCCATCTGCATCGTTCAACATTATGAATAATTAGGATATCAAAGACAGGTCTTGCTTCTAGCAAGTCTACACCAAGGATTAAGTAAGACTCTATAGTCAGATCATGTTTCCTGTGTCTATAACAATTACAATCATTCCACCACCAAGGAATAATACGTAATTACTCCTTGTACTTTCCATATAGCTTATATGGTGCGAGCGGCAAATACTTGTCGGTGTCAATCGACCACTGCGTTGAGAGTCTTCTCATAGCCAACTTGCCACCTGCACACAGAAACCAGTGGCACGGTAGATACTTTTCCACTATTCCACACTCATACTTAAAATATCGGGTGTTTGAGACGGAGGAAAGACAAATGTTTCTAGAATTTGTTCTGAAATTCTCAAATTGTTCTGAAATTCTCAAAGCGCTACATATCACTCCCCTCAGCCTGAACACACGATTATTTATACATAATCAATATGTATCTTAATATCATACATCACAACAATCTACATTTTAAAAGTATTCATTTTCTATATATATTTATATGCATATTTCTTTCATTCCGTATTGCTCTTACTTTTGAATTATGAGGACTCTGACCTTAACTCCAGTCGTAAACTCCAGGTATCATGGACACTTGAATATTTCATCCTTTATTCTAAAATTGTGTTCTATTTTTTCTAAGTACATACTGGTATCATTACCTATATTAGTCTGTAGCCTGGAGGAACTTTGGGCAAAATAAAAGTGGTGTTTTTTTTTCCACACCTAAAACCTAATTATGGTAGTTGGCTATAGGATCCAAACTTACCAGAATAATCTCTATCAAATTTTGTGAATTCTGTTACAATACTGACCTTTTTACCTTTAGGGTCCATACCTATGCCTTACATATGGGTTGACCCTCTGAGAGCCCCTCCTTGGTAGGTACACCTCTTTAAATTCCTATTCTACTATGGTACAGGTCAACCCCCTTCTTGGTGCCCCTGTCCACACAGTATAGGTCAGCCTTCCTTTGGTCTGCCTATCTGCCTTTTATATTCAATAAATACTGGGTGCAGCCCCTTATCCTTCCTGAGCAGGCCTCATGGTTCATTGCCCTAATATACATCTTTATGTACATTACCATTAAATATCCTCTGGTAAAGTTGAAAATCTAGTTCACTTTTCACACTTGCTCCTTAATACTTCATTTCATACCCTAAAGTCCTCCTTTACTTATCACTTCTACGTTTTCAGTATATACTTCATGCCTACATACATTATTGAATCTATAATATGCTTACTTAGGTTATAAGAGTCGCCCTATCCTACAAGTCACCAAAATATCTGTCACCTTGACCATCCTTACTAATTATCACAATCTATTCCTCTCCGGCTTATGCTCTCCTTAATTTACTCATGCTTCATTCTCAGGTGTAGTTGATGTGTAGTTTACTTTCCTTATATATCTATGTATGTATATGATACAAAATCATCACAGTCTTTACATATCCAAATATATTTCTCTACATACAGATATGCAATGTAGAACCACACGCAATTTAGAACTGTCACCGTAAACACCAATGTGTGTATGTCTTTTGGGCCTCTTTCTTATCTATATCTGGTAAAGACTTATCATAGTAGATGTATACAATACGATGTAGAACCATCACCATAAACAACAATGTGTGCATGTCTTTCAAATGTACACATTGCTTTCCACCTACTACCCTTGGCCTGTCTTACATCATTTCAATCTGTCCTTTTATTGTTTGCATCTTTGTGTTCCATTGTGTGTATGTGTAAATGTGTCTGTGTATCCTGATTCTTCGGCCTGGTTATGTGAAATAAATTGTAGGTTATTGCAAATCACTGAAACTAAGAAGGACTTCAGTGATAGAAGTGGTTGAATATGGAAAGAGGGAAAGATAGATAGGTACTCAAATGAGAAGTAAGAAAGGAAAAGTAGAAATGGTTGCTAAGATCAAAGAAGTGATAGAAGATAGCCCCAAAGACAGGAAACCCTTCTCCAGGATCCCTACCTCGCCGGTACTTGAGTGAGAAGCCGGAGGAGGTATGGTGTTAAATCATCTCCTACAGCATGGACATTCTCACCTTCACCCTTGAGGCCCCTGAAGAAAATCTTAACAACGCCTATGGAATGGCAAATGGTGAAGAATCAGTCATACTTGTTTGAAAGTTGTGGTGTGTGTTTAGTGTTAGTTATGCCTGTACCAACACTACCCACCCCTGTCAAAATCTATGCAAGCCCTCCCATCTACATTACACCTCATAAAATGTAAAAAAAAAATTCTGTATTAAGTATAAAATTATGTATCATATTATCACAACTAATTGATTATTCACATATCATATCTTCTGTTAATCTACAATCCTTTGCAGTTTCTTATGACCCCTACACCCAGGTTTGCATAGAGAAACTGGAGAAGAGGTTACTTTCATAGAATAGCTTAGGCAAAAATAAGATCTAATTATACATAGATGGCGGGAGAGACTGGCTAGCTAGGCAAAAATGAGACCTGACTATACGTGAATGATGGGAGAGACTGGCTGGCTAGGCAAATTTAGTCTATCTGCTTAGTAAGTCAATTAAGTTGAGATGACACAGGACGAGTCATGAAGACAGCCAGGGGCACCCCTGAAATAACTGAGGACGATGCCATAAAATTTCCTAGTAGGCACAACTTTCTACTTTCTAACCACTGAAGATGACTTCTTCAAAATGTTAGCGGGCACAATCCTCAAATAACCAAGGATGATTCAGTCACATACCAGGAGCAGTTTTGGGTGACGTTATCATAATTCCACATTGGTATGTTTCTCTATTAACTGTAAGCAGTGGATAATAGGATAGTGTAAGAAGTAGGGGGATAGTGTAAGAAGTTGGGGCAATTCAGGGTAGGAAAATAAGTTCATAATCAACAGTAGGTTGTTCCAGTCAAGTAATATATTTAATTAGGGGTTCTTCCACAAAGGATTTGCCTATTACTTCCAAAGGTGTTAATTGAGTTGATAAATGTGGTAATTCATTTAAAATAAGTTCAAAGTCCTTAACTTTCGTTGCCCATAACCTATGTTTTTCATGGCAGTAGATGCAGCATAACTTCCCAATATCTTTCATAACCCTTTCACACAGATTGGAAGACGGATTATAGTTGGAGATTAATACTTGCCGAACATCTTTCCACACTAAAAATTCTTTAAATTCATTACGAACAAACTGTGGCCAATTGTCGGTAAGAAATCATTTTGGTCTGCATACCTCGAGAAAGTATTGCTACATACAGTGAATCACGGTTGGTATATTTACTTTCTTAATAGGATACAACTTAACATACTTTGACCAACACTCTGAAGACAAAAATGTATGATACACCTCCCTTCCCTTTCGGAATTGGTCCAAAGAAATCCGCTGCTGTAAGATCATGTATTGCCTGAGGAATGATTGGATACATTTTGTATTTAACATGAATGTTACTCTCTTTTACCCTCTGACAATTTTCACAAGTCCTAATTAAAAATGCTACCTTATGACCTAATTTCTTAAAATAATAGAATTTATTCATATGAGCGATAAATTTCTTTATTTCGAAGTGTCCATATCCAGTATGGACATACCATGCAATCTCGTCCTCTATCAATTTTGAGATACATAAACACCAAAGCTGCGATGTTATGCTGCCTCTCCAAAACAAATTACTCTCTGTAACCTTCCATTTCTCTACTTCAGTAGGAGGTAAAGACTTCCTAATACACATAGCAAATATTTCTGTAAAGTATTGATTATGATGTACGGCATTTTAACTCTTTCATGTCTACAGGCAATCTAGACAAAGTGTCAGGTACAATATTTTCAGAACCTTTTACATACTGTATTTTAATGTCATATTCCTGTAGGAACAACATCCATCTCATTAATCTACTATGTAAGAACCAACTACTCATTAAAAGAGATAAAGCTTGGTGATCCATATATAAACAGATTTCTGACCACCATGCTAGTGTTTGGAAATTTTGGATACTCCATACTACTGATAATAGTTCCTTTTCTGTGCCTGCATAGTTTAATTCATGTTTATAAGACTCTGTCTAGCAAAAGCTATAGATATGTGATTTGTACTTTTCAGACCTCACTCTCGTTGAAACGTTCTGCTGCTATACCATAGTTGGATGCATCTGTTGAAATTTTAAATGGCTGATCCCTAACCAGATGTTGTAATATGGGTGATTTTACTAGTGTTCTTTTTACATATTCAAACACATCATTGGTCTCTTGATCCCAAATCCACGGTATTCCATTCCTTAATAACCGTAAAAGTCTTGGGTTGTTCAGCTCCTGACTTTGTACTTATGATCTATAGTATTCAGTCATACCAATAAATCGCTTCAATTGTCATATGTTTCTAGGGGGTGGACACTCCTCAATAGACTTTATACATTCCGGATCTGGTTTAATTCCCTGCACTCCTACAGTATGCCCTAAAAAACGTAAGCCCTTGTCTTGGAAAGTGTGATTTTGACAATTTTACTGTAATACCTTTTTCTTTAAACCTTTGCAGGGTTTTATTCAAGGTCAGGCAATGCTTTTCCCAAGTACGTAGGATTATGAGTGTATCATCTACATATATTATTAAATCCTTTAACAATTCTCTTCCTAATGCCTTGTCCAGTGAACATATAAACACAGATACTGATATATTTAATCCAAACGGTAACACATAAAAATGATATGATTTCCCATCAAATGGAAACACTGTCTATTTCTTTGTTTCAGGATGTAAACTAATTTGCCAATATCCAGCTGTCAGGTCCATTGTGCTAAAATACTTTGCTTTCTCAAATTTGGACAATAATTCATTGATGTTAATTGGTCGGTCTTGATCCATCTCTATATGCTTATTCAAAGTACACTCATCTAGCACTAAATGCACACCTCCTGTAGCCTTTTTTACTACTACCAAGGGGTTATTCATTATGCTAGAGCTACATTCTATTATGTTATTGCCAATCATCTTGTCAATTTCTTCCTTAACTGCTATTTTCATACTTACTGGTATTGGACATGGCTTACAGAAAAATGGAGTACTGTCTATGATTTTAAATTTACAGATATAGTTGCTAGCACTACCGGGATGATTGGAAAATACTTCTTCATATTCCATTAGAATTTTATATAAATCTAGTTTTTGTTCACTGCTTAATATTGGTGATACATTTACTGTGCTCTGTATGTCAGCTTGATGTGACACATAACATACCTTTTCAACCTCTGTCGACAATTGTGCTGTTGCTGTTAATTGTAAACATTGCTTCTCAGTTGCTTGTTTACCAGTATAGCTGTCCATTGCAAATGGTACACAATATTTTGCTTCGTGCATTTCTGTCTCGCCTGTTTTTGGAATGGGGGACTGATGACCTTTGCTGTTTAGTCCCCCTTAAACATCCCAACACCCACCACCACACAATATTTGTAGTCACCTTTACCAAAATAAAGAAGATTCTCCCCAAAATTCAATATGATATTAAATTGTCATAGACAATCTAGGCCAAACAACACATCCCTATCGATATTTTCTACTACTAACATTGTCTGATGAAATGGGATGTTCCCAATATTGCATTTCACCTGGGTCTTGTGTTTTCCAACTTAGCTCTTTGTTCCAGTAATACTGACTATGTACACCCCTGTTACTGGTAATAGCAGTAAGTGATGTTTAGTTTGTAATGTGCTAAGGAAAGCACTAGAAATAATTGACACTTCACTCCCAGGATCTATAAATATGTTAACTTCCAAATCCTCCACTTTTCCTACTATTATTGGTTGAGGATTAATGGTAGTTAAGCTCTGTTCTTCCAGTAGCAACCATTCTTTGGTTGGTATTTTATGTCTGAAATAACATATTTATTAGAAACTAGGCCTCCTAATGTATTTCTACAACCTGGCCCCTGGCCCTGGATCCAGATCGCACTACTTTTTCCTCATTATTGGTATTCACTGATTGGTTACTAAAATAGGGTACTACATTACCACTTTGTACTCTACTACTGCTTGGTACAATTTCTTGCGACGTCACTGATCCTATAATCAAAGGTGGATGCTTCTTTTGGTAATTATCATTACCATTGCTCCTATTACCTCCTATTGGTGTACTCTAGCAAAATTAGCCTTGTGTTCTCTAAAATTATTATTACTATCCCTTTTATAAGTCTGATTTTCATTTTGGTGTATGATCTCATTATGGTCCTTCTTCAAGGCATCGAGTGTGTCCACAAAAGACAACAGGCCTTCTACGGTTTTCCACCTACTACACGATATATCTTTCCTGGCGTATATGGATAAATAACTTATTAAAATTCGTACTAACCCTTCTTCTTTCATGGGCTTATCTAAGTACTTCGCACATCTTAAAAGCCAATTGAAATACTTTCTCATTGTGCCCCATGCACTGTTACAGTACTTCGGGTCCCACAAATCAGATATTAATTTTTCATGGGCGCTAGTTGACCAATACTTCTCCTTAAACTTCTTCTGGAAATCTGCCTAAGATGAAAGTTTCTCGATGTTGACTGTACCCCACTCAGAAGCTTCTCCAAAAAGGTACCCTACCACAAACTCAATCATTTTTTTAATCTTCCCAGTTCATCAGTAAGGCTTGGTTAAACCATTTCAGAAAGTGAGTAGGATGTACTTCCCCGTCTGGCTTAAACTTTGGAAATTGCCTGGATAGTCCAGAATTCCCCCCCCCACCCCCCACCCCCCTACCAATTGAAGGTCGGTCATTACCTCACTGATCAATACCATGTTAGGAGAAGTCACCTTTCTGTCTACCTTATCCTGGATGAGTTTGAATTCTTTCCATAAACTAACTATACCTTTCTTAGTATCATTAAGTTCTGAAGCAAAATTTTGAGAAACGTTGTCGGAGGTTACCCTCGTGGCAACTTTTTGGTTGATTATTTCCTCTAGCTGTTCCTCCAGATTACTTATATTTATTAAGTATGAACTGACTAGTTTCTCCTTAACATCACATTCCACATTATCTACTCGGGTACTAACACATGCACCCTGTGATTGGACTAAATGTGTTAATTTATCCTGTTTTTCCACATTTTCTTTTAAGGTATGCAACCTCTGCTTTACAGCATCAAATGTAACATTGAATACACTTTTCAAAGGACCCTAACTTTTGGCCAAGTTCAGCTTCTACATAATTACATTTGTCTTCAATATCAAATTCTAACTTCTGAGCCAACTTCTGAAATTGCTCTTCCTGCTTTTGGCTAAGGTCAGTAAACATTTGATTCATCTGGATAGTTAAGGAATTACCTAACCCATTCTTTAAATATAACTGAAAACTCTCCACTTTTTTATTTAAGGCATCAAACTTAGAACTTAAAACTTCACTTTGCGCATCTAATTTTTCACTTAAAATCCATTTGAGCATTAGCAGCTGCTGAATCTGCCCGCTGGGCTTTAATTAAATTCACTATTTCAGGCCAATCCAGCATTTCACTACTCACTTTAATAGCCATGGTTGGTTC
Organism: Schistocerca americana; assembly: GCF_021461395.2. NCBI lineage: Eukaryota > Metazoa > Arthropoda > Insecta > Orthoptera > Acrididae > Schistocerca > Schistocerca americana. The sequence continues at coordinate 510,968,596 of NC_060130.1, forward strand.
TGAAGCCAGTTGCTGTTCTTGATCAATTACTTAACACGTTTTTGACCTTGTGAGCATTAAAAATAAACCTACACTAAGTATAATAGATATCCTAACAGAGTTCAATTATTCAACAGTTTCTTTAACTTTACACTTAACCAATTATTGCTTTGCACTCACCCAGCATAGATTTCTAGTTGCATTAGTGAGCAGATGCGTAATCACCACTGGTGAACAGCACGGGCACCAGCAGCGTCGAAGGTTGATTTCAGCATCGGTGTCGGTGAGCGGATGTAGAATCCGCACCAGTGATTGGCAGCTGGAGCTGGTATCATCAGTTGTTGGCTAGTTTCCATGTCCACAACCCTGTAATGTGTGTGAGGGCTGCTTACTCTCTACACTGAATCTTTGTCGATGAACAGATCTCATCGTATCTCATCTTGGTCTAATATGTTGATCTTCCTTAAGTCTTCTCTTGTATGGTATTGACTAATTTTCAGTCTTTTTACTGTTTAAGCAGAATCCAACTCTGCAAAAAAATTTCCCTGTCTTGTTACTATTGGTTGCTATGGCAACTAACAGTATCTTATTATCTTGATTTCATTTCAAAACTCCTCTTTCTTCATGTCCTGTCATGGTCACCACATTCTAATGGTTTTGACTACAAGAGAAGCAGTGTGAGGCTGGATTGCTAACTTCACACCACTCCCACGTCAGTTGACTTACTTGAAATGTTTAGCCGACCCTCTTCTCTTTGTAGTTGGCTGCGTCAATTTCCACAACTTTCTTCTCTGAAGAACTAATGATGATTAGAGGAATTTGAATGACTCTCTCTCTCTATCGCAAGTTTCACATAGGCATTCAGACTCTTACATGTCAACTGAGTCATTAACCATTAGACTCTATTAAGTATAATTACATTATCAAAGACAGGTATTGCTTCTAGCAGATCTACACCAAAGATTAAGTAAGAGTCTCTAGTCAAATCATGTTTCCTTTGTCTGTAATAATTACAATTATTCAACCACCAAGGAATAACACGTAATTACTCTTTGCACTTTCTATACAGCTTCTATGGTGCGAGCAGCAAACACTTGTCAGTGTCAATTGACCGCCACACTTAAGAGACTTCTCGTAGCCAACTTCCCACCTGCACATAGAAACCAGTGGCATGGTGCCACTGTTCCACATCTATACGTAAAATATTGGGTGTTTGAAAAGGAGGAGCCAGCCGCTCTCCGTGCCTCAGGCATGGATGTGTGTGATGTCCTTAGGTTAGTTAGGTTTAAGTAGTTCTAAGTCTAGGGTACTGATGACCTCAAATGTTAAGTCCCATAGTGCTTAAAGCCATTTGAACCATTTTTTTTTTCAAGACAGAGGAAAGACAATTGTTTCTAGAATTAGATACGAAATTCTCAAAGCACTTCACACTTTTGCAGTTATTGATGGCTACAAGGGTAGCACGGCTCACAAATCCTGCAGGGGACTTCCAAAGACTTGTTGAGTACATGGCACGTTGAGTTGCTGTGCTACGGCGGGCAAAAGGAGGTCTGACACAATATCAGGAGGTATTCCTTGACTTTTGTCATCTCAATGCAGTTAGACACTAGGGATGAAAATTTAACTGGTAAAGAATTTTGAACTGCAAATAAACATTTATGATAGCCGCCTTGAATGGCTAGGTGATCTGTACACCCCCTACTTCAACATACTGGCTAACATCACTGTATGTAGTGACTGCTTCCAAATTCTAAGTAATTTAAAGACTGATGATTTTGAGACATTACTTGAGTCTGGCTTTCATAATGCCAACTATCACCTTGTAACCCCCTCTGGTGAGCTCCTCATTCTTGCAGAGTTTTGATTGATTATTAACTGAGACGCTATTGAGTCTTACATTTTTTTACTCCTATAACATATTCGACAGGGTCAATGGGCATACCATGGTGATATACCAGTGCCCATTAGATCTCCAAAGTTAAGCAGATTGGCTGTGATAAGCACTTGGATGGGTGACCATCCACTCCATAATGTGCTGTTGACTTACCAGGGTGCACTCAGTCTTGTGATGCCAATTGAGGAGCTACTTGACTGAGCAGTAACAACTCCAGGTAACAAAGAGAAACAGCAACTGGAATAGCAGTGGCTGACCATTTTTTTTTTTTTTTTTTTTTTGGTCATCAGTCTACTGACTGGTTTGATGCGGCCCGCCACGAATTCCTTTCCTGTGCTAACCTCTTCATCTCAGAGTAGCACTTGCAACATACGTCCTCAATTATTTGCTTGACGTATTCCAATCTCTGTCTTCCTCTACAGTTTTTGCCCTCTACAGCTCCTTCTAGTACCATGGAAGTCATTCCCTCATGTCTTAGCAGATGTCCTATCATCCTGTCCCTTCTCCTTATCAGTGTTTTCCACATATTCCTTTCCTCTCCGATTCTGCGTAGAACCTCCTCATTCCTTACCTCATCAGTCCACCTAATTTTCAACATTCGTCTATAGCACCACATCTCAAATGCTTCGATTCTCTTCTGTTCCGGATCCCCACAGTCCATGTTTCACTACCGTACAATGCTGTACTCCAGACGTACATCCTCAGAAATTTCTTCCTCAAATTAAGGCCGGTATTTGATATTAGTAGACTTCTCTTGGCCAGAAATACCTTTTTTGCCGTAGCGAGTCTGCTTTTGATGTCCTCCTTGCTCCATCCGTCATTGGTTATTTTACTGCCTAGGTAGCAGAATTCCTTAACTTCTTTGACTTAGTGACCATCAATCCTGATGTTAAGTTTATTGCTGTTCTCATTTCTACTACTTCTCATTACCTTTGTCCATATCTGCATCCAATATCTGAGAATGGTACATCCATACCATTGGGACTTCCAATGCCTGTTTGGATGGGGTTTTAGTGTAATATACTCTATAGCAGGCTGTTTCAGCTCGTCGGCTCCGTTGTGAGCCGCGGAGCGCTCCCTGCTCCAGGGAGCCGTGTCACTTGTGGCCATTCAAGTGGGCCGGCACGCCAGCAGGTGGCACGGCAGGCTGAGGCAGGCGGCAAGGCAAGCATTTTGATGTGCCAGCTGCGTCTTACTAAGATCGACAACCTCATACTCTTAGCTGCTAAGACGTGGTGACATGCTACACCAGGAAATACGATGTTCAGAAAATAAATAAGAAACAACTGTTTTACAAGAAATTGCATACTAAATGTATTGGGCCTCTGTAGCTTGACTTTTCTTTTCATTACAAGATCGGAAATATCAGGCATCAAAGTGTTCGCAGTGTTAATGCGGAGGATGGCCTTCATTGTTGCATCCTGAAGAAACGATCATTCCTTACTTTTTACTCTTTTCATTGCTGAGAAAAGCTGCTCACAGCAATACATAGATCTAAACATGCCCATGATCTGAGCAGCATTGTTGTGAAGCTTGGGAAATGATTTTTGCTGTAATGAACGATACCATCATGATAAATCCAACGTGTTGTAGCACCTGTCTTTCAACAAAGTTGAATTTTGTTAATCAATAATCTCCAATTGAAGTGATGATGACAAGTCATTGGGGGAAACTGAAAAAGGAGTGCTGAACACCTTAAGTTCCATTTCCAAACTAGTGAGGTCTCGGAATCGTGTTTCAAACTTTGCTTGGTAATCGCCGAAAGTAGTACCTTCAGGTAGTTTTAAAGAAGCAAGACGATTGAAGAACGTTAAATGTCCATTATTCATATGCCTCTGAAATAAACATAACTTTTGCATGAACGCTTTGATCTGGTCATGCATGTCAACAATTAGCTGCCCTTTGCCCTGCAATGACAGATTTAAATTATTCAGATGCATAGTTATGTCAGCTAGGAATGCCAGCTCTGATATCCATTTTATATCTTTCAGACAACGGATTTCTTCCCCTTTCATTTTGAGAAAAAGTGTTGTTTCCTCACGAATGGCAAAGAAAACATCAAGAACTTTTCCCCGACTCAGCCAACGAACTGTACTGTGGTAAGGTATATCCCCATACTCCGCTTCCATATCTTTCAGGAATCCTTTGAGTTGGCGATGATTCATACCGTGACGCCGCACAAAATTCACATACTTCATGACATCTTTCATTATGCCACCTAGCTCTATTGTTTCAGCGCACAGTGCCTCTTGGTGAATAAAACAATGAAGAGTCAAAATGTCTTTCCCGAAATCGTCCCTGAGTTTGTTTTTCAAATGAGAAGCATAACCTTGGTGACACCCGATCATTTGTGGTGCACCGTCTGTCGCTACAGAATGGAGCTTATCCCACGGCAAATTCATATTGTCCACTGATTCACAAACAGCTTCAAAAATGTCACGTCCTGATGCGGTGTAATCGAGTGGTACCACATCCAAGAGTTCTTCAGTTACTTGCAGCTCCATGTCGACACCACGCACAAAAACTGCAAGCTGAGCACAGTCCAATATGTCGGTGCTTTCGTCAAGCACTAGCGAAAATACTACAAAGCTCTCCACCTTTTTTCGCCGGCCGCAGTGGTCTAGCGGTTCTGGCGCTGCAGTCCGGAATCGTGGGACTGCTACGGTCGCAGGTTCGAATCCTGCCTCGGGCATGGGTGTGTGTGATGTCCTTAGGTTAGTTAGGTTTAAGTAGTTCTAAGTTCTAGGGGACTTATGACCTAAGATGTCCCATAGTGCTCAGAGCCATTTTTTTCTCCGCCTTTTTCCTGAGCTGTGTCTCTAAATCCGCTGCCATGCCCAGGATTCGACGAGACATTGTTTGCTTCGACAGGCAAACCCCTTCAATTGCCTGCATCTACCTTGGAAACAAACATTCTGCAATGGCTACCATGCACGATTTTACGAGTGGTCCCACCGAAAACGGCTTGCCACTCATCGCAATGATGTGAGCCACCCTGTAACTTGCTCGAATTGCAGACTCAGTAGTGATTTCTCCGCTCTCATTCACCTGAAAATTATAAACGCATTATAGATCACGAACTATGTTGCATGTTTTGATACCCTTCGTATTATGGAACCGTTTTTAAACTTAACGTCTCCTGGTATGTCGTTCTTAAGCCTGACCACCAGTTCTCTGCGTGCAACGCCTTCTACCTGATTGTAGTGCGCTGCGTGAAGACGTGTATAATGTCGTTGTATATTGTACCTCTTCGCAGAATTAATTACTTTATGACATACAAGACACTGTGGATGACTATCCCTCTCAATGAATATAAAGGTATCCTCCAATAGAGGTATAGGGCTCCCGCGGCTAATCATAGCTGTCATTGAACACGGATTATTACGTCAGTTGCGGCTGCATGCGGCCAGGAGGCAGTGAGTTCGCTTTCCCCCTCCACGCGGGCTCCGAGCTGCCGCAGTGAGCGCTCCGAAGCACTCCGGCTCCCTGGAGCTTGGTTGGAACAGCCTGCTCTATAGTCTTCATATAACTACGGTAGATTATTTTTGAAGGTAGATAATCATGAAAATGTCACTTATTTTATGTTGGTTGTTAAAAATCATTCAAAAGCCAAGAATGCACAAAAATTCTTTATTTAAGATGACTGGTTTCAACAGTTGTTGCTGTCATCTTCAGCCCTTTAACATCTTTTTGTTGTAAACCTTGTCCATTTTATGCTGAATCTTACACAAGACGTCAGGTGGATAAAAATCATCACATTATAAACATCAGTCATCGCAGAGTGAATCCATTTAAAAAAATTTTGAAGTGTTTTCACACAGTGAGAACAAACTCTCTTCCTGCAGTGGTCTGAGCTACAAAAGGTGGTTATTCAGTCATTTGGCAGGTGGTCACATTATTGTGGCTGGACTATGTATGATATTAACAAAATAACTTATTTGCAAACGGATAACTTTGGGTGCACTCTCTAAACATAGTTTCCATTGCTGATCACACTTTCAAAACTGCTGTACATGCATTTACTCAATCATGAATTTCGACAAGAATGATAGTCGCTCATTTATTTCAAGAGAATTGTTAACACCGTGACTGATTATTGTGGTTTACTTTATTAACTGTTTAAGTATTTTCTGTGAGATTTAAAGAATCTTCTTATGTTACACTGTAGTACTGCAGAAACAGTATGATACTTATTTAGACTTTTACAAAATTATCATGAAAGAGGTTCTCAGCATGCATTTTGCTCTTCTTTCTGGAATAAGTAAATGCAGGTCCAAATTGTTGCAGGTGCAGAATGGAGCTACAAGCAACTGAGAAACACTACTCATGTGAGCTCGTAATTCAGAGAAATGTTTGAGTTCCTCAGTAGAAGATCATGTATGTAAATTATTTAAAGCGAAATATGTTTTTGTTAAATTGCAAAGCTATTTGTTAAAACTTCTGTCAGTGAATCACAATATTCCTTTTAATAATGTGGTGCCTTTCATACAAGATATTTTTTAAATTATTATTAAATTCAAAACTTACTCAATTGTAAAGAATATTTTTGTTTTGTCTTCATTTTAAACTTGATAATCTGCACTGCTTCGTCAGATTTTCATTCCCCAGCTATTGTAAATTAATGAAGAATTATTCCAAAACATACTGAAAACTGCAAATTAGGCACATTTCAATGTCTTCTTTTTGCTAGTGGTGTCTCAGTATACCACAACTCATACAGAGGGAGGTTATTCCAAAATAACATAATGCAAATGTTTTGATTATCATAAACTGAAGGTACACAAAACTTTTTCACCCACAATTTTGCAATTTAAGGCAGTAATTTTGCTTGCATGTGTGAAAAGTAAATTTTGTTCAACAAGTAGCATGTATCATAACTTCTGAACATGGATGACAAGGGTAGAGATAGATGCACATCTTCACCAATGAATGAAGGGAACTGTCATGGCCACGAAAAAAAATTTATAGCTGTTCCTATGGCAGTCCTTCCATTAGACCGTTTTCTTGTAGCTTACATGATGTAAAATTTTCTGTGTCCATTTGTTTGTGAACAGGTTTGAAAAATTACAATATTCAAATATATAATCAGGGAGAAAAACTGGAGAAAAGATATTGCTTCTCTGGAATGGAAGACATTAAACATTTCAGAAGCAGCTGGAATAAAAGAAAAATATTCTATGTACAAGGTCAGTAAGAGTAATTTTGTAATATAACAATAATCCCTTTCCTTGTGTACCCTGCCCTATGTTCTTTCACTGTTTATTTTACTTGAGCCTTATCATATTTACACAGATTTGACAGGGCGGTAACAAAAACTACAATGATGAAAGTGGAAGTTACATATTAGGTGATATCAAAAATACATTAAACCACCAGGAAACTATATTGTAAACAAAACAGGAAGCAAAATAATGGAAAATATGAAGAAATTGTGAGTTAGTGGCCAACTAAATAACTAACTAACTAACATAAAGGAAGTGGAATCACATATTTTTTACTGATATCAGTAAATATGATTTTAAGCAGTTGCACTACCTCAGTTGTTACCTCTGCTGCCTTGGTTACTACCTTACTTACAGTGAAATGTGGTCTATAGTATTTACATTTGATAAATATTCAGTATTAAAACTGTTTCCAATTACTAATTAGATGAAGCTCAAGATGTTTCTACAACAGAAGCAAGACTGTTATTAGAACGGGTAAGATGGAGACATTTAATGTCAATACTAGGAGTTACTGGGCAAGATCCATAATGTAAATCCATGTGCCACTAGCCTCATAAAAATCTTAAACAGAATTCTGTCATTTACTGTAACTATTACTGGTAAACTGGGGTATTGCTTTCATTGTCTCTATCCCAGTCACAGAATTTATTCAAATGTTGAAATTTATTAAAATGTTCATCCTCAATAAATTTTTGCCATGTCAGGAGTTTTCTGTTCTTTTTGCTCCCTCTGCATCCTCTTCAGAGAAGAAGACTAGTTCTATTTTTATATGTGAAATATAATATGGAATGTATCTAACTATCACCAGTAGTACAATGCCCCAAGTTACACTCTATTAGTGTAGAATTGTCAGCTCTCTGTAATATGTAAATGTTAGATTAAACTTCATAATGACAAAGTAAATAGTCATGTAGTATTGTTCATATGTTTTAATCAATCATAATATTTTATTTTTCTGAAGTAAAGTGATTGTGAAGGGCTATAATTAATTAAAGGAATAATAAACACTACTTCACTAGATGAATTGATTTCATTTTGATCTCAGAAACTTAACTGGAGTGGTACTGCAGATTTCATATTGGTATGTTGATGAGAAATAATTTTTTGTCAAGTTGGGCATGGTGGAGGATTGATGACAAGAATAATAATAAGTTTATTGTAGCCATAAAAATGTAAGTACAATGATAGAAAAAAAGAAATTAGAAATTTTACATATTGTGATTTGCATAGTCACTTATTGACTTTGTCATTTTGGTACAGAGCTTTAGATGATAACGTTTGCAAATTTGATGGCACAGTTTACACTCGCACATTTTGTTTGGTTCATGATATGACGTGTTGCTGCAAAGAAAGTGGTGAAAACCATGGACTGCCATTCTGGTGATCACGTGTCTCATTTCCAAGCTTTCATTTGTCCATGTTTGATCAATCATGCCACCTGTGTTGTAAAATTCTGGAGGTATACCTTCCCTTTTTTCCTTCAAAGTTTTAAGTAGACTTTCCAAAGTGCTACAGTTGAGTAGGATCAGGTTTGTCCATAGATCTTCAATGAGGCCAGCTAGTATACAAGTCTGTATTGTGTTGTTTTTTACTCTCCTATTGCTTCCTTTATATAGGTCATCTTCACTATTTCTAGTGTTGTTAGGTTTTTCACTGCAAGATGTGGTCCAGTAATTTCTATGCTGTACGTCAGTATTGGGAAGATTTTGGTTGTGAATAGAGGCATTGCTGTCTCTAGGCTAAGGGATCTGATGTATTATATTTCATGGATTGCCATTATTGCTTGCATTGCTTTCTGTTTGACATGCTTTGTGAATCATTTTGCAGTTTGTTTGTGTTATGACTCCTACGTTCTTTAAATCCCATACAATCTTCAGTTTTCTCTCCCATATGAAGATCTCAGCTGATGCAGGTACTCTTCCTCCATTTCTGAGTACCATAATTTCTGTTTTCGCCACATTTATTTCAAAGCCGTGTTCGATACATCAATCTTCCATTAATTTTATGGCTTCTTGTAATTTTGCATTGTACTTTGTGCCTATTACAATATCATCTGCATATGTATATGAGATTACATCCTCCCTTTGGGACATTCTAACAATTTCTTCTGCTGCAAGGATAAATAACAGAGGACTCACTGGGTCTTGCTGTAGTACTCCACTTGATTGGAGTATCAGGTATGATAGGGAGAGGTTGTCTGATATCCTTATTTTGTTCCGTCACAGTATTGTGTTTATGATTCATGTCCATATGTTGTTTTCTGCTAGGGTCTCCTCTAGTTTTTGGTCATTAATTTTCCATTTATAAAGTCAGAGGTTCTTGTGAAATCTATGAATACTACACAGAACTTTTCTCTTTCTTCAAGGGCTTTCCATATGCTCTTTAGCAGGACCTCAATTGCAGTCACAGTTGATCTTCCCTTCCTGAAACCCATGTTGCTTTCAGGAGGGTGTTCATTGATTGTATGCTTTATTCTTTTGGTTATTATTTTTGTGAATGGTTTTAAAGGTAAGTTTTCTAGGGATATGCCTCTGTATTTGCTAGGGTCCTTGAGGTCTCCTTTTCCTTTGTAAAACACTTTTACTATTGACTGCCTCCACTGTTTTGGAATGGAGGCCTTTCCTATGCACTTGTAGAACTTTGTCCGCATTGGCGTTGGTATTTGGGCAGTGTCTTTTAAATATTCGCTATAAAATCTGTCAGGACCTGCAGCTTTTTTGTTCTTCGTGCCGTTAATGGCATCTTTGATCTCTTCTGTGGTCAATGGTATCCATTCCTCTGTTGTTCGTAGCATTGTATCCTCTCTATCCTGCAGTCTACCCCTTAGTCCATCCTTGTTCAGTATGTTGTCGAAGTGTATCTCACATATTTTCATGTTGATGTAATGTGTTTCATCTTGTTTTCTGGGGCGTAATACAATATATGGGTCTCCTGAGCCTTCCTCCACTAGTTTCTTTCCTTCTCTTGTTCAGAATGTTCTCTTCTTTTCCTTTAGAGTTTTCTTATAGATATTTCATTTTTCGGCATAGGTCCTGAGGAGAATAGAGTTATCTGTGCACAGTTTTAGTTGATGTAGGCTTTCTAGTATAACTTTCCTTAGACTGTAACACTCTGTGTCAAACCAGTTTTTCACTCTTCTTTTGTATCTGGGATTGGCGGCTTACCTTAGGAGTTCTCCTATTGCTTCTGTTGCTGCCTATAATCGCAAGTTGTCTATTAGCACTTCAATTTGTTTCGCGTCATTGGATTTTGCTTCCACTTTCCCGACATCTGTTGCTCTTGAAAGTGCTTCTTCTGCTTTTTCTTGTGCTTTTTGCTAGGCTCCTTAGGTATTTATTTCCAGAGGGATATGTTTCAGAAGTGGTGTGTGGTCTGCAGTCCAGAGAGGTGATACAATACCCCCGATTGGTCCCCTTATGAATGCAATGCCTACTGTACTTTTGCCACTGGGGCAAATATATGCAGGTATGTTGGGATTGTTTAATTGGATAAAGCCTTCTTCCTGCAACTTTTCCCCTATTACTTTTGATTTCTAGTTTTGTTTATCCAGTCGGCTGTTAAAGTCTCCAGCAATAATTAGTGGTGATAAGCTGGCCTATTTAATCTATTATATCAGTGGATGTTTTGCTCAGTTGGAAGTTTGCTGATATTATTGAAATGGGTTTCATTTCTGTCAGGAGTGTATGTTTCTGTTTGATAGTTTCAGTTATCTGCATTAATTCTGGTTTTATGAGGACAGTTGTTACTTCACTGAGTTTTCCTCTGTTGCCTTGTTTTGCATGGAGATGAGCGAAGTAAAATTCTGATTGTTGCCAGATTCTGGTTAAAAATGTTTCTGTTATGACTGCTATGTCATACCCCTCTAGAAAGACTTTTGGAGCAATGTTCATTGCACTTTTTAGACCTTCTGTATACCACAGGGAGATCTTTAAGGTTTTTACTGCCCCTACACAGGGTCCGGGGTTAGATTTCCTGCCAGGTTGCGGATTTTCTCTGCGTGGGGACAAGGTGTTTGTGTTGTCCTCATCATTCCTCCATCATCATTCATGACAGTGGCTAGATTAGACTTTGTAAAAATTGTGACTTTGTATGGGCACTGATGACCACGCAGTTTAGCACCCCACAAACCAAATATAATCACCACCTACTTCTTTACATTTCTTGGGCGGCATTCTTGTGTCTTATGGAAGAGACACCCCTCTGATTTCTCGAAAAAAATGGGGAAAATGAAAGCATATGATGGTGATTCCTGCTGGCCAGAATTCAGCTTTATTCGCCAACTCGTAAGCTGTGAAAAGGGATGCCTACTTTAAAGGATTTTGTATTATTGTTGCTCGCCAGTTCTTTACATTCTCGGATTCTTGTATTGGGCTAACAGATGACACCACTTGCCCCACAACGCTGTGGTCCACTCCCTCTGCCTGGGTGTTGCTAACCTCGCTTTCTGAGATTGCATTGTCTTTATTTTTAGCATTTTCCGTGCTCACATTCAATTTCATTACACTGAAACATTTTCTCAAGGTACTCACTACCTTTAAGATGTCATCTTCCGTCTCTTTCTTGAGGTACCCTCCAATTTCCACCATATCTATCAAACTTTGTAGAAAACATTTAACGCGTTTGTCTACTGTGACAGTCATCTTACTTAAAAATAAAATAAAACATAGGATAATTATGAAGTCTTAAGGTCAGTGTAGACTTTTTTATATGTCTGAAAATGTTCAGTTACGTCTATCTAGTTTGATTACAGTTAAATTTTACACGTTAGTGTGGTCTTAGGCTTTTTGTTTGTATAGTTAGTCTGCTGTGTAGTGACCTCTTGGGTACATAAATCACACATTATTTTACTCAGTTAATGAAATGTAGTAGTAATACTGCAAAACAATATTATTCTGTTGTTAATCTCCAAGTCAGGATGATTTCCTTTGTGCCTGCAATGGTTTGAACTGAAAAGAACCACTAAATTCATGAATTCTGTCACTTAAGTAGTTGGGTAAAAATATTTTACATTTGTATTTGTACCACCAAATGTTACTTTTGTTGTTATTGCGTGAAATATTCTTCTTTTAAGATCTGGTATGGCGAACAGTAATGGAAAGCAGAATTTAACACCTGTGAATAATTTCTATGAGAATGCTACTGCTTGTGATGATAGTGGTGGTAAACCTACAAAGAAATCACATATGTCACCATATCCGATCATAAGGTGTCATCTCAAAGAAGAAAATTTTGGAGCACATCCAATGTGCGTATCTGTTATTTTTATAATAACTGCAGTATATAAAAATAACTTGTATAGTCTGATGTTTACATTTTACATTTCAGTTTTCTCATGTGCGTGTACAGCACCACAACAGAGATCCATGAAGTGAGGAAGACAACTGTCATTTCATCCTAAACTGCATCATACAGGTTTAATGAAAAGTTTATGGATTAGAGGGTATTAGTCAGGCCCTAGAGATCCCACAAATTACGTCTACAAGGCTTTTTAGGTGAATGTGTACTACATTTTTCTCATCTCTTAATGAAATTGTGGTGAGTAAAGTTCCTTTGTATGATAATTTTAGTGTCGAGTAAGTTATTTTTGCTTAGCAACCAACTTATTAGCAGCTTTTCTACTTGCTTTCAAGCTACAGACAACTTTTAATGTGTGGTTATGAAAATGTGATTATGACTCAGTAGTTCACAATTTTGCTTCACAACAAGACATTACTAGCTGACATTAAAGTAATATTTTATTCTCATGGAAGAGAAAGAATCAGTAATTATTAACACACACATTCTGATTATTCTAGGGTTTGATAAAGTAGTCCGGAGTTTGTGTTCTATAGCATCTGGCAGAAATTGTTGTCAACTAATATCATTCTTGCAGCATGCTTTTGTTATTCTATTGTAATATTGGGAAGTTGCAGAAAAAAATCTGGTGTAAATTTCTTTTTCAGTATAGCCACTACAGCATATGGCGTAAATATCCTTGTGTATATCCCATGTCATTTACATCACAAATGGAACCAAGTGATATCAGATGCTTTAGACACACTTTTTGGAAATCATTAAGGCAATGAGCTCCCTACAGGCTACTATATCAACTGTTAACTACAGGGTACTATTTTTTTCTGTAAATGAGCAACTTTCAGGCTTAGCTACAATGATCAGCCATTGCAGGTGCTTGGGTTGCAATCTGTTGCCTCTGATCCTAGTACAGAACAGATGTGTCCCTCGCCAATTATGTTGTGTAAACCAGTAATTTGTGTATAGCTATGTATTTGTGTATAGCTATTGTCTCCCTAACAATAGTGCAGAAGCTGCCATTCCGTATGAGTTGATATGCGATCTGCATGCCTCAAGGTGCAAATAATTCATTAGGTGTCGAAATGCTGGACTCATGGAAATGAAAAAGATAACTTGTGTAATACATATATGTGGATTTAAATGTTAAATGAATTGAGGCAGTGAGGACCACAAGGTCCTAAAGTACATCATAATCGATACTAAGATTTTAGTATGTTTGCATGATTGTGACATCTATTGTTCTTATGGTGAACCAGCTTTATTCATATCTGTAGAGCCACCCTATATGTGAACACTTATGAAAAACTGCCTCACCAATTTCTTGGACATTCATTTCCACAATGGCCCAAAGCACAAAGCTTACAAGGGGAGGCCGCCAATTGTGAAATTCAGATTCGATTCATACTGCGCATAATGAAAGCTCATGGCCAGAGGTATAATGTGGAAAAGCACAAAGATGCACTTCTCAGCCGTTGTCGAGAAAATCGACAGTTAGAAGAAACCGTTGCGGTGAAATACTCTCTATGATTACAAATTTTCTACACCGTTGTGGTGCAGCGGTAAGCGGTCGGATTCGTAATCCGAAGGTCGCCGGATCGATTCTCGTGCCATGCTACCTTTTTTTTTATTTTTAGTATTTGTTTTTTGTAATTCAAATTCCCGGCAATCAGTTGCAACAATTATGCATATAATAAGTTGTTGAAAGTCGTTTGTCGTGGAAAAACTGGCGACTTCGAACATCATTATGTTTTCCGCAAACAAAGTTGTATTTCACAAATGTTATTAATTGTCTTCATAATGTTAACCACGTATAGTTGACGGAAGACGTAGAAATGATATTCCGAAACGAATACGTATAGCGTAAGTCAAACGTTCGAATTAGAATAGAGACCCCACGAACACAAACTTGCTGTGGCAGGTATGAAATATAAACTCTGTTACTCGCTTGTTACACTTGAAGGACAGATGTTGAATGGGTCAAAACGAGCCGCCACAAAACAGCGTAGTTGCCTGCTAACTTCGAAAGAAGGTAGATGCGGTCGCTAGCGCAACTTATAACATCGTCGAAAATCAGTGCGGACGGGAGGGCTTTGGTACACCCTGTTAAAAAAACGGAAAAATGGAGGCGGTACGATTGGAGAGCGATCCGCCTTTACCAACATGCATAAGCAATTCATTAATAATTTTTTTTATATATATATATATATATATATATATATTTTAATTGCAAAAAACTAATAATAAAAAAATTGCATGGCGCGAGATTCGAACCAGCGACTTTCGAATTACAAACCCGAGCGCTTACCGCTGCGCCACGACGCTGTAGAAAATTATTAATTGTAGAGAGTATTTCACCGCAACGGTTTCTTTTAACTGTCGATTTTCTCGACAACGGCTGAGAAGTGCATCTTGGTGCTTTGCCACATTACACCTCTGGCCATGAGCTGTTATTATGCGCAGTATTAATCGAATCTGAATTTCACAATTGGCGGCCTCCCCTTGTTAGTTTTGTTGCTCTACACTGTTCAGTTTCTATCGTAGGTTGGGTATGTCACTAATGTAGTAGTAGTATTTCATAATCAGAAAGTTATTAGTGGTTTTATCTGGACCTCAAGCCACAGAATGTGCTTAATGAAAATTATAATAATTAGGACTATGAAGTGTTTGAACAGCTCATAATTGTATGTTTGGTGCATTTAGTTGGTGCATTTAGTTTCTTTTCATTATGTACTGATTTTATCTACACATTAATTACAAAGCTTACAACTGCCAAAAGACAGCATGTCAATGGCTAGCGAATTTTGTGAATTAACACTAATATTAAAATAATCCTAAATATAAATTAGTATTTCATGACATAAATAGGGTAGATCATTTTTTCATATGAAATGTGAATGTAGTTAAAACCTACGAGACTGGAAGTTTGTCTACAACTTCGATTTTCACAAACTTTGTGCCTGTGCTTTGGGCTCATATCATCCTCAGTGCCTCAGTTGTATGAATACATCAGAGATCCTTTTATAACTGGGAACAGTTGAGGTGATAGTGTGCAGAAAACTTACATGGGATAAAGTAAGATTATGGTATTAGAGCCATAATTACTTACTTTAAAACGATGTGAGAACATTCTGGCAATTAGCTGTTACTCATTTGTTTGCTTTTACCTAAATATAAAAAATCAGTACTTTCATTATCAAAATTCACCACCCACTTTACTCCTAAAATGTTTCACATTTCTTGGACGAAAACTGTACCCGCTGTCTGAGACTTCACAACCTCTGCCATCCTCAGTGCTTCTGGGATATTTCTTAGCTACTGCAATCTTTTCTAGTAATTTGTGTTGACTTGACAAGCAGTCTGGTATAATGATGGCTCTACAGTCTCTCCAAACAACAGAGCCTTTAGCCCAGGGGTGTCCAGCCTTTCAGCTTTCCTGGGCCACATTGGAATAAGACACGTATTTTTGGGCTGCACATGATATACTTAACACTAACAGTAACTTCTGAGGAACAAAAATGTGGGGAGGGGGGCAGTCAGCTGTATTATACGGTTCACACATATAAGTGATTTAGAATTAATCAGTTTATGCTTATTTATTCTAAAGAAGCAAGATGGGATTAGTTTGACAATTTATATATGTGATTTCATTAAAAGTAGATATGCAAGTAGTAAAAAATCATAAAATTAATGTGACATGAGACATAGAATATGGGAAACTAATATATAAATATCACATTAAATCAAAGTGACTGAAATTCACAGGGTGTTCTCAAGGCATTCATCTGAGATTTTGGTTCTGTTTTTACTCTTTGTGTGCTTAACTCCTGAGAATAGTTGTTCACAGATGTGCTTGCTTCCAAACAAAGATGACATATGTAGCATATGACTGTGCAACAAGGGGTGGGCCCTACTTGTCTCTGGGCAGATATGATTTATAAAAGACCAACAAAGACACATAGTCAAATTTTCCTTTAATTGAATCTCAGATTGTGACTCTAGGTATTCCGTCTGAAAATCTTCTGGCAACATATCTATATTGTTTGTAAAACATGTATAAATACAAACACTCTGATATTTTTTTTCAAAAATCGCAAAACTGATATTCCAATTCTCACACCAAATCAAAAAATATAGCTGTGTAAATCGTCCTGTCTATAGGATCATGGTTGGCCAAAGTGTTGCAATTTCAGTTTCATTTTGAATGCAATTATTGTTTGGAACATTGTACTGATAAGTAGGTTTCTACCTTGAAGGCACCTATTTCAGTCACTTACATGAGTTGTAAATTCTACCAAAAGTTGTAAATCTGCTACCCATTTGGCACGGTCAAGTTCTGGAAAAGATTTTGCTTTCGATTTCATTAATTATGTTATAAAATCTGACTGATCTTGAATGAGCCACCCTACTTCTGTAAATATATAATATCACCATACTAAGCATCCAAACTTCTGAGAAATTCCGGGAAATGATGATGATTCAGCCCCATAGGAAGCTTGTCTGTGGAATTATCTTGTAAAAAGAGATCTATGGATGAATAAAGCTACTACTACTACTACTACTAAAGCTCAGTTCTTTGTGCTGACCATCTACTATGCTCAAAGCAGCACACAAAAGTAAAAAAAGAGTTCATGAAAGCTCATTATAGAAATGTTCATTTTCAAATGTGGCTCTTATTTACAGCAGTGGATCTGAAATCAAATTAAATCTGTTGTTACAGAATTATGATACTTTTAGGTAGCAAACTTTGGCAGTAATTGCAATCAACTTGAAGATTTCTAACTTTTGCCAACTTGAAGTCATTGGAACTGTGATGAAACAGGTTCTTTGTTGCAATTTTACATAAATAAAATGAAATTTCCCTGTAGTTCCATTGGAAACGGAAATGTCGTGTGGCTAGGGCCTCCCGTCGGGTAGTTCCATTAATCAATGTCATTGTACATCTCTAGTACTTTAGTTTTGCAGTTGCAACTGAAGTAGCCAAGATATAACAGGCCAGTGCATCTGATGAATTGGTTGGTTATAAGAACATCTCAATTTTCAAAATATCAAAGGAGTCATTTTACATTACTACATATGTGCCTTCAGCGTGGGTTATTGTAGTGATGCGCATTAAACCATATATTCAGATTATCATATACAGTCTCTGCCAGTGGAATACAAACAACATACAAGATGAGATATGTCCTTTTCGCGTGCTGCCTGGAATAGACAGCAGATAGTCACATTATGATACAGTCAGTACAAGGTCTTCTTCCACCATACATTGAGTATACATTTGTAGAAGAAATAAGTGAACATGTTACACTACATGATTTATATATTTAGAGTCTGGGCACTAGTTTGTAGTCTTTTATTTCTTTTTTCAGTGTTGATCAGACCATTTGAGCTGAAGCTGCTTGGTCACAGAGTACAAAGGTGAATGATATCAAGAGAGTTATCATGTGGATACATCACTGAAGTCAAACAAGACGTAAGAGATAAACAGAGTGTACCTCAAAGAATACTTTAAATTTTAATTTGCAAATCTCATGTTTATGACAACTGCTCTTCATTTTTGTTGTAAATTGATTGGAAGTACAAATTGCAGAATATTTTAGTTAAGTAACTTACATCTTTTTTATATGGATATATACAAACTTTATCAGTAAGTTAGATGCTAATTCATAAATCAAAGTTCACCTGTGGGAAAGAAAGAGTTACCCAAATTTATTTTGTGATTGCTTTCAAAAATTGCTTCCATATTTACTAGAGTTGTTATTTGGCAAATGGTTTTAGTAGTGGCATTATTCACAACTTTCAGTATTGAAGTCTGTTTTAATGAAGTCTCTTTCTTTTTCTAATATTACACTTACAAACTTCACACTTCTTTCTGAATCAGAGTTGGATTATTTGCATCTGCTTTTAGTGGAATTGCATTAATAAACCAAAGTTGTCCATTGCCTACAAATTTATCAGGATGACTGTGTCAAGTTTCTAGCCATTAATACTGTAGTCAAGCATTACAGGATTGTTTTTCATACTCATCTGGAAGAAGCTAGTAAATAGAGATTATGTTCAAGTCATCCTGTTTCTTCCTACAGTCAGTCAATGATGAATTTTTTGCATACATTACAGTAATATCAGCAAAGACCTGCAGATTGTTGCTTACCTTACGTGTCAGGTTATTTAAGTGTAGAGAGAACAAAAAAGATCCTGTCGCACTTCCCTGGGAAATGCCTGATGATGCCTATGTCACCGATGTACATTCACAGTCCAGGGCAGCATCACTTAAAAAGCATTCTAGCCACTCACATATGTGTGAATCTATTTCATATGCCCAAACCGTCAATAACAGTCTCTGTTGTGTCACCACCTTAAAATTTTCAAAGAAATGAAGAAATATGGAATTTTGTCAATCTTGTTTGTAGATAGGTCCACAGTCACATCACATTTCAAAAGATAGAATTGTCCATTGTAGGCTGTAAAATTTTCCATCTACTTGGTGCTATTGGCGAGTTTCAGCTGTGAAGTCATTATGAAGCACCTACCAAACATACCAACCACAGAGAAGAAAAATGTATAACAGAAATATAAATTCCTGGAAGGAAAAATACACAAAATAAGGGAAATACAGTCACTTACCTATAGAGAATTGGTGCATGGCACACAGAAATATGTAAGAGAAAACGTTAACACTAGCTTTTGAGCTCTTGCTGTTTTTTTGGTAAGAGTACACACACTCACACACACAACCACACAGTCTGTGTAATTGTGCGTGTCAATGTGTGTACTCTCATTAGAAAAGGAGCGAGAGCTCAACAGTTAATGGTACCTATTTTCTGTTATGTGTTTCTGTGTGCCACATATCAATCCTCTATAAGTAAGTGGTTGCCTTTTCTTTATTTTATGTAAAATGTATAGCTTGTACAACATATCTAAAAATCATCAAATGGCATAGCCATGAATTTGACATATGTTATATGTTACCGTCCAGTACTTACAAGTAAATCAGCGCAAGGGATACAATTCAGTTTTGATCAGCTTTGGTGAAACATCTTCTTGAAAAAAACATTGAATATAATACTTCTAAATCAGCAGTGTGGAAATGGTAACAGATACAAAAAACTTAAATAAAAGCCACATGGTTTGTAATGTATGTTACAACTGTGCACCCATATTTGTCTAAAGAGTCTTTTTTTCTTTTTTTAAAAAATCCCCTCCTCCATATACCTTGTGCTTCATTTTGGCATTTGATTAATAGCAAAGTCTGTATATGGACATAACAGGTGTATAATTAGAGGTTCATATATGATAAAATGTGGTTCTTCAATCAATGTATGTCAAATTCATCGTTACGCATTTATTGTACTTTTTGTTTGTTTGCAAACTGTAACCTTTTCAGACTGAATATTGATTTGATAGCATTTATATAATATACAACTGGCACTCATTTTACTTGGCTCATTTAGCTATAGCTTCGTAACCCACGTTACATATACCGTAATTCAAGAATGCGTCTGTGCTAATATTCACTCACTTCTTGTTCCTTAATTTCTGCTCATAATTCAAATGATGACATTCATAGTTCGTATGATGATGCCAATGATTTCTCATATGTCTATTCTATTTTCCTCATAGCATGTAAGATGCAGCTGACATTCCTAGCATAATGATTGAAGCTATGTCTTTGTAACCAATCTTACAGGTATTGTAATTTGGATTTGCTTCAATGATAACATCCACTACTTCCGTATTTTTATTTCGCTTTCTCTCCTTAGCAAGAATAATGTGAATTCATAATTTGCAACACTGAAGTCTACTGAATAGATATACTACTCATGGCTTTTTCTGATAATAATGGTGCTAGAGAGTATTGTATATGGACTATATCCTTCTCACTATGTGGATAAACATTTCACATTCCTGTTATTAAGCTTATATTAGTCTGATGATATAACTAATGTTATGTATGAGGTGCTACCCAAAATATCGGAGAATGTCATTTTAAAAATCAGAAAACTATTCTTACACCTGAATGTCCTTCGACATTCTCAAAGTAGTCACCTGAAACATGTATGCAATGATCCCAGCATTGTTTCCATTTTTGGGAGCTCTCCTGTAAGGCCACAGGGTGCAGAGTGTTCAGCACCCGTTGCAATTCCATTTGAATTTCTTCAGTCAAATCAAAACGCCACCATTGGAACGTAATTTTCATCATCAGGAACAGATAGAAGTCACATGAGGCTAGGTATGGTGAGTAGGGAACGTGGGGGACCATTGCCACGTGGTTTTTTGCCAGGAATTCCTTCATAACAAGCAAGGTTTGCATGCATGCATTGTCATGGTGCATCAATCAGTCATTTTTTTCCCTCATGGCTCTGGCTGTTGGCATCAAATATTTTCCCTCATTCACCTCAAAACCTTGTTTGTAAAACTGCCAATTGACATTCTGACCAGGTAGAACAAACTCCTTATTGACTATTTCCTGAATGTCAAAAAAATTATCAACATTGACTTCATGTTGCTGCGGACTTGTTAAGCTTTCTTCGTCCTTGGAGAAAATGGTGTTTTCCATTGTGATGATTGCTGCTTTGTTTCATGCCTCATAACCATAGACCCATGATTCATCACTTGATATGACTCTACATAAGAGTTCTGGACAGTCTTGAACTCTTCGTTGCAGCTCAGTACATGTCTGAATCCTGATGTTTCGATGGTTGATGCAGAGAAGGTGAGGGACAAACTTTCGTGTAATTTGTTTCATGTTCAGTTCTTGCCTAGAATTTGTTGATATGTACTGTATGACAGCTTCCAGCCTATCACAAATATCGTGAATTGTCTGCCCTCGGTCTTCATGAATCATATTGCACACTTTCATGATAGTTTTCAGGGTTATCAATGTTGACGGTTGGCCAGAATTTTTCTCATGTTCCACAGATTCTTGCCCTTCATTCAAGTACTTGAAACACTCAGATGTTCTTGCTTGTCTCAGTGCACTGTCACTAAATGTCTCTGGTGACATGTTTCAGCTGAAGTGCCCTTCCACTTGAAACAGAACTTGATGCAAATTTGTTGCTCCTTCATTTTATCCATTTCACAATTCACAGGAGCACTGAAACAAGTCCTGATGCTCAGCAGTATGACTCACAATAGCATGCACCAATATCTAATATTGATCTTCATCAGCCCCCCCCCCCCCCCGCCCCCCATGTGCACCTGTTTCAGAAGTTGAGTGGAGCTGTCACACTTGTTTTTGTAGAGCATGATGCACTGGTGAGCTATTGTGGCCTTAAATTTATCACAGCCAGCTCATGATGTGTATGTCACCAAAACTTTCTGCACTCTGGTGGATTTGTCTTCGGTAGTGGGTAGTTGGCATTTGTGTGCTTGCCTGCACAGTGTGTGCGCCCTCCAGGAAGGAGCAGTAACAGGTCGTGTGAACCTTTGGCTGTGGAACCACTGATGCACACCTTACCTGTTACTCTACATTGTCCTACAGCATCTCCCGCTTTACACTACCCCAAATAAACTAGATTTTATTCTCTATTTTTTGAAACTGTAGAATAGTTTTCTGTTTCCTGTTTCATAAATGTGAATGGAATCATTGATGGGATTTTCCAAGTTGCATAATCCTTTAATTTATGTAAGAGTAGCATGTGAGTGACATAATGGAAAACCTTTCTTAAATTAAAGAGAGTAATTATTGTTGTGTTTGAGTGCATTAAATTATGTCTGCTGGTACTGAAGAAGAACACCACTCTTTCATATACCTCTTTCTTTTTATGAAGTTGCTATGTCATGCTGATTATTTAATATATCATAGGTACACATTACTCAAAATATAAAAAAGTAGAGGATTTATTTTTTCCTGTAAGTTCTTTACACTGTTACCTTTACAGCAGGCCACTGAAAAGATGGTACTGTCATAAATAGTGGTACAAAAAAATTTTAAGTTTGATTATAGAAACTTTTAGAAATGAATTTAGGGTTTTTCTTCAAAAAAGCATTTTATTTTCAAAGTTAGGTCACTAGAGTAGTATGCTTTTTAGTTAAGCATGTTTTAAGGCAGTATACAAAATTTCAGATCTCTATTTTTAATAGAAAGTGCACCAGAATATGAAATAATTTAACTCTCGGGAAATTCAAGTTAAAGTAAAAACTTGCTTTTTCTATTGAACTTCATGGACTAATGCATCCCAGGTCCATATTCATCTTGTTTCCTGTGTTTTTCTTCCTTCCTCCTCTTTTTCACACTTCTTCCTCTTGTTCTTGCTTTTTTCGTGGCTTCCAATGCTAATTTTTCTGCTTTGAAGAGTCTCGTTCTGTCAGTTGCTATTAGAGCTCTATGCATATTAAGTCCACCAGGCAATCCATCAGTTCCATACCATGAAGCCTTGACGTAACAGTTTCTTTGTATCTGTTCCCATATTCAGTTGTTGAAACTTTCATTTGGATTTTGAGTCCTACTGTGTAAACATTTCTCTAATAATCTTGTGTCACTAGGATCACTATATATGGGTTTTATAATTTCCATTATAGCAAATGACAAAGAATTTTTATGGTGGTAGGTATCACCTGGCGTAACAGCCCACTGGTAGCCACATGGGTTGTCATCTGAGGAGAATTTATGTACGAAGGTAGCCCATACTGACTTTTTCATTCCCTCAAGGTATTTTTATTTTGTCTGATGACTTGTCCATAATAATAATGCAACCTGTCTATTTCTTTGTCTGTAAGCTGACCACATCCACTAATGCAGTTACCATCAGCTGATTTATTTCCCTTCAAATTCCTCTTCAAGTTCCTCGGTCTTGTACCTAACCTCTTCTGGACATGTCCAACACATTTTATTTTTTCAATTTTTGTGTCAGCATAAGGAAAGGATTCACAAACTTTCTGGTACCCTTGTGAGCCTCCATCTCCTAGGTAAGATGCATACATCACACCATATATCCCTAACTGACCTGTGAAATATTTTCACAACACCTTCAGATTCCATCCCTCCACTATAACCACTAAAATTAATCAAACCTTTATGATTTTTCATTTCCACTAGTACAGCCATGATGGTACTTGGTAATACATTCCACATTAACGAGCACCATTGTCCAAGGAGGTAGCTGTCACTACCCCATTTAGTGAGCTAGGGCCTCTTTGTTGCCAGGATGCAGTCAGGGCTGCAGACATACATGTATTGCTGTCATTCAAGTCTACACTTTCCTGAACAGCATTTTTCATATTATCATTTGCTACTTCTTGTAAAGTCTGTAGAATAACTTTATTGTACCTGTGAAACCTTGTAGTGGGAGGTAAGTCCATACCAGCACAGAAAGTTTATGCATGTCTGTACTGTTTGCCTATACTTGACATAGCATAAGCAAGTTTAATGATTGTGTTATATACTCTCCATTTAGTTATGCCACCAGCATACTCACATTTGCTTAAATCACAAAAATTACTAACAATTCTTAATTTTGATGCACAACCTCTGCTAGCATGTATCTCCTCAACTATGCTCACACCACTATTGTCACATTCCTTATACTGCAAAGCATTATTTATTAGTTCAAATAGAGCAGAGAGTTCAACAGTAAAACAACCTGAATCAGCAGTTGGTATCTCTGTATTATCATCATTAATACTGTCAAGCCCATTGTCCATATATTTCAGTTTTAGCTTCAGAGCACTTGGGATAGCTGAACCTGATTCAAGTGTTGCATCATGTTGTATTTCAGTATTAGCAGAGTTACTTTATGTTGTTTAACACCGAACTTCTTAATTCTTCCATTTGCTTTCAAGGGAATAAGAAACTCATGCTCGCAATTACTTCATTGTAAACAAAATATTCGCACCAAAACAACAGCAAACAATGTTTAAACCATCTGTATAAGCAAAAGGTAGGCAACCATAAAGCTTTTGCAGGTTATCCAACTTAAGGGACTAAAAAATCATAAAAACAAAACAAATGAGAGCAAAACTTTATTTTTTAAAAAGCTAACTGTGGGCCATGGGGACGTCATGCTGTGTGTAGCTGCTTTTAAATTCCTTTAATTTTGGTACTTTCTGTGTTCCATTTCCTGCAAGTAAACTCTTTCTCATTCAGAAAACTACAGAGACTTTTTTAAGACAAAAATTAAAAAATCGATTTTGTGACAGTTCTTCATGTACAAGTCTGCTTAAGCAAATAAGTACACTGTCATCAAGCAGGACATGGAATATATACCAAACTAAGTATTCAGTCATAACAAAGACCTATTATATCTAGAACGAAATTTTCACTCTACAGCGGAGTGTGCACTGATATGCAACCTCCTGGCAGATTAAAACTGTGTAGTGGACCGAGACTCGAACTCGGGACCTTTGCCTTTCGCGGGCAAGTGCTTTACCAACTGAGCTACCCAAGCACGACTCACGCCCTGTCCTCACGGCTTTACTTCTGCCAGTACCTCGTCTCCTACCTTCCAAACTTTACAGAAGCAGGTACTGTTACAGCGTTAGCATCCTCCACCCTGAAGTGGTATAGAATCTTCCTGGCATAAGTCTCTTGAAGCATAAAAATAGAACCATCTTCTGATTGTTCTGGTGGCAGGCCCAGGTAGGTACCCAGTCTGCTGGATATGATGTCAAATACTCCTTCTATTTCACTCAGCAAAAAGTTGATGGCAGTAGGAATTTTAGCAGCTACCAGCCCAACGTCAAAGTGCACTGCCAAGATAAATGGATTATTTGTGACCTGATTGGTGAATACACATTTATCTGCATTCACTGGCTGAAGCCCAAAGTTGCAAAAAGCTGCTGTGAAATGTTGGTTCCAACTCCTGGAAGCTTGGTTCAGGCCAGAAAAGCTTCGGTTTAGTTTACACATGATTTGTCCCATCTTCAAATTCTTTTGGTTAGTTCATATTCTGCAAAATTTCCATAAAGGAAAGCAGTTTGGCTATCAAATGGTTCAAGAGACATGTTTCTTGGTGCTGCAATGGATAACACTATAAAAATTGAGTGAAATCTAGTTACTGGACTATAAGTCCTATACCTGCAACTTGCTTGAAACTTTTAGCCATAAGTCTATCTATGAAATGTGGGGCGTCATCACTGTTAGAAAACTTGTTTATATACATCCAGTGGTTATCACTGACTTGGTTATGGGCAGGTAGATCCATAAATGTCCAGGTTTAGTTAAATTCCAAGGAACTAATTTCACCATTCGTTGCATATTTCCATTTTTCTGCCTCATCGTACATAACTGCTTTGTCACATTTTTCTGGTTCAACAATATCAAATTGTGGATAAATGATTCTCATATCTTGCTGGCAATCTTAATGATCTGCAATCTACTAACTGATATTTCCTGTCAGATTGAACAGCTTCATCTGCTGCTGCCTCATGTTCACTGATATCATCAGAATGTGCATCATTGTCTCTCTCTTCACGCACTTCTGTAGAATCCTGCATCATAGGAGTATTTTAAAGGTTGTGTTCTACAGAAGCTAGCTTATTTTCAATTATAATGAAGTCCACTACCCTCGGTTGTTGATATTCCATGTGTGCTGCAGTTTTCTGTAAAGAGTCTTACTGTAGAAGTTACATCACTGTGGAGTTTTACTTGTCGTCAGTGTGGAAACCACACATGATAACCTTTTGCATTTTGGCCATAACCAACAAAATACCCCTCTTCAGCCTTTGCATCCCATTTTTGCCACTTCTCTTTAGTAAAATGGACATAAATTTTGTCTTCAAAAGTTCTGAGGATATTTAAGTTAGGTTTTCTCCATAGCCACAGTTCGCATGACATAACTCCCATTTCTTTACTTGTCCCAGCTCACTTTAGTGTGAATACTGCATAATTCACAACTTCTGTTTAACATTTTTTCTGGAAGTGCACTTGCATTCATACAAGTCCTGGCCAACTCGACAACAGTTCTATTTTCCATTTCAGTGACTATGTTCTGTTGTGGACTGTGTGGCATGTTTTCTGGTACAAAATGCCATGCTGGTTAGTCAAATTGTTAACCTCTTTATTGCAAAACTCTAAACCATTATCTGGTCTTAATGTCTTTATGCCTCTGCACAAATGTTTCTCACTTCGTTTAAAGAAATCTGATCCGCTACAAGCTGCTGCGAGTCTGTATTTGAGGAATTAACTGCAACCATAGTACTCTTAACCACTAAAGATAACTGATGAATCCACACTTGGTTGAGGGTAACCTCCTACACCATAGTTTTGCGAAGCTGATGCTGAATATGCCACCAAAATACAGAATATCATAGATGTGACTGAAAGCCTTCTAATGATTCCCTGAAATGTGGCGTAAATGTTAAAGATTCTTGACTGCAAGTCACGGCAAAATGAGTGCACTTGTTACAGCTAGAGGGTTGTTACTGTCATTGTATTTCACCACATTCTGTCTAACCACGTCTCTGACAAATCTAACAATCCCTTATTCATCTTTCAGGCTAATAGTGGGATTGGCAGGCATTCTAATATCATCATGCCAATAAAATACGTTTAGTATTGTCAATTCATACAATGTATACATTTTCTGAAGAAGATATGAAGCTGTACAATGTTATAAAAGCCATCAATATTTGCATCCATAAAGCTCTTGCATCAAATGACTTGAAATGTTTTCTTTCAAATTTTGCAATGCATCAATTTCATATCCGTCCAAGATCATGTTAATTATTCTACAATAAATATTATCAGGGTACAGTCCAACTTTCCAGAATCATGGAAAATTTAAAATTACGACATGTTGCAATTCATAGAGATTTCAGAATAGTGAGTTATTAAAAGTTAGGTAGCAGCTGGATGACTGTACTTTGGTGTGACAGAATACATGCAGGTAAATTCTATTTCACTGCGTGAAGCTCAGTCAACTGCAGGAGTTGCTTTTTAATGTGAGAGGTAACTGTTGCTGTGAGGTAAGTGTGTCTTATTTTAGCAAGGAGCTGCTCCAATTGATGTGGAAGCTCTTGGCCCAGGTCTTGTCCACTGGTAGTCAGCACAAAAGTATCTCCTTCAGCAGTAGGAGGTTGTACACAATTCTGACAACCTTTGTACAACAGGTTTAGTTGCACCAAACCAGGGTTCATACTATGTCCGCAGCTATTTTAAAACCATTTTTATTTTTGCAAAATACAGAATTCAATTTTGCCAATAATTTAAACTTTGTATAACTTGTTGTTTCAAAATGTCTGTTAGGTTACAGAACTGATGAAGCACATTGTCTGTGAGGTATGTCCACGTAATTTCCTAGTGCACAATCACTGATGCAGAGAAGCAAAAACACTGAGACAAAATTATTTTGGAAAATACATGTACGTATGTCTTCTGTCATTTCCACACATTGCCTCATTGTGCAAGCAGTCTCCTATGCATACCTTACTCTGGAGATTGTACTGTGTTTATTTCATTGATAAAGCAATGAACATGAAAACACAAGGAGACTATGAGGAAAACTGTAGCTAATTAAGAGAGGTATGAGAAATAAAAAGTGATGGTACCTGTCATTTCCAAATTTCAGGAGCTCACAATGAGAATTTAGATTTTCTGCTTGAGAAACAGCAGCAATAAGGCTGGTAATAAAATTTTGTTGGCTGGTAACTGGCATCAAGTACACCAGTTGGAACCATTTATTTCACAATTCCATACAAAGCATTCTTCATCCTCCTGTGATGTTTAATTGACTTTGCAATAAATCATTCGCATTTTACTTCATAAAAAGTACAGTGTGTTTCAACAGAAAATTTATGTTTGACATGTCAAAATAAAATAGTGTGTGAAGTCATTATTTATTGTTGAAATATGCAGATTAGCAATTTACTTCTTATAAATAATATCATTTAAATGCAATCATTTACATGATGAACAGAATTTTCCATAATGGCTCAGCATGTAGACACCACAATGACTGCACTGCTTTCATATGTAGCTCTTCAAATACAAACTTTCTTTTGAGATATACTGTAGTTCACACAATTTCCATCAAAAGTGATTGTGTGTAGATTAACATTCTAGTCCCTGACAGAGCTTATAATGCCACAGACCCCAGAATCCATTAGAATGGAGGCTGTGTTTCCCAATTTTTTAGTTTTTGTAGTATCAGTGTCTATTATTTCAATTCCTAATCATAGCTTCCTGAAGAACTCTACCTACCCCATCTTTTTGCTTGCTCGGATGTCAGGATCCTCAGTTGTTGTGCTACTGAGTGGCCATACTAAGGATATCCATCCATAGTTTTCATATGCACTTTTCATAAACTTTAGCACTTCTTCTTCTGTGTTTTTGTACTGTGAGACTTAAGGGCATCAGATCTCAAACTTTAATCTTTGTAAGGGGTCAGTCTGTATGACAGCTCCTTATCAGCAATGATCTATAAATTTCAGTATGCACATATGATTTCCACGTGGCACATAAGACACAATTACTAAGCACATGCCTGAAATACAACATGGATTGTGGAACGTTAGTATTATCCTTTGATGCATGCAAGAACTGTTCTGACAAGGTTACATCTACAGGAGCTGGTAATGCAACCCCAGTTTTAATGTTGGTGTCATCTGCTTTTCTGTTCATTGGGGTGATCACTTGTAGGAATGCTGAGCCACCTTTAAATAGGAACTGTGATAAGAAAACATGCATGTCACACGCAAAAAGGGTACATGTTAAGCACATAAGCACACAACGATAAAGCAGGAAACGGAATGTACTCAAAACTAGGTACATGAGTCATAACAGAGACGTATTTGTTTGCCTGACTGTCTATATGCCTCACAGTACCTCCCCCCCCCCCCCCTCCCCTCCCCTAAAAGTGGATATTTCAGGACAAACTTCCAGGCCTGACATGTATTGTGTGTAGTGTTGGAGAAATAAAGTGAGTGTGCTGAGGGTGTTCTTTCTTTGGTGACGCAGCATCACCTAAAGCTACGTCTACTGGTGTAGGTAGGTGAGGATTAGTTCCATCTGACAGCAGTGTAGGTTGGCAACTTACTGCCTCATGGGCACTGAGTGATTGTAGGTGTACTGGCCCACAGCATTTTCCATCAGTGACAAGTAGGCTTTCTTTATAAGTGGAAACCTTGGTCAGTTTATTTTTAATTAAGGTTATCATTGTGTGGGTATTATAACCCAGAATGAGGCATGCACCCAAACAAGGTGTTTGTAAGTGGTGTTCAAAGAAGTCTGTGCATTATGTCACATGAGTGCATGTAGCAAAGCCTTTATGGATTAAAATAGGGGGTTCCATATGGTGGGACACTGAGGATGAACAGGTATTGGAAATACAGTTTTGAAATGTTGTGTTAGAAAGGGTCACCTCAAGGAAGGTAACCTCATTACTTATGGATAAATATCAACACATACATTGTCTACATGGTGGTCCACCTGTTATCATGTCAAGTTAAAAAGGGCACTTTCAAGAAATAATTTGTAGCTTTGTGAAAGGAATGTCTGCTGGAGTACTGTATGTTTCTACATTCAGGTAATAACAAAACTTACAGCAGAAGATAGGGGGTGTGGCACAATTTAGAACCAGTTCTCCTATTAACATTTTTAAAATTTTCACAAAACATTACACAGTAAGTTCGCTTTATTGATGAGCGTAGGTTTGGTGAAACAGATAGAAATCACTTTGTCATTGAAGAACTTCCAACCACAATAGTGTAATCCATTTTTTCGGTATATTTAGGAATTGAATCATAAGTGTGTACTCCTTTCCATTATTTAAAATTACCCTTTCTCAAAACTCCAAAAGCAAGTATTTGAGAGTTGCTTGCCACCATGAGCCAAGATGCAACCAAAGAACAATTCTTGAACTTCGCAGGTAGGACATTAAAGTATGATCCTGCTAAGATTAAATACACTCCTGGAAATTGAAATAAGAACACCGTGAATTCATTGTCCCAGGAAGGGGAAACTTTATTGACACATTCCTCGGGTCAGATACATCACATGATCACACTGACAGAACCACAGGCACATAGACACAGGCAACAGAGCATGCAGAATGTCGGCACTAGTACAGTGTATATCCACCTTTCGCAGCAATGCAGGCTGCTATTCTCCCATGGAGATGATCGTAGAGATGCTGGATGTAGTCCTGTGGAACGGCTTGCCATGCCATTTCCACCTGGAGCCTCAGTTGGACCAGCGTTCGTGCTGGACGTGCAGACCGCGTGAGACGACGCTTCATCCAGTCCCAAACATGCTCAATGGGGGACAGATCCGGAGATCTTGCTGGCCAGGGTAGTTGACTTACACCTTCTAGAGCACGTTGGGTGGCACGGGATACATGCGGACGTGCATTGTCTTGTTGGAACAGCAAGTTCCCTTGCCGGTCTAGGAATGGTAGAACGATGGGTTCGATGACGGTTTGGATGTACCGTGCACTATTCAGTGTCCCCTCGACGATCACCAGTGGTGTACGGCCAGCGTAGGAGATCGCTCCCCACACCATGATGCCGGGTGTTGGCCCTGTGTGCCTCGGTCGTATGCAGTCCTGATTGTGGCGCTCACCTGCACGGCGCCAAACACGCATACGACCATCATTGGCACCAAGGCAGAAGCGACTCTCATTGCTGAAGACGACACGTCTCCATTCGTCCCTCCATTTACGCCTGTCGCGACACCACTGGAGGCGGGCTGCACGATGTTGGGGCGTGAGCGGAAGACGGCCTAACGGTGTGTGGGGCCGTAGCCCAGCTTCATGGAGACGGTTGCGAATGGTCCTCGCCGATACCCCAGGAGCAACAGTGTCCCTAATTTGCTGGGAAGTGGCGGTGCGGTCCCCTACAGCACTGCGTAGGATCCTACGGTCTTGGCGTGCATCCGTGCGTCGCTGCGGTCCGGTCCCAGGTCGACGGGCACGTACACCTTACGCCGACCACTGGCGACAACATCGATGTACTGTGGAGACCTCACGCCCTACGTGTTGAGCAATTCAGCGGTACGTCCACCCGGCCTCCCGCATGCCCACTATACGCCCTCGCTCAAAGTCCGTCAACTGCACATACGGTTCACGTCCACGCTGTCGCGGCATGCTACCAGTGTTAAAGACTGCGATGGAGCTCCGTATGCCACGGCAAACTGGCTGACACTGACGGCGGCGGTGCACAAATGCTGCGCAGCTAGCGCCATTCGACGGCCAACACCGCGGTTCCTGGTGTGTCCGCTGTGCCGTGCGTGTGATCATTGCTTGTACAGCCCTCTCGCAGTGTCCGGAGCAAGTATGGTGGGTCTGACACACTGGTGTCAATGTGTTCTTTTTTCCATTTCCAGGAGTGTAGTTTCAATAATTTCAGGTGCCCTGAAGAATGTACAAGTGGTGTGATGTAGGAACGCTTTGAAAAGCAGTGTCTGTCAGGTGTGTCATGGGCAGCCTCATTTCGGACACAGGCATGAGATCCACTTTTCACAATGCTGTGTTCACTCAGGATGTCAGACAATATGTTGAGGAACCGTTTGTTGCAATGTGCAAATACTTTACTATGGAGCAGCTGGTCATGTATAAATGTGATCACTCTTTGGATAATTGACTGGATGGGTGCATTTTCCTAACATCACATTGAATGTTGCATTGCTTGACAGACAAGTGGCTGCTCATTAGCACAGGAGGTTTTCGGAGTTGTCGTGTGTGAGTGCTGAAATCGTGTTGTGATGTGACTTGTTCTGCTAGTGGAAGGTGCTTGCTACCTCTAGCAACATGTCCTGCAACTACACTCATGGTGCCTTGTGCAGTTTGTTGGGCCATGCATTTGTTATTACACAGAAACAAATTACGTATTTGTTCAGTTGTGAATCTGTATTTGATGAGTTTGTTGGAACCACAGCACCCTTAACCATTAAAGGTATCTGATGGATCCACACTTGCTTGAGATTGGGCTCCTACACTGCAGCCCCATTAACTAGAGGCTGGATGTAATGCCAAAATATGGAAGGTGCTTTTTTTGCCAGTGACTTTAATTTGTAAAACTTGGTGTATGCAGAAGTTTGTCAGCATACCAAAGCACAGAAGCAGATTGGCCTTGCTGTATGTCTACACACCTCATTCCTAATGAATTATGACTGACACCCTGGAACAAAAGCACACACCCAAAAATTAGCACAAACGACACATGTATGCATGCCTGTTCTCGTGTCCTCAAATTGCCTAATTGTGAAAGGTCTCTTGTATTCATCCAATTCTTTGATTATCAGATTGTGTTGTGATTAGTACATTAAAAAGGGAACAGAAAAGAAATAACAAGGTAACTATAGGTAAAACAGTATCAAAATAAGAAAGGTATGAGAAATAAAAAGTGATGATGACATGTTGTTTGCAAATTTCAGACAGATGTCAGAGTGAGATTTTAGAGTTTCTGCTCAAGAAACTGCAGCAATAATACTCTCAATAACATTTTTTAGTTGGCAACCAGTGATTAGGCCACCAGTTTCAACTATTTATTTCACCATGCCGTACAAAGCATGTTGGTAATTATTCCTGAAAACTGAGAAATGTTTAAATGAGGTTCTTACTCATTCAGTGAAGCTAATTGATTTTTCAATGCATCATTTGAATTTCATTTCAAGAATTTGTTACACAACTTAAATTAAAAAAGACTGTATATTGATTAACATATTACCCCTGAAAAAATCCGCTAATGCCATAGACCCAGAATCCACTATATTGGAGACTGTGTTTTCCAGTTTTGGAGTTTTTACATCATCAGTGTCCTTCATTTCAATTCCTAGTACCATTGTTCTTTTGTTCAGGTGATAGGATCCTCAGTTGTTATGCTATTAAGTTGCCGTACTGGAAAAATACATCCACACAATTTATATGCACTTTCCATGTATTTATAGGTTTCATCTTCTGTTTATCCTATTTTGAGACTTGTCTTTTCCTTTAATGTGATATGATCAGAGACTTTATCCAATACTTGATGCTCAGTGCATCCCATCTCAAACTTTTATCCACTTAATCTTTAGATGGACATTTGTTTGTCTGCAATCATCTATAAATTTTAATGCATTTCTTGTGGAAACAACAGCCACAAATTGCCTTAAAACATAATCTCAGCACACTACACAACAAAATACACATTCCAGAATGAGATTTTCACTCTGCAGCAGAGTGTTTCAAAATACACATTGTTCTATGCAAATGTCTATATACAATTGGCAAAGCAAATTGTCCTTGAGGTATGTCAATGCAATGTCTCTTTCCTCTTGTGCAAACACTGATATACAGAAACCTGAACACAGACACAAAAGTTAGCTGAAGGAATACACATATGCATGTGCATTCTCATGTCCACACATTGCCTCATTGTGGAAGCAATCAGTTACGCATCCTCTTTCTTGCTCAGGAAAATGTGCTGTGTTTGCTTTACTGAAACAGGAACAGAAAAGAAATCATAAAGTTACTATGCAAAAAATAAATAAATAGTATCCAAATAAGGCAGGTGATGTGTTGTTTGTAGAATGGGTGTCAATAAAATTTTAGATATTCTGCTCGAGAAACTGCAGCAATAAGAACTATTTGTTTCACAGTTCCATACAAGGCATGTCAGAGATTATTCATGAACGTGAGTAATATTTAAAGGAAATTCTTAGTCATAATTTTAATTTTGTTTTATAAAAAGTTCAGCAGTTCTCAAAAGAATATTTATGTCTAATTTGACAAAATGAAACAGAGTTTGTAGAGTACCAACAAACTCTTTATTTATTGTTGAAATATACAGTTTACCAGTTTACTTCATAACAATAATGTCACTTAAATGCAATGTAGCATGCCTGCATCACTCATTTAAGCAGTGAATAAAATTTCACATTATGGCTCAGCGTGTAGGCGCTGGGATGGTTGCCACTTTGCTACAGATATTTTGTACTGGTTGTCCAAAGCAGTTAAGTTGTTAACAATCAGTTTACATTTGACATATTCCCATAAGAAGAACTCATGGGCTGAAATATGGACAAAGTGGGGGCCAATTTATGTCACCCTTCCTGGAGGTCAAATTGTCGAGAAAAATTTCATGAACTCGCATCTTAGAATCCTTGGACACATGTTCTGTGGCTCCATCTTGCTGTAACCTTGTTCCCTGCTTATAATCTGTAAAAGTTTGCAATTCAAGGACCAAAAAGTCAGTTAACATAATCTCATAATGTCCAAATTCACTGTAAGTGCACGATCACCATTGTCCTCTAAAAAGTACAGACCATTTAGTTCTTGAATCGACATTGCAGTCCATACAGCAACTTCTGCCATTCATTAACAAACTGCAGTTGATATCTGGTATGCAGAGGCTTTAATTCTTGTACCAACTGGGTTATGTAACTGCAGTTTTAATTTTTTTTTATTTCTTTTATTTATTTTTATTTATTTATTTATTTATTTATTTTTTTTTTTTTACAGTGTAGTGACGATCCATGCACATTTAAAGAAACTGTTCTTTTATGAATAGAGACGTCAGGATTGTCACGAACAGGATGATTTACACTCCCAACGGATGTACCCATTCTTGATAAACTTGGTCACTTGAATTTCAATATGACCAATGCTGAACTTGTCACCTCAAATGTTTTGATCCATTTCAAGATAAGGGGAACACTTGGAGTATAATTAACATTATGCAATAGACGATCACAGCAAAATTTCCTCCATGCCACAATCATCTAATCAAGCTTTATGTAAAATCCTCATACACAGAATCCACTTTCTGCTCCAAAAACGTGCTTGATATTGACAGAATTCTTGAAAGCTAAACAAGTGATCAGTGTATCCCTCACTCTTCTCTAGTCAGTTGCACATGTGCATATGGCTCATCAAATATAAATTTTCTTTTGAAACACCCAGTAGTTTATATAACACCAATCAAAAGAGATCTTATATACATTAACATCCTAGTACTCAACAAGTTCTGTAACACCATAGACCCCAGATCCCACTAGAATGGAGAATGTGTTTACCTATTCCTTAGTTTTTGCACCATTAGTGTCCTTAATTTCAGTTTCTAGCACAATAGTTTGTTGAGGAGCTATACAAATCACATCTTTCCTTTCCCTCAGATGTCAGGCTCTTCAATTATTGAGCTACTTAGTCACCACATCAGAATATACATGTACAGTTTCCCTATGCACTTTTCATAAACTGGTAGGTTTCTTCATTGACGTTCCTCTGCTTTGAGATGTATCTTATGTTTTAAACTGTTACAGTCAGAGACTTTATAGATATACTTGATGCTCTGTACATAACATCTGTAACTTTTATTTAGAAGAAGTAAGTACTCTATATGACAACCCCTTGTCTGCAATCATCTATAGATATCAGTGTGCTTTCTTCAGAATAAGCAGCCACAATCATACACAAGTCACCTCAAAACATAACATCAGCACATTGCTCAAAGAAACATAAATGGTTCTGTGTATGAGGATTTTACATAAAGCTTGATTAGATGATTGTGGCATGGAGGAAATTTTGCTGTGATCGTCTATTGCATAATGTTAATTATACTCCAAGGAATAGAAAAGCAACTGGAATCACTCAACAGAGGAAAGTCCACTGCACCTGACGGGATACCAATTTGACTCTACACAGAGTACGCGAAAGAACTTGCCCCCCTTCTAACAGCCGTGTACCGCAAGTCTCTAGAGGAACGGAAGGTTCCAAATGATTGGAAAAGAGCACAGGTAGTCCCAGTCTTCAAGAAGGGTCATCAAGCAGATGACCTATATCTCTGACGTCGATCTGTTGTAGAATTTTAGAATATGTTTTTTGCTGGAGTATCATGTCGTTTTTGGAAACCCAGAATCTACTGTGTAGGAATCAACATGGATTCCGGAAACAGCGATCATGTGAGACCCAACTCGCTTTATTTGTTCATGAGACCCAGAAAATATTAGATACAGGCTCCCAGGTAGATGCTATTTTTCTTGACTTCCAGAAGGCGTTCAATACAGTTCCGCACTGTCGCCTGATAAACAAAGTAAGAGCCTACGGAATATCAGACCAGCTGTATGGCTGGATTGAAGAGTTTTTAGCAAACAGAACACAGCATGTTGTTATCAGTGGAGAGACGTCTACAGACGTTAAAGTAACCCCTGGCGTGCCACAGGGGAGTGTTATGGGACCATTGCTTTTCACAATATATATAAATGACCTAGTAGATAGTGTCGGAAGTCCCATGCGGCTTTTCGCGGATGATGCTGTAGTATATAGAGAAGTTGCAGCATTAGAAAATTGTAGCGAAATGCAGGAAGATCTGCAGCGGATAGGCACTTGGTGCAGGGAGTGGCAACTTACCCTTAACATAGACAAATGTAATGTATTGCAAATACATAGAAAGAAGGATCCTTTATTGTATGATTATATGATAGCGGAACAAACACTGGTAGCAGTTACTTCTGTAAAATATCTGGGAGTATGCGTGCGGAACGATTTGAAGTGGAATGATCATATTAAGTTAATTGTTGGTAAGGCGGGTACCAGGTTGAGATTCATTGGGAGAGTCCTTAGAAAGTGTAGTCCATCAACAAAGGAGGTGGCTTACAAAACACTCGTTCGACCTATACTTGAGTATTGCTCATCAGTGTGGGATCCGTACCAGATCGGGTTAATGGAGGAGATAGAGAGGATCCAAAGAAGAGCAGCGCGTTTCGTCACAGGGTTATTTGGTAACCGTGATAGCGTTATGGAGATGTTTAACAAACTCAAGTGGCAGACTCTGCAAGAGAGGCGCTCTGCATCGCGGTGTATCTTGTTTGCCAGGTTTCGAGGAGATCATGAATGTAAAATTAGAGAGATTAGAGCGCGCACGGAGGCTTTCGGACAGTCGTTCTTCCCGTGAACCATACGCGACTGGAACAGGAAGGGGAGGTAATGACAGTGGCACGTAAGGTGCCCTCCGCCACGCACCGTTGGGTGGCTTGCGGAGTATCTACATCTACATCTACATCCATACTCTGCAAGCTACCTGACGGTGTGTGGCGGAGTATAAATGTAGATGTAGATGTAGAATACTCACAGTAACTAGTTATTTAATTGATCATGAGGGGCATATCATGCAAATTAATAATCACTTACCCGAAATTTCACGTGGAAGGTGAAACAGTAGTATTATGTTTTAATGCATGAAAGAACTATTCCGATGAGGCAGCATACCTGACAGATGGTGGGGTAAACTCACTTTTAATGTTTGTGTGATTTGCCATTATGTTCATTAGGGTCACCACTTTTAGAATAATGATCCAGCATTCAATAAAAACTGCAGTAAAAGCAGATATTTTACTTTAATATTGATACCAAGCATATCACACCAAGAAGCATATACGCCAAGCAAATAAGAACATATTGATGAGTCATGATACAGGAACTTTCCCAAAGTCAGTATATCACTCAAACAAAGACATCATAGTTCAAATGGCGGACTGTATGTGTCACCTCACAGCCCCTTCACTACCAACCCCTCTTCAGTGGATGTTCCAGGAAAAAAAAATTTGTTGTGCCACAGGATTCTTTCAGGCCTTATGCATCCTGGGTGTTGTGTTGGAGAAACAGAGTGAGTGTCCTGGAAGTGCTCTTTCTCTGTTGGTGTAGCATCATCTAAAGCTGCCCCTGATAATGTAAAGAAGATGGGTTGATCCATCTGGCAGTGGTGAAGGTTTGTCACTCACAGCACATTGCCACACAGGCATTGGGAGACAATAGCTGGCACGGAATACAGCATTTTCTTTCAGTAGCAGACATGCCAGCTTTACATTCTCTACACGACCTTCTTGTGTTTATCGTTAATTAAGATCCACATTGTGTGGGTACTTTGTTGCAAAACCATGTATGGGCTCTTATAAGGTGTTTGCAAAATGTTCCTGATGGTGTCTGTGCCTAACATTAAATTAGTGCACATAGACCAGCCTTTTCGCCTCAAAATAGGGAATTCATATTATGGGGTCCTGAGGGTGGGCTGATATTGGAAATATAGGTTTTGATATGCTGTGTTAGATGGGTTGGTCTTGAGGAGTGTAGCCTTACTGCTGGCAGAAAAATGTTTACTGAGGTGGTGCTTAAGTTATCATGTCTAGTTAAAATATTTAATGTTTCAGAAATACATTTCTGGCCATTGTTTATTTCCTTGGTCAGCTTATAACAAAATTTATGGCAGATATTTCAGTGTGGCAGAAATATGCATGAGGTTTTCTATTTACATTTTTAAACTTGTTTAAAGTATTACACTATATATTTTCTTTCATAAAGAGCTTGGATTTGGCAAAGCAGATAGAACTAAAGAAGTTGTTGCAGAACTCTCAACCAAAGTAATGCAATTCATGTTTTCACTATCTGAGAACTGAATTACAAATGTGTTCCATTTCTGTGTTTAAAATTGCCCATGCACAGAACTCAATAATTTACTGCATTGTCCTAAAGTAGGTATACCAGAGTTGTTTATGGCCATGAGCTATGACACAATAACAGAATGATCTTTGAACTTTGCATTTGGGATGCTGACATTCGATCCTATATACCATAAATACTTACTGGCATTGCAAGTGTCTGAACATACAAGTGGTATGGCGTAGGAAACCTGTGTGTGATGTATTTCAGTTGTTGTCCATTTGTGACACAGGAATGAGATTCACTTTTTTGTGAAGCAGTGTTCACTCAGGACTTACGGCCAGTCCGTGTGATGCGGAACTGTTTGAAGTGGTATGTAGGCACTTTAGTAGTGAACAGTTGGACAAACATGAATAACATCAATGTTTGGAAAAGTGACTGGGAGGGGAGGTGGGCGATTTGAATTTTCCTAACATCGTATTGTATGTTGCATTGTTTGATAGGTAGGTTTATAAGAAATATACATATACAGTTTTAATATGCACCTTTCATAAATTTGCAGGTTTCTTCTTCTGTGTTTTCCTTTTTTGAGATTTAGCATATTTTTTTAAAGTGTCATGATGAGAGACTTTATAGATATACTTGATGCTCTGGGCAACACATGTGAAACTATTATTTAGAGCAGCATTCTGTATGACAGCCTTGTGTCTATAATCATCTATAAACTTGTGTGAGCTGTCTTTGATGTCAACAGACAAAATCACACACACAACACCTTAAAGCATAACATCAGCATGCTACACAATGGTAAAACTTGGTGTCCACGCAGCGCTGAAGACGATGAGGCTTGTTATCGAATTGACCAAGAGCTGCACATCATGCATATTACTCATCAGTTGTAAGTTATTTCATGTGGATGCTTTAACAGTAGTATTATGCCTTCATGCATGTGAGAACTATTCCAATGGGTTGGCATACACAACAGGTGCGGGGTTATCTCAGTTTCATGTTTATGTCAGTGGCCTTTGTGTTCATCACAACCACCACTTTTAGAATAGTGGTCCACCATTAAATAAGAACTACAGAAAGAAGAAATACTTTGTTATGTAAATGGTAATGTGCTTGTCACACAAAAAGAGCTTATATGTTAAGCACATAAGAACATAGTGATTAGACATGAAACAGAAAGTATTCCAAAGTATGTATATCTACCTCTCAAAGATATAATAGTGGAAATAGGTGACTATTTGTGTTGCCTCACGTGCCTTCACCTTCACCCACTGTAGAGTGAATGTTCCAGGACAAAAATATCATTGTGTCAGAGCATTACAGTGCACACAACCTAATGGGTGTGTGTGTTTCCTGGATGTGTTCTTTCTCTGGTGATGTAGTATCATCTAAAGCTGTATTCAACAGCATAAATAGGGGTGGGTTGGCTCTATCTGGCAGTGCTGTAAGTTGGCTAGACACAGCACATTGGCATTGTGTTTATCACTTATACCATTCCTCATTGCGTGGGTACTACATTCAAAAATGAGGTACTGGCTCATATAACGTGTTTGTAAAGTATGCCTGATGGTGTCTGTGCACAACATCATATGAGTGCACATAGACAGCCCTTTGTGGTTTGAAATAGTATCTCCATATTGTGGCACTCTGAGGATTAACAGATACCGGAAATAAAGCCTTTGGTTTGCTGTGTTATAAACAGTGGGTCTTGAGGAACATAGTCTCACTATAGGCAGGAAGATATTGAGATACATATTGTTTACAGAGGCAGGCCTTAGGTTATCATTTCTAGTTATAACAGTTCATGTTTTATAGATACAGGTCTTGGCATTGTTCATTTCCTTGTTCAGGAGAAACAAAATTTACAGCAGAGATTATGGTGTGGCACAATTATGAATGAGTTAATCTATTCACATTTTTAAACTTTGCTCAGAATATTACACAATATTTTAGCTTTCTTAGAGAGACTGATTTTGGTGAAACATATAGAATTCAATAAGTCATGACATAACTCAACCACAGCAGTGTAGTTCACTTTTACTTTATCTGTGAACATAATTATAAATATGTTCTCCATTCCTGTGTTTGAAATTACTCTCTCTCAGAACTCAGTAATTTACTGCACTACCCTAAAGTAGGGGTACAGCAGTTGTTTATGGCCATGAAGCAAGGCTCAAACACGGAATGGCCTTTGAACTTTGCATTTCGGGTACCAATTTTAGATCCTGTGTAGATAAAATGCTTCCAAGGATTGCACATGTCCAGAATGTGTAAGTGGTGTGATGGAGGTAAGCTTTGTGTCATGTGTGTCATTTGTTATCACGTTTGTGATACAGGGCTGAGATTTGCTTTTCCACGTTGCAGTGTTCACTCAGGACTTAAAGCGATTAAATTAGTAGGCCAATTGAGTAGGAAATTTTTGTAGCAGTGTATGGGCAATTTACTAGTGACTGATTGGACAACAATGAATATGATCACTGTTTAGATAATTGAGCCTGTCACCTCAAACCCCCATAGAGTGGACCTTATAGTACTGTTTCAGGCCTGATCTGTACTGGAGACACAGATTGATGTCCTGGAAGTGTTCTTTCTCTGGTGATGTAGCATCATCTAAAGCTGCACCTGCTAGCGTAAACAAGATGGGTTGACTCCATTTGGCAGTGGTGTCTTTTGGTCAGACACAGCTCATAGCCACATAGGCATTGGAAGGCACTAGGTGGAGTGACTTACAGCATATTCTGTCTGGAGCATATACTCCGACTTTACATCCTCTGTGTAAACCTTCTTGTGTTTATCATTAATTACAATCAACATTCTGTGTGTATTATGGTCCACAACGATCTGTGTGCCCATCTAAGGTGTTAGTAAAGTGTTTCTGATGGTGTCTGTGCATAACATCAAATGAGTGTACATAGAGCAAACTTTTTGGTTCAAAACAGGGGGTCGATGCTGTGGCACCTTGAGGATGGGCAGATGTTGGAAATATCACTTTGGATGTATTCTGTTAGGATGGGTGGGTATTGGTGGGCATAGCCTTTCTGCTGCTAGACTAATATCAAAATACATATTGGTTACAGAGGTGGTTCTTTAGTTATCACGTCTGTTCATGTTTCAGAAATACGTTTCTGGCCGGTGTTTATTTCCTTGTTCAGGTAATAACAAAATTTATGGCAGAGATTTCTGTGTGGCAGAGTTGTGAATGAGTTCTGTTATTTACTTTTTTAAATTAGCACAAAGTATTACACAATATTTTAGCCTTCCTTGAGACTTAGTTATTTCTATCTGGTTTGCCAAAACCAAGTTCTCTAAGTCATCATAGAACTCTCAGCTGGAGTAGTGGAATTATTTTTTCATTATCTGTGACATGAATTACAAATGTGTACTCCATTTCTGTGTTTAAAATTGCCCATTCTCAGAACTTAATAATTTACAGCACTGTACTGAAGTAGGTATACAAGAGTTGTTTACGGCCATGAGGCAAGAAACAACCACAGCATTTGGGATGCTGAGATTTGATAATGTGCAGATGAATACTTTCAGGCATCGCACAGGTCCTGAATGTACAAGAGATATGATGTAGGAAAGCTATGTGTGGGGTATTTCAATTGTTGTTCATTTGTGACACAGGAATGAGATTCACTTTTTCATGATGGAGTGTTCACTCAGTATTTAAGGCCATATAATGGGCAGGCCATATGATGAGGAACTGTTTGTAGTGGTGTGTAGGTACATATTACTTAGAGAGGTGGTCCTTCAGCCATATGTCTAGTTCAAACAGTTCTTGTTTTAGAAATATATTTCTGGGCACCTTTTATTTCCTTGTTCATGGAGAAACAAAATTTATGAGATAGATTGGGGTGCAGCAGAATTATGAGTGAGTTCTTCTATTTACATTTTTGAACTTAGCACAAAGTATTACACAATACTTTAGCTTTCTTAAAGAGCTAGATTTTGGTGAAACACATAGATATAAAGAAGTCGTTGCTGAACTCTCAAGCAGAGAGTTGTAGTTCATTCTTTCTCTATATGTGAAGTGAATTATAAATGTGTTCTCCACTTCTGTGCTTGAAATTGCTCTGTCTCAGGAATCAGTAATTTACTGCATTAGCCTAAAAGAGGTGTATGAGAGATGTTCATGGCCATGAGCCAAGGCCAAAACACAGAATAGCCTTTGAACGTTGCTCTTGTGGTACTGACATAAGATACTGTGTAGAACAAATGCTTTCAAGCATGGCACATGTGAACATACAAGTGATGTGATTGAGGGAAGCTGTGTGTCAGATGGTTCAATTCCTATCACATTTGCGATACAGGATTGAGATACACTTTTTTGAGGTGGTGTTTTCACTCAGGAGTGAAGGCCATTAAATTAGCAGACCATTTGAGGGGAAACTGTTTGTATCAGTGTGAGAGCAATTTACTACTTACTGGTTGGATCACAATGAATATAACCACCATGTGGATAATTGACCTCCTTCACCTCCAACTCACATTATCTGTATTTTCAAGGACAAAAATATCTTTGTGCAACAGGTATCTTTGAGGCCTGATGTGTACAGGGTGTGGTGTCGGAGTTACAGAGTGAGTGTCCTAGAAATGTTCTTTCACTGGTGATGTAATATCATCTAAAGCTGCACCTGCTAACTTGAATAAGATGGGTTAGACTCCATCTGGCAGTGGTGTCTTTTGGACAGACACAGCACATAGCCACACAAGCACTGGGAGGCAGTAGGTGGAGTGGAATACAGCATATCCTGTCTGGAGCAGATACTCCGGCCTTACATCTTCTGCGTGAATATTCTTGTGTTTATCATTTATTAAGATTCTCATTGTGTGGGTAATACGCTCCAAAACTGTTTATGGGCCCTCGTAAGGCGTGTCTAAAGTGTTCCTGTTGGTGTCTATGCATAACATCACATGAGTGCACATAGAGCAAAGATTTTGGTTGTAAACACAGGTCTATGTTATGTCACCCTGAGGATGGGCAGATATTGGAAATATTGCATTGGATATGTTGTGTTAGGATGACTGGGTCTTGAGGAGCATAGCATTTCTGCTGGCAGAATAATATTGAAATACATGTTGGTACAGAGCTAGTTCTTTATTTACATAGTCTAGGCAAAGCAATGCATGTTCCACAAATACTTTTCTCTCCAGTGTTTATTTAATTACTCTGGTAATAACAAAAATAATGTCAGAGACTTCTGTGTGGCAGAGTTATGAATGAGTTCTTTTAATTACATTTTTAAACATAGCCAAAGTATTACTGTGAACTGAATCATAAATGTATTCTCCATTGCTGTGATTGAAACTTCTCTTTCTCAAAACTCAGTAATTTACTGCATTATTCTAAATGAAGTGTATGAAGATTTTCATGGCCATGAGCAAAGGCATCAAATGTGGAATTGCTTTTCGACATAGCTTTTGTGGGTACTACATTCCAAAACCATGTGTGGACACATGTAAGGTTTTTGTGAAGTGTGCTATGTGGCATCTCTGCGTTACATCACATGAGTGCACATAGGCAGGCCTTTGTGATTCAATATAATGTTTCCATGTTGTGGGACTTTGAGGATGGTCAGGTACTGTTAATAAAGCTTTTGGTATGCTGGGTTAGGAACAGTGGACCTTGAGCAATGTAGTCTTACTACAGGTGGGAAGATATTGAGACACATGTTGCTGATAGAGGCGGTTTTTACAACATACCTTTACACACGCTCTAAATTTTGATCGTCCTTCTCAAAGTAGTCTC
Source organism: Schistocerca americana (assembly GCF_021461395.2). Classification (NCBI taxonomy): domain Eukaryota; kingdom Metazoa; phylum Arthropoda; class Insecta; order Orthoptera; family Acrididae; genus Schistocerca; species Schistocerca americana. Next base: position 511,013,029 of record NC_060130.1, read on the forward strand.
CCATTAATGCAGTGCGCCTGCCCCTGCATTTCTGCCAGTCTTCAAATACAGGCTGGAAATAATTTTTTGGGAGCTGCTTCAAAATGGCATCTGCAGCCTTCACCACTGCTTCTGGTGATTGGTAATGAATGTCAAGAATACAATTGTTCATGTTAGGGAATAGAAAAAAGTCACATGTGGCTAAATCTGGGCTATAGGGAGGATGAGTGTGCACTTCACATTGATTTTGCAAGGTATTCAGCAACAACATTGGCAATATGCTGCCGGGCATTTTCGTGGTGCAGCATCCAGCCTGCTTCAAGGAAATGTGGTCTTTTGTGATTTGTATGGACTTGCAGTGTTTTCAGGACATCCCTGTGGTATTGTCCAGTTACTGATGTGTCAGATGGACAACATGCTAATGAACCATTCCATCAATATCAAAGAATGAGACCACCGTAACTCTTCCAGCAGAAACAACCACTTTTGCTGTTGTTGGGAATGGTGATGACAGAGATTTCCACATTGAGTGTTGCTGTTTGCTCTCAGGATCAAAATCATGAAGCCAAGTTTCATCAGCACTGATTACATTTGATAGAACTAAGGATCTTCCTTTATAATCAACGTTAACTGCATGCAGACGTGCACGCAAATGTACGTTTGTTTGGGAATCGACAGTCTTGGAACACACCAGGACATACACTTGTCATGTGTTATTTTTCTGCCACCACCATGAGGGTGGCCCCAATAAATTGTTCAGTATTTCCAAAAGTGATCTTAATGTAATTCGTCTATCATCTCTCACAATGGCAGCAGCGGTGTTGATGTTTTCTACCGTAGAAACCGTTACTGGAGCACCGGCCCCACCTTCCTTTGAAATTGATTGTGTCCCCTCTTCAAACATTTTAAACCACCTTCAAGCTGTACTGTAGGGAAGAGCAGACTCTCCATTTGCATCCTGTTCCGTTGTATAGGCCTCAGTTGAAGATTTGTTAAGCCAAAAGCATAATTTCAGAACCGCATATTGTTCATTGCGTGTTACCTCCATTGCAGTGGTAGGTGATACTGCACGTTTGACCATGCCTGCCTCTCACAGGCGGGAACCAGGAGTCCCAACAGTGAAACTACAACAACATGTTTTTTGCATGTTAAGCTAACTGAATATCATAAGATTAAATATCAGTGAGAGAAATTATGACTGTAAAAAAATCATGATCATTCTTCATTGAACAGCCCACATATATTTCTGGTCACCTATTATTTCCTTGTTCAGAGAAACACAAAATTTATGACAGAGATTAAGGTGTGGCAGAATTATGAATGATATCTGCTATTAACATTTTTAAACTTAGCACAAAGTATTACACAATAGTTTAGCTTTCTTAAAGAGCTGTTTTTTTCTGAAGCACATAGAAATAAATAAGTTGCTGCAGAACTCTCAAGCGCAGTGGTGTAGTTCATCTTTTCTCTATCTGTGAACCGAATATTAAATGTGTTCTCCATTTCTGTGTTTGAAATTTCTCTTTCTCAAAATTAAGTAATTTACTGCATTATTCTAAAAGAAGTGTACAAGAGATTTTCATCGCCATGAGCCAAAGGCCAAATGTGGAATTGCCTTTGAACATAGCTTTTGTGGGTACTACAGTCCAAATCTATGTATCGACCCATGTAAGGTTTCTGTAAAGTGTGCTATGTGGCGTCTCTTCATAACATGACATGAGTGCATATAGGCAGGCCTTTGTGGTTTAATATAATGTGTCCATCTTGTGGGACTTTGAGGTTGGTCAGGTACTGTTAATAAAGCTTTTGGTATGCTGGGTTAGGAACAGCGGACCTCGAGCAATGTAGTCTTACTACAGGTGGCAGGATATTGACACACATGTTGCTGATAGGGGTGGTTTGATAGTTATCAATGTTTAGTTATACTGCTTCATATTTTAGAAATACATTTTTGAGCAGTGTTTATTTCTGTGATCAGGAAAAAATTACTTTACAACAGAAATTAGGTTGGGGCAGAATTATGAACAAGTTCTTCTATTTACATTTTTAAACTTAGCACAAAGTATTACACAATATTTTAGGTTTATTTGATAGCTTGGGTTTAGCGCATGTCCCAGACATACAAGCAGTATGATGTACTATAGCTGTGTGTGGGATATTCAGTTATTGTTCATTTGTGACACAGGAATGAGAATCACTTTTTCATGATGCAGTGTTCACTCAGGATTTAAGGCCATACAGTGGCCAGGCCATATGATGAGGAACTGTTAGAAGTGGTATTTAAGCACTTGACTAGTGAGTGGTAGGACCAGCATGAATAAGCTTGCTGTTTGGAAAAGTGACTGGGAGGGTTCGGCAGGTGTGTTGAATTTTTGTAACAACACATTGCATGTTACATCATTAGACAAGCAGTCATGTAAGTAAATACATATACAGTATTAAATGCGCCTTTCTTGAATTTGTGGGTTTCTTCTTCTGTGTGTGCCTGCTTTCCAACATGTATTATGAAGCTGTTATGATCAGAGGCCTTATAAATATACTTTATGGTGGTTTAAAATAAGGTGTCCACATTGCCTGACTCTGAGGATGGACAGGTACTAGAAATGCAGTGTTGGTATGCCATGTTAGGAACTGTGGGTGTTGAGGAGCATAGTCTTACCACATGCAGGGTATTATTGAGAGTTGGTCCTTAAGCTAATATGTCTAGTTAAAATAGTTCGTGTTTTACAAATGCAGTGGCTGTTCAATAAACAATGATTTTTTTTTTTACAACATTCCTTTACTCACCCTCTTAATTTTCATGGTCCTTCTCAAAGTTGTCTCCCATGAATGCAATGCACTTGTCCCTGCATTGCTGCCAGTCTTCAAATACAGGCTGGAAACCAGCCTTCACTACTGCTTCTGGTGATTGATAATACATACCAAAATGTTCTTTCTTCGTGTTAGGGAATAGAAAAAAGTCACATGGTGCCAAATCTGGGCTATAGTTAGGGTGAGGGATTCACTTCACGTTTATTTTTGCTTGATATTCTGCAACAACGTAGACAATATGTGACCGAGTATTATCGTGGTGCAGCATCCAGCCTGCTTCAACGAAATGCGGTCTTTTGCACCTGGTGTGGACTTGTAAGGGTTTCAGGTCATCCCTGTTGTATTGTCTAGTTACTGATGTGTGTGCAGGTACAACATGCTGATAAACCATTCCATCGATATCAAAGAATGAAATGTCCATAACGCCTACAGTAGAAGCAACCACTGTTGCTTTTTTGGGGGTTGGTGGTGACTGATATTTCCACATGGACCCTTGCTGTATGCTCTCAGGATCAAAATGATGTAGCCAAGTTTCATCAACAGTGATTACATTTCAAAGAAACTCTGGATCTTCCTCAAAAATCACCGCTTACTGCATGCAGACATGCACACAAATGTCCTTTTCTTTGGGAATCAACAGTCTTGGACCCCCTCGCGCATAAACAAGTGTCATGTGTAATTTTTCTGCCACCACCATGTGAGTGGCCCCCCATGAAATGTTCCGTGTTTCAGAAAGTGACCTTAAGGTAATTCATCGATCCTCTCTCACAATGACAGAGCCGTGCTTGGGTAGCTCAGTTGGTAGAGCACTTGCCCGCGAAAGGCAAAGGTCCTAAGTTCGAGTGTCGGTCTCGCACTCAGTTTTAATCTTCCAGGAAGTTTCATATCAGCGCACACTCCACTGTAGAGTGAAAATCTCATTCTGGAAACATCCTCCAGGCTGTGGCTAAGCCATGTATCCGCAATATCCGTTCTTTCAGGAGTGCTAGTTCTGCAAGGTTCGCAGGAGAGCTTCTGTAAAGTTTGGAAGGTAGGAGACGAGGTACTGGCAGAAGTAAGGCTGTGAGGACGGGGCGTGAGTCTTTCTTGGGTAGCTCAGTTGGTAGAGCACTTGCCCGCGAAAGGCAAAGGTCCCAAGTTCGAGTCTCGGTCCAGCACACAGTTTCAATCTGCCAGGAAGTTTCAATAAATAAGTTGTTGCAGAACTCTCAAGTACAGTGGTGTAGTCATTTCTTCTCTATCTCTGAACTGAATCATAAATGTGTTCTCCATTTCTGTTTTTGAAGTTTCTCTTTCTCAAAACTTAGTAATTTACTGCATTATTCTAAAAGAGGTGTACGAGAGATGTTCATGGTCATGAGCCAAGGCCCAAATGTGGAATTGCATTTGAACATTGCTCTTGTGTGTACTACAGTCCAAAACCATGTATGGACTCATATAAGGTTTCTGTACAGTGCGGCAGGTGGTGTTTGTGGATAACATCACATGATTGCACATATTCAGGCCTTTGTGGTTTAATATAAAGTGTCCATGTTGTGGGACTTCGAGGATTTCAGGTACTGGTAATAAAGCTTTTGGTATGCTAGGTTAGGAACAGTGGGCCTTGACTAATATAGCCTTAATACAGGCAGGAAGATACCGAGACACGTTTCTGATAGAGATGTTCCTTATGTGATCAATGTTTAGTTATATCGTTTCATGATTTAGAAATACGTTTTTGGGCACTGCTTATTTCCTTGTTCAGGTAAAAGTAAATTTACAGCACAGATTAGGATGAGGCGGAGTCATGAATAAGTTCTTCTATTTACATTTTTAAACTTGACACAATGTATTATACAATACGTTAGGTATCTTAAAGAGCTTAGTTTTGGTGAAACAGGAAAAAATAAATAAGTTCTTGCAGAACTCTCAGCCACAGAAGTGTAATTCATTTATTTCCTTATCTGTCAAATGAATTATAAATTTGTACTCCATTTCTATGTTTTAAACTGCTTTCTCAGCAGTCAATAATTTACTGCATTCTCCTGAAGTAGGCTCATGAGTGTTCCTTTATAGACATGAGCCATGACACAACAACAGAATGGCCCTTGAAATTTGCTTTTAACATGCTGATATTAGATCCTGTGTAGAGGAATTACTATCAAGCATTGCACATGACCTGAATGTATGAGTGGAGTGATGGAGGAAAGATATCAGTCAAGTGTGTCAATTGTTGTGATATTTGTGACACAGATGAGCTACACTTTTTTGTGATACATTGTTCACTCATGACTTTAAGGCCATATAACTATCATGCCATATGACGAGGAACTGCTTGTAGTGGTGTGTAGGCACTTTACTAGTGAGCTGTTGGTCAAGCATGAATACAACCGCTCTTATGAAAATTGATTTATTTTTCTAACATCACATTTTATGTTGCTTTCTTTGACAGCTTGTGATATAAGGAATATACATATACCTGTGCGTCTTTCATAAATTTTTAGGTTTTTTCTTCTGTGGTTGCCTCCTTTGAGATTTATGTTATTCTTCAAAGATGTTATCGTCAGTGATTTTATAGATGTACTTCATGCTCTGGGCTTCAGATCTGAAATTTGGAGGCATGAATCAGGAATTATTCCAAAGTAAGTAAGTAAGTCAAACAAACACATAACAGTTCAGATGGCCGACAGTTTGCGTTGCCTCACAGCTCATCCACATCCACTCACTTTAGAGTGGATCTCCCAGCTCAAAAAGGTCTTGGTGCCAGAGAATTCATTTAGGCTCAATGTGTACTGGGTGTAGTGTTGGAGATACAGAGTGAGTGTCCTTGTGTCCTTGAAGTTTTCTTCCTCTAGTGATGTAGCATCATCAAAATCGGCATCTGCTAGGGTAAATAGGAGAGGGTTGGCTCCATCTGGCACTGTTGTAGGTTCATCAGACCCAGGACTTTGCCACATAAGCACTGGGTGACGGTAGGTGGAGTGGCATACAGCATTTTCCGTCAGAAGCAGGTATGCTGGATGTACATTCTCTGTGTAAACCTTCTACTGCTTTTCACTAAGTAAGATCCTTATTGTGTGGGAACCATAATCCAAAACCATGTATGGGCCCATATAAGGGTTTTTAAGTGCGCTGGATGGTATCTGTGTATAACAATACATGAGTGCACACAGAAAGACCTTTTTGGGTTAAAGTAGGTGGCCCGAACTGTGGGATTCTGAGTATGGACAGAGATAGGAACTACAGTTTTTGTTATGCTATGTTAGGAATGGTGGATATTGGGGAGTGTAGCATTACTGCTGACAGAAAGAAATCAAGATACTAATTGTTTACAGAGGTAGTTTTTAAATTAGTGAGAGAAATACATTTCTGGGGTACGGTTTATTTCCTTGTTCAGGTGCTAACAAGATTTATGCCAGAGAGTAGGGTGTGGCAGATTTATGAATGAGTTCTTCTATTTATATTTCTAATCTTGGCACAAAGTATTACACAATACTTTTGATTTCATAAAGAGCCTGGTTTTGAAGTGACAGATAGAAACAAATATGTCATAGTAGAACTCTCAACCACTGAGCTGTAATTCATTTTCTGTTTATCTATGAACTGATTTACAAATGTGTACTCGACTTTTGTGGTTAAAACTGCTGTTTCTAAGAAGTCAATAATTATTGCAGTGTCCTAAAGTAGATGGCCATGAGCCAAGACCCAACCACAGATTTGGCGTTCAGCTTTGCACACTTACATTTGATCATGTGTAGATGAAATACCTTCAAGCTTTGCACATGTCCTGAACATACAAGTGATGTGATATAGGAAAGCTGTTTGTCAGAGTGTCTGTTGCTGTCACATTTTTGATACAGGAATGAGATTCATTTTTTCATGATGCAGTTTTCACTCAGGACTTCAGGCCATATGATGAGCAGGCCATATGATGAGGAGCAGTTTGTAGTGGTGTGTAGGATCAAGAATGAACATGATCAGTGTTTGGAAAACTGAAAGGGCAGTGAATGTGCGGGTCGAGAATGGGGGAGGGGTGTTGGTTTCATTTTCCTAATGTCACATTGTATGTTGCATTTTTTGACAGTCAGGTGTATAAGGAATATACATCTACAGTTATATTATGCACCTCTCTCAAACTTGTACATGTAGTCTTCTGTGTTTTCCTGCTTTGTGACTTATCTTATAACTTAATATGATATGATCAGAGACATTGTTGATATACTTGATACTTTTGGCATCATATCTGAAACTTTTATTTAGATGTAGCATTCTACATGACAATGCCTTGTCTGGAGTTACCTACAAATTTCAGTGTGCTTTCTTCGTTGTCATCAAACATGATTGCACACAAATAACCTGTAAGCATAACATCAGCACACATCACAATGAAACATATATGGTTTCCATGTGGCATGGAAGACACAATTAGGCTTCATATTAGACCACCCATTGTGAACTGCACATCATGCAAATTATTTATCTCTTGCCCAAAATTTCCCATGGGTGGTTCAAAAGTAGTATAATGCTTTCAAGCATGCAAGAACTATTGTGATGAGATGGCATACATTGTGGGTGGCAAGGTAACCTCATTTTAATGTTTGTATCATCAGCCATTGTGTTTGTCAGGGTCGCCAATTTTAGAATAGTTGTCTGCCATTAAATAATGACTGCACTCACAAGGGAACCTCCCCATCGCACCCCCCTCAGATTTAGTTATAAGTTGCCATGGTGGATAGACCTTGAAAAACTGAAATCAGATCTATCGAGAAAAAAGGAGGAAGTTGTGTGGAACTATGAAAAAATAGCAAAGTATACAAACTGAGTAGTCCATGCACAAGATAAGCAGTTTCAAGCATAGACAGACTTCATAAGTGCCGTGGTCCCGTGGTTAGTATGAGCAGCTGCGGAATGAGAGGTCCTTGGTTCAAGTCTTCCTTCGAGCAAAAATTTTAATTTTTTATTTTCAGACAATTACCAAAGTTCAGGCACTCACACATAATCAACTTCGCTCTCCAAAATTCCAGGACATGTTCAGATTTGCTGGGACATGTGCAGGATTTGATGGTCTACACACGGAAAAGTTTGAAATCATTAAAAACATATGTTTTGACACAGCTCAGGGAAAAGTGTGCGACTGTGAGACTTTTGGATTCATTTCTTGCAGTTTATGTGACAAACTCTTATGTTTTCATCACTTTTTTGGTAGTGATTATCACATCCACAAGAAAACCTAAATCGGGCAAGGTAGAAGATTCTTTTTACCCATTCGCCAAGTGTACAAGTTAGGTGGGTCGACAACATATTCCTGTCATGTGACGCACATGCCGTCACCAGTGTCGTATAGAATATATCAGACGTGTTTTCCAGTGGAGGAATCGGTTGACCTATCATCTTGCGATCAAATGTTTTTGGTTCCCATTGGAGAGGCACGTCCTTTCATCTACTAATCGCACGGTTTTGCGGTGCGGTCCCAAAACACAGACACTAAACTTATTACAGTGAACAGAGACGTCAATGAACGAATGGACAGATCATAACTTTGCGAAAATAAAGAAAAATTTTTCGCTCAAGGGGAGACTTGAACCAAGCACCTCTCGTTCCGTAGCTGCTCACGCTAACGACGGGACCACGGTGCTCCTGATTTAAGATTATCTTTGATGTTGCCTATGATCGCGTGGACTACTCAGTTTGTATATTTTGCTGTTTTTTTTTATAGTTTTTTTTATAGTTCCACACAACTTCTTCCTGTTTTCTCGATTGATCTGTGTTCAGTTTTTCAAGGCGTATCCACTGTGCCAACTTATAACTAAATCTGAGGGGGGTGCGATGGGGAGGTTCCCTTGTCAGAAGAAATAATTTATTATATTACTGATAAGTTTCATGACACACACAAAAGCTATATACCATAAGCAAGTAAGAACATTTGTTGAGGCATGAAACAGGATGTATTTAAAAGTAAGTATATAATAGTTCAAGTGGCTAAGTGGCTGTCTAGTTGTGTCACCTTACAGCCCCCCCCCCCCCCCCCCCTCCATATACTGCATCTTACCGGGCAAAAAGATCATTGGAGAAGCAGAGTGAGTGTTGTGTGTGGAAGTGTTCTTTCTCTAGTGATGTTTCATAATCCAAAGCTGCATCAGGTAGCACAAATAGGATTGGGCTGTCACCATCTGGCAGTGGTGTGGGTTGGTGAGACACAGTACTTTGCCACATATGCACTGGGTGACAGTAAATGGAGTGACATACAGCATTTTCCCTCAGGAGCAAGGACATTGGATTTACATTCTCTGTGTAACTTGTTATAACCTTTAATCACCAATAATTGCGTGGATATTCAAACACACTCACTTAGAAACAATAGCCGGTTACATGATAACAACTCAGTATCTCTTATTCGACTGCCGTGCCGTGACATGCGGCCGGCGCCGTTCGTAGCTAGGTGGCGCTCCCGCGCTCAGCCGCGTTGCGGAGCGCCTCTGTCGCCGTTTGCGCGTACTGTCGTGGCGGCACTGTTAAATGTCGTGGCACTGTCACAACATAACCCTTTGTGAGTTTATTATCAATTAGGAATAGTGAATATTAAGGGACATAGTCTTACTGCTGCTGAAAAATGTCTTGTCAGGGTCGCCAATTTTAGAATAGCATTATCTAATGCTGCATCTGCTAGTATAAAAATAAGAGGGTTGGGTCAATCTGGCAGTGGTGTAGGTTTTTCAGCCACAGCACACTGCCACATAGGCATTGAGTGACAGTAGATCGAATGGCAAACAGCATTTACCATTAGTAGCAGGCAGGCCAACTTTACGTTATCTGTGGAACCTTTCTTGTGTGTATCATTAATTAAGAACCTTATTGTGTGAGTCCTACAGTTCAAAACCAGGTATGTTCCCAAATAAAGTGTCTGTAAAGGGTGCATGATGGAGTGTTTTCATAACATCACATGAGTGCATGAAGACAGGCCTTTCTGGATTAAAATAGGAGGGTCTGTATCGTTGGGCTTTGTGGATTGACAAATATCAGATATACAATTTTTGGTATGCTGTGCTAGGAAAGGTGTGACTTGATACTTCAAAAATACATGTGGGGGCACTGGTTATTATTGTGTTCAGGTAAAAACAGAACCTATGACTGAGATGAAGGACTGGAAGATTTACTTAAAAGTTTTTCTATTAAATTTTTAAACTTGGTCCCAAATAATGTAGAATACGATTATTTTGTTAAAGAAACAAATAGAAGTAACTATGTCACTGTAGAATTGTCACCAACAGTATTGTAATTAATTTTTTTTTTTAATCTGTGAACTGAATCATAAGTGTCTACTTAATTTCTATGTCTAATATTGGCCTTTCTCTAAACCAGACAATTTACTATATTATCCTAAAGTAGGTATATAGGAGTTGTTTACGGCCATGAGTCAAAATGCAGTCAAGGAATGTTCTCTGATATTTGCAGATAGGATGCTAATGTTTGATCCCATGCAGATGAAAAACTTTTAAGAACTTAATGTGTTTGCAACATACAACTAGTGTGGTGTAGGAAAGCTGTGTGTCACATGCTGCCACATTTGTGACACAGGCATGAGATTCACATTTTCATGATGCAGTATTTGCTCAGGGGTCAAGTCTAGACAGTGAGGAGGCCATATAATGGGCAGGCCATATGAAGACGAACTGTTTTTAGTGGTGTGTAGACCCTCTACTAGTCAGTGGTAGGTCAAACATGACATGACTTTGTTGGTACATAACATCGAGTTAACATATTTGATTTGCTGTATGCAATGTTGAGTCTTTATTGGGAGAGTTACTTGCAACAACAGCACTCTTAAGCACTCAAGGTAACTGATGAATCCGAACTTGCTTGGGGTAGCCTACAACAGTGCAATATTATAAACTAGAGGCTGTTTCCAAAATGCAAATGGCCATTATTTGCCTACAACTTTACCTTGTAAAACTTGTTGTATGCAAATGTTTGTCAAGTTACAGAAATGGCAAAGCACATTGTCTTTGAGGTATGTCCACACAATGTCTCTTTCCTCTTGCGCAAGCACTGATGCACAGCAACAAGATCACACACAGAAAAATTTGCAGAAAGAATACTCATATAGATGCATGTTCCCATTGCCTCACTGTACAAGCTTTCAGCTAAGCATCTTTGTTCAGGAAATTATACTGTGTTTATTTTATTGTAAATCCAGTAGACATGTATTCTGTTGCTTCATCTTGCTGAAACCATGTTTACTGGCTATAACCAGGAAAGTTTTGCAATTGAGGCCACAAAAGTCACTTAACATTTTCACATACTCTCTGAATTCACTCCTTGTCCTCAATAAAGTACAGACAAATTAACCCTTGAGCCTACATCGCAGAACATACAGTAACTTTTGGCGAACGAAGGGGTTTGTCATGCTTCTGTTTAGGACTCATTCCAGTCCAATGGCGCCAATTCCACATATTGATGTCAATGTTTAGGAGAAAATGAACCTCATGAGAAAATGGACACTCGGTCATATCATTATCTACTGTAGCCTTTCTATGTCGTGCAGAGGCTTTAATTCTTGCACCAATTGCATTCAGAACTGTGCAGTTTTAGTTGTTATATGAGAATTCAGTGCAATGATAAACTATGTTCTCTTATGATTGGAGAGGTTATTAATGTCAAATGCACAGTGATTTACACTCTCAACGGATTCACCCATTCTTGATGACATTGGTCATATGAGTTTTGGTATGACTAGTGTTAAACTTGTCTCCTCAAATGTATTTATCCAGTTCCAGATAAGGAAATCCATTTACAGTAAGAAGTAACCAATAACTGAAAAATTTCTTTCATCATACAATCACCAAATCGGCATTTTTGTAAAATTCTTGCACATGGAAAGTGCTTTCTGCACCAAAAAAGTTCTGCATATTGACTAAAGACCAAGCAATTGATAAACTTAGTCCCACTCTCCTCAGATTTGTTGCACATGTGCATATAGCTATTTGAACATAAAGCTATTTTTAAAGACAATATAGTTTACACAATTTGAACCACATGAGAGTGTATATAGATTAATGCCCTAGTACTCGACAAGTTCTGTGATGCAACAGATCCCTGAATCCACTAAAAAGGAGGCTGTTTCTTCCATTTTTGTTGCTTTTGCATCATCAGTGTCCTTCATTTCATTTCGTAGTACCAAACTTCGTTGAGGGGCTCCATCATAACAAAGATGTCAGGATCTTCAGTTGTCATGCTAGTGAGTCACTACGCCATGAATATACATCCACAGTTTTCATATGAATTTATTATAAATTAGTAGGTTTCTTCTTTTGTGTTTACCTCCCTTGAGACTTATCGTATTCCTGAAAATGTTATGATCAGAGACTTTATCAAGTATTTGATGTTCAGACTATCACATGTCAGCCCAATTAATCTTTAGAAGCCACATTCTATACTAGAACTCCTTGTCTGAAATTGTTTGTAAATTTCAGATTTCTTTCTTTGGTGTGAATTGACACAATTACACACATTTCACCTTAAACGTAACCTCAACACACCACCCAACCAAATACACATGGTATACACGTGGCACGAATAACAAAACACAGCGATTTGTTGAACTGACTGTGAGCTGTATATACATGTATCACTCAGCAGTTGCCCAAAATTTAACATGGATGGTTTAACGACAATATTATAATTTGATGCATGTCAGAACTATTCTGATGAGGTGGCATCCACAGGAGCTGGTGAGATAACTTCACTTTTAAGGTTTGAGTCATCTGCCATGGTGTCATCAGTTTCACTACTTCTAGGAACAGTGATCCACCATAAAGTATCTGTGAGAACAAAAAACACTTTATTACATCCTTGATAACACGCATGTCACACACAAATGGAATACAAGTTAAGCAAATAGGTATACAATGAAGAAACAAGAAATGGTAAGTGCTCCAAAGTAATTATATCAGCTATGACAAAGACATATTTATTCAACTGACTCACTATTTGTGTCATCTCCCAGCCCCATCTCTTCCTTCCACATAGAGTGGATCATTCAAATCGAAGTGATATTTGTACCGGATGATTCGGGCCTGGTGCGTATTGAGTGTAGTGTTGGAGGAACAGTTTTACTTGTCTGGCAGTGTTCTTTGTCTGGCGATGTAGAATACTCTGAAGCTGTGTCCACTGGCATATTTATGAAGGGTTGGCCCATGTGGCTGGGATGTAGGTTGTTCAGCCAGAGCACACTGCCTCATGGCACTGAGTGACAGTAGGTGTGCTATCACACAGAATTTTCCGTCAGGAGCATATAGGTCAGCTTTACGATCCCAGTGGAAACTTTGGTGGTTTTACCTTTATTTAAGAATCCTTACTATGTGGATACTATGGTCCAAACCAGGTACTGACCCAGATTAAGTGTCTCTAAAGGGTGCCTGATGGAGTGTGTTCATAACATCACATGAGTGCAAGTAGACAGGCCTTTGTGAATGAAAATAGGAGAGTCTGTATGGTTGGACTTTGAGGATGAACATATTTATATACACAGTTTCTTATATGCTGTGTTAGGAAGGTAGCCTCATTACTAACAGAGGAATATTGACATATGTATTGTTTATCAGAGGTGGTACATCTGTTATCAAGGCGAGTTGAAACAGAGGGCATTACAGAAATGGTTTTTTTGTTTGTGGAAGAAGAAACTTACTGTGGCAATGATTACTTCCACATTCATGTCATAACCATAAAATTTCCTGAGGAGGTTTGCAGAAGGGTGGCAGATTTATGAACCAGTTATTCCTTTTATATATTTAAACTTGACACCAAATAATACACAGCACTTTTGCTTTATTAAAGAACTTGTTCAACGTGAAATAAGTAGAAATCTCAGCCATGGGATTGTAACTGTATTGTAACTCTCGGACACAGTACTGTAATTTTTTTATCTACTCCTTTTCTTTATTTAAAGTTACCTATTTTCAAAACTCTTTACCTTCCTATATAGCCCAAGAGTATGTATTCGAGAGCTATTTTCAGCTGTGAGACTAGACTCAACCAAATAATGGTCTCTGAAATTTGCAGGTAGGGTGTTAACATCTGATTCTGTGCATATTAGATAGTTTGGAGCATTGTCTGTGTCCTGAATGAGCAGGTGGTGTGATGTAGGAAAGCTGTGTGAGATGTGCTGTCACATTTGTGACACAGGCATGACATTGAATTTTCATGATGCAGTGTTTACTCACGACTTGAGGCCACATAATAAGGAGGCCATACAATGAGCAGGAAATATGATGAGGTACTGGTTTTAAGTGTGGGCACTTTACTGTTGAGTAGTAAGTCATACATGGCATGCTATTGTTGTTACATAACATCAAATTACATATTTGATGTGCTGTCTCCAATGGTGAGTCTTTATTTGGAGAGTTACTTGCAACAACAGCACTCTAGGTAACTAATGAATCCACACTTGCTTGGGGGAAGCGTACAAAATGGCAATTTTGTAAATTAGTGGCTGGAAATGTTGCCAAAATGCAAAATGTCATTATTTGCCTAGAACTTCACTTTGTACAACTTTTGTACGCAAATGTCTGTCATATTACAGAACTAGCAAAGTACATTGTCCTTGAGGTACAGCCACACAATGTCTCTTTCCTCTTGCGCAAACACTGGTGCACAGGAACAACATTACACACACAAGAATTTGCAGGAATGATACTCATATACATGCACATTCACATGTATGACCTATGCCTCACTTTGCAAGCTTTCAGCTATGTATCTCCTTCTTTGTTCAGGAAATTATGTTGTGTTTATTTTATTGAAAAGGCAACAGAAAAGAAAACACAAAGTTACTATGCATAGAATGGTATCCAATAAGAAAGGTACAAGAAATAAAAGTGAATGTGATGTGTTGTTTGTTAACATCAGAGGGTCACAGTGAGATAAAAATAAGATTTTGTTACCTGGCAACTGGCTACTAGTACTATCTATTTCACAATTCCATACAATGTGTTTCAGTGTTTATGTGTAAAACTGGGAAATATTTAAAGGATTTTCGTAATTGCTCTGTGAGTACTAATTGACTGTTCAATATTTCATCAGCATTTTGATTTTATGAATAGCACATGGGTTCTCAAAAGAAAATTTATATTTCATTGATCAAAATGAAATAGAGTTTTTAGCCTATTGACAAAATCCTTATTAATTGTTGAAATACACAGTGCAGTAATTTACTTCTTAAAAATAATGTCATTTAAATATAATCAACCTGCCTGCAGCACTCATTTAAATGATGAGTAAAATTTTGCATGACAGTTCAGCTTGTAGACACTCATATCTTGCTACTTCACTGTGGATACTTTGTTTCAGTTGCTCCAGAAAAGGCCAGATGTTGACATTTACTTTACATTTGACATCTTACCATAAAAAGAAATGTATGGGGGTCAGATATGGACTACATAGGAGCTAATTTATGTCACTCCTCGTGGAGGTAAATTCGCAAGGAAGAATTTCATGAACTCTCAGTGTAGAAGCATTAGACATGTATTCTGTGGCTCCACCTTGCTGAAACCATGTTCACTGGCTATAACCAGGGAAGTTTTGCAATTGAGGCAACAAAAAATCATGTAACATTGTCATATACTCTCTTAATTCACTCCTCATCCTCAAAAAAGTACAGACAAATTAACCCTTGAGCCTACACCGCAGAACATACAGTGACTTTTGGGGAGCGGAGGGGTTTCTCATGCTTCTGTTTAGGACTCATTCCACTCCAATGGCGCCAATTCCATTTACTGATGTCACTGTTTAGGTGAAAATGAACCTTGTAGAAAAACAAGATGCTGAAAATTGAAGGACACTCTGTCACATCATTATCATACTGTAACCTTTGTATGCCATGCAGAGGCTTTAATTCTCACACCATTTTGATTCAGGATTGTGCAGTTTTAGTGTAAAGATAACCTAGCTTCTCTTACAAATGCAGAGGTTATTATTGTCAAATGCGCAGTGATTTGCACTCTCAACGGATTCACTTATTCTTGATGCCATTGGTCATTTGAGTTTTGATATGACTGTCTCCTCCAATGTTTTGATCCAGTATCAGATAAGGAGACCATTTGGAGCATCATTTACAGTATGAAGTAAACAATAACTGAAAAATTTCTTTCATCCTACAATCACCAAATCAGCATTTTTGTAAAATTCTTGCACATGGAAAGTGCTTTCTACACCAAAAAAGTTCTGCATATTGACTAAAGACCAAGCAATTGATAAACTTAGACCCGCTCTCCTCAGATTTGTTGCTCCTTGAACATAAAGCTATTTTTGAGAGACCATATAGTTTACACAACTTCAACCATATGAGATTGTATGTAGATTAATGCCCTAGTACTCGACAAATTCTGTGATGCAACAGATCCCAGAATCCACTAAAAAGGAGGCTTTTTTCCATTTTTGTTGTTTTTGCATCATCAGTGTCCTTCATTTCATTTCATAGTACCAAAGTTTGTTGAGGGGCTCCATCATAATAATCCCTCCTTTTGCTGAGATGTCAGGATCTTCAGTTGTCATGCTAGTGAGTCACTATGCCATGAATGTACATCCACAGTTTTCATATGAATTTATTATAAATTAGTAGGTTTCTTCTTTTGTGTTTACCTCCCTTGAGACTTATCGTATTCCTGAAAATGTTATGATCAGTGACTTTATCAAGTATTTGATGTTCAGACTATCACATGTCAGCCCAATTAATTTTAAGAAGCCACATTCTATACTAGAACTCCTTGTCTGAAATTGTTTATAAATTTCAGATTTCTTTCTTTGGTGTGAATTGACACAATTACACACATTTCACCTTAAACGTAACCTCAACACACCACCCAACCAAAATAAACATGGTATACACGTGGCACGAATAACAAAACACAGCGATTTGTTGAACTGACTGTGAGCTGTATATACATGTATCACTCAGCAGTTGCCCAAAATTTAACATGGATGGTTTAACGACAATATTATACTTTGATGCATGTCAGAACTATTCTGATGAGGTGGCATCCACAGGAGCTGGTGAGATAACTTCACTTTTAAGGTTTGAGTCATCTGCCATGGTGTCATCAGTTTCACTACTTCTAGGAACAGTGATCCACCATTAAGTAACTGTGAGAACAAAAAACACTTTATTACATCATTGATAACATGCATGTCACACTCAAACAGAATAAATGTTAATCAAATAGGTATGCAATGATGAGACAGGAAATGGAAAGTGCTCCAAAGTAATTATATCAGCTATGAAAAAGACATATTTACTTAGCTGACTGACTATTTGTGTCACCTCCCAGCCCCATCCCTTCCTTCCACATAGAGTGGATCATTCAAATCAAACTGATATTTGTACAGGATGATTCTTCCAGGCCTTATGCATATTGAGTGTAGTGTTGGAGGAACAGTTTGATTGTCCTGGCAGTGTTCTTCATATGGCGATGTAGAACAGTCTGAAGCTGTGTCCACTGGCATAGGCAGGAAGGGTTGGCCCGTGTGGCTGGGATGTAGGTTGGTCAGACACAGCACACTGCCTCATGGCATTGAGTGACAGTAGGTGCGCTGGTACACGGTATTTTCTATTAATAGGCTCTATGTCAGCTTTACGATCTCAGTGGAAACCTTGGTAGTTTTATCTTTAATTAAGATCATCATAATGTGGATGCTATGGTCCAAACCAGGTACAGACTCAGATAAAGTGTCTCTAAAGGGTGCCTGATGGAGTGTGTTCATATCATCACACTAGTGCATGTAGACGTGCCTTTGTGGATTAAAATAAGATGGTCTGTATGGTTAGACTCTGAGGATGGATAGATTTTGATTTACAGTCATTGATATGCTGTGTTAGGGAGGGTGTGTCTTGAGGAGGGTAGCCTCATTACTAACAGATTAATGTTGACATATGTATTGTTGATATGTGGTGGTTTATGTGTTATCATGTAGAGTTGAAACAGGGCACATTACAGAAATATCTTTTAGCTTTGTGGAAGGAAATATTTACTGTGTCATTGATTACTTCTACATTCATTTGGTAACAAAAATTAATGCTAAGGGGGTTTAGGGTAGGGTAACAGATTTATGAACCAATTCTTCATTTCACATTTTTATCTTGGTACCAAATAATACACAATTTTATTTGTTTTTTTAAAGAACTTGTTCTACATGAAGTAGATGGAAACTTTGACCAAGGGATTGTAATTTTATTGTAACTCTCGGCCACAGTATTTTAATTCTGTCATCTACTCCTTCTGTTTATTTGAATTTATCTGTTTTCAAACCTCTTTAACTTCTTATATAGTCCAAAAATATGTTTTTGAGATTTGTTTTCAGCTGTGATCCAAGACACATGCAAAGAATGGTCTCTGTAATTTGCAGGTAGCAAGGTAACGTACGATCCTACGTAATTTAAATAGTTTGGAGCATTGCTTGTGTCCAGAATGAGCAGGTGGTGCACTGTAGGAAAGTTGCAAAGTGTGGAGCATGTTTTAGATGTTTCATGGACAGTCGCAATTCTGATACAGGCATGAGATTCATTTTTCCATGATTCAGTGTTCACTGAGGAATTCAGGCCATATGATGGCAGGCTGTATAATGAGGGACTGTTTGTAGTGGTATGCAGACACTTAACTATGGCTTTCATAAATAAATCCATTCATCGTTTTGATCATTGACAGTATTTGTGCTTTTCTTGACATCGCAGTGTATGTTGCTTCACCTGACAAGAAAGTGGCTGCCGAGTAGTAAAGGGGTTGTGGGAGTTCTATTATGTAAGTGATGAAATCATGTTGTAGTGATGTAACAAGTTCTGTCAGTGGAAGCTACAACCCCTCTATCAATATCTTCTGTAATTACACTCAAAATGCCTGGAGCACTTTGTTAGGCCATGTTTCTGTTATTACATAACAACAAATTACTTATTTGATTTGCTATAAGGAACTGAAAATCGGTATTCTATGAATTACTTGCAACTACAGCTCTTTTAATTACTGAAAGTAGGTGATGAATCCACACATGCCTTAGTGTTGTCTCCAACACTGCACTGCACTGGAGGCTGGATACAATGCAAGAGTAAAGAAGATGATTTTTTTGTCAATAACTTCACTTTGTATAACTTTTTAAATGGGGAGATTTCAGTTTACAGAACTGATGAAAAACATTGTCCTTGTGGTATGTCTTGATGAAACTTCTTTCCACATGAGCTATCACTGATAGTGATAGCATGTCAGTGATTATTCCTAAAACTGAGAAATGTTTAAAGGAGATTCTTAGTCCTATTGTGAAGGTTCACTGACTTTTCAATATATGATTTTCATTTTATTTTATAAAAACTACAGGAGTTTTCAAAAGAAGGTGTGAAAATAAAATAGAGTTTCAAGCCTATCATCAGAATCTGTATTTATTGTTGAAATATACAGTTTTAGTGTCATTTAAATGCAATGCAGCATGCCTACGGCTTTCATTTAAATGATGAACAAAATTTTGCATGATGGCTCAGCATGTAGACACTGTGATGATTGCCACTTTGCTATGGATAGTTTTTTCAGTTGTTGCAGACACGTGGGATTGTTGACATACACTTTAGATTTGACACATCCCCATAAGAAGTAATCCATATGGGTCAGATCTGGACTTCATGGGGGCCAGTTTATCTCACCTCTCCTGGAAGTCAATTTGCCAGGGAAAATTTCAAGAACTCACTGTATAGACACATGAACATGTGTGCTGCAGCTCCATCTAGCTGAAACGATGTTTTTTGCATATAACCAGAAATGGTTTGGAATTCAGGCAACAGGAAGTCATTTGATACACCACATAATGTTCCAAATTTATTGTAACTGCATGGCTGCCTTTGCCCTTGCAAAACTACGGGACAGTTTTTCCTGAAGCCAACATCACAACCATAAAGCAACTTTTGGCAAATGAAAGGATTTCTCATGCCTCTGTTTAGGATTTGTTGCATTCCAGGAGTGGCAATTTTGCATACTGACAGTGGAAATTTTGCTTACTGATGTGACAGCTCATGTGTAGGTGAGCTTCATTGGAAAACAAGCTGATGTAAAGTGTTTGGAACTTTGTCACACCATTAACAAACTGCAGCCTATGTCTGGCATGCTGATGCTTTAATTCTTGCACCAAATGGATTTTATAAGGCTGTAGTTAAAGTTATTTTTCCAGAATTCAACGCAGTCATGATCTATGGACTTTTAAGGAACTTGCACTCTTCCAGATACAGAGGTTATGATCATAACAAACAGACTGACTTACACGTTCCATGGATTCACTCATTTCTGATGACCTCAGTCTCCTTGATTTTGATATGACCAGTGTTGAACCATTCTCCTCAACTGTTTTGATCCATTTCTGGGTAAGAAGGACACTTGGACCATCATTTCCATTATGCAATACATGATCACTGGAAAATTTCGTCAATGCTTGAGTCACCGAATCACAGGTTTTGCAAAATTCTAGAGAATACGGCAGGTGGGGTAGGACTTCCCATTTTAACATTTTCAAGTACGTTTTGGCCTCTTTTGCGACATGGGGTCAAGCGTTGTCATGCTGCAAAATCACTTTATCGTGCCTCTCACTGTACTGCGGCCAATTTATCTTTTAATTCTCTGCTTAAAGACATTAACTGCATAAGATAACAAGCACCTGTGATTGTTTCACTTGGTTTTAACACCTCATAGTACATGATGCTGAGCTGGTCCCACCAAATGTGGAGCATGATCTTGGAGCCATGAATATTCAGTTTGGCTGACAACGTGGAAGTACGGCCGGGATACTTCCATGATTTCTTGCAGTTAGGGTTATTATAATCAACCCATTTTTCAACCCCAGTCAGAATGCGATGCAGAAATCCCTTCCGTTTTTGCCTCTGAAGCAACTGTTCAGGAACACATAAATGCCATTCAACATCTCTTGGTTTCAGCTCACACAGGACCAAAGTTCCTTCTTTCTGAATCATGCCCGTAGCCTTGTGGCATTTTGAAATGGCTTGCTGCGTCACTCCCACTAATCATGCCAATTCTTCTTGAGTTTGACACGAGTCTTCACTCAGCAATGTCTCCAATTATACATCTTTGACAACATTCTCTCTTCCACCACTATGCCGGCCTAAGACGTTAAAATCGCCATTCTTAAAGTGTTGAAACCACTCACGGCACATTCTTTCACTAATAGCGCCCTAACCATACGTACTTGAGAGAATTCGCTGAGATTCAGCCACTGTTTTCTTCATATTGAAGCAAAACAGTAACATGTCCCACAAATGACAAGAATTAGGCTCATAAACTGACATTTTCAATCAAGAACAACTTTATGATGCAGACAGAAATTGACTAATGTTTGAATGAGGTTATGTTGACCGAGTTCCAAGCTGACTGCCTGACATCTGCGATCTGTTTCTTTTGACCACTACTTACTGTTGATGCCACCTATTGGCAAATGGTGGAAGCAAAGTTGTACACCTTGTATATTATTGATAACATGCATGTCACACACAAAGAGCATGCATGTTAAACAAGTAAGCACACAATGAGAAGGCAAGAAACAAAAGCACTCCAGTGTAAGTATATTAGCGAAAATAAAGACGTATATATTTGAACAATTGGCTGTTTGCCCCTTCGCCTCAGCCCTCTGTAGAGTGGATCTTTTACGACAACCGATATTCCAGTCCTGACGCATACTGCATGTAGTGTTGGAGAAACAGAGTAAATATTCTGGGAGTGTTCTTTTGCTGGTGACCCAGCAGCATCTAAAGCTACATTCACTAGTGTGGAAACCTTGTTGAACTTATTGTTATTTAAGATCTTCATTGTGTATTGACTGTGGTACAGAACTGGGTACAGCCTGTATAAGGTAGTTGTGAATCAGTCTATATGGATTTTATGCATAATGTCACATGAGCGCATATAGACACATTGATGAGGATAGAAATTGAAGGGTCCATGTGGCAAGACAGTATGAAAATTGGAACTGCAGTTTTTGATGTGCTAGATTGAGAAGGGCTGGTCTTGAGAATGCTAGCGCCATTACTGACTGAAAAATAACATCATACATACTGTATAATGTGGAGGTCTGCAGTTACAATCTCAAGTTAAATCACGACGCATTTCAGAAACGCTTTTTAGCTTCAAAGAAGAAATAATGTGCTGGAGCACTGTTTATTTCCACATTCAAGTAATAAAAAAAATTATGCCAGAGGTCAGTGAGGCGGCAGAATTATGAATGAGTTCTTATGTTCACATTTTTAGACTTTGCACAAGATCATACACAATATGTTTGCTATATTAAAGAACTTGGTTTAGGCGAAACAAACAGAAATAATTTTTTTATTGCAGAATTCTCAACCACAATAGTGTAATCCATCCCCCTCCCTATTTCTAAGAACTGAATTATAAATGTGTACACCTTTTCTTTATTAAAAATCTCAAAACTCTATAACTTACTGCACTGTCTAAAAGTAAGTATTCGAGAGTTGTTTGTGGCCATGAGGCAAGATGCAACCAAAGAATCATCCTTGAACTTTGCATGTGGGATGCTAAAGTCCAATCCTGCATAGACTAACTTGTTTTGAGCCTCACAGTTGTCCTGAATTTACAGGTGGTATGGTGTATTAAAGCTGTGTACAGCAGTGTGTCTGTTAGGTGTGTGATGGGCAGCCATTTTTCAGACACAGGCATGACATCCACCTTTCGTGACACAGTGTTCACTTATGGAGCCAGGCCATATGGTGAGAGACTGTTTGTTGTGGTGTGTAGACACTTTACTATGGAGCAGTTGGTCATCAATAAATCTTATCGCTGTCTGGATAATTTATTTTTGGTGCATCTTCATAATGTCACAGCAAATGTTGCTTTGCTTGACAGGCCTATGTCTGCTGAGTAGTGCGGGAGGTTGTTGGAGTTGGCATGTGTGAATTCTGGAATTGTGTTGTAGTGATGTGACTAGTTCCGTTAGTGGAAGCTGCTCCCTCTAGCAGCATCTCTTCTAACTACACTCATGATGCCTAGTGCAGTTTGTTTGATCATTACATAACAACAGATTACATATTTGATCAGCTATAAGTAACTGTGAGTGTATTTCGTGACTTACTTGCATCCACAACACTCTTAACCTCTAGAGGTAACTGATGAATCCACACTTGCTTAAGGGTAGGTTCATACACTGCAGCTTCAGAAATTAGAGGCTGGATATAACGCTAGAATACGGATGATGATTGTTTCCAGTAACTTAACTTTGTAAAACTAGTTGAATGCAAATGTTTCTCAGTTTACTCAAGTATCAAAGCACATTGGACTTGTGGCATGTCTACTCAATACCTATTTCATTATGTGCTATCACAGACATCCAGGAACAGAAGTACACACCCAAACATCAGGACGGAGGACATGTGTAGCATGTCCTTTCTCATGTCCTCACCTGGCTTCATTGTCTCGTGTGCATCCCATTCTTTCCTCAGGGGACTGTGCTGTGTTTATTTCATTGAAAAGACAAAAGAAAAGAAATCACAAGGTGACTATGTGTAGAACATTATCTAAATAAGAGAGGTAAGAAAAACAAAATGTGATGGTGACATGCCAAATTTCAGAAGGAGGTCAAAGTGAAATATTAGATATTCTGCTCAAGAAGCAGCAGCAGTAAGGCTGGCAGTAACATTTTGTTACCTGGCAACCAGCAACTAGTGAAGCATTTTGAAGCATTTATTTCAATATTACATACATAGCTTGTTGATTATTCCTAAAACTCACAAATATTTAAAGGAGGATCTGAATCTCTCTGTGAAGATTCATTGACTTTTTAGTATGCCATTCAAGTTTTATTTCATAATAATTTGTTACACAACTTAAATAAAAAAGACTGTAAACTGATTAACACCCTAGTCCTCAAAAATTTGGTCATGACATAGGCCTCACAATCCACTACAACGGAGACTGTGTTTCTTAATTTTGTAGTTTTTGCATCATCAGTGTCCTTAAATTCAATTGTTAGTAGCATCGTTTGTTGAGGTGCTCTACCTATCCCATCTTTTCTTTTGTTCAGTTGTCAGGATTCTCAGTTGTTGTGATATTAATTTGCTGTACCAGGAAAATACATCCACAGTTTTCACATGCACTTGCCATGACTTTGTACACTTCTTCTTCTGTGTTATCCTATTGGGAGACTTATCTTATTCTTTAAAGTGCTATGATTGGAGTCTGCAACCAATACTTGATGCTCAGGGTATCCCTCCTCAAACTTTTATTTTCTGTAATCATGTATAAATTGCATTGTTCTTTCTTTTGAGTCAACAGACAATTACATACAAATTGCCTTATAGCCTAAGCTCAGCACACTACACAATGAAACACACATGGTTTCCACATGGCACAGAAGACATAGTGCAGTAAGGAAAAACAATTTATTATATTAATGATAACATACGTCACACACAAAAGCATACATGTTTAGCCAGTATGTACAGATTAATGAGGCAGGAAGCAGAAAGTACTCAAAAATAAATCTATCACTCATAAGAAAGACATAGTTTTTTGAATGGCTGAGTATTTGTGTTACATCACGTACCCTCTACACCCCCCCCCCCTTACCACGCCCCTCTCTCTCTGCCCCCATAGAGTAGGTCATTGTTGACAAACTGATATTTGCGTCGGGTGATTCATTCAGGACTGACATATATTGGAAGTAGTGTTGGTGGAACAGACTGTGTGTCCTTTGAGTGTTTTTTCTCTGATGACCTGGCATCATCTAAACCATTTCCACTGATGTAGGTAGAAGAGAGTCGGCATTGTCTGGCAACGGTGTTGGGCTGTCAGCCACAGCACACTGCCACATAGGTGCTGACTGATAGTACCGGAGTGACCCACAGCATTTTCCATCGTGGGCTTCTGTTCTTGAAGGAAACCTTGGTGGGTTCGCTGTAGGTTAATATCTTCATTGTGTGGGTACTATGCTCAAAAACCGGTACATACCTGTATAAGGTGGTTGTGAAGCTGACTGTATGGAGTGTGTGCATAATGTCTCATCAGTGTACATAGAGAGATATTTGTGGATAAAAGGTGGGAGGGCACATGTGGCAGGACAATGTGGAAACTGGAAATACAGTTTTTCATGTGCTAGATTAAGAAAAATTGGTACCACCATTATTCACTGAAAAATAGTGTCATATATATTGTATACCATAGTGGTTTGACATATATAATCTCAGGTTGAATCAGGGCACATTTGAGAAATGATTTTTTGTTTTGGGAAGAAATAGTGTCCTGGTACACTGTTTATTTCAATATTGTAAGAGGAACGCAAATCATGGGGGGAGAGGAGGTGGGTAGAATTATGAACCAGTGCTTCAATTTTCATTTTTAATCTTGCACTAAATAATATGTTTACTTGATGAAAAAGGTTAGAAATAACGATACAGTTGCAGAATGACTAACTGCAGTAGTGTAATTTATTTCTTGTTTGCATGACTAGGAATTTAATTTCAAATGTATACCCTTTTGTATGGATAAAGTAACCCTGTCTTAGAATCACTACCTTAATGCCTTATCCAAAAATAGGTATTCGAGAGCTGTTTGTGGTCATGAGCCAAGATGCACTCAAAGAGCTGTCATTGAACTTTGCTGCTAGAAGGAATGCTCCAGTGCCAAGTGGATACTTAAGCAGTAAGATTCTCACAGGCCTGTTGCATACTGGCCTGAGTGTGTCATTTCAGTGGTCATGATTGATCAGTAGAGGCTGCGTTTACTGACTTGGGGAAAGAATGTTGGCTCTGTTTGACAATGCAGTAGGTTGGTCAGCCACAGCACATTGGAAAATATGTGTATGGTGACAGTTAGTAGGGTGGCACACAGTATTTTCCATGTGGAGCAAGTGGGTAAGCTTTATGTGCTCAGTTGAATCCTTGGTTGGTTTATTATTTATTAAGATTCTCATTGCCACAGGCACTACAGTCCAAAACCAGGTACAGACCCTTATAATTTGTTTGTAAAGGATGCCTCATGGAGTCTGTGCATATCGTTAATTAGTGAATTAGAACATGCCTTTGTGGATTAAAATGGGTAGGTCAGCATGGTGGATGGACATTGAGGATGGATACGCGTTGGAAATGTAGTTTTCGATGTACTGTGTCAGGAAGGGTGGGTCTCGAGGAAGGTTGGCTCACTGCGGACAGAAAAGTATTGACAAGTGTAATGTTTACACAGGCAATCCATCTTTACCATGGCTAGTTAAAACAGGGCACATTTCAGAAATACATTTTAGCTTGTAGAAGAAACAAACCACAGGAGCACTGTTTATTTCCACCTTCAAGTAGTAACAAAATTTACAGCTTTGGCCTAAAGTAGGTATATGAGAGTTGTTTGTGCCTGTGAGCCAAGATGCAAATAAATAGTGGTCTTTGAGCTTTTGCAGGTAGGACACTAAGGTCTGATCCTGAGTAGATGTAAGACCTTCAAGCACTGCAGGTGTCCTGAATGTACTTGTGGTGTGATGTAGGAAAGCTTTGAAAAGCAGGGTGTCATGTGCTGTGACGTTTTTGACACAGGCATGAGATTCAGTTTTTCATGATGCAGTGATCACTCAGGGCTTAAGCCCATATGATAAGCAGACCATATGTAAGGAACTGTTTGATATGGTGTGTAGGCATATTACTACTAGGCAGTTGGTGGGGCATCAATACAGTCACTGTTTGGATAACTGACTGGGGAGGTGCATTTTCCTAACGTAATATTGAACGTTGCATCACTTGAAAGACAGGTGGATCCTGGGCAATGCAGGAGCTCTTCAGGGGTGTCATGTGAGAGTGCTGAAATCATGTTGTAGTGATGTGACTAGTTCTGCTAGTGGTAGCTGCTCCCCTCTAGCAATATCTTCTGTAGCTACTCTCATTATGCTTTGCCCTCTTTGTAGGGCCAATCCTGCATCATTACATAACAACAAATATCATATTTGATCTGCTATAACCAATGACGAGTCTTTTTGGGGAGTTACTTGCAACCACAGTACTTTTAACCACTAAAAATAACTGATGAATCCACACTGGCTTGATAGTAGCCTCTAAAATAGCAGCTTTGGAAACTAGAGAGTGGATATGTGGCCAAAACATAAAATGCATTTTTTTTGCCTAGAGAACTTCACTTTGTAAAATTTGTTGCACGCAGTTGTCTGTCGCGTTACAGAACTGAGCAAGCACTTTGTCCTTGGGGTATGTCCACATGATGTCTCTTTCCTCTTGTGCAAACACTGACGCACAGGGAGAAGAGCACAGACACAAAAATTAGCAGAAAGAATATATATATGCATGAGTGTTCTCATGCCCACACATTACCTAATTGTGCAAGTAGTCTGCTATGAGTCTCATTCTCTGCTCAGGAAACTGTGCTCTGTTTATATATGTGTTTTCTCATGTCCACACATTGCCTCATTTTGCAGGCAGTCTCATATGCATCTGCTTCCTTGCTCAGGATATTGCACTCTCATTGAAAAGGCAACAGAAAAGGAAATATAAGTGGACTATAAATAAAACAGCATCTAAATAAGAAAGGTACAAGAAATGGAAAAGGATGGTGAGATATTGTTTGCAAGTTTCAGGAGGTCAGAGTGAGATTTTAGATTTCTGCTGGAGAAGCTGCAGCAATAAATCTGTCAACAACATTTTGTTAGCTGGAAACTAGCAGCACTGAGCGAGGTGGCGCAGTGGCTAGCACACTGGACTCGCGTTCGGGAGTACGACGCTTCAATCCCACGTCCGGCCATCCGTGATTTCCCTAAATCGCTCGTGGCAAATGCCGGGATGGTTCCTTTGAAAGGGCATAGCCGACTTCCTTCCCCGTCCTTCCCTAATTCGATGAGACCGATGACCTCGCTGTCTGGTCTCTTCCCCCCAAACAACCAAACCGAAACTAGCAGCTAGTATACCAGTTTCAACTATTTTTTTTACAGTGTTGTGCAAAGTATGTCAGTGATTATTCCCAAAACTGGGAAGTATTTAAAGGAGGTTCTTAGCTGTTCTATGAAGGTTAACTGACTTTATTTTATAACAATTTGCTACACAACTTGAATCAAAAAGTATTGTATACAGATTAATATCCTAGTACTCAGAAAATTCAGTAAAGCCATAGACCTCAAAATCCAGTAAAGCAGAGGCTGTGTTTCTGAGTGTTGTAATTTTGGAATCTTTGATTTCCTTCATATTAATTCCAGTTACCATGGTTTGTTGAGGAGCTCCACTTATCCCGTCTATCCTTTTGTTCAGATGTGAGGACCCTCAGTTGTTGACCTACTAAGTTGCCATTCCAGGAATATACCTCTACAGTTTTCATATGCACTCCCATAAATTTGTAGGCTTCTTCTTCTGTGTTATCCTACTTTGAGACTTATCTTATTCTTTAAAGTGTTGTGACTAGAGACTTTGCCTTATACTTGACACTCAGAGCAACACATCTCAAACATTTATTCAAATAATTTTTGGAAGTGGCTTTCTGTACGACATCTTTTTGTCTGTAATCGTCTTTAAATGTCAGTGTGCTTTCTTTGGTATCAACATACATGATTACACACACATCCTCTTAAAACATAAGCTCTACACAATTAAATAATCAAATACACATTGTTTCCACATGGCATGGAAGACACAATGCAGCTTGTTATTGAACTGATTGTGAGGTGCCATCATGTGAATTACTTGGCACTTCTCTGAAATTTGACTGGACATTGGAATGGTATTCTTACTTTGTTGCGTGCAAGAACTATTCTGATGTGATGGCATCCACAGCAGCTGGTGAGGTAACCATTCTTTTAATGTTTGGATCATCTTTCATTGTGTTCTTCAGTATCCCTACTTGTAGGAACAATAATCCACAATTAAATAAGAACTGCAGTAAGAAAAAAAAAAACATTTTATTATATTATTGATGAGATGCATTTCACACATAAAAAACATACACATGAAGCACCTAAATATAAGGTGATGAGGCAGAAAATGAAAGTATTTCGAAATAAGTACGCGAGTCAAACACAGTGGAGTGTTCTTTCTCTGGTGATGTATAATCTAAGACTTCATCCAGAGTTGCATTGTTGGGAGGGGTTCGACTCTTATCAGGCAGTGGTGTTGGTTGGTAAGGTCACAGCAGACAGCCACATATGTGTTAGATGACAGTAGTAGGAGTAGCCAACATCATTTTCCATCAGGAGGAAGTAGGCTAGCTTTACATTCTGAATGGTAACCTTGGTGGATTTATTGTTACTTAATATCTTCACTGTGTGGGTACTATGAGTCAAATTTGGGTAAAGAATTATAAGGTGGTTGTGAAGCAGACCATACAGAGCCCGTTCATAATGTCACATGAGTGCACATAGACAAATATTTGTGGATATAAATGGGAGGGTCCATATTGCAGGAAAGCAGGGAAACTGGAAATGCAGTTAGCTTTGTTACTCACTGAGAAATACTGTTGTATATGGTGCATATTGTGGGGGGTCTGTCAGACATAGTCAAGTTAAATCACAGCACATTTCAGAAATACCTTTTAGCTTTGTAGAAGAAATAGTGTGCTGAAGCACTGTTTATTTCAACTTTCCAATTTACATTTTCAGTCTTGCACCCAATAATGTATAGTATGTTTGCTTTTTTTATGGAGCGTAGAAATAACAAAACTGTTGTGGAGGTTTTCCCCCCTAGGAATTCAATTTTTTGTGTGTACCCTTTTTTATGAATAAAATAACCCTTCTGAAAAGTCACTACCTTGCCACATTATCCAGATGCAGGCATTCAAGTGCTGTTTGCGACCTCGAGCCAAGATACAACCAAAAAGTGGTCATCAAACTTTGCCAGTGGGAGTGGAGCTCCAGGGCTGAATGAATATTTGTGGAGGATGATTCTTGTAGACCTGGGAGTGTCATTTCAATGGTAATGTAGCATCAGCAGAAGCTGTGTTGGCTGGCATAGGTGGGAGAGCATTGGCTCCATTTGGCAATGGTGTAGTCTGTGCATAACATAACATGTGGACTTATAGACATGCATTTATGGGTTAAAATGGGAGGCTCTATGTAGTGGGACACTGAGGATGGATGGAAATTGGAAATGCAGTTTTTTATATGCTGGATTATTAAGGATGGGTCTCATGGAGGGTTCCCTCAATGCTGAGAAAAAAATGTTGATGTATGTTTGCTTACAGAGGTGGCCTATCTGTTGTTATGCTAAGCCAAAACAGGGCACATTTCAATACTTTTTAGCCTTCCAGAAGAAGAAAATCTGCTTGGTCACTGTTTATTTCCACATTCAAGTAATAACAAAAATTATGGCAGAGGGGGGAGGGGAGTGGCAGAATTATGAACTAGTGCTTTGATTTAAGTTCTTAAACTTGGTTCAGAATAATACACAATGTGTTTGCTTTATTAAAGATTTTAGTTTTTGCAAAACAAGTCAAAATCGGTAAGCAGTAGCAGAACTTTCAACCATTGTAGTGTAACTACTTTTTTAAATTTCTTTTTGCACCGCTAGTCTTTTTGACCCATAGAAATTGAATTATAACTGTCACTCTTTTTGTATAAATAAAGTAACCCATTCTCAGAATCTATTATTGATACCATGCATGTTGGAAAGAACAGACACACGAATTCGTGTAACTGATTCAGCTCATTAGGCAATATCCTCTATCTTTAGTGTGAATGCACAGTTACGTTTGGCACAGTTACGTTTGACCTGGTGTTGGAATCTCAAAGTAACAAGCATGGAGGACACGGATGGGGATTGGAGATAGAAAATGGAAAGTACTTTGAAGTAAGTATATCAATGAAACCAAAGAGTTCCCACCCTTTTTGTCTTAATGGTTAGCTACTTGCATTGTCACATGTCTATTTGATTTAGATATAATAGAAATGTTCTGTTTATCTCTAGTCAGGAGTCTGTCTGTTGCAATATCTGGAACATGAGCTCTCTGGCTTAATATTCCTTCCACAAAATTGGTACCCGTTCTCTCATCCTAAACCATGTTTTCATTTGAAAAATCACTTCATTGGTATTCTGTGTTATTTTCCATGGTAAATTTCATCAGATTTGATGACGGTGTCTTTCCTATTACCATAAAAATATGATCATACAAGAATCACAATTTCTGTTACTTGTTTATTTGTTCTTAAGACGTCCACACACACACACACACACACACACACACACACACACACACAGACACACACACACACACACATACACACACACAGTTTTTGTAGAAAAACTGTGGTGTTTCCCCATATTTCATTGTAGCAGCTACAGGATTATTTTCACCCCACATAAGAAAGACAATGAGGCTCTCACATTCAATTCAGAGAAACCTCTAAGTGCTATGAATTTTCATGTGAACATACCTAAATTGAAAATGGTATTGTGACTTAAATACTGCAGTGTACACAGTCGTCCATATGGCTACATGAAATGTAGCTTTAGGGACAGAACATAGCATCAGATGTTGACAGTGCAGGAATATGGAACATGTGCCTTTGCTATGATGACTTCTTGCCACTCATGGGTTATATTTAAACACAATTTTAAATGGACAGGATGAATGTTTCAAATAGTTTACATCTAGTAGTAGTGTCATTTTCATCTCTGGTGTCAAGACAATAAGCAAATATAAATGACAGAGGGTGGGACTTTAATTCTGTTATTAATGTCATGAAGTGACATGGTGGAATAAACAGCATCACATTTCCACTTTCATAAGTGTTGTAAGCAAATTTCTTTAAACTATTACAAATGTTGTTTATCAACTAATTGTTCTAGATGGTTTGAGTGGCCAGAGTCAGATTCACTCTCTTGAGATAGTCCTGTAGACAACAGACATCAGTGATACAGGAGACGTATGAGCCTTACAGACTTTTTCAGAAACTTGTATCTGATGAAGGATGATATTCTGTGCCTGGAAAGTCGTATTAAATGCCTCACAGTACCCCATCATCCATGTCCATACACATAATACTATTCTGAAGAGTTAAAATTAAAATATTAATCAAACATAAACTATATATAATCTAATAAAAGCATGGTTTTGTGGATTTAATATAAAATGCAATTTAACATTATGAACACATATGTCGTCCCATACACCGCAATAGGAAACAAATATTGTCCATAACCATAACTTTTAATCTCACTGATAACAAGAACTGCAATGCAGACATCAGTTTTATTTTACAAAGTGTATAAAGGAAAGTCTTTTATTATGTGCCCATACTATACGTTTTTTAGTAGCCTTTCATATAGTTACTTCTGTAAAAAAAATTATTATTTATTGTGGGATACACTAAATTAATACATTTTGTAGCACAAATCGATAAGTGGTCAACACACACACACACACACACACACACACACACACACACACAGCCAGGGGAAAGTTTCTTCCATCTCAGAAGAACTCGACTGAAATTCTTTCTGGTGTATGCTGCTTGGTTGTGTGTTCCACCTGTGTCTGCTTCTACCTGTAGTGCATATGTTATTTGCTGAAGATTGTCTCCCATTCAAATTGTCAGATTTGCAAAAGTTCATATGTACAAGAGCTAGTAAACATTGCAACATGCATTTTACAAAACTGTATTTAACACATGCATATGTAAGCATTATAGTACACTTGTTGTTACGGTTGTTGTACAGTTCACAATAAATGTTCAAATATCCCACTGTCACCTTCAAAGCATTTGTGCGCTCTTTGGAGAAGGTGTTGTGTTGCTTGTCTGAGTGCCTCTCCTGATTCTATAATGAGGACAGCGGGGTCCATGATGTGACCAAGCAGTTCATCTCATGTGTTCACACACCTCAGACTTCATCCAACCTGTCAACAAAAATCTTATTGCATGAGGTTGTGTGATCTTGGTGGTCAGTTACTTGTACTACTATGACCAGTCTAGCAATTAGAGTAATTGCAGTTGAGATGTTCCCTCACACGTTTGGTAAAATGTGAAAGAGCTCTGTGATGCTGCATGTACATTGCAGTGCTCAGGGTGTTCAATAAACGAACTTTCAAAGAAAAAAGTGCAAGTAATTCTGTCCTCTTTCACCTACAAATATGTTACTGATCATGCTGCACCAAACGTTGATAAAAAAATGAACTTGGAAATGGGTTTACAGAGTAGCATGTGGATTGTCCTGGGAGCGTTGATGAATATTACATGTGTTGGGGATTTTGTTATGTCTAAACATGGCCTCATCAGTGAATAATATTAATGGAAGCATATGGTTACCGGCATTTAACCAGTGACAAAATTCAAGTCCTGTAGCATTGTTACGAATGTGGAGATTGTGGACACACTATATACAAAACTAATACAAATTCTCCACATTCAGTGTTCACCCCATACCTATTTGTGAAACATTTACTCATGCAAAAAGTGCTGTGTGCTGGTAGTAGGACTACACTTCACCATTTCAACAATATGTTGCTATTTTTGTACAGGTTGGGAACTTGAAAGAAAACCTGTTTCACACAATGTGTGGAAAACTCTTGTAAACAATCTACAATCAGGAATTTGACATGTTAAAGGTGCCAATGGCATTGTTTGACAGAAGCATGAGTGCTACCATTGCAGAAGCCATAAATATACACCATACCTGCATGTTCTTCATTACTTTGTCTGTGTGGCATTTTGGTCAGCATGTGTAAATCACAGTTAACTGATGCTTCCTGTTGATGCACTCATTCCCTCATACTACTTCATTCATAATGCACCATGGAAAACTCTATGTTCTGTGGGCTAGATTAATGGCAGAAAGACATTCCAAGCAAACAGGTTGAAAAAAATGAGGTAGATTAGGGCAGAATAAAATGTCAAAGTGGTTGGGTGGGTAAGACATGTATATGTACACCACTAGTTAAAAAATAAATCTTCATTAAGTATGTTCTATCTCAGAAACTATTCAGAATAGAGCATATGAACATTCCTATCACATCCCTGAATATTAACGATTACTCTTGGGACACCCTGTTTTGCTCTGCATGGTTCCTTCAATGATATTGTTTCTGTGTGTTTTAATGACATCATGCCATATATTAAGTTTATTTTATTTACAGATGACACAAATATCAGGACAGATTCTAAAACAAGTATCATTTCAGAAATAATAATAAACAAAATGTCAATACCATGAAAAGGACAGATTGCTACTTACTGCATAGTGGAGATTTAACTTGCAGACAGGCACAACAAAAATACTGCTAAACAAGTAAGCTTTTGGCTAAAGGCTTTCTTCTGAATTAGACACACATGACCACCATCTTTGGTCTCAGCAGCTGGAAACAGAGGTTGTGTGTTTGTGAGTTGCATTAGTGTGAATGTGTCTGTATATGTTGCCTAATTCAGAAGAAGGTGTTTTAGCCTAAAGCCTATTTGTTTAGCAGTCTTATTGTTGTGTGTGTCTGCAACTCAACATCTCTGCTACATGGTGACTACCAGTCTGCCCTTTTCATAATATTGTCATTATTCCATATTAGATTTTCCATTGTTCGCTAACAAAATGTCCATGAGCTAAATGCACTGATAAGCCCAAACATTGTGACCACTGCCAATCATGTTGAAGAAAATTAATGCAGTAATAAAGACACAAATGAAGGAACAGACTCAAATTGGCGATTACCATGGTGGAGATATAGGGTGCAAATTTGGAAATCCATTGAGATATGAAACACTGTAAAAGGGCGAATTATTACTACACAGAGCCTCAGAATGAGTATCTTGAAACTGGTCAAATACTCATCTGCTACGTGACCATCTACGAAAAGAGGTAGCACAACAATGAAACTACCATGCAGTGCTAAATGGTAGGACACCCATGACTACTCACACAATGTGGAGTTCGGAAGCTTGGCTGCTCTGTAAAGTAGGATAGATTGTGATGTGTGGCATCTCAGCTGAAAGAGAACAATTGCATGCACAACTGTTTCAGAGCACAACATTCAGCATACATTGTGGAATGTGGAGCTCTGCAGCAGGTCACACCTATGAGTTCACATCTTGACTCAACAACATTGATTACAATTGCAGTGGTCACAGGACCATCAGGATTCAATCATTGTTCAATACAAGTGTGTAGGCTTTTTGGGCGCATCACATTTTTGCTACACTAGTTCACTGGTTGTCTCCACAAATGCCACCATAGTGGCGAATTTCAGCTGAAAGCCATGGACGCAGGTTGGTGTGAGCAGTTTTATGCTATGGGAGACATTCTCCAGTGCTTGCATGGGACCTGTGGTAGTAATTGAAGACAAGCTGACAGCTGCAAACTACCTGCATCCTTTCATGTTTGATGCCTTCTCTGACGGTGATGTCATGTTTCATCAGTATAATTTTTCTTGTATCAGAGCTAGAATCATGCTACCGTGGTTTGAGGAGCATTATAGTGAACACATGTTGATGTCTCGATAAACAAATTTACCTGATGTAAATGCTATGGAACACATCTGGGTCACTATCAGGTGTCATCACAGCGTACACAAATCAGCAGCCTGTTATTTATGCAAATTACATGACCTTTGTGTAGACAGCTAATGCCACATGCTTCCACAAACCTACTAACAAACTGTAGGATCCCTGATACACAGAATCAGTGATGTATTTCACTCCAAAGATGGACAAACAAGCTATTAAGCAGGTAGCCATAATGTTTTGGCTTATCAGTGTAAATGTTTTGTGACCATTTCATTGCCATAAAAGTAAAAAATACTCACTTATTCACTTCCGAATCTATAAGAGATGTCCTTACAACTGTACACCATGAATAAGTACAGATAGAAATGTTGGGTTCTTGGAATTACACGCTCATGGTAAACTTATATTGGAGGAGTAATCCACATAAATATTGATGTTTCTGAACTACTTTTTATTCACAAAAGCAATAATTACATGTAAAAGACCTAAAACTAAAACAAATGTTTAATACTTTCCCTTATATCATTCCATAATGCCATACATTAACATATTTTGGGGAACATCTCTAACGTCATCTATAGTTTTCCAATGGCTAAGGTATCTTGCACGAATTAGTTCTCATGTGAATTCAGCTATATTCTGTAAATTCATTGTCAAACAAATGGATGAACTAACAGCTTCTTCTCATTATTGTAAGTTTCTTCCTTGATAAAATCAGTCACCCTTCCCCAGTCAAAAGTTCAGTTCACAGAATAATGACAATGAAGAAAAATACTCAACATAAAAACTTTCTATTACACAGAATCATTAAGTTGGCTACAACAATAAAAAGTTTAGGTATTAGTAAGGAACAGAGTGGAGATGTATGAGCAGTTCATTTGTTGGAAACTCTTTCTATCCCATTGGTGAATTTTTAAGAATGTATTGTTAATAACATCAATATGTTCTACATACTCTGTGTTATATTATTTAACAGTGCATGGCATAGATAGCCTGAGAGTTTTCTATTGTGTACTACATTGACATGTTTATTACAATTACTGTAAATGAAAATGAGTTTTTTCACATCCTTACGTAACACTTGATCTATGGTATGGAGAACCAAAATTAATTTTGAGCTTACTGATCCTTTTCTGTACTTCATTTCTCTGATATGTTATGTAATAATTAGGAGATCATGACTACTGAATCTATATAATGCACAGCAAAGTAATTGAAAATGTGAATCCAAGTTCCTTAATTGTCTTCCAAGTTACATGGGTTTTTTTGTTTGTGCAAGTACCAACAGAAATACAAAATTATGTTTACCAGTTGGAGCAACATACACATACTCACAACAAATAATGAGCCAAATTTCAGAATGTTATGTTTTGTGCACAAATGAGATCTGTAACTCTGTCTTTAGCTCAGTAGTAAAAATATTGCAATTAACTGGAAAAATTTACAAGCAGTTTCGAAAATGTTTTGCTGAAATGAGACAGTCCTTTCACAAGTATTATCAAGTGAGTCCTTTAGTATGATATCATTTGTAGGTTTGGTTTACTTGTTGAGAAATTAAATAAGAGTTTCATTTATTTTCATTGTACATATGTATAATCAGCTGAAATTATGTAAGAGCTTAAGTCACATCAGGTTTTGAATTTTAATCAATTTCAGCACTTCTATGAGTGCCTTCATCAGAATTTAAACATTCAGTCTGTTGCTACCTGTGGCTTGACATGTGTGAGCAGCCCATAGTTGCTTGCCTTCCATGTATTCTTTTTTAAAAATAAATTGTAAGTAAAGTTTTATTGCTTGATATTTATTTTATATGTGACACAGCAGTTTTAATGTTTAATTTTTGATGAAGTCACTCATCGAAGTGCTTAAACCAGATCAAAAGACTTAATTTTTTACAATCAAAGGCTGTAATTGCTTTAATTTTAATTTGTAAATGGTCGCTGACCATGTAGCCATGTTTAAAACTTCATATCATGAATGCCTTCTGGCTATCTGTACATTTTTTGAAAGATATATTATTTGATAATGACCAAAGTTATCAAATATGATATCATTATAAATGAAAAATTATGTTACTTTAGGATATCATAGAATATCTCTTAATGGATAAGTATTTACAATGATATTCCTACCTGAAATTTCCATTGTGTGAATAAACATTTATTGCCATGAGTAACTATGTTCCTGTTAACGACCCAGTACTGTTCTAAAAAATACAACAATACACATATTTGGAAAACAGTTGGTGACATATTACATTCACAAGCTTGATGATTTTTTTAAATATTTATCACAAATTTGAAGCTATCTAGTCCTTAGTATTAATGTATTAATTATCTGCATTGTGATATCTGTGGTAACAACAGCAAAATCTACATATTTATTTCACAAAAATAGCAATCATTTGCTGACCATTTCTTAAAAATATTTATCATACATTTGAAGCTATCCAGTCCTTAGTATTAACGTATTGATTTTCTGCATTGTGATATCTGTGATAACAACAGTAAAATCTACTTATTTATTTCACAAAAATATCAATCACTTGCTGATGAATGATTAACTTCAGTGACTCTTCATCAGCCATTTATAGATAGTCTACAGTGTTGCTTACATCATATTTAGTAAATGAGTGAGAATTAGATGACACATTGTTAAAATCAGGAATTGTAGAAGTAAACTGTAGTTGAAGTATGTACTTAAAACATAGGGTGTCCTGCAAGTCTCAATTCGAAACCATTTATTTTCTAGTATATATGCTTGCAGCAGATTCATTTATGTGCAATAATGAATAAGGTTACTGACAGTCAGTGGTGAGGACACTAATGAAAATACTGGGTGTAACCAGTTAGCATACAAGATCTTAGGGGGAAGACTATCATCTATTGATCTCTCAACATAGCCTTTCCTAGTAGGTAATTGTGGCTTTGTCTTATCGATATGCATGCACTGGTAGAAAAAGTATTTTATCTGGAATGTACTGAAGCTCACCAATTGAATAATATAAATAGGACATTAAATTGGAAGACATGTGAAAATTGATACTCAGCAGACTTATTTTTATACTGTAATAAGTAATACAGTACTTTAGAATAGGTCATCAGTGGCATTCTCCTGTTAAATGTGTAACAATGGCCTGATTTTTAGCAGAGGTAACTCTGCATCTCACATTATTTTAAAATTTGAGACATGAGCAACTTGACTGAAGACATTTAGAAAGCAATCTGAATGCTTAGCCCACTGTGGACACATTTTACATCAGAGATGAATAAATGGACTGTAGATTTCGCAGTAAAAGAAGAAAGAATTTAGTTACACATTACAATATAAAATTGTACACAAATGGTGCATAGTATATGTTAACAGAAATTTTTTCATGTCTCAGCATATATCAAAGTAGCCAGAACACAAATACATGTATTATGAAAACTGGAAAAAATAAACATTTATTAAGTCACTAACTCAATTTTGTTAAATAATTTTCAACAGCAAAGTTGTGTCACATTAATTGCTGAAATTTCTTTCACAATCCATAATTTACCTTTCATTTTTAAGGCTGGGCTATCATAATCAAGTTAATGGGAATCATTTAGAAAGGTTTTTAAAATCATAATGTTGTTCCTTAAGTTGGCTCATACCTCTGGTTTAATGGTCAGGTCTTGTACAATACAGTTGCACCTATAGAAGTAATTGCAGCAATTTTTAATGACTATGACTGACATACCCTTATTGAAATGACCATACATTATTATTATGGCATGAGAAATTTTCTGTTATGTCCAATTAATTCTTTACAATATGTATACCCACTACCATCAGATTCATAAATTAATATTACATATAATTGTATTCTGTTGACACTTACTTATATCAATTACGTGCTATGTGTGCAGAACCAGTCTACAGAATATACACTGAACTGTTCCCTTCAGAGTGATTCAGGCAATAAATTTAATGTAATTTGGAAAAAAACTAATATCTCAATTACCAACAGACTTGCTGCAGTGCAACACCGGTTCCTGTCAGATCACGGAAGTTAAGTGCTGTTGGGCTGGAGTAGCACTTGGATGGGTGACCATCCGGTCTGCCGAGTGCTGTTGGCAAGCGGGGTGCACTCAGCCATTGTGAGGAAAACTGAGGAGCTACTTGATTGAGAAACAGCAGTTCCAGTCTCAGAAACTGACATACAACTGGGAGAACAGTGTGCTGAGCACATGCCCCTCCATATCCTCATCCAGTGATGCCTGTTGGCTGAGGATGACACGGCGGCCATTCAGTACCATTGGGCCTTCATGGCCTGTTCGGGAGGTGGTAATATATATATATAAAATCCCAATTTGATACCCTAGTCCGTGTTTCTGTGGTGGTACTTGCAATATCCCTGACTGATTTTCAGATAACTCAAGATTACCACCTTCTCTCTGTAACATAAAATTACATGCACAAATATTGTGACATGAGGTGCACACCTAAGCATACCTTGATGTATTGCAAACTTCTCTGGTTCTACTAGCTGGCAGTATTATACACTATCCAGGGTACTGGTTTTATTCTGTCTGCAAACTATACAGTTCAGATATTACCACTATAAACTAGTATGTGTCTTACATGAAGTTATATATGAAATAACAGTAAACAGTTCTGCAAGATCCAAATATGATAATATAATTGTCTGCACTAACAGTACCAGAGTTCCAGAAACTTGTCAACATAAGCAAAGACAAATGTTATGTAACAATTTCTAAACAGCCTAAACTTCATGCATAATGTATACGTGCATATACACTTAGCATTTGCAACAGGTTAAAAATGGGAGTGAAAACAACAAAATCAAAGAAATAATGCTGTGAAAGTTATGAAATAATAAAAAAACATTGTCATTTTGAATAAATACAGAATTAAGAAGATCATAGGTTGAAAGCAGAACATAAAAGAATTATAGGTTGTCATCAATACAGACAGTAGGTAAACTTGCAAAATATTCTGAAAAAACCCAATGATGGAGACATCTGCAGATAATTTTCCATACGCCAGACTAGCATTAATTACTATGACCAAACTTTAGTGGGAAAACTGCTGAATATTGTTAGATAAACTTTCTTTGGGTTGTTTGTGAAACATGAAAATATATTTGGTCAGCTGTTAGAAGAAAAGAAATGCAAATGTAGCCCATTTTGTTAATTTTAGATCTTCATGAATTTTGTGCATTATGGGACAGTGATCATAAATAAGATCTTTGTTATCAGGAGGTGTATAACTCACCAAAATTTACTCAACATTGTCAAAACAGTATGCTGGAAAGTATTTCAACCAGAATGCATATGTAAGTGTATTGAACAGCTTACAGTAAGTAGAACATGTGACAAAAATATTAATTGCATTTGGTAGCAAACACATATAAAACTGATTTTATAAAGAAAGACATACATAATCACAGTGAAAATTGTGTTATGTTAGTGTTGTAAGAAGCCAAGAGGACGGGTTTTGGTCAACTGAACCCTACTGTACCACTTTCTCATCAGTAGGATTTTTTCTGGTATCAGTCACAAAGTATGTGATTTAAGACATTTA
The DNA here is from genome assembly GCF_021461395.2 of Schistocerca americana. Taxonomy (NCBI): domain Eukaryota; kingdom Metazoa; phylum Arthropoda; class Insecta; order Orthoptera; family Acrididae; genus Schistocerca; species Schistocerca americana. The sequence continues at coordinate 511,053,805 of NC_060130.1, forward strand.
TGCAAGTACATGGTGTGTGGAAGCATTTTAGAGCTATACATTTTCCAAATTTTCTTGTTTTCCACAAAAGCGTTTTTGTAAGTTACAGTGTGAAAATGTAAAATTACAACTTGGTCACCATATAAATTTCATTGCATGAGAAACGAGATACAGAATTTAAAGGTAATCTTACAATTTTGCATAAATTGTGCAAAATTTATTTATTAACCACTAAATAAATAGTTTTCATTGCATTCCAAAAACATTGTTAACTTCACCAGAAACAAAATTTATATCAGTGCATGCTGTCTTCTCTTTCAACCATGCTGAAAAGAACAGACACCATGAGGAACCCGCAGCTGTGACACATATTTTGTAAACTGAAGGTGGAGGGGGAGAAAGCAAAGGAAAGGGACAGAACTGTTGATGTCAGCTCCATCGGGACTGTATGCCAAATCAATGGCTATGAATGAAAATGTGCGTTGGACTGGGATTTGAACCTGGAATCTCTTGCTTACTTGGCAGCTGTGTTACCTACTGTGCCACCTGGACATAATGGTTATCGCAATTGTCTGGACTGTTTTGGTACACCACTTGGGCGACCCATATTCCGATCTAGCATCACTGAGATAGACTATGCAGCTGCAATAAACACTGTGTCCGAGTGGCACAGTGATTAACGCAATTGCCTAGTAAGTAGGAAATCCTAGGTTCGAATCCCAGTCTAGCACACATTTTCACTCATCACCGCTGGTTTGGTTTGGTGTACAGTCCCAATGCAGCTGACATCAATAGTTCTTTCCCTTTTCTCTCCTTTCTCCCACCTCCACTTTCAATTTACGTAAGAGAAACAATTTTGTTTGATACAAAAATGCAGTATATTCAAATTTAAACAAAATATTTTACCTGGAATATTTAGAAAGTTCTAAATTTTAATTCAGGACCATACAGAATATCTTTTGTAACTATGGTAACTGTACCCCATACGGCCTACTTACGGAAATTGAACTTTCTTTTATATCTTTAAGGGCAACCGTAAATTATGGTGGTTACTTACAATCTAAATACCACTGCCGTACATCAAATTGGATATGGGGTATTATAATAATGAGAAACTAAAATGATAAGGCATGTCATAATAACAAGAATAAAAAAGTTTGGTTTTTGGGAATACTGAATGCACTGTTTTTCCGATATGGCCTACTCTACTTCTTTTCATAACTCAAAACTAATGAAATCTTATTTACAATATGTATTACATTTATCAACACAGTATAAGTGGTTATGACTTTTGCGTCCTCAGCTAAGTGCCTTCTTGTCCACTTCTGCCCCTTTGTTTTTTGATGCAAATATGTTTCAAACTACATATTTCTCTTTTTTCTTCCTTTTTCAGATGGTTTGAACTTACATTAGAAAGACTGATAGATAGCAGTTGGATATAAAATCATTGTACATGGTAGTTTCAGCCATTTGATCTTCTGAAATGCCTATAAGGAGTCTAACGTATCCAAAGGAATATTGGGAAGATACATTTGTAAAGCTAAGAATAATTCAGACTACAGAGTTGACAAATCAGATGGGAAATTTAAAAATGTATTCCCTGCAGAAAAAAAGATCAGCTGGTAGCATACCAGAATTCAGAGTAGAGCAAAAGTTTTAGTCAGCAAAGAAACATCCCACTGTCAGATCATTAGTCTATCAGCTATCAGAAAGAAGTGGTTTACCACACAAACTTGACAAACAAACTTGTCCACCTCAGCAGGACTGTGTTATCGGATTTATAACTCAGCATCATATGCTGTATATTTGCAAAGAAGAAAATGCACCTGGTGCACTAGTGATGGGATTTAATGAAGTTACAGTAATGGTAACTCAATGTTAAAAACTAAAAATAACTTCACATTTTTCAAAATGTTATAAAAATATTCTCTTGTTGTTAACAAATTTTTTGGAAGATTCTGTATTCCTTAGTATAAATTGGTCGGTAAACTACTTTATGTCTTATACTGAAGATGACATTCATAATAATTTTAACATTGAAGGCCAATCACACTGTACATCATGACACCATCATGTCATGGCACATAATGTCACTTCATGTCCTCAACTGTTCTTTTCGTGGGGCTGCAATCTTAACAAGATTATTTTCAACTGTTTTTACACACAAAGTGCCTATAAACAATGCAGTAGATGATATGTGTGGATGCTGGAGTCCATATTTGCACAAAAATGACATTTATTGGGATCAAATTGTTTGCAGTTTGCAGGAATAGCTTTTGTATTAGAGAAGAGAGACATAAATGCAAAACAAAACACACAAAGTGTGTGTGTTTCACTAAATCTTATTACATGGTAGAGAAGGGGGAATTTCACACATTATACAAGGAGCTTGAGGAAGAGGAATCTGCATTTTATATTTTATATCCAATTAAAATTTTGTTTAAGGTTAACTTTAGATGCTACTCCAGTGCATAGTTTTGAGTATTAGTCATATCTCCCTCAATACCTTCCCCTTTGAGATATGTAGGTTTTCTTTACATGTTGTATTTGGCTTTTAGTAGTTCAAGTGCCTTATTTGTACTGGGGCTAACTGGTAAAACCACACAAACATTTACGACTGATGCTTGCAAGACTGTTTCACGCATAATTCAGAGGGCTGCTTAACAATAAAGAGGTCTGGCACAAATACGTATTAAACAAACAACTTGCAGTGTCTGAAGGTTGTAGTGTATTTTTTGATGTAAAACTAAAAGTGCCTGACAACATACAAATACAGGGTGTATATGCTCCAGGAAAACCAGAAGATCCAGGAAAAACCCAGGAATTTTTTTATCTGGGAGAAAACTGGGAAAAACGCAGGATTTTTCTAACAACCCGGGAATTTTTCATTGTTTTAGACTTTCATTAAATTTTTGTAATTTTGACTAATAAGAACAGACCAACATCAAAACGTGCCAAAGGCTTTAGGAAGAAGACCATGAAATACTTCATAACACCAAACTGTGTGGGATGAGCATGACATTACAACTGTTTACATTAAGTTCATTTTGAGAGGAAATGTTAGTGACAACCCTGGAAATTGCCCAAGTCCTGCCCATCTACCCCCTCCACACCAACCAAGTGCATGTGTAAAGTCTTTGTCCATGCCGTGTAGCATATCGATATGATCTTTGATCGTCGTCCCATGTACCACATCGATATGATCTTCCGTCATCATCCCGTGTAGCACATCAATATGATCTCTGTAGTGCATCTATATGTTCATCACTTTTTGTAGAGTGCGAATATGCTTGTTCCCTGCTTTTTTGTAGTCCATGTGTTTTACCACGGTTCCTTACACTAGCAGTACTTCTTAGCAGTTTGTGTAATTAAAACATTTAAAATGAGTGCTTTTAAGTGTGAAACTTGCTGAAACGAATACAGTTATTGGAGGAATCTGAGGTGGCTTATATCCAGAGTGCACCCACAGCAGTTGAACGAAATTGTATCTCATGTTACAAATATTGAACCTTCATGTTCCTATCAGTGCTACATATGAGACAAGAGTTTTACTCTGAAAAGAAGTTTAAAACACCACCAACACCACAAGACAGTCATGGCATAATGAAGCAGCAGAGGAGGTTGATGTGTATGATGTGCACATTTGAAGCTGGGTCAAAAAAGTGTTGGAGCGAACATTTCCAAGCCGCTCATCAAATACGTGTGAAATCTGGAGATCTGGCGTTCTCTAGTGAAGGTGAATTTTTGGAGTGGAAAGAAGAAATTGAACACACTACACAATTCAGATTCATGAAACACTGTGGCATTAAGTTTGTTGATGATTACTCACCCTGTAAGTATGTTTAACATCATTCAGCTCAGTTAGTCTCCAAAGATGAAGGGAAGAGACACTTAAAAATGGTAGGCAGTAACAAAATTGATGGAAAGTGCCCTGCAGAGATACCTTGTTAATTTTGTGTCAACTTATGTTGGACATGATCTAGACTTAAGTCATTTGAATCCGACACCACAAGAATGTGAGAGCATAGCTGCAGACATTGCTGTGGGAATCCCCTTTCCTATTGTTCTTGAGAAAATTCGAGCAACAGTGCAGGACTCAAATTCAGATGGTGTACATCTCACAACATTGAAAGACCTGCACAACATTGTAGCTTCTTATAATTTGGCTTCAAAGTCAGTCAGACATCGAAATGGTGCCATCAGCATCATTGTTGAGCACTAAAAATAAATTATAAATCAAACTTTAAGAGAATGTTAATGGCTACTTGGAAGACAATGTACATATATACTGGTGTAGATCTTACTGCACCAGAATGGAGGCACATGAGCATTTCAGGTATTACAAAGGGCGTTCAAAAAGTTTTGCACAGTTGTCTATAATTTTTTTATTTTGTGCAGGAGGAGAATGAAATTTTTTATGAACATACTTGGAACTTTTAGCTATGAGTTGTTATATACAAGTATTTTCTTTTATTTACAGTTGAGCCATAATGGACTGTGAAGTAGATTTCAGGTTGCGACAATGGTTGGTGATAGAGTGCCTCTTCAAGACCAGCGATGACTCTGCCACATTGATCCACAGGAAGTTGCACCCTGTATATGGGGAGGACACAGTGGGTTGCAGCAGTATCCAGTGGTGGTTGCAGAGATTTAAAGAAGGTGATTTCTCTCTACTGGACAATCCACGATCCGGTAGACCATCAACGGCAGTGAGTGATGTGAATAAGCAGAACATTGATCAAATTATCGAAAATGACATACGTGTGATGACACGATTGCTTGCTGAAATGAATCATTTGTCATTGGGTAGTGCAGTATCACGGCTACAGTCACTAGGGTACAGAAAAATCTGTGCACGTTGGGTGCCTAGATTACTGACGAGAGAAATGAAAACTGTGAGGAAGAATGTGTGCAAGGGTCTCATGAAGACCTTTACTGAAGAGTGGAAACAGTGTTTTGACGGTGTCATTTCCCAGGATGAAACATGCTTGTTTTTGTCTGGACCTGAGAGCAAAACCCTATCCATGGAGTGGCATCATCTGTATTCCCCTCAGAAGAAGAAACCAAGACTTTCACGAACAGCAGACCGGAAGGTGATGGCCTCCTTCTTCTGGGATCAGTGTGGTGTCATTTTCATTGACTTTTTGGAACCTGGCTCCACCATTAACCAGGATGGTTACTGTTGGTCATTTGACAAGCTGCAACATGCCACCAAGACCAACAGACCACAGCTTCAGGGGCAGCTCATCAGACTACACCATTGTTCCTCATCCTCCCTACAATCCGGACTTGGCTCTGTCTTATTTTTACCTCTTTGGTCATCTGAAGACCCACCTGCACGGTAAAACATTTGATAGTGAGAAAGACCTTATTTCCTGTGTCAAGCATTGGTGTAAAATTCAATCCCCAGAATTTTACCAAAGTGCATTCACATCATGGAAAGAACATTGGGTCAGATACAACACAGCTGGTGGAGGCTACATTGAATAGGCTCACTGTATAGCTAAATGTTCCAAGCATGTTCACAAAAAATTTCCTTCTCCTCCTGCAAAAAATAAAAAAATTAGACACATCTGCGCAAAACTTTTTGAACGCCTTTTGTAAAATATTGCCATGAAATGGTTGCTAATTAGTGGTACAAACCTTCACCAAGAAGTGTTTTCAATATCTATGGCTTTTTTCTTCATCAGGAACAGTCATAGGTATGTGGTGTAGTGATTTCCTCTTCTTTGTCGAAAACAACCTCCTCTGTGGCACAAGTTTCCTCTTGCAACTCCTTTCTGCGCTGATGAAAGGGCTGATGATGGGTTCTAACAGCACCTACATTTACCTTCAACGTCATCGCCAATTTTTGGCTAGCTGAACTTTAGCAGTTCACATGCCAGCAATGACTTCCGGAAACATTGAGACAGTCTTCTTCTTTTCATCTGACAATGCTTCTGGGGTGTTGCAGCTAGTATTTGTGCTTACTTGTGCCCAACTTGCTTCCCTCTCATCAATCACAGACAAATCTTCAGCATCAACAACAAGTGCATCTGACAGTACATGATTTTGCCATGGAATCTCACCTCTGCTCTTCTTTTCTGTTTGGCAAACAATATGAATGTGCTTACATATATTTAATTTAATACTATAATCAATGCATGTGCAAGAATACTGTTGAATGCGCACTTCGCATTTACTGCATACTAATTTACACTTGCAGTGAATGTCATTGTCCTTCACAAGGAAGATATCGTTTGATTTTGAAGAAGGTACTTCCCAACCACTGTCTACCTTAGTAATGAAGTCATCCATTAAAACAGACTTGTGCCTAGCACAAGTGTATTTTATTGTAATAGTTACCTTTCCTCTCATGATAACAGTAGGCCCATCAAACAGCTTTGTGGTTACAAATGACATCAGTGCAGATATACCTTTGTCCAGTCTTTTCACTTGCTTTGCATTAGCATGTACATATTTTAAAGCCTTGTGCATTCTCTCCAGGTGCATGTTTGTATTGAGTCCAGCTTGCGTGTGACAATATGCCCAACAGTTAACATATTTTTCATAGTAGGTCCTCAAATAATAACTGAATCTGGATGTATCTGTATCACTATAGAGCTTCTGGAGTGCTTTTTGCAGTGATTCTTCAAATATAGCAACATCTCTTACCTGCATTAATGTGTTCACAAGCTTGTACACCTCAGTTCTCTGGTCCTTATGTAGAACTTTACTGTTAATGTTGTTCGTCCATGCTCTAAACCAGGTACTGACCCAGATAAAGTGTCTCTAAAGGGTGCCTGATGGAGTGTGTTCATAACATCATATGAGTGCACGTAGACAGGCCTTTGTGAATGAAAATAGGAGAGTCTGTATGGCTGGACTTTGAGGATGAACATATTTATATACACAGTTTCTGATATGCTGTGTTAGGAAGGTAGCCTCATTACTAACAGAGGAATATTGACATATGTATTGTTTATCAGAGGTGGTTCATCTGCTATCAAGGTGAGTTGAAACAGAGGGCATTACAGAAATGGTTTTTTTGTTTGTGGAAGAAGAAACTTACTGTGGCATTGATTACTTCCACATTCATGTCATAACCATAAAATTTCCTGAGGAGGTTTGCAGAAGGGTGGCAGATTTATGAACCAGTTATTCCTTTTATATTTTTAAACTTGACACCAAATAATACACAGCACTTTTGCTTTATTTAAGAACTTGTACAACGTGAAATAGGTAGAAATCTCAGCCATGGGATTGTAACTGTATTGTAACTCTCGGACACAGTACTGTAATTTTTTTATCTACTCCTTTTCTTTATTTAAAGTTACCTATTTTCAAAACTCTTTACCTTCCTATATAGCCCAAGAGTATGTATTCGAGAGCTATTTTCAGCTGTGAGACTAGACTCAACCAAATAATGGTCTCTGAAATTTGCAGGTAGGATGCTAACATCTGATTCTGTGCATATTAGATAGTTTGGAGCATTGTCTGTGTCCTGAATGAGCAGGTGGTGTGACGTAGGAAAGCTGCGTGAGATGTGCTGTCACATTTGTGACACAGGCATGACATTGAATTTTCATGATGCAGTGTTTACTCAGGACTTGAGGCCACATAATAAGAAGGCCATACAATGAGCAGGAAATATGATGAGGTACGGGTTTTAGGCGTGGGCGCTTTACTGTTGAGTAGTAAGTCATACATGGCATGCTATTGTTGTTACATAACATCAAATTACATATTTGATGTGCTGTATCGAATGGTGAGTCTTTATTTGGAGAGTTACTTGCAACAACAGCACTCTAGGTGACTAATGAATCCACACTTGCTTGGGGGTAGCGTACAAAATGGTAATTTTGTAAATTAGTGGCTGGAAATGTTGCCAAAATGCAAAATGTCATTATTTGCCTAGAACTTCACTTTGTACAACTTTTGTACGCAAATGTCTGTCATGTTACAGAACTACATAGAAGATGGCGTCAGTAACAGCATTGTGTGATAGTTTCTCTCAAGAAAACAGTAATTCTAAAGTAATCATGTGTGTAATCTGTAATTCAAATGTGCAAAATGGTTTCAGACTTTGCTTAGAATCACAAGTATGGATACATTCTGCGTGTGTGAGATTCATTAATGCAAAAACTGTGTTTTCATGTGAATGTGATCAGGGAAGTTGTAACGGATTTAACGCCATGTTAGTCGCTTACGCTACCGGTCGTGAAATTAATGTGTTACAAAGTGTGTTTTATGAATTGCAAAGTGCTAAAAAAACAATAAAAGTCCTAAAAGCAAAGCTTCGTGAATGTGAATTGAATGGAGTATCATCACTTAACACAGACTCCGAAATCTACAGCACATCTATTCTTCCAAAAACGAGCGAAAATTTTAAAAAATACGAACTAAAAGCAACTAAAAAGATCGCTGTACAAAACAGATACAATGCTCGGGAAATATGTGACGAGATAAAATCTTGCGGAGAGAGAGTGGAAGCAGTAAGTGTCGTAAGAACTGAAAGAAAACAAGCCTCCGAAAAGTTCATTACACCTAACATACAAGCAACTGTTAACAGAAACCTCGAGCGAAAACCTAACAACTCAGCCTATAATGTGCTCAAAACGTTAAAATCTGTTAATAATATAATACATAGAGACTGTGAAAAGAAAGAAGATCGTATAATAGACTGCAAAACTTCGGAAGACTTGAGCACAACAAATAATGCTTTTACTGTACATATACTTGCCGACAGTCTCGGAAAAAGACTGGCAGAAACCCTATATAACTCAGGATGCAGTCTTACTAGCGTAATAAAACCTGATGCTCCACTGAAAGAGATCGTCAACAACTGCGAAAATCTGAGTATCAAGATAAAGAAAAATGATTGTGTTCTAATCCTAGGGGGCGGAGTAGACGTCCGCGGCAATGATGTATTATCAGCTAGACGAGCGCTAAGAGAGACGCTCGAAAAGCTCAAAAATATACATGTGATGGTAACCAGCATTCCATACGATTTTTTTTAAGAAATCTCGTGTTAACGAAGAAATAAAAAAAACTAACAGACTGCTTCACAAAATAACAAAGTGCTACCCAAATTCAACATTTGTCCAGCTAGATTTCAGAAAACATCATTTCATAAACAGTGGAGATCTCCTAAATAGAGCAGGACAACTGTATGTCTGTGCTCAAATTATGAAAACAATAAATAATTTCAATGATCAACACAAACTGCCTGGTATCCTCACCATAGCAGTAACTGAGCAAATGGAAATTTGGAAGGAAACGTCTAAGATGAGAGAGATACCTAACATACCGGTACCAGTATCTGAAGGAGTGGTAGAATATGGGGTACCAGCAGAAATGTCAGGAACATCCAGCAGAGTTGAAGAGGAAACAATTTCTTCAGATGAGAAAGCCTACAAACCTAGTGTAAACTCATGTGCACCTGAAACCTCCAAGGATGAAGCTGCCAGCACATTTGACACACTCAATGCTTCATGCTCACTTGTAACTAGGACTGCAACCACACCAACAGCCAAGAACCATTCAATTAGATCCAGAAACTCATCAGCTGCTCTGCAGACATCTCAAAGGAAGAGCCTCAGGATAAGAAGAGCTGCTGTGCGTAGTGACTATTTTTTATGAGACCTTCGCAATTTGAAGAAGAAGAAAAGGCAGAATCTTTACAGTGTCAGCAACAAGAAAGTACAAAGGTAAATAGTGCAGCAAATCCACTACATGAAACTTTAACAGTTGAATACCAAAATGTGCAAAGACTAGAAAGTAAATTAGCTGAAATAGAAGTTCTATTAACTGACTATCTAAAAGACATTAACATACTATGCATAAGTGAGCACTGGGTAAAAGAAATGCAAGCGTCTAGCATAATTATTCCAAATTTTGAAATGATTAGCAAATTTTGTAGAATCAACCATAAAGGGGGTGGGACATGTATTTATGTTAGGACAGGGGTAGAATCAAAAGAAATTAAATGTAAACTAAAATGCATAGAAAAAGATTTTGAATACAGTATATGTGAGCTAACCAAATTAAAAATTACTATTGTGTGTTTGTACCGATCACCACTGGGCAACTTTGCCATTTTTATGGAAAACCTTGAGGGAATGCTGAATGAACTTAAACATAATGTAATTGTTCTTGGTGATTTTAATGTTAACTTTAAGAATGATTGTAGTAAACAACAGCAACTGTGCAAACTGTTTTTGTGTCATAATATAACGGCAACTGTAAATGAAGTTACTAGATGTGGAAATATATCTGAAACTATAATAGATCAAGTATTTATAAACAAGGACAAGTGTGAATATAACTCTGAAGTAACTGACACTGGTTTCTCGGATCACAAGGGTATCAAATTGAGTTTAAATGTCACATCTTACAAGGACCCTGTTATCAATAACAATTACAGAGAAAGGAGATTTATAAATGATGACAGCATAAGAATTTTTAATTACATTCTGGAAAATAACAACTGGGGTAGTGAATCAAGTGGTGATGTCAACAGAAAGTTTGACTCATTTCTTGAAAGCTACAAACACTGCTTCGATGTTGCCTTTCCTATAAAAAGAGTCAAAACTAAACATAAAACCAAAGCATGGGTTACACAGGGTATTAGAAAGTCATCAGACACTCTCAGAAAGTTAAATAAATCAGCCAGGAAGAATGTAGTACTGAAAGCACATGTGAAATGTTATAGAATCCTGTACAAGAAAGTAATAATTGCAGCTAAGACGCTTGATAATGATACCTATATTGAGAAAGGTAACAACAAAATTAAGTCAACTTGGGCGGTAATAAATAAAAATATAGGTAGACACAAAAGAAAAGATAACAGCTTTGTCATTAAAAGTGGGGGTAAAACTGTTAAGGACCCACTTCAGATTGCCAACATATTTAATGAACATTTCACAAATATAGCAATAAATTTAATTAAAACTAAATGCAATTCCAATAGCAAGGTAAAAATCCCCATGAATGACATGACAATGTTCCTTTATCCAGTATCTGATTCAGAGGTACTAAATGCTATAAATAAGTTTAAAAATAAAATGTCATGTGGGTGTGATGGGATTCTTGACAAAGTCATTAAGCAAAGTGCAAGAAACATAGCCTCGCATCTCACTGAAATTATAAATGAATCTTTTAAGACAGGGGTGTTCCCATCAAAACTTAAAATGTCTACTATAAAGCCACTTTACAAGAATGGTGATAAATATGATGTTAGTAACTTCAGGCCTTTATCAATGTTGTCAGGTTTCTCAAAAATAATAGAAAGGATAATGTATCAGAGACTATATAAATTTCTTACTAAGAATAGAATATTGGTTAATGCGTAAAATGGTTTCCGTAAAAATAAATCAACTGAAAGAGCTATCTTCAATTTTTTGCAACTTGTTCTAAATTCCATAAACAGAAAGGAATTAAATTGTGGATTGTTTTTAGACTTATCAAAGGCCTTTGATGTCATCGACCATAAGTTACTGCTTAGGAAGTTATATGCCTATGGGATACGTGGAGTTGCCCACAAATGGTTTGAATCATATCTGTCAGACAGGTATCAGAAGGTGGAGATAAGCCAGGCAGATAGGACATATTCATCAAGATTCGAGAGAGTTTTGTATGGAGTACCCCAGGGATCTGTATTAGGGCCATTACTGTTTTTAATATTTATCAATGACCTACCAAGTCATCTATCTGAAGCAGAGGCAGTACTATTTGCTGATGATACAAGTTTGTTTGTTAAAGCAAATAGTGAAGCTGACTTACAGGAAAAAGTCACATTAGCAACAGACGAAGCAGACAGATGGTTTAATGAAAACAGACTCATTGTGAATGCCAAAAAAACAACGTGGATCAACTTCAGACATATTACAAATAAAATAAAAACTAACCTTACAGTAGAACTGGGTAAGTGTAAGATTGAACAAGCATCATACACTAAATTCTTGGGAGTATGGTTTGATGAGCACTTAAGATGGGAAAAGCATATAATAGCATTGAACGAAAAATTAAGTCAAACATGCTATATACTTAGAATGCTTAAAAGCTCATGTAATATTAAAACAGTGTTATGTGTTTATTTCTCATTCATGCACAGTTTATTAAGATACGGTGTACAGTTTTGGTGGAACAACAGTATAACAAAACATTCATTTAGACTACAAAAGAAGGCAGTCAGAATAATAAAAGGTATACGATATAGAGACTCTTGTAGGCAAGCTTTCAAAGAATTGAAAATCATGACACTACCATCTTTACACATATATGAAAGCATATGTTTCTTAAAAGAACACGAGGAATTTTCTACATTAAACAGAGAATTTCACAACTACGAAACAAGGAATAGGAATGATTTCCACAGAGAAATTCATAAAACAGCTATGTATCACAAAAGTCTACTATACCAACCCAAAATCCTCTACAGTGCTCTCCCCAAAGAACTAAAAATAATACCAAAACTGTACATATTTAAAAGAGAATTAAAAAACATGTTATTAAGCAATAGTTTTTACAGTATTGAAGAGTTTGTTAATCGTTGACAATAAAAGAGCAGTTAATATTTCCCTGACATACTAAATATGTGTACTTGCTCACATTTAAATACTTGCTGTTTCTATGAAAGTGTGAAACTGTTAATGTAAGAATGTAAATAATCTTTGATGTGAGAATCACTAACTTTTTTTTTTGTACGTTGTTATCCTACTTGTGTATTTTTATGTTAATGTTCTAAAAGTTCTATTAAAATTGTAATGTCTAAGTGACATGTAAATTCAATTACAAATTTTCATGTATATGTATTTTAAATTGTAATGTTTATTGACAAGTCCTATATCATTTCGATGATGTACTACAAGGACGCTAATAAACTGAATTGACTTGAATTGAATTGAGCAAAGCACATTGTCCTTGAGGTACAGCCACACAATGTCTCTTTCCTCTTGCGCAAACACGGATGCACAGGAACAACATCACACACACAAGAATTTGCTGGAATAATACTCATATACATGCACATTCCCATGTATGACCTATGCCTCACTTTGCAAGCTTTCAGTTATGTATCCCCTTCTTTGTTCAGGATATTATGTTGTGTTTATTTTATTGAAAAGGCAACAGAAAAGAAAACACAAAGTTACTAGGCATAGAATGGTATCCAATAAGAAAGGTACAAGAAATAAAAGTGAATGTAATGTGTTGTTTGTTAACATCAGAGGGTCACAGTGAGATAAAAATAAGATTTTGTTACCTGGCAACTGGCTACTAGTACTATCTATTTCACAATTCCATACAATGTGTTTCAGTGTTTATTTGTAATACTGGGAAATATTTAAAGGATTTTCGTAATTGCTCTGTGAGTACTAATTGACTGTTCAATATGCCATCAGCATTTTGATTTTATGAATAGCACATGGGTTCTCAAAAGAAAATTTATATTTCATTGATCAAAATGAAATAGAGTTGTTCGTCTATTGACAAAATCCTTATTAATTGTTGAAATACACAGTGCAGTAATTTACTTCTTAAAAATAATGTCATTTAAATATAATCAACCTGCCTACAGCACTCATTTAAATGATGAGTAAAATTTTGCATGACAGTTCAGCTTGTAGACACTCGTATCTTGCTACTTCACTGTGGATACTTTGTTTCATTTGCTCCAGAGAAGGCCAGATGTTGACATTTACTTTACATTTGACATCTTACCATAAAAAGAAATGTATGGGGGTCAGATATGGACTACATAGGAGCTAATTCATGTCACTCCTCGCGGAGGTAAATTCGCAAGGAAGAATTTCATGAACTCTCAGTGTAGAAGCCTTAGACATGTATTCTGTGGCTCCACCTTGCTGAAACGATGTTCACTGGCTATAACCAGGGACGTTTTGCAATTGAGGCAACAAAAAAATCATGTAACATTGTCACATACTCTCTTAATTCACTCCTCATCCTCAAAAAAGTACAGACAAATTGACCCTTGTGCCTACACCGCAGAACAAACAGTAACTCTTGGGGAGTGGAGGGGTTTCTCATGCTTCTGTTTAGGACTCATTCCACTCCAAAGGCGCCAATTCCATTTACTGATGTCACTGTTTAGGTGAAAATGAACCTTGTAGAAAAACAAGATGTTGAAAATTGAAGGACACTCTGTCCCATCATTATCATACTGTAACCTTTGTATGTCATGCAGAGGCTTTAATTCTTGCACCAACTGGATTCAGAATTGTGCAGTTTTAGTGCAATGATAACCTAGGTTCTCTTACAAATGCAGAGGTTATTATTGTCAAATTCACAGTGATTTACACATTCAACAGATTCACTTATTCTTGATGCCATTGGTCATTTGAGTTTTGATATGACTGTCTCCTCCAATGTTTTGATCCAGTATCAGATAAGGAGACCATTTGGAGCATCATTTACAGTATGAAGTAAACAATAACTGAAAAATTTCTTTCATCCTACATTCACAAAATCAGCGTTTTTGTAAAATTCTTGCACATGGAAAGTGCTTTCTACACCAAAAAAGTTCTGCATATTGACTAAAGACCAAGCAATTGATAAACTTAGTCCCACTCTCCTCAGATTTGTTGCACATGTGCATATAGCTCCTTGAACATAAAGCTATTTTTGAGAGACGATATAGTTTACACAACTTCAACCATATGAGATTGTATGTAGATTAATGCCCTAGTACTCGACAAATTCTGTGATGCAACAGATCCCAGAATCCACTAAAAAAGGAGGCTTTTTTTCCATTTTTGTTGTTTTTGCATCATCAGTGTCCTTCATTTCATTTCGTAGTACCAAAGTTTGTTGAGGGGCTCCATCATAATAATCCCTCCTTTTGCTGAGATGTCAGGATCTTCAGTTATCATGCTAGTGAGTCACTATGCCATGAATGTACATCCACAGTTTTCATATGAATTTGTTATAAATTTGTAGGTTTCTTCTTTTGTGTTTACCTCCCATGAGACTTATCGTATTCCTGAAAATGTTATGATCAGACACTTTATCAAGTATTTGATGTTCAGACTATCACATGTCAGCCCAATTAATCTTTAGAAGCCACATTCTATACTAGAACTCCTTGTCTGAAATTGTTTATAAATTTCAGATTTCTTTCTTTGGTGTGAATTGACACAATTACACACATTTACCTTAAACGTAACCTCAATACACCACCCAACCAAATACACATGGTATACACGTGGCACAAATAACAAAACACAGCAATTTGTTGAACTGACTGTGAGCTGTATATACATGTATCACTCAGCAGTTGCCCAAAATTTAACATGGATGGTTTAACGACAATATTATACTTTGATGCATGTCAGAACTATTCTGATGAGGTGGCATCCACAGGAGCTGGTGAGGTAACTTCACTTTTAAGGTTGAAGTCATCTGCCATGGTGTCATCAGTTTCACCACTACTAGGAACAGTGATCCACCATTAAGTATCTGTGAGAACAAAAAACACTTTATTACATCATTGATAACATGCATGTCACACTCAAACAGAATAAATGTTAATCAAATAGGTATGCAATGATGAGACAGGATGATTCTTCCAGGCCTTATGCATATTGAGTGTAGTGTTGGAGGAACAGTTTGATTGTCCTGGCAGTGTTATTCATATGGCGATGTAGAACAGTCTGAAGCTGTGTCCACTGGCATAGGTAGGAAGGGTTGGCCCGTGTGGCTGGGATGTAGATTGGTCAGACGCAGCACACTGCCTCATGGCATTGAGTGACAGTAGGTGTGCTGGTACACAGTATTTTCTATTAATAGGTTCTATGTCAGCTTTACGATCTCAGTGGAAACCTTGGTAGTTTTATCTTTAATTAAGATCATCATAATGTGGACGCTATGGGCCAAACCAGGTACAGACTCAGATAAAGTGTCTCTAAAGGGTGCCTGATGGAGTGTGTTCATATCATCACAGTAGTGCATGTAGACGTGCCTTTGTGGATTAAAATAAGATGGTCTGTATGGTTAGACTCTGAGGATGGATAGATTTGGATTTACAGTCATTGATATTCTGTGTTAGGGAAGGTGTGTCTTGAGGAGGGTAGCCTCATTACTAACAGATGAATATTGACATATGTATTGTTGATAAGTGGTGGTTTACGTGTTATCATGTAGAGTTGAAACAGGGCACATTACAGAAATATCTTTTAGCTTTGTGGAAGGAAATATTTACTGTGTCATTGATTACTTCTACATTCATTTGGTAACAAAAATTAATTTTAAGGGGATTTAGGGTAGGGTAACAGATTTATGAACCAATTCTTCGTTTCACATTTTTATCTTGGTACCAAATAATACACAATTTTATTTGTTTTTTTAAAGAACTTGTTCTACATGAAGTAGATGGAAACTTTGACCAAGGGATTGTAATTTTATTGTAACTTTCGGCCACAGTATTTTAATTCTGTCATCTACTCCTTTTGTTTATTTAAATTTATCTGTTTTCAAAACTCTTTAACTTCTTATATAGTCCAAAAATATGTTTTTGAGATTTGTTTTCAGCTGTGATCCAAGACACATGCAAAGAATGGTCTCTGTAATTTGCAGGTAGCAAGATAACGTACGATCCTACGTAATTTAAATAGTTTGGAGCATTGCCTGTGTCCAGAATGAGCAGGTGGTGCACTGTAGGAAAGTTACAAAGTGTGGAGCATGTTTTAGATGTTTCATGGACAGTCGCAATTCTGATACAGGCATGAGATTCATTTTTCCATGATTCAGTGTTCACTGCGGAATTCAGGCCATATGATGGCAGGCTGTATAATGAGGGACTGTTTGTAGTGGTATGCAGACACTTAACTATGGCTTTCATAAATAAATCCATTCATTGTTTTGATCATTGACAGTATTTGTGCTTTTCTTGACATCACAGTGTATGTTGCTTCACCTGACAGGAAAGTGGCTGCCGAGTAGTAAAGGGGTTGTGGGAGTTCTATTATGTAAGTGATGAAATCATATTGTAGTGATGTAACAAGTTCTGTCAGTGGAAGCTACAACCCCTCTATCAATATCTTCTGTAATTACGCTCAAAATGCCTGGAGCACTTTGTTAGGCCATGTTTCTGTTATTACATAACAACAAATTACTTATTTGATTTGCTATAAGGAACTGAAAATTGGTATTCTATGAATTACTTGCAACTAAAGCTCTTTTAATTATTGAAAGTAGGTGATGAATCCACACATGCCTTAGTGTTGTCTCCAACACTGCACTGCACTGGAGGCTGGATACAATGCAAGAGTAAAGAAGATGATTTTTTTTGTCAATAACTTCACTTTGTAAAACTTTTTAAATGGGGAGATTTCAGTTTACAGAACTGATGAAAAACATTGTCCTTGTGGTATGTCTTGATGAAACTTCTTTCCACATGAGCTATCACTGATAGTGATAGCATGTCAGTGATTATTCCTAAAACTGAGAAATGTTTAAAGGAGATTCTTAGTCCTATTGTGAAGGTTCACTGACTTTTAAATATACGATTTTCATTTTATTTTATAAAAACTACAGTAGTTTTCAAAAGAAGGTGTGAAAATAAAATAGAGTTTCAAGCCTATCATCAGAATCTGTATTTATTGTTGAAATATACAGTTTTAGTGTCATTTAAATGCAATGCAGCATGCCTACGGCTTTCATTTAAATGATGAACAAAATTTTGCATGATGGCTCAGCATGTAGACACTGTGATGTTTGCCACTTTGCTATGGATAGTTTTTTCAGTTGTTGCAGACACGTGGGATTGTTGACATACACTTTAGATTTGACACATCCCAAAAAGAAGTAATCCATATGGGTCAGATCTGGACTTCATGGGGACCAGTTTATCTCACCTCTCCCGGAAGTCAATTTGCCAGGGAAAATTTCAAGAACTCGCTGTACAGACACATGAACATGTGTGCTGCAGCTCCATCTTGCCGAAACGATGTTTTTTGCATATAACCAGGAATGGTTTGGAATTCAGGCAACAGGAAGTCATTTGATACACCACATAATGTTCCAAATTTATTGTAACTGCATGGCTGCCTTTGCCCTTGCAAAACTACGGGACAGTTTTTCCTGAATCCAACATCACAACCATAAAGCAACTTTTGGCAAATGAAAGGATTTCTCATGGCTTTGTTTAGGATTTGTTGCATTCGAGGAGTGGCAATTTTGCATACTGACAGTGGAAATTTTGCTTACTGATGTGACAGCTCATGTGTAGGTGAGCTTCATTGGAAAACAAGCTGATGTAAAGTGTTTGGAACTTTGTCACACCATTAACAAACTGCAGCCTATGTCTGGCATGCTGAAGCTTTAATTCTTGCACCAATTGGATTTTATAAGACTGTAGTTAAAGTTATTTTTGCAGAATTCAACGCAGTCATGATCTATGGACTTTTAAGGGACTTGCACTCTTCCAGATACAGAGGTTATGATCATAACAAACAGACTGACTTACACGTTCCATGGATTCACTCATTTCTGATGACCTCAGTCTCCTTGATTTTGATATGACCAGTGTTGAACCATTCTCCTCAACTGTTTTGATCCATTTCTGGGTAAGGAGGACACTTGGACCATCATTTCCATTATGCAATACATGATCACTGGAAAATTTCGTCAATGCTTGAGTCACCGAATCACAGGTTTTGCAAAATTCTAGAGAATACGGCAGGTGGGGTAGGACTTCCCATTTTAACATTTTCAAGTACGTTTTGACCTCTTTTGCAACATGGGGTCAAGAGTTGTCGTGCTGCAAAATCACTTTATCGTGCCTCTCACTGTACTGCGACCAATTTATCTTTTAATTCTCTGCTCAAAGACATTAACTGCATAAGATAACAAGCACCTGTGATTGTTTCACTTGGTTTTAACACCTCATAGTACATGATGCTGAGCTGGTCCCACCAAATGTGGAGCATGATCTTGGAGCCATAAATATTCAGTTTGGCTGACAACGTGGAAGTATGGCCGGGATACTTCCATCATTTCTTGCGGTTAGGGTTATCATAATCAACCCATTTTTCAACTCCAGTCAGAATGCGATGCAGAAATCCCTTCCGTTTTTGCCTCTGAAGCAACTGTTCAGGAACACATAAATGGCATTCAACATCTCTTGGTTTCAGCTCACACAGGACCAAAGTTCCTTCTTTCTGAATCATGCCCGTACCCTTGTGGCATTTTGAAATGGCTTGCTGCATCACTCCCACTAATCATGCCAATTCTTCTTGAGTTTGACACGAGTCTTCACTCAGCAATGTCTCCAATTATACATCTTTGACAACATTCTCTCTTCCACCACTATGCCGGCCTAAGACGTTAAAATCGCCATTCTTAAAGTGTTGAAACCACTCACGGCACATTCTTTCACTAATAGCGCCCTAACCATACGTACTTGAGAGAATTCGCTGAGATTCAGCCACTGTTTTCTTCATATTGAACCAAAACCGGAACATCTCCCACAAATGACAAGAATTAGGCTCACAAACTGACATTTTCAATCAAGAACAGCTTTATGATGCAGACAGAAATTGACTAATGTTTGAATGAGGTTATGTTGACCGAGTTCCAAGCTGACTGCCTGACATCTGCGATCTGTTTTTTTTGACCACTACTTACTGTTGACGCCACCTATTGGCAAATGGTGGAAGCAAAGTTGTACACCTTGTATGTTATTGATAACATGCATGTCACACACAAAGAGCATGCATGTTAAACAAGTAAGCACACAATGAGAAGGCAAGAAACAAAAGCACTCCAGTGTAAGTATATTAGCGAAAATAAAGACGTATATATTTGAACAATTGGCTGTTTGCCCCTTCGCCTCAGCCCTCTGTAGAGTGGATCTTTTAGGACAAACAGATATTCCCGTCCTGATGCATACTGCATGTAGTGTTGGAGAACCAGAGTAAATATTCTGGGAGTGTTCTTTTGCTGGTGACCCAGCAGCATCTAAAGCTACATTCACTAGTGTGGAAACCTTGTTGAACTTATTGTTATTTAAGATCTTCATTGTGTATTGACTGTGGTACAGAACTGGGTACAGCCTGTATAAGGTAGTTGTGAATCAGTCTATATGGATTTTATGCATAATGTCACATGAGTGCATATAGACACATTGATGAGGATAGAAATTGAAGGGTCCATGTGGCAAGACAGTATGAAAATTGGAACTGCAGTTTTTGATGTGCTAGATTGACAAGGGCTGGTCTTGAGAAGGCTAGCACCATTACTGACTGAAAAATAACATCATACATACTGTATAATGTGGGGGGCTGCAGTTACAATCTCAAGTTATATCATGACGCATTTCAGAAACGCTTTTTAGCTTCAAAGAAGAAATAATGTGCTGGAGCACTGTTTATTTCCACATTCAAGTAATAAAAAAAAATTATGCCAGAGGTCAGTTAGGCGGCAGAATTATGAATAAGTTCTTATGTTTACATTTTTAGACTTTGCACAAGATCATACACAATACGTTTGCTATATTAAAGAACTTGGTTTAGGCGAAACAAACAGAAATAATTTTTTCGTCGCAGAATTCTCAACCACAATAGTGTAATCCACCCCCCCCCCCCTATTTCTAAGAACTGAATTATAAATGTGTACACCTTTTCTTTATTAAAAATCTCAAAACTCTATAACTTACTGCACTGTCTAAAAGTAAGTATTCAAGAGTTGTTTGTGGCCATGAGGCAAGATGCAACCAAAGAATCATCCTTGAACGTTGCATGTGGGATGCTAAAGTCCAATCCTGCATAGACTGAATTGTTTTGAGCCTCACATTTGTCCTGAATTTACAGGTGGTATGATGTATTAAAGCTGTGTACAGCAGTGTGTCTTTTAGGCGTGTGATGGGCAGCCATTTTTCAGACACAGGCATGAGATCCACCTTTCGTGACACAGTGTTCACTTACAGAGCCAGGCCATATGGTGAGGGACTGTTTGTTGTGGTGTGTAGACACTTTACTATGGAGCAGTTGGTCATCAATAAATCTTATCGCTGTCTGGATAATTTATTTTTGGTGCATCTTCATAATGTCACAGCAAATGTTGCTTTGCTTGACAGGCCTATGTCTGCTGATTAGTGCGGGAGGTTGTTGGAGTTGGCATGTGTGAATTCTGGAATTGTGTTGTAGTGATGTGACTAGTTCCGTTAGTGGAAGCTGCTCCCTCTAGCAGCATCTCTTCTAACTACACTCATGATGCCTAGTGCAGTTTGTTTGATCATTACATAACAACAGATTACATATTTGATCAGCTATAAGTAACTGTGAGTGTATTTCATGGCTTACTTGCATCTGCAACACTCTTAACCTCTAAAGGTAACTGATGAATCCACACTTTCTTAATGGTAGGTTCATACACTGTTTCTTCAGAAACTAGAGGCTGGATATAATCCTAGAATACGGAAGATGATTGTTTCCAGTAACTTAACTTTGTAAAACTAGTTGAATGCAAATGTTTCTCAGATTACACAATTATCAAAGCACATTGGCCTTGTGGCATGTCTACTCAATACCTATTTCCTTACATGCTATCACAGACACCCAGGAACAGAAGCACACACCCAAACATCAGGACGAAGGACATGTGTAGCATGTCCTTTCTCATGTCCTCACCTGGCTTCATTGTCTCGTGTGCATCCCATTCTTTCCTCAGGGGACTGTGCTGTGTTTATTTCATTGAAAAGACAAAAGAAAAGAAATCACAAGGTGACTATGTGTAGAACATTATCTAAATAAGAGAGGTAAGAAAAACAAAATGTGATGGTGACATGCCAAATTTCAGAAGGAGGTCAAAGTGAAATATTAGATATTCTGCTCAAGAAGCAGCAGCAGTAAGGCTGGCAGTAACATTTTGTTACCTGGCAACCAGCAACTAGTGAAGCATTTTGAAGCATTTATTTCAATATTACATACATAGCTTGTTGATTATTCCTAAAACTCACAAATATTTAAAGGAGGATCTGAATCTCTCTGTGAAGATTCATTGACTTTTTAGTATGCCATTCAAGTTTTATTTCATAATAATTTGTTACACAACTTAAATAAAAAAGACTGTAAACTGATTAACACCCTAGTCCTCAAAAATTTGGTCATGACATAGGCCTCACAATCCACTACAACGGAGACTGTGTTTCTTAATTTTGTAGTTTTTGCATCATCAGTGTCCTTAAATTCAATTGTTAGTAGCATCGTTTGTTGAGGTGCTCTACCTATCCCATCTTTTCTTTTGTTCAGTTGTCAGGATTCTCAGTTGTTGTGATATTAATTTGCTGTACCAGGAAAATACATCCACAGTTTTCACATGCACTTGCCATGACTTTGTACACTTCTTCTTCTGTGTTATCCTATTGGGAGACTTATCTTATTCTTTAAAGTGCTATGATTGGAGTCTGCAACCAATACTTGATGCTCAGGGTATCCCTCCTCAAACTTTTATTTTCTGTAATCATGTATAAATTGCATTGTTCTTTCTTTCGAGTCAACAGACAATTACATACAAATTGCCTTATAGCCTAAGCTCAGCACACTACACAATGAAACACACATGGTTTCCACATGGCACAGAAGACATAGTGCAGTAAGGAAAAACAATTTATTATATTAATGATAACATACGTCACACACAAAAGCATACATGTTTAGCCAGTATGTACAGATTAATGAGGCAGGAAGCAGAAAGTACTCAAAAGTAAATCTATCACTCATAAGAAAGACATAGTTTTTTGAATGGCTGAGTATTTGTGTTACATCACGTACCCTCACCCCCCCCCCCTCACTCTCTGCCCCCATAGAGTAGGTCATTGTTGACAAACTGATATTTGTGTCAGGTGATTCATGCAGGATTGACATATATTGGAAGTAGTGTTGGTGGAACAGACTGTGTGTCCTTTGAGTGTTTCTTCTCTGATGACCTAGCATCATCTAAACCATTTCCACTGATGTAGGTAGAAGAGAGTCGGCATTGTCTGGCAATGGTGTTGGACTGTCAGCCACAGCACACTGCCACATAGGTGCTGACTGATAGTAGCGGAGTGACCCACAGCGTTTTCCATCGTGGACTTATGTTCTTGAAGGAAACCTTGGTGGGTTCGCTGTAGGTTAATATCTTCATTGTGTGGATACTATGCTCAAAAACCAGTACATACCTGTATAAGGTGGTTGTGAAGCTGACTGTTTGGAGTGTGTGCATAATGTCTCATCAGTGTACATAGAGAGATATTTGTGGATAAAAGGTGGGAGGGCACATGTGGCAGGACAATGTGGAAATTGGAAATACAGTTTTTCATATGCTAGATTAAGAAAAATTGGTACCACCATTACTCACTGAAAAATAGTGTCATATATATTGTATACCATAGTGGTTTGACATATATAGTCTCAGGTTGAATCATGGCACATTTGAGAAATGATTTTTAGTTTTGTGGAAGAAATAGTGTGCTGGTACACTATTTATTTCAATATTGTAAGAGGAACGCAAATCATGGGGGGAGAGGAGGATGGTAGAATTATGAACCAGTGCTTCAATTTTGATTTTTAATCTTGCACTAAATAATATGTTTACTTGATTAAAGAGGTTAGAAATAACGAAACAGTTGCAGAATGATTAACTGCAGTAGTGTAATTTATTTCTTGTTTGCATGACTAGGAATTTAATTTCAAATGTATACCCTTTTGAATGGGTAAAGTAACCCTGTCTTAGAAATCACTTTCTTAATGCCTTATCCAAAATTAGGTATTCGAGAGCTGTTTGTGGTCATTAGCCAAGATGCACTCAAAGAGCTGTCATTGAACTTTGCTGCTAGAAGGAGTGCTCCAGTGCCAAATGGATACTTAAGCAGTAAGATTCTTACAGGCCTGTTGCATACTGGCCTGAGTGTGTCATTTCAGTTTTGATGATTGATCAATAGAGGCTGCGTTTACTGACTTGGGGAAAGAATGTTGGCTCTGTTTGACAATTCAGTAGGTTGGTCAGCCACAGCACATTGGAAAATATGTGTATGGTGACAGTTAGTAGGGTGGCACACAGTATTTTCCATGTGGAGCAAGTGGGTAAGCTTTATGTGCTCAGTTGAATCCTTGGTTGGTTTCTTATTTATTAAGATCCTCATTGCCACAGGCGCTACAGTCCAAAACCGGGCACAGACCCTTATAATTTGTTTGTAAAGGATGCCTCATGGAGTCTGTGCATGTCATTAATTCCTTTGAAAGGGCATGGCCGACTTCCTTCCCCGTCCTTCCCTAATCCGATGAAACCGATGACCTCGCTGTCTGGTCTCTTCCCCCCAAACAACCGAACCGAAACTAGCAGCTAGTATGCCAGTTTCAACTATTTTTTTTACAGTGTTGTGCAAAGTATGTCAGTGATTATTCCCAAAACTGAGAAGTATTTAAAGGAGGTTCTTAGCTGTTCTATGATGGTTAACTGACTTTATTTTATAACAATTTGCTACACAACTTGAATAAAAAAGTATTGTATACAGATTAATATCCTAGTACTCAGAAAATTCAGTAATGCCATAGACCTCAAAATCCAGTAAAGCAGAGGCTGTGTTTCTGAGTGTTGTAATTTTGGAATCTTTGATTTCCTTCATTTTAATTCCAGTTACCATGGTTTGTTGAGGAGCTCCACTTATCCCATCTATCCTTTTGTTCAGATGTGAGGACCCTCAGTTGTTGGCCTACTAAGTTGCCATTCCAGGAATATACCTCTACAGTTTTCATATGCACTCCCATAAATTTGTAGGCTTCTTCTTCTGTGTTATCCTACTTTGAGACTTATCTTATTCTTTAAAGTGTTGTGACTAGAGACTTTGCCTTATACTTGACACTCAGAGCAACACATCTCAAACATTTATTCAAATAATTTTTGGAAGTGGCTTTCTGTACGACATCTTTTTGTCTGTAATCGTCTTTAAATGTCAGTGTGCTTTCTTTGGTATCAACATACATGATTACACACAAATCCTCTTAAAGCATAAGCTCTACACAATTAAATAATCAAATACACATTGTTTCCACATGGCATGGAAGACACAATGCAGCTTGTTATTGAACTGATTGTGAGGTGCCATCATGTGAATTACTTGGCACTTCTCTGAAATTTGACTGGACATTGGAATGGTATTCTTAATTTATTGCATGCAAGAACTATTCTGATGAGATGGCATCCACAGCAGCTGGTGAGGTAACCATTCTTTTAATGTTTGGATCATCTTTCATTGTGTTCTTCAGTATCACTACTTGAAGGAACAATAATCCACAATTAAATAAGAACTGCAACAAGAAAAAAAAAATTTATTATATTATTGATGAGATGCATTTCACACATAAAAAACGTACACATGAAGCACCTAAATGTAAGGTAATGAGGCAGAAAATGAAAGTATTTCGAAATAAGTATGCGAGTCAAACACAGTGGAGTGTTCTTTCTCTGGTGATGTATAATCTAAGACTTCATCCAGAGTTGCATTGTTGGGAGGGGTTCGACTCTTATCAGGCAGTGGTGTTGGTTGGTAAGGTCACAGCAGACAGCCACATATGTGTTAGATGACAGTAGTAGGAGTAGCCAACATCATTTTCCATCAGGAGGAAGTAGGCTAGCTTTACATTCTGAATGGTAACCTTGGTGGATTTATTGTTACTTAATATCTTCACTGTGTGGGTACTATGAGTCAAATTTGGGTAAAGAATTATAAGGTGGTTGTGAAGCAGACCATACAGAGCCCGTTCATAATGTCACATGAGTGCACATAGACAAATATTTGTGGATATAAATGGGAGGGTCCATATTGCAGGAAAGCAGGGAAACTGGAAATGCAGTTAGCTTTGTTACTCACTGAGAAATACTGTTGTATATGGTGCATATTGTGGGGGGTCTGTCAGACATAGTCAAGTTAAATCACAGCACATTTCAGAAATACCTTTTAGCTTTGTAGAAGAAATAGTGTGCTGAAGCACTGTTTATTTCAACTTTCCAATTTACATTTTCAGTCTTGCACCCAATAATGTATAGTATGTTTGCTTTTTTTATGGAGCGTAGAAATAACAAAACTGTTGTGGAGGTTTTCCCCCCTAGGAATTCAATTTTTTGTGTGTACCCTTTTTTATGAATAAAATAACCCTTCTGAAAAGTCACTACCTTGCCACATTATCCAGATGCAGGCATTCAAGTGCTGTTTGCGACCTCGAGCCAAGATACAACCAAAAAGTGGTCATCAAACTTTGCCAGTGGGAGTGGAGCTCCAGGGCTGAATGAATATTTGTGGAGGATGATTCTTGTAGACCTGGGAGTGTCATTTCAATGGTAATGTAGCATCAGCAGAAGCTGTGTTGGCTGGCATAGGTGGGAGAGCATTGGCTCCATTTGGCAATGGTGTAGTCTGTGCATAACATAACATGTGGACTTATAGACATGCATTTATGGGTTAAAATGGGAGGTTCTATGTAGTGGGACACTGAGGATGGATGGAAATTGGAAATGCAGTTTTTGATATGCTGGATTATTAAGGATGGGTCTCATGGAGGGTTCCCTCAATGCTGAGAAAAAATGTTGATGTATGTTTGCTTACAGAGGTGGCCTATCTGTTGTTATGCTAAGCCAAAACAGGGCACATTTCAATACTTTTTAGCCTTCCAGAAGAAGAAAATCTGCTTGGTCACTGTTTATTTCCACATTCAAGTAATAACAAAAATTATGGCAGAGGGGGGAGGGGAGTGGCAGAATTATGAACTAGTGCTTTGATTTAAGTTCTTAAACTTGGTTCAGAATAATACACAATGCGTTTGCTTTATTAAAGAGGTTAGTTTTCGCAAAACAAGTCAAAATCGGTAAGCAGTAGCAGAACTTTCAACCATTGTAGTGTAACTACTTTTTTAAATTTCTTTTTGCACCGCTAGTCTTTTTGACCCATAGAAATTGAATTATAACTGTCACTCTTTTTGTATAAATAAAGTAACCCATTCTCAGAATCTATTATTGATACCATGCATGTTGGAAAGAACAGACACACGAATTCGTGTAACTGATTCAGCTCATTAGGCAATATCCTCTATCTTTAGTGTGAATGCACAGTTACGTTTGGCACAGTTACGTTTGACCTGGTGTTGGAATCTCAAAGTAACAAGCATGGAGGACACGGATGGGGATTGGAGATAGAAAATGGAAAGTACTTTGAAGTAAGTATATCAATGAAACCAAAGAGTTCCCACCCTTTTTGTCTTAATGGTTAGCTACTTGCATTGTCACATGTCTATTTGATTTAGATATAATAGAAATGTTCTGTTTATCTCTAGTCAGGAGTCTGTCTGTTGCAATATCTGGAACATGAGCTCTCTGGCTTAATATTCCTTCCACAAAATTGGTACCCGTTCTCTCATCCTAAACCATGTTTTCATTTGAAAAATCACTTCATTGGTATTCTGTGTTATTTTCCATGGTAAATTTCATCAGATTTGATGACGGTGTCTTTCCTATTACCATAAAAATATGATCATACAAGAATCACAATTTCTGTTACTTGTTTATTTGTTCTTAAGACGTCCACACACACACACACACACACACACACACACACACACACACAGACACACACACACACACACATACACACACACAGTTTTTGTAGAAAAACTGTGGTGTTTCCCCATATTTCATTGTAGCAGCTACAGGATTATTTTCACCCCACATAAGAAAGACAATGAGGCTCTCACATTCAATTCAGAGAAACCTCTAAGTGCTATGAATTTGCATGTGAACATGCCTAAATTGAAAATGGTATTGTGACTTAAATACTGCAGTGTACACAGTCGTCCATATGGCTACATGAAATGTAGCTTTAGGGACAGAACATAGCATCAGATGTTGACAGTGCAGGAATATGGAACATGTGCCTTTGCTATGATGACTTCTTGCCACTCATGGGTTATATTTAAACACAATTTTAAATGGACAGGATGAATGTTTCAAATAGTTTACATCTAGTAGTAGTGTCATTTTCATCTCTGGTGTCAAGACAATAAGCAAATATAAATGACAGAGGGTGGGACTTTAATTCTG
The DNA here is from genome assembly GCF_021461395.2 of Schistocerca americana. Classification (NCBI taxonomy): domain Eukaryota; kingdom Metazoa; phylum Arthropoda; class Insecta; order Orthoptera; family Acrididae; genus Schistocerca; species Schistocerca americana. Next base: position 511,081,852 of record NC_060130.1, read on the forward strand.
TTATTAATGTCATGAAGTGACATGGTGGAATAAACAGCATCACATTTCCACTTTCATAAGTGTTGTAAGCAAATTTCTTTAAACTATTACAAATGTTGTTTATCAACTAATTGTTCTAGATGGTTTGAGTGGCCAGAGTCAGATTCACTCTCTTGAGATAGTCCTGTAGACAACAGACATCAGTGATACAGGAGACGTATGAGCCTTACAGACTTTTTCAGAAACTTGTATCTGATGAAGGATGATATTCTGTGCCTGGAAAGTCGTATTAAATGCCTCACAGTACCCCATCATCCATGTCCATACACATAATACTATTCTGAAGAGTTAAAATTAAAATATTAATCAAACATAAACTATATATAATCTAATAAAAGCATGGTTTTGTGGATTTAATACAAAATGCAATTTAACATTATGAACACATATGTCGTCCCATACACCGCAATAGGAAACAAATATTGTCCATAACCATAACTTTTAATCTCACTGATAACAAGAACTGCAATGCAGACATCAGTTTTATTTTACAAAGTGTATAAAGGAAAGTCTTTTATTATGTGCCCATACTATACGTTTTTTAGTAGCCTTTCATATAGTTACTTCTGTAAAAAAAATTATTATTTATTGTGGGATACACTAAATTAATACATTTTCGTAGCACAAATCGATAAGTGGTCAACACACACACACACACACACACACACACACAGCCAGGGGAAAGTTTCTTCCATCTCAGAAGAACTCGACTGAAATTCTTTCTGGTGTATGCTGCTTGGTTGTGTGTTCCACCTGTGTCTGCTTCTACCTGTAGTGCATATGTTATTTGCTGAAGATTGTCTCCCATTCAAATTTTCATCTGGAAGTATTTCATAGCTACACTTTCCTTACAGAGTGTCTTCCAGTCTCTAAAGTATCATGATTAAGACTGACATATGATAATGGAATGTTAACATTTCTGCTGTACTCATCTGACAAATGGTAATCAGCTACAAATTGCCACACTTTTTGCTATCTAACTGGATTTTTTAAAACATATTCAGGGCAAAGTTCAACAGGATTCACTATGGATTATGGAATTCATCTGAAGTCATTGTTCCTGACTTTCGTTGAGTCTTTAGTCTCAACCATCCTATTTTAACACATTGAAATCATATTTTTAACACAGTTCATATACAGCCAAATAAATGGAGACAGATTATTTAATGAAAATTAATGATATATTCCTCCCCTGACTGGTAAGTTATTAACTATACATGATGCCACAGGAAGAATGCTCAGTATTCAGGGATACAAAAAAATGATCGTCTCAAGCCCAAAATGTGATATAGACATAAGTCCTATTCCAAACAGATTCCTAGACAGAGCACAATTAATTTACATTATTATTTATTTAGTTTATTACTCAATACATTGTCAGATTTGCAAAAGTTCATATGTACAAGAGCTAGTAAACATTGCAACATGCATTTTACAAAAGTGTATTTAACACATGCATATGTAAGAATTATTGTACACTTGTAGTTAGGGTTGTTGTACAGTTCACAATAAATGTTCAAATATCCCACTGTCACCTTCAAAGCATTTGTGCGCTCTTGGGAGAAGATGTTGTGTTGCTTGTCTGAGTGCCTCTCCTGATTCTATAATGAGGACAGCGGGGTCCATGATGTGACCAAGCAGTTCATCTCATGTGTTCACACACCTCAGACTTCATCCAACCTGTCAACAAAAATCTTATTGCATGAGGTGGTGTGATCTTGGTGGTCAGTTAATTGTACTACTATGACCAGTCTAGCAATTAGAGTAATTGCAGTTGAGATGTTCCCTCACATGTTTGGTAAAATGTGAAAGAGCTCTGTGATGCTGCATGTACATTGCAGTGCTCAGGGTGTTCAATAAACGAACTTTCAAAGAAAAAAGTGCAAGTAATTCTGTCCTCTTTCACCTACAAATATGTTACTGATCATGCTGCACCAAACGTTGATAAAAAAATGAACTTGGAAATGGGTTTACAGAGTAGCATGTGGATTGTCCTGGGAGCGTTGATGAATATTACATGTGTTGGGGATTTTGTTATGTCTAAACATGGCCTCATCAGTGAATAATATTAATGGAAGCGTATGGTTACCGGCATTTAACCAGTGACAAAATTCAAGTCCTGTAGCATTGTCACGAATGTGGAGATTGTGGACACACTATATACAAAACTAATACAAATTCTCCACATTCAGTGTTCACCCCATACCTATTTGTGAAACATTTACTCATGCAAAAAGTGCTGTGTGCTGGTAGTAGGACTACACTTCACCATTTCAACAATATGTTGCTATTTTTGTACAGGTTGGGAACTTGAAAGAATACCTGTTTCACACAATGTGTGGAAAACTCTTGTAAACAATCTACAATCAGGAATTTGACATGTTAAAGGTGCCAATGGCATTGTTTGACAGAAGCATGAGTGCTACCATTGCAGAAGCCATAAATATATACCATACCTGCATGTTCTTCATTACTTTGTCTGTGTGGCATTTTGGTCAGCATGTGTAAATCACAGTTAACTGATGCTTCCTGTTGATGCACTCATTCCCTCATACTACTTCATTCATAATGCACCATGGAAAACTCTATGTTCTGTGGGCTAGATTAATGGCAGAAAGACATTCCAAGCAAACAGGTTGAAAAAAATGAGGTAGATTAGGGCAGAATAAAATGTCAAAGTGGTTGGGTGGGTAAGACATGTATATGTACACCACTAGTTAAAAAATAAATCTTCATTAAGTATGTTCTATCTCAGAAACTATTCAGAATAGAGCATATGAACATTCCTATCACATCCCTGAATATTAACGATTACTCTTGGGACACCCTGTTTTGCTCTGCATGGTTCCTTCAATGATATTGTTTCTGTGTGTTTTAATGACATCATGCCATATATTAAGTTTATTTTATTTACAGATGACACAAATATCAAGACAGATTCTAAAACAAGTATCATTTCAGAAATAATAATAAACAAAATGTCAATACCATGAAAAGGACAGATTGCTACTTACTGCATAGTGGAGATTTAACTTGCAGACAGGCACAACAAAAATACTGCTAAACAAGTAAGCTTTTGGCTAAATGCTTTCTTCTGAATTAGACACACATGACCACCATCTCTGGTCTCAGCAGCTGGAAACAGAGGTTGTGTGTTTGTGAGTTGCATTAGTGTGAATGTGTCTGTATATGTTGCCTAATTCAGAAGAAGGCGTTTTAGCCTAAAGCCTATTTCTTTAGCAGTCTTATTGTTGTGTGTGTCTGCAACTCAACATCTCTGCTACGTGGTGACTACCAGTCTGTCCTTTTCATAATATTGTCATTATTCCATATTAGATTTTCCATTGTTTGCTAACAAAATGTCCATGAGCTAAATGCACTGATAAGCCCAAACATTGTGACCACTGCCAATCATGTTAAAGAAAATTAATGCAGTAATAAAGACACAAATGAAGGAACAGACTCAAATGGGCGATTACCATGGTGAAGATATAGGGTGCAAATTTGGAAATCCATTGAGATAAGAAACACTGTAAAAGGGCGAATCATTACTACACAGAGCCTCAGAATGAGTATCTTGAAACTGGTCAAATACTCATCTGCTACGTGACCATCTACGAAAAGAGGTAGCACAACAATGAAACTACCATGCGGTGCTAAATGGTAGGACACCCATGACTACTCACACAATGTGGAGTTCGGAAGCTTGGCTGCTCTGTAAAGTAGGATAGATGGTGATGTGTGGCATCTCAGCTGAAAGAGAACAACTGCATGCACAACTGTTTCAGAGCACAACATTCAGCATACATTGTGGAATGTGGAGCTCTGCAGCAGGTCACACCTATGAGTTCACATCTTGACTCAACAACATTGATTACAATTGCAGTGGTCACAGGACCATCAGGATTCAATCATTGTTCAATACAAGTGTGTAGGCTTTTTGGGTGCATCACATTTTTGCTACACTAGTTCACTGGTTGTCTCCACAAATGCCACCATAGTGGCGAATTTCAGCTGAAAGCCATGGACGCAGGTTGGTGTGAGCAGTTTTATGCTATGGGAGACATTCTCCAGTGCTTGCATGGGACCTGTGGTAGTAATTGAAGACAAGCTGACAGCTGCAAACTACCTGTATCCTTTCATGTTTGATGTCTTCTCTGATGGTGATGTCATGTTTCATCAGTATAATTGTTCTTGTCTCAGAGCTAGAATCATGCTACTGTGGTTTGAGGAGCATTATAGTGAACACATGTTGATGTCTCGATAAACAAATTTACCTGATGTAGTTGCTATGGAACACATCTGGGTCACTATCAGGTGTCATCACAGCGTACACAAATCAGCAGCCTGTTATTTATGCAAATTACATGACCTTTGTGTAGACATCTAATGCCATATGCTTCCACAAACCTACTAACAAACTGTAGGATCCCTGATACACAGAATCAGTGATGTATTTCATTCCAAAGATGGACAAACAAGCTATTAAGCAGGTAGCCATAATGTTTTGGCTTATCAGTGTAAATGTTTTGTGACCATTTCATTGCCATAAAAGTAAAAAATACTCACTTATTCACTTCCGAATCTATAAGAGATGTCCTTACAACTGTACACCATGAATAAGTACAGATAGAAATGTTGGGTTCTTGGAATTACACGCTCATGGTAAACTTATATTGGAGGAGTATTCCACATAAATATTAATGTTTCTGAACTAGTTTTTATTCACAAAAGCAATAATTACATGTAAAAGACCTAAAACTAAAACAAATGTTTAATACTTTCCCTTATATCATTCCATAATGCCATACATTAACATATTTTGGGGAACATCTCTAACGTCATCTATAGTTTTCCAATTGCTAAGGTGTCTTGCACGAATTAGTTCTCATGTGAATTCAGCTATATTCTGTAAATTCATTGTCAAACAAATGGATGAACTAACAGCTTCTTCTCATTATTGTAAGTTTCTTCCTTGATAAAATCAGTCACCCTTCCCCAGTCAAAAGTTCAGTTCACAGAATAATTACAATGAAGAAAAATAGTCAACATAAAAACCTTCTATTACACAGAATCATTAAGTTGGCTACAACAATAAAAAGTTTAGGTATTAGTAAGGAACAGAGTGGAGATGTATGAGCAGTTCATTTGTTGGAAACTCTTTCTATCCCATTGGTGAATTTTTAAGAATGTATTGTTAATAGCATCAATATGTTCTACATACTCTGTGTTATATTATTTAACAGTGCATGGCATAGATAGAATAAGAGTTTTCTATTGTGTACTACATTGACATGTTTATTACAATTACTGTAGATGAAAATGAGTTTTTTCACATCCTTACATGACACTTGATCTATGGTATGGAGAACCAAAATTAATTTTGAGCTTACTGATCCTTTTCTGTACTTCATTTCTCTGATATGTTATGTAATAATTAGGAGATCATGACTACTGAATCTATATAATGCACAGCAAAGTAATTGAAAATGTGAATCCAAGTTCCTTAATTGTCTTCCAAGTTACATGGGTTTTTTCGTTTGTGCAAGTACCAACAGAAATACTAAATTATGTTTACCAGTTGGAGCAACATACACATACTCACAACAAACAATGAGCCAAATTTCAGAATGTTATGTTTTGTGCACAAATGAGATCTGTAACTCTGTCTTTAGCTCAGTAGTAAAAATATTGCAATTAACTGGAAAAATTTACAAGCAGTTTCGAAAATGTTTTGCTGAAATGAGACAGTCCTTTCACAAGTATTATCAAGTGAGTCCTTTAGTATGATATCATTTGTAGGTTTGGTTTATTTGTTGAGAAATTAAATAAGAGTTTCATTTATTTTCATTGTACATATGTATAATCAGCTGAAATTATGTAAGAGCTTAAGTCACATCAGGTTTTAAATTTTAATCAATTTCAGCACTTCTATGAGTGCCTTTATCAGAAATTAAACATTCAGTCTGTTGCTACCTGTGGCTTGACATGTGTGAGCAGCCCATAGTAGCTTGCCTTCAATGTATTGTTTTTTTTTTTAAAAATTGTAAGTAAAGTTTTATTGCTTGATATTTATTTTATATGTGACACAGCAGTTTTAATGTTTAATTTTTGATGAACTCACTCATCGAAGTGCTTAAACCAGATCAAAAGACTTAATTTTTACAATCAAAGGCTGTAATTGCTTTAATTTTAATTTGTAAATGGTCGCTTACCACGTAGCCATGTTTAAAACTTCATATCATGAATGCCTTCTGGCTATCTGTACATTTTTTGAAAGATATATTATTTGATAATGACCAAAGTTATCAAATATGATATCATTATAAATGAAAAAATATGTTATTTTAGGATATCATAGAATATCTCTTAATGGATAAGTATTTACAATGATATTCCTACCTGAAATTTCCATTGTATGAATAAACATTTATTGCCATGAGTAACTATGTTCCTGTTAACGACCCATTACTGTTCTAAACAATACAACAATATACATATTTGGAAAACAGTTGGTGATATATTACATTCACAAGCTTGATGATTTTTTTAAATATTTATCACAAATTTGAAGCTATCTAGTCCTTAGTATTAATGTATTAATTATCTGCACTGCGATATCTGTGGTAACAACAGGAAAATCTACTTATTTATTTCACAAAAATAGCAATCATTTGCTGACCATTTCTTAAAAATATTTATCATACATTTGAAGCTATCCAGTCCTTAGTATTAACGTATTGATTTTCTGCATTGCGATATCTGTGATAACAACAGTAAAATCTACTTATTTATTTCACAAAAATATCATTCACTTGCTGATGAATGATTAACTTCAGTGACTCTTCATCAGTCATTTATAGATAGTCTACAGTGTTGCTTACATCATATTTAGTAAATGAGTGAGAATTAGGTGACACATTGTTAAAATCAAGAATTGTAGAAGTAAACTGTAATTGAAGTATGTACATAAAACATAGGGTGTCCTGCAAGTCTCAATTCGAAACCATTTATTTTCTAGTATATATGCTTGCAGCAGATTCATTTATGTGCAATAATGAATAAGGTTACTGACAGTCAGTGGTGAGGACACTAATGAAAATAATGGGTGTAACCTTTTAGCATACAAGATCTTAGGGGGAAGACTATCATCTATTGATCCCTCAACATAGCCTTCCCTAGTAGGTAATTGTGGCTTTGTCTTATCGATATGTATGTACTGGTAGAAAAAGTATTTTATCTGGAATGTACTGAAGCTCACCAATTGAATAATATAAATAGGACATTAAATTGGAAGACATGTGAAAATTGATACTCAGCAGACTTATTTTTATACTGTAATAAGTAATACAGTACTTTAGAATAGGTCATCAGTGGCATTCTCCTGTTAAATGTGTAACAATGGCCTGATTTTTAGCAGAGGTAACTCTGCATCTCACATTATTTTAAAATTTGAGACATGAGCAACTTGACTGAAGACATTTAGAAAGCAATCTGAATGCTTAGCCTACTGTGGACACATTTTACATCAGAGATGAATAAATGGACTGTAGATTTCGCAGTAAAAGAAGAAAGAAATTAGTTACACATTACAATATAAAATTGTACACAAATGGTGCATAGTATATGTTAACAGAAATTTTTTCATGTCTTAGCATATATCAAAGTAGCCAGAACACAAATACATGTATTATCAAAACTGGAAAAAATAAACATTTATTAAGTCACTAACTCAATTTTGTTAAATAATTTTCAACAGCAAAGTTGTGTCACATTAATTGCTGAAATTTCTTTCACAATCCATAATTTACCTTTCATTTTTAAGGCTGGGCTATCATAATCAAGTTAATGGGAATCATTTAGAAAGGTTTTTAAAATCATAATGTTGTTCCTTAAGTTGGCTCATACCTCTGGTTTAATGGTCAGGTCCTGTACAATACAGTTGCACCTATAGAAGTAATTCCAGTAATTTTTAATGACTATGACTGACATACCCTTATTGAAATGACCATACATTATTATTATGGCATGAGAAATTTTCTGTTATGTCCAATTAATTCTTTACAATATGTATACCCACTACCATCAGATTCATAAATTAATATTACATATAATTGTATTCTGTTGACACTTACTTATATCAATTACGTGCTATGTGTGCAGAACCAGTCTACAGAATATACACTGAACTGTTCCCTTCAGAGTGATTCAGGCAATAAATTTAATGTAATTTGGAAAAAAACTAATATCTCAATTACCAACAGACTTGCTGCAGTGCAACACCGGTTCCTGCCGGATCACGGAAGTTAAGTGCTGTTGGGCTGGACTAGCACTTGGATGGGTGACCATCCGGTCTGCCGAGTGCTGTTGGCAAGCGGGGTGCACTCAGCCATTGTGAGGAAAACTGAGGAGCTACTTGATTGAGAAATAGCAGTTCCAGTCTCAGAAACTGACATACAACTGGGAGAACAGTGTGCTGAGCACATGCCCGTCCATATCCTCATCCAGTGACGCCTGTTGTCTGAGGATGACACGGCGGCCATTCAGTACCATTGGGCCTTCATGGCCTGTTCGGGAGGAGGTTATATATATATATATATATATATATATATATATATAAAAAAAATCTCAATTTGATACTCTAGTCCTTGTTTCTGTGGTGGTACTTGCAATGTCCCTGACTGATTTTCAGATAACTCAAGATTACCACCTTCTCTGGTTGGTTGGTTTGGGGGATTAAAGGGACCAGACTGCTATGGTCATCGGTCCCACCACCTTCTCTCCGTAACATAAAATTACATGCACAAATATTGTGACATGAGGTGTACACCTAAGCATACCTTGATGTATTGCAAACTTCTCTGGTTCTACTAGCTGGCAGTATTATACACTACTCAGGGTACTGGTTTTAATCTGTCTGCAAACTATACAGTTCAGATATTACCAACTATAAACTAGTATGTGTCTTGCATGAAGTTGTATATGAAATAACAGTAAACAGTTCTGTAAGATCCAAATATGATAATATAATTGTCTGCACTAACAGTACCAGAGTTCCAGAAACTTGTCAACATAAGCAAAGACAAATGTTATGTAACAATTTCTAAACAGCCTAAACTTCATGCATAATGTATACATGCATATACACATAGCATTTGCAACAGGTTTAAAATGGGAGTGAAAACAACAAAATCAAAGAAATAATGCTGTGAAAGTTATGAAATAATAAAAAAACATTGTCATTTTGAATAAATACAGAATTAAGAAGATCATAGGTTGAAAGCAGAACATAAAAGAATTATAGGTTGTCATCAATACAGACAGTAGGTAAACTTGCAAAATATTCTGAAAAAACCCAATGATGGAGACATCTGCAGATAATTTTCCATACGCCAGACTAGCATTAATTACTATGACCAAACTTTAGTGGGAAAACTGCTGAATATTGTTAGATAAACTTTCTTTGGGTTGTTTGTGAAACATGAAAATATATTTGGTCAGCTGTTAGAAGAAAAGAAATGCAAATGTAGCCCATTTTGTTAATTTTAGATCTTCTTGAATTTTGTGCATTATGGGACAGTGATCATAAATAAGATCTTTGTTATCAGGAGGTGTATAACTCACCAAAATTTACTCAACATTGTCAAAACAGTATGCTGGAAAGTATTTCAACCAGAATGCATATGTAAGTGTATTGAACAGCTTACAGTAAGTAGAACATGTGACAAAAATATTAATTACATTTGGTAGCAAACACATATAAAACTGATTTTATAAAGAAAGACATACATAATCACAGCGAAAATTGTGTTATGTTAGTGTTGTAAGAAGCCAAGAGGACGGGTTTTGGTCAACTGAACCCTACTGTACCACTTTCTCATCAGTAGGATTTTTTCTGGTATCAGTCACAAAGTATGTGATTTAAGACATTTATGCAAGTACATGGTGTGTGGAAGCATTTTAGAGCTATACATTTTCCAAATTTTCTTGTTTTCCACAAAAGCGTTTTTGTAAGTTACAGTGTGAAAATGTAAAATTACAACTTGGTCACCATATAAATTTCATTGCATGAGAAACGAGATACAGAATTTAAAGGTAAACTTACAATTTTGCATAAATTGTGCAAAATTTATTTATTAACCACTAAATAAATAGTTTTCATTGCATTCCAAAAACATTGTTAACTTCACCAGAAACAAAATTTATATCAGTGCATGCTGTCTTCTCTTTCAACCATGCTGAAAAGAACAGACACCATGAGGAACCCGCAGCTGTGACACATATTTTGTAAACTGAAGGTGGAGGGGGAGAAAGCAAAGGAAAGGGACAGAACTGTTGATGTCAGCTCCATCGGGACTGTATGCCAAATCAATGGCTATGAATGAAAATGTGCGTTGGACTGGGATTTGAACCTGGAATCTCTTGCTTACTTGGCAGCTGTGTTACCTACTGTGCCACCTGGACATAATGGTTATCGCAATTGTCTGGACTGTTTTGGTACACCACTTGGGCGACCCATATTCCGATCTAGCATCACTGAGATAGACTATGCAGCTGCAATAAACACTGTGTCCGAGTGGCACAGTGATTAACGCAATTGCCTAGTAAGTAGGAAATCCTAGGTTCGAATCCCAGTCTAGCACACATTTTCACTCATCACCGCTGGTTTGGTTTGGTGTACAGTCCCAATGCAGCTGACATCAATAGTTCTTTCCCTTTTCTCTCCTTTCTCCCACCTCCACTTTCAATTTACGTAAGAGAAACAATTTTGTTTGATACAAAAATGCAGTATATTCAAATTTAAACAAAATATTTTACCTGGAATATTTAGAAAGTTCTAAATTTTAATTCAGGACCATACAGAATATCTTTTGTAACTATGGTAACTGTACCCCATACGGCCTACTTATGGAAATTGAACTTTCTTTTATATCTTTAAGGGCAACCGTAAATTATGGTGGTTACTTACAATCTAAATACCATTGCCGTACATCAAATTGGATATGGGGTATTATAATAATGAGAAACTAAAATGATAAGGCATGTCATAATAACAAGAATAAAAAAGTTTGGTTTTTGGGAATACTGAATGCACTGTTTTTCCGATATGGCCTACTCTACTTCTTTTCATAACTCAAAACTAATGAAATCTTATTTACAATATGTATTACATTTATCAACACAGTATAAGTGGTTATGACTTTTGCGTCCTCAGCTAAGTGCCTTCTTGTCCACTTCTGCCCCTTTGTTTTTTGATGCAAATATGTTTCAAACTACATATTTCTCTTTTTTCTTCCTTTTTCAGATGGTTTGAACTTACATTAGAAAGACTGATAGATAGCAGTTGGATATAAAATCATTGTACATGGTAGTTTCAGCCATTTGATCTTCTGAAATGCCTATAAGGAGTCTAACGTATCCAAAGGAATATTGGGAAGATACATTTGTAAAGCTAAGAATAATTCAGACTACAGAGTTGACAAATCAGATGGGAAATTTAAAAATGTATTCCCTGCAGAAAAAAAGATCAGCTGGTAGCATACCAGAATTCAGAGTAGAGCAAAAGTTTTAGTCAGCAAAGAAACATCCCACTGTCAGATCATTAGTCTATCAGCTATCAGAAAGAAGTGGTTTACCACACAAACTTGACAAACAAACTTGTCCACCTCAGCAGGACTGTGTTATCGGATTTATAACTCAGCATAATATGCTGTATGTTTGCAAAGAAGAAAATGCACCTGGTGCACTAGTGATGGGATTTAATGAAGTTATAGTAATGGTAACTCAATGTTAAAAACTGAAAATAACTTCACATTTTTCAAAATGTTATAAAAATATTCTCTTGTTGTTAACAAATTTTTTGGAAGATTCTGTATTCCTTAGTATAAATTGGTCGGTAAACTACTTTATGTCTTATACTGAAGATGACATTCATAATAATTTTAACATTGAAGGCCAATCACACTGTACATCATGACACCATCATGTCATGGCACATAATGTCACTTCAAGTCCTCAACTGTTCTTTTTGTGGGGCTGCAATCTTAACAAGATTATTTTCAACTGTTTTTACACACAAAGTGCCTATAAACAATGCAGTAGATGATATGTGTGGATGCTGGAGTCCATATTTGCACAAAAATGACATTTATTGGGATCAAATTGTTTGCAGTTTGCAGGAATAGCTTTTATATTAGAGAAGAGAGACACAAATGCAAAACAAAACACACAGTGTGTGTGTTTCACTAAATCTTATTACACGGTAGAGAAGGGGGAATTTCACACATTATACAAGGAGCTTGAGGAAGAGGAATCTGCATTTTATATTTTATATCCAATTAAAATTTTGTTTAAGGTTAACTTTAGATGCTACTCCAGTGCATAGTTTTGAGTATTAGTCATATCTCCCTCAATACCTTCCCCTTTGAGATATGTAGGTTTTCTTTACATGTTGTATTTGGCTTTTAGTAGTTCAAGTGCCTTATTTGTACTGGGGCTAACTGGTAAAACCACACAAACATTTACGACTGATGCTTGCAAGACTGTTTCACGCATAATTCAGAGGGCTGCTTAACAATAAAGAGGTCTGGCACAAATGCGTATTAAACAAACAACTTGCAGTGTCTGAAGGTTGTAGTGTATTTTTTGATGTAAAACTAAAAGTTCCTGACAACATACAAATACAGGGTGTATATGCTCCAGGAAAACCAGAAGATCCAGGAAAAACCCAGGAATTTTTTTATCTGGGAGAAAACTGGGGAAAACGCAGGATTTTTCTAACAATCCGGGAATTTTTCATTGTTTTAGACTTTCATTAAATTTTTGTAATTTTGACTAATAAGAACAGATCAACATCAAAACGTGCCAAAGGCTTTAGGAAGAAGACCATGAAATACTTCATAACACCAAACTGTGTGGGATGAGCATGACATTACAACTGTTTACATTAAGTTCATTTTGAGAGGAAATGTTAGCGACAACCCTGGAAATTGCCCAAGTCCTGCCCATTTACCCCCTCCACACCAACCAAGTGTGTGTGTAAAGTCTTTGTCCATGCCGTGTAGCATATCGATATGATCTTTGATCGTCGTCCCATGTACCACATCGATACGATCTTCCGTCATCATCCCGTTTAGCACATCAATATGATCTCTGTAGTGCATCTATATGTTCATCACTTTTTGTAGAGTGAGAATATGCTTGTTCCCTGCTTTTTTGTAGTCCATGTGTTTTACCACGGTTCCTTACACTAGCAGTACTTCTTAGCAGTTTGTGTAATTAAAACATTTAAAATGAGTGCTTTTAAGTGTGAAACTTGCTGAAACGAATACAGTTATTGGAGGAATCTGAGGTGGCATATTTCCAGAGTGCACCCACATCAGTTGAACGAAATTGTATCTCATGTTACAAATATTGAACCTTCATGTTCCTATCAGTGCTACATACGAGACAAGAGTTTTACTCTGAAAAGAAATGTAAAACACCACCAACACCACAAGACAGTCATGGCATAATGAAGCAGCAGAGGAGGTTGATGTGTATGATGTGCACATTTGAAGCTGGGTCAAAAAAGTGTTGGAGCGAACATTTCCAAGCCGCTCATCAAATACGTGTGAAATCTGGAGATCTGGCGTTCTCTAGTGAAGGTGAATTTTTTGAGTGGAAAGAAGAAATTGAACACACTACACAATTCAGATTCATGGAACACTGTGGCATTAAGTTTGTTGCTGATTACTCACCCTGTAAGTATGTTTAACATCATTCAGCTCAGTTAGTCTCCAAAGATGAAGGGAAGAGACACTTAAAAATGGTAGGCAGTAACAAAATTGATGGAAAGTGCCCTGCAGAGATACCTTGTTAATTTTGTGTCAACTTATGTTGGACATGATCTAGACTTAAGTCATTTGAATCCGACACCACAAGAATGTGAGAGCATAGCTGCAGACATTGCTGTGGGAATCCCCTTTCCTATTGTTCTTGAGAAAATTCGAGCAACAGTGCAGGACTCAAATTCAGATGGTGTACATCTCACAACATTGAAAGACCTGCACAACATTGTAGCTTCTTATAATTTGGCTTCAAAGTCAGTCAGACATCGAAATGGTGCCATCAGCATCATTGTTGAGCACTAAAAATAAATTATAAATCAAACTTTAAGAGAATGTTAATGGCTACTTGGAAGACAATGTACATATATACTGGTGTAGATCTTACTGCACCAGAATGGAGGCACATGAGCATTTCAGGTATTACAAAGGGCGTTCAAAAAGTTTTGCACAGTTGTCTATAATTTTTTTATTTTGTGCAGGAGGAGAATGAAATTTTTTATGAACATACTTGGAACTTTTAGCTATGAGTTGTTATATACAAGTATTTTCTTTTATTTACAGTTGAGCCATAATGGACTGTGAAGTGGATTTCAGGTTGCGACAATGGTTGGTGATAGAGTGCCTCTTCAAGACCAGCGATGACTCTGCCACATTGATCCACAGGAAGTTGCACCCTGTATATGGGGAGGACACAGTGGGTTGCAGCAGTATCCAGTGGTGGTTGCAGAGATTTAAAGAAGGTGATTTCTCTCTACTGGACAATCCACGATCCGGTAGACCATCAACGGCAGTGAGTGATGTGAATAAGCAGAACATTGATCAAATTATCGAAAATGACATACGTGTGATGACACGATTGGTTGCTGAAATGAATCATTTGTCATTGGGTAGTGCAGTATCACTGCTACAGTCACTAGGGTACAGAAAAATCTGTGCACGTTGGGTGCCTAGATTACTGACAAGAGAAATGAAAACTGTGAGGAAGAATGTGTGCAAGGGTCTTATGAAGACCTTTACTGAAGAGTGGAAACAGTGTTTTGACGGTGTCATTACCCAGGATGAAACATGCTTGTTTTTGTCTGGACCTGAGAGCAAAACCCTATCCATGGAGTGGCATCATCTGTATTCCCCTCAGAAGAAGAAACCAAGACTTTCACGAACAGCAGACCGGAAGGTGATGGCCTCCTTCTTCTGGGATCAGTGTGGTGTCATTTTCATTGACTTTTTGGAACCTGGCTCCACCATTAACCAGGATGGTTACTGTTGGTCATTTGACAAGCTGCAACATGCCACCAAGACCAACAGACCACAGCTTCAGGGTCAGCTCATCAGACTACACCATGACAATGCCAAACCCCATAAAGCCCATATGACGCAGGAGAAAGTCAGGAAAATGGGTTGGAAAACTGTTCCTCATCCTCCCTACAATCCGGACTTGGCTCTGTCTTATTTTTACCTCTTTGGTCATCTGAAGACCCACCTGCACGGTAAAACATTTGATAGTGAGAAAGACCTTATTTCCTGTGTCAAGCATTGGTGTAAAATTCAATCCCCAGAATTTTACCAAAGTGCATTTACATCATGGAAAGAACATTGGGTCAGATACAACACAGCTGATGGAGGCTACATTGAATAGGCTCACTGTATAGCTAAATGTTCCAAGCATGTTCACAAAAAATTTCATTCTCCTCCTGCAAAAAATAAAAAAATTAGACACATCTGCGCAAAACTTTTTGAACGCCTTTTGTAAAATATTGCCATGAAATGGTTGCTAATTAGTGGTACAAACCTTCACCAAGAAGTGTTTTCAATATCTATGGCTTTTTTCTTCATCAGGAACAGTCATAGGTATGTGGTGTAGTGATTTCCTCTTCTTTGTCAAAAACGACCTCCTCTGTGGCACAAGTTTCCTCTTGCAACTCCTTTCTGCGCTGATGAAAGGGCTGATGATGGGTTCTAACAGCACCTACATTTACCTTCAACATCATCGCCAATTTTTGGCTAGCTGAACTTTAGCAGTTGACATGCCAGCAATGACTTCCGGAAACATTGAGACAGTCTTCTTATTTTCATCTGACAATGTTTCTGGGGTGTTGCAGCTAGTATTTGTGCTTACTTGTGCCCAACTTGCTTCCCTCTCATCAATCACAGACAAATCTTCAGCATCAACAACAAGTGCATCTGACAGTACATGATTTTGCCATGGAATCTCACCTCTGCTCTTCTTTTCTGTTTGGCAAACAATATGAATGTGCTTACATATATTTAATTTAATACTATAATCAATGCATGTGCAAGAATACTGATGAATGCGCACTTCGCATTTACTGCATACTAATTTACACTTGCAGTGAATGTCATTGTCCTTCACAAGGAAGATATCGTTTGATTTTGAAGAAGGTACTTCCCAACCACTGTCTACCTTAGTAATGAAGTCATCCATTAAAACAGACTTGTGCCTAGCACAAGTGTATTTTATTGTAATAGTTACCTTTCCTCTCATGATAACAGTAAGCCCATCAAACAGCTTTGTGGTTACAAATGACATCAGTGCAGATATACCTTTGTCCAGTCTTTTCACTTGCTTTGCATTAGCACGTACATATTTTAAAGCCTTGTGCATACTCTCCAGGTGCATGTTTGTATTGAGTCCAGCTTTCATGTGACAATATGCCCAACAGTTAACATATTTTTCATAGTAGGTCCTCAAATAATAACTGAATTTGGATGTATCTTTATCACTATAGAGCTTCTGGAGTGCTTTTTGCAGTGATTCTTCAAATATAGCAACATCTCTTACCTGTATTAATGTCTTCACAAGCTTGTACACCTCAGTTCTCTGGTCCTTATGTAGAACTTTACTATTAATGTTGTTCGTCCATGCTCTATTCACATGCCAGGTGCCATTCAAGTCTCTTTGTAGGAGACCCAATTGCTCCATTCCAAGTAATACTGTAGGATTCTGCCAGATCTGACATAAATACCTTGGGGCAAATCTGTCCAACCTGAGACTTTATATAGTTGAAAAATATATTTAATACATCACTGTCATCTCTGTTAGAAATGAGGAAAGCGCATGGAAATTCTTGTCTCTTATCACCCAGTACTAGTATTGTGGTAAGTTCAAAATCATAGCCATTTAGACCAGCAGTCCCATCAACACAAATATAATCATTTCCATACTTTGCCAATAATTCATCTTGTGCAGTGTTCATTATTACTAACATGAAATCCTCACTTCTCAATTTCGCATGCTGGTTAGTGATTATTTCTTGAGGCTTATAAAATAATACACACGCATTATCACTTTCCTGAACTTCTTGTACCCAAGCTTCTACGCTGATGGCATCGTGTCGATGTCTGACTGACTTTGAAGCCAAATAATAAGAAGCTCTAATGTTATGCAAGTCCTGCAATGTTGCGAGATATACTCTCTCTGAGTTGAAATCCTGCACTGTTGATTAAATTTTGCCATGAACAATGGGAAACAGGATTCAAACAGCAATGTCTGCAACTATGCTCTTGTGGAGTCAGATTCAAATGACTTAGGTCTAGATCATGTCCAGCATGAGTGGACACAAAATTAACAAGGCACTTTTTTTCCTTATAGAGGACTTTCATCTCTGCAGGGCACTTTCCATCAATTTTACTACCTGCCATTTTGAGGTGTCTCATATCTTCAACTTTGGAGAGAACCTGACTTGAATGATGGCAAACATACTTACAGGTTGAGCAATCATCAACTAACTTAAAATGCCGTGGTGTTTGACGACTCAGGATTGTGCAGTATGTTCAATTTCTCTTTCCACTTCAAAAATTGACATTCACTAGAGAACTTCAGATCTTCAGATTTCACACTTCATTGATGGTGGGGCTTGGAAACAATCAATCCAACACTTTTTTGACTCTGCTTCCAATGTGTGTATAATACACTTCAACCTCTTCTGCTGCTTCATTATGCCCAACAGTTAGCATTTTTTTCATAGTAGGTCTTCAAATAATAACTGAATTTGGATGTATGTGTATCACTATAGAGCTTCTGGAGTGCTTTTTGCAGTGATTCTTCAAATATAGCAACATCTCTAACCTGTATTAATGTCTTCACAAGCTTGTACACCTCAGTTGGTGGAGTTCTAAATTTCTTTTCCAAGTAAAACTCTTGTCACATATTTAGCACTGATAGGAGCATGAAGGTTCATTATTTGTAACATGAAGTACGATTTTGTTCAACTGCTGTGGGTGCTCTCTGGAAATATGCTGCCTCAGAGTCTTCCAATAATGATATTTGTTTCCACATTTTAAATGTTTTAATTAAACTGCTAAGAAGTAAGTGTGGAACAGGAGTGGAACAGGAAAGGAAATGACAAGTATTGGTGCAGGGTACCCTCTGCCATGGATCCTATGGTGGCTTGTGGAGTACCTATGTAGATTTTACCAGGAAAAACTCCGGAAATTTCAGGAATGTTATAAAATCCCAAGGAGTTCTCCATTTTAATGTAGCATTGAAATTGAATTTTATAAATTGCAAATTTCAAATTACCTAATATCTGAAAGTGTGTTACTTATATGAATAGTATCCCATATAAATTAGTGATGTTTAAAACTTAGTTAAACTACTGCTTGTGGCTGGAATATAGTGCAGTTGGGAGATAGGAAAAGACATTATTGTAGCATTCTGCCACTGCCTCCCCTACCCCATCTTCTTCTCTTACCATTACTTTGTCAGCAGTGTATTGATGCAATCATCCTCCTTGCACCTGAAATTCTCAGGAAATTTTTTTCCAAGTTGGTGTAACCACCCAGGAAATAGCTTTGCACTATTAAATTATTAACATTGCTGTTGCTCGTTATTTTCTTTCCACTGAAGAGGTGATACTGTTAAACTGAAGTACATTTACAGGAGTTGCACTATTCCTCAATGCAATTTTAAATACAGCATGTGGAATAATATTCTCCTTCAGATTTATTGAGACTGTTGTGACAGTCCATAAGAAATCATCTATGTGTTTTTTCTCTGCAGTAGTCCACATCTGTGAGGTTCTCCTCACTGTATATGTATATGTATGGAACAAAAAGTATGTATCTACTCTGAGCCCTGTGAGAGCTGATAGCTTGTAGCATTTGTGTTTCAGTGCGTATGAATGAATGTTAATGTAATAACTAACATCTCATATTTTAATCAATGGTATTTGCAGATCCTATTCCCAATTTACTAAATTTATGGTGTTCAGGAATTTGATTTGATTTACATAATGCCCATGTGATGTCATATCCCTATCCTAATTTACTACATTTTGACACCCAATGTAGGGCGTACTTCAATGTACTCAGTAGATTCTTTTTTTTTTCTTTTTGAGTTTACCTGATACATTGTTGTTTTGTGTGACCTTTACTAAGCTAAGCAAATACTGTTTTTCAGTATTTTAGCCATGATTGTTGTAATATGTTGTAGCCATGCTATTATCTGTGTTTGGCCCCCTGAAACAATAATCATACCAAATTGTCTTATTTTTTCAAAGCTTTTGAGAAAGATTTAAATTTTGGATGCAGTGGGAAAAATGTTTTTGTATTCTTGAAGTCTTCAGAGTTTAATATTTCATTTAGTAAGCACTGAAAGCCAGTTGACTGACTATTTTGAACAACACATATCTGACAGTAGGTCACTTACAACTTATTCCCACATTTGTTTTATTCAGATGTCTGTGATAATTATAAGAATTTTACTGAGTCAATAAAAGTATAGCCTTGTAGAATTTGTTTCTTATTGATTACCTTGCCAATTTTACACAATTAAAATTACTCATTGGAAATATAAAGGGGTACCACTGAAAGCTCATGACTTGATAAGTAATTGTTAATGAAATGGTCATCCTAGCAATGTTACATAGTTATATACACCTTGCAAATGGTGCTGTATTGCTTCTCAGTAAAAGTACACACTACATGGTCCCAGCTCTCACCCATCACAAAAATCCGACTGTTTTATTAAGTGCTGCCTATATCCTTCTCAGTACCCGTGGCTGCCTGAGTTGTGAACTAGTGTTGACAACTGTCAGTGCCATCTCAGTTCTTAATGTGTAATTCTACACTGAACACCCAAGATGATTTCATCACAAGTATTCTTTCTGGTTAATCAAAAATGCACTGCAGTGCAAAAGGACTCTCAAAATTAAAATTGAACACTGGATAATTCAGGATGGAATACCAGTTATATTAAGAAAAGGATAGATTGATGATACCGCATGGATGAGCTGTTGATTTCCAGATATGCATACCAAAAATACTGCTATACATGTGAGTTTTTGGCCAAAGCGCCTTCTTCTAACGTAAAAAATACACACACCCACAGACACATCTTAATGCAATCACAGGTCTCTCACAAATGAGCACTGTGTCTGGTCATGAACAAAGCCTTTTTGCCAAAAGTGCTCAGATGTGTAGCAGTCCGTTTGTTGTGCCTGTGTGCAACTCAGTATCTCCTCTGTGTGGTGAGTTGAAATTTAGCCATTTCAAAATTAAAATATTGGACCTCATGCAGCAAACAGTTTATAATATGTGAAAGTCTCATGGCGATATGTGAAAACTTTTAGAATAATTTCCATCTTCATGTGTCTTCAGCTGGTATGTTCACACAAGTCTTGGGAACTCTAAACTGTTATAATGAACTTGATTTTTAATTACTATTAAACTGTTAGGAAACAAAGCTAAAAGATTCTTTGCATGAGAGGGGTACCTTGCATTTATGAGGTAGGTAAAGGGTTTTCCTGTGAGTATTGATTCTCCATAAAATTCCATTTGGAACCTGTGGAGCTTTTATTGCCATCTGGTGTCAACTTCTGGCTGGTGGATATCCTTACAGCATACTGTTATGAAATAATCTTTTATTCATGCCACAGTCATCATACACACTCATTTGTAAAGCAGGTGAGTCCTTACCATGGGGAAGTAAATAGTTTTCCCAAGATACATTGTGTATCCAAGAGCATCCCTATGCCACTCCCAATAACAACCCCTCACCTGTGGAAGACCGATGTGCATGACCTGCCCAATCCACTCGGCCAGCACTTTCTATTTCCAGTCCTGTCACAGGCTTATCCTACCCCATCAAAGAGACCAGGCCTCCTTTGAAAGCAGCTGTGTTATATACCAGCTCTGCTGCAGTAATTGCTCAGATTTTTATATTGGTATGACTATCAACCAGCTGTCAGTGAGGATGAGTGGCCACCACAAAACTGTGGCCAAGAACAAAGTGTACCACCTTGTGGCACAATGTGAGGCTTACATAACATGTTTGATTTCAATAGGTGATTTACAACCCAGGCCATCTGCATCATCCCCTTCACCACCAGCTTTTCTAAACTGCACAAATGGGAGTCAACCTTAGAACAAATTCTCCTCTTCCAAAATCATCCCATCCTCAACTTAAGCTAACCTGCTGGCCCCACATTTTCCACGTAACTGTTTCCAGCCCCTTCTGACCTGTCATCCCACAATTCATCTCCCCTCACCCACACTATATGCTGTTCTCAGTCATTGCATCCATTGGTCTTTTTTTCTTCTCTGCTTCTCTTCTTTCTGTTCCCCATCTTCTCCCTGCCCCACAGCCTCCTGATGCTGCATCTGTCAGCCCTATCCTGTGCCCTCTCTAGTTCCTGCATGCCCCACCAGAAGGGCCAATTCCTGAATCCTCACTGATATTCCACTGTTCCTCCCCCTTCCCCACCCTGCTCTGAGCCATTGTTTCTGCTCAACACATTTCTGTTGAAGTATGGCATACTTGCGTGTATGAGGTGTTCTACCTTATGTGAATGTGTGTGCATTTCTCCTTTCTGAAAAGGTCACTGGCTAAAAGCTTTTATGTACCAGAACGTATCTTTACAAAGAGTATCAGTATCTCTTTTTCATAGTATTATTGACTTTCCATTGTTAGATTTTTATTTGAAACATTAATGGAAGATCACAGTTGTGAACTGGCCAAGAGTTGAATGCAGGTACCTGATTATCTAGAGCAGTGACCTCACCAGTAAGGATACTTCAGTCTTCCATTAATGTTTGAAAAGCAGCTCACACTCAGCTGCAGAGTGAATGATTTTGCCTGAGACAGCACAATTGGAACAAAAAGAGGCAAGTACACGAGGGATGTGAAAGTGTGAGGTGAGAGGAAACAAAACATCACCTAACAAGTGATCTCCTGAGGGAATATATACAAGAAAGAAACACATGCACACAGCTTTTCAATAATTCAGTTTAGTTATATGTAGGTGACAAGAAAGAGCAGTCCACCTTGCTACTTTTCATGGAGAATCTGTCAACACTGAAACTTCAGCTCGCTATTCTCATGGTAACATATTTATATTGAAATGAACTATTATATTATGAATCCTCTGACAACACAAACAAAACTTAGAGTATATTATAAAACTACATAAATATAGACATGTGGTATTACATTGTTGTGAGAAAGAGCCCTTGTGGATGCAAATGAGTAATAGTGAGTAATGTAATGGCTCTCCGATCTTGTTTTGCATAAAAAACTGTAATAGAGGATAATATTTTTATTTGGATCAGTGTTAAATGGGGTGGTAGCTTCTATGAGAGCTGAACTAAATTAATTTAGATAAAATAGGTTGGCAGGGTGGGGAGGAGGGAGAGGAAGGGTTATTTGTTTCATTCTGAGAGAATGTGATACATTAATGGATCATCCTTGTAAACAACACAAAAGGAAAGCATTTTCAACTTAAACATCCCTGATTTGCTACAGTTAATGATCCTGTTAAGACATGAAAAATACCAATTCGTTGAGGTACATGACAATGCTGTGGAAAGTTACAGGTTTGAAAATTCAGACACTACGAAGTTTACACATACATGTCTCAAGTTAAGGGAATGCATTATGATTCTAGTACAGGTGCAGCAATGGAATTTTTTTCATTGGAAAATAAATTAGTAGAGCTTTACATTATTAGACAATATGCTCTCACTTCCAACAGCAACTCCTTTTCCCTCCATACTCCAGGCTGTTGCTGGATAGCAATCAAGGTGTCCTGAGGTACAGTGGAACCTTTGTTAATATCAGTGTGTTGTCCCTTGGTGACGTCCATATAATGATAGGTAAGTCTGCATTTCCACTGCTTCCAATTTTGTCTGCATGGTGGATATGTCCACATGAAATTATTTTTTTAATACTGAAAACTGTTCATATGGTTGCAATGTTGTATTTATTCATCCAGTGATCATCTTACAATTGTATAGAATTCGTCATTGTGATAAAATAAAACTAAGTACTTAAAATATATGACAGGATAGGAAATTTACACTTGTATTATAGATTTTATTTAACATCGTCCCACATAATTTCCCCTCACATTCTATCATCAGCACTTTTGTTAGTGAAATTAATGAATTAATGTCAGATTTATATTATGGAACATACAACAACAGGAAGCACAGTGGCATTGGATAACATCGTATTATAGCAAACAATAAAAAAGAAGTGCTGGTTTGAAAAAGATAGATTTTAAGTCAAGGTCATGTAACTGCAATACATATAAAGGTCACGCAAGAGTGCAGAAGAATTTAAGTGTTTGCAGGTGCGGACGTTAAATAAGTATCCTTGGTTTTCTGCCAAGTTGGAAGACATATATTACAAAACCGAACACTTGCTGATTGGGTTTCACCTATGACAGCAACTTCTACAGAAAATGTAGGTGAAAATGACAGCACCTGAACTTACACCAGATTCTTTAAACACAAGTACTCAGTATTTAGGCAAATAGCTTACGAAGAAATAGACCTCAGTGTGATGAAAAGCAAAAATCTGAAAACTAACCTCAATGCTTGCGGCATATCCATTCAGCACAATAAGAAAAAGAATAATGAGAATAACTTAGGGAATGTAGAGAACCTATTAGCTGAGAGGTAACTTTCAGAATTCAGACAGTATGTGTGACAAAATACAAAATTTGGCTGAAGTTCTGCAGGGGAGTCAAATCACTGTACTGTTGCCAGTGTGAACCATACTTTCTATATATGCAATTCACACAGTTTTAAGTTTTTCTGCAAAGTTTTAAGGGTGGAAAAAGAATTTAGCAATGCATTCTACAACATTGGTTTTGGCCTCAATGAAAATGTTCAGAGTGAAACATTCCATGAGCTAAATTAAAATTAACATTAATGAACTCAAGTGGAATTATTTTAGGAACATTATTACAATAGTTTCTTACTAGTTTCAACAGTTTGACCACCAAATACAAGCAAAGTTCCAATACCATCTTTTATATTCTGTTACAGCTTCTGCACCACTTGTTACCAGCAGACACATTGGCTGCGCCAAAGACTGAGACACCGTGGAGTTTTACAATTATTTATTGGACTTTCTTTACAATTTCTCCCTCGTTGTCCCTGCCCAGCTCTGCAGATCCCTCCGCGTGGCTGCTGCTATGCAGATTCTCCGACAAATGCGCACAATGTGCACCACTGATCGCACTTGGGAGCCTTAGGTCACCAGTGCTCCGCTGAAGCCAGGATGCCATGTGGTTGAGATGAACTCAGTACCCCAGTACGAGCATGACCACGGAGCCATGAGGTCAGCTGCTGACGCCTCCTGCACCGGCGGCTGGGAAGCCCTCAGTTGCGACATCTACGAGGTCCCGTCATGGACAGACCATGTGCCATGTTGCCGTGAAGTCCGGGCATCAGTACCCAGCGGCACCTGTGACCAAGACCACGATGCTGGGTCCTGCTGGAAGTTCTCGCTTTAGTTAGTCAGCGATGGTGCCGACCGAACTCGGGCCAACCTCCAGAGCTGAAGTTGACATCTGGCGGTGAACAGATGACTCCTGTGAGCTGGAACAGAATTCCGGATTCGTCATCTATGAAGACTGAACATTCGGACATGGACCACATCCGTCCTCAGATCCGAACTGCTTCGTAATGGCTTCTGTCTGTTGCTGCCTGCGCTCCACTATTTATATCCAGCAGGAGGACATTTTTTACCCTCGGTGGTAGCTTGCTGGCCTCACTGCCCCTTAATCAGCACTCTCCAGGCTTCGCTCAGTGCTCGGTCTGTGAGCGTCCTTACGTCAGCCTGTTGGTAGACTGCTGCTGTCACCAAGGCTATTTGTGCCTGCCTACTTCGAAAAGCCTCAGTCGCCAGCGTGCCTCTGTTTTGCCATTCTCCACTGTGTGAAGCAACACTTACTACAAGTGGCCGCAACACTGCCTCCTCCTAAAAATTAAATTCGTCCCCGAATTTACCCTATACGTTAACTCTAATTCTATCCTATATTCTACTTCCTCCCTGTATGCTTCCAGGTTGCCCTGACTCATGCCCTACTGGTAATCCATTCTACAGGAATCTCATGGAGCGGTCTTGCATTAACATGCTGAATTCTCTGTTTTAATAAGACATATACCACACTGGTAAATACAATCAACACGGCAATACTACTGGTTGAAAAACCAATGGTCACTATGCTACGTTTCCGCCTGGTATCGTACTCCTCCACATGCCTTAATAATTGCTACATTGAAATATGACCTTCCTCCGAATCTACTAGTTTATCTATTGTTTGCAATAAGGTAGCATCCAAGGTGTTGTTAATATATATCAAATTTTCTCCTGGAGTGATGCTGAATGACGCATCTGGCCAGTACAACATCAGATGAGTATCTGTAACCTTGGTGACTCCCGTGACTGTCACTGGTAAGCTGAAACAATCCCCTACTATTTCACAATTTGTCCCGTTGATTAGCAAACCACTGTCCCATAATTCCATCTCCGTGGTTGCTGTCCAATTCCCATTGTCATAACACTTGGCTGATATCCTCTCCGTAGCGAATACTGAATGCAACCAATGCCTCCCAACTTGCTGAAAATGTGGCGTAGGCTTCACTATTATTCTCCGAAACTCTGAAGCTTCTGCTTCTGCCCTAAATAACTGAATCTCACACGATCCCTTGCCCGTAAAAACAACCAGTGATGGACAAATGGAAACTGACTCCATTAGACATCTACTCAACTCTAAACTCGACATAGTGGCATGAGTATCCTCCTCCTTAGAAATTAATAAAACCTCCTGTGTCCTGAACTGTACGACCTTCCCCATGCACTCCCATCTGACTGGATAAGGATGCACTGTGTAACAGTGATACTGTCTCCCCTCACTAGTTACTGGAAATCTAATCTCTATATACATCTTAACTAGATCCATTGTTACCGTAATCCTAGACCTATGATAAAAAAGTGACACACTTGCTTCAATTATCGGCACTATGTACTCTACCCCCTCTGGAAACTCTTCCTCTGCCTGCTTCAGACTCCGTCTGAATTTTTCTGGTGACATCAACGTCACACTCACCTGCCTGTGCAATGTGTGATGTATTGCCTCTTGCAATTCATCCATCCTCACTCGTGCATCACCAATGCTGTTAACCAGTTCCACAGCAATTTAGCCATTTCCAGCCTCCTTTCCACTATATCCAATTGTGTTTGTACCTGTTCCAGATTGGTATTCAATAATTTCTGTGTTTGTTCTATATATGCTCATAACCCTGCAGCCATCCCACACACCACACATGTCACATTCAACAACTCTGTACCTAATCCCCATATCTTTCTTGTGTGTATATCCACTAACTTCCCTATGCTTTCCTCCCTGTCCCAAATAACTGTTAAAGAATTGTTCAAACCCTGAATTTCGTCTCTATCCGCTGTTCCAAAATTTGTTTTTAGCAACTTCCCATCTGCATTCAACCAACCCCTCTTCACTCTCTTTCTCCTCTCCCTGGCTTCTGCTGTGTAGATTCTCCAACAATGCGTGAAATGTGCACCGCTGATCTACCTCGGGATCCTCAGGCCACCAGTGCTCCGCTGAAGCCAAGATGCCCTGTGGTTGAGATGAACTCGGCGCCACAGTACAGGCACGCCCTCGGAGCAGCATCGCCGTGAGGTCAGCTGCTGACGCGTGCTGCTCAGGCGGCTGGGAGGCCGTCAGTCATAATGTCCGCGACGTCCCGTCATGGACGGACCACGCGCAGTGGGTCCGGGTCGCCGTGAGGTCCGGGTGTCAGTCCCCGGCAGCATCTGTGAACAAGACCGCGCTGCGGCCAGTCCTGCTGGAAGTTCTTGCTGTAGTTAGTCAGCCATGGTGCCGACTGAACTCGGGCCCATCTCCAGAGCTGAAGTTAACATCTGGCGGTGAACAGATGACTCCTGCGAGCTGGAACAGACTTCCAGAACCGTCACCTATGAAGATTGAACATTCGGACATGGACCACGTGTGTCCTCAGATCCGAACTGCTTCCTAATGGCTTCTGTCTGTTGCTACCTGTGCTCCATTATTTATATCTGGCGGGAGGATGTTTCTTACCCTCGGTGGCAGCTTTCTGTTATTACTCCCACAGTATATTGCAGCGTAACTTAGGATGCTGGCCTCACTTCCCCTTACTCAGCACTCTCCAGGCTTCGCTCGGTCTGTGTGCATCTTTACGTCAGCCTGTTGGTAGACTGCTACTGCCACCAAGGCTATCTGTGCCTGCCTGTGCCTGCCTGTGTTTTGTCATTCTCCACTGCGTGAAGCAACGCTTACTACATGTGGCCCCAACAATCCATATATAGTTTCTCATCACTGTCAATAATAATCCTGTTCAAATTTTTTTCTGCTTCAGTGTGAATATTTGGTGTTTTTTCTCCATCACAGAACAATTTAATATTTTTGGATGTAATATATGAAGTTAAAAAAGTTGTATAAAAACCGACTAGTGCAACACTGCCATAACTTTCTTATATAGGTACAGTCAATAATTTTTTGAGAACAGATGACTTATCACTCAATTGAATAGGTGACTAATTTAATATTAATAAAAATTTATATAATTAAATTAAATCTGACTGTGATACTAAAATTAGAATTCCAGAGAAGAAATCAAAAAATAGACATGGTAACTTTTTAACAAATTCTATTTGGTGAGCAATAATAGGAGCAAGTGGATGGTGGCAAACAACATTAATGATTGACAGTTATATTCTAACTACAGAATTGTTAAAGTGGAATAAAATAAATCACTTTTACGTTTATTCAAAAAGTGTAGATAAGCAGAAATTTAAAGAATTTACAAAAAGAGTTGAAGATAAAAATAATGAGAAATTGCCAAGTTTACTGAGAATAATCATAAAACTGTAGCACTAGATCAATTCCAAGGTAATTATCTTGTAGTATTTGATGATTTAATTCCTGAAAATTGAGGTGTAGTTAGCGAATATTTTACTACATGTAGACATAAAGGTGTACGTTGTTTTTATTTATCTCAGACATATTCTAAAATATCCAAACAATTAGTCAGAGATAATCTAAATTATTTTTAATTTTAGGCAGGATGAAAAAAATTTAAATCATATTTACCATGAAATTGTTGGTGGAGATTTGAAGTTCGATAATGAAAGGAAATGTGTAATAAATGTTGGAAAGATCCATTTGTATTTCTTACAGTAGACACAACTAGAACACACAATGAAGGATAATACTGATGTCATATAAAATATATCCTAACCTAATGTTTTTTATCCATTTTAAACAAGCCCTTTAATAGATGACATTGCACATTTATTAG
Source organism: Schistocerca americana (assembly GCF_021461395.2). Lineage (NCBI taxonomy): Eukaryota > Metazoa > Arthropoda > Insecta > Orthoptera > Acrididae > Schistocerca > Schistocerca americana. The sequence continues at coordinate 511,110,330 of NC_060130.1, forward strand.
ACCATGATGACGGTATTTTACTTGAACACATAAATGAATTTAGCTCTTGATTATATAACAGAATATGAAAAATTAGAAAACATTGGTCAAAATTATACCAATCGTTTGTGGCCTAGTGAGGAAACTAAATGGGTGCCAGATACATGTGGTTAATAGTTTCTTGATATGTCTAAGAGCTGAATGCATTACCTTATTAATTTTTATAAATTCATCATAAGTGTTAAATGTATAATTTAATTTCCTTGATGTTTCTTATAGTTAGTAAATGTTTTCGAAATTTGACGCAGAGGTTGTTAAAAGAGCTAAACGAAATAGAAAAGGAACTGAAGAATTAAAAGGTGAATTTAAAAAATGAAATAAACAACCAAGAACTGAATATGGAAAATATGAAAAAGAAGATCATCATGGTACTGATGCAACTGAGAAAATAACACAAGGACGTGAAGGATTAGCTTATAATGTTCTTAAATCAACTGATGAAAATATACAAGCTGAAAAGAAATAGTTCCACATTGCAGAGAATTACCAGGACAGCAAAGTCCAAATTATGAATGGTCTCATGGTAACCCTGCTATGTATGACTTCATATTAAGTGAATCATGAATAACAGCTGCAGTAAATAAATTTAAAGTGAAAAAATTAAAACAATGTGAAAGTCAACAGTGTGACAACACATTAAGTGAGTCACAAGCGATGCTGCAATGACTCAGTACAAAGAAGAGAAAAAAAGGAGAAAAATTTAATGATGAGAATAGAGAGAATGTGGATGATGTTAAAAAATATAAGTGGCAGAATGTTAAAATATATTACTCATAGTGAAGAACAAGTTTTTGGATTGAAACCTTTGGTATGATTACATATATTGGTAACTTATTAGCAGACTCTTATAGAGATAAATTAACTATCAGTGGAAAATGAAGGTACGGGGGGATTAATGAATCTGTTAACTAAAAGACAGAGTGCTATGGACGATTTAGATAAAAATTAAATTTTAATTTATCAAATTATGCAGATATACTATTCAATTCAGTACCTTTATATTCTGATAATAATTCAAATAAAGTAAGGTGAAGTAAACGTAAAAAACTATGAAATGTGATAAAAGAAGTGTCTGAAGAAAATTTTGCAAGATTAGTACAAATACTTTGAGTTCAGATTTTTTGCATGCAGAAGAAGTTGAACTCTTAACATAAAAATATACAGAAAAACCAACTGAATGTATCTGGATGAGTGATGTTAGAGATGTAATCCATAGATTAGCAGTTATTCATGGTGAAGAAATAGCTGGAAATAAAAATTATCATAATGATAAAAGTGAGAATAACAAAAATGGTAACAAAAAATTTTTGTGACTTTGTTATCAACAGTCCAAAAGGAATTGCATGTTTTGATTAGATTTTTGAATAGCTTGCCACACACATTCTGGGAAAGTGAAAATTATCAAAAGAATAAGTTAATATATTAATTAATAAATTATCTGCATCTGCCTCAGAAAGGGATAAAAATATATCTGTGTAGGACCTGAAAAATATATCTGTGTAACACCTGAAAACACTGAGAAACAAAATTAATCAAAAACTAAAAGAAAAATAATTTAATTAATTCATCTTAAAGTAAAATTAATTTAATTGATTTGTCAAAAAAGGTGTGCAATAAAAACATGCCTACTGTGCTCAGTGTATGCACTTACTACTCTCATGGGGATAGAGCAATTTTCTGAGCATTAATTTGATTATTCCTAATAATTCACAAGATGGTGAACAGACACAAAGGCTGGTCGAACTGTTACTTCGAATTTCTTGCCACAGCTTCCTTGTAGTACGGGGGCACTGATTTGTCCTGCTCTATTGTTAAATTGCCACCACTCCAGGAACTCCTCACATTCTGCACTGTCGCAGCTGGGTTTACAGGCTCAAACAAATCTTAACTTTCACTCAGTTTAGGTTGATCATAGGTGCTTCCTTCTGCAGGCAGACACATACTGAGGTGCAGTGGCTGCACTAACAAAACTGATGGCAGTCCCTTTCGTCCTGTCATTCACAGTTCCTAATTGGAGTCGGTTTGTGATCTTCAATAGGGAAGGTGCTGCCACAATTTATAGGTGTGCTTGTGCATGCATACTACTCTTAGTAGCAACAATGGACCTCATAGTTTAGGTTAGTTCTGTTTCGAATGTACCTTAATGCAGCCTCCTTTATGAAATAGAAATGCAACGGTTTTTATCTTAGTCAGTCTCCGCAATGAAGCTAGCCGTGCTTTCATAATAGTACTTTCTACTGCCCCTCCCTGAGCTTCAACTTCCTCAGTTCTTGTGCCTATTAATTATTTTGTCGAATCCCTCAGTGCACTATCTCTCTTATTAGGGGCTGCAGGCATTATCAAAACGCTCGTAGAAGTTGGAATTACTTGTTGATTTCTTATAGTCCTGCAAGAATAGTTCACAGGCATGTGTATGTGAATAAATCGTAATTAGCTAGTAAGGGATTACCTCGCTTAACCATTTGTTTTCGTGGAATAGTGTGTTCAAGTGTTCTGTCGGACCTGTCGAACTTCTGATCTTCTAAATTCCCACGATGCTTCGTAACTTTCCATTTAGCTATCAGAAACCCCAGCCAGATGAGAGTCCCATGCTGACTGTGGTCGAGACAGCAGGAAATTAGCAACGAAGGCTAAATGTATCTTTTAATTGGGAGTCAGAGGTGAGGCATTTTCATTACTTCTACTATCAGTATCGTCACATTGTTTAAACAGAACTCAGAAAGTAGCATCAGATTCCTCCTATTGATGATATAATATCCTTATAAATGTCATATCCTTATCATTGACGTCATCATTATGCAATAAGTATTTTAGTGGCATTAAAATGAAGCAGGGAACCACAGCATAGTATTTGAATGTGCATTAAAACTGAGCAGCCAATCACAATTGCGTAAGCTTTTTTTGAATTCGTGAAAATGGCACCACTTTCAAAGATATTTTTGAATACTGTGGTAGTTCCGAAAAATTACCCAAGCTTCACTTGAATTGCGTAAAAACGGCGTCATATGTGGAGAGTTAGAATTTTTCTAGGCCAAAAAATTATGTAAACTCCTTTGAATATGTTGAAAGATATTTTCCCCTGAACTGTGTAAACTGATGCGATCAGACACATACACACACACTAATAATGTCCATTGTCCCATGTCCCACAAATCTTTTGTCGTCTTATACTTTCACAAAGTGGAAACATACCAGTTTAATCATTATCTTCAAAACTTTCTGCAATATCATCTGTCGACAAAGTAGATTGTAACAATTTGAGTAAATATTTGAGGTATTCCCTCCAGAAAACCAAGTTTTGACATTTACAGCTGCCTCAGTACGTACAATCGAAATGACACAGTATGCATTTTTTGGCAAATTAACGACCATGTGTGTAATATAGACCCTTATGAAGTAATTAGCCTGTTTATCATACTGAAACATAAAAAATTCAATATAATAAATAGCGTAATATTTGTCATACAAAGCAAAAACAGCAAAGTGTTCAGAACCAGTAAAGAACTCCCTCTTAAATCATAGAATTATTTTCATATTTATTTGTCAGAATGCGCTTTGATTGTGTCCAAAACCATTGAGTTTGTTTGTGAGTTAAGCGCTCTTGTGAAATGAACACAGAGAGTGGGTGTTAATATCCCATATAGTTCCAACGCATGATGCTTTATGACAAGGAACTGATATTTTTATATATTTTTTCTATAAGCTTTCATCGAAAAAATACATTAGTTTGAATACATTTTCTTCGGAATGAGCTGTGTCCATGTTGTTGACTCTTTCACAGTTGAGATGTCCACCCCCTGAAAAGACACACATGTGTCACAATAACGTTGACTGGTGGTGAGTAAACCATGTTTAAAGACTTGTTGTGATCAGTACGCCTGTTCAACATTACGCCTCCCCACACCATTGCATATGGACCACCAAAATGATCATCGTCGACAATGCAGGACATATACTCAGATGCCACGAGACAGGAAGATGTAATGCACCCAGGAAGATTATAGAACGTGGTCTGTTGCTAGAAGCACTCAAAATGGCAAATAACTGTGAGCAGTATTGTGGCTTTGCCCATAATCTCTATCTCACTCAGCATCGAAACGAAAGCTTCCAAGATGACATGGTAAATTTAGAAGGCCGCTGGACCACTCTCAACATTATAAATGATAGTTAACAGGGTGACCACCATTATCCTTGAGAAGAACATTACTCTCCTTTTTCAAACAGGCCAGAAACAGAAAAATGTATATCTTGATTTTAATGACATCCTTTGTACGCATTTGATGTTACAAAATATGGTACATGCTACCTGTGTGGTCTTTTATCAGTAGAGGAGACCATAGTCCACACCACACCTGCACAGACCAAAATACTTGGAAGTGGGTTAAGAAGAAATTATCATTCAAATAGGAGTCCTTTTTCCGGATGTAACACGTTTTCTACCGACGGAACAGGAAACCTTTGCGCTTGGCGTATGGGACATTTTTCCCGTTGCTATATGGGAACAAAGTCTCCTGTAACGTATGATCTCCGGTATTACTTGATGATGTAACATCACATTTTACATAGGAAATGTGACATTTATTACAGAAAACACTTTTAGAGATGCTTAGGCTTCATTTTACGTAAAATATATATAGAAGTACAATTTTTTATTTGTTCTCATTCAGTTTCGTGTCATTTTCATCAAGTATGACACTTAAGTTCCTATCTCCGATGAGTATCATTGCATGGCGTGCCTTCAAGAAGACAAGAACAAGCTGAAGAACAACTTTTTAAAATGTTTTTCGTTCCCATTTTGATGCTTTAGTTTGACAACTTTATCATTACAAGCTTACCTACCAGCAATTTATTGTTTTTTATTGGTTAATTTCTTTTCTCATACAATCCGAAGGAGTCATGTCTGGAAAGGAGAGAGATACAAATGTAAGTTACAATGTGTAAAAAAAAAAAAAAAAAAAAGTGGGAATGTATCACGTAAGGCAGAGCTTAAGTGAGAGAACTAAGGCCCTAAAACTTTGGCATAGTGGTCGAGTGTCAGTCAACCACCATGAAAAGTCTGCGTTTTAATCTACAGACAACCCTGAATTTTTTTTCTGCCATTTATCGCTTCTTTCGCGTCTGACAATGATTTGTTAATGCGAAAAATTTCAAGCTGTTCTGTGTTTCGGAGTCCTCATTAACTTGTAGATCCCATATCAAAATTCAATTAATCCCACGCATCGGGCAAAGATAGGTAAGCGCATACCAGATCTAACAGCACTGGGTTAAGTTCTGGGGTATTCACATCAGCAGTCAGGTTGAGGAAGGCTTTACTTTTTGTTATAAACAGAGACATACTAGCAGCTGGTAGAAGTTTCGTTAATGACGTTGTAAGACGACACTATTTACGGTAATCTATTTGCGAATTTCAATATATTCAACAGTGTACTAGTAAAATATTTCGCAATGGACATCCTGCAGTATTGTAGCATGAGATGACATACAGCGACGAAGTTGAATTTGGTATGTCTTGGCGATCCGGAATTTGGAGTTTCTGTCGCTGTCAGCTGGAAGTGTCCCATGTAGGTCTACTTATACCAACGGTTAGGCATCTACTCATCTATTTGATTTCTCAAGTAAGCAAGAACTGACACTAGTTGCCGTTGTTGATTGGCGGCAGCTCAAACGATATGCATCAATGAACGTGATGCAGCTGATCTCCAGTGCGACTGACTATCACTATTATTGTACAGTTACTATGCGACGTGATCTGTTAAAGTGTGGTAGACATGTTCGGGGGCCCATAGATTACATCAGTTTCATTAGAGGATTTAATAAATTGTTTGTGCTCTTTGTGGGTCAAAGAATAATACCTACCTTCTGAAATTCCAAGGTACGTAACAGAAGTGTGGGTGTATATACATCCTCACAAAAACGTATTCACATAAACCGCTGTCTTAGCGGCCTGTGGACTAGGCAGGTGATAGGTTACGAGGTGAGTTGCGGAGAATAATTAGAGTGCAGAAAATCGGCCGGTGCGGTTTTCCGATCGCTCCGTGATTAATATTTGGTTCAAACTAGTCTGTCATAAAATTTTTCGTGGCATAATGGACGAAATAATCCCCACTGTAATTAAACATTAAGGGCGCACTGACACATCTAAATAGCTACATTTACACCATCCTTTTGTACAGGGTGTCTATAGTTAAAGTTGCAGTTTAAAACGCTGTAGAAGGAGAAACACTGCTCAGAATGACGTCAAATTTTAACAGCTTATTATTGACACAGGGGGAAACACCTTAAACAAAAAATAATTTTAACGAAAATTTGACCAATAGATGGCACTGCAGGCGTCACAATATGCGCACCAATAGACGCGCAGCACGCGACTGCGTCAGAGACGCCCAATATGACTGTCTCCATGAAAGATCATTCGCGGTTGGTGAAGATCTTTTACGAGAACAATGACCAGGCGCTAGTAGCCCTGCAGAAGTGCCGGATACTCAAGCATATGAAAAAAGGCAATGGTCCAATCTCAGCTAAGGGTTTGAAGACAATGATTACAAAATTCGAAAAGACAGGCTCTTTTGAAGTGCAGTATGACAGAAGCAGGAAAGCAGTTGATCCGACTTCTGTCGAAGATGTGACTATAGCTTTGCAGGATAGGTCGAGCGTGTTGTGCGCGAGGAATTACCCGAACGTTGAACATGCCTGCGAGCACGGTGCATAAAATCCTACGAAACATTCTGCATTGCCATCCGTACAAAATCACCCAATTTCAAATGGTTCAAGTGGCTCTAGGCACTATGGGACTTAACATCTGAGGTCTTAAGTTCCCTAGACTTAGAACTACTTAAACCTACGTAAACCTAACTAAGGCCGAGCGGTTCTAGGCGCTGCAATCTGGAACCGCGCGACCGCTACGGTCGCAAGTTCGAATTCTGCCTCGGGGATGGGTGTGTGTGATGTCCTTAGGTTGTTTAGATTTAAGTAGTTCTAAGTTCTAGGGGACTGATGACCTCAGAAGTTAAGTCCCATAGTGCTCAGAGCCATTTGAACCATTTTTTTGAAACCTAACTAACCTAAGAACATCACACATACCCATGCCCGAGGCAGGATTCGAACCTGCGACCGTAGCAGCCGCGTGTTTCCGGACAGAAGCGCCTAGAACCGCTCGGTCACAGCAGCCGGCACCCATTTTCAGGAGTTGCTTCCTGCTGTTCTGCTAGCAAGACAGATGTCCGCTCTGAAATTTCTTACTCGTATGGAAGTGGACAATAAATGACCGTGGAACATTCTGAGGACAGGCGAAGCCCATTTCCATCTCCAAGGACATGTCAGTACACATAATTGAAGAATATAAGCAACAGAAAATCCACATGCACATCAGCTGGTGCTACTTTATCCTGCAAAGGTGACTGTGTGGTGTAGCATTCGGAAGGACGACGGTTCAATCCCGCGTCCGGCCATCCTGATTTAGGTTTTCTGTGATTTCCCTAAATCGTTCCAGGCGAATGCCGGGATGGTTGCTCTGAAAGGGCACGGCTGACTTCCTTCCCCGTCCTTCCCTAATTCGATGAGACCGATGACTTCGCTGTTTGGTCTCTTCTCCCTAACAATCCAACCCAACCAACTGTGTGGTGTAGGCTGACAGCATCGTCTATCTTAGGGTCGTATTTTTCGAGGAGATGAGTCCTGTGGGTCCTGTTACCTGTACTGCAACTAGTAAACGCCGTAAGAGTCTTTCGCGCATCAGCGTCATTCCATCTATTTAACAGCGTGGATCTGTGGGTAGGTTCATTTTTATGCACGATGGCTCTACACACATTACACAGCCAGTGAAGTGGCTGCTGCAGAGCCATTTCGGAAATTCTAGGATTATTAGCGTCATTTACTTCAAGCCTGACTGTCAGATCATCTGATCTTCGTTTCTGTGACTTCAGTCTGCGCGGTTGTCTGAAAGATGTGTTCAGTGCTCCAGTTACGAACGTAGTTGAACTGAAGGCATGCATTGCGCACCGCATTCTGAACGTGATCTCAGAGACACTCAGATCTGTTATGGAGCATGCTGTTTCTCAACTTCAACTAATGGCAGACAACGGTGGACAGCATATGGAACATATCTTGTGCTGGTCTCACGACACGACAAAACCAATATCATTTTGCTTTTTATGCGGTTTTTGGCCCCAGGACTATTAAAAAACGATGTATTTTGCTTTTTATGGTGTTTTTGGACTCAGGACAGATAAAAATCAATTTTTCACATCCAGTGTGGCAATACCTCGAACTTGTGCAGTCACATACATTGAACAGTACGCGATGTGTAGCGTGCAGAACAATAGCTGCACATTGTGATTCATGTGTCATTTCTGGTCGATCCCCATTACGTTAAGACGCTTACACCACATCTATTAGCAAAATTTTCATTAACTTTTTTGTTCCACGACGTATCCCCTGCGTGCTGATGAAATTTGACGTCATTCTGAGCAGTGCTTCTCTTTCTAAGGCGTTGTAGCATGTCCACCGTATTCGGTCAAAAAATATGCCAGAGTGGAAGTGAGTCGCAACAGAGCCAGCCGGAGGTGGGTGATAGTGTTAAGTGCTGCAAAGCAAAACACAGCCAACTGGCGTTACGAAGCAGAGCCAGCTGAGCGCCGTACAGCAACAGCTGGCACTGCAATACGCTAGAGGGACAGAAGCGTTTCCTGACTTGCCATCATAGAAGTGTTTGGAGTATGTGCCGTAAACCGTAAAATAACGTAGTCTGAAGTGTGTAAGTAGTCAGTCATTCGTGTACCATATCAATTCTTCTCTCATTCACACAGCCTGTGACACCTGGAGCGACATTTCGGAATGCAGTCTGGGGTGCGCTGCACGATCACAAGGCAGGGTCACCTGCCCTGAGAAATGAAGGAGCCACTGACTCACTGGAGGAAGTTGACAGCCATCGTCAGCTGCTCCACCACACTGTCACCACAATCGCAACTGGAAACGTCGATGACCGTGGCATTCAAGTGATGCCTTTCTCGGCCCCGCTCTTTCCGCTGTCAGCAATGCCAGACGTCTATTGTTTCGCAAGAGAGGCAACTGAACGCCTCCACCAAACTGTTCGTGATGTACTGTGGGCGAGGGCTGGAATAATGAAATTAACTGAACAAATCTACTGCCGTCCTGACGTCTCATTTCACTCTCCATGGATGGCAACGTAAGGATCATTCAACAGCGTTTTGAAACTGGAATTTTAATTATGGACACCCTGTAAACAGTTGGAAAGTGGCTTCCTTGTCATCTCTAGCGGCAGTCTGCATCACTTTAACCCACAGTATTGACCTTTACTTATTAGCAAAATGACACACCTACATGGATAAGAGAGTTTCACAGTGCAGTGCCAGGGGTAAGAGGTTACCTATATTTTTAGGTTGCCATTTGTAATGTACACTAGCTATCTAGGGAAATACATTTTATAAATATTTCTTATGGAATATTTTAACTATATATTGAGAGAAATATGGTGCTGTTACTTGATACTTGAGGAAATAAAAAGGCTGTTGTAGATAAAATTAAATAAAATTCTTTCTTATATACTTTGAAAGCCTGTCACTACTTTAGATTTTAAATTGTGAGTTTATAATGTACTATGCACCAAGTTTTAATGCTCTGAAACGTTTCCTTTCATATGAAATTTAGCCATTAGTGAACAAAAACACGATCTGATTAACTTCATACGCTGTAGTGAATAGGAACTTTCTCATAGCGCAACATATAACTAAGGGCATTTAACTTTAAAAAAACTGAAGCTAAACCAAGATAAACTGAAACCATAATCTTTACAACAGAGCTCAAATAGCTACTCTCTACCTGTGTTGATGGACCACTCCTCATACGTGTGAGTCGTGCACTGCAAATGGTATTGTACACTGCATCCTACAACGCCCAATAAACTGAAGTGAGATCGTTCAATAGCAAAATACCGAAATTCTTACGCCATACTAAGTCTGGCACGCCAGCGCCGAACTTGAAGCCCGTTGCTGCCTGTGGCCGCCGTTTATCACAACGCGGAAGTCCATCTCATTTGCGGCGCAGCGCAGTTTGCTGATTGGGTCGCGCTTGTGGTTGGCGGCCAACTTCAGAGGGCCGCTCGTGGCGCCAGTAGGAAACTGTCTTAAGCGCACCGGCTCGAGTTGCGTCCATTAGCGAGGACGTAACACTTATCACTGCAACCACGTGTCTTACAGCTCCACTGCAACGCATACTTTCCTTGCTAGCTGACAATTTTATTTTACCACCACTGTTGTAGGCAGTTTATTCCCTCTCATTCGGTGGTCTAGCGGTTCTAGGCGCTCAGTCCGGAACCGCGCGACTGCTACGGTCGCAGGTTCGAATCCAGCCTCGGGCATGGATGTGTGTGATGTCCTTAGGTTAGTTAGGTTTCAGTAGTTCTAAGTTCTAGGGGACTAATGACCACAGATGTTAAGTCCCATAGTGCTCAGAGCCATTTGAACCATTTGAACCCTCCCATTCTTAAGTATAATGAAAACGGATGTAGCTTGTTCGTTAACGGAGTTAGTAAGTAAACACATCCAAGGATTCGAACCTAGATCACATGAGGGAAAAGGAACCTTCTAAGTATCCCACACTACATGAATACGGAATCCGTAAATACATATTGTGCACAAACTGAATACAGAATCTCATGTCTTACATACAAATGCCTTTCAGCTGACCACGTGACTTTACATGATCATACGTATACAAAAGACAGCGACATGTAATCCTGTATCCACATTAACGCACATAATATTACTTTGTGACTGGAAAAACGATAAGTAACTTGCAGACCCTGATGACTGAACAGAAATCAGATAGTGATTCCCAAGTGGCCTAACAAAAACGTGAACTCGAATAGAGAACTAGCATCGTTTAGATGAGACAGAATTGCAAAGCATATCACGATAGAAATTATATACTGATTCCCACGCGTTCTAACAGAAACGTCAACTCGAATAAAGGGCTAGCAATGACCACATGAAACGCAACTGCAAAGTATCTCGCGTAAATAAATCTTATGTTCCACGCAACGTACAAGGGGCGATCAAAAAGTTTCTGTTTTAGATCGTTGTTGCAGCGTATACGCAACGTAGCGTGACTCCGTTGTAGGTATGTAAGCACAGACACGTAGGAAATGGATTAGTGTGATATCCCTGTCTTTCCGACTTGCGGGCGGTAAATGTAGAAACGTCAATTATGGCGACATTATTACCAAATGCGTCATAACGGGACCACTGTGCTATTTTTCTGTTCTTGGATGCCGAAGGGCACACAACGATAGACATTACAATCCAGTCTTATTGGAACTTCTGCTCAATTAGAGAACTGTACGCTACCATCTCGAATTGGTTTTCGTACGTAAATTATATACTTTATATCTGTGCACGTTTACAGAGTTTTCTAATTATCATGGAAATTAGTTTGCAAATAATTAACAGAAAATGCTCTAAAAATAAATCAACATTCATTTTACTATTTTTATCATTCTGGTTTAAATGCCAATAAAGTATACACTTCTCTTGAGATTTTTATTTATTTTTATTATCGATACGTAATCGATATTGCAACGTCCAGGGAACCCTGATTTTTACATTTTCAAATTTTGTTACTTTTGTTGTCAGATATTATTACTAAAATTCTTCACGCAAATACGTATCTGATGAACAATCTAAAAACGGAAGTTATCTTAATGGTTCAAATGGCTCTGAGCACCATGGGACTTAACTGCTGAGGTCATCAGTCCCCTAGAACTTAGAACTACTTAAACCTAAGTAACCTAAGGACATCACACACATTCATGCCCGAGGCAGGATTCGAACCTGCGACCGTAGCGATCGCGCGGTTCCAGACTGTAGCGCCTAGAACCGCTCGGCCATTCCGGCCGGCTTATCTTAATGTTATTTTGACTTATGGTATGTTCTGGAATATAATACTTGACTTACATTATGCTTGATTGGCGCGAATTGCGTCATCTGTTCTCAACTTAGTTTGAGTTAATATCTAGAGGAACTCTTTGGAATTTGCAGCGAACTCCAGTTTTTATGCTTTCATAATTACTTGTGGCATTTTGGAAACACGTGTTAAATGTTATGTGAAAGGATGAATAAAACAATAAATGAGACGGAAGAACTACTATCTCCATGCTGAATCATTTCAAATTATGGACTTGGATATTACGCAACATCTTTTCGCCGCTGGACACTGAGCGCTTCTCAAAATTAAGTAAACGTTGCTGTATATATGTTTGATGCATTATCTCTTGGAATTACAAATACAATGCGTACAACAGTTTTTGTTTTCAAGCAATGTCTGCGAGAGATAAATCTTAAGAGCTAAATCAAGGATAGTACGTCAAAACATCCGTCGAGAAGAAGAATGTTTGTGGGACAGCATGCCTGTCGAAAATCACCGTTGTGGAATGGTGCACCGAGGAGTGCTACTGCTTCACAATCACGCACGTCCCAATATCACAAATCTCGTAACGCAGAAGTTACGCCAACTCAAGTGGGAGACAATCGATCACCCGCCCTGTAGTCCTGGCCTCTCCCCATTCGATTATCACCCTATCGGTCCCTTAAAACAGACCTTGAAATGTCAACGATTCCTGTGAGACGAGGATGTGCAGCAGGCAGTTACGGACTTCTCCACGCAGCAGGACAAGTGTTTTGGCAAACGGGTACCTTCAGAAGGATGCATCGGTGGGATGATTGCCTCAATGCTCATAGCGATTTTTTCTTATTTGAATACCGATTCTGGACTGTGCGGACTTCGAACGGAACCTTTTTCATTCCTACATATATATAAAAACGCAAAGGCAGCGTCAGCGAACAACCATCTCACCATAATCCATAAGATGTCCTTGCTTTGTGTTCAATTGATTTACCAAAAGACAGTGCGTTTATACTAACCAGGTCAGCAAGTCCATGAAACAGTAGGCAGGAAAGTAGAATGTGTTCTTTTGTCCACAAGCCATGCGGGCCTTGCTAACTGATTCTCTACGCCAAGCAATGCGATTGGCTGACTAAGATCAGACTTTCACAGACTTGCTTAAGACATGCCTTTGCAGTTCCCAACCGAAGATAATGCATCTCTACCAGATGGGAAAGAGATTATAGGTTCTTTCAGAGAAACAAGTGCTTAACAGTAGTGATTATGTGATTATTTTCAGGCTTCCCTAACTCACTGGATATTCTGATTTAATTACAGGAGTATTTAATTTCAAATCATTAGGTCCAAGAAACATCCATATATTTTGGCAATCAAAGCAATTTATCTAAAAAAAATAGCGAGTGGTTAACCATCAGTTATTTTGAATCCTGTGCGTTAACTGGATGTCTTCTTAAAACTTCGTTCTTGTGTACAACACCTACTAGTAATCACTGAATCAATTACACTAAAGATTTTAATTTTAGAATTTCAGACGGACATGGATAGCACAAATATGTCACCTTCAATAGAGACTACGATAACCAGCAAATTTGTGTAGCGAACGCAACTTTAAAAGCATAACTAATTTAAACATCCCACTGTACAACGATGTTAATCAGGAAGTTAATACCTCTTTCACGTTGTTGTTGTTGTCGTTGTCGTCATCATTCGTCCGAAGACCGGTTTCATGCTTCTCTCCACTCTAGTCTGGTGTAGTGGTTAGCACACTGGACTCACATTCGGGACGACGACGGTTCAAAAAATGTTCAAATGTGTGTGAAATCTTATGGGACTTAACGGCTAAGGTCATCAGTCCCTAAGCTTACACACTACCTAACCTAAATTATCCTAAGGACAAACACACACACCCATGCCCGAGGGAGAACTCGAACCTCCGCCGGTACCAGCCGCACAGTCCATGACTGCAGCGCCTGAGACAGCTCGGCTAATCACGCGCGGCGACGACGGTTCAAACTCGCGTCCGGCCATCCTGATTTAGATTTTTCGTAATTTCCCTAAATTGCTTCAGGTAGATGCCGGGATTGTTCCTTTGAAAGGGCTCGGTTGACTTCCTTCCCAATCGTTTCCTAATCCAATGGGACCGATGATCTCGTTGTTTGGTCCACCTAAAAACATAGTAACACGCGATATCAGTACAGTTCTCAACATAGCACAGTGGTTAATCGCCGCTGGAGATTTAAACGCAAAACATCTCGAATGGAATTCACGAATACGTAACTCCAACGGCAAGAAACTATACAAACGTGTACTAGGCTGAAACTACATTACACTTGGGCCAGACATCCCCACGTACGTGCCAGCACAGGCCAGACTCAGGCCAGATGTGTTAGACATAGCCCTCATCAAGGGCATCACATGCACACTCAACCTTGCGGTTGAAAACGATCCGGACTCAGACCATATGCCTGTAATACTGCACACGGAAGAAACACTGCAGGACGCACAGCCACGTAGAATACTGAACTACAAACGCGCGAATTGGACTCTGTTCAAGGAAACGCTTAATAGTCGTATTCCGGACGATAATGAAATTAACAACACGCAACAAATTGATGAGGCGTATAGGCTCTCACTACTGCTATCCAAGACGCTATGTTTGACGCCATTCCACATACAACACAACAATCGATGGCCTGCCCCAGGAAATCCTGGTCCCTTCACAATGAGAAACCGCCTCAGGAGATACTCGCAGCGTACCAGGCTCCCGTTCTATAAAATGCACGTTAACAGACACCAGGGACTAATACAGGAGAAAATACAAACATTTAGAAACGAGCAACGGGGGCAGAAACTCGCAGCGCAGATATCACACGTCCTGGCGTGTGGAAGCTAGCCATATACTTCACCAGAAAGAAACATTACATTCCTACTCTCGAAGGACTAGACGACCCTACATAGCCCGCGAAGGAGAACGCAGCTTATGGCCGCAACACTTACAGATTGCTTCATGCAGAATTTGGCTCCTTCAGAGCCAGTATTCACACTTGAAACGGACCAGGAGGTTACACAACTTATAGCCCAGCCCAAGCACGACGAAATCAGACGTACTAGTACAAATCAAATTACTGGGGCTATTAAGCATACCAATGCTAGGAAAGCCTCTGATCGCGATGGCATTAAAAACCATGTTCTCCAAGAGTCTACGGATTGAGCCACAGAATACCTTGCACACATAACGAATGCCACCTTAAAAACCAAGATTTCGTGGCTTTTGGAAGTCAGTCAGGGTCCCTATGTTGAGGAAGCTAGGAAAAGACCACTCCCTCCGACGAAATTACCGACCCATCAGTCTGCTGTGCTTGTTCAGCAAGATTGTTGAGAAGGTAACACTAAAGTGATTTATTAGGCACTTCATCGCCAATGACACCCTAAGACTAGGGCAATTCGGCTTTAAGAATAACCACTCAACAACACAACTCCTCCACGTAGTCGAACTACAACACGCGGCTACAACACGAAAAAAGCCACAGGGGCCGTGTTCCTGGACATCGAAAAAGCTTTCGAACGTCTCTAGCACAACGGCCTTATACGCAGACTAAGCGATGCTGGTTTTTCCGATGGACTCGTACGTCTCATACACTCATGTCTCACGAACAGATATTTCAACACTGATTTGCAGGACAAACAATCGACATAACTCAGTATCCAAGCTGGAGTACCCCAGGGAAGCATTCTGGGGTCCATCTTGTTCAACCTCTACATTAATGGTTTTCCAGCAACACAAAACATGACATTAGCCCTCTACGCGGATGACACAGCTGTCCTTGCGCAAGACTGGAAAGAATCGGACTTAAATTCACGATTACAGAGACCTTGGTTAGAACGATTGCGTATTAAAGTAAACGTCGAGAAGTGCGAAGCAATTTTGTTCACATGCAGACCGAAGCTACTGAGCGAACATCAACACTGTAGACAACAGGCACACATAATACGTTTCCGAGAGAAAGTGAGATACCTCGGTGTCTGGCTGGACCAGAAAGGGGGAACCACATAGAATACGTTGCCAATAGAGCGCACGTGAGGCTCAATTAACTCTGCCAATGCTCAACAGAGAAAGTACACTAAATAGGGGGTGTCGAGGTCCATATACATGATGATGATTATACCTCTGATGACGTACACGGCCCCCGTCTGTGGCCATGCAGCTCCTACACGCCTGCGTTGCTTGCAGATCATACAGAACAAAGTGCTATGCATGATTAGCAACGTTCCACAACTCACCCGCACGGCGGATCTTCACAATAAATACCGCCATGAAACTCTCAAGTAAGTATTCAAAAACCTCGCCACACGACTATACAGGAACTAGAGACACTCGAACAATCCTTTCGTCCTTGCTCGGCGAAATCAAGAGGTCGAAGCACAGTTAGAATCATAAGCGCCCAAAGACACTGCTAGCTGGGGCATAACCACCTATGGCGAGCTGACATACACTCACAAGCGACAACATCGGCAAGCCCGTGCACATCAGCAACACTGACTGGATATGCCAGTTGCTGATCACAGCCGACCAACAGTCTACAGCAGGGAAACCGACAAGCTCGCACAGTAACGCACAAACAAACCGCCAAAACCACCCTGCACTGTGAATCTGGTATACAATCTATCGGACACTAATCAATGATGAACCCAACTGTTACAGATACGCTGTTGCTGACCGAGAAGCCAACACCGATACTCAGTTGCAGCCGCCGAGTAACATCGCTCCACAACGTCAAAGATAACCAACTATTATCGCTAGTGGCAAACAAACCTTGTCATTCCCCTGTCATTCTTACAGTTACTCGTCCTGATGGCTCACTATGTAGCTGGGATGGCTGCAATGCCTCTGCATGGACTATTAATTAACAGGGGGTGAAAGATGGTGTGTCCAACGGGTACCCACCTTTCAAAGGCATTTAGTAATGTTTCACGGAATGTCTTGTCTCACCCGCCACAAACAATACTGTAATTTTCCCAATTCATGGTTTATTAAAGGCTCCTCCGATGACTACAGTATGACTGGGTACTTAGGTACAAGTGAAAAGAGGTCTTCTGTAAAGTTTTCGGTTACATCTGGAGTAGAGTCTGGTCGATAGAAGGATCCAGATACAATTTTGTGCCCACCCCTGAATCTTGCCCAAAAAATCTCGCATGCAACTTCAATTTCCAATTTCTATCTTGGTGGATTTAAGTGACTTGCCCCACAGCAACAAATACACGACCTCCATTTCCCATTATGCCACATCCTTTCGACATACACTTAAATTTTCCCCACATACACACTGCTAACAACTTCAGGGTTTAACTCTCTGTATCTAGTATTATGTGAGCTTCACTGCTTTTCAAGAGCACTTCAAACGCTAGCACATTGTTGCAAATGCTTCGCCAGTTAAGTAGGGTTTTAATATTCTCCCCTGGGGGCCATATGCCTTTGGATCTCACTCTAATACTTCTAGGTCTCCTACAGCCGTAGTTACGTGGATTGGTTGGAGAGTCGTTTAATCTAAAAACCTCTTGTGGGTACCCCACACACAGCACTCAGCCCTATGGTACAAGCACAGGAAGCCGCACCTTCAATCCATCAAGTCGACTCAGAACCAGGAAGCCATATCGGTTCTGGGGATAATGGTGCAAATTGAGCGCTGCGTTCAAACTCTGTGCAAGGCTCAGCTACTCTTATCCTGGAACCCAAAAAACATATGGATATGCACAGAAGTTTTTCTATAGGGGTTGGGTTGTTTGGGGAGGGAGACCAGACAGCGAGATCATCGGTAGACAGCGAGGTCAGCGGTCTAATCGGATTGGGGAAGGACGGGGAAGGAAGTCGGCCGTGCCCTTTGAAAGGAATCGTCCCGACATTTGCCTGGAGAGATTTAGGGAAATCAGGGAAAACCTAAATCAGGACGGCCGGACGCGGGATTGAACCGTCGTCCTCCCGAATGCGAGTCCAGTGTCGAACCACTGCGCCACCTCGCTCGGTGTTTTTCTATAGATTAAGCTTATTCATTACAGATATTTTAGAATCCGTGACTGTTAATTGAATGTAAATAAGTTACATAAAACTGCAACCAGTCAGTTATCTGAATAATTATGTTTTATTCAATGAACCGGTTTTCGAACGTTTTTAGGTTCATCTTCAGATGGTTTCTGGCAGTTATTTCACTATTTCTAAAATAATGCTGGGTGCTGGCTCTATGACAAGAAGATGGAACACACTTTAATGCATCGCCATGACTATTGTTCATCTGTCGATATGGACGTAAATTTAGTTTTTTACTTACAGCGACAGTATGGGCGGCTTTTCTCCGTTTTTCTGTAGCTTTGCTGCTTTTTACACTGTTTATTCTTTTAGTGTCAGCATCATAATCAAGAAGTGTGGAAAAAATTTAAGTGCTTAACGTCACATATTAGCAAAAATAAATCATCTCTCGATATGTTGAGATGGCAACAGGCATTAAGTCCACGATATAGTGATTGATTTCACTCCTTCAGAGATCAGGTTCCGATTTGTCGGGTCGAGTCGCCTCTTGCCCGCGTCCGCCCCACTCAGCCGCCACAACAAGCGAGCGCACAGACGCACAGACAGGATGGTAAAGTAAGCAGGCCTGTAAATCTCGTGTAATTTTACCCCAGCTGTTTTACTCGCCATAAGCGGAAAGATTGCCCGTTTGCTCGCAACGACAAAAGAACGCCAATTCTGTCCGCTCTCACAACAACAGGTCTCACGCACATTCTGTGAATGCAGTGTTTTGAAAACCGACTACAGGTTCTAACAGTAAGTCAAGTAAGGTAGTGCCCTCGTCTCGCCCCAGTGCAGTGCGACGCCATTCCAACAGACTATTTGTAAAACTACAAATTGCTGGTCGTCGTGTTGACTTTCAATTGGACACAGGTGCTTCTGTAACTCTGCTTAATCGTGCCATGTTTGAACAGTTAGGCTCACCACGGCTGTCAAAATCTAGCAGGCGCCTCGCTGCGAACGACGGACAGGAAATCCCAGTACTTCGGACAGTGTAATTTGCCCGCCACTTACAAATCTCACACTAGGACAGTGAAATTTACTGTGTTGCAATCAAGAGACATTCTTACCTTGTATGGATATAGATATAGACATGTCCGAAAGAACAGACACCATATCCATCTAAGTATATAGTTCTGGCGATACCGGTCATGACCTTCTTCTTCTGTGCCGATGCACACATATTCCCCGAACTCTTACGGGACTTGGAAGAAGAATGTCTTCCACGAGTAATGAGTGTGTTGGGGTGGGACACTACGAATGTAGTGTGTGGACATACAAGGTGAGAATGTGAGTCTCGCGGGAGGCGTACGCGAGATAGTCCCTGCAGTCGCACTATCATCTGTGCCCTCGGTGACTCAGATGGATAGAGCGTCTGCCCTGTAAGCAGGAGATCCCGGGTTCGAGTACCGGTCGGGGCACTCATTTTCACATGTCCCCGTTGATCTATATCAACGCCTGTGCTCAGCTGACGGTATTAATATAATTCTAATCTCGTTCTAGACGCCTGCAGGACATGTCCGAAAGAACAGACACCATATCCATATAAGTATATAAGTTTTTCCGGGCTGGACCCGTTCCCATTGCTTTACGAGGCTAACAGCTAGTCAGTGGGCAAGTCCATTGGTTTTGATGCCCAAGACTTCCGGTCGCAATCGAATTTGCGTTGACTTCAAAACTACAGTCAGTCCATAGACAATAATTGATACTTATCCGTTGCCTCGCCCAGAGGATCTTATGGACAAGCTTGGCGCACACCGTTACTTTTCTAAGACAGATCTGCGTGATGCTTATTTGCAAACGCCACTAGATGAGGAATCACAGAAAGTGTTTGTTATTACTATACGCTTAGGATTGTTCAAGTATTTGCGTTTGCCCTTCGGCAGTGCCGCCGCAAGCCCCATTTTTCAACGTTACTTGGAACAGCAGACTGCTCAAGTGCCGTTCTGTTCGAACTACCCAGATGATATTGTCGTCTCAGCTCATACGCCAGAGGAACACTTTACCAATTTGCGTGGTCTTCTTCGAATGTTGTCAGATGCAGGACTCAAGTGCCGTCTCGACAAGTGCGACTTTTTTCAGACAGAACTACAGATCTAAGGAGTATCCAGGGCAAGGTTCCTGAATTAGTATCTCTTATTGAAGGAAATAGTGCGCATATAGTATTAGGAACGGAAAGTTGGTTAAAACCGGAAGTGAACAGTAACGAAATCCTAGACACAGAATGGAATATATACCGCAAGGATAGGATAAACGCCAATGGTGGAGGAGTATTTATAGCAGTAAAGAATTCAATAATATCCAGTGAAGTTATTAGCGAATGCGAATGTGAAATAATCTGGGTTAAGTTAAGTATCAAAGGTGGGTCAGATATGATAGTCGGATGCTTCTATAGACCACCTGCATCAGCAACCGTAGTAGTTGAGCGCCTCAGAGAGAACCTGCAGAACGTCGTGAAGAAGTTTCGTGATCATACTATTGTAATAGGGGGAGACTTCAATCTACCAGGTATAGAATGGGATAGTCACACAATCAGAACTGGAGCCAGGGACAGAGACTCTTGTGACATTATCCTGACTGCCTTGTCCGAGAATTACTTCGAGCAGATAGTTAGAGAACCAACTCGTGAAGCTAACGTTTTAGACCTCATAGCAACAAATAGACCGGAACTTTTCGACTCCGTGAATGTAGAAGAGGGTATCAGTGATCATAAGTCAGTGGTTGCATCAATGACTACAAGTGTAATAAGAAATGCCAAGAAAGGAAGGAAAATATATTTGCTTAACAAGAGTGATAGGGCACAAATCGCAGAATATCTGAGTGACCACCATCAAACGTTCATTTCTGAGGAAGAGGATGTGGAACAAAAATGGAAAAAATTCAGTAACATCGTCCAGTACGCCTTAGATAAGTTCGTACCGACTAAGGTCCAAAGCGAGGGGAAAGATCCACCGTGGTATAACAATCATGTACGAAAGGTACTACGGAAACAAAGAAAGCTTCATCATAGGTTTAAGAGTAGTCGAATCATAGCTGATAAGTAAAAGCTGAACGAAGCGAAAAAGACCGTAAAGAGAACAATGAGAGAAGCATTCAACGAATTCGAACATAAAACATTGGCAAACAATCTAAACAAGAACCCTAAAAAGTTTTGGTCATATGTAAAATCGGTAAGCGGATCTAAATCCCCTATTCAGTCACTCGTTGACCACGATGGCACCGAAACAGAGGACGACCGAAGAAAGGCAGAAATACTGAATTCAGTGTTCCGAAACTGTTTCACTGCGGAAAATCGTAACACGGTCCCTGACTTCAGCCGTCGCACGGACGCCAAAATGGAAAATATTGAAATAAACGATATCGGAATTGAAAAACGACTGCTATCACTTAGTAGCGGAAAAGCATCCAGACCAGACGAGATACCCTTAAGATTCTACAGTGATTATGCTAAAGAACTTGCCCCCTTTCTATCAGCAATTTATCGTAGATCGCTGGAAGAACGTAGAGTACCTAGCGACTGGAAGAAAGCGCAGGTCGTTCCCATTTTCAAGAAGGGTCATAAATCAGATGCGAATAATTATAGGCCTATTTCGCTTACGTCAATCTGTTGTAGAATAATGGAACATGTTTTGTGTTCTCGTATTATGACGTTCTTAGATAATACAAATCTCCTTCATCATAACCAACATGGATTCCGCAAACAGAGATCATGTGAAACTCAGCTCACCCTATTTGCCCAAGAAATTCACAGTGCCGTAGACACTGGCGAGCAGATTGATGCCGTATTCCTGGACTTCAGGAAGGCATTTGATACGGTTCCGCACTTACGTTTAGTGAAAAAAATACGAGCTTACGGAATATCGGACCAGGTTTGTGATTGGATTCAGGATTTCCTAGAAGAAAGAACACAACATGTCATTCTTAACGGTTCAAAATCTGCAGATGTAGAGGTAATTTCGGGAGTACTGCAGGGAAGCGTGATAGGACCTTTATTGTTTACAATATACATAAATGACTTAGTTGACAACATCGGTAGCTCCGTGAGGCTATTTGCAGATGACACGGTTGTCTACAAGAAAGTAGCAACATCAGAAGACTCGTACGTACTCCAGGAGGACCTGCAGAGGATTAATGCATGGTGCGACAGCTGGCAGCTTTCCCTAAACGTAGATAAATGTAATACAATGCGCATACATAGGGGCAGAAATCCATTCCAGTACGATTATGCCATAGGTGGTAAATCATTGGAAGCGGTAACGACCGTAAAATACTTAGGAGTTACTATCCGGAGCGATCTGAAGTGGAATGATCACATAAAACAAATAGTGGGAAAAGCAGGCGCCAGGTTGAGATTCATAGGAAGAATTCTAAGAAAATGTGACTCATCGACGAAAGAAGTAGCTTACAAAACGCTTGTTCGTCCGATTCTTGAGTATTGCTCATCAGTATGGGACCCTTACCAGGTTGGATTAATAGAAGAGATAGACATGATCCAGCGAAAAGCAGCGCGATTCGTCATGGGGACATTTAGTCAGCGCGAGAGCGTTACGGAGATGCTGAACAAGCTCCAGTGGCGGACACTTCAAGAAAGGCGTTACGCAATACGGAGAGGTTTATTATCGAAATTACGAGAGAGCACATTCCGGGAAGAGATGGGCAACATATTACTACCGCCCACATATATCTCGCGTAATGATCACAACGAAAAGATCCGAGAAATTAGAGCAAATACGGAGACTTACAAGCAGTCGTTCTTCCCACGCACAATTCGTGAATGGAACAGGGAAGGGGGGATCAGATAGTGGTACAATAAGTACCCTCCGCCACACACCGTAAGGTGGCTCGCGGAGTATAGATGTAGATGTAAGGTCATGTGGTTCAAATGGCTCTGAGCACTATGGGACTTAACATCTGAGGTCATCAGTCCCCTATAACGTAGAACTATTTAAACCTAACTAACCTAAGGACATCACACACATCTATGCCCGAGGCAGGATTCGAACCTACGACCGTAGCGGTCGCGTGGTTCCAGACTGATGCGCCCAGAAGCGCTCGGCCACATCGGCCGGTCATGTGATAAGCAGTCAGGGTGTGCACCCCTTCCAATCTCATTTGCTTGCAGTCTGTGACCTACCTGTTCCTCACAATGTATTTGAACTGCAATCAGCCGGTCGGTGTGGCCGAGCGGTTCTAGGCGCGTCAGTCTGGAACCGCGCGACCGCTACGGTCGCAGGTTCGAATCCTGCCTCGGGCATGGATGTGCCTGATGTCCTTAGGTTAGTTAGGTTTAAGTAGTTCTAAGTTCTAGGGGACTGATGACTCAGATATTAAGTCCCATAGTGCTCATAGCCATTTGAACCATTTGAACTGCAATCAGTGCTACGCAAGTTGACACACTACATTCGTTTCAGCCCGAACGCTTCACATATCGCAGCCCTGTTGCATTGCTTGTATCAGAAAAGTGTACCTTTCGTGTGGACCAAAGAGTGCTACGACGCATTTCAGAAACTCAAAAATGCCTTGCTCATTGACAGATGTTTAGAACATTTTGATCCTGCCAAACCAGTGATTTTGCAAGTAGACGCTTCCTCTTACGAAATCGGTGCTGTGCTTTTGCACGAAAGTGGTGCACAAGACAGACCTATTGCTTTTGCCTCAAAGTTGTTAACTCAAATTCAGTGCAGTTATTCACACATTGACAAAGAAGCTCTCACCGTTGTGTATGGTGTGACAAAATTCCATGACTATCTGTTTGGTCGCAAGTTCCATAAATAGTGACAGATCACAAGCCTTTGCAGTCCTTGTTTCAGCCGTCAAAGTAGGGTGCTACACGTACTGGTCAAAAATTGCAACATTGGGCTTTGCTTCCAACCCCGTATCAGTACGAAATTATGTAGAGACCTATAGCAAAGCATGACCGTGCTGACGCCCTTTCTCGCCTTCCGATCGGCCCCGACTCTTATTTTGATTCCTTTGACGCATCTTGTTGCCAGATCGATGCGCAGGACTCTGAATTGCTGCAATCTTTTCCACTGAACTACAGAAAAATTGCACAGGCCACAAAAGCGGACCCTGATCTGAAGATTTTGTTGCATTACATTCGCACGTCTTGACCTCGCACATTAAACAAGTATTCAGAACTCAGTAGTGCGCCGTTAATTTGCTCGTCAGCATAACCTTTCAGTGCAACGATGTGTGATCTTTGTACAATCTGACAGTGGACAACTGCGTGTGGGTAAGCAAACAGATAGCGCGCGGGCACTGCACTTGGCAGGGCATGGACGCCTTCATTGAATGGATGACGTCACATGCGCTGACAACCATTCAGCTCCGCAACGGACATTCGAAGCTTGGCCTAAGACTCAATCGCCACGGTAACGAGTGCGCATCGACTTAACAGGACCATTCTGGAACACACGTTGGCTTACTGTGATAGACCCTTTTAGCAAGTTTCCATTTGCGGTACCTATGAACTCTACCACATCACGTAGGACCTTTCTACTGTTTTCCTCAATTTTTTGCATGAAAGATTGCCTAAAGCCATTGTTACGGACAACGGACCTCAGTTGACGTCACATGACTTTGAATAGTTGTGCGAACGAAATGCCAAGCAGAACGCTTCGTACGCACTTTTAAACAACAGATGGCCAAGCTTCGCTCCTCCAACACACGGGGACATGCGCTGCAACTCTTTCTCTCCTCCTGTCTCTCCCACCCACGCGACGGATCATCACCGGCGGAACTTCTGCATGGCCGTCGCCATCTGACACTGCTTCACTTGCTCCACGCACAGCAGCATCCGGTGCCGCCGATGGTCCGCAAGTGACGCTTTGCACCGCATGATGTGGCTCTTTACAGGGCTTTTGGCCGACGTCAGCGCTGGGAACGAGGCGAGATCCAGAAACGCATTGGCACAAATATGCATCTAATTGCAGGTCCCGATGGTTTGTAGCGCGTCACTGGAATCAAATTCGCATTTGTCGTTTGGCCCGTGATTCTGCTGCTTTTCTTCACCCAGATTCACGGGCTCGCGGGACCACACGGCATTTGCAGCCGCCCTCCGGTGCCGCCACAGCACCTTAGGACAAGACAATGGACGTCACGTCCTCGCCATCGTTGTCGTCACTCTCCGTCCCGAGGGACTTGAACCCGAAATCCCCTTTGTCGTCACCGTCCCTGTCATCGCCCTAGGAGACGCCCTAAGGACTGGACATATATCCTGAACAGTGTTTCTGAGAGGACGTTCCTCTGCTCTCGCAAGCCAAATGGCAGGGTATGGCTGGGAGTATGCCATCCTCCACCGCTACAGCTCCGAGCTCATCTCTATGTCCAACTTCCTGCCTCCCCCCCCCCCCCCCCCCCCCTGTTGTCGTTCGCACCTACAGTACACTACAACGGTGAAGCGTTTCGGGGAGGGGGGGCGGTCACTACGGTCGCAGGTTCGAATCCTGCCTCGGGCATGGGTGTGTGTGATGTACTTAGGTTAGCTAGGTTTAAGTAGTTCTAAGTTCTAGGGGACTGATGACCTCAAATGTTACGTCCCATAGTGCTCAGAGCCATCTGAACCATTTTCGTTTCAGGGGGGAGGAATGTTCTGGCGTACGCCTTCGCCAGCACACCAGTCGACCCTGGGAAACTGTATAGCAGGCGCTGAACTACGTGCGCCTCTTGAGGCATGGTGCCACTACTGTGCCGACTGTCGTTACTGGGTGCACCTACTGTCAGTGCCCCACTCTCTGCTGCCACTTCAAATGAAGTTGCAACAGTCTGTGGTGCTCCAGAAGTCATTTCACAGATTAGAGTAGATTATATTAGATTCAGTTTTCGTTCCATAGACCCAAAAAATGAAATCATTCTCGAGGGTGGTCTGGAACATGTCATAAAGTATAACATAAAAACATAAAAAATGGCTCTGAGCACTATGGGACTTGACATCTGTGGTCATCAGTCCCCTAGAACTTAGAACTACTTAAACCTAACTAACCTAAGGACATCACACACATCCATGCCCGAGGCAGGATTCGAACCTGCGACCGTAGCGGTCACGCGGTTCCAGACTGAAGAACCAGAACCGCACGGCCACACCGGCCGGCGTAAAAACATAAAACATTTTAATATAATACTTACTACCCTGATTATTTGTCAGGAAATTGTCGAAATAGGTGAATACAATGCGCTAAACTGGAACAGCTAATATTTACAGAATTAACATCCTGTCAGAATAAAACATTGTTATGCACTATGAATAAATTTATCATACTCAAAATACCTTACCTTGACTGTTGTGACCAAGTGCTGTCAAAAGTGAAGTCTAACAGACATTTGCCGGCCGGTGTGGTCGTGCGGTTCTAGGCGCTTCAGTCTGGAACCGCGTGACCGCTATGGTCGCAGGTTCGAATCCTGCCTCGGGCATGGATGTGTGTGATGTCCTTAGGTTAGTTAGGTTTAAGTAGTTCTAAGTTCTAGGGGACTGATGACCACAGATGATAAGTCCCATAGTGCTGAGAGCCATTTGAACCATTTTGAACAGACATTTTTACTTAAGCTGACTTAACAGTCTCTTTATTCATCTACAGAGTAGAAGAAGTTGCCTACCATAAAGTCTTTCAAATTCTGTTTACACCGTGTTTTATCTGAAACCAAGTTTTTAATGGTTTCTGGCAATTTATTGAAAATGTGTGTTCCTGAATATTTGACCCCTTTTGGAACCAAGGTAAGTGATTTTAGGTCTGTATGTAGATTGTTCTTATTCCTAGTATTGATACTATGTCAGTCTGGATACTTTTATTTCTACAAACAAACATATTTCCTGACTGAAGGTATGTGACATAGCTGTATGGTCCTGCACAGCTGACAAAATAATGTATCTGCCTTCCCAGGCGCTACTCATGTGGGGCTATTGAGGTCCTACATGACACAAAGTATGGCCCTCCAGAACCCGTCAGTTCCATATGTGAACACAAATCTCCTTCTCCACATCATTCCTAGAAAGCCTCAACAAGGATAACGATGTCCATTACAGTCTCAGAACAGAGAAAATGCCGAGCACATTCAGTGTGCAAGACACTGGGGCATATAGGTATACACAGAATCCATTCTCTGTGTCCTGTATATGGAGGTATCGTGTGACACTCTTCTTATGATGCCGTTTCGCTTCTGATGCTCCAGAAGTAACTGCCAGAACTTCTTATGATGATGTTTGGTTTGTAGGGAGCTGAACTACGCAGTCATCAGCACCCGTACAGCCCTAATTTTTGCACAGTATAATTTTTAGACAGTCCAGTCTAGCCTCTGTCACGAATGATGATGATGATGATGATGATGATGAAACAATGAGGAGAACACAAACACCCTGCCCACAGGCAAAGAAAATCCCCAACCCAGCCAAAAATTGAATCCAAGACCCCATGATCCAGAGGCAGTATTGCTAGACACTAGACCACACACTGCGGACGCACAGGCCTTCTAGAAGAGTTGTAGCAACACCATTACAGTGCCACCAGGACTGCCGATTTACTGATGTGACAAAAAAACCTGGAGCAACGATGTCATTGTTGCCCACTGGTGGAGCCTTGCACCTCCGCTTGGAATGTGAATCTGCTGCGATCTCAGAAACATTAGCAGACCGGGCTCACATATATACTGCAAAATTTTCATACTCATTCTTAGTCATTGCCTGCCTCTAATCACGAAGGGAGATTCACATCAATCTTTGGGCCAATGTCAGTCAGCAAGCTCCAACACTGAACACTGCCATCAGTAGCCACAGGCCACTGCCTCTGCTAAGTCTGAATCTAGCCTCCTGCTTGGTGACTATCATCTGCTGCCAGTTGCTTCCATTGTGGACCAGAGCTGAAGCATGGGACAACTATCTTTAGTGCCCGAGCAGGCAAACACTCACAATGTTGATCGAACAGTCTGGGCACAGGCTGTCACTGTTTTTCATTGCTCTGTGCAGGCACATTAAACAGCCATCATTTGCGATGGGGCCCACAATTTGATCCCACTATCCTGCTTCACCCAGTGTACTTCATATTGAACAAGGGAGGGGAGAGGGAGGGGGAGACTAGCTTCCATGTCCACTGTCCAATGCAGGCTACTCTAATCTGTTCATGAAGCAGTGCTACAGCTGGTGTGGTGATGGCACCACAATGCCAGATGTCCCCATCACCTGAGGAAAGACACCAAATGCTGTCTATTTGCTGGACCAGTACTGACACCAGCACACTTTACTGACCGAGGCAACACTATGTCACAAAGGGCATTGGCTGCCAACTCAGTACCATCTTTGCTGCTATGGCTTATGACGAAAGAGAGGGATTTTTTACAACCAGCACTGTTCCCCCAATATATCACTGCCTGCCACCTGCCACCACGTGAATGCAGCCACACCTGGGATGGTGAATTACCTACCACAGCTAGACTTACTACTAATCATAGCAGTCACTCAACACAACTGCTATAGGTTATTTAATTTCCAGGACATTGGGGGAGGACGAGTCTGACCTGGATCGAATCTGCTTCTTGGATTAACGTTGAGAAGTGGTAAGCTGGCCAGTTGGATGTGGTTTTTAGGTTGTTTCCCCACAGCCTATCGTCTAAATACCATGCTTTTACCCACGTACCACCCCTTGCTATTCAAACATTCAGATAACATTGTCACACTTGCACATGAGATTTACTGTAAATGTTGACAGATGGGATACACAGATTTCGTCCTTGTGGGCCGGGGGGGGGGGGGGGGGGGGGGGGGTTGACGGACCTTGTATGTCTAGTCTCTTTACATCAATAATAATAAAAATAAATATGGTAGCATATTACAACCCTTTTTATGCACATTTTAGGCTTAATGCAGGGGATCTTTGCAACTGCCTTTTGGTTATATAATGTCACTATTAACATGAAAATTTACGACGCAACTATTGTTGTTTACGATAAAAGCGGCCATAGTGGCAAATAACATAATATCTTTGACAATACTAGAATAGTCTGTACGTTCAGTTCATTAAATAACGTTGCAAAAGAAGCGGGAAAGGTAAGTAGCATGAATTTAATTCTAGTAATTAAATCAATAATTTTACGTTGAAAACAATCTTTTTTAATTAGGCTGCTATTTTTCTTGGCTTTTTAAGTATCGCTGTTTAATTATCAGTCACTACAAGACCTAAACACTGTGTGATCTATTTCTAAATTTGCCAACCAGAAAAATTTGACTTTTCAATTCTAGTATAAAGTTGTTATATTTTGATATGTCTCTTAAGTTTTCCTGGTAGTTAATTTTACTCCACCATGGGATTAAATGAACTGAATGGTAGTTTTTACACTTGCCCGTTACTGCAGAGGCACTTTTGTTTTTCAGATGTTTTGGTTGAAAATGAATAATCGTAAAGAGCGGAAAAGGGCTGCCAGACGTAAAATCTTCTATAATTATACGCGGACCTTACAGCCAATCCAACAAAACAGCAGGTCTGTTGTTCCCTAGTTTTAGATTATCTCTCGGGCTCCTTACGTGATAAATATTCAACTTCTCACCTTTTTCTCATCAACAGGCAGCAGGAAGTGGGAGAGATCAAAGCATCGACAGTAAGAATAAAGGACTCGGTGCTGGAGCTACATCAGCTGATTAGCGATGTAAAGTTACAGGACATCAACTCCTCAGGATCTGCACAACACGTGCATGTAAGTCAAATACAGTGCTCAGTGCAGCAGCTGCAGCAATTGATAACGGGACTACAATTGCTGAACACAGAGCATCCAACACAGCCCTGCCGTACTGAGGCAGATATATCGATCCAGAACATAAATAATCTGCTTATGGAGCTGCAGTTGCAGGACACCAGATACCAAGGTTCTATACAGCCTTCAAATTTTAATGAGACAAACAACTCTGTGCTGGAGCTACAGCATCTGATGAAAGGCCTACAGCTGCAGAACACCAAGTCTCCAGCGCAGCCCTTGCATGCTACTGAAACAGAAGATTCAGTGCAGAAGCTGGATCTCATGATTATGGGTCTACAGTTGCAAAACAGTGAGTCCCCAGGATCTGCACAGCCCTCGGCTACTAGTCAGGCCAAGCAGCAGCCATCAAAAGTAATTGAGTGTAGACCTCACAAAGAGGACCCACAGGTAACTTCATTCATTTACTGCCGCAAGTATTTGCTCTTTAGAGAAAAGTTTAGAATCAAACCATTCTGTGCAACTGAAATTTAAATATCAGTAATATGCTGTAACACTCTGCTTCACATTTCAAAGTGTACAGAAGAATGTCTTTCATCCATTCAACACAGGTTAAGAGAATGAAGAGCAGAGTCAAAATGACAGAGATGTCAGGATTATTTGCCCCTTGTACAAGTAAATGATAAAGAGACTTTTCCACTAGGTACTGCTAATGTATATATACAAGTTAATGGCTCTTAGTAATAAATTTCTGGTGTTTTGCCTCAAATGAACCTGTACTGAAATATAAAATATGCACTATTGACCCTGGGTTTGGTATTTTACTGACAGTATTCTAAGAATAACTGAAATGACATATGCAACAACATCCTAAGAGTTCTTCCATTTAATCTTGTAATATTTCTCCCCAGGTATTTATAGAATTCTTCTGTCATCATTGGTTCCGGGGGCACCCCCATTTGTCAGGGAAAGGAAAAATGCAGTGTGATCAGGTGCTTTTTCTCTCAAAACATGATTTCATGTTAGGTATTATGCTGGTTTTTAACAGAGTCGAAACTGAAACTTTTTTTTATAGATATCTGAAGGTGTAATTCGTCTTCTAAAATATTAAAATACTCCATACGCCCTAGTCTAGGCTGCCCACTACAAACTGTAGCACGGGCACCCTTGATTTGTGCCCACTATTTTTGAGCTCTGTGGGGTCAAAGGATATGTTCCTTTCTCCTCCACCACATTTTTCATATTTTTTCAGAACAACAGCATTTTCATGTTTGTTTACATCTATACTCTAAATTCTGTTATATTTAGCTATGTATACTTTTGTTATTAGGTGATGTATAGGCATTGTACGCAGTTTATCTGGACTGATAGGTCTTTCTCTTAAACATCAGACTGAAAAGTAAATATTTTGGATTGTAATCATGAATAATATTTTCCTGACAGTTCTCTTGTGGCATTTAATGTTTTTTCAACAATGGCAAGCCTTTTTTCTGTGTGCTAAAAGTCAGATTATTGTTAAGAATTCATGTTCAGTTGTATGTCTACAATAACTTGATACGTCATCTGGCTCACCACTCAAAAGAAAGGAAGATCTTACCATCTCCAATTACAAAAAGGCTAGCGAAGCACGCTTATCTCCAGAGAAAGCATCGGGTTGATCACAATTAACTTACTTTTATATATGTTCATTACCTGCAGTCATTTCAGCATCCTTTGAATTATCTATTACTTTATTAATTTTTGGGAGTTACTTCATTGCAAGTAAATTAAAGTAGTTATCAGAGTAATGACTGGGGTGAATGTGACCATTTTTTCATAGCGATGATGCGAGTTTGTGGAAAGCTGTTTGCCACTTCCTTTTGTTTATTCAAAATCCAGCTCATACAAACAGTATGCATTACTTACAATTTAATGTGGAACACTGATCTAGGTAAAATTTTCATTTTCCATCTACATAAAGCTACTGCAGAGGAAAGAGTAACATGAAATGCAAAAGAAAGATTTAATGCCAATCATGGTTTCAACCCAAAATCTTTGAATTGCTAGCCTACAACTTCAAAATCTGTGCACCATCGGTGAATAGAATACAGCATCACTACTTCAAAAAGTGATCTAGGCAAGGGGCCATTCCATGACTGTGGATGTAACGTCAGTGTGGTTTTATTTCTCTGAGATTGCAGACGTGTGTGCAAGTTGCATTTGCGTGAGTGTTTGTGTGTGTGTGTGTGTGTGTGTGTGTGTGTATGTGTGCCTAATGCTGACAGAGGCCTTAATGGCCGAAAGCTATAATTGTGTGAATCTTTTTGTTGCGCCTATCACAACTCAGCGTCTCCTCTATATGGTGAGTAGCAACTTTCCTTCTCTGGTGTTGTTACATTCCATCCTGGATTTTCCATTGTTTGATGTAACACCTGTACTGTTTATATTTAAGTTTCAGTGTGAAAATTGAAAAAAGAGACAGATCTGAATACAAACAATATATAGAAAAGGTCTGACAATGCCAGATCTTTGATTTGCAAGCAAATATAGGAACAGGAAACGTTACTGGCATAACAAAATATTCACTTTTCATAGAATTCTCCAAATATAAAATGTGTGTAGTTTCTATTAAAATATTATATCATATCAAGAACTAGTATGCCAGCATGTGTGCATATTATCTGGTGATAAGATGAAGTGGTAATATGCAAATGTCCTAAGCTGAAATATCTGTCAGTTCAAATATGTCATTTAATAGAAGGATTATTATTAAAAAATTTGAAATTTTATACTAATCTGTCTGGGTGTACCATCGCATTGCCAGTGTCTTCTTTGTAAATTGATGACTTGGCCCGTTTCTACAACAATGGGGAGGAATTAGAACAAGATGATGTTATTAGGAATGAACAAGCATTTAAGCAAACTGTATGGTAAATCACTAAAAACCCAAACTCGGATGGCTGGATGAAAATTGAACAGCTGTATGTTGTTTACTTTAAATTGTATCTTTAAGTAGATATGTACTCCATGAGCAGTGTATGATAAAGGACATACAGTGTAGCCATATCATTAGTTCTTCTTCCCATCCCAGTCACAGATGGCATGCAGAGAGAATAACTGCCTGTCCCCCTCTGCATAGATGTCATTATGTGACTTTTACATGGAATACAAATAAGCATTGTTCCACAATTCACAGGAGATGGATATTAAAACTCTTCATGTGCCACACAATGCCTTAATGTGCTTTCCACCTGAGTTTCTTGCAGTTCCTATGACAAATCAAACCCTAAACGCACTGCACAGCTCTCATTTGTATCTTGTCTATATCCTGCCATTGATCGAATTTGGTAGTCAGTCTTCATGCTTAGCAATACAAGAGAAGGAAAATATAAGAATTTTTTTTGGAAGAAAAGTGTAGTTAAAATTAATAATTCCTTTTAGATAATATGCTGCTGAAGGATGATATGTAAGTGTGAAGTAAATTCAGAAAATGTATGACTAGTTTGAGAAAGAAGAAAATTATGTTTATTTCCCACCTTGTTCTGCAAACTGCTTAATGAAGTCATGAGTTATTTTATATTAGTTATTTCTGTTTCAGTTTTGTGAAGCATTTGGGTTCACATTGCCTGTTATGAAACTATCCAAGCACTTAAGCCCATATATGTAAGGAGAGACCATAGTGATATGAATTTGCTCAATGATATAAATATGAGGTGAAATATACATTCAGTACTGTGCCACAAGACTTAAAATGTCCAAAAAACACGATGTTATTAAATAAAAAATTTGATTTTAAGTTAGTTTCTTGCTTTTTAATACAGTCATCATAAACAGATAAATAATAATAGTTTCATTACCCTTGATTCATTTCTAGACAGGCAGATATTCTAGTTTATTCCCATAAGCTGCACCATACACTTAAAGTCATAAACAGCTGCTTGTGCTGCTTTCGTCTTAGGTGTATTCAGTGTGTAGCTACATGAACGTAGGTTTTTAATATTTTGCTTTATACAATTGAAGCAGAGATGAGAAAAACAAAAAAATTACTTCAATTGCATTTATATGTTAGAAATTGCATGCATCAGTTTGTTTCTGTTGTTTGTGCCTGAGAAACTCTGGGGCTCAAGTGTGAACTATAGTTTGTTTATTTAAATTTTATTCTGAGAATGAGGAACTTTTATTTGGATTCCATGGTTACCACACCCAGAATAATTTGTTTATAACACTAGTAAAAACATGAAATAATTTTTAACAGTTCTGGTATGAAGACTATGTGATATCTGAGCATTTTCCACATGGTTTTCATTTTATCATAAAGCTCGGTGACCAGATGCATTAACGCCAAACTAAAAATCAAAAAGTACGGCTTCTAACTGGGGCTGGTCCTATAAATTTTTTATAACTGACTGGGAAAAAAACATAATGTCAAAGATTGGCTGAAGGCAAGAGTGTACTGTCTCCAATAGAACCATCCTTAACAAAGTACTGCAGTGTTCAAATAAACATATGGGATGAAGACCATTTTATTTTCATTCAAATTGTTAATTTTTTATCTATAGCACATACTTTTTTAATGTTTAACAATAACTTCTGCAGTGTAAGTTTATTATTTAACTGCCACTAGCCTATTGTTGTGCTGATGGATGTAGATGGATATTTTTTCCCCCAGCATAAAATTCATATTCCAGATGATAATCATGTTTCATTTGACAGTGAATGATATCATGAAAGAATTAACCTCGAGCTGTAGCAAAAACTAGATCAAAATTGAATGCATCATTTCATTTAATGTATTTTCATAGTCAATTTCTTCATATGATCTCATTATAATGACACTACAAACTTCTTCACACTCCATTAGTTGGTACCTAAATTTTAAATAATGTAAGATCACTCACATAACATGCAATAATAGTAATGTGAAAATCTTTTGGAGAAGCAACCCATGCATTAGCAAAGTGAGGACATAACAATTAAGAGGTTATAAGGCTACACACTGCAGTTGGAAGTACTCTGATGATGTTTCAGTATTATTTCTATTCTTTCTTTGGACAACAAAGTAAACTGTCCTAAAATGAATCAAACAATGATATGCAGAGCTTAGTAGAAATTTGCATTTTATCACATTTCGAATTTAAAAATTCGAGGTTCTCTCCTCACTATAGTTACCATTATAGAAAAATATTGAATCTATAATATTCACAGCAGTGCACATTTAAAAAAAACTAGCAAAAGATAAGGTCTCTACTAGCAGAGGATTTTCTTTTATTTATTAAATTATGACAGAAACGCCTTTTAAGGATATGTTCATTGATATTAACCCTCATAACAGACTAAATGTATTGCAACAGGTTTATCTATAATAATATTAGCTGAGTTAGGTGATAATTTTGTATTAATATAGAAAAGTTTGTTTAACTTTTATTGTTTGGATATACTGTCCCTGCTACACAACTTCCTTCTGTGCTCTCTGATTGGAAAACTCCTTACTCATAACTGTTCTGACAGCCAATTGTGGGTACTATCTTTGAGTTTCAGCTGAACTGTTAACTGAATCCAGTGCTTTTTACCATTTTACAAGAGTGAAAATTTATGTATTTGTTATTCATTTTGCTTATAGTTTCAAAGTAATTGTAACTTGCGGTAGGTTTGAAAGAGTTGAGCAGTTATTCAGCTGTCCTACAAATATCACTACCAGCTATACTTCAGTATATATTATTACTCCTGCCTTACAATTCACAAATGTAATTGACTTGAAACATACTTCAGGCTGGTTGAAGATACATTACCAATTAATCTCCTGGGTATTGTTTAAAGCTTGGCTCAAGAGTTATTTTCATGCAGTTTCAGTTGCTTTTCTTAAAGCTTCATGGAGACGTACAATACTATTTAATAATTGATATTTGTCACAAATCACAATAATGAGTGGGGAAAAACTCTCCAAAACCTATCTCAAAATTTGTACTGGTGGTCCCATTTCATTAGCTATACAATGTATGGTTTGTAGAATCCATGGCAGAGGGTTGAGTTCTGAGTGTATTCTAAACCAGATACACTGCCTGACAAAAACGCTGAAGCACCCAGCAACCCAATGATGGATGTCAATGGAACTTTGTACACATACACATCATATGCAAATGATTAGTTTTTTTACTCCCTGTGACAGGTACAACAGCCCCCAGAGTGTAGTACTGTTGTTTGTGTATACTGTTATCATCAGGCTTCTTAGGGTCTGTAAGGGGAATGAACAGTATCAGATGTTTAGTAATAATTGTGAAGGACACAGAGATACAGCATACTCATGTGAGACAGCATTGTAAGTACCCTACATAGTTTGATAGGTATCTCTTTGCCCATGTCCATTTGGCCACCTGGTTGAATAATGATTTAATCAGGTTTGTGGTTATTTCATGGCCTGATGTTAACTGCATGGGAATTTAAGGGTAAACATATGCATCTCCAAGATTCTGGCTGATCACATCTGACCACCACAAGGGAGGATCGCTGTATGGTGCACCAAACACATCATAACTATTTCACATCTGCTCTTTCCACCTGAGAACAAGTTACAGATTCCCTACAGTGTTATGTGTCATCCCACAGTATTGGTCCGAATCTACCAATAACAAGACTAGGGGATTATTGTCCCATGTGTATGCTGCCATTAACACCACAACACAAACACCTGTGTTTGCAATGGAGCTGTGGCCAGGAAACCATGGACTGCTGATTAATGGCATTGCATTGTGTTCAGCAACGAATTGCAGTTCTGCAATACCTGGGATGGCAATCATCAGTGAGTATGGCAGCAACCTAGGGAGGGGTCCCATTCTTCCAGTGCTATGTAGAGGTCGAGCAGTATTACTCCTGTTGTCATGGTGTGGGGAGCCCTCGGATATATGTTCAGATCATAGCTGTCAGTGACTAAGGGAAGTTTGATGGCACAGCAGTACATCACAGACTGCTTGCACCCTCACGTGTTACCTTTCATGTGATAGTATTACAATACCATTTTTCAGCAGGACAGCGCTTGTCCAGATATGGCCCATGTCTTTATAAACTGTCTGTGGGATGTTTAAGTACTCCCGTGACCAGCAGGATCCCAAGATCTGTACCCAGTAAAACGTGTGGGATTAGGTCAGACATCTACCAAATTGCTGTACCACTATCAGGAATACCAAGAAACAGTTACAACAATTGTGCACCAGCTTGCCTCAGAAGAGGTTACAATGGCTTTGTGATACCCTTCCAACCTGAATCAGTGCATGTATCCAGGCCAGAGAGGGTGCAAGGTTGTACTGATATGTGGGCTTATACCGCCATGATCTTTGTAAATTTGACTCCATTTTGCAGTCATTGAAATAACGCCACGTACCTCCTCATTCTTTCAAGTTTCATTTTGGTTTCCTTTCTGCTTCTGGGTGTTTAACTTTCTTATCATCGAGTGCATATCCCATATTTCATCAATAATACACTCTGTTCACTAATACCCCTTCATTCAAGTGTGAGAATGAATTTCCTGAAGATTTACATTCCTTCCAAATGTAGTGATTTATGATCATATCAAGGAATACCTGTGACTGCCAGTTTTATGTTCCAAATCCTGCAAGATGCAGTGTGAGTGATGTACAGACAGTTATGAGATCAGATGGTCGCACATCTGCCACTGTTCTTACAGTTTTAGTATACACACATCAGGAGCCACAGTAGTAGAGATGAGTGTCTGGGTGTCGGTGAACCATTCATTTGCAGTGAGCAGTTTCCTGACTTGACATTTTTTTACATTGTTACCAACCTGATATTGTTCCCATTATCATTATGTTACCATATACGCACATAGCATTTGTGAAAGTATGATGACATTTTACTCAATGTCACTCAGTATTCACTTCCCTTTAATACTTCCTGCAATTCTGTTTGCGGTATTTTTAGAAGTGGTAAAGTAATTTTATTTACAATTAAGAGGCATTTAAAACTGCAACACCACAAAGGCTGCATGTAGAAAATGTTGAATTAGCATGAAGTGTACTACATGCTGGGATATGCAAATGATAACCATTTTGAGACAACCACGAGTAGGTAGGCGTAATGCCATCTACATCTTTTTATAAAGTAGAGTTACACAACTTCATCCTCTTTCAGATATCACAAGTGAATGTTGTTTTTTAGTGAGAAGATCTACATCTACATCTACATCCATACTCCGCAAGCCACCTGACGGTGTGTGGCGGAGTGTACCTTGAGTACCTCTGTCAGTTCTCTCTTCTATTCCAGTCTCGTATTGTTCGTGGAAAGAAGGATTGTCGGTATGCCTCAGTGTGGGCTCTAATGTCTCTGATTTTATCCTCATGGTCTCTTCGCGAGATATACGTAGGAGGGAGCAATATACTGCTTGACTCTTCGGTGAAGGTATGTTCTCGAAACTTTGACAAAAGCCCGTACCGAGCTACTGAGCGTCTCTCCTGCAGAGTCTTCCACTGGAGTTTATCTATCATCTCCGTAACGCTTTCGCGATTACTAAATGATCCTGTAACGAAGCGCGCTGCTCTCCGTTGGATCTTCTCTATATCTTCTATCAACCCTATCTGGTACGGATCCCACACTGCTGAGCAGTATTCAAGCAGTGGGCAAACAAGCCTACTGTAACCTACTTCCTTTGTTTTCGGATTGCATTTCCTTAGGATTCTTCCAATGAATCTCAGTCTGGCATCTGC
The DNA here is from genome assembly GCF_021461395.2 of Schistocerca americana. NCBI lineage: Eukaryota > Metazoa > Arthropoda > Insecta > Orthoptera > Acrididae > Schistocerca > Schistocerca americana. The sequence continues at coordinate 511,148,715 of NC_060130.1, forward strand.
TTTACCGACGATCAACATTATATGATCATTCCATTTTAAATCACTCCTAATGCGTACTCCCCGATTATTTATGGTATTAACTGCTTCCAGTTGCTGACCTGCTATTTTGTAGCTAAATGATAAAGGATCTATCTTTCTGTGTATTTGCAGCACATTACACTTGTCTACATTGAGATTCAATTGCCATTCCCTGCACCATGCGTCAATTCGCTGCAGATCCTCCTGCATTTCAGTACAATTTTCCATTGTTACAACCTCTCGATACACCACAGCATCATCTGCAAAAAGCCTCAGTGAACTTCCGATGTCATCCACAAGGTCATTTATGTATATTGTGAATAGCAACGGTCCTATGACACTCCCCTGCGGCACACCTGAATCTTACTTCGGAAGACTTCTCTCCATTGAGAATGACATGCTGCGTCCTGTTATCTAGGAACTCCTCAATCCAATCACACAATTGGTCTGATAGTCCATATGCTCTTACTTTGTTCATTAAACGAGTGTGGGGAACTGTATTGAATGCCTTGCGGAAGTCAAGAAACACGGCATCTACCTGTGAATCCGTGTCTATGGCCCTCTGAGTCTCGTGGACGAATAGCGCGAGCTGGGTTTCACATGACCGTCTTTTTCGAAACCCATGCTGATTCCTACAGAGTAGATTTCTAGTCTCCAGAAAAGTCATTATACTCGAACACAATACGTGTTCCAAAATTCTACAACTGATCGACGTTAGAGATATAGGTCTATAGTTCTGCACATCTGCTCGACGTCCCTTCTTGAAAACGGGGATGACCTGTGCCCCTTTCCAATCCTTTGGAACGCTATGCTCTTCTAGAGACCTACGGTACACTGCTGCAAGAAGGGGGGCAAGTTCCTTCGCGTACTCTGTGTAAAATTGAACTGGTATCCCATCAGGTCCAGAGGCCTTTCCTGTTTTGAGCGATTTTAATTGTTTCTCTATCCCTCTGTCGTCTATTTCGATATCTACCATTTTGTCATCTGTGCGACAATCTAGAGAAGGAACTACACTGCAATCTTCCTCTGTGAAACAACTTTGGAAAAAGACATTTAGTATTTCGGCCTTTAGTCTGTCATCCTCTGTTTCAGTACCATTTTGGTCACAGAGTGTCTGGACATTTTGTTTTGATCCACCTACCGCTTTGACATAAGACCAAAATTTCTTAGGATTTTCTGCCAAGTCAGTACATAGAACTTTACTTTCGAATTCATTGAACGCCTCTCGCATAGCCCTCCTCACACTACATTTCGCTTCGCGTAATTTTTGTTTGTCTGCAAGGCTTTGGGTATGTTTATGTTTGCTGTGAAGTTCCCTTTGCTTCCGCAGCAGATTTCTAACTCGGTTGTTGTACCACGGTGGCTCTTTTCCATCTCTTACGATCTTGCTTGGCACATACTCATCTAACGCATTATGTACGACGGTTTTGAACTTTGTCCACTGATCCTCAACACTATCTGTACTTGAGACAAAACTTTTGTGTTGAGCCAACAGGTACTCTGAAATCTGCTTTTTGTCACTTTTTCTAAACAGAAAGATCATGCTATGCCTCATGTAACACAGAGAAACACCTACTAGCACGTCAGAATTCGACAGCAGAAGGCTCATGGCTTATTGAGACTGTGGTTTTTCATTATGTGATGTTTCTGCTATCAGTGGCAACTGTTTAGTAAGAGCACAAGAGCATGTGAACATCTGAACTTTTGAGACCTTGTGAATTTATTGGCTATTTTTCTTTGAATGCTGTTAAACTATGCAGATGCAGTAATCTGAAATACAAGCCACTAAATGTATCATGCTATGCTACATGGCTATTCTATGAAACTTGGCATCAGGTTCACGAGCACACATTCAGTTGTGCATATTTCAAGGAACTTTTGCACATGTGCAGCTGGCATGACATAATTGCCTTACGGGCCAAATACGTACAGATCTGATAAACAATGTGCAGGATTCACAGCCTGCACATCTAGCCCTTACCACTCACTTACAAGTTTACATCAATGCCATCAGGTGCTAGCACACTGCAACAGACTTTAACCCCAGTTCACTTGGTATAAATCCCACTAGGTGGTGGCACGCTCCTCAGATTTGTCAATTCACTCACTATGTAATAAAATTAGATCAGACATCAGCAATGTAATAGTTACGTTATACACAAAGCTGTTTAATGGGAGTCTGGATGAGATACAGTGTATTACGTTTTGGATTTTATCATACAGTAATCCATTTGAGGCACTGAGAACTATAAAGCACATGATAGTTGATTAAGAGACTGTAGCATTTGTTCATGATTCTGACGCTCACACCTGTTGATTTATGATGAGTCAGGCTTATCTGTGCTGTATGTCCTTGTTTTATGTATAAACATTCATGAAACGCTGTCCCACTGGTTTCTCTGATTTTCACTCCAATGTGGGAACAAAGATGGTGTGCTTTTGGCCATTATGGTTCTCAGTACCTCATTTGTAATCTAGTCAGTAACAATGGTGGTAGACAGTATTACTTGAATTTAATCATTTCCACAAATGGCAGTTTGTAGTTGGAGTTGGTCATTTACTGTGTAGGAATCGGCTTTCATGTGTGGTGTCAACACGAACTCTGTTGAATATGTTTTAAAAATAAAAAAAAAATGTGGCAACCAGCAAGCATTTAACAAAGACGTGTATAATAAGTGTGAGTTGTGTGGGTGCAATGTAAGACTGTTTGATTTTCAGACCGGAAGTTATTCATTAACTAATGGATGTCTTAAGGGAATTTCTTATATTTTTCAGAAAAAAATAAAAAGCATGTAAACTCCCAGTTAAAAAAAAAGTGAGACAGAGAGAAGTGAAAGCTTTAACATTATTTTGTTTTTGTCCTAAACTGTACTTAATTATTTACAAAACAACAAAATTCCACAAAAATAACTCTTTCTTTTTTCAGATAGGTAATGCGTATTATTATTATTATTATTTCTTTCCGTTCTCAGACGTTATGTCTGGTTAAAAATGGAAAGTGACGCAGACCTTGATCAAGCGTGACTTCCTTTGAACTGTACGGTATATGTTACATTGCATTTAGGAACTTTCGGGTAATTGAACATGTATCAATAATTACAGATTTCTGTAGTTGTATATATAAGTTTGGATGTACCTGTATTGCGTTGATGTACTGGTGGATATTGTGTAGTATGTCTCCTGTAGTTGACAGTATTATTGGTATAATGTCAACTTTATCCTGTGCCACACGTCCTTGACTTCCTCAGCCAGTTGGATGTATTTTTCAATTTTTTCTCCTGTTTTCTTCTGTATATTTGTTGTATTGGGTATAGATATTTCGATTAGTTGTGTTGATTTCTTCTTTTTATTAGTGAGTATGATGTCAGGTTTGTTATGTGGTGTTGTTTTATCTGTTATAATGGTTCTGTTCCAGTATAATTTGTATTCATCATTCTCCAGTACATTTTGTGGTGCATACTTGTATGTGGGAACATGTTGTTTTATTAGTTTATGTTGTATGGCAAGTTGTTGATGTAATATTTTTGCTACATTGTCATGTCTTCTGGTGTATTCTGTATTTGCTAGTACACTACATCTGCTTGTTACGTGATCTACTGTTTCTATTTGTTGTTTGCAAAGTCTGCATTTATCTATTGTGATATTGGGATCTTTAATAATATGCTTGCAGTAATATCTGGTGTTTATTGTTTGATCCTGTATTGCAATCATGAATCCTTCCATCTCACTGTTTATATTGCCTTTTGTTAGCCATGTGTTGGATGCGTCTTGATCGATGTGTGGCTGTGTTAGATGATACGGGTGCTTGCCATGTAGTGTTTTCTTTTTCCAATTTACTTTCTTCATATCTGTTTTGTTATGTGATCTAAAGGGTTGTAGAAGTGGTTATGAAATTGTGGAGGTGTAGCCAATGTATTTATATGAATGATTGCTTTGTGTATTTTGCTAGTTTCTGCTCGTTCTAGAAAGAATTTTCTTAAATTGTCTACCTGTCCATAATGTAGGTTTTTTATGTCAATAAAACCCCTTCCTCCTTCCTTTCTGCTTAATGTGATTCTTTCTGTTGCTGAATGTATGTGATGTATTCTATATTTGTGGCATTGTGGTCGTGTAAGTGTATTAAGTGCTTCTATGTCTGTGTTACTCCAGTTCACTATTCCAAATGAGTAAGTCAATATTGGTATAGCATAAGTATTTATAGCTTTTGTCTTGTTTCTTGCTGTCAGTTCTGTTTTCAGTATTTTTGTTAGTCTATGTCTATATTTTTCTTTTAGTTCTTCTTTAATATTTGTATTATCTATTCCTATTTTTTGTCTGTATCCTAGATATTTATAGGCATCTGTTTTTTCCATCGCTTCTATGCAGTCGCTGTGGTTATCCAATATGTAATCTTCCTGTTTAGTGTGCTTTCCCTTGACTATGCTATTTTTCTTTCATTTGTCTGTTCCAAAAGCCATATTTATATCATTGCCGAATACTTCTGTTATCTTTAGTAATTGGTTGAGTTGTTGATTTGTTGCTGCCAGTAGTTTTAGATCATCCATGTATAGCAAATGTGTGATTTTGTGTTGGTATGTTCCAGTAATATTGTATCCATAATTTTGTATTGTTTAGCATGTTGGCTAGTGGGTTCAGAGCAAGGCAGAACCAGAAAGGACTTAATGAGCCCCCTTGGTATATTGCACGCTTAATCTGTATTGGCTGTGATGTGATATTGGTTGAATTTGTTTGGATATTAAGTGTAATGTTCCAATTTTTCATTACTATGTTTAGGGACTGTATCAATTTAGGATCTACTTTGTATGTTTACAATATTTGTAGTAACCATGAATGGGGTACACTATCAAAAGCTTCTCGGTAATCAATGTATGCGTAGTGTAGCAACCTTTGTTTAGTTTTAGCTTGATATGTCACTTCTGCATCTATTACCAGTTGCTCTTTACATCCTCGTGCTACTTTGCAACAGCCTTTTTGTTCTTCATTTATAATTTTGTTCTGTGTTGTATGTGTCATTAATTTCTGTGTAATGACTGAAGTTACGATTTGGTATATTGTTGGTAGGCATGTTATGGGACGATGTTTTGCTGGGTTTGCTGTGTGTGCTTGATCTTTAGGTTTCAGATAGGTTATTCCATGTGTAAGTGTATCAGGGAATGTGTATGGGTCTGCAATGTAACTGTTAAATAATTTGGTTAGATGTGAATGTGTTGAGATGAACTTCTTTAGCCAGAAATTTGCTATTTTATCTTTTCCAGGGGCTTTCCAATTGTGCATAGAATTAATTGCTCGGGTGACTTCATGTTGCAAAATTACCACTTCAGGCATTTGTGGTATCATCTTGTATGTGTCTGTTTCTGCTTGTATCCACCATGCATGTCTGTTATGTTGTACCGGGTTTGACCATATGTTGCTCCAGAAGTGTTCCATTTCTGTTATGTTTGGTGGATTGTCTACTTTAATGTGTGTGTGATCTATTGTCTGGTAAAATCTATTTTGGTTTGTGTTGAATGTTTGGTTTTGTTTCCTTCTATTTTCACTTCTTTTGTATCTTCTAAGTCATAAGGCCAATGCTTGTAATTTTTGCTTCTTTTCATCTAATTGCTCTATCGCTTGTTGTTGTGAGATTTTACCTAACCTTTTTTGTTTTTTGTCCGATATTTCATTTCTTATAAATTGTGTTAGCTGTCTGATGTCTTTTCTGAGTTTTTCTATTCTGATCTGTAGCCTGTGTTGCCATGCTGGTTTGTGGGTTTCTTCTGTGTATTGGTTGGTTGTGATCTCTGCCTAGTGTGTATATTTTGTGTAGTGAGTGCTCCTATATAAACCAGTAGTTGTAACTCTTCCGTAATTGTATTTTCATTTATTTTGTTGTGTATGATTGTGTTGATAGTTGTTATTGTTGTTTCGACTTGTGGGTTATTTGGTGGTCTATGCAAGAATGGTCTAATGTCTGTATTTGTATCTTTGTATTCTATATACGTCAGCAGAAATTTTTCTTCTATATCTAACATGTGTGTCACTTTGTGTTCTATTTGTTGTTGTTCTGGTGGCTGTCTTAAGATTTGTTTTCCTCTGATTGTTTAATTGATGCGTGTTGTTCTTGGTTTGTTTGCTCTGGAATGTTTGAGTCTATTACTGTCTTTTCTTCTTCCTCTGACTGTACATTATTTTGTTCCAGTATTTGTTGTACTTGTTGTTTGATGTTTTCTAATTCTGACTGGGGTATCCTGTTATTTTTTATTACTACACGGATCTGATCAGCTAGTCATTGTTCTGTTAAAAATTTTAATTCTGGGTATCTGGCAATGAATGTTGTGTATACTTGTGATCTGTATCCAGTTGTGTTGGTTCCTAAGTTTGTTGCTTGGTAATAATAATTATTATTATTATTACTGTTATTATTATTATTCTTGGCAGTGGCTGTAGTTATATAAATATGTTGATAAGCATAACTGTTATACAGCATATACTATTAATTTCACACTCCCATATTTATCTAAATCTAAAAATATGTGAATACCCAGAATGTATACTAACAAGCCACCCTGGTCATGATTCCGTGGTGTGAGTAAGACATTACGGTGGTTGCACCCAAGTACAGAGTCTCTGGGGAGAATGAGCATTCCCAGATTGCATTTGTCACCATCATATAAAACCAGTACCTGGTGTGATAGTCTGTTGTGTCATTGGGTACATGACACGATCACCTCTAGTTCGTGTAACCACTAATTTGAACAGAATGCATTATGTTTCTGGCACCTTAAGGCCATGGTTGTGCCCTGTTTTCAAGGTCTGCTGGACATACGCTCCTGGAAATTGAAATAAGAACACCAGGAATTCATTGTCCCAGGAAGGGGAAACTTTATTGACACATTCCTGGGGTCAGATACATCACATGATCACACTGACAGAACCACAGGCACATAGACACAGGCAACAGAGCATGCACAATGTCGGCACTAGTACAGTGTATATCCACCTTTCGCAGCAATGCAGGCTGCTATTCTCCCATGGAGACGATCGTAGAGATGCTGGATGTAGTCCTGTGGAACGGCTTGCCATGCCATTTCCACCTGGCGCCTCAGTTGGACCAGCGTTCGTGCTGGACGTGCAGACCGCGTGAGACGACACTTCATCCAGTCCCAAACATGCTCAATGAGGGACAGATCCGGAGATCTTGCTGGCCAGGGTAGTTGACTTACACCTTCTAGAGCACGTTGGGTGGCACGGGATACATGTGGACGTGCATTGTCCTGTTGGAACAGCAAGTTCCCTTGCCGGTCTAGGAATGGTAGAATGATGGGTTCGATGACGGTTTGGATGTACCGTGCACTATTCAGTGTCCCCTCGACGATCACCAGTGGTGTACGGCCAGTGTAGGAGATCGCTCCCCACACCATGATGCCGGGTGTTGGCCTTGTGTGCCTCGGTCGTATGCAGTCCTGATTGTGGCGCTCACCTGCACGGCGCCAAACACGCATACGACCATCATTGGCACCAAGGCAGAAGCGACTCTCATCACTTAAGGCGACACGTCTCCATTCGTCCCTCCGTTCACGCCTGTCGCGACACCACTGGAGGCGGGCTGCACAATGTTGGGGCGTGAGCGGAAGACGGCCTAACGGTGTGCGGGAGCGTAGCCCAGCTTCATGGAGACGGTTGCGAATGGTCCTCGCCGATACCCCAGAAGCAACAGTGTCCCTAATTTGCTGGGAAGTGGCGGTGCGGTCCCCTACGGCACTGCATAGGATCCTACGGTCTTGGCGTGCATCTGTGCGTCGCTGCGGTCCAGTCCCAGGTCGACGGGCACGTGCACCTTCCGCCGACCACTGGCGACAACATCGATGTACTGTGGAGACCTCACACCCCACGTGTTGAGCAATTCGGCGGTACGTCCACCCGGCCTCCCGCATGCCCACTATACGCCCTTGCTCAAAGTCCGTCAACTGCACACACGGTTCACGTCCACACTGTCGTGGCATGCTACCAGTGTTAAAGACTGCGATGGAGCTCCGTATGCCACGGCAAACTGGCTGACACTGACGGCGGCGGTGCACAAATGCTGCGCAGCTAGCGCCTTTTGACCGTCAACACCACAGTTCCTGGTGTGTCCGCTGTGCCTTGCGTGTGATCATTGCTTGTACAGCCCTCTCGCAGTGTCCGGAGCAAGTATGGTGGGTCTGACACACCGGTGTCAATGTGTTCTTTTTTCCATTTCCAGGAGTGTATTTTTCAACAAGTTATTGCAAAATTGTGTGTTGCCATTGCTATCCTGACCTATTGTGATACATATGGCATCTGACTGTTGCCCTGGCCAGCACATTCTCCACATATCTCACCCATTGAAAATATATCACTATTTATTTCAGAGAGGCTGGCATCTCACCACGTGCCACTGATGAACTGTAGTATAGAGTACAAGCAGCATGAAATGCCAAACCTGTATCCGACATCCAAACTCAGTTAAACTCAATTTTCACTCTGATTAGAGCCATTGTTGTTGCTATAGGTGGCAGCTTGTACAGCAAATTTTATGTCGCGTATACTCCTATATGACCTAAAAATTAAATAATGTATTCTTCTTGCTGTTCAGTATATGCTAAATAAGTGAAATTTCAGTATTTGCTATTCTTTCTGTTGTAGCAGTTTCAGTGCCTAACAGTGTATAATGATCATCTTCTTTAATATTTGCAACTACACCTGTTAAACACTCAGTCAAAGAGAGCTACAATATTATGAAAACAGTGTCCATTAACTTTGGTACAAGTAGTGACTTTACAAGGTATGTGTCTGTTATGTGAGTCATGGTATTTACCATCTGAATGACATGGGATAGCCTCATTCAGTCCCACACAGGCACATTCAGTCACACACCTCATGCTTCGAGATGCATGATACACATTCATGGATATAGCATGTAAGGTGAGAAAAGGTTTAAGATACTGGACATGCAAGAGTAAGTGGAATTATATTCCATCCAACCATTCAGATTTAAATTCATTGTTATTTTAAATCACATTTGGCGAATACTGAGATGGTTTCTTTGAAGAAGCCATTGCCAATTTCCAGCACCATACATTGCCAATTAAGATTTGTGTTTCCTCTATAATCGTTAGCAGAATGTTAGCTCTGAACATTGTTCCCTTTATCCATATATTTGAAAGCACATAACTCTATTTCAATAAAAAAAATTTTGTGCTGGCTGCAGGATCAATGTTGCCATCAGTCTTTTAGGCTGTATCAGTTGATCGACTAGTTGTATTACCATTGAACAGACACTATTGCCATAGAGGGCAATATTAGGTGCTGTGTGTGTGGGTACAAGTATAATGAAATGGAGCCCTCTCACCAGCATAGTATATCTTAGGTGGTGGCCATGTAACCACAACCAGCATACTTTTACAGGATAAATGATACCATACCTGTTTCTGTCATTGTGCTGAAAAAAAAAGTCTTCACCAGCAGATCATATGTACTATTCATTTGCCTTCATTTCCTTTCTTGACACTTGAATATGTATAATTCCATCATTCCATGAGCGCAAGACAGCGATACAATGAACTCTTAATAGCAAATAGTATTTGAATAGCCTCCAAAATCTCTCAGTCATACTCCTGCTTCAGGTGGAATGTTTTAGATAATGACAGAATTTTGAAAGAAAGTGCCAGTGACAAGTATATATGATACTGCAGTGCCTGTGTTGTTCATAAGTATGATGCAGTGTTCCTTTGGGCATGCATGCATGTCCAGAGAAATATTGCATTGTACTTCTGAACAACACATTTGCTGCAATACCATATTTATTGGCTAACATGGGACAAATAATTTTCAATTCGAATGTCTCTCCTATATGGGAATGCACATAATGGATGTATGAGTGCACATTGTAGACACATGACTGACAACTTACAGAAATTTGGGTGTGGCTGTGAGGCATGCTCAGATAGCCTACTAGTAAGGTGACAGCCTGCAAGAAATGGTAAATCTGGGCTTGAGTCCCAGTACAGCTCAAATATTCATTTTCGGTCATTCCATTATACAGGTGATGGTTGTCCCTATTCACAGCTGTGAATACATTTAATGTATAAAAAATATACAGCTAAACACTCAGCCAAATGAAAACGTTATTAGCTTGAATCAGAGTGCAAAATGTGAGATACACTAATTTCATGATCTTAAAAACTCTTGGAAACAAAAGAAACAGAAGCAAACCAATAAATATTTTACAAAATACTACATAGACAGTACTACAGGCAACATATGTTCTTATGTTAACAAAAATGGTTATAGATTACATACAAACTTTTCAAACTTTTGATATTCTATTTTTTAATACTAGTTCACAGCAGAGAGACTATGAAATACCTTGATGATACCTTCAGAGAAAAAAAGAACATGATACACTTAACTTTTATGACTCCAAAACCTGTGGTAATTTGTCATTAAAGCAGAAATTTTTGTTGTACAGATGTATGTAATAAGGGTAATGTGGTAACTGGTGTCTACTCTACAGCCATTTGTAGAAAGCTTTTTAAGCTGTTGTATGTTATGTCAGCAGTCTCACGGTACATCTACTCCCTTGCGAAATTTGCTGTCCACTATCACATTTCTAGTACAAGAGGTGTTCAACCATAAAAACATTTGACAACCTCCCCTGTGGTATAAAGAATGTAACAGGCAAACACAAACAAAAAATCATATCAGCCCCATTCAATCCATTGCAGAATTTCTAAATAGACAATAATTGTGTGTGTGTGTGTGTGTGTGTGTGTGTGTGTGTGTGTGTGTGTGTGTGTGTACTCTGTTGTTGTTGTTGTTGTCTTCAGCCCTGAGACTGGTTTGATGCAGCTCTACATGCTACTCTATCCTGTGCAAGCTTCTTCATCTCCCAGTACCTCCTGCAACCTACATCCTACTGAATCTGCTTTGTGTATTCATCTCTGGGTCTCCCTCTACGATTTTTACCCTCCACTTTGCCCTAAAATGCTAAATTTGTGATCCCTTGATGCCTCAGAACATGTCCTACCAACCGGTCCCTTCTTCTTGTCAAGTTATGCCACAAACTCCTCTTCTCCCCAATTCTATTCAGTACCTCCTCTTTAGTTATGTGATCTACCCATCTAATCTTCAGCATTCTTCTGTAGCACCACATTTTGAAAGCTTCTATTCTCTTCTTGTCCAAACTGCTTATCGACCATGTTTCACTTCCATACATGGCTACACTCCATACAAATACTTTCAGAAACGACTTCCTGACACTTAAATCTATAATCGATGTTAACAAATTTCTCTTCTTCAGAAATGCTTTCCTTGCCATTGCCAGTCTACATTTTATATCCTCTCTACTTCAACCATCATCAGTTATTTTGCTCCCCAAATAGGAAAACTCATTTACTCCTTTAACTGTCTCATTTCCTAATCTAATTCCCTCAGCATCACCCAACTTAATTCAATTACATTCCATTATCCTCATTTTGCTTTTGTTGATGTTCATCTTATATCCTCCTTTCAAGACACTGTCCATTCCATTCAACTGCTCTTCCAAGTTCTTTGCTGTCTGTGACAGAATTACAATGTCATCAGTGAACCTCAAGGTTTTTATTTCTTCTCCAAGGATTTTAATACCTACTCCGAATTTTTCTTTTGTTTCCTTTACTGCTTGCTCAATATACAGATTGAATAACATCGGGGAGAGGCTACAACCCTGTCTCACTCCCTTCCCAACCACTGTTTCCCTTTCATGCCCCTCAACTCTTACAACCACCATCTGGTTTCTGTACAGGTTGTAAATAGCCTTTTGCTCCTTGTATTTTACCCCTGCCACCTTTAGAATTAGAAAGAGAGTATTCCAGTCAACATTGTCAAAAGCTTTCTTTAAGTCTACAAATGCTAGAAACATAGCTTTGCCTTTCCTTAATCTTTCTTCTAAGATAAGTCGTAGAGTCAGTATTGACTCACGTGTACCAATATTTTTATGGAATCCAAACTGATCTTCCCCGAATTTGGCTTCTACTAGTTTTTCCATTCGTCTATAAATAATTCACGTTAGTATTTTGCAGCTGTGACTTATTTAACTGATAGTTTGGTAATTTTCACATCTGTCAGCACCTGCTTTCTTTGGGATTGGAATTATTATATTCTTCTTGAAGTCTGAGGGTATTTCACCTGTCTCATACATCTTGGTCACCAGATGATAGAGTTTTGTCAGGACTGGCTCTCCCAAGGCTGTCAGTAGTTCTAATGGAATGTTGTCTACTCCCGGGGCCTTGTTTCAACTCAGATCTTTCAGTGCTCTGTCAAACTCTTCACGCAGTATCATATCTCCCATTTCATCTTCAGCTACATCCTCGTCCATTTCCATAATATTGTCCTCAATTACATCGCCCCTGTATAGACCCTCTATATACTCCAACCTTTCTGCTTTCCGTTCTTTGCTTAGAACTGGGTTTCCATCTGAGCTCTTGATATTCATACAAGTGGTTCTCTTTTCTCCAAAGGTCTCTTTAATTATCCTGTAGGCAGTATCTATCTTACCCCTAGTGAGATAAGCCTCTACAGCCTTACATTTGTCCTCTAGCCATCCCTGCTTAGCCATTTTGCCCTTCCTGCACTTCATTTACTGCATTTTTTATAGTTTCTCCTTTCATCAATTAAATTCAATATTTCTTCTGTTACCCAAGGATTTCCACTAGCCCTTGTCTTTTTACCTACTTAATCCTCTGCTCCCTTCACTACTTCATCCCTCAGAGCTACCCATTCTTCTTCTACTGTATTTCTTTCTCCCATTCGTGAGAATTGTTCCCTTATGCTCTCCCTGAAACTCTGTACAACCTCTGGTTTAGTCAGTTTATCCAGGTCCCATCTCCTTAAATTCCCACCTTTTTCCGGTTTCTTCAGTTTTAATCTACAGTTCATAACCAATAGATTGTGGTCAGAGTCCATATCTGCCTCTGGAAATGTTTTACAATTTAAAACCTGGTTTCTAAATCTCTGTCTTACCATTATATAATCTATCTGATATCTTCTAGTATCTCCAGGATTCTTCCACATATACAACCTTGTTTCATGATTCTTGAACCAAGTGTTAGCTATGATTAAGTTATGCTCTGCAAAATTCTACCAGACGGCTTCCTCTTTCATTTCTTATCCCCAATCCATATTCACCTACTATGTTTCCTTCTCTCCCTTTTCCTACTCTCGAATTCCAGTCAACCATGACTATTAAATTTTCATCTCCCTTCATTACCTGAATAATTTCTTTTATCTCATCATACATTTCATCAATTTCTTCATCATCTGCAGAGCTAGTTGGCATATAAACTTGTACTACTGTAGTAGGCGTGGGCTTCGTGTCTATCTTGGCCACAATAATGCGTTCACTATGCTGTTTGTAGTAGCTTACCTGCACTCCTATTTTTTTATTCATTATTAAACTTACTCCTGCATTACCCCTATTTGATTTTGTATTTATAACCCTGTATTCACCTGACCCAAAGTCTTGTTCCTCCTGCCACTGAACTTCACTAATTCCCACTGTATCTAACTTTAACCAATCCATTTCCCTTTTTAAATTTTCTAACCTACCTGCCCGATTAAGGGATCTGACATCCCACACTCCGATCCATAGAATGCCAGTTTTCTTTCTCCTGATAAAGACGTCCTGTTGAGTAGTCCCCGCCCCGAGATCCGAATGGGGGACTATTTTACCTCCGGAATATTTTACCCGAGAGGATGCCATCACCATTTAACCATACAGTAAAACTGCATGCCCTTGGGAAAAATTACGGCTGTAGTTTCCCCTTGCTGTCAGCCATTCACAGTACCAGCACAGCAAGGCTGTTTTGGTTAGTGTTACAAGGCCAGATCAGTCAATCATCCAGACTGTTGCCCCTAAAACTACTGAAAAGGCTGCTGCTCCTCTTCAGGAACCACACGTTTGTCTGGCCTGTCATCAGAAACCCCCCCCCCCCCCCCCCAAATTGTGGTTGCACCTACGGTATGGCTATCTGTATCGCTGAAGCACACAAGCCTCCCCACCAACGGCGAGGTCCATGGTTCATAGGGGTGGGAGGGGGGGGGGGATTTAAGAGAGTGAAAGAGAGACTGAACTTGTTTAATTATAAATTACGGTGATCAAAAAGAGTAGTATGTGAAAACTATATAAAAGATCAGTATGCTGCCACATTTTTCATCGAGAATGTATATTATAACTGTAACTGACTCATTCAGAACTGTATGAGAGGTGACAATTAAGACCCACTGAACAGGCAAATATCTAAATTAAACTAAAGACTGGTCAGTACATGGAAGAGATGGTGGTAGATAAATTGGAATAGGTGAAAAGACTTTTACTTCGAAGGTAGACAGATAGAATGAAACTGGAAATAAGTTAACACATGAGGAAAACAAATTGGTTAAGAAAAGTACTTTCACTTTTTCCTCTGCTAAAATAGTGTCTGGTATTTGCAGACAAACCATGCTTGGGTAATTCAGACATTCGCTTTCAGATCAGAAAAACACATTAAGTGACTGTACTAGTACATTTTTTGTTTTTATCAAAAAGTTTGATTTATGTATCATTTGCTTCACAAATACAAGGATGAAAATAAGTTTTCACCCACTTTTAACACTGGTAACCAAAACTGTTTTCAGGAATGTCATACATTACTGTGTAATATTCACTTTCAGCACATCTCGAATCGAGTAAAAATTTTTAACACCAAATTCTTAAGTACTCTATGATTTTTTTTAGGTACTGCTGCCATTTTTTGTTCGGCCAGAAGCCATCTGTGGAACCTGGTTCTTCAGACCATGAACTGGCAAAGATATGAATACTGTATATCAATCGTGTATTATTGGATAAATAAATGTCAGTATATATTTTTATTGATACCATATTTATGTAATGTTTCCTTTCACGTGCTATATTCACAATTTTAAAATCTACCATCACATAATGACTTGACTACAGCTTCCTTTTTAGAGTGTTTACACTGAATCAAAACTAAATAAGTAAGGTAGGGAGTGATCTGCACTTATCTGTATGGAAGTTTTCTGTATGGAAGTAATCACTGAAAGTGTAAGCTGTGAACTCAAGAACTGACTTTCACACAAAGAAGAATAGCTGCGGTCTCTCAAGAGTTCACATAAGTATTGTACATGTGCTAGCTGTTCCTTCACTGAAAATTTTGAGTAGCTTCGAATTATTTAATGACTGGCACATGAACATGTGGCAATCTCAAAAGGTACATAATCATTTGAAAAAATGCTTCACGAAACATGTTGTGGGTTAATAAATTAGAAAAGTTTATTAAACAATTTTACGCATTCTTGTTGGGAATACCCCAATCATGAGTATAAGCACTATACTGAAAATTATGCATATATCTTAATTAGAAGCGTAATCAATTAGTGATGTACTAACATGTCATCTTGTGCATTAAAATCAGCTCAATAAAAGCATAATGGCAAAGGCTGAAATCTGACAAGCAGAGGCAAAATCTACAATGGGAAATATAGCTGCGCACGAACTTTAATGTTAATTATCTCATAAATTAATAAGTCTCATATAAATCAAAATACCTTATGGGAAAGTTGGAGTCTCAAGTCTTTCCAACGGTTGGTGCCACTATGATCTGAGCAACTGATTGGCTCATTAGAAAAAACTAATGTGTTCCATTAAGAAGTTGAATTACCCATATTTTTTAATAAACAATGCTTTTAACAAAATTAATTACATTGTGAAGAATCAGCACATTAGATATAAAAGTCATAAATAAACCAAAGTGAAACTCATCCTAGTTTACATTTTTAAACATTTATGGATATATTAGTGTACACAATGAAGGTAACTGCATAAAAAAACAATGAATATACAAACCAAAATTATTGTTTGTAGAGGTGCAATAAGAGCAGGTGAGAGATTACAACATGCTATGTTTTATCACATTGCTCCCACACCCTCTTCCTCACCTCGCAAACTGAGTTTTGCAGACAGAGACACATACTGAGAAGTAGCTGACTGGATGATTCAGTGGCATCTGACTCATATTTAAACACATTTTCATAACACATACAGTATAAAACTCAACACCATATGATAAATCCAGACAACAGGTCCCCTGCCTAAAGAATATTGCCAGCACTTTTAAAAAATACTGAAACAATCACTCTCAAGACAGATTTTAACACTCCAAATATCACACATACCAATGTCACAAAGAAAAACAAACAAACGGAAAGAGTAACTTGGGACATTTTGCACACTTAACAATCCTCCATCAAGACATGCAATCAATAAAAAAAAAACTATTAGAAGTTGAGCTCCACTCTTTGAACTGTACAGTAGTTTGTGTTAAAGAGTACTCGTGTAGAAAGACAGAAATCTAACATGTAGTGTTATCATCGTATGAAAGTGCAAACTCTTGCTCCAGAACTGCTTCAGGGCTGGAGGATCATGCATTTATATCAGAAATGTAACACAGTTCAAATTGAGACATGACCCCAGTACAGCAAGTGAAGACAAACACTTTGAAATATCAGCTACTCAATTAAGAGGGCTTGATATCACCAAAAAATTAATCATTTTGTGTGTGTATAGATCTCCCAGTGGTAGTGTGGACACTTTTTTCAATAAATTGACAGAAGTTCTAGCTAAAGTGTCAAATACAAAGGGCAACATAATTTTGTGTGGGGTCATTAACATCAACACTAATATCATATATGAATCCAGCAGCACCCTCATAAATATCCTTCAAAGGTTTGAGATGTCCCTATTGGTCAATATTGTAACAAGGGTTACTACAATGAGTGCATCAGTAATTGATCATGTGGCCAGGGAAAAATATGATGTAGCTGTAAAAGATCTCAGACTAGCAGACCATCTCTGTCAATTAACAACAGTAAAATCAGGCATCAAATCATTTCCTAAACCACAAGCCTAGAAACAACATCTAACAGAAATCAAAATAAAAGAATTTTCAAAGGAACTAGCAAAACAAAGCTGGGATGAGGTGTGTAAGGAAACCATTGTGAATATGTAATTCTTCACATTATTTAAATTGAACTTTGAAAAGTCATTTCTAAAAGTATGCATGTCTGTATCAACATCTCACAAAAACAGATAGATAACAGCAGGTATTAAGAAGTCCTCCCAAGCACTTAAATACCTCAGTTCCATGAAAAAGAGTCACAATTATCCAGAATTCTTAAATTTCATAGATACAAAAAGACCTATAGGAAGGTGCTGATTGCTGCAAAAGAGTCATTTAATGACAAAATAATATATAATGCGGAGAACAAAAGCAAAGCAGTCTGGGATGTTATAAAAAAGGAAGTGGGGAGAGGCAAAGAAATGCAGAATAACATACTGCTAATGGAGGGGGTAATGATCCACAACACTTAGCAAACTATGTAAATGAGCATTTTTCATGTATTGCAGAGATGTTACAGCAAAAATTCCCCAAAACAAATATAGCATCTGTAAATAATGTTGCACTAAATACAATGATGTTACTTCCAAAGACAGAGATTGAAGTCAATAACACTGTTCAAAAATTAAAAAATAAAAAGTCAGTAGGCTTAGATGAAGTACCAGTGTGTATACTGAAACAATGCGTAGAAATTATACAATGCCCCTTAACAAACATAATAAATGAATCCTTCACATCAAGGACATTTCCAGATCAGTTGAAATAGGCAAGAGTTGTACCTTTGCTTAAGAAATGCAATGCAGAAGATGTAAAAAATTACCAGCCCATTTCCCTGCTATCACCATTCTCAAAAATAATAGAAGCAATTATGAAAGAGAGATTTACGAATTACCTGAATAAATACCATCTTTTAAGCGAATCACAGTATGGTTTCCGAAATAGCAAAACTATGTAGTCAGCCATGGTAGAATTCACAAAGGTTGTACTTGATGCTCTTGACAAAGATGAGTGTGTCACAGTCATTTTTTGGATCCTTCTACGGCCTTTGATCCAGTTGGCCAAAAGATTCCATTAAATAAATTAGAAGCATTAGGAATAATGCTAATGAGTGGTTTCGATCATACCTAGCAGATAGGGTACAAAGAGTAGAGATAACACATACTTAAAATAGATCCAAACATTTAGTAAAACACTTATCAGAACCTAAATACATTAATATGGGGGGTTCCGCAAGGTAGCGTATTAGGACCAATACTATTCCTGATATACATCAATGACTTTCCTAGTAGTGTTACTCATGGTGAAAAAATTCTCTTCACTGATGACTGCTATATTATAGTCACCGAGGTAACAAGAAAACTCCTTGCACGGAAAGCAAATGAATCTCTCAAGGAAGTTTACGACTGGTCAATAAGCAATGAAGTGACATTGAACATAAAGAAGACTAACACCATGAATTTTAATTTGAAGAGGGAAAATGAAAAAGTTAAATTAAATGTAGATGGCACCTCTATAGACTGTAACAAATGCAAAATTTCTAGAAAGGAATATTGATTCTCAGTTGAAGTGGTATGAACACGCAAAAGTACTTGCAAACAGAATGTCATCAACATGTTATGCCCTTGGAATCCTATCATTAGTATGTAACATGCAGTGTCTTGTAGTCACATACTATTCATATGTACACTCAATTTCTAGCTGTGGCATTCTTTTTTTTGGGAACAAATGCACAAAATATGAACACAATTTTCAAACTCCAGAAAAGAGCCATAAGAATCATAACCAAAAATGGTAGTTGAGCTCACTGTAAAGATCTGTTCAAAACATTGGGGATTTTAACTGCTCTGTGTGAATATGTTTACCAGTCAGTTGTACACATCAAAAATGACATTGGTAATTACTACACAAACAGTGCTGTCCATGACCATGGAATAAGAGCTAGACTCAACTTACATTTTCCAAGAAAAAATAAACATAAAACTCAAAACAACATTTTCTTCCAAGGAATAAAACTGTACAATAAATTACCAAAAGGAATAAAATAAATTACAAAAATACACTTACTTAAAAAGGTGGCTAAAAAGCACCTGTAATGCAATACATTTTATATGTTGAAGGACTACTTAGATAAAACAGAGTTGACGTTTGGTAAGAAAAATGTTACACAAATAAATAATAATAATGATTATAGAACATCCAACATTCCGCATAACACCTTCACACTATGTCTGTTTCCTTTTCTAGAAAAACTTGCTCCCAAGCTATGCATTGTAGATTACTAACACCTCTTACCTCTTTCTGTGGTAAACATCTCTCTCATTACAGAGGGATGCTGACTCAGTTTTTCAGGATAGCAAATGGGAAGTTATGGTACAGAAAATGGCCCAGAGATTACCAGTGTGTGTGTGTTTGTGTGTGTAGTGAGTGAAGTGTTATGAAACTATGTGTGTATAGTGTGTACAGTGACTGATAGGGAGATATCAGTGAAGAGTGTGGTATTACATTATTTAATAATTTATTTGTAAAAAAAGTATTATATACCAGGAGTGAATCTAATGATTGTCTCTAACTAGAAGTCCATAAATGTATGTGTATATAAATTAACTTGTTTTAAATTGGTCTAAACTTGTAAATACTTTAACATTTCCTATATATCCTTGTAAAAAGAGATCTATGGATGAATAAAGCTACTAAACAACACAAGTCACATTGTCCAATACAAAGACAAATCAAGCTTTTATATCACAACTATTCATGAATTAATGCTTGCACACACTATATCAATTGTCTGTCATTTTAGCCTGCAGCATCAACACCCCCCCCCCCCCCCCCACCCCCCACCCCCCACCTCTCCCCCTTCTGGGAGAGCTGCAGCTCAGCTATTCACGTTTGCAGCATATTTTTACTCATATTGCCAGTTGTTTCCTCAGCTGGATAGAACTTGGAAAGTTGGTGTGCCACCCAGACCATGGGGTGGCAACAGAGTACTTGTCTGCCAGAATGCATAAACACATTTGGCTCTCTGGTCTGGTCAGAGAGATGAATGTCTCTATCCTTGTCCAACATGTCATGAGGGGAATCTAGCAACTGGACTCTTTCATTGTGTGGTTCATCTGAATGTGTTCAGAGTGTGAAAGCTTAAGTCAGGCACCTGACACTGTTTCATGTTTGACATTTTTTTTTTTTTCAACTACAAATGTTTGGTCAGCACTGTCAGCGACCTTTCCCATAAATGGAGGGGAAAGAGGAGGTCTAGCAGTGTCATCTTTTATGTACACAAACTCGTATTTGGACAAGTCTTCCTGGAACAAAATTTGTTTGACTCCATGTTTCAACAGGTTGGTATGTTTCTGGAGTTTCATGTAAGTTTGCAGTGCATGTAAAAATATGGCATATGTCTGAACTGATAGACTGTAATGGGAGGAATGTGAGAAAACTGTGCCTGGTGTTTTCAGTTGCTCTCCATAGTCTAATTGGACAGAGCAACATCCGAAGTCTTCTTTAAGTACTGTGTGGAGGCCTAGAAGTACTGATGGTAGTATTGTCATCCACGACTCTGCATGACAGGCCAAAGCAGCTTTCAGCGTACAGTGCATACACTCTAACATCCCGTTGCTGGTGGGATGGTAGCTCCCAATTCTTGTGTGTTTGCTCCACATAATCTCAAGAGCTCCTCAGATAGTTAGCATTTAAACTGCCTACCCATGTCAGTAATGATAATTTGAGGACTACCAAACTTGGAGAACCAAGTAGAAATCAAGGAGTGGGCAACAAGCACTGTTGAAAGATTCAGTACTGGGACAGCCTCAGACCACCTAGTGAATCTATCTACTTTTGCAACTAGAGAGCAAAAACCTTCTGAAAGAGGAAGAGGACCTACAATATCAAAATGCAAACGTGATAATCTCCCTGAATGGGAGGGGAAGTCATCCCCTGGAGCAATGTTGTATCGAAAGATATTAAAACCTTGACATTGGATCCAACATCAAGACCATCAATGGCAATCTTTCTGTATTTGATAAATAATGGAGTGGAGTCCATAAAAGCGGATACCATTACATTCTTTATGTCTTTTAGTCATTGTGAAAATTCTTCATCAGTGCATGTGCCTACTGTCACCTATCACTCTTATTTGGGTATGTGAAGAGGCTTGTACACTGTGCCAGCAAAATGCCTGTGACACCAACACCACTTTCTGCATCACTGGTTGTTCTTGACTTGAATCCCATCATCGCTAGCAAGCTTTCTCAGCCTAGCATTTAGTGTGACTAGTTTGTTCACTGATTGCCCTGTAGATGGCTCTGCCTGTGGGCCTTGTGTGTGTACTGCTGCCATCTGTGCATTGTGCCTCCCTGTTGTAGATGTGGTCACAATGTATGGTCCACAGCCTCCTGCAATAACCTCATCCACAATGGCACATGCCGTGTTGTCAATGTACGTGATCATCACTGCGTATCAAATTGTCAAGGGAGAGATCTGTAAAAGTACTGAGAGTGACCCTCATGTTTTGTGGCAACTATCTGTGCCAGAAAATTTTTAAAGAGTGTTCTGATATCATGGTGATAGCTGCCACTGCACACAATGAGTGAAGTATGTGGGATGGGGTATCACTGCACATGTTTTACTTTCAGTAACTTTTGTAACCTTGGTTCTGGTAATAGCAGAAATCATTAGAGGACAGCCTCTTTAAACATGGCATATGATATTTGCTGTAAAACATTGTCTCATTTTTTGACTACATTTAACTCCAACTGTGATATAAGCATTGTAAGCTGTTCCATATCAGATGCAGTTCCATACAGTTGAAAAATGGTATCCACTCTTATTAATAAAAATTGCGGCCTGACTGGTCAGAACAGTGGAAATATATGTGGAGTAGTTGCCTGCAGCTTAGTGTTTCTGGAAGATGGCAGCTCGAGGCATTCTGCCTTCACAGCCATATAAGTGACACTCACTCAATGTGTTGTGCGTCCAATTAATGAGAATGTTCCATATAGTTCAGTACGAGGTCGTCACTTTAAGGGAGTTCAGCATCCACTTGTAATACACATGACTATTTTAGTAGTCAACACTTTACTGTATTTACTCACTATAGATAGAATACTCACCCAGCTTACACTACAGAAAATTCAACACCATAGTAATTACCAAAGAACCTATAAGTCCTATTGACCAGTACAAGGATAAATCTAGCTTTTACATCACAGCTATTCATGAACTAATGCTTGCACTTCTTTGGTGTCAGTTGTCCATTTCAGTACTCCACAGCGTCCAACTACAAAATAAGTCTAGTATTAGATGCAAAAGAAATGGAAGTAGGAGTACCATAAGACAGTATTTTAGGTCCCATATAGTTTCTTGTCTATATAAGTGACACTCACATCTCAGATGTGGGCCTTTTCTCCTAGAATTATTGCAACATTTTGTACCTCAAAGGGTGCCAGAATTGTGTATTTTGGCTATTTTCAGTGCCATACTATTTGCAGATGATACCAATGCAATAATAAATGCAAGAAGGCAACTCATACAAACAAAAGCTGATCAAGTGCTAAAGAATGTCCACTCTTCGTTCAGTACAAACAGGCTGACATTAAATGCAAACAAAAGAAGTTAAATGTAGCTTGGGAAAAAAGTCAAAACATAAATCTTGATCTGGTGTTGGGTGACAAAGCCATAGATAAGTGACATCTACGAAACTGCTGGGGATTTGTGTTGTTGAAAACCTAAATTTTAATGAACATGTCATGAAACATGTGCAGAAACTGAATTCATCTTGTTTTTCTCCTAGAATTATTGCAACATTTTGTACCTCAGAGGGTGCCAGAATTGTGTATTTTGGCTATTTTCAGTCTGTTACAACATACAGAATAATATTTTGCGGTTTCACCTCTTGCTGCTTAAGACATCTTCTTCTTCTCTCTATCATAGACACACTACAAACCCATATTCAATTGTCTTAAAATACTAGTAACATCTTCAGTGTCTATATTCAAATGTGTTTAATAAGTCAGGGCCCACCTTCCAAATTTTCAGACAAATGCTGACTTCCGTAACTACAGTACCCAAAACAGCACAACTCACCACACTCAGTGAACAAAAAGAACAAACACAAAAAGGCATGTGAGCCATATGACTACAAAACATTACAATCAGGCTGCCAGTCAACATCAGAAAGTTAAAAGATGAAAACAAATTTGAAGCAGAATTTAGAAAATTTCTACTTCAACAGTCTTTTTATTTGGTAAATGACTATATGAGCCAATAAACATTTTCTGATAATATTTATATTAAGGCAAAACTGAAAATACTGTATTTCACCCCTATACATATAATATTTGCATATCTAATGTAGAGCCATTGTCTACATAAAGTCTAGTATACTGAAATACTGTAGTGTATATGGGGAGTTTTTGTTATGGACAATAAAAGTAAAGACCTATGGAAAACAGACTACATATTTATCATACAACAAGCATATGTGTGGATGACGTTGAGTTACTAGGTATTGTATGACCTTGAATTATTCAAATTGCACTTTTTAAGGACATATTATATGCTCCACTTCCTTGAAATGGTTTCCCATAAATTTATGTGTGTATTTGGACAATATGCATACAATATTTATTGCATATAGATGAATAAATAAAAAAATAAAAAGAATCATTCAAGAAAGCTAGAATAAGGTCACCCAGCTGGAGAATCACTACTCGCCGTGTAGTGTGTTCACTAAGGTTTAAAAAACTACATGCTCATCAGTTAATGGTTAATGGTACATTGACCCCCTGCTCTTCCATCTAGTTTTGCATCATTTGGTGAAATATTACTCTTATTATACAAAACAACTGAGGATATTGATCTTAAACCAACAAAATCTTTGACCCTACCACATCTCACAAATGCCGTTCCCTTAAACATAGTATAGAAACTGACAAATGTTTATGGTGTAATTACATTAAACACAATTGTTTCCAGACTGCCTACCTCACAGTTCACTTAAAAAGTTGGGAATAACAGTCATTGGTAATCTAACACTAGGCTTCCATATTTTGGTAACCTTTGCCTTTTCAGTATGCTCCCTTTTCATCACAGCATTGTTTACACTAGATGGAACTGATTGTTTTTCATGTACATAATTGTTAATTACACAAACTTTACATACATCTTCAACCTGACAATCAGTTACAACCTATCCAACTTTATCCACAATCACATGTACACTCTGACACCCTAATTTTTAGTTCCACTTCAAGTTTAGTTGCTTACAAATCATTTACATCACTGTTAACTACTATAATTCTACAATCTTTCTTAAACTGACAGTCATTCAGACTTTCAGCTGCTTTGTCAAGAACATCACTTATCAACTGCACACATTGTTTCAGCATCATTACTTGTATCAATATTTAGATCAACAACTTTCCGAACTGCCCCAAGAACCTAAATGTCAGCAGTACTTACTTGCTTTGTATCAGAAACAACATAATTACTAACCCCATGTGTCATCCTTGTCCTGTCATTGGTTGAAGACCAGTGAAACCATTATGGCACCGTCCACTTACTATTTATCAGTGCAATGTACTTGTTACTAATGTCATGTGTACTGTCAACAAATATTTGGTCACTCAATGTTATGTGCACTGGTTGTTTATTCATACCATGACTCCCATTTACACTTTTCTAAGCCCACTCTAACTTCTCTATCATAGTCTTCAAGTTAAAAAATGTTGACACACATCACTGATGTGTTCATTTCATCATATCAAAACAAGTGGATGTCCTCACACAGTGGCACCATATGGGACAGTGTCTACCTGCATTCCATTAAAGCCTCAGAGTCTCAATGATAAAGGTCTTGTTGAATATATGTAAATTTATTTCAAGGAATCTTGAAAATGATGTAGACTACACTGATCTGCAAATAATGTTGCTTTTCCCACATTTATTACCATCACAAACATTTTGACAACCAAACCAAGCTCCACTTCACATATTTTACGCAAGTATGTACCTTTGCCTCTTCTCTTCACTATTGATACATGTGGCATTAACAACACGATCACTATATGTAGCCTCTGTTAATTTTGGACACAATATTAACAGAACACAGAGGCCATAGGTTACGTAAACAGTGCACACACTTGAGTTTTTGAGATAGTCATTGAGATGATTAAACATCAATTACATAAAACATGGTAACATTATGAATAAAAAAGATTCATTAATTCAAAATAATTAATGTAGTCACTGCCTGATAAATGTATATCAGATATTCCATGCATACGAGGTCTGTCTAAAAATTATCCAACCTGTTATTTTTCCACGCAAAATAGAAACAATAGCGCCATGCCACTGTACACAGTAAAGGAAGAGACCCTTATGCGCATGCATGAACTTTTTCCCCACCTTCCACCGCGTCAGTCACTGCCTGTCAGTCACTGAGTCAGATGCTACACAGAGTGTTCGTTGGATCACTGATTCTCTCAAGATGACTGAACATGTTGAGCAAAGGTACTGCATCAAATTTTGTCAAAAGATTCATGATTCTCAAAGCGAAACAATTTGTAAGATTCAGCAGGTGCTTGGAGAAGATGCGATGGGTGTAACACAATGTAAGGAGTGATTCAACTGATTCAAAAATGGCCGCACATCAGCAGAGAGTGACCAGCGTTCTGGCAGGCCCCACACTGCTCAGAGTACAGCTGTTGTTGAGAGGGTGCAAAATTTGGTGCTGGCAGATCATCGTTTGACCATGCGAGAGATTGCCCAAGAGGTTGGAGTGAGTAAAGATTCTGCACATGAAATTTTGCGTGATGATTTGAACATGCATGGAGTGGCTGTGAAATTCGTGCCCAAGTTATTGTCGCCAGAACAAAAAACTTCCGTTTTGATGTTGCGCAGAACTTTCTGGACACCACCAACACTGATCCTGGGTTTCTGAACACCGTTATAACTGGAGATGAGTTGTGGGTGTATGGGTACGATCCAGAAACAAAAAGACAGACGTCGCAATGGAAGCATCCTGAGTCTCCAAGGCCGAAGAAAGTGTGGCAGGTGTGAAGCAAAATCAAGCTGATGCTGACTGTCTTCTTTGATGTTCGTGGAATTGTGCATCACGAATACGCACTGGAAGGACAAACACTGACAAAGGAGTACCATCAATATGTTCTCCATGACGCAATTCAGCGCAAAAAACTGGCAACTGCATAACACTAACGCCCCCGCACATTCATCCCACTTGATCCAAACTTTCTTGGCCAAACATGGAATTAGAGCCATTTGCCAACCTCCCTACTCTCCAGACATAGCTCCTTGCGACTTCTGGTTGTTTCCAAAATTGAAGACGTCACTTCAAGGATCCTGTTTGAGAGTAGAGGAAAGATAATGCAGAACATGACGGCAGAGCTCAATACCATTGCAAAAGAAGACATCCAGAGGTGTTTCCGGCAGTGAGAGGATCGGTGGCTAAGAGTGCGCACAAGCTCATGGGGCCTACTTTGAAGGGGATTAGGGTCCCAACCCTGTCAGATATTCGAAATATTTTTTTTTGGCCAAAGGTCGGATTCTTTTTAGACATGCCTCATACATGATGGTCATGCATACATAGTCAGAAGATTTTTTATAGAAATGTTAAAAATGAACTTCAAAAATGGTAAGTGGTTGTTTACATGTCAACATGGTAATAGTGAGCCACATATTTTCTGTACAGAAGTCAGTGACGTAGCAATAAGTCACAAACTAAAGAACCAGCTTAAGACAATCCACACTAGATGCAGTTTCTCAAGATCCTACATAGGTGCTGCACAAGTACTAGGTAGGTCCAGACTGAACATTTTGGATTGTATCAAATTATTTAATGATTGGCTTATGAATGTATCATGATCTCAGAAACTATATAACCATTTGAAAAATGCCTAATTGTCTTTTGTTACTGGGGGATGGACTATAGGTATCAACAGTAATTTAGTTTATGAAGCACATTGTAGGTTAATGATTTAGAAAAGTTTAGGAAACCATTTTATGCATCCACAGTGGGTATACCTCCAGTACAAATACAAGCACCATATCACAAGTTATGCAAAAATCTTTATTAAAAACTTAATCAATAACTGAAGTACCACTATTTCATCTTGTGCATAAAAATCAGCTTAAGAAGAGAATCTAAGAATCACATAGGCAAAATCTACAGTGAAAAATGTCGCCAGTCACAAACTTTCAAGTTAATTAGCTCATAAGTTAATTATCTCACAAGTTTCAAATACATCAAAATACTTTTCTAGCGGATGGTGTCAGTATGATCTGAGCTGCTGATGAGCTCACTACATATTTACTCTTACATGTAGCATTGAGAAATTCAATTATCCACTTTTTAACAAGGCTTTTATAAAATTAACTACACTGTGAAATACAGCACATTACAAATAAGATTCCTAACATTAATTCCAAGTGAAACTCATCCTAATCAATATTTTGAAATATTTATGCATACAACATATGACAGGTGTCAGATGGGTTCAGTCATCTATTCCTGGCTGAGCACTTTAACTAAGGTGCTTTTGGGTAAGAAGGATAAAAAATTTTCCTGAGGATATCTAGCATGTTACAGCCTAGGATTCAAGTGACCGATCAGTGCCTGTGCTCTTCATTTTACTATCATAGGGATCGTGAGAATAAGAGTAGAATGTTTACAGCACTCACAGAGGCATTCAAACAATCATTCTTCCCACCCTCCATATGTGAATGGAATGGGAAGAAATCGTAATAACTGGTAAACTGGGATGTAATCTCTGCCATGCACTTCACAGAGGTTTGCAGAGTACAGATGTTGGTGAAGATACAGGCGTAGAGGTTTACATAAGCGCATGAATAAGTACTAAAAGCAGCCAAAATGGCCTCCCAGAGCCACTTTTCCTTATTAACATTACCATATCTACGTCTCAGCCTGACGTATGACTCATTTTCTCTCCAAGCACAGAGACTTAAATAACCTCAGCTTGAACCCTGTCCCCACTCAGCCCCACACATAGTCACTCACATGCAAGAGACAGATGACCTAAAATCCCACATCACCTACAGCCTGATTATGAGAGTCTAAGTAAGTATGTTGTGACCCATGTCGGGTTACAACATATAAAATGGTGTCAGAGGTTAGGGATGAATTGGCTTGAGCTCTTGAGATAGATCAGGCAAAAAGAAAGGGCAGACATTTTCATTGTACTGCAGGAATAAACCAAAAAGAAGAACAAGTTGGGAGCTTGTCTGCTGTCAAGTGTTGCAGAATAATAGACAGCCATTAGCTACCCACTGCTGTAAAGAGTAGAAGACATGTTCAAAGAAGTATGCCCATTGAGAGCATGGAAAGCAACATCTGAGACAGTGATGTGTGTGCTCACAACACCATATTCTAACATCAAACTTTGATGAGACACCAATCCAGAGCTATCTGCCTGACCCAAAAATGTGGTTAGTCAATCAAAACATAGCATGCGAATGAGGTCTAGGGTTCTGAGAAAAGACAAAAAATCCCCTAATATGAAACTAGAAAATAGCGAGGCCCAGATCCCACAAATAGCCTTATCTGATGAATTTAAGCTAATTCCTAGAGGATTTTGTGGGAACAAGAAATAGAGAATCTGTAGATGACTGAGACTTAGTATTTGAATGAATACCAAACCACAGTCATAGAGTGTAATTAAAATTTGTTGGAACTAGGATCACGGGACCAGCACTAAGTAAGCCACTCATATAGGGTTTGCCCAGAACTTGAACAAATATGAAGTGGATGCTACTGGAGAACTATGAGTCAAAACAAACTGTGCATTATCATGTGTGTCTCTTATTTTCTAGTAGACAAAGTATGGTCGAAAGTGCGGCTGAATGGTCAAGTGATGTTGACACATCGCAGTACCAATTCCAAGTTGCTGTCCAGGTAGTAATGAGAGAATTAGATACTTCAGGCAGCCAAGCCGAAATTAGGAAGCTGGTGCAATCAGTATTCATAGGGGAATTGAAGATGAAAGGAATTAAAACAGTTGTGAGAGCAAGAGAGGAGAATTTAACATTAGCCAAAGCAATGGATCTAGTATTAACAGAAGCCTCAAAAGCCTCTTGTAAGAGAAAATTTGGTGAATGCAGCCACAATGCCAAATTTAGTGACTTGGCTTCCCTGTATTTCAGGAACCACTGCAGCCACTGACATGAACTTTTACAGGACATTACACTGTATGTTCTGAGTCTACTGAACTACAATAATTGCATTTCAGACACTGCTTTCGGAAATACAATTTTTTAATTACATAGTTAAAATCTTGTGTACTTTTTTGTGCATTATTTTAAATAATTTTAAAAATACATATCATTATGTTCTTATTTTAGATCAGTAGACTCAGGATATGTATGTTATTACTCCCTGAAAATCTGAATACTCTACTCAAAGTGGTTTCTGAGTTTTAGGGGAAAATGGAACAGTAAATTTAAATTTTCAGGAATGGATTGTAAAGTTTCAAAACACTGTAACTCACTTAATATATGCTTAATTTTTTATTTTTAGTCAGTCAGAAGCACCATACTGTATTTCATCCTATTGATCTTTTTTCCAGTTTTTTCTTCTTTCTGGACTCCTTAGTGGTGAACTGTGCTGCATACTCTGCTTTATCAATGCGAACCTTGTCCATCGATTCAAGTTCTCAGATGCAGTTTGCCCCAGGATTAATTTCCATATGCTGTGGCACTTTCACCCTACCAATGTTGCCGTCATTAAAAGCAATAACAGCATCATTGACCCTCCCCTTTAGTGTCTCCATTCCTCCAAAAACATTTCTTGGCAAGTGAGTCCATATAAGATTATTGAATAACTCATTGGGATTTTGAGTCTGACCATGCAGACACTTCTTCAGTAATTCAGGATTTGGCAGGTCTCTGTAAATAGGTTTTGCGTTATCCATGACTGCTGCTGGGATGGAATGTTTATGGCTGTATGAACTGTTTGAGTACAGGGCATTGGGGTAATTGCACCATGAATCAGGTCCAAGAGGGCAAAGGTGGCATACTGGTTTTTCATCAGTTGACAGTCTGTGGAAGAAGGTAGCCCATACTGCCTGCTTCATTTTAAACAAATCCTCAGTATTATTTCTAAAGGCCATCCCATAATACTGCTGTAGTTCATCGATCATTTTGTCTGTCAGCCTGCCTCTTATAGGTTTTACCATCAGAAAGTTTCTTGCCTCTCAAACTTTGTTTCAGCTTCCTCAACCTGGTGCCCATCCTCTTCTGGACATGACCTACACATTCTAGTTTTGTGATAATCTTCTCACCACAAGGCTGCTACCCCTTTCATTCACAGATTGACTAAAAATTTCAGTAGCTGCAGATGCCTCCGTACCACCACTTGTTCCTTCATAATTTCTGTAACAGATATGCCCTTATTCATTCCCTGATTTACACTTATAACAATGTTTGGTTAAAATCTGGAAATCTATTACCTTTCCAGTATCCACACTGGTCACTGTGGCAAGAGAATTCGTAGAACTGTAGCTGCGCTTCTGCCAACTGCCATCAAAAGCTACTGGTATGTCAGCCATACCATCATTTATTTCAACAGCTTCGTTTGCAGCACCCTTCATTGACTTACATGCAATAGATTCCACAGCAGCTCCAATAAATCCCGCGTACTTGTTGATTACACAAAGTGGGTGTTGTACATTCATCACAACACACATTGTTTCTGCTGCAGTGCATCCTTTGCTAATAGGTCTCAGTCCATAAAACCACCCAACAATTACCTCAAAATAATTATCTTTACACTAATTAGAATTCGAAAATGAATGAGTATATTTATAAATGGCACAATCAGTGATAAGTTTCCTGGCTCGTCCAATTGATACCTCACTGTCTTCATGTAAAGTAACTGGCCTTCCACGTGTTTTACAACACACACATTCACGTAACACCCTTCTCTGGATGTGTAAATGTATCAGAATGTAGCCTAACCTACAGTTTACATCAGTTTCATTTTGAGAAAACTGTGTATCACAACGTTTTATTTTAATCTTCGAAATACCAATGGGTGTTTCTCTAGATACTGACAAGTTTGCCTGTATTTCATTGTCTGCAACTTCACACGCTACATGTTGAACATAATGTGTCCCTTTATTCTACAATCTATTACCATGAAACCCACTTCTTAAAAACACTTCGTTTTGGCGTCATACTTTACTTTTTGAGAGATTTACTAATCTATTCATAACTTTTCTTCAGAAAGATGTCAGCACTTCAACATGCAATGCATGTTTTTACTATGAAACAATACGATACTGTTTTTGACAGTGATACCAATACAAACACGTAATTTAACCTTTAAAACACAGCTATCCAGAGCCATCTATATAAAAAATTAACATAAAAATTTTAACATTTTTACCCGGTGTAGGTTATATTTAAAAAAAGAAACTTCCCATGTGAGTTTATTATGTATCGCAAATTTTATAATGAGATAAAAATCCAAAAATGTGGAAAGAAATTTTTTTCCATTCTAACCCCCCTTGAGAGATTACTATTTTAAATTTAAGAGAGGAGGCCACCAGGCAAGGGGCTGCACTGCAGGGAGACATGGCAGGAAAATAGACACTGTACAGCCAAACTGTAGGAGAGCAGAGAAACAGGTACCCAGTCTCTTGCCATTGCGTAGAAGCTGGAGGAAACACTATGGAGAAGTCATCATAGAAAAATTGGAAGCATGGAACCAAGTGTGTGCCATTGATGAAATCTTCAAGGACATTCAGGGCCATGACATAAGGCAACACCTGTGATATGTTTGTGAAGAATCAGGACACTTAGGCCAACAGTATAATGTCAGTGCTAGACATGCAAGTATGAGGACTCAGAAATCAGGTAATTAAAGAATGGAATGAATATGCCACTGAACTAGGTTCAATAGACTGCAAGGGCAAGAATGATTTTATAGACGTAAGATCCAGACAAGGTCATGTGTATACCACAGGTTTCATAGTCAACAGTGATGCTCAGGTTGGCATAATAAAGGAATCAGCAATGAAGAGTGTGATGGGCAATGAAATGGAGATTGGGCAGTTGAGATAGATGGGTTGTGAGGGCAAATGCTACAACAAAAGTATCATTGTGTATCGAGGTAGAAGCAGAAATAGATCTCAGAGAGCAGAAGCACCTCTGGAATGAAGAACCAAAAGAAATAAGAAGTAATAGTGAACTGCATCTAAGGGAAATGAGGAACAGAGTTGGGCAGCTGACTTCATATGACTAGGGCCATGAGAGGAAAAGATATTAAGGATTAAGGTGCAGACTACAGGTAGTAATGGAAAAGTAGCAACTGAAACAGGCACCTATTTACCTGTAGCTTTGGTGAGTGAGCAGAGAGGCACTTGTGTCATAAGTATTTTGAATACCACAGAAGAATACTTTGCTTTAGAATGCCTCAAAGTGAAGACAGCATAGTATCTGTCATGGGAGAAGTTGAATGACTACTGTATTAGCACCGTATTTCTGCAGATCCATATGAACAAGATCCCAGATAGCTTAGGAAAAGTCAAATACTTCGCCACTTTAGATTGTGCAAGAATACTGCTGGATGAGGATATAGAGGGAAAATAGTCTTCTCTACTACAAAAAGACATTATAAGTGAAAGAGATTACCAACTGGAATAATAGATAGTGGTGTCATTTTTCAGAGACTGATGAACACAGCATCAACAGGACTTACAGGATAAAAAATGTTCATATATTTATATGATGATGCTGTGCTCAGTTCTGTGTTAGAAGAGGAAAAGCCAGACAAGGAGAGGCATCTGAGCAGATCTGACTGCACAACCAAAATTGGCAAGTTGATAAATGTTAGTTGCTATGGAAGGAAGCGACTAATTTAGGGCCCATAATTATGACAGAAGGATTATAACCAAACTCTTGCAAGATGAGCGCAATAAAAGAAGATTTGAGGAACTGTACAGTGAAGCCATTGAAGAGCTTTTAATGGATACTATCATTTTACTGAAAATTTATCAAGAGCTCCAGTGAAACCATCACATAAATTACTTAAGAAGGGAGTAAACTATGAGTGGTTAGCAACATAGCATGAAGCAGCTTTCCAAGAGTTAAAGGAAAACAATCATTAGCCACTATCTTATAGTATCCTGATTTTACAAAGCAGTTCATAATCACAACAGATGACAGCAAGGAAGCGACCAGTGCCTAACTGAGTCAAGGAGAATTAGAAGAAGGTTTACCAGTAGCCTTCAGGTCCAGAATGGTGAACCTGCAATGAAAAAGAATGTGGTACATTTGAGTGAGAGCTCTTAGACGTATCGTGGGCAGTGAAGCACTACTGACCTTATATGTACAGAAGAAAATTTATCATATGCCCTGACCACAAACTCTTGAAATGGTTGGTGCACATAAGTGATCCATCATCAGGATTAATGAAGTTAAGAATAAAACTGGCACAATACAATTTTGATATTATATGCAAAATGGGATCACAGGAAAAGAGTACCAGGTGGATTGTTATGCATACCAGAAGATGCAGTTACAGCCATTAGTAGTGTGGAAGAGGCTGAGAAGGAACAAAAAGATAACTACAACCAATGATTAGTGAAAAGGAGAACTGAGCTATTTTGTTGCAAGTTCATGAATCGCCTATAGGTACAGTAAGGGATCAGGCACACATATGACCATCTTAAAAGGTTTACATTGTAGAGTGATATGAAGAAAGACATAGCACAGAACATTCAGAATTGCAAGAGTTGTCAGAAAAGTAATACTACCCAAAATAAGGGCAATATGAACCAAATACTGACCAAAATACCTAACGAGGTATTTGGTCATTGTGATATCAATGTGGTCGAGAAAGGGAATTGATGTATTGTAATGTTTAAGGTCACCCTCATGAAATTCAGTGCAGCAGAGCCTATAGCACAACAAGTTGCACTCACAACAGTGCGAGTCTCAGTACAGAAAATAATTTGCAATTACAGAATACCATCAGCAGCACTGGGTGAGCTAGAACAAAGTTTCTAAGTGGCATTCTAAGGACAGTTTGTCATTTACTGAAGACTGAGAAAATTCAATTTTATGCATACCATCTGCAGACGAATGGAGCGCTTGAAAGAATGCATCAAATGCTAACAGAGTGCCTATGTCAGATATGGGAAGAAAAACAGTAAACTGTAATAAACAGGTGTATTTTGGCACTTTTGTATATAGCTCCAGAAACATTCATCACCTGGATTCATCCCATTACATTTTTATGGGACTTTGCAGTATTCACAGTATGCTACAGTCAGATCTATTTGGAAAACATGCATTTCCATCTATGCGTTAGCAGTCAGCACAACCTTCATAACCATAGGAGTGATTCTTGGATATATCAAATGCAGCATCCACCGCAGAAAGTTGCAAGAAGAGAAGAGGTATGATCATGTGCATATGAAATGTGATGCGGCTCATGGGAAAATCTTACAATACTACCATGATAACTCCACAACAGAAGTTAAAGAGGTGATGCATCAGATGACAAGGATTTTTAATAAGGAAAGTAAAGGAAAGACTAAAGGATAACTTGATTGTTTGCAGAACCATTAGGAATTTAAGGCAGGAGATGGGGTATTATTACATGAAAAAAGTGTGAGATGAGGATGGTCAAAGATTATAATAAGCCTGTGGAAAGGGACTGTTCATGTTGTAAGGATCTGAGGACCAAATGTAGTGCACAAATTGATGAGTAAGGAGTTTATAATGGTTCTGGCAAACAGATTAAAGGAGTTCTTTTAATTTTGGACGTGGAAGGCTGTCATAAAATCAAGTTGATGAGTCCAGAATATAAGGAGAATGAACAGGCTAAATTCTTCCTTAAACCAATTAAAGAGGGTCTTATTTATTGAAATACCAAGAATACAGATGAGGGTGACAGCGTAGTCATTCCCCAGAGACAGGCTGGCCCCTGGCCACATTGCCTCATTTAGACTAACCCTGGCAGCAATAGCAAACAGGAGGGATATGACAGTATATGTATGACACAGAAAATAATTAAATGGTGCCAAAATGAGCAGCAGATGTGAAGAGATCTGAATTGAAAATAATGCCTTTCCATCAATGTAAGATAACCACCACCATCCTCATAAGCATAGGAGTAACTGTCAGATATACCATACACTGCAACCTGTGCACAAAGCTGCAAGGCCAGAAGAGATACAATCACATGCATGTGAACTGTGATCTGGCTCATCGGAAAATCTCACAAGGACTGCACCTCCTAAGTGAATTTCTCATTTATCCCAGTTCTTTGTCACCAGATTCTGAGGACTGAGGATGAAGCATGGAAAAAGTGTGATTACATATTGTAAATATCTGTGTTTCAAGGATGCATTAACAGAAAAAGCTATATATGTATATTTATATTTTTAAGTGAAATAGAAACCTATGTACTTATGTATGTAAAGGTACATACCCATATGTAAGTTGTAACTCATATTATAAAGAATTGTAACTTAATGCCGAAGATTTGAGGACAGACGTCTCCCTAGGACTGCATGATTGAAAAGCCTTTGAAATTAGATCCCAAGATGGTCTATATAATAAAGATAGCAGTGTGCAACTGAGTCAATCTGCATTGAGCCTAGAAAAGGAAAGGCATTTCAGCACAGTGAGGTCCAAGCCCAACAGTGATGGCATATATGATGGTGATCGGAGATTTGATCTCGTTGCCATTACCCCCACCACTATCACCAATGACTATGGCAGTTGCATGGATAGCAAAAAAGATGGAGTGATGGAGCAGATAATGGCCAACATATATAGGATGCTGACAGGAACAGATCAGCAGTCATCAGCAACCACCCGAAGACGGGAATGAGTCTGTTTGCTAAAATATTGTGAGGTAATTATGACATAATCCAACCAGACATCCAGAGAATTCCAGAGGCTAGACAGTGATCTGTGACAGGTTTGATGACAGAATATAATGCTGGTGCTTGAACAAGTGTTCCATGGCACATGGTTCTGCACACATTCTTTTCCATATGATAATGCCACAATATTACCATGTTAACCCAATGACATCATCAAATACAGTTGCAGTGAGCATGAGATCATTGAAACTGGACTTTGGATCAATGGAAACATGTTGCCTGGTTGAATGAATATCTTTTCTTGTTACACCAGATTGATGATCATGTCCAGGTACACTGTCATCCAGATGAGTGGCAGTTCAAAACATGCACCATGCCATGGTTGCATGCTGGTGGGGCCAGTATGGTACTGTGAGGGGGCATTAACCTAGGATTCCATGGGCCTGTGGTAATAATGGAAGGTGACATAAGATTTGTGGGATATGGGAACACTACTATGGTCCACTAGCATCCTTCTTGCTTGATCTCTTACCCGATGATTGTGACGCTCTCCTGCAACGTAACTGACCATGGTACAGGGCCATAATGATTCAATAGCATGACACTGAACTGTTGTTGAATTTTTGGCGACAAAATTTGGTTGATCTGAGCCCAGTGAGACACATGCTGGATGCTATCAGGTGCCAGCTCTGTGCCCACAGTTCGCTGCCTGTAATTTGCGGGACTTTTGTGATGTGTGCTGAGATGTCTGGGCTTACATACCTCCAGAAACATATCAAGAGCTTTTTAAATCCATGTTATGCTGAAGCACTGCTTAATTGCATTACAAAAGTGGACCAACATGCTATTAAGCCAAAGATCATAATGTTTCAGCTCATCAGTGTATGTCAGAATGGCTAGAAGAATATTACAGCCTCTGTCCTCCCAAATACAGGCCAGTCTGTTTAAATCCTGATTCGTTTTATGCCTATTGTACAGTTCTCATTCTGTATTTGTATATTCTTGGAAGGAAGTTATTTCACAATTTAAGAAGCTAGTGCTGTCCTGTACATTCATTTCAGAACACCAGTTCATTTCATCCTCTAAAAAGCTGCTGGAATGCAATTCATGTGTTATTCAGCACTAATAACTGCACATACCATAGACACACAATAATGTCTGGCAACAGATTTTGATAATATTTGGTTTACATTTTGTATACTACAACTTTCCATTTGTTTGCATGAGGAATTGAGTTAACATTTCTCCATAATGAGTGAGATCTTGAGATCAGTAAGAGGATAATATGATTCTCTTATACACTGTAGAGCTTTGATGTAAGATTTTCCAGGATAAAATAACTTACAGTGCAAAACTGTTTTTTGATATGACATAGGTGTTTAATTACTTCAGGTACACTTCATATTATCTAAGTAATCATTCACTATATGGAATGTACCGCTAAATAGATATTTTAATGGACTTTTGAAATAAGTTCATTTTATTAATAATTTTATATGGTTAGACAATTTATTGCACAATTGTTTTCCTGTGTAGAAAATGGAATTTTGTGTTTTATGTTCATTCTTGCTTGTTAAATGTTAGTTCATTTTAGATCTTGTTTCACTGTAATGGATATAAGTTAGACCTAAGGCAGTCAGGATAGAATTTTCTAAGTCACCTTTGTCCTATATTACTAGGAGATGGCTTTCCTGTTTTTGAGTGTCTGTGATCACTAAATCTGGTCTCAAGATGTCAGTGATTTATTCACCATATTTATTCTTGCTGCACCTGAACTTTTAAGCTGGTTGAGACTGAGACTTAAATATTTTTTCCTCATGAAACATATTCTGTGTTGATAACTGTGAGCAATTAAAACTGGTTTATGGACCAGAATATAAGTTCCACAGTACTGTAGGACAATCACCGAGTAGTTTAGAAACAAAGAACAATAGTCAGTGGAAAACTGATTCAAGAGAAAAAAGTGTCTGAAAAACCTGTATGTTTATGTTTGAGGCCTGGTTTGGTATACAGTTCTTTGACTTCATTTTTTAATTTCCTTACCTAAGATTCATTAGTTTCTATTCTAAATGTCACATAATCTCCATCATTAGTGAACACCAGATTCTTGCTGTTTGTTTTATCCAGTACACAAGTGTACAACCAGCTATACAATGTCTACGACTTCTTTAATTACCTGTGTCATTTTTTCCACTGTTAGAGCTAATGAGTTGTATTTGTTCTAACAAGTAAGAAAGCCATGATCCCATTGCTCAGTACTGTTCACATCTGTCATACCATAAAACACCCTATAATGTTGTGTATATTGTGGTCCTGCTAAGATAGTCCACAAAAGAAGATGAATACTATCTATTATTCTCTCCAAATCATTTACTGTGCATCTTAATGAAATTTGCAGAAAATAAATGCAGGCACAGTGTAGATTTCTATCACAATCCAACTTCCACAAAATATTTACACATTATATGTGTTTTTCAATCTATTTTTGTACCATTTGCTACATGTAACAGTGACTATACACATAAAAAGTGTGTTATATTTACTCCTCTGCAACTACCAACTAATTCCCATTGCTGATGAGACCTGCTTCACCAAATGGAAAGTTATATATGATAAGATTTACGTCAAATATCATCTTGTAAGTAACCATTCTTTAAATACTCTGACAGAAAAAAAAATTACACTAAGAAGGAGTTTTGTGACATAAACAAAAGTAGGCATGTTTCGACATTTGAAAGATGATGTCTGTTCACATTTTGTGCCAGTCACTTATGAGTGGCACTAGTAACACCACTATAAGGATGGAAATCAGGTATGCTTTAAATACACACTGTAACAGTTGTGAGCATTAGTTCCTTTGAGACTGGATGTGGTGTGGTGATGTTAGTCAAGAATGCCCTTAAGATTACAAAGATGATGTTATCAGCACCTCACTGAGCTTGAACAAGGTTATGTAATAGGGCTAAAAGAAGGTGGATGTTCCTTCTGCAATACCATACTGCAGATAGGCTTGCCAGGAATGCAGATACTGCAAATGGTCATTGGCAGTGGCACTCATGAGACTGTACACTATCTGATCAAAAGTATCCAGACATCTTGCTGAAAATGACTTACAAGTTCGTGGTGCCCTCCATCGGCAATGCTGGAATTCAATATGGTGTTGGTCCACCCTTAACATTGATGAGACAGCTTCTACTCTCACAGGCATACGTTCAGTCAGGTGCTGGAAGGTTACCTGGGGAATGGCAGCCCATTATTCACGGAGAGCCGCACTGAAGAGTGGACGGCGGAAGTGGTCTCAAGGCCTTAGTCCGCTCCTGATCCATGGGAATACTCTCACCTGATACTAGGTGACCTAAGAGGGATACCTGCTGCCTGGCTAATGTCAACATTCAAACCGGCCCCCTGCAACCTAACAAGAACTTGATGGATATGTTCTACGAGGGCAGTTCAATAAGTAGTGCAACACATTTTTTTTCTCGGCCAATTTTGGTTGAAAAAACCGGAAATTTCTTGTGGAATATTTTCAGACATTCCCGCTTCGTCTCGTATAGTTTCATTGACTTCCGACAGGTGGCAGTGCTGTACGGAGCTGTTAAAATGGCATCTGTAACGGATGTGCGTTGCAAACAACGGGCAGTGATCGAGTTTCTTTTGGCGGAAAACCAGGGCATCTCAGATATTCATAGGCGCTTGCAGAATGTATACGGTGATCTGGCAGTGGACAAAAGTACGGTGAGTCATTGGGCAAAGCGTGTGTCATCATCGCCGCAAGGTCAAGCAAGACTGTCTGATCTCCCGCGTGCGGGCCGGCCGTGCACAGCTGTGACTCCTGCAATGGCGGAGCGTGCGAACACACTCATTCGAGATGATCGACGGATCACCATCAAACAACTCAGTGTTCAACTTGACATCTCTGTTGGTAGTGCTGTCACAATTGTTCACCAGTTGGGATATTCAAAGGTTTGTTCCCGCTGGGTCCCTCGTTGTCTAACCGAACACCATAAAGAGCAAAGGAGAACCATCTGTGCGGAATTGCTTGCTCGTCATGTGGCTGAGGGTGACAATTTCTTGTCAAAGATTGTTACAGGCGATGAAACATGGGTTCATCACTTCGAACCTGAAACAAAACGGCAATCAATGGAGTGGCGCCACACCCACTCCCCTACCAAGAAAAAGTTTAAAGCCATACCCTCAGCTGGTAAAGTCATGATTACAGTCTTCTGGGACGCTGAAGGGGTTATTCTGTTCGATGTCCTTCCCCATGGTCAAACGATCAACTCTGAAGTGTATTGTGCTACTCTTCAGAAATTGAAGAAACGACTTCAGTGTGTTCGTAGGCACAAAAATCTGAACGAACTTCTCCTTCTTCATGACAACGCAAGACCTCACACAAGTCTTCGCACCCGAGAGGAGCTCACAAAACTTCAGTGGACTGTTCTTCCTCATGCGCCCTACAGCCCCGATCTCGCACCGTCGGATTTCCATATGTTTGGCCCAATGAAGGACGCAATCCGTGGGAGGCACTACGCGGATGATGAAGAAGTTATTGATGCAGCACGACGTTGGCTCCGACATCAACCAGTGGAATGGTACCGTGCAGACATACAGGCCCTCATTTCAAGGTGGCGTAAGGCCGTAGCATTGAATGGAGATTACGTTGAAAAATAGTGTTTTGTAGCTAAAAGATTGGGGAATAACCTGGTGTATTTCAATGCTGAATAAAACAACCCCTGTTTCAGAAAAAAAATGTGTTGCATTACTTATTGAACTGCCCTCGTAAATGCTCGTGAAACTAATGACTATAAATTACCAAATCGCCCTGGTAATTGTAAACACAGACTAATTTCAAGTCACCAAGAATATTATTCAGCAAACCTAGTAAGGAGGGCTGTGCCAGTAGCCAAACCAAAGGGGACCCTATTAAACTCAAACATATTGCAATCAGTACAAAATGCTTTAACGTGTTTACATTCTTCGGCTAAGGGAATCTGATAATAGGCTTGAATCAGGTTGAGTACAGTAAACCAATTAGCCCCGCAAACCAAGTAAAAGAGTTATGAAGATCAGGTAAAGGATCCGATTCGAGGACAACCTTGTTATTTAGTAGTCAACAACAGGCGGAAAGTCCCGCCCCTGATCCTTAGGGAAGAGGAATATAGGGGAGGCATAAGCGGATGTAGAAGGCCTAATAACTCCCTGCTCAAGCATTTTGGAGACCTTTCCCCTTAGTATCTTCATCTCAGGTGGTGAGAGACAATATGGGGACTGCCTGATGGGAATATGGACAGACAGATGAATATGGTAGTCAAGAACATGAGTAACCCCCAGTATATCACAGAGAAGCTCTGGGAACCTCTCCAACAAACCCCCTAGTTCAGAGGCTTGCTGCGAAGAAAGATGAGTGAGATCAAACTCACTAACCTTCGCATCAACAGCCAGCATTCCTGCATCTCAATGCACCTTACTTTTAGTATACTCACAGAACCCAAATTTCTGACCAGACACGAACTTAAAGAAAAAGGTGTACCCCAAATAATCCAAGACAAGACCAGTTTTACCGATAAAATCACATCCCAAAATAAAATCGACCGGCAGCTCCTTAACCAAGGCCAAAGACAAGGGACAGATGAAATCCCCAACCAAGATACTCCCTCTGACCCAACCATGCAGAGGCAACACCTGCCCGTTGGCAACCCAACACATTATTTATGAAGGAATAAACAACTGTGTAGATAATAGTGTTTTCAGTGCATTACAGTTTAGCAGATCACCATGATCACCACTGTGATCATGGCTGAAGGCCTTACACGCCAAGAATGCCAATAAATTAAGAATGTTGAAGAACTTGCTGCAATTACAACTTACAGATACTGAAAGTGGCCACAAACAAAGCAGAAGGCATCGGGTGCCAAGAATTACAGTAAATAAGGTTTTGTGGCTTACTGCTAAAATAAAAATATTGAATTCAAAGCAAATGACCACAATCACGGCTAAAGGCCTTACACACCAGGAATGGCAATTATATTAAAAATTTAGAAACCTGCTGTAAAACAGCAAATACAAGAAAAGGTTAATTAAAAGAAACAAGCAACTGACCACCAAATGGGTGAAATAAGATGACGGTAAGCTTGTAACACAACCCTTACACTGCTAGATTATTGTAGAAGGCAACTGGAACTCTTAATTAGACATACATAACCTTTGATGTAGGCATTACAATGTATGGTAATAAATAATACAATAATAAAACACAAGGGTCAAAGACGGTGCTCCAGGAATCGACCTCTGAGAAGGTCCAGCAACAAACACTTTTGTGAGCAGTGATATAGGCAGCCAGTAGTTGTATTCACTTCACAAGATGGTAACTCAGATAACTGGCAGTCTAACGAAAGACTAATGACAATCTTGCTGAAGCTACCTGACGTCCAATAAACCAAATGCAAGAATGGAACGACACGTCAAAGCCGGAACTGGCAGACTGCACAATGCCCCCACAATACTGTGCTTAGAGCGCCTGGAATGAGAAAGGAATCACTTCAACCAGAGTAGAAGAATCACAAATGGCCTACAATCAAGAAAGCTGTCAAAACTACGCGCCTTACTGGACAGCAGCGGCAGGGCGAGGAAACATACACATACTCTGCCATTATATACAGTAACCCCCCAGGGCAGGTAACTGGGGCATTAGCGGCCACCAGGCAGAAAAAATACCACTGGTTGAACTTAACAATTGTAACAAGCTGAATGCAGCAAATAGCAATAAGAAGTCAAGGAAAGCTAATCAGATCGGCTTTCCCGAAGCACTTCACTCGCTGCTGTTTGCCTCGGCGGCACTGCGAGCAGCAACAGGAACCCAAGTCACTGGAGAATTGTGAGATGCCACAGTGATGGAGGTTTCTCTACTTGAATTGAAGTGCACTCATCTTAATGCCTGCAGGATCTTGTGTACGATGAAGTTGTACACCCTTGTGACCACAGCCCTTCCATCCGGCAGTCCATCCATGCCGCCAGTGGTCCCGACGTGATTCCGCACTGAGCGGACCTGGCTCCTCCTGAGTCCCCAAATGAACTGCACAGTCACATGACCCGGACAAACTACGACGTCACCCCAAAGATAGGGCAACAGTTACTACATATCGATAACTGCCGCTACTGCACTAGCGGACAGGAAACACTTGCGAAACCGAGTGGCACCAGTCAAGGCGTGCAAAGGTCAAACAACTGCAACCATGCCAACTAAACGAAATGGCCTGGCCTGCAACAGAGGGCAGAAACCTACAAACAGCAACAACACGAGCCGCAGCATGGTTCAGTGGTGCTCCATTATACCAATAATTTCAGAGTCAACATCTATAGGCAGTTTACTAACTTTATCTCTAGTACCTCTTATATTTCGATGAAATATGCTAATTCCTCCTCTACTTGGAAACATGACGTCCTCTGAAGGTGAGCCCTTAGTTAGTGGGCCTTTTTTTAAGCAGTTAGACCTATCAGCTGACTTCAGTCTAAAAAAGGTGCAGCTCTAACACCAACTACTACAGGAATATTTCCATGAGTGATCCCACCACCACCCATTACACTCACCTACAAGCTTTCCCAGCCTCCTCCTCCCATACCTATTGAGGTGCAGGCCATGCCTAGTGTAATCCAATTTAATGATAGACCCA
Organism: Schistocerca americana; assembly: GCF_021461395.2. Lineage (NCBI taxonomy): Eukaryota > Metazoa > Arthropoda > Insecta > Orthoptera > Acrididae > Schistocerca > Schistocerca americana. The sequence goes on from NC_060130.1 coordinate 511,192,203, forward strand.
ACTGTCACCACTGAAATGTGACCCACACCCTCTGCCATCACCACCCTCTCCAGCCCCATGTTAATGTGCCTTACAGCCACAATAAGATGAGGCCGATCATGATGCTAAAACAGTTGCATGAAATGCACATTAGTGCCACCAGTTTGAGTAGCTATCTTCACCAGGTCACCACCTGCATCATATTCCCTGTCCCTATCTAGACCATTCCCTGTTCCACCGACTATCACTATCTGATCCTCCTCTGTAAAATTCCTACATAGCTCCCCTATGCTGTCAGGTCGCTGATATGGAGTACCTGGTAGTAGGTGGCAGAACAATACACCTAAAATGAATAACATATGTTTTTGGGAGTGTCCAGACACTTTTGATCACATAGTGTATGGCCACTTGACATTATGTCGAACAGCAATTTGAGCAGCAGTTGGCACCACAGTGACACAACAATCTGTTACAAATTGGTTACAGGACTGAGCCAGTGCCCTGTAGTGTGCATTCCATTGACTCCAAACCAACTTCATTTGTGACTTCTGTCATATCAAGAGAGAGCTCATTGGAGGGCCTGTTGTGTTTCCTGATGAAAGCTGGTTTTTCATCAGTGCCAGTGATGGCCATATGTTTGTTATAGGGAGGCCAGCTGAGGGCCTGCAAGCCACCTGACTGCACTAGACACACTGGACCTACTTCTGGAGTTATGGTCCGGAGTGTGATTTTGTATGACAACAGGAGCAGTCTCGTGATTATCCCATGCTTCCCGACTACAAATCTGTACATCAGTCTGATGATTCAACCTGTTATACTGCCATTCATGAGCAGCATTGTAGGGGGAGTTTTCCAACAGGATAATGCTCACCCACATACCACTGTTCTAACCCAACATGCTATACAGAGTGTCAATGTGTTGCCTTGGCATGCTTGATCATCAGATCAAGCACATGTAGGACACCATTGGACAACACCAGCGTCATCCACAAACAGCATTAACTGTCCCTTTATTGACTGACCAAGTGGAACAGGCTGGAACTCCCTTCCACAAACTGACATCCAGCACTTTTACAACACAATGCATCCGTGTTTACAAGCTTGCATTCAACATTCGGGTAGTTACACTAGTTATTAATGCACGAGCATTTCACATTTGTAATGGCTCATCCCATGCTTACATTAACCTGTGAGCGTGCAATGTTAATCACTTAAATAAGTTACGCAGACAAATGTATTCTCAAAATTTCATTACTCAACTTTAATTATTTTTTGGGTTTGTATTTTTTTCTGCCATTGTAATTGTGTTTGATCACATGACAACCTCCACTCTATCACTAAGATTGGCTTTAAATACACGCAGCATATATGCTATTACTATACAGTATCCTACTGCATTTGTATCCTTCAACAGGACATTAGTAATCTGTTTATCTACTTCACTGTATTACTGTAATTGTGCTAAATGATCCTCCACAGATGATAAATACTGTGGGGAGCTCATAATTTATGGACACACTGAAAGCTGCTAGGTGAACTTATATTGTGCCATCAATTGACCTGAACAACTAAAGCCATCACATAAAACCTTAGGTATACCTGATGCCCTGAACACATTTATATGTCAGTATATATATATATTATGAGTTTCATATAGTACTAATTTGTAAATTTAAAGCAATTTGCCTAGCAACTGCTAGTGCATATTTACAATACAGCTTTCATACTGTAGCTAAGAACAATACATCAAACAATAGCAGTTGAGCACCCAGAGCATTCCACTGCCACTGGAGCACGCAGTTATAGCAGAATGTTCAAGCACACATTTTCTTTGCAAAACTGAAGCTGCATATCACTGCACAAAGGTCAACATCTCACAATCTTAATTTTGTCCTGAAATCTCAGAAGAATGATGTAGTTATGAGATCAGGAATTCCATGCCCCACAATAATTATTCTTGTGAGAGATAATCATTTTCAATGGCAGTTGCTGTGTTAAATATCTGGCACGGCAAGAATTTTGTGCTCATGCTTATAGAAATAATTTACTGAGGCTTCATCAACTTTGACTCCAAATGGAACTGTTGTGCACAGTGACTGTATGTTATTATAAGTAAGGATAGGGATACAGCAATCTGTCACAATCCCATTAGTTTTTTACTACTCTTGATTATCTAGTTTTCATCTATAAATAGCCATCTTCAGTGCATTTGAGTGAGTTAGAATCCAACAAATTCTCAGCAGTAGATGGAACCATATGGCTACTGGTGTACAGGCAGAAGGAAACTGAGGTTCAGCAACATCAGCTTCCTCCTTCCCGCACACCAATAAAGCCATATGCTGACATATACTGCTAGGAATGTGTTGGATTATAACTCACTCAGAAGCACTGAAGATGGCTATTTATAGCTGAAATCCGGATATGCAAGAGAAATAGAAAAACCAGTGGGACTGAGACTGATTGCTATATTCCTATCCTTCCTGATTATTTACAGAGTCATTATGAAGGCTGCCATGCTGCACATAATTAAAGGTAAGTTACTGAATTGCATATCTAATAACTCTTCATTTGAAACTGTGTAATGAAGAGAACTTCATCAAATGGTTTGTTATTTTATGGTCCAAAAGGCTGTCTTTGTATTTAGTTTCACAATATCGTTAGTTGGTGTTCCATAGTAGACTATGATGTTTCAGATACAGAAATTATTTAAATATTTGTGAATGTAGATTAAAAGGCTAACATCACTCTGTTTTCATTACACACTCAGATACTCCATTTGTAGACACTTTTATGAGAATGGTACTGAAATGTTTGAAGTTCGTAAAGTTATTTTAGATGTTTACCAATGAAACTAGTTACTTATTAGATTTGATACACTGTTTGTTCCATAGATTCACAATGACGACATCATTGAGTATGAGGAACATGCCAGAAAACAATATTACATAATGTTTATCTAAAGGTGTTTTCTTGTTGTGTGTGCACATCCATATCATGTATATGATTTGTGGTGGAGAAACTGATGTGAAAAATATGATAACGTGTAATAAAAAAACAATTCTACGTTTATGTTCCTTCCACAAAGCCAAAGTGTGATGCCCTTCAAGGGGAAAAAACCAGCACTGTCACTCATTATCTTTTCATTTAAATGATACTTAAAAAGCAATAATACACACACATTAACACACACACAGTGTCAACATTAATAAAACCAGTAAACTGCAGGGAAGGTTTCCTGTCTGGATATGGAGGAAAAAGGTCAGGTCATGTGAACGTGTGTTTGGAAATGCATCATTGCCATGGTAGATGTCACTGACAAATGAAAGAGTTCCTCTGACCATGTGCTGTGTGTTCCTTGTGTGTTGTGGCTTTGTGTTCAGTGCACTATACTGTAAGCAGCAGAATGATCCAGTATTCATGTCAGGAACAAGACGAGATGGTGTTTGTGTATGACCAAGGAGAAGGAAACAGTCAAGAGCAGCAAGACTGTACCAAAACAAGTACCCTCACAGACACCAACAACATCATACAAAGTTCATCTGTCTGAAAAGGCCCATGATCACACAAATGTTGAAAAAGGGCTTGAAATGTTGTATGATGTAGTGGGTGTCTGTGAGGGTACTTCTTTTGGTATAGCTGAGCTGCCTCCCAACTTTTTCCATCTTCTTGGCCACACACAGACACCATCTTCACTCATTCTAGACATGAAAACCAAACCATTCTGCTGCTCACATTATGCTGTATCAATCACACAGGCTGCAACACACAAGAAACATAGCATGTAGTTAGGGGAACTTTCATTCATCAGTGCCATCCATTGTGGTGAAAAATCATTTCCCTACACATGTTCAAAGGACCTTTTCTCCTCCATTTCCAGCCAGTCAGGAATCTGTCCCTACAGTTTGATGGTTTTATTAAAGTTCACCCTAATATGTATAATATAATTGGTTGGTTGGTTTTATGGGAGGAGACCAGACAGCGTGGTCATCGGTCTCATCAGATTAGGGAAGGATAGGGAAGGAAGTCGGCCGTGCCCTTTGAGAGGAACCATCCCGGCATTTGCCTGGAGTGATTTAGGGAAATCACGGAAAACCTAAATCAGGATGGCCGGACGCGGGATTGAACCGTCGTCCTCCCGAATGCGAGTCCAGTGTCTAACCACTGCGCCACCCCGCTCGGTATATAATATAATTCACTATATATATATATATATATATATATATATATATATATATATATATATATATATATATATAGGGTGTCCCATTTATCTTGACCACCCTAAATAACTGTTTGTCCAGATGCAAGTTACAAAAAGTTTCAAGCAAATGTTCTTTAGCCATCAGGGGGACATCAATCAGAAAGATTGCCTTCGTTGTAGCTTTGTTTTTTACAAATATATGAACAGCAGTATGACTTTTCTAAATGGCACCCTGTATTTTTTATTCAGTAATTCATTTCCTCTCGTAAAGACCTATTCAAAAATGTATCACAGTGTACCTTTCACTGAAACACAATGTTATTAATTACATAACACAACACTGACGTTGGTGCTCCCAGTGTTTCGTGCAGGTACTTGGGGTAATGGAACACATCCACGTGCTGACATTGACAGAGGACAAATGTAAACATAAGTAGAATCCAAACCCATCATTCCATCAACCATGGTCAGTTGAAGAGTTGTGTGAGTAGAATGTACATCAATGTAGAGAAGGTGGAAATGCTACTCATCTATGGGGAATATAAGTTAGCAATACTGTTTTCTTATATACGGGTACATTTAGTACAGTAGTTTAGTCCTTTTAAATACTGTTGTGTAGAGTAGGCATACAGTAAATGTTGTCCTTCCTACAAACTGCGTTGATATAATGTTTCTTTTATTGTGTTGTTGTTGAAGGTAGGCGAAATGCTATGCAGGCAACACAACTGTACAGAGCGATATCCTGACAAAAACCCACCTTCCCAACAGAAGTTTTCTCATCTTGTTTCAATGCTTCATGAAGTGGGAAGTTTCAATCTATGACAATGCAATTGTCGTAGCACTCACACAGATGAAGCTTCCAAAGTTGCTTCTGTTGCTATGAATCCTTATGTGAGCACACAGCAGTTTGAACATGAGATTGGCATTTCTAAAACCAGTATAGATTGTAGTCTTACACATGACTAGTTCCATCCTTACCATGTACACCTACATCAAAAATTGCATGGGAATTATTTCCAGAATTGTGTACAGTTCTGTCAATGGGCACAGTAGCAAATCCTCACCAACCCGAACATCTTCTCCAATGTTCTATCTTCCACTGAATGTTCCTTCTCAAAGAAAGGACAGGTAAATACAAGGAACATGCATTATTGGTCCTGCGACAACACACAATGGCTTAGACAGGTGGAACATCAGTGTCAATGGAGAGTTAACATCTGGTGTGGGATACTTGGTACTACAATTATTGGCCATTATTTCATCAATGGTAGTCTAAACGGTACAGCATATGCCTACTTCCTCTGATGAATTCTTCCTCCTCTTCTGGATGAAGTGTCTCTAAGAACCAGAATGTTTATGTGGTATCAACACGATGGATGTCCAGCACGTAATTCCTTGCGTGCACTTCATGTTCTGAACTGAAGGTATCCTGCCAGATGGATTGGTCAAGGAGGAACAGTTACTTGGCCTGCTAGGTCACCCGATTTAAATCCTCTGGACTATTTTTTTTGGGGGGGTGGGGGGGATGCAATAAAGATGTTGTCTATCCTGATATTCCAACAGCTCCAAAGGCTTGTAATGCTCATCAGTAGGCAGCACTGGAATTAGTAAATAATTCTTTCATTCAACAAGTGCACCAGTGTATTGGTGTCCAGGATCACCATTTCGAGCACCTTTGAATTTTCTACTCCTGGGCAATGGTACAGGAGAATCAAAGTCAATTTTGTGTTATGTTTTTACTAGGTTTTCTGACAACTCCAGCAAGTGGACGAGTTTGTGATCCCAGGCTCAAAGTCAGTGTTGCGTTATGTAATTAATAACATTGTGCTTCAGTGAATGGTACACTGTGATACATTTTGGAATAGGTCTTTAGAGGAGGAAATGAATTAACGAATAAAAAATACAGGGTGCCATTTAAAAAAGTCATATCACTCTTCATGTCTTTGTAAAAAACAAAGATACAACGAAGTCAATCATGCTGATTGATGTCCCCCTAACAGCTAAAGAACATTCACTTGAAACATTTTGCAATTTGCATCTGGACAAACATTTATTTAGGGTGGTCAAGATAAATGGGACACTCTATTAACAGCTCTTTGTAAAATTATATTTGACTAGCTGTTTATCTCAATGTTTATACCATAATGGCACTAAGATGGAACCTTGTAGGTCACCACATGTGACTGATTCCAATTTTAATGAAAGCTGATAGCTAAATGTGAGATTCTTTCCTACTGGGAAACTTTTAAAGCATTTTGATAACTTCTTTATTATACTATTATACTGATGTAGATATTCTAATAAAGTTGAAATGATGTGATTTATGCAGTCAAATGTCTCTGACTGATTGCAGACTGTACCACCAGCATGTATATATTGTCTAACCCATTAAATAAATTACCAGTCTGTGTGTAAATCACCTTCTCAGTGTCAGAACCACTCAGAAATCTAAACTCACACTTCAACAATATGTTATTTCCAGTCAAATGGCTAACAATTTACTTGTATATTAACTTTTCTCAAATTTTTTAGAATGTTCACAAAAGTGAAAGAGACTAGATATTTGATAGTATATCTTCATCCCTCTTCTTATACAGTAGCTTACTTTCAACATATTTCATCCAAGCACAAATGTTCCACTGATAAATGACTGATTACTCAAATATCTTAATATTTGAGGAACACTGCCTTCTTCAAAACACAATATTCTTCCTTTTTTTATCTACTCAAATTTAATGCCTATGTATGAAGATCTACATGCATACTATATAAATCACTATAAAGTGCCTGGCAGTTAGTACTTAACTTGGTAGGGGAAGGTATCATCAAATGACATCCATAAGGGGAAAAGTCTATTGTAGGTACATTTTTCAATTATAAGATTTATTTTTGTAAGATGAGGTTAAAATTTTTTAACTAGACAGTGTTCATGAAAGAACACTATATTATACAACATATTGTTACACTGTATTATCAGAGGGGTTCCACAATGTAATGTCATGAGAGTCACTGGGCAAAATGACATTCCCTTATATCTTCTATAGCTGTTCACTGTTATTTGCTAATTCCTAAGAGTAAACTGCTTTTTCCTTTGTGAAACTCAAGCACATTTACTGTGAGCCCACACTGAGAACTTAACACACCTAGACCATGTCCCTTTTGGATTAGAGTGACTAAATAAATCATGAAAATATAGATAAGGAACATCATAATCATTATTCCCAATTTCATCTGTCTTAGCTAACTCAAATTTCCATTTCCTCACATCATTCAGTGTTAGTCCAAACAGTCTGGATTCAGTGCCTTTAATGAGCTGTAATAGCTCAATTTCTAACTTCATTGGAAGTATTTACTGGGACCTATATCATTTTACGACCATTCATGATATGTTGTTTTCCCCACAGTTACAGCATTCCATGTACTACTACACCACTCATAAACACCTGGGCCTACATACCCCAAAAATGCTTAAAAGATTTTCCAAGGATGTGATTACTCACCTTCTGTGTTAAAAACATTATAAAACAAATGATCCAGGCATTGTATGCCACAGACGAAACATTGTCACATCTTCTAAAACCTGATTTTTAAAGATTCTTCACATAGATTAAAATGGATTAGATTAGATTTAGTTTTCATTCCATAGATCCAAACGTCAGACAATTCTTGTGGAAGTGGAACATGTCACAAAGTATGACATAAAAGACATAGAACATTTGAATATCATACTCAGTTTCCAGATAATTTGTCAGGAGACTGTCAAGATATGTGAATAGATTACAGTAAACTGGAACTGCTAATATTTACAGAAATGACTCACTAACCGAATGAAATATAGTTATGCATTTTTAATATATTTATTACATGCAAAATACCTGATCTTGACTGTTGAGATCAAGTGCTGTCAAAGGTGATATCTTTCGGACATTTTTACTTAAACTGGTCTAACAGTCCCTATTAAGATATTCATGTATGGAGTAGAAGGAGGATCATACCAAAAAGTCTTTCATACTCTGCTTAAACTGTCCTATGTCTGAAACCAAGTTTTTAATGCTCACTGGCATTTGGTGAAAATATGTCTTCCTGAATATTGGATCCCTTTTTGGCCCAAGGTAAGTGATTTTAGGTCTTCATGTAGATTTTTCTTATTCCTAGTATTGATATTATGTACTGAGCAATTGGCAGGAAATAAAGACATATTATTTGCAACAAATTACATTAAGGAATAAATATGCTGACAAGCAGTGGTTAGAGTATTCAGTTCCTTGAACAGGTTTCTACATGATGTTGTTGAACGTACACCACAAATGAGTCTTATTGCCAGATTTTGCACTCTAGAATCATTGGCTGGTTCTAAAATGGTTCAAATGGCTCTGAGCACTATGGGACTTAACTTCTGAGGTCATCAGTCCCCTAGAACTTAGAACTACTTAAACCTAACTAACCTAAGGACATCACATACATCCATGTGCGAGGCAGGATTCGATCCTGCGACCGTAGCGGTCGCGCGGTTCCAGACTGCAGCGCCTAGAACCTCTCGGCCACCCTGGCCGGCTAATCATTGGCTGGGTTTGACAAGTTACTCCATAATATGATCCACATGACATAATGCAATGAAAGTGTGCAAATTATGCAAGTTTTTTTATATTTATATCTCCTACATTTGACATCATTCACATGGCAAATACAGTCTTGTTCACATGCTTCAGCATTCCTATGATATTCCCTTCCCAGCTGAATTTCTTATTGAGTTGTAAACTCAGAAAGTTAACGCTTGTGACCTGTTCTATATGCATGTCTGCATATGTTGTGTGCATGCTGGAAGAAAATCTGTTACAGGTTATGAACTGTTTATAGTGGTTCATTTAAAAATTTAGTAATGGTGAATTAGCATTAAACAATTTATTAACATCAGTGAAAATTTGATTAGCAGACCTTTCGAAATGTATACTTGACTTGCCATTTATTGTAATGTTCATATCGTTTGGAAACAAAATAATCTTAGCATCTGACAATGCAACAAATGAGAAATCATTAATATACACAGGAAAAAACAACAGACACAAGATGGAACCTAGAGGAATGCCACATGCAATCAATTCCTAATCAGATGAAGACTAATTGGTTACTCCACAGTTATTTCACAATGACACCCTTCACTTCCTTTTAGTTACGTAAGGTGCAAACCATTTTGCAGCACTGCCAGTGACAACATAATATTCTGATTTACTTTAGAGAATACTGTGATTCACACAGTCAGAGGCTTTTGACAGGCCACAGAAAATTCCATTAGTCCCTAATTTGTTACATAATGCATTAATTACTGTCTCACTGTATGTGTAAGTAGCCGTCTCTATATCAGAATCCATAAGGAACCCAAACTGAGGCTTGGGCAATATATTATTTGCAGTCTGATACAATGATGCTTGAGCAAAACCTATTCAGTCATTTATGAAAAAGACAACAAACATGAAATTGGTCAACAGTCTCATGAAATCTCTTTATCCCCCCTGTTGTAGAGAGGCTTAAATTCAGCATATTTTAGCATCAGGCAATGTTCCGCTGGTAAGAGATTGATTACACAAATAACGTAAGATAAAACTCGACTCATGTGAACACTCTTTGATCAACTTCATTGATACATTATCAAAGCCACTACAATATTTTGATTTTAAGGATTTTACGATGGATGCTACTTCTTTGGGGGAAGGGAGTGTCATTTCAATTGTACTGAAATTATTTGTAGAGACGGGTCTCAGATATTCCATTGCACTGTTTACTGAACCTGATAAAGCCAAACTGACAGTAAAAAAAAGTACCTTTTTAAGAGGTTTGCAATGCTACTTGTTCTTATCACCAATGTCTCATTTATTTTTGGAACTAGCTAGGATATCTTCTTCCTTTCTGGCCCCACCTGTCTCTGTCTTCGCTATATCCCATCTAGTTGTTATTTTGTATCCTGATGTAATTATATTTTTCTCATAATAAAGTTGCTTAGATCTCTGGATTACTTGCTTCAATATTTTGCAATATTCTTTGTAATGTATTACAATGCTAATATCACCACTGTTCACGTATAGTAGATTTAGTTTCCATTTTATTCCACGTGATACCTTTATTCCTTGTGTACTCTCTGTAATCCAGGGTTTATTTTTAGACTTCTGTTTGATTTGAGATACCTCTAGGAAAAAAAAATGCAAATAAGAAAATAACTTTATTAATGAATTCTTTGTATTCTCCATTTGAGTCCAAAATATGGTAAACATCTATCCAGTTCATGTCTTTGAGCAATCTCCTAAAATTCTCAATTTTTGACTGATTTATTTCCCTCCTGTATTCAGATTTAACAGATTTTATATCCTGACAAGTTTGAAGATTTATCACAAGATGCTGCATGTTGTGATCAAACAGCCCATTTATTATTTTCTCCCCAGAGTTGGCTACAAAGAGATTATCAATAGAAGTCTCAGAGCATTTAGTTGCAAAGTTCACAGTATAGATTACATAGAATAACAGTGTTACTGATTGCAATAATTGTCTGTTCATGGAGCTTTTCAAGAAATCCACTTTATAATCACCAGCAACAGCTATTTCCTCGTTTTGTACTGTAACATGGGACAATAGAACTTGCAGATTTTTATGAAGAGGTTCAACTTCCCTGAATGTGTTTTCCATGTACTATATTATAAAGGGCTTATTATGAAATACTTCTCCCGTTACACAAGCTTCTTTAAGTGCTGCTTTGAAGAAAATTTATTAATATCAGTATTTTTTAAGTTAAAACAGTTTCTGACAAATGTGGCAGCTCCTTCTTTCTCTGTATTTTCTCCATAGAAATAAGAGGTTAAATTAAATTCTGTAGCATTTAAGTGGTCACATGATTTTCAGAGAGGCAGATTATATAAATTGGTTTGGTCAACCCTAATTCTTCAACACAAATAAGCAATTCATTAAGCTTACTCCTCAGTCCTCAGGTATTCTGATACAACAGCTTTTTTGTGCATTGGCTGAATTACAACTGGATAGTTCTAATTTTTCTGTCAATTTCTGAACATCTCTAGTTTTAATCAGAGTTGGTGGTATGAATTGTGTATATTAAAATTTGCATTCTGTCTTCCTGTTTTATGTCGTTTTCAACCTGTCTCTGAAATTCTTTTGTTTCTGTCCACCCTACAATAAAAATATTGCTGTTCTCTCTCTTGTAACCACTGGTACTTTTCCACATAACTGTCTAAGCAAACGACTTTACCATTTTGATGTAACAATGTTGCCAACACAATAACATAATCTTGTTCCAAAAAGTGATGACTCTTATGACAGTATCAAGAAATATGAGGCATGTAATTTTACCAGACTATGTCATTTTAGGAGACTTTCCATACCACTCATTTGCTCATCTTTTTGTTCCAGTTATGTAAGAAGCACAGGAAGAATTCCTCTGCGCATGCTGTATTTAATTTAATATTGTCTGCACAGTCCCTATGGACCTGATGCAAGAGAGTATAAATAATATTTCAATACTGGTTCTTGAAACTTCGTAAGTATGTTTTCATGGAATAATTGGTATTTACCTTCCGGTGCCTGTCAGTTCCACCTTTTAATATTTCCACTGTAGTCTCTGATGAGTCAAACAAAAATACATCATTTGTGCCATCCTCCTTTATATGTACTCAGTATCCCCTTATACTCTTATCTGGCATGGGTCTCACAAACGTGAGCAATATTCTAACGTTAATTGCACAAGGAATTTTTCAACAGTATGAGTCAACTGATTCCAATTGTGACCTACTAATATATTGTAGCCATAGAATACTACTTTTCTACATTTTGTGAAGTGAAAATTTTTGAATTTACACACATTTAAATCAAATTTTCAATTCAGGCAAAACTCTGAGTTGTTATCAAGATATGACTGGATACTACTGCATTTTTTTTCCAGCTAGTACTTCCTTATCTATAACTGTATCATATGTAATAAATCTGATGGTACTGTTCACATTGTCAGCTGGTTAATTAACAGGCAATATAAACCACAAGAACTCCAGTACACTTCCTTGGGGCATGCCTGAAGTTACCTCTACTTCTGTTGATAAGTCTTCATCTAAGATAACATGATGTGTCCTCAATGCCATAAATTCTCAGTCCCATCATAAATGTTGTATGACAGATGACATGGACTAAAAAAAGTCATTCAAAGTCTCCTTCAGAAATATTGAGCCATACTGCCTCTATAGCCATCCATAACTGCGAAAGTGTTGCCAGTGTAGGATTTTGTGCATGAACTGACCTCTCAGTTCTGTCCCACAAATGTTCAATGAGATTCATGTTGGGTGGTCCAGATAGCCACATCATTCACTTAAACTGTCTGGAATGTTCTTCAACTTAATCACAAACAGTTGTCACCTGGTGACTTGGTGCAGTGTTATCCATAAAAATGTTTGGGAATATCAAGTACATGAATGGCTACAAATGGTCTCCAAGTAGCTGAAAATAACCATTTCCAGTCAATGATCAGTCCAGTTGAACCAGAGAACTCAGTTCATTCCATGTAATCACAGACCATACCATTATGGAACCAACATCAGCTTGCACAATGGCTTGTTCAACTTGGCTCCTTGGCTTCATGGGGTCATTGAACTCTACCATCAGGTCTTACCAACTGAAATTGAGACCCATCTGACCAGTCCACAGCTGTCCAGTTGTCTATGGTCCAACCAGTATGGTCATGAGCCCAGGAAAGGTGCCGCAGGTGATGTCACGTGTTAACAAAGGCACACTGCTGCCATAGACCATTAATACCAAATTTTGCTGCACTGTCCTAATGGTTTCTCACATTGACTGCTGCAGTTACTTCACGCTGTGTCAGTTGTCTGATGACACAGACAACTGTATGCTCATGTCACTGCTCTGTCATTAAGTGAAGTCTGTTGGCCAGTGCGTTGTCCTCGGTGAGGCGTAATACCTGAAATTTGGTATACTTAAAACACTCTTGTCATCGTGGATCTTGGAATACTGAATTCCCTAATAATTTCCAAAATGGAATGTCCAAAGTGTCTAGTTCCAACTACCAAAGTCTGTCAATTCCCATCATGCAGTCATAATCACATTGGAAATCTCTGACATGAGTCACCTGAGTAAAAATGACAGCTACACCAAAGCACTGGACTTTTATATCTTGTATACATGATAGTACTGCCATCTTTATAAGTGCATATCACTTCTCCATGACTTCTGTCACCTCACTATAACTAATCGATCACAATTTGAGATAAACAGTGATGTTCAAAACTTCAACACTAGAGGAAAAAATGACCTTCATTATCCATTAATAAAGCTGTCTATGTCTCAGAAAGGAGTTCAATATGCAGCAACAAACACTTTTGATCATCTGTCCAATAAAACAAAATGTCTGATGGAAGCTTTAAATCCTATCTAAAATTATTTATTTTGGACAACTCTTTCTATTCCATGGACAAATTTTTATGTAAGCTCTGGCAGTATTTTTAAAGAAAGGAGGAAAATAAAAAACCCTAGTTTTGAGTGTAGTTGTATGAGTAGGATTATAAAATAATATATTGACCCTAATCGTGTGTATATATCACATACACTGACTCATTTCACAGCATTTTGATACAAGATCCATACAAATGATACATGGAGCATGTTACTAACTAACTAGTACTGCATTATTTAATGTTATTAATGCTTATGCCATTAAAATTTAGTCAAATAAACTAGAAAGAAAGTTGTACTTTTGAGAAAAAAGCTGCTGCATCCTCAGTGATTACACTTAGCTGTATGTATCCCCTATAAACGGGTGATATTGATATTTTTCCAAGAAAATGGTTATGTATAACTGATATATTTGCAATTGTAAAACATTATTCAGAGTAGATTACTGCCAGTCATACAGCTTTACAATACTCACAACTTCTTGCCATGTAGCTAACAGAACTTTTCAATTCTCAAATCCGATATTTGTGTAAGAGTTCTAATGAAGCCTCCTATTAATTTTCTTTTGCATGAGAATTCCCTGAGACAACAATAAGTGAAAACATGCTAATACTCTTGTATTCAGGACAACACAATGAGACATGCTTCAAAGGGAAAAACATGCTGAACTAGTCTTCTTGATTAGTTTATCTATGCATTTATTCTGTTCTGCACATCTACAGCTATACTACATATGTACTCTGAAAAGCACTGTGAAGCATATGGCAAATTTTACCTCCTATTATTTGATTTATTAGGGCTTTGTTCCATTTCTCGTATGTATGGACTGTGGGAAGAATGATTGCTTAAATGTTTCTGTGTATGATGTAATTAGCATAATCTTGTCTTTACATTCCCTGTGGGAGTAATACACAAAAGATATATTTCTTGATTCAACACCTCAAATGGGTTCTATAAGCTATATGCATAGGTTTTCATAGGATAATGTGTGTCTATCTCCATGTTTCTGTGTGTTCAGCTCTTTCGGCTTCTTCATTGCATTCTCCCATGAGATGAACAAACCAGAAATGCTACCATCCATGCTGGTCTTCCTTTTATCTGTTCAATATCACCTGTTAATCTTGTTGAGTATGGGTCCAACACACCTGAACAATATTCTAGGATGGGTCGCACAAATGTTTTGTATACTGTCTCCTTTGTAGACTGATTGCATTTCTGTAGTACTCTGCCAGTGAACTGCTGTCAGCCACTTGCTTTGCCTACAAATGAGACATTTTAACTTGCTATTAAATTTTAGACAGTGTGTTTTGTTTGGTATACGACTGCCAAGAGCAGCTATTAATGTCACCAGGTCATTATTGATTGTTTCAAATTACAAAATTTAAGTAGTACTCTTTGTACCACTTCACCAGCAGATTTGTATTCAATTTCGCAGTTACTGGTTGGTACCTGCCAATACCATTCAGCTTACGTAGAGCATGTAGTGAAGGGCAGCCTTTCTCCTCCACATTAGTTATTAGGCGGTCAGGTAAGAACTCTCTTACCCATTTCACTTTTTCAGTACCTTTAACAAGTACAGTGCTTGTTGGTACCACTGATTTGATGGAGTTTAATGCACTATCCAGCGAGACTCCAACTGAATTAATGTTGTAGTGGTGATGGTTCTCTGCCAACCATTTTGCTGATTCGTTATCAAGTTCGTAATACGGTGTTGTACATTGAAGAATGTAACTTCCAGAGGCAAACACTGTTCCATCATCGCACAGCATTTGGAATGCTAAGTCCTTAGGAACAAATTCATTTGCACATGTCTTGAAGCCTTGACAGTCGAAGATTACAGTATACATCTTGAAAGAAGGTTACACACACACACACACTTGCTGCTGCTGCTCGTAGATGTCGACGTTATTGGTTCAGAGGACATGATGTGCTGTGCTCCAAATCACCCCCCTTATGTACTAAAATTCGAGTTACTGACCCTCGAATCATGAAACGACTTTCGATTCATGATGGTCAGCAACTGATAAAAAAAAGGGGCCCCCGGGGTCCCAAGGTCGCGATGGCGGCGGTCCCTGTCCCGCTGTGATAATTTGTCCTTTTAGGACAATTATCTCGGCAAGCACCCACGCCAGCAAAATGTTGCCCGACACGTGCGGTTTGATAACGTAATGTATATAAAAGGCGGTAATGATTTATTTAGTTCAGTCAGCAAAATGTCTTGGGTAAATCAGTATTTAAGCACGGGCAACCATGGCTCTATACAATACGACGGAGGTGTTTTATATCCGGGACCTGAGGAAGACATTGAAATGGCGGAAAGAATTCCATTAACAAATGTTAATCGTTCACGTAGCAGTAATGATATTCGAACAGTGCAAAGAGAGGATGCTGCTACTCGTATACGGTACGGAGATAATCCAAATTTCGACGATTTGGATACGAGTGGCGAAACAGTTGAATTTGAACGGGTGCCAGAATCAAGGCCAGAAGAAAGTAATATCGGCGTGCGACGGCGCCGCCCAAATAGACCACGAAATCGTGGTCGAGGTCACCAGAGTTCAGATATAGAAGCCGCTAGCGAAACAGTGCCCTTGTTATCTGAAAGTGTCACGGACGGGGCCGCAATTAGCTCAGCTGGTGTTACAAGTTCAGGGCAGATAGCGATAGCGGCTGGTGCGACAACTGCTACCGCCGCAGGTGTTGCTTACGGCATTAAAAAAGTAGTTGAACGTGTACAGAACAAAGGATATACTTTACCTGGTAGTGATTACGTAGGACCGGGAAATCCTATAAATATAGACGCACCGCGCAGTGGAGCAGATGCCATTGCTAAAGAGCACGACGTAGGATACGATAATCTGCTAAAGGAAGCAAGAGAACGACCATTTACAGAAGAAGAGTTTAGACAACGAGTTCAACAGTTGGATGCAAAAGCTATAATTGATTTCGCAATTGACTGGAGTCATACACGAAATTGGCATTCATTTGTGGGAAAATACGGCCTGAAATTGAAGACACCTGTTGAACAACGTATTGGAAAAACTTTGTACCCGAAACAACCAAATGCCGAAAAAACAGGTATGTAAATATAATTTTGTTGTGTATCATATATTTTTGGTTTTCATTGTTTGATTTTAGCGTTTCTTGCCTTCAGAATTATGATATTCCACCGTGGGAACGGTCTAATTGGGAGTTCATGCATGAAGGCCAGAAACGCTATGCCTATGAACAATGGCTAATGTCTCGTGTTCGCCGTGGTTTGCCTATAGATCACGACCGTCCATCAACATCTGGTTCAGCCACTGGAACAAGTTCTGTAGACGAACATCACATCGACCACGAGGTATCAAACAGCGAAGAAGACGAAGACGAACAAGGACCAGAAGAAACACAACAGCATTCTGAACCACAACGTTTAGTACCATATTCTGATAGTGACGAAGGTATGAGTTCGCCAATGCAGGTAGATTCAGGTAAACGTCAGGCTGCAGCAGGTCATTCTGGTGGATCTAAGAAAAAAAAAAAAACGTTAACAGGTACTGCAGCACCATCTGCTAACGTACTGGGTGATTCTCCTAATACTCGTGTTGATCCGTTACCTGCTCCTTCTATATTAGATACTGGTAATATTACAAGATATCGCAAAGTACATAGAATTTTCACATATGGTTTAGCACATACAGTGATTGAACATGAAAAGGTAGTATGCATGGTTACTCCTTTGGCAGAAATTCCCATTGATAGGCCATTTTTGTATATGACACCTTCTGAATTGGATTTATTACCTGATGGTAGTAGAATTGTTCATTGTTCTGTAAAAGTAATTGCACGAAATCCTAGAATTGGTTTTCCCACTAATTCAAGTGGTACAGAACTTGCAACATTAAATCAAAATAAGAATATGATTACAAGTGAAGGGATTAATTTGAAAATACCGGGTATTAATGTAAAACCTACAGCATTTACAGCAAATGCACCTATGGAAACAACTGCCATGGATCATAAACGAAAGTTTGATTCCATTTGGAAGTCATGGTATGGTTATAGAAATGATGAAGCAGAGTTTCTTACTAAAGTGCCTGCACATCAATTTGGACAACCCATTAATTTGAAATATTATTGTGCGTGTGTTTCTAGCTCAAAAGATAAGGGTTTACATAATTGGGGTTGGAAATGTGTACAGTCTTGTGTTTCGGAAGTAGATGCAGATGCACGAACAGGAAGTGTTATTGTTGACTATACTTACACACCAACATTAGGTTTTCTCAAAATTCCAAAAGTAGCCAATGTTGATATTTTTCCTATTACAAATACTGCTCAAAATGTAATTCAAAGGTATAATATTAATGCTGATAAGCACTGTAAACCTTTTATGTCATGTGATAGTTTTTCTTTAACCCTTTTTGAACCAGCAAGAATGGAAGAACAATTAGTAGGAGCTGTTACTCCAGTCACAAATGCAGAAGCATCTGGATATAATAATTTAATAGAAAAAGCTGATATTGCTTCTGCCGGGTATAATATTAGACTTCATGATACAAATGTTCAACTGAGCCTTCATGTAGGCATTAATCCTACATATGCTTTAAGTACAAGCAGTTTAAATAGTGATGTTACAAAATATACTGATACTCAAATGTTATTTGAAGTTATTGCAGAATGTTCAGTGTATGCAGATGGTCTAGAGACACATTACCCTAGAGCAACTGTATCAAATGTTCAAGTATCAGATATGATTTATATGTCTAATGTAAAAAGGAATGAGGAATCATCTGTTTATAAGGGTCAATATGAAATTAAACAATTGTAATTTGAAATGTAACAATTATACTTTATTTTTATTTGTTGTAATAATTGACAATAAAATATACATTGTACAAATTCTTGTCTTTTATTTGATAATCAATATCATACATTTGAAGTAACTGAAAGAAAGCCAAAGGATATGGCTTTTTACAAGCATTTTTTAATTCATCAAACTTTCTCCACATAATTGTACGTACACGAATATCCTTAAAATCTTGGTGAGAACAAATAACTGGTTGTGAATTTGAAATTAACAGTAATGGAGTACGTCTTAATATAGCGTCTCCATTGTACTTCACTCTAATGTTACATGCAATTCCTTCACACACTTTTTTGAAATCCTCAATTGCACCCTCCTCTAAAGAAATTTAATTACCAACAATGACACATCTATTAACAGCATCTTGCAATGCAAACTGATTTGTTTTATGAGTAAAAATTTCTCGGTGTACATGCCGCGTCAAATCAGGATAAATCTCCGAGCTTTCGACCACTACCTCCATGGTCGTCGTCAGGGCTAAAACTGACTGTCGTGAACTAGCGAGGTTCCCACTTTTATATGCAAAGGACGGCTTCTTATTGGCTGGAATACGTCAGCGATATGGTGCGTAGCGAAGTGGTGCCCTCTACTTCCATAGATGTAGTTGCTATCCCGCGTTGCTTGCAGCGCCATCCCTTAAATCAGGAGGTAAAGTGCGAGAAGTTTTTCTCAGCGATTTTTCTTTATCCAGTGCACTCTTCCAAGTGTTGCTAAGTGCATAGCCGTTGTCTCTATTAAAGTTATTATCACTAAGCCTAATTTCGACTGCTTCCCGGATCACAGAGTCCCAGTAATTCGATGTGTGGGCTATTACTCTGGTTTCTTCAAATAAAATCTTATGCTTGTTAAGCAGGCTATGTTCAGCCACCGCTGATTTTTCCAAATACCTGTATTTCAGGTGACGTTGGTGCTCGATGCAGCGAACGGCAACGGTTCTTACAGACTGGCCCACGTAATTCTTGCAAGGAATAGTATAAATTCCCGGCACTCTTAAGCCGAGACTATCTTTGACTGGTCTCAACATTTCCTTAATTTTCCTAGGTGGTCGGAAAACTGGTTTTATTCCTTGCCTCTTCAGGACTCTGGCTATCTTGCTCGTTGTAGCACCGCAAAAAGGAAGCCGCGCTAAGTGTTGGTCCTCTTCTTGTATGTGGCCGGCATCGTGTCTTACTTTCTTGGACAATACTGATTTAATTTCACCGGCAGAATAACCATTCCTCTTGAAAACAGTCGTCAAATGGTTGATCTCGGGACCGAGGTGGTCCTTGTCGGAAATAGTCCTGGCTCTGTGTACTAAAGTATTCAGCATAGCTCTCTTCTGAGACGGATGATGGAAGCTATGGCTATGCAGATATAAGTCTTTATGGGTTGGCTTCCTGTACACAGAATGGTCCAGTCGTCCATCCGGCTTTCGCTCTACCAACACATCTAAAAAAGGTAACTTCCCTTCCTTCTCTACCTCCAATGTAAATTTTATGTTTGGATGTACACCATTCAGATGTTCGACGAACTGCTGCAGCGTGTCGCTGCCGTGTGGCCAGATTAAAAAAGTATCGTCGACGTATCTGTAGAAGCATGATGGGCGGAGGTGTGCACTGCTCAGGGCTCGTTCTTCAAAGTCCTCCATGAAAAAATTCGCTATTGCTGGTGACAGTGGCGAACCCATGGCTGTTCCATCCGTCATTTCATAATAATTTCCACTGTATAAAAAATAAGTGGTCGTCAAGGTATGCCGGAACAACTTCAAAATTTCTGAGGAGAAATGAGCAGACAACAATCGTAATGTGTCATCCACAGGTACTTTGGTGAACAGAGAAACCACGTCGAGGCTGACCATGATATCACTTGGGCCTATCTTCATCTGTTTTATGATATCAACAAACATTTTTGAATTTTTAATATGATGTGGGCAGTGACCAACTATAGGCGCCAACAGTTTAGTTAAGTGCTTTGCAAGCTTGTACGTAGGAGAGCCAATAGCGCTAACAATCGGTCTCAACGGGACGTTCTCCTTATGAACCTTTGGCAAACCGTACAGTCTTGGTGGCCTAGGTGCTCTCGGCCGTAAGTTCTTCACCAGTTCGTCGGAGAGGCCAGAGTTTTTTAGTAGCTCCCTTGTCTTCCTGCTGAGCGCCAATGTGGGATCCCGTCTGAGAACCCGATATGAGCTGTCCTCCAGTAATAATCCAACTTTCTTATGGTAATCTGTAGCATTGAGGATTACCGTGGCGTTCCCCTTGTCCGCAGGTAAAACAACTAGATCTTCATCCTTCTGCAACAATTTCAGTCCTTGTCTCTCCTCTCTGCTGATGTTTGACTTAGGCGGCTTGGATGTCGCTAAAATCCGGCTAGTAGCAAGCCTTACGTCATCCGCTGCTTCTTGAGGAAGATGACGAACTGCTTGTTCCACTCCACTAATGATCTCAACCACCGGTAACTTACGTGGAGCTTTGCAAAGTTCAATCCTTTACTGAGAGCCGAGATGGTAGCTTCATCAAGTTCCTTGTCAGAGAAGTTGAAAACAGTGCGGTGAATGCCGTTGGACCCAGTAGTTCCTTGATCACGGTTAAGCCGCTCAAATTTATCGGCCTGTTTCGCCGTAGTCCTGCTTAAATTGACTCGTTGGTGTGCCGCCAAAGTCATATCCACCCATTCCCAGTCCAATGGTGAGAGGACTTCGGCCAGAAATAAATAGCAACTAAATAACAGGCGAGCGTTCATGTCTAGTTCATACCTGGTATGACGTATCCTCTCCTTCACAATAGCATGGCTGGTCTTTCGTAAAATTCTGTTTACTGCAGCGCTTCTGATGTGGTGTTTGACGACTGCAAACTTTGGTACTACCTCCTTGTCACGACAGCGTTGTAAAAAAGCCAGATTGCTCAGCAACTGAGACTGTTTCAGGCGCAGCTTCTCCAGGTGAAGAACGCTGCGCGCTATGTCCTCCCTGTAGAGGAAACTAATATGGCTACGAAGTCTTTCGCGACGTATTTCCTGAGTAAAAATTTCTCGGTGTACATGCCGCGTCAAATCAGGATAAATCTCCGAGCTTTCGACCACTACCTCCATGGTCGTCGTCAGGGCTAAAACCGACTGTCGTGAACTAGCGAGGTTCCCACTTTTATATGCAAAGGACGGCTTCTTATTGGCTGGAATACGTCAGCGATATGGCGCGTAGCGAAGTGGTGCCCTCTACTTCCATAGATGTAGTTGCTATCCCGCGTTGCTTGCAGCGCCATCCCTTTGCATATAAAAGTGGGAACCTCGCTAGTTCACGACAGTCAGTTTTAGCCCTGACGACGACCATGGGGGTAGTGGTCGAAAGCTCGGAGATTTATCCTGATTTGACGCGGCATGTACACCGAGAAATTTTTACTCAGGAAATACGTCGCGAAAGACTTCGTAGCCATATGATTTGTTTTATTATTACAACGTCCAATGTGGCCAACATTTAAACCAAGTGAAATTATACAATCAAAAAACCAATTTTTGCCACTATTTGGTGGACCAACAATACATAATGTGTTTAACTTTTTATTTGGTACATATATATTTTTACCTTCAAATTCTTGCCATTTATACAATCCTTTCTTATTAATCCAAGATACAAGATTTGTTAAAAATTTCTTATCCTCGTCAGTATCATCTTCACATTGAAATAATAAAATTTTATTTAGCCAAAAAAGGGAATCTTGTAGAGTATACTGGGGGGAGTCATTCCAGATGTGGAAAGGGTCCTTCCGGATGCCATGAAGGGTTCAGGGTGCACCCATCTGCAGGTGGTCGCTCATGTCGGCACCCATGATGTGTGTCGCTATGGATCCGAGGAAATCCTCTCTGGCTTCCGGCGGCTATCTGATTTGGTGAAGACTGCCAGTCTCGCTAGCGGGATGAAAGCAGAGCTCACCATCTGCAGCATCGTCGACAGAACTGACTGCGGACCTTTGGTACAGAGCCGAGTGGAGGGTCTGAATCAGAGGCTGAGACGGTTCTGCGACCGTGTGGGCTGCAGATTCCTCGACTTGCGCCATAGGGTGGTGGGGTTTCGGGTTCTGCTGGATAGGTCAGGAGTCCACTACACGCAACAAGCGGCTACATGGGTAGCAGGGGTTGTGTGGCGTAGGCTGGGCGGTTTTTTTAGGTTAGATGGCCTTGGGCAAGTACAGAAAGGGCAACAGCCTCAACGGGTGCAGGGCAAAGTCAGGACATGGGGGGACCAAGCAGCAATCGGTATTGTAATTGTAAACTGTCGAAGCTGCGTTGGTAAAGTACCAGAACTTCAAGCGCTGATAGAAAGCACCGAAGCCGAAATCGTTATAGGTACAGAAAGCTGGTTGAAGCCAGAGATAAATTCTGCCGAAATTTTTACAAAGGTACAGACGGTGTTTAGAAAGGATAGAGTGCATGCAATCGGTGGTGGAGTGTTCGTCGCTGTTAGTAGTAGTTTATCCTGTAGTGGAATTGAAGTGGATAGTTCCTGTGAATTATTATGGGTGGAGGTTACACTCAACAACCGAGCTAGGTTAATAATTGGCTCCTTTTACCGACCTCCCGACTCAGCAGCATTAGTGGCAGAACAACTGAGAGAAAATTTGGAATACATTTCACATAAATTTTCTCAGCATGTTTAGTCTTAGGTGGAGATTTCAATTTACCAGATATAGACTGGGACACTCAGAAGTTTAGGACGGGTGGTAGGGACAGAGCATCGAGTGACATTATACTGAGTGCACTATCCGAAAATTACCTCGAGCAATTAAACAGAGAACCGACTCGTGGAGATAACATCTTGGACCTACTGATAACAAACAGACCCGAACTTTTCGACTCTGTATGTACAGAACAGGGAATCAGTGATCATAAGGCCGTTGCAGCATCCCTGAATATGGAAATTAGTAGGAATATAAAAAAAAGGGAGGAAGGTTTAACTGTTTAGCAAGAGTAATAGAAGGCAGATTTCAGACTACCTAACAGATCAAAACGAAAATTTCTGTTCCGACACTGACAATGTTGAGTGTTTATGGAAAAAGTTCAAGGCATTTGTAAAATGCGTTTTAGACAGGTACGTGCCAAGTAAAACTGTGAGGGACGGGAAAAACCCACCGTGGTACAACAACAAAGTTAGGAAACTACTTCGAAAGCAAAGAGAGCTTCACTCTAAGTTTAAACGCAGCCAACACCTCTCAGACAAACAGAAGCTAAAAGATGTCAAAGTTAGCGTAAGGAGGGCTATGCGTGAAGCGTTCAGTGAATTCGAAAGTAAAATTCTATGTACCGACTTGACAGAATATACTAGGAAGTTTTGGTCTTACGTTAAATCAGTAAGTGGCTCGAAACAGCATATCCAGACACCCCGGGATGATGATGGCAGTGAAACAGAGGATGACACGTGTAAAGCTGAAATACTAAACACCTTTTTCCCACGCTGTTTCACAGAGGAAGACCGCCCTGCAGTTCCTTCTCTAAATCCTCGCACAAACGTAAAAATGGCTGACATCGAAATAAGTGTCCAAGGAATAGAAAAGCAACTCGAATCACTCAACAGAGGAAAGTCCACTGAACCTGACGGGATACCAATTCGATTCTACACAGAGTACGCGAAAGAACTTGCCCCCCTTCTAACAGCCCAGGTAGTCCCAGTCTTCAAGAAGGGTCGTCGAGCAGATGCGCAAAACTATAGACCTATATCTCTGACGTCGATCTGTTGTAGAATTTTAGAACATGTTTTTTGCTCGAGTATCATGTCGTTTTTGGAAACCCAGAATCTACTATGTAGGAATCAACATGGATTCCGGAAACAGCGATCGTGTGAGACCCAACTCGCTTTATTTGTTCATGAGACCCAGAAAATATTAGATACTGGCTCCCAGATAGATGCTATTTTTCTTGACTTCCGGAAGGCGCTCGATACAGTTCCGCACTGTCGCCTGATAAACGAAGTAAGAGACTGTGTGGCTGGATTGAAGAGTTCTTAGCAAACAGAACACAGCATGTTGTTATGAATGGAGAGACGTCTACAGACGTTAAAGTAACCTCTGGCGTGCCACAGGGGAGTGTTATGGGACCATTGCTTTTCACAATATATATAAATGACCTAGTAGATAGTGTCGGAAGTCCCATGCGGCTTTTCGCGGATGATGCTGTAGTATACAGAGAAGTTGCAGCATTAGAAAATTGTAGCGAAATGCAGGAAGATCTGCAGCGGATAGGCACTTGGTGCAGGGAGTGGCAACTGACCCTTAACATAGACAAATGTAATTTATTGCGAATACATAGAAAGAAGGATCCTTTATTGTATGATTATATGATAGCGGAACAAACACTGGTAGCAGTTACTTCTGTAAAATATCTGGGAGTATGCGTGCGGAACGATTTGAAGTGGAATGATCATATAAAATAAATTGTTGGTAAGTCGGGTACCAGGTTGAGATTCATTGGGAGAGTCCTTAGAAAATGTAGTCTATCAACAACGGAGGTGGCTTACAAAACACTCGTTCGACCTATACTTGAGTATTGCTCATTAGTGTGGGATCCGTACCAGATCGGGTTGACGGAGGAGATAGAGAAGATCCAAAGAAGAGCGGCGCGTTTCGTCACAGGGTTATTTGGTAACCGTGATAGCATTACGGAGATGTTTAACGAACTCAAGTGGCAGACTCTGCAAGAGAGGCGCTCTGCATCGCAGTGTAGCTTGCTCGCCAGGTTTCGAGAGGGTGCGTTTCTGGATGAGGTATCGAATATATTGCTTCTCCCTACTTATACCTCCCGAGGAGATCACGAATGTAAAATTGGGGAGATTAGAGCGCACACGGAGGCTTTCAGACAGTCGTTCTTCCCGCGAACCATACGCGACTGGAACAGGAAAGGGAGGTGATAACAGTGGCACGTAAAGTGCCCTCCGCCACACACCGTTGGGTGGCTTGCGGAGTATAAATGTAGATGTAGATGTATGATAATATGCCCAAACATTTGTTGAATGAGAATAAAAAATATTATCTTCAGAACCAGAACACAATAAATTTTCTATACCATGTAAATCCAATTCATTTATTGTTTTTTTATACAATTCTAAGCCCATATCGAAAAATCGTTTGATTTTAGGGTCAATCAAATTAATAACATATGGATGAGCAGATGGTATTACATTGACTATATTTTCCGGAGGGATACAATTACAACTTAATAAAAGGGATAGTACCTTTTTCGCTGTTTTTTCAGCATTGCACCCTTTCCCTGTAACGATTGGCTGGCGCTTGCTATGAGGCCATTTACATGCTGCATCACTGGTGAGTTCGCTTCCACATTGATTAACATTTCCAGTGTCTTGCCACTCCAATACTGTGAGGGATTGCTCGACGAAACTGCTCCATTGTATAATTTCAAGCTCACCAGGCAATCGCTTATCGGTTCCTCTAAGCCAAACTTGTCCCCTACTTGGCCGTTTTTGCAAGTAGAGATATAAAAGAACATTGAGCCAGTCGATGTCTGACATGGCTGCGATTGCTCTAGTGCGTCTTGTTGTTTTCTTAATTCGACTGGCAATAGATCCGTCAGTTCGAAACCTACAGCGGCATCGTCTTGATGAGTAGATACAGTCGTGTATGAGGTGGATGTGGTCCCCATCATGTTTCCACATGATAATCTGGCCAGGGTAGGTTTGTTCAATGATATTAATTCGTCCACAGAATTCATCAACGTCGTTCTCTCCTCTGAGGACAATAACGTCAGTGTAATACCATCTTTCAGAGATCTCAGATATTCGGAGAAGCTCTGGAAACCAAAGGACGAGACTAATGAAGAACTTTCGAATTGCGTCAAATAGTTCAAAATGGTAAAGATGTATTTGCCTAAGAGTCCATCTCCCTGTGCCAGCTTGCAATTCAATCTTGTCATTAAGTATATCATCGCCTTCAAGGACGGTGTTGGTATTTCTGCTTCCAAAAGAGTGAAGATGGTCTGGACGGCTTCCACGAGATTCTCCATTACAACTCTGCAAGAAACATATCAGCCAAATCAGCATCGTCTTCCTCTGAATCAGATACATTGCTTAACGAGCCACCACAACATACACTTCTGAACGATGGACTATTTGCACAAAACATGCACCAATGACTATATTGTTTAATATGTGGCGGACAAGTTACACCATATGAAAATGATGGTGCCTTGGTTACCATATTAATTCTCATTCCAATTAGAAGTGGTTGCAGTAGCGGGTTTCGCCATGATTCGGATAATTTGTATAAGCAATTCTCACAAATAGTATATACGAAATGTTTGTTTGTAACTTCGTAAAAAAATACTTTAATTTTGAATCTACTTAGCCAGAATGTACTAATATCAAAAAAAGACATTGTAATCAAACCGAGTGTTTCCCACGGAACTGGAATTCCCGCTCTTATTTTTGCACAAGCTTCTACTGCATCATTTACTGTTTCAGAAATCATGGGAACATTTTTCACTTTTATCAAATATATAACATTCTGGCAGTCTATACGAATTTAACATGAAATTAAATTTTGAATAACGAAATTCCAATAAAATATCTTCCTGTATAGTTTGTGGTAACTCCAATTGATAAACATCCAAGGCATTTTGGAGTCTTCCACAAACGGCAATTCATGCAAGTTTGTACAAAGTTTCCATTATACAGAAATGTACTTACTATTTCTGGCAGCGCGTCAGAGACAATAGACGTTCTCGCATTGGATTCAGAGGACATACTGTGAAGACAACAATTTCATGCCCCTTATATACTGGATTGGTTGCTAAGCAATTTCAATTATCAATATTCACATGTCTGTCACTTCAAAAAGACAACCTTTACACGCGCCAACCTTTTGCTGGCGTGGGTGCTTGCCCAGATAATTGTCCTAAAAGCACAAATTATCTCAGCGGGACAGGGACCGCCGCCATCGCGACCTTGGGACCCCAGGGGCCCCTTTTTTTTATCAGTTGCTGAATCATGTGAAAACTGTGAAGCGTATTTTCATTACCTAGTATTCAGGCCTTTTTTGTAAATGCTTTAAAATTCCTGTTGTGTTGTGTGATTGTGTGCATCTGTGGTATAACTATTAGGAACTTGAAGAAGCAGTTGTTCGTTTGGTATATCTTTAAAACATAACAGTAATATTTATACAATTCTTTAAAAATAACTGTAATTTTATATAATAAAATTACATTTTATGTTACTGTAATCCAACTGTTATGTTTTCTATCAAAACCTAACCATTTCACAAATGCCTTATTTCCTTTCCTGTACAATACTTTCTCTACTAGATAAGTATTGGGGTATTTTGTTTTCTGTAATTCATGACCATAAAACGCACCAGCAATATTATTTAGTTCAAAATCTTGCAGAGTGTGTGTCCTAGGATTTGTTTCTTGGACTCCAATTATCTTAAATATTTCTGTAGACCAATTTGGTTTGTATCCTTTATCAAAAATGGCTTTGTTTTTACTGATTCTTACGAACTCTCCTACTTTAAATTTCTGCTTTGATTTGTCTATGGTACGTATTTTATTATGTACTGCGGATAAAAGGTGATTATCATTAACATCGCAGGGTCGCATCTTGGACTTAATGTAGGCCATATTGGCCGATGCAATAATAAGACAAATCAATTTGCTCCTCAAGACGCCGTAAATAGGCAAATAATCATTGGAAATGAAATTTATTGCATGCAACATTCGTGTATAAAATAAAGGAGGTGCTATTTTAAGACGTACTCCATTACTGTTAATTTCTAATTCTCAGCCAATTGTATGTAGTCATCAAGATTTCAACAATGTCCATGTGAGAACTATTAGGTGGAAGAAGTTCGATGAATTGAAAAATGCAATAAAAAAGCCTTATTCTTTAGCTGTCTTTTCATTGTTGCAAATGTATAATATTCCTTATTAAATGAGAGACAAGAATTTGTACAATGTATAATTTTTATTGTCAATTAGTACAACAAATAAAAATAAATTACAATTATCCTTTGTTCTGTACACGTTCAAGTACTTTTTTAACGGCGTAAGCAGCACCTGCGGCAGCAGTAGTTGTCGCCGCGCCAGCCGCTATCGCTATCTGCCCTGAAATTGTAACATCAGCTGTGCTATTTGCGGCCCCATCCGTGACACTCTCTGGTCTTGTTTCTGGCACCCGTTCAAATTCAACTGTTTCGCCACTCGTATCCAAATCGTCGAATGCTGGATTATCTCCATACCGTATACGAGTAGCAGCATCCTCTCTTTGCACTGTTCGAATATCATTACTGCAACGAGAACGATTTACATTTGTTGATGGAATTCTTTCCGCCATTTCAATATCTTCCTCAGGTCCTGGATATAAAACACCTACGTCGTATTGTATAGAGCCATGGTTGCCCGTGCTTAATTACTGGATTACCCAAGACATTTTGCTGACTACACTAAATAAATTATTACCACCTTTTACATACATTACGTTATCAAACAGCACATGTCGGGCAACATTTTGCTGGCGTGGGTGCTTGCCCAGATAATTGTCCTAAAAGGACAAATTATCTCAGCGGGACAGGGACCGCCGCCATCGCGACCTTGGGACCCTGTGGGGCCCCTTATTTTTATCAGTTGCTGACCCTCATGAATCGAAACATGACTGCGTCACGTCGTTTCATGATTCGAGGGTCAGCAACTGATAAAAAAAAGGGACCCCCGGGTCCCAAGGTCGCGATGGCGGCGTCACTGTCCCGCCGAGATAATTTGTCCTTTTAGGACAATTATCTGGGCAAGCACCCACGCCAGCAAAAGGTTGCCTGACACGTGTTGATAACAGGAGTTGTTTTAACCAGCTGTACTCGAATTTTAGTACATAAGGGGGATGATTTGGAGCACAGCACATCATGTCCTCTGAACTGATAACGTCGACATCTACGAGCAGCAGCAGCAAGTGTGTGTGTGTGTAAGCTTCTTTCAAGATGTATACTGTAATCTTCGACTGTCAAGGCTTCAAGACATGTGCGAATGAATTTGTTCCTAAGGACTTAGCATTCCAAATGCTGTGCGATGATGGAACAGTGTTTGCCTCTGGAAGTTACATTCTTCAATGTACAACACCGTATTACGAACTTGATATCGAATCAGCAAAATGGTTGGCAGAGAACCATCACCACTACAACATTAATTCAGTTGGAGTCTCGCTGGATAGTGCATTAAACTCCATCAAATCAGTGGTACCAACAAGCACTGTACTTGTTAAAGGTACTCAAAAAGTGAAATGGGTAAGAGAGTTCTTACCTGACTGCCTAATAACTAATGTGGAGGAGAAACGCTGCCCTTCACTACATGCTCTACGTAAGCTGAATGGTATTGGCAGGTACCAACCAGTAACTGCGAAATTGAATACATATCTGCTGGTGAAGTGGTACAAAGAGTACTACTTAAAACATTAAGCTGAACAGTGTGGAGTAAAGAGTGTAATGGACCCTCAGAAAAGCAGGCAAGTGTGAACTGTTAGACAATTGTGAATCATGTGAAAACTGTGAAGCGTATTTTCATTACCTAGTATTCAGGCCTTTTTTGTAAATGCTTTAAAATTCCTGTTGTGTTGTGTGATTGTGTGCATCTGTGGTATAACTATTAGGAACTTGAAGAAGCAGTTGTTCGTTTGGTATATCTTTAAAACATAATAGTAATATTCATACAATTCTTTAAAAATAACTGTAATTTTATATAATAAAATTACATTTTATGTTACTGTAATCCAACTGTTATGTTTTCTATCAAAACCTAACCATTTCACAAATGCCTTATTTCCTTTCCTGTACAATACTTTCTCTACTAGATAAGTATTGGGGTATTTTGTTTTCTGTAATTCATGACCATAAAACGCACCAGCAATATTATTTAGTTCAAAATCTTGCAGAGTGTGTGTCCTAGGATTTGTTTCTTGGACTCCAATTATCTTAAATATTTCTGTAGACCAATTTGGTTTGTATCCTTTATCAAAAATGGCTTTGTTTTTACTGATTCTTACGAACTCTCCTACTTTAAATTTCTGCTTTGATTTGTCTATGGTACGTATTTTATTATGTACTGCGGATAAAAGGTGATTATCATTAACATCGCAGGGTCGCATCTTGGACTTAATGTAGGCCATATTGGCCGATGCAATAATAAGACAAATCAATTTGCTCCTCAAGACGCCGTAAATAGGCGAATAATCATTCGAAATGAAATTTCATTAGAAGAAGGTGCTGTAGAGGATTTCAAAAAAGTTTGTGAAGGAATTGCATGCAACATTCGTGTATAATATAAAGGAGGTGCTATTTTAAGACGTACTCCATTACTGTTAATTTCTAATTCTCAGCCAATTGTTTGTAGTCATCAAGATTTCAACAATGTCCATGTGAGAACTATTAGGTGGAAAAAGTTCGCTGAATTGAAAAATGCAATAAAAAAGCCTTATTCTTTAGCTTTCTTTTCATTGTTGCAAATGTATAATATTCCTTATTAAATAAGAGACAAGAATTTGTACAATGTATAATTTTTATTGTCAATTAGTACAACAAATAAAAATAAATTACAATTATCCTTTGTTCTGTACACGTTCAAGTACTTTTTTAACGGCGTAAGCAGCACCTGCGGCAGCAGTAGTTGTCGCCGCGCCAGCCGCTATCGCTATCTGCCCTGAAATTGTAACATCAGCTGTGCTATTTGCGGCCCCATCCGTGACACTCTCTGGTCTTGTTTCTGGCACCCGTTCAAATTCAACTGTTTCGCCACTCGTATCCAAATCGTCGAATGCTGGATTATCTCCATACCGTATACGAGTAGCAGCATCCTCTCTTTGCACTGTTCGAATATCATTACTGCAACGAGAACGAATTACATTTGTTGATGGAATTCTTTCCGCCATTTCAATATCTTCCTCAGGTCCTGGATATAAAACACCTACGTCGTATTGTATAGAGCCATGGTTGCCCGTGCTTAAATACTGGTTTACCCAAGACATTTTGCTGACTACACTAAATAAATTATTACCACCTTTTACATACATTACGTTATCAAACAGCACGTGTCGGGCAACCTTTTGCTGGCGTGGGTGCTTGCCCAGATAATTGTCCTAAAAGGACAAATTATCTCAGCGGGACAGGGACCGCCGCCATCGCGACCTTGGGACCCTGTGGGGCCCCTTATTTTTATCAGTTGCTGACCCTCATGACTCGAAACACGACTGCGTCACGTCGTTTCATGATTCGAGGGTCAGCAACTGATAAAAAAAAAGGGACCCCCGGGTCCCAAGGTCGCGATGGCGGCGTCACTGTCCCGCCGAGATAATTTGTCCTTTTAGGACAATTATCTGGGCAAGCACCCACGCCAGCAATAGGTTGCTTGACACGTGCTGTTTGATAACGTAATGTATATAAAAGTTGGTAATAATTTTTTTTGCGTTAATACGGCATTATTCAGAAGTGTACATTGTGGTGGAGCATTAGATGCTGTAAGTGATTCAGTGGAGGAAGATGTTGATTTTGCTGATATTTTGTTAAGTCATGATGATGTCATGGTGATGTGCTTGATGGCACTGACCTTACGTAATATTACGTCTTTAGCTCATTGTGAGATCATTGACAGATTTATCCTCTTGTTCGCTCCTCTGGCGTACTTGATGGCACTAACCTTATATAATATGACATCTTTTGCTCATTGTGATATCATTGACAGATTTTTCCTCTTGTCCCCTCCTAAGTGACATTGAATTTTTTCATATATTCTGCATGTATAAAGAACATCAGACATGTGTAAATGACATCACTTTTCTCTAATTACACAACTCAATATGACACAATGTGCCATTGCTAATGAGCTCCATCGTAGTGCTCGAAAAGTGTATCCGAGGCGGACAGTTATTACCAAAGGACTTGATGACTTGCATCAAGCTGATTTAGTGGAAATGAGTGCATATTCTAAATACAATTCAGGTAACATATACTAACATTGATTGATGTGTACTCGAAATATGATTGGCCAGTTGCTTTAAAGACCAAGTCTGAAGATGATGTTACAAAAGCTATTAAAAAATTGTACAAACATAGTGAGAGAGTACCTGCATTTTTACAAACAGATCTTGCGAAAGAATTCTATAATTCAAAATTTAAAATGTTAATGATGCGACTTAACATCCATCATTATTCTACTTATTCCAATATGAAGCTTTCAGTTGTTGAACGTTTCAGCAGAACATTAAAAGGACTAATGTTTAAAGAATTTACAGCTACAGGCTCTTACAGGTGGATTAACATTCTACCACATTTAATTGATAAATATAATAGAACAAAGCATTCCACAATTAAGATGTGACCTTGTGATGTTAATGAAAATCACCTTTTATCCACAGTATATAATAAAATACGTACCATAGACAAATCAAAGCAGAAATTTAAAGTAGGAGAGTTCGTAAGAATCAGTAAAAACAAAGCCATTTTTGATAAAGAATACACACCAAATTGGTCTACAGGAATATTTAAGATAATTGGAGACCAAGAAACAAATCCTAGGACACACACTCTGCAAGATTTTCAACTAAATAATATTGCTGGTGCGTTTTATGGTCATGAATTACAGAAAACAAGATTTTGAACTAAATAATATTGCTGGTGCGTTTTATGGTCATGAATTACAGAAAACAAAATACCCCAATACTTATCTAGTAGAGAAAGTATTGTACAGGAAAGGAAATAAGGCATTTGTGAAATGGTTAGGTTTTGATAGAAAACATAACAGTTGGATTACAGTAACATAAAATGTAATTTTATTATATAAAATTACAGTTATTTTTAAAGAATTGTATAAATATTACTATTATGTTTTAAAGATATACTAAACGCACTACTGCTTCTTCAAGTTCCTAATAGTTATACCACAGATGCACACAACCACACAACACAACAGGAATTTTAAAGCATTTACAAAAAAGGCCTGAATACTAGGAAATGAAAATACGCTTCACAGTTTTCACATGATTCACAATTGTCTAACAGTTCACACTTGCCTGCTTTTCTGAGGGTCCATTACACTCTTTACTCCACACTGTTCAGCTTAATGTTTTAAGTAGTACTCTTTGTACCACTTCACCAGCAGATTTGTATTCAATTTCGCAGTTACTGGTTGGTACCTGCCAATACCATTCAGCTTACGTAGAGCATGTAGTGAAGGGCAGCGTTTCTCCTCCACATTAGTTATTAGGCAGTCAGGTAAGAACTCTCTTACCCATTTCACTTTTTGAGTACCTTTAACAAGTACAGTGCTTGTTGGTACCACTGATTTGATGGAGTTTAATGCACTATCCAGCGAGACTCCAACTGAATTAATGTTGTAGTGGTGATGGTTCTCTGCCAACCATTTTGCTGATTCGATATCAAGTTCGTAATACGGTGTTGTACATTGAAGAATGTAACTTCCAGAGGCAAACACTGTTCCATCATCGCACAGCATTTGGAATGCTAAGTCCTTAGGAACAAATTCATTCGCACATTTCTTGAAGCCTTGACAGTCGAAGATTACAGTATACATCTTGAAAGAAGCTTACACACACACACACTTGCTGCTGCTGCTCGTAGATGTCGACGTTATCAGTTCAGAGGACATGATGTGCTGTGCTCCAAATCACCCCCCTTATGTACTAAAATTCGAGTACAGCCGGTTAAAACAACTCCTGTTATCAACACGTGTCAGGCAACCTTTTGCTGGCGTGGGTGCTTGCCCAGATAATTGTCCTAAAAGGACAAATTATCTCAGCGGGACAGGGACCGCCGCCATTGCGACCTTGGGACCCTGCAGGGCCCCATTTGTTTTATCAGTTGCTGACCCTCGAATCATGAAACGACGCGACGCATCATGTTTCGATTCAAGAGGCTCAGCAACTGATAAAAAATAGGGGCCCCCGGGGTCCCAAGGTCGCGATGGCGGCGGTCCCTGGCCCGCTGAGATAATTTGTCCTTTGTAAGAATGAGTCTCAAAAAGGTTAGCTGTGAACTATCTTTAGGCATTTTCAGGCAATATCTGAGGTGTATCCTCTACAGTTCAGTTTGAATACTTGATTAGTATACTCACATCATCAGGAAACATTGCAGTTTCTGAGTTGCACTTTGTTTTCGAATTTTGAGGTTAGTTTCATTCTTGCGATAGAGACTGTAAACAAGACCTGCTTTGTGTAATGAACATAAGACTCTATCAATGAAAGTGTTAAGTCATCAGAGCCGTAAACATGTCAGTTTACCAAGTAGAATTTTGTGATCTACACAATCAAGTCACAAGAAATATCAGTTAGATATTTTTTTTTTTAAGTCTGTTTTATCAGGTCTTGGACTGTTCCCTCAGTGTAAAATTGTTTTTGAAAGCCAAACTGAGAGGCGTTCACAAGTTCTGTTCAGTTAAATATATGAACATATTCCACTTTCTTAAATATTTATTAGAAGACTGGAAGAAATAAAAAACAACTGTAATCTGAGATAGTCCATTTATCTCCATTTTTATAGATGGCTGTTACTGCAGCATATTTAAATATGTCAGTAAATATGCCCTGATTTACTGACTGATTACAAAGAAAACTGTAGGGCAGTCATCCCCAATCAGCACAAGAGTATAATATTCTGCAAAAAACACCATCATATCAGTACCATTCCTATTTTTTAGTAGTCTGATGAATGTTGCAATCTTCTCAAGAGTTGTATTTTGAAACTAATATCTGTTGGTGGAACATGCAATGTTCACACCAATAAATCTAATACATCTATATTTACTTGTTTATTAGTGTGTACAATGTCTCCTGCCACTGCAAGGAAGCAGTTATTGAAGTTAGTGGTCTTTGATTAGAAAAGTCACCATTTCTGCCAGATCTATATGCTGTGGACACAATTTCATGTGGACTGCTTTTTTTGTTTTTGTTTATTAATGTATCAGCTAGTTTTAGTATTATTCTTGGAGTGTTCAATTTGTTGAGCATGTTACATGAGTATTGCTATTTTAATAACTGAATGGAAGCTTCTACAACACCACTGGTAATGGGATTTCAAGTCTTGACTCTGAATTAGCTAGCAATCTCTCTTTCTAATGCAAAATACTTTAATCTCAGGAGTAAGTTATCTGTCCCTTATCCTTTGTTATGTTTGATTCTGCCCCTATTTTTTGTTTTAGGTAAAAAGAAATTTCAAAGTGTTGTAGGAATATTTTTAAAATAAGTAAATTTTCCTTCGCTACTGTCTGTTTTACAAATCTCTCTCAGACCTTTTTCACATAATTCCCCTCTGATTGCTATGATCAGGACCTAGTTCAGGATTCCACAATGCAATATATTTCTTCTACAATCTGCACATAGTGATTCAGCATATTTTATTGTTAAAATTTGGTCATCATAGTCAGCTAATTCAGAGCAGGTTGTTGGATGTAACAGAGATTATCTATGGTTGTTGCGCTATGCCCTTTAATCCTCAAAGTAAATGTTACTGTTGCAAATAATCCAGAGCCGAATGCCAACAACTCTAGGCGACTTATCTGGACACTATCTGACAGAAAATCACTTTTAAAGTCTCTACAAACAAGAGTTCTACATTTAAGACTGCATAACTTTATTAAAACTATTTTTAGTTGCTTTATGATACTTTCTGTTGATTTCTCGGAAACTTCCAACCTTATGTGTTTCCTAATCCACTATTCTGACACTTCATTCAAAGAGCCGTATATAAATGGCTGCTCTGCTGCAGTTAGCTGCCATAGTAGTAAAATTTACAATGAGAGTTGAATTGAATGAGTATGTTACAAATTGCAATAAATGTTTACTAAAATAAATTTTTAGGTAATGTATATTAAAATCACCATTGACCATTGTCACTTGTTCATATTTGATAAATTGAACAATAGAGCTTCAAAGTGATTTATATGGACATCAAAATTTTGTCCAGGCACTTAATTTGCTGTTATTATTATTATAAAATTCTTGTGAAAGCCTACTTCCATTGCTCACGCTTTTAAATGCCATGTTAAGCAAGATTTATCAACATCAAAGTTATTAAGTGTGTCACAGTTTCTTAAAAATGCAGCAACTTCTTCTTTCTCCTTATTTACTGTACAGAAGCAAGATGCCAGTTATGTGGGACAAGCAGCTATTATTCCCTTAAGAACTCCACGAGTGTTTCGTCTCCACGGAGGGATGTTGGCTTTCAATATGAGGGGTGGTGTTCTCTTTATGAATAGCTCAATTAGACATTTAGCTGAACAAATTAAAACAAGAATGGAAGATATAGATTTGCCTGCTGATATAGGTTTGACTGATGTCTGATACACCATCAATCTCACAAAAAATAGTGCTAAATATGAATAAATCTCAGTCATGTAAACTCTTTGGAGATGATAATAAAAAACATGATAAGCACCAAATATCTCAGTTATTAATATATTAAAACCTTCATCATAGTTAAGTGAATGGGATACCATGGTCTATATCTACGATTATCAATTTTGCTGATATAGCTTACCTAGAGTGCAGAAGAATTTATTCTTCCTCTGAAAAGAGCTAACTATATTTCTGAGTAATAAATAAATCATCCAGTTTGAGGGGTGTCTAAAGTTCAATTACAAAACTGCCTTAGTATGCTGATTCTTACCCACTTAGTCATCAAGCTGTATTGTTTGTATATGAAAGGTGAATTTCCTACTGAATTGAATATGAAAATGTATCAATGGAAAGAATTGAAGTTTATTAAGATGATTGATAAAATAAATATATCTGATCTGATAATTTATCTATAAAAAAGCAATAACACTTCCACAAATAAATAGAGAAACTTTCCATAATGCAATCATAATCAAGAAATAAGAAAAGGGGTCTTGGGAAAG
The DNA here is from genome assembly GCF_021461395.2 of Schistocerca americana. Taxonomy (NCBI): domain Eukaryota; kingdom Metazoa; phylum Arthropoda; class Insecta; order Orthoptera; family Acrididae; genus Schistocerca; species Schistocerca americana. Next base: position 511,229,543 of record NC_060130.1, read on the forward strand.
AGAGAATGTGAACAGTTATTTTGAAAGACAGAGATTCAATCTTGCTACCCACCTACCTGAAATCTGCACTGGTGATCCCCAACAAGCAATCAAACATTTTTGGCAAAATTCAAGATATTCAATGGAGTGATTTATGATAAAAATAGTCTGTCACAGTCAGAAACATTTATCTGGACAATTTTACCATCATGGTGACTTTAATGACAGTGCTCAAAATGTTTTTTAAGATTTTACAGTTGTATGTTCTAGATATATTCGGCAGCAGATGGACAGTTTTCTGTATCTTCAGAGAGGGTGATAACTATATGCTCGTCACCAACATGTGTTGTGAAAATGAAAAATAATAAACTTCCACAATCGTCTCCCAGTGTCAAGAATACATAACATTTGTTGTGATAATGTTCAGCACACTTTGATCTTCTGGTGACTTTCAAAACTATTCACATCAGTTCTACAACTACAGGGCAGAGTTCACACAGAAAATTCTGTTTCCTGGAAATTCATGCCTGTTATGTCAATGGTCCTAATATTTTATTAGTGTGTTCATGCCAAGCATAATGCAACAAAACCTGTTAGTATAAAAATGAAGAGCCCAGCTCCCTGGGAAAGAAAATTTCTTGTGCTCTATCCCTGTCATGAACAACTGATGGAGTTTCATTTGTATAGAAGGCATGGAAAGTTTTGTGAGTATGATGTTTCTCATTTCCAGACAATACAATAAGCATATAAAGCCCTGGCAAGGCATATGGACAAGTTGTTCAATTCAGGGGTGGTACTGCATAAGGCACTCCTTTGTGGCTAATTCCTGATGCTGACCTGAGGATTAGGAGGAAGTGGGGATATGGCGTGGGACATCTGTTTGCAGACTGGGTTCATGAAAAATTGAACAAGATCCTATGCTTGCTGGGCAAAGGATTACTTCTCACTGCCGATGTGCCATTCACTTTGCTGCGAGTAAGGTAGGGCAGCTGTCAAAATAGAGGTAGTGTAGTTGGCTAGTGAGCTTAATACATTAAGTGCAAGATCACCGGTGCTACCTTCCTATCTTCTGTGTTTCTTTATTCCCCCTCCTTGCTGTTGTCCACTCTCCTCTCCAGTCCTCCATCATCCTGCATGCTTACTTTCTCCCCTCACCCACTCCTTTCCATAGCACCCCTCCTTCCAGCTGACAGAAAAACATAGGTATTCAGGTGCGCGTGTGTGTGTGTGTGTGTGTGTGTGTGTGTGTGTGTGTGTGTGTGTGTGTGTGTGTGTGTGAGAGAGAGAGAGAGAGAGAGAGAGAGAGAGAGAGAGAGAGAGTTGTAACCTCATCCCTTCTACTACTTATGTACTAACAGTGACTTAAATTATGATATTGACTTTCACTTGGACTTGTTAATATCTCTATACTGTTTGAGCTCTTATTGGCCAAACCGAAAATTGAAATAAAAGATACCATAAATCCAGTTGTAAGCAGACTGTCTGTGCCTACCATAAAGCACAACAGGGCTACCCAGCTAAATACCCAACATAAAATTTCCTACATTGTAATTCCCCTACCTATCATTTATCAACATGGTACCATTTACCAAGAAATGGGATTCATATTTAGATAAAGATGGACAAAAATCTCTTTTCAGGAAGATTTTATCTTTACAGTTGCATCTATAGAGAATAAAACAAATGGTTTTGCTACAAATGTATCAGACAGGTGGTGAGTTAGGTGCAATAAACCTGCAGTATATTAAAGCAGTTGGCAGTAGCTAAAAATTAAAGATTAAATGACAATGGAATCAGATCTGTACACTTTGCTTCTTCAAGAAATATGGTAGTGGACAGTACCCATACGGAAATACTTTTAACCAAGTTGGCCATCTCCTAATAGATGCAAGACGTCTGTTCAATCTAATGGAGTTCTATGAGTGCTAATGTTGACTCTGACCATTAACTCATAATATCAACAATCAGAAGTCAAATATCTAACGCAAGGAAGGTACACAGGTCTCGTGCAATACAGTTCCATATTGATAAGCTCAAGGAGTCAGTCTGCTCAAAGATTCTCTGTCCTACTCAAGGAAGAGCTGGTACATTTTCCTGACAGTGAGAATATCGAGGAAATGTAGAAGAACCTAAAAGACAATCTTGCAATAACTCCTGATGAAGGTCTAGAGAGAGTAGATTGGGCCATACACAGTGGCTGGTTTGATGAAGAGTGTACACTAGTAACAGAATTTAAAAATAAAGCCTACAGCAGAATGCATCATGTAAACCACACATGAAGATCTGTACAAGGTTAAAGAATAGCAAGAAGAGAAGAAAGGAGGCTGCACAAAAAGAAAAAGAGTGAGCATGAAAGGAAAGAACTGGAAGCTATGGAACACCTCAAAGGGATGAACAGAGTGAAGGCTTTTATCAGACATTAAATAAGAGTCAGAAGGATTCCCAGCTGAGGACGAATTTATGCAGAAATACAGATAGTTCAATTTTTAGTAGTGATGAAGCAATATGTAGAAGATGGGCTCAATACTTAGACAAACTGCTGAAAGATGGTACAGCTGAGAACCAAAAGTTCTTACCCTCTCTAAATACAATATCCAGGCACAGAGGAACCAGTAGCAACTTCTGAAGAAGTGGGGGCAGCAATGGAAGCTGAAGAATAATGAGAGCCCAGGAATGGATCTGATATAAGCAGAACACAATAAAATGTGGTAAGGAATTTCTCACACATTTCCACAAGCTTGTAGTTAAGATTTTGATCCATGAAAGTATCCCTGAAGATTGGAACATAGGTATCATACGGCCAATACACAAGGAAGGTGTGCTCTAACTAGAGGGGAATTTGCCTCTTACTTATAGCTTGTATAATATTCTCCAACATCCTTTTCAACAGGCTTACACACTATGTTGAAAATTCTATTGGTGAGTATCAGTGTCAGTTTTGTCAAGAAAGATCTCTACAATATGCAAAACACCAGAAAAATGCAAAGAATTTGAAACTGATAAAAATCATCTCTTTATGGACTTCACATGAGCATATGACAGAATTGACAGAAGGGATATGTATACAGCAATGGAAGACTTAAGCATTCCTAATAAAGCGATTCCTTAGTAAAAGTCACTGTGGAAAACACAAAGAGTCAAATTAAAATGCGTAATTATGTTATCAAGTGACATGATCACAAAAAATGGAGCAAGCATTAGTCTTCCTTCTGCGTAATATAGCCTAGGACAAGACAACAAAAGATGCGGGCATAAACACAATAGCGTATATCCTGTATAAATCATTTCAGGTGCTGGCACATGCAGATGATATTGATACAATTGCAAGAATGCCAAGAATGATGATACAGACAGACCTACAGATGTATGAAGGGAAAACTGAGTATATGCCTGTAACTAAGAAATATTATCCCAAATAGCCACTATCCATAGAAATTTGTTCATATAAGTTTGATGTTTTGTGTCGTTTGACTCACCTTGGTTGTGTTGCGGCCACATGTAGTAAGCGTTGCTTCATGCAGTGGAGAATGACAAAACAGAGGCACACCGACGACCGAGGTGTTGCGAAGTAAGGCGGCATAGATAGAATTGCTGACAGCAGCAGTCTACCAGCAGGCTGACGCAAGGACACACACAGACCAAGCGCCGAGCAAAGCCTGGAGAGTGCTGAGTAAGGAGAAGTGAGGCCAGCACGCTAAGTTACGCTGCAATATACTGCGGGAGTAATAACGAAAAGCTACCACCGAGGGTAAAAAACGTCCTCGTGCCGTATATAAATAGTGGAGCGCAGGCAGCAACAGACACAAACCATTAGGAAGCAGTTCGGATCTGAGGACGGACGTGGTCCATATCCGAATGTTCAAACTTCGTAGGTGACGATTCCGGAAGTCTGTTCCAGCTCGCACGAGTCATCTGTTCGCCGCCAGATGTCAACTACAGCTCTGGAGATCGGCCCGAGTCCAGTCGGCACCATGGCTGACTAACTACAGCGAGAACTTCCAGCAGGACCGGCTGCAGCGCAGTCTTGGTCACAGGCGCCGCTGGGGACTGACGTCCGGACTTCACGGCAACCTGGCCCCACAGCGCATGATCCATCCACGACAGGACCTCGCGGACATCGCGACTGACGGCTTCCCAGCCGCTGGTGCAGCAGGCGTCGGCAGCTGACCTCACGGCGACAGGTTCATCTCAACCACAGGGCATCCTGGCTTTAGCGGAGCACTGGTGACCTGAGGCTCCCGAATGCGATCAGTGGCGCGCGTTGTGCACATTGTCGGAGAATCTACACAACAGCAGCCAGGCGGAGGGATCTGCAGGGCTGGGCAGCAATGACGAGGGAGAAATTGTAAAGAAAGTTCAATAAATAATTGTAAAACTCCATGCCGTCTCAGTCTTTGTCGCAGCCACTGTGTCTGCTGCTAACAGGTGGTGCAGAAGCTGTAACAAGTGGCGTCGGGTGCACCCACACCACAACTTTGACTAGCACCGTGCGGAGCTACCGAGAAACACCGAATACCCGTGAGTCCAACAACTGCCTTCTCTCTATGTTTTCTGTGTAGCTAGACATGTCGAGGGTAACGTTAAGGGATGTGAGAGTGTCATTTGAAAGGCCCAGCAGCCCTGTAGACTTCTCGCAGTTTCGTGAGAATGATAGTCACGTTAACTTTGTACCATCTAAATGTGTAGTGTGTCGATTAACAGGTCACATCGCTCCTTGCGATAAATTTGTACCAAGCACTTGTGATGTGTGTGGCTTCTATGGTCATGTAACGGGGCAATGTGGCAAGTCTAGATGGCGTGCCATTAGACATGCTAGGAATTAACTTCCTTCTGGGTAATACAATTTTATTTTTGTAAGGTGAGGTATACCACACGGAAAATGCCAGAGACACGTGCAACCGGGACAAGTGACGCCGTAGTCGCATTGAGAGAGCAAGTTAAGAAACTGATTGAGTATAATAAGTTGCAAAAGCAGCACATGCAGAGGATGGAGCAACAACTGTTGCAAAATACTCAATCAGGCTCGGGAAGCGATAGTGTAGAATGCAAGGGTACTGTCTTTTCCGGTGTGGCAGATTGTTCAGCGGCTAATTTGATACCTTCCTTCTCGGGTAAAACATCAGAGGATGTGAATGTTTTCATTGGTAATGTATGTAGTATGGCTAGACTGTGTGGCTGGTCGGATGAAATGTGTTTGCAAATGGTGAGGTTACGGTTAGTAGGTGACGCAAAGACTTATGTGGCATACCACGAAGGGTTAAAGGATGCTACTACGTTCACAGAGTTGGCTGAGGGATTATTGCAAAGGTTTAGGAAACAAAACAGTGCCAGATTTTTTAGGGAAGAATTGGGGAGGATGATGAAAAAAACGGTGAAATGGTAGAAGAATTTTCAGACAGAATGAGAAGAACGAATGTGCACATGTATGAATTAACGCAAGATGCGAGTGCAAATGAAGTTCTATTGAAAGAAGCAGAGAATAGAGATTTAGACGCATTTTTGCGAGAGGTCTCGCAGGATTTTTCACGCCGGATACGGATGGAAAATCCAAGTGACTTAGCAGCAGCATTGCACGAAGTACACATTTGCAGGAAGAGGATAGCGCCACTAGAAGTAGCAATGACAAGAAAATTTTTTCGTCTTCCAAAGAGTGTTACCGTTGTGGGAAGCAAGGTCATTTTAAGGGACAATGTCGGGAACCTCAATGTTTCAATTGTCAGAAAATAGGGCATAAGGCATGGCAGTGTAAAGCCAAGAAACGGGTTAATGATATAGCAGGTAAAAAACTGTTAAACGAAAAAGGGCTTGTCCTTGCCGTCGGGAGGCATTCCCAGAAAAAAGAGGTACTCAGAGAGTGCACGAAGAGGCGGATTGCAGTTTGATGGTTTGGATAAAAGATAAGTGGCGAAGAGTTTTAGTGGATACTGGAGCGCATGTATCAGTTTTCAGTGTGGACCTCGTGGGCAAGAAAGGATTGGAAGCTCCGAGATACAGATTGCGCGCAGTAGGTGATAAAAAATTAGATGCACTAGGGACAGCACAGCTCAAGTTTAAGATAGAGGACATGTTGTTCTGGGAGCAAATGTAGATGTTGTCAACTGTGGGACAGGGATTTTCAGCGATACTTTCTGATTAAACATCACAAAAAAAATTGACCTTTCGCAACATATGCTGGAACTCGAATGGAACTTGTTCTCAATGGGTACAGCCGTTGCAAATGTTTCAGAGGCCCAAGGTGCACCGATAGCAAAGGTGATACCAACTAAACTGCATACAAGTGCATTAAAGGTGATTTCGTGTGACAAAGTACGAACAGGTACAGGGAAGTTGATCCGGGTACCGGTGGATGTCGATGTGCCACAGCAGGAGTTATTCTTGGTAGAGCCACTACCGAGTAATGATGTTTTAGACGAAAAGCATTGCTTTATTCGTAGGAGTGTATCACGGGTAACGGATATAAACGGGCAGTTAATGATTCTGGTGAGTTTAGATAACTTCGGGCAGGATGATGTCGATGTGCCGAACGGATTAGTAATAGCCACAATAGAGTTAATGGATGAAGAGGACATCCGATAGTTCGAGGCTAGACTATGATGTAAAGCAAACCATCAGCACGTCTGCAATTCGTTACAAGGTAAATCATTTGAGAGGAAATGATCATTCGGCTATGGAAGCATTATTACTAAAGTATAAAGCATTGTGAGCAATTAATAGAGCAACAACTGGAAGATGGGATAATCCAGCACAGTAATAGTCCTTGGTCTAGTAGTGTGGTCCTAGTTCCGAAGAAGACACCGGACTAGTCGAAAAAATTTTGCTTTTGTTGCGATTACAGACATTTGAATGAACGGACAGTGGCGGACGTATATCCGAATCCGAATATCACAGAAACGTTAGACAACCTAGGGCAGTGTAAATTTTTCTCCACTGTGGATTTGCGAAGCGGTTATAACCAGATTGAAGTATGTCCGGAGAACAGGTCAAAAACAGCATTTACTACGCATTGTGGTCACTTCGAGTATAAAAGATTGCCGTTTGGACTAAAAAACGCTCCAGCAACATTTCAGAGAATGTTGGATGGAGTCCTTTGCGGGTTGAAACCGAAAAAATGCATGGTGTATCTGTATGACTTCATAGTTTTTTCAAGTGATACAGAGCCGCATGTGGAACGGTTAGAGGAGGTGTTTAAAAGATTAGACACAGCAGAGCTAACATTAAGTTTGGACAAATGCTATTTTGCGCAAGCACAAGTAAATTATCTCGGGCATGTTATCAATCAGGACAGTGTACGGACAGATCCTCGTCTCACTTCTGCAGTACGAGATTTTCCGGTTCCGCAAACGGTTGAACAACTGCAATCGTATATTGGTCTTGCGAGCTATTATCGAAAATTCGTACAGGGGTTCGCAAAAGTAGGTAGGCCACTTACTAAGTTGCTAAGAAAAGGTGTTACCTTCCATTGGACGTCAGAGTGCGGGAAAGCATTTCAAGAGTTGAAACGGATACTGACATCAGATCCAGTTTTGAAGTTTCCAGACTTATCAAAGGAGTTTATACTACAATGTGACGCGTCTAATCACGCTCTTGGGGTTGTACTTGGGCAATAAATTGATGGCAAAGAACATCCGATTGCGTTCGTGTCTCGTCAACTTAACAAGGCGAAAGAAAATTACTCCACGATGGAGAAGGAATTGTTAGCAGTAATATACAGGATTTCGTACTTTCGATGTTATCTGTACAGTAGAAGGTTTAAGGTTGTGACGGATCATTCAGCTCTGAAATGGTTATTAGCAGACGCATTAGCAGACGCATTGAGCAGGAAAGTGGCGGTATTACAAGTAACAGGGATGACTGAAGATGAGTGGAAAAGGGCACAAGCCTTGGATAATGATTTCCAATTGTTCAGAAAGCAACCGCAGTTCCTAGTACAGGACAGGTTACTTTGCAGGTCGACGAAATGCGGCCCGCGTGTCGTCGTACCAGCAGCGTTAGGCTAGGCGCAAATTGAGAACCGCATAGCACGTGTGACGTGACACGACACTACAGCGCTACACGCACGTGCCGCACGGGTCGCGCGGGTGCAGCGCATATTGCGACGCGTACACCATACTTTCGCACGCGCCGACTGGCGACGCTCTGCGCTGACTGAACCGAAGAGCGCGCAACCTCTTATCTTTCTCAAACGATTTTACAGAAACTATTCTCTGAAAATATATGATTTTTGCCTTACTAGGAGCGTTATATGTCAGCTTCGTGACGAAGTGCCCATCACCTCGCTAATGACCATTCTTATTGTGATGTACACATTTTAGTAAGACACTACGCAAAACTCAAAAAGTTTGCAACGAAAATTAGGGGTCGCTATGATTTTGCGTTTGGTGCGTGTTACACCATATGTTGCTGCGTGTGAAATTTAGCTAACATGTTGAATTTTTGTTTAGACTTGGGAGGAGGTCTCTATCTGTCTCCGATCTCGAGAAAATGGATCCCATGTAGCGCGCTCACTTCCGATCTCACGCCCGCGAGAATGAAATACTCGCAACATCTCTCGTATCTCCTAAACCGCTCGAGACATCGAAACGAAAGTTTGGCGAATGATAGTACACAAGGAGGAGAGTGTTTTGCCAATTATTAAACACACGGAACTTTCTTATCTATGGCGATATATCACTACTTATACTTGTTTTTTTTATTTTTTTCTCTTCAGTGACTGTAATTTTTTAAAAAGTTATCGACAGCTAGCGAAACAAGAGCTTCCTAGTATGAAAATAAACATGAAATTTCTTCTTTTATGTTACTGCAAACCGATACTACGAGGTTTTTCGCAAGCTATTGACCTCTGTAATTGCCAATTACTTGTTTAATGAGGCACTCCGTTTCGGAATTGTGTCTCAATAGCTGCTGTGAGATGAGTTTGGCAAATTAGATTGTGAGAAAGGAAGTACAATTAAACCAGTCACCAAGAGAAATGTGGCCTTTACTCACAAATGGTTCAAAATGGCTCTGAGCACTATGGGACTTAACATCTGAGGTCATCAGTCCCATAGAACTTAGAACTAATTAAACCTAACTAACCTAAGGACATCACACACATCAGCCCGAGGCAGGATTCGAACCTGCGACCGTAGCGGTCGCGCGGTTCCAGACTGAAGCGCCTAGAACTCACAAATGGTGATGCTTCTTCGAATGAGAAAAGGTTAACAACTCACACATAAACAGATTGGCAATTCTGTTGGAATTTTGGTGGAATCCCCGTAACCCATCATATTTTTAACACTGAGCGACGGGATGGAAACTTACCAAAGGATTTTATTCCTTCTCTTGATGTGAGCAGTATATGCCAGATACTGTTTACTCACCTAGGGCTTACCAAACTGACAATGCATGATCGCGAATATAATAGTTGTTATTGAGAAAAATAAACAATTGATCTGTCGCACAACACAATGGTCAGTGTATTGTCAGCAGCGAAGGATAATGCGCGCGACAGGAATGCACAAGTTAGCCATGTGTGCCTTGTGAGATGGAGTTCGAAAAACATTGTCATGAAAGTAGATCTGCCTTTGTCAGCAGCACATTTCAACAAATTAAATATATCTAATCATAACACTCTTTTAGGATATTCCTACTTTCTTAATATAATTCTGACCGTTTTCTTCATTTGTGTAGCGTGTTGTTGTATAATTAGTTTATTAATGCTGATAATGTCCATGCAACAATTGAAATGCTTTTTCTCATCACGGCGAACCAATTAAAACATTGTCATTTGTGACTGCTTTTCGACTGTTTCTAGCTTGCAGTGGAAATATGTTGTTCACATGCATGTAGTACAGTGTGTCGTATTACATTATTACATACATATCAGAGTAATCACAATGAAACTTCTATACTTCAGATCTTGGACGCTTTTTACCACAAGAACAAAGGGATCACACCTGTGGAGCTTATCCCTTTCTAAATTTTTGCAACAGATCGTACAGATACGCTAGCTCACTAGGCAGCGAGAATATAGCCTTGCTTTACTTTCCTGCCTTGATTCTTAATCACATGATTTTATAATATTCCTTGCTTCCTTATTCACTACCCTCTGTCCCTTCTTGCGATCTGAAAACATCACGGAGGCATATGGTGCAATTCCAGCGGCCAATGGCTTATCAGTTACTGAAGTATACATTTTTCTTGACAGAAGAAAAACAAAACAAAATTATGCAGATATAAATAACAGAAAAGTATAACGTGCTATCGAAGAAAGCTGGAGTGTTTAAACGGCGAAAAACGAAACACTACCCAAAGGCAATAAAATTCAGTACACAGTAAGGCAAAATTTATCGTATTGGCAATACTACCACTGCTGATATGCGCCGTTCCGATGTGAGCGTATGGCTGGGCTACTTTTCCGCTCCCCTCCTTAAATTTCCCACGATGCTAACGAGGCAAGCGCGACGCGCGGCGCCAGAAACTGTGCCTCAACCACAACGCCGCGCGACCTGGCGCAGGCGCGTGTCGCGTCCCAGTCGCGTTGCGTCGCAATTTGCGCGGTCCCATTTGAATCTGTGATGTTACAAAAACGCGCGCTGCGCTGCGTCGCGCCATTCGCGCTATACGCGTCTCAATTTGCGCCTAGCCTTAAGATCTGAAGGTTTGCAACAGGCGCATGACCATTTTCTTTCAGGACATGGCGGGAGAAGAGCTACGGATAGGGGGATAACGGAGAAGTTTTGGTGGAGGACACGACGTCAAGACGTGGACGAGTATGTCAGGAATTGTGTGCCATGCGCACAGCGCGCGGACTTGAGCCATCAAAAGATTCTGCTTCAAAGATTACCAGAGGCAGACGGACCTTTCCAACAAATCGGAATCGATGTATTAGGCTCATTTAATAGGAGTGCAGCAGGGAATAAGTATGTGTTAACAGTGATTGACCATTTTTCTAGGTATTTAGTCATGGTTGCATTACCAGATCAGAAAGCAAGTGCGGTGGCACAAGCTTTAGTTAATAATTGGTTACTCAGGTGTGGGATACCTCAGTCCTTAATCTCGGATCAAGGTACTAATTTCACATCTGATCTGCTCAAGCAACTGCGTAAGTTATTAAAGGTAAAGAAACTATGGACTAGTCCATTCCATCCGCAAGCAAAAGGACGAACGGAGAGAGTGCATCGCACGATCGCTAAGATGTTGAGTCACTATGTAAATAGTCAACACACCGACTGGGATGTGTACTTGAAATTCGTAACCAGTGCATATAATAGTTAGGCAGATACGTCGACAGAATTGTTGCCATACGAACTGGTGTATGGGCGGAAGATGCCATCACCTTTTGACATGCTTCGTCCAAGGCTGGGAGCGGAGGGCGAGCATGTAAGGCAATTTGCGAAAGCCATTAAGGAAGTATGGCAGAGTGTTAGACGAGCTAACGCGAAAGCGTTGGAACGACAAGAACGGATGGGAGGTACAACGAGGAAGTTGCCACAGTACAGAGTAGGCCAATGGGTGCTACTAGCTAATCCGTATGTTCCAAAAGGGAGAACAAAGAAGTTCACAAACAAGTTCCAGGGACCGTACCAGGTACTGGAAATGACATCATCTGTCAATGTATGGGGGGTTGTACATCCGTGTATATGTACTTCTCCTTCTGGCAGAAAGCGAAAAGAAGCGCCAGAAGCAGACAGTAAACCAGGTATTAAGTATACGTTGCGTTCGAGGGATGTGTAGTTAGCAGTAATTATCATGTGTGTATTATTTTTGTGCACGGAGTAGGGTTATTTTATTGGTATTAAGGGGTAGTGATGGGACTTTTTTCCTTCTCTCTCCATTCTGTAGCTGACGCAGGATGGGGTACAAGTGGATAGTATGGGGCGTAGTCCTCTGGCAGCTGACACAAGCTGGCAAGGTACAGTATATGCCATTGCGAAGTGGGGTGCAGTTCGGCAAACAACCGGATGTAGTCCTCACAAGTCACGAGTGCACACTTCGGCTGGCACTCAACATCCTGCAGGTAAGGAACGATGTGTGGCAGCTACAGGAGGTGGTATCGAGCGTGGAAACGGTTGCATCTAAGAACGAAATATTATGGGACGTGCAAGAAGAGTACGGGGCTTTGGATAGGTCACGTAAGGAAATAAGGGAACAACTGCGCCAAGTCGTGAGCATGATTCTAGGGAGGAGAAAGAGAGTAAAGAGGGGTTGGTTGTATGCAGGTGGGAAGTTACTGAAAACAATTTTTGGAACAGCGGATAGAGACGATATTGAGGGTTTGAACAATTCTTTAACAGTTATTCACGACAGGGAGGAAAGCATAGGGAAGTTGGTGGATATACACACAACAGAGATACGGGGACTAGGTACAGAGCTGTTAAATGTGACATGTGTGGTTAGTGGGATGGCTACAGGGTTACGAGCATATATAGAACAAACACAGAAAATATTGAATACGGATCTGGAACAGGTACAAACGCAATTGGATATAGTGGAAAGGAAGCCGGAAATGGCTAAATTGCTGCAGGAACTGGTTAACAGCATTGGTGATGCATGTGTGAGGGTGGATGAATTGCAAGAAGCAGTACATCACGCATTGCACGGGCAGGTGAGTGTGACGTTGATGTCACCAGAAAAATTCAAACGGAGTCTGAAGCAGGCAGAGGGAGAGTTTCCAGAGGGAGTAGAGCACGTAGTTAAGATGTATATAGATATTAGATTTCCAGTAACTAGTGTGGGGAGACAGTATCACTGTCACACAGTGCATCCTTATCCGGTCAGATGGGAGCGCATGGGGAAGGGCGTACAGTTCAGGACACAGGAGGTTTTATTAATTTCTAACGAGGGGGATACTCATGCTACTCTGTCGAGTTTAGAGTTGAGTAGATGTCTAACGGAGTCAGTTTCCATTTGTCCATCATGGGTTGTTTTCACGGGCAAGGGGTCACGTGAGATCAAGTAATTGAGGGCAGAAGCAGAAGCTTCGGAGTGTCAGAGAATAATAGTGAAGCCAACGCCACATTTTCAGCAAGTTGAGGCGCATTGGTTGTATTCAATATTCGCTACAGAGAGGATATCAGCCAAGTGTTATGACAATGGGAATTGGAGAGCAACCACGGAGATGGAATTACGGGACAGTGGGTTGCTAATCAAAGGGACAAATTGTGAAATAAAAAGGGATCGTTTCAGCTTACCAGCGGCGTGATGGGAGTCAACAAGGTTACAGATACTCGTCTGACGTTGTACTGGCCAGATGCGTCATTCAGCATCGCTCCAGGAGAAAATTTGATGTATATTAACAACACCTTGGATGCTACACTATTGCAAACGATAGATAAACTAGTAGAATCGGAGAAAGGTCAAATATCAATGCAGCAATTATTAAGGCATGTGGAGGAGTACGATACCAGGCGGAAACGTAGCACAGTGACCATTGGTATTTCAAGCAGTATTATTACCGTGTTGATTGTATTTATCGGTGTGGTGTATGTCTTATTAAAGTGGAGGATTCAGCACGTTAATGCAAGACGGCTCCATGAGATTCCTGTGGAATGGATTACCAGTAGGGCATGTGTCAGGGCAAGCCTGGATGTACATAGGAAAGAAGTAGAATATAGGATAGAACTAGAGTTAACGTATAGGGTAAATTCGGGGACTAATTTAATTTTTAGGAGGAGGCAGTGTTGCGGCCACATGTAGTAAGTGTTGCTTCATGCAGTGGAGAATGGAAAAACAGAGGTACACCAGCGACCGAGGCGTTACAAAGTAGGCGCAGCGCAGATAGCCTTGCTGACAGCAGAAGTCTACCAGCAGGCTGACACAAGGACGCAGCCGGCCGCGGTCGTCTCGCGGTTCTAGGCGCGCAGTCCGGAACCGTGCGACTGCTACGGTCGCAGGTTCGAATCCTGCCTCGGGCATGGATGTGTGTGATGTCCTTAGGTTAGTTAGGTTTAAGTAGTTCTAAGTTCTAGGGGACTGATGACCACAGCTGTTAAGTCCCATAGTGCTCAGAACCATTTGAACCACAAGGACGCACACAGACCGACCGCCGAGCGAAGCCTGGAGAGTGCTGAGTAAGGAGAAGTGAGGCCAGCACGCTAAGTTACGCTGCAATATACTGCGGGAGTAATAACAAAAAGCTACCACTGAGGGTAAAAAACGTCCTCCTGCCGGATGTAAATAGTGGAGCGAGAACTTCCAGCAGGACCGGCCACATTGCGGTCTTGGTCACAGGCGCCGCTGGGGACTGACGCCCAGACTTCACGGCAACTTGGCCCCACAGCGCATGGTCCATCCATGACAGGACCTCGCGGACATCGCGACTGATGGCTTCCCAGCTGCCGGTGCAGCAGACGTCGGCAGCTGACTTCATGGCGACAGGTTCATCTCAACCACAGGGCATCCTGGCTTCAGAGGAGTACTGGTGGCCTGAGGCTCCCAAATGCGATCAGCGGCGCGCGTTGTGCACATTGTCGGAGAATCTACACAACGGCAGCCAGGTGGAGGGATCTGCAGGACTGAGCAGTGATGATGAGGGAGGAGAAATTGTAAAAAAAGTTCAATAAATAATTGTAAAACGCCACGCCGTCTCAGTCTTTGTCGCAGCCACTGTGTCTGCTGCTAACACGTGGTACAAAAGCCGTAAAAGTTGGAAGTAAAGTGTAAGAACAACATTAGCTCACAAATACGAAAATGAATATTCTCTGCCAAGTGCTACCATGGCCTCATAAAAGATTTTCAAATCTAAGTACTGTTCAGGAAACTAAAGTTTTGATGTATAAAGTTTTAGTAAGGCTGGTGCTAATATATGGTGCTGAAACATGTACATGAACAAAATTTGATGAATAGCAACTGAACACATTTGAATGAAAGATTCTGAGACAAATTCTTGGGCCAGTGGAAGAAAATGATGACTGGAAGAGGCAGATGAACTACAGATTATACGATCTATATAATGAACAAGACATTGTCAGCTACTTTAAGATTAAAAGGCTAGAAGGGGCAGTACATGTACTGAGAATAAATGACAGAACAATTAAGAAGATATTCTACACAGTGCCTGAAGGAAACAGAAGTGTTGGAAGACCAAAGCTAAAGTTGGAGAAAGATGGAGGAGAGGACATATGTCAAACTGCAACTGAAAATTGGAGCAGTTCAGAACCAAACAGGTATGAATGGAATCATCATCTACAGAAGGCCAAGGCTAACAGAGGGATGTTGTACTAGTGATGATGATGATGATCATGATGACTCCATGAAACACTGAAAACAACAGGGTGATGTTTTAATCTATGTATCTACTCGCAAATAGTAAGAGATCAATTGGTGCTGAGCCCTAGGTGTGTACTTCATGCTTGATAGCATCCCAGACCCAGGTGCCCAACAAGTGCATTATGTCCATGGAGAGCATTTCAAAACAGTCCGACACAACTCAGGAGTAATGTGGTGGTGCAAAGTTCTTGAAGTTACACATTTCTTTGAGGGTGCTATGGGCAAAGAATGAATGCACACGACAGGACATAAGTGGATGTATTTTTTATTGATTCAAGAGAATGATATTGTATCAGGGACCATGTTTCATCCCATATGAAACACTGCTCTCCTCAAACACAAATGAGTCTATCTATACTGCTAGTCCAAACAGTGGCCCATTGGTAAGTGAGTTGAAAGTTGCTATTTATATACTTGTACCCCACCACTGTTGTGCTCCATGAATGATCTTTCTCTATGATGATCTTTCTCTATGATTTTTAGCACCCTATACTGAAATTTCTGCATCCATTGCAATCTCATTTCACTGTGATTTCCATTGAGAAAAGGTAAATGAGTAGGTCTGTGGATTCTGTACAAAATAGGGGAAGAAGGTCTTCATGGATGGTAGGCCTGCTCACTATTGTTGTCCATAATTGAATGAGTGAGTGATTAACTGCACGGCAGTCTGTCTGTCCACTGTTGGAATGCATGACAACTGACAGCAGTCCTTGTTATCAACTTGTTGTTGCCATTGGTTGCCGACATAAGCAACAGTGGCTTTCTCCTGATTTAGGAAGATATGAACAGTTCTTTACAAAAGCATGTGTGAATAGTCAAGTGTCTGCAACACCTCAAAGGAGAAGTGTCCTATGCATTTGTGATATTCTTGATCAGTTACAATCCTGTGTTTAAGAATACATCAAAATATGTCTGGTTCATACCACAAGTGTAGAACTTTTCATTTGTGCAGTATCTGAGAACAGTTAGTTTAATACTTAGTTGTGTAGTTCATATTTGTCAGTCCACAGTTTCACTGTTAGAATATTACCGGTTTGTCGAGTGTCAACTCATTGATTTAAAGAAACAGTAAAAGTGATACAATGTGACGTACCTTCATGTAAATCACCACAAAACAGAGCACTGGATCCCCACATACCTAATCACACATGAAAATCTATCTACTGTGTCTGATATTAAATAAATCATAAAATTACTAGCAAAGTTATGGTAGTGCCAAGATTATATTGTGTGAACAATCTATATTTTACTGAAACATTATGTGAATGGCTTTCTAGTTTACTGGAGTAGGTCACTTACTGACCTTACATATACAATTGATGTTTTATGTGTAAAAATAAGCTAATTATTAGTAGTTTAAATGTGTATATGTATCAGAATTTGTTGTATTCATACACATGTCTCCCATAAATGTCAAGTGTTGTTGTGTTCTCATGTCAGCAAAGACAGTGGATGGAGAAGCATCACTAATTATTGCATACTAAATTAAGGCACGTTTTGTTGGCTAAAGACAAATCATTTGAACCATAGATTTAGAACTCATGAGACAGAAATGAAACAAAATTTGTGTACAACACATTCTTTTATTCTGCTACATATTTGTACCACTTATAATTGTTTCACTTTTGTAACAGAAAACAACCATCTCTATACAGCTTAGGACATTAGGTGGTGGGAGTTACTGTGAAATTACTCTCTGTAGCTGAACCTTACCAAAAGAAGTTTAGAATTAGTCTGTGCAGATATTGTAGCTAAGTGGTTATATGACACAATGAGTCAGATGACTTTATCCTATTCTTACATTATATAGATGATGTTTTAAATGAATTGTGAAGTAGGTCAAAATGCATAACACTGCCTGATGACTTTAACATTAATTTTAATAAAAGTAATGGGAAAAAGGAATAATTATCAAATCTGTTTATCTCATAGAAAAAGCAATAAATTTTGCAGGAAATTACCAGATATTAGGATGGCTCCAAAACAACACTATATGAGATGTTTACCAATGACCGAAACTGTAACTGTACCATAGAAGTAAAAGATATTGGCTTTTCTGATCACATAACTTCAAAAATGATGATAACAAGTGAGAACAATAAGGAATGTACAGTCACTGAAAAATATGTAGACTTGTTAATGATAACAACATAAGGGTGTGTAATAGTATGCTAAAAATGGTGCACTGGTACAGAGAACAAACTGATGATGTAGACAAGAAGTATGAAATGTTTTTCACTGATTACAAATATTGCTGTGATTTGGAATTCCCATTAGAAAGAAAGTCACTGTACAAAAAGGATAGTACAACTGACATAAATAATTAAGAGACCAGTTTCACTATCATTAGATTTTCCTAAAGTAACTGACAGACTAAAGTGTGAAAGGCTAGTTGACTTCCTGAAGTAAAATGAGATATTGGTTATTACCAAAATGGTTTTAGGAAGAACTGATCAACAGAAACAGCAGTATTTCAATTCATGAAAATGGTCCTAAATGCGTTGCATATGAATGAATTAAGCTGTTGGATATTCTTAGATTTATCCAAAGCTTTTGATCTAACCAGCCATGAATCAGTGCTTATGAAACTAGACTGTTATGGGGTCCATTTACTGGTCTTTAAATGGTTCAAATATTATCTCTCTGATAGACAACAAAAAGAATATATTTTAGATAAAGCTAGAAGAACGGTAAAGTTGAGTTGTGGAACTATGCTACTGCACAAGCTTCATACACAATATTTCTAGGCATGTGGGTGAACAAGCAATTGAGTTGGAAGAAGCAACTATAAGTTATGCTTTAAGAATGCTTCAGGACTGTTGCATCATTGAATCATTGATTCATTGTTGTGTTGCTATTATGCCTATATAAACAGCTAGCTTACACACGGTGTGACCTTCTGCGGAAATACAGGTATTGCAAAACAAACTTTCGAACTTCAAAAGTGGAAATTTATAATAATGAAAGGGGCCCCTGTAGAAGCCATGCAGGGAAATATTTAAATAATTTCAAATAAGAACACTTCCTACATTATATATTTATGAATATATGGGCTTCCTGAAAACTCACCATAATCTGGTTCATATCTACAAAATAAGAAACACAGATGATTTTCACAAAGACACCCACAAAAAAGCACTTTTCTATAAAAGTGTTATCAAAACAAAGTACTTCAAAGTAGAACTAAAACAGTTTTTAATAACACATGCCTTTTACAAACACTGAAGAATATCTGTATATGAAAAAGTAAAGTTATGTACTTACACTGATGCAAGATGATTGTATTTATATATAAGTATTTAAGCAAAGTAAACAAATGAAATTAAATTTTAAATACCCCAGGCTATGAATTGGTCATATTCATACAATGTACATTATTAACAGGTGAACAAAGAGATTGAAGTGAACTGAATTGTACCTCTTTTTGAGAAGTGTTGGTATGACTGTCAGGAAGTCATCCTGCTGAAAAACCATATTTGCTGTCTGGTATATCCATCCCTGTATTAGAAGGCAGTAACCATATTATTTTACATGATTACTAGCTATTGCCAACATTGTTCTTTCAAGTTCTGTGCAATACTGGCCCTAATTATAGAGTAATTTCAGTATTATATCCCAGTGTATTATTATGTATCTCAAATTTTAAGAAAAGTGTGGAATAAGTTCTCTACTTCGTTAGTAAATTACTGATTTTTCATCAAAAATATCTAATAAACGTATGTGTCAGCCATAAAAATTTAATTCTCTTGATGAATAGTGTGACATACATGTAACTTAATCATCACCAGATACTACTGTAAATGCAAGAGTGTGACATTCTGATCTTAGCTGCAACAAATAATTACAGCAACACAATAAAAATTCAGTACTAAAAGGGATTTAAAATCAGTTTTGGATATTATTTGTTACTCAACAACTTAGTGACACATAAGTATTATAAGTGCATTTTCCTGCTAGAGGTTCTCTCAGTTTCCAAGACAAATTAATGTGTAACTTTCCCAGTATTAGGTTTCACTGGGTATCATCAGTTTCAACTTAAAAATTATATTAGTCTAGACTTTGTATGCCTGGTAATAATTTAGAGATTAGATTCTAATTGTATTTTGAATTCTTTTCATCACATGTTTCAAGCACTCTCCCAAGGTAACTTCATTGTGGCCTATGGGCTCAGTAGGATGGTGGAATCAGAATTTCTGGTGCTTTATTGAATAAAGCAGCTACATGCACCCCTAGGGTTAACCAATAGGAGGCATGAGAACAGAGTCATGTGGCAGCTGCTAGTTGTGTCTTAGTTGGCAGACCTCAGTCTGGTCACTCTATTGTGATCTGGTTGGTTGATCCTGTCTCTCTTGTGTGCCTACTTTCTTACAGACTACCTACCTCCGGCTCTGCTCTTCTTGACCGGGCACCAGCTCATTTGAACATGAACTGCCTTCTCTTCCTGTTTACATTCCATAATTCCATTCTGATCTAGACTGGCAGATGTCCTCAGAGTCCAGCCTGGATTAGCCCCTCTCTTCTCCAGGTGTCAAGAATATATCCAAAATTCAGTTTACTTAATTCTGTTGTTTCAAAACTCCCTTCTGGAACCCATCTTCAACCATCCTGGCCAAGACACCACTACAATAACTGCAGAAATTGATGTCAGAAGTCAGGATACCCCACCATTCAGTCTGTAGGGTCGCCACGAATTTATGTTCTTGTTTTGTGTTATGTTGTTGGAGAGAGGTTCGAGTGCCATGCCAGGGCTATTACTTTACCGGAAGCCTGGCTGCTGTAGTGTACTGACCATGTGGCCCTGTATGTGCCTCACCTGCACATTCCACTGCTGCAGCAGAGCAAATTACAGCCAGCAGTATTATCATGGCCAGCCAGCCAGCACTAGTTAGAGCCATCCTGCCACCACATGCCAAACTGTAGGTCGAAATTGAGTTTATCCCTATTATGGTACAGTTCCTACATGTACTGAGAGTATAGGTTTCCATCCTTATTCTTAAAATAGGTTCTTTGCTTCCACAATCCACCTGGCCTCAATCTCCTCTAATCCACACAGCCCACACCCTCTTCTCAACAGTCTGTGATATGTCCTGTCACCCCCTTCCAATCCATGCCTCCACAACATTGTCATTATAAGCTGCATGACTTCACTTGCTCTGGTGCCCAGGAACCTGCTGCCTCTTCCTCACACTTTCCTATCTCTCACATCTGCTGCCTCCCTCTGGGTCAACAGCTATTCCACCTACCCCCTCCAACCATTTCCCACATCTTTTTCTCTCATCCCAGTCCATCTGACTCAATACCTCATCCCAGTACATAATATGCTGAAGTGCACTCCCTCCACTTTGGTGTGTTCTGCCAGCACAATGTAGTTGTTGTAAAGGTAAACTGATGTGATCCATCTGAAAGCTAGTGAAGTGTTCATTCTTTTTAAGGTGCCTGTCATTGACTCGCCACTTCAGTGAGTTCAGTGAGTGTGCTCCTTCACTCTTAAATTATTTACAATCTGCCAGAACTTTCCTTACAACAGAGTAAATACTAATGGTCATAAACTAAATATAACTGCAGAGGTAATACTGATTGATGTCAGCAAACTAAACTAGACTAAATACATTGAATTGGAAACAGAAACTACCAATACTGCATATCTTGCATATATCTTCTTTTCTTGTTGTGTTAAGGAATAAAATTATTTGCGTAGTTCAGCAAAACCATATAATTATTCTAAAAATTCAAGCATTAAACAGTAACATAACCTAATGTAGAGCCCTGTTCAAGGACATGATTATTTTTGGACCAGCATTTTTACATTTCATATGAGATGTGACATAAAGAATGCAAAGACATAAAAACAGTTTTTGCTGTCTAAATATTTTGCCCATCAATGAAGTCACATAATTTGGTTTCAAAAAGTCCCTAGATGAGTTTACACAAGCAAAAGACAACAAACTGATCCATAAGAAACAAAAATACAAATGCAAAAGCGTGTATTATAGCAATTGGTTTTGTATCTTCAGAAGTTTCTGACAAATGCAATGCGTAGGAAGTAAATTTCAAGTTAAATAAAATGTATGATAACATAATAATATTTTTCATTCATAAAGATGGACAAATGCACTTATAGCTGAAGAACAGATTAATAAAAATTAGCAGCTGAAAAGAAAAAACACCTTACTTACTAATTAAATTGTTTTAAATCTCCATATGAAGTCATTCTGCTGAGACTATTAAAAGATTAGTTATTGTGATGGGAATGTTGACAAATGGTGATTGTCAATCATTGTGAGATAATCGGACCTGCTCAGCAAAATAAAGCTGTTAACTGGCATTACTACAACAGCTTTCTCTCATGTGCTCACTTGGTATACGGAACAGTAAGTAGATTTGTACCACCACATGTATCTGGTTTTACACAGTTGGGAACTATGTTCCAGGAAGTCACAACTTTATATAGTTGAGTGGCTGGCCACTATACCACAAATCTTGACAACCATGTGTAAAAATTGCAGTTGCAATAAAGAACATTTCACGAGTCTAAGGCGAAATAACTTCATTAAAATTTTCACAAAGGCTGTGGACCTAGTCTTCATCAAAATTCTATTTCCTATCTGTTGAGTGAGAAGTTTCTTGATTGCCATGTGGACATAAATTGAGAGCATTACAGAGATTCTGAGGGGTTTTAACAGAGAATCTTTACAATATATTAAAATGAAATACTGTTGGTAGAATATGTCACACCAACAACTAAGATTGATTGTAAAATTATTCTATAGCTACCACTTCTATCATCGATCATGGGTCTCATATTATGAACTGTTACTGAACTATGTACATATTCATGTGTGTGTGTGTGTGTGTGTGTGTGTGTGTGTGTGTGTGTGTGTGTGTGTGTGTGTCTGTGTGTGTGTGTGTGTGGAGAAAGAAAGAGAGAGAGAAACAGAATGGCTATCATAATGACATTATAACTTGGAGACAGTAAAGTGCAGGTAAATATGAACTGAAGGGAGAAATTTAAATAGAAAGTCAGAAATGGAAACTGTTGCAGTTATTACTAACCAGGAACATGTACCACAATAAAGGATTTAAGTACAAACAAAAAATTGGAGTGAGAGACACAAAAAAAGAAAGACCAAATTGTATGGTATAAGAAAATGACCAAAGTAGTAGGCAGTAGAAATATTTATTTAGTTTGTACTACAGAACTGTTCAAAGACTGTGGACATGTGCGGATTAACTCTGATTTTATAATCTTAGGTAGTAGCTTTGCTTCATAATAGAAAAATTTCATTTATAGGTCAGATATTTTAAGATGCAATATTCAGAACACGGACTGTCACAGGCAAGGTCACAAAATTTGGGATACCAACTAACATCAGAAAAAACATTAATTTTATTCATGCACTCTCACATTACATTCAATAGTACATATAAATGGAGTAGTATTAAGTACATTATACACTTTGAGTTACACATTTAAGAAAGTACATTTCCGGTTGCTGTTGTATTGACAATTAACTAGCATTAATCTAGTAAACTCTACACATTCTTACAATAACAATAAATGAAGATAATGTAAACACAAGAAAAGATGCTACAATGAAGGAAGCTGATGTTTATCTTCTTCTGATATTCATTTTAATTGGGTTGTTGTGTGTTATCAATCTAACAATAGGGGTGCTATGTCAAATTGACCAAATAGCTTATAGAAATAATGGTCAATAATATATGATCTTAGTTTTCTTTTGGATTTACATTCAGCTAAGTTCGTTCTTTTTGCGTGCTGGAAGTCTATAAACTAACTTTGTACCAGAATTTAAGATTTAATGTGAACCTTGGATTAAGCAGCATAGCCCACATGTAAATTAATTTTATGTCATGAACTAGAATGTTGTAAATGCAATTCATCTAAATTTAATTTTTATTGTGAATGGTTGATATAATTAAGGATACTTACAAGATTAAGAAATGATTGTAAATCCGAAACATACTCTACCTTACAGTTACAGTTATGGAATTATCTGAAGTATTTCCAGCATACTAGTAAAATATCAGAACAAAGGCAATGTCCTACTTACAGAAATGATTACCCCTGCCAGTAGGGCTGCGTGCTACAATAAGGAAAACTATTAGAAATCTTGTAAACGTCTACATCTTATGACAGGATTTATAAACAATTAAAAAAAACACGCAACAGAGAAAATCCAATGTTATTCAGAGTATTTGCTATTGCTGTAGAAGAAAAATGTGTTATACAATGGCAGACCAAATAGAAAATGGATTCATCAAGGTCATAAAATTAAACTGGTTACTTCAATTATTCCTTGGTAGAAGATACAAATGAGGTGGAGAGCAGATTTCTGTGTTGAGAAAATTCTTCACATTTCACGTAGCAGTATTAAAATAGTCGGGGAATATCATTAGATAAGCACTCCTGCACACTGCCTAGATGTGGTGAAACTGATACATGCAGATGTCAAGAAATTATTTGCGGTTCTCTTTTGGTGCGGAAGATTCTGTCTGTTCTCCCTCCACCAGACGTTTCTCGCTGCTCATTCCCAGCACATCTTGCATCCAACTGCTGGCTTGAGAGGAAGTTGTCTTCTCACAGGAGCCACACTGAGACGCTGTAATTTCATTCATGTGCCGGTACAGATCCAATGCTTTGAGGTGGTTTTCCCTGGCAAAACTATGGATACCTTCCATTCTTATTTGGCATTTCCTGCAACCTGTTAAAGACTGACCAGGAAGATTTTCTCTTTCCACTGGAATTTCAGGAACACAGTATCCCTTTGACTCCAACACGAAGTTCCTGGGAAGAAGTCTAGAATTAGAACCTCTACACACACATAGAAAAGCATTGAAGATTCTCACTCTGCTCTAAACAAACCTAAGTCTTATCCACATGCACTCAGTATTTCCGTGTGACCGATGGTGCTGTGGCCACATTTCTGAAGACCACTCTTGTCCCATCTTTTTGTTCAATTTTCGTCCACTGCCTCTGAAGCTAGATACTATCTCTGAAGCAACGAAATTTTCTCCTCTCCGTGATACCAATATACAGTACGCCGCTAATGAACTAAATGTGAATTAGCAATAGTCTGGCAAGTTACCGCATTTCGCTAAAAATCGATAGCTACGAAGTCCTTAAAACTCACAAAAACTTCCACTTGCTCAGTAAATCTTGTGAGAAGTGATTTGTTAAAAAATCATCATAAAAAGAACGCAGGCAATATAAAAATGTAACCAGAGCCGACTTACGTTGTACGTAGTTAGTGCGTGGTAGTCGTAAATCAACAGGCATCTTCTTAAAAAAAAAATGACATTCGGGTCGACTTACGCTCTAATTAATTACAATAAAGCAGAGTACCGGTACGGTATTAGCTTCTTTCGAATAAGGTAGCAGAAATTTCCTAATCAAAATTTTCAAAGCAAAAAAAAAAAAAAAAAAAAAAAAAAAAAAAAAAAAAAAAAAAAAACCCTTTCGAGATGGATTACTAGCAAAATCTATTCGAAAGGAAACTTGTAAGAGCTTTCTGTTTCGTTACCTTTCAAGCATAAACTGGATGGTCATTATTGGGAGTCTGCACTCCATAGCAGGAACCTACCACCTACCACACATTACATGATTTTAATTACCAATTTCATTGACATTCAAAATTGTATTTTCCTCCTTATAACGTATTTGTGTAGTCGAACAATACCCAAAATTTGTGCATACTGGTAATAGAACTTAACTAGTCACTAGACAAACCTTATAGGTCTTTGTGGTACTGTAATTAACACTTTCTTAAATCGTTTCCTCAATTGTATCTCAAATACCGGCATGGGATGTAATAATTATAAGTCATAGGCAGATCATATCATAAGCGGTCTTTCAGAAACCAGTCGTACTCGAGAAATACTGGTAGGTTTGAAACTGTAACTTCGAGAATGGGAGGTTTGTTCCGTTACCAGTTGGTCCAAACGCCAATGTTTCATTTACAAGCCTATCACAGATTACATACGTCACTTATTATAATGATGTGGAACGAGTCACTTTGAAATCCGTCAACAAAATGCACTTTACACGTGGATAGCTTGACATACTACACATTCACTATTGACCACCGGCACCATGTACAGAGCAGTGAAAAGTATTTTTGTTTAATAACAGTAGAAGAATTTTCTTTTCCCTTATCTAATAATGTCAAAAATTCGAAAGGAAGATTCATAGACGTAATAGACGAAACGCTTTCATGTTGGTTTTAATGTTCACGTTCCCACCCATCATGCATAACAGGCCTATATCGTTTTACAGCTTATACCATCTAATTGACAGAAGCTCCCAGAAGCCCCCACTGCCATAGAAATTGGGAAACACTCTTAGAACAGAACTAGCTTTGAGTGTATCTGTAGGATGTGTGAAAGGAACAAGATACAGGGTGCATAGGCAAAACAACACCTATAGCATGTTTTGTGGAACAATAAATTGAACATTCCTCTGATTGAAAACGCCTATTGGAATATGTACAGCTTGGGGCCTGTGGAATCTAATAAGTATGAGAATAGTAGCATCAAAACTTCGTCAGCTTGTGTTTGGTATTCTGATTACGAGGGTTGGAACTTTAATAGTGACAACTATTTATTTACAAATGGCTCTGAGCACTATGGGACTTAACATCTATGGTCATCAGTCCCCTAGAACTTAGAACTACTTAAACCTAGCTACCCTAAGGACATCACACAACACCCAGTCATCATATTTATTTACTGCTCGTACAAAGTAGATACGTGGTTCATTGTCTTACTGACCTTCAAAGTAGTCACCAGCATTGTATATAACCCGTTGCCAGCGATGTGGAAGTCGTAGGATACTCGTAGCAGTGCCAGTTGTGTTGACCGTTCGAGCGGCGCGGTCCGTTGCCCGACGAATTTGTAGCAGTTCGGAAGCGAATGCCGTGAATTGTATCCTTCAGTTTAGTAATCGAGTTGAACTTACGAGGGCTTAAGTCAGGGGAGCGCAGTTGGTGGTATAGCACTTAGCAGTCCCATCAGTCAAACAAATCTGTAACAGCTTCCACTGTACGTGCATGAGCATTGTCTTGCAAAATGATGATCAGGTCCTGCAGAAAGTGTCATCACTTCCGTCTCTAACCTGGTCGTAGGTTGTGTTCCAAAAATGAACAGCATAGAGGCAGAAGTGATGACACTTTCTGCAGGACCTGACCATCGTTTAGCAGGACAATGCTGAAGCACGTACAGTGCAAGCTGTTACTGATTTGTTTGACTGATGGGGCTGCTAAGAGTAATACCATCTACTGCACTCCACTGACTTAAGCCCTTGTAAGTTGAACTCGATTTCTCAACTGAAGGGAACACTTCACGGCATTCGCTTCAAAACTGCTACAAATTCGTTGGGCAACAGACTGCACTGCTCGAACGGTCAACACACCTGGCACTGCTAAGAGTATCCTACGACTTCCACATCGCTGGCAACGAGTTACAGGCTATACAATGCTTGTGACTACTTTGAAGGTCAGTAAAACTTTGAACCACGTATCTATTTTGTACGAACTGTAAATAAATAGTTGCCACTATTAAAGTTCCAACCCTCGTAGTTAAACAACCCAGTAACCAACAAAACACCGGTGGTCGGTGAACTGCGTTTAATAGCGTTCATTCGTATGCCCTGCATCTTTCCATATTCAGTTGTTCTCATATTACCTGGACAGTTATGTATTGTAGCATTGTACCAGGACACATGTATGAGAATCACAACGACACTGCTTGTATGTGGTCAAGTTGGCGGAAACCGCAGAAAAGTTTCTCAACTGAAATGCTCTAAATATTCGGCGTTCGGAGCAGTTGAGAGAAAACAAAGAGATTAGAAAGTTTCCAACAAGTTACATAATTTCCTCCGGAAGTATTTACAAAATTAGCTGGCTACACACGAGCGGATTTTAGCGATGCGACACGGATTTTTCCAGCAGATTATTGAAGACATACAGTCCACGCCTGTGCGTTAGTGGAGGCACAACCTTGAGAAAGTTACATTGCGTCTTTCCAGGTGCGGAAATTTAACTCAGAGTGCTGCCGAATACGATTGCGTCTTCCGCTGTCCGGATGCGGTCCCGCAGGACGACACTGCGTGAAACATTTTTCTAGGCGAGGGGCGGCAACTGGATATGATAAAGTGATAATAGGTCTATCTCCTGGCACATTTTTTTAATACAATGGAAATTTTTCGCTATTGAAATATTTATGCTATTAAGAAAAGTCGATTTTTCATGCTACTCCATATTTATTATGCCATATCTCCTAAACTATGTGTCGTACAACACAACACAATAGTATATGTCAATAATGTGTGAAAACTTTCTGGCCAGTAGAATCAATAATAGTGAAATAACAAATTAAAATCTCACGTGTGACGCGGAACTTTTACCTAAGCAACATCCGAAATGAAGTAAGCTACAAACTTTTTCCCTTTACATTTTTTGTGAAGAGTGAAAGCGAGAAAAAGGTTCCGAAAGATCTGAATTTATTTTCACTGTTTTTTGGAATTCGGTGGCTGCTGCGGTTTCTCCTAGACATTTGGAGTATTTGTCATTGATTGACGCGACTCGAGTTCCAGCGTGGTGTGAATAACTTTTTGCCAGACGCGGTTCCGTGCGGCGTTACAGTACTAGCACAGGCAATGAGGGCCAAACACGCAGCGCAGTGCTCGATCTACAAAACTGTTGATTTTGGTTCTCAGAAAGTACATGGAAGTTAGGGAAGAGCAGCAAGACTGTATGTTATTAGGAAGAGTACTCAGGAAGCGCAAAACAATCAGATAAATGTTCTTACATCACGAAGAAGAAGAGGAGTATAACATTTTAGTAACAAAAAATTTGGTCAGCGATGTGAACAAGTTTAAGGCATTTCTCAGATTCCCACCTACGTAGTTTCATTACGTTATTTAGTCGATTGAAGACAAACTAAGAAGTAATTCCTGTAACACAGTGGCGAAACCAACTACACCAGCAGAAAAACTTTCAGTTACATTAAGGTGGGTTTCTCTTTAATAAGTAACGTTAATATAAATTGTCAGACAATGTGACGTAGCCTCGATTGTTGCATATACTGCTGTGCCATTGGTCCAGTAGAATAAATGCTGATATGCCGAACTTCTATTACGTATAACCAAAATGTTGACATTACTGGATCGTATTGGATTGTTTTCCTTCCACACTAATTGAAATGTATATACGTGTAGTTTTTACTGTTTCCGAAGGCAGAGAATGGGACTGACAATAGAAAAAAATATAATCCTGTACTCTAAATAAAATATATTGAGCAGAAAGAAAGAAAATGATACTAGCTTACGTAGCATAACACAGAAAAAATGTTTCAGTTACTGTAGGTTGCAAACTCTGCACTAGTAAAGCTTCTGTCGTTGTATGTCGGGTCTTGCTCACTGTCAACACTTGAGACAGATGCAGAAAGGTGACGATGTCCGGTTTTTGTACCGACACGTCGAGTTCTTGGTGTAGCCTTGATGTCTCCGGTTTATGGTTTCCAAATTCATCACACTATTGCGTATTTGGTTTTTGGCTTCGTGTATAAGGTCGGGTCTAAATTTTTTGAGTGTTGTGGCCATGGATTTTCAGAAGATATCGGTTTCGTCTTCAGTTTCCGGCTCCATTATTTAATTGGTAAAATTCGAAAAGGTTTGTCGCTCCTCACGCCTTTCTTTAACGAGTTCCTGTAGGAAACTGTTAGTCAAGAGCTTTTTTTAACTTCTTTTCTTATTGCTGCGGGTCTGTGGATGAGCGGAGGAGAGCTCTAAGACTCTTGAACAGTTCTTGAGCTATTAGCATTGCCAAATGAAGCTGTGGAATGATCCATTATTTGGTGTCTGTCAGCATCAACTGTTGCACGTGTCTCTTCAGTAGACTCTGTAAGTGATGTGTGTGTACTAGTTCTAGCGCAATGGGGGCACTGTTCTCCGTAAGTAAACAAACCACCCACTTGTGCTAGCCCAATTAAGTAACCCTTATGTAAACAAATCGTTCACTTGGTCACATTTTGTTTATTTACTATATAATAATGGGCAATAACTG
This sequence comes from Schistocerca americana, assembly GCF_021461395.2. Classification (NCBI taxonomy): domain Eukaryota; kingdom Metazoa; phylum Arthropoda; class Insecta; order Orthoptera; family Acrididae; genus Schistocerca; species Schistocerca americana. The sequence continues at coordinate 511,258,852 of NC_060130.1, forward strand.
TCATGATAATTACCATAATTTATAGGCAAAATGTGGCACTGGCTTCGTCCTTACTCTGGTGTTCAAATGGTTTTAGCGCAAAGTGATAACTGTCAGTTTCAACCATGGTAATTTATGGCGTAAGAAAATGACGTCCATCCCCCACCACCGCTACTGTGCTGCTGCTATTGGTCGTTCCCCCACCACCACCTCCCCCACTGCTTCTTAGTGTCCGCCCAGCATCCCAAGGAAGGCACTCTTCATGTAGACTTCATTGAAGCAGCAGCAGCATCAGTATATCTGGCTGAAATTGCAAACATCCAGCAAAGTACAGCACCCAGCGGTATTGGCCTAGTTTTTGTGAATGTTCGGCACCAAGCGCTATTTTCTGGAAGACGACGCTTGTTTACTGACTAATTTCTACTGACTTTTTAAGAAGACGCACAATTCATTGTTGTTTTACCGATTGCCCCCATTATTTAAAGACGTACAAGTAAACATTTGTTTCGCTGCTATATCCGGCCGTTTTTTGAGAAGATACATGTAAATCTGTGTTTCATTAATAATTTTACCGATTTTTGTAGACGAGACACATAAATATAGCGTACACGCATATCAAATGTAACATTAATGTTTGATAAAGATCATCGCAAACATATAATGCTATATACAGTATTTAGACAAATCGTCAAAAATTTATCGATTTTCTTCGAGCAATCCGCAAATACCTACTTTTTCAAGAAGACACACTTAAATATGGCAATTTAAATGTGTAACAAGTAAAACCACAATTCATACACTGCGAGCACACCAACATATAACACTTTTTATATTTTTTACGATTTTATAGATTTTCTCCGCAGATACCCATACATCACAACAAGAAATGTGCAGGAGACCTAAGTTTCGCTTAAAACGAATTTATCACCCACTCTTTTAGTGTGTGATGTAATTGTGCGCACCCCTAACACTGTATGATTATACTGGGACTGAAAAAAAGAAAAGAAAAACGGGGAGGACGTTTCTACAGAGAAAGGTATATACTTCGCTAGTATGTTCCACTCTTGCGCCGCTACCACCGTCATAAGAGCAGTAGTGAGAGAGCCCGCCGGTGTGGCCGTGCGGTTCTAGGCGCTACAGTCTGGAACCGAGCGACCGCTACGGTCGCAAGTTCGAATCCTGCCTCGGGCATGGACGTGTGTGATGTCCTTAGGTTAGTTAGGTTTAATTAGTTCTAAGTTCTAGGCTACTGATGACCTGAGAAGTTAAGTAGCATAGTGCTCAGAGCCGTTTGAACCATTTTTAGTAGTGAGAGAGTTATGCACGTTATTAGAGAACAAACAAAAAAAATAGTTTCCGTTCTCCGAACAGTGTTTTCCTATTGCACCGCACTGCACGCTGCAGAAAGCTTGTCTTGATATCACTAAGCCTGTGGAAGAAAGATGAGAATTACTTTTTTTATTTGAAACTGAACAAAAAAACAGTGCGACTGGACGTCTCTCGAAGAATTCAAAGTGCATCCGCCTGCCCCGCTCTCGCCATAGCTGGCGACTGGAGGCCCTATCCGCCGCTGTGCTGTGGCTGGGCAGCTCCGACGTGCTCTGGGCACCACAGGTGGTTAAACAGAAGAGTATAGGCCCGCACTGTCCTGACTGACGGTGGGCTCTCCACCTCCCCCAATCCGCATACCCATCCCAGCACGCAGAGGGCAGAGAGGCGATGTGTCCGGTGATACAGCTCTACGAGTGATGATCGTATCTGTATCGAAAAGTCAGTGATGCACCTCCTTTATTCTAACACTAAATATTTGAGCATGCTGCATATGCAAATGGCATCCCTCCTAGTCGATGGTAGTGTGATAAAAAAGTAAAAATACAAAAAGTGGACACTTTTGCCGTGCAACTACAGGTCCAGCGCCTCTGTATGCCGTGCCTCTGCTATACAGCACAGTAAGTGAGCTGCAAGTCTTAATTACGCCCACACACTCAATGAATAGAAGTTGAACGGAATGGACAGTCTTGAAAGGAGAGTATAAGATGAACATCAACAAAAGCAAAACGAGGATAATGGAATGTAGTCGAATTAAGTCGGGTGATGCTGAAGGAATTAGATTAGGAAATGAGACACTTAAAGTAGTAAAGGAGTTTTGATATTTGGGGAGCAAAATAACTGACGATGGTCGAAGTAGAGAGGATATAAAATACACACTGGCAATGGCAAGGAAAACGTTTCTGAAGAGAAATTTGTTAACATCGAGTATTGATTTAAGTGTAAGGAAGTCGTTTCTGAAAGTGTTTGTGTGGAGTGTAGCCATGTATGGAAGTGAAACATGGACGATAAATAGTTTAGACAAGAAGAGAATAGAAGCTTTCGAAATATGGTGCTACAGAAGAATGATGAAGATTAGATGGGTAGATCACATGCTATTGAATAGGATTGGGGAGAAGAGGAGTTTGTGGCACAACTTGACTAGAAGAAGGGATCGGTTGGTAGGACATGTTCTGAGGCATCAAGGGATCACCAATTTAGTACTGGAGGGCAGCGTGGTTGGTAAAAATCGTAGAGGGAGACGAAGAGATGAATACACTAAGCAGATTCAGAAGGATGTAGGCTGCAGTAGGTACTGGGAGATGAAGAAACTTGCACAGGATAGAGTAGCATGGAGAGCTGCATCAAACCAGTCTCAGGACTGAAGACCACAACAACAACTCAATGAATTTTTAATTGTAACGTGTCTCCTAGGTACATAAATGAGACTTTATTAATACTTCACCATGCTGACACATTTTTTCTCCGTAACAAGACATGCACCCTAGGCTTTTATAAGTCATCTGCCCTGCCAGTGTCACTGCATTAAAGCACAGCATACACATAACAAAATATGATGCAATTACACTTCAATTACGGAAGATATACACTGTCACTCCTAGGAGTTGTCAAGCATGTTTAGTTTTTTCGTCTGCAGCCTGGAACCATTTATTGACACATAGTACGGTTTCAGAAAATATCGTTCTTGTGAAACACAACTAGCTCTTTATACTCATGAAGTAATAAGTGCTATCGACAGGGGATGTCAAATTGATTCCATATTTTTAGATTTCCAGAAGGCTTTCGACACCGTTCCTCACAAGCGTCTTCTAACCAAACCGCGTGCCTATGGAGTATAGCCTCAGTTGAGCGACTGTATTCGTGATTTCCTGTCAGAAAGGTTTCAGTTCGTAGTAATAGACGGAAAGTCGTCGTTCTCCAAGGAAGTGCTATAGGTCCTCTGTTGTTCCTGATCTATATTAACGACATAGGAGACAATCTGAGTAGCCGTCTTAGATTGTTTTTATGGTGCGAAAAGTGGCAATTGACCCTGAATAATTAAAAGTGTGAAGTTATTCACATGATACTAAAAGAAATCAGCTAAATTTCGATACGCGATAAGTCACACAAATCTGAAGGCTATAAATTCAACTAAATACTTAAGGATTACAATTACAAATAACCTAAAGTGGAACGATCGCATAGACAATATTGTGGGTAGAGCAAACCAAAGACTGCGATTCATTGGCAGCACACTCAGAAGGCACAACAGGTCTACTAAAGAGACTGCTTACACCACGCTTGTCTGCCCTATTCTGGAGTACTGCTGTGCGGTGTGGGATCCACATCAGGTGGGACTGACGGATGACATCGAAAAAGTACAAAGAAGGGCAGCGCGTTTTGTATTATCGCGAAATAGGCGTTTTTCTTTGCGACTGGATCTTCTCATGAAATTTCAATCACCAGTTTTTTCCTCCGATTGTGAAAACATTCTGTTGGCACCCACCTACATAGGGAGAAATGATCATCACGATAAAATAAGAGAGATCACGGCTCGCACAGAAAAAATTAAGTGCTCGTTTTTCCCGCTTGCCGTTCCAGAGTGGAACGGTAGAGAGACCGCTTCAAGGTGGTTCATTGAACCCTCTGCCAGGCACTTTATTGTGAATAGCAGAGTAATCACGTAGATGTAGATGTAGCTTCGTGAAAGATGTGCGAGAAGAATGTCTGCCTGTTGGTCAGAATTTTTTGTGCTGCAGAGTAATTCCATAACTTTATTCACTGTATTTTATCTACGAGTCAACAACATAAATATTGTCTGCCTATTAAGATGTCAGTTCACTCATTAACAGACAGACCAAACTCACGGAAGAATGTGCACTCGCGGAAGAATGTGTGTACACTATCCACCCAGTCCACTCTGAGCTCAGCACTTCATTTACCCTACTGCAACCTAACACAGGAATGATAATAATTGTCATATTAAGGTGATTATATTTCATAATTGAGAAGTTAAAAGGAAACTGCTAAATTACAAGTTAATTATGTATTGGAAATATTTGACATTTCCTTCCACAAATCATCGAAAAACCATTGTGTATTTAACTTGATGCTACATGCTGCTTCAGGCTATTTCTTCAGCGTCATTTATTACATAAACATCATTAACGGACTTTAAATATAATAGAAATACGTTAGAACCAGATTTCGTTGTTGGTTGGTACGTTCATTTGCTCTTTTTTGGTGGTTGAAATAAATGTCTGTCTCGATCAGAATTTTTTTATCTGCAGAACAATGCTGTTACTTTATTCACAGGACTTTACTACGAGTCAACAGTGTAAACTTAGTATACGTATTAAGATGTCAGTCCATTTACGGGCACAAAAAACTCACGAAAGAATGTTGTCTCCTATTTATTGAGAAAACAGTAGACGAAACTTCTCCTGCTGAATGTCTCCCGGCAGGAACCTTAATATTAGCCTTTTATTTTTTCATTGGAGTCACTTCGCAAGACATCTGGGAGGGTGTAGTATGTTTGCTCGCAACACTTATAAGAAGTGGTAACAAGATCACATCTCTGGCTCTCTTTTGTAAGATTTGGCCTACCCTCCCCCCCCCCCCCCCCCCCCATATTCTTAAGAATCTTCCAGTCTTCCATACACATACATGGCATCTGCGTCTACCTGATTTTGACGAGGGAGGCTGGCTCTAGATATCCCAAGCCAAGTTACAGAGCCCTGCTAATTCTCTGCAAATCCCATCAGGTCGCAACAGCACTACTTCATTAGTTAGAAGGCTGTCTAACCCTCTACCCGTCAGTGGCAACTTACAGAGCTTCACAATCAGAAAAAAATAGCACACTAACATAGTGGAAGAAATTCATTACCACCCGAATGCTTACGTGTGGATATTTTAACACTGACACTGCTTCACGTGATTTGCAGTCAGTTACGTAATAGAACTGTAGCAAGTCTCTTCGGCTATTTTTGATTCAACAGTTACATTCAGATCCAACTCCCAAAAATCGTCAATCGTCTGTAAATCCCAACAGGCTACTGGTGCCTACAAATAAGAGCTTACATCTAAAAACATATTCCATAAACCACTGCACGGTATGTGCTGTGACGAAGGAGTGTTAGCGATTTTTTTGTTCCTATTCCACTGACACATCTAGCGACTCAATAAAAAATGACTGACTATATGCCTCTCTACGTACCTTAACCTCCTCAGTAATCGCTACGTAATATCAATTTTTTTAATGACGAGAATATAAGGGAATAGTTCTCCAGTGCAATGGCCAAGAAGCATTACTGCTGCATCTGTAGTATACGAGGACAGAACCGTGAAATTCTGATGCATAATACCTACAATTCGCGGCCATGAAAAGAGTCTCTATAATTATGAACCTGTACATGTCCTAATCACCTTCATAGTATTCCTATTGTCACTACACATAAATACAGGATATTCTAAAAACCTCTTAGAAACTTCTAGGACTTGTAGCGGAAACTGAATAGATAATATTCTGAACTGAAACCCACTTCCGAAAATGTACCATTACTGTGCTGCAACTATTCGAGAACATGTTGACAATGCCACCAATTTTATAGGTAATTTGTTAGTTGTTACCTAGTACATCACAATTCCACACATTAATAACCAAAGAAACAAAAAGGAAACTGAACCAGTTTTCACAATCAATGTTGTTTACATTTAAACTTAAACTATTTTTGTCCATTTCAAACAGGGGTTAGCATTATAATTAGCTATAAATGAGGTTCGATGTGGCGATCACCAAGTTTGGTGCACAAACTGTACCTACGAATGATGTGTGGTACAGACACTTTATCACACCTCTCTAGAATCTGTCGAGTAGCAGCCACAGCTCATGCCACCACTTCTTCTTCTGTCTCTAAAAGACTCTCATTAACCAAACTCTTCATTCGACCCCAGAGGGAAAAGTCCAGTTGAGCCAAATCTGGTGACTGTGCAGGCTGTGCGACTTGTTAATCGTGGGCAACCCAACTGTGATCAAATCGTTGGTCCAGATGTTCCCAAACATGATGTGAAAAGCAAGCGAATGCACCGTCATACTGAAACCACATCTACTGACAGATGTTCAATAGCACAGCATCCGACATCACGCCCAATACTTGCTGTAGGAAGGTCAACGTGGGGCCGTGAGCTTGGTTGGAAACATGTATGGTCCAATCTCATGACCATCCCGAATACCTGACCGCACACTGATATCAAATCTGTGTTGGAACCAATGGAAATGCGTGGCATGTGGGTTTCTGTCTGCCCAGATACAGCTGTTTCGAGAAATGAGATCAAAACCCCTAGTAAATTTACATTCATCTGTAAGGAGAATGTACCATGGGAATACGAGGGACTTATTGATACACTGGCACAAAAACTGCATACCGAACTCAAGGTATGGTGCAAAATCAGCTGGCGTTAGTGACTGTATCCATTGTAGATAGTATGAACATAGTTGTTGGTCATGCAGAACATATCAGATAATTCTGGGAGGAACATCCATTTCATGTGCAATTGCTTGTGTACTTATTGATGGATGCTCTTCAACATGAAACAGTACAGCCTGTTCCAATTTGGGTGTCCGACATCTCCTTGGAGCACCACAGTCACACCTGTTGAATGTGAAGGTGCCCCACCCAGGTCTTCGTACCAGCTTGTAGTCAACTCCATTACTTGTGAACATCCCACTCCTAAAACAGATTTTTTTTCCTTTTAAATATTCGAATGGAGTAAACGAACGTATATGATCCTAGCAGCATCCAGATTTTGCATTGGCCTCAGGGATCAGTCATGTAACACGACCAGATGTGGACTCACATGACTAGTAGAAAACGACCATGTGGCACTGAACTTTTGAATTGATGTTACTGTTCCCAAATATGTGTCATGTAACCACAAATTGGTCTATGCATGTTAATGTTGGGATAGCAGCTGACAAGGACTTCAAAGTTATAATGAAAATTGAGAATGTATGGTAAGGTACAAATTTGAGGCTCATTAAAATAGAAGCTGTGCAGCAGACTGACATATATCAATGGCAATCGACGGCTAAGTACAGGACAATCTGTCTTGATGTACCTGACTTCGACAGCAGCAGCGACAGTGCATCAATACCTTTTGTGGTCTGGTACTGCTATGTTAAAATTAACAGCTCAAGACTCATCACAGAGCATATTTCTAAAACAGCAAAGTGTCATAAACATATGTCGTTTTCAGGATTCAGTATGTGCTGCAGTGGGTTGAGATTAGATCTGTGGTGTTGTCTTCCTTAAGACAGTGGAAGCATTGAGATTGAGATGTGATGTTTGTGATTTTGGTCATTTTATCATTCTGAGATCAGTGAAAGTTCAAAGCAAGATAGTATACCTACTTCCACAGGTATTAGAGTCTTCCACACCATGTACATGTGTATACACCCCTTGCTGATTTTTGAGATTTAATTTCCTTGTGATAACTAGTCAGTTATCCACTCAATCCAAGTTCTTCTATGGCATATAGACTCTCTCCTGATTTAGAAAAGTAATTTGCTTGGTAAGAAATACTCAGTCATCCAGCAAAGCATTGGAATCAGATGTGCATGTTACTCACAGGGTGGAGCAAATAAAAGTGGCATGGAGTACAGATTGTGAAGATGGAAAGGAACACAGCAGAGGAAAGGATATATAGTACTAATGGGACTATAGCAGAAGTTGAAAGCGATCACAGTTCAACTGTTGGCACTTTTTTGAGATCGTCAGCAAGCTTGAAGCTGCTGAAGGTGAATCGAAACTGGACTGCTGGAGGGTTGTCGTAATACCCCTTAGACTTAAGGGCTGCCCACACAAAGTAATTGCACACTGACAGATCAAGTGACCTGGGTGGCCAGCTAGGGTTGCCACCAGGCTGAGATCTGCTAACAACTCTCTCAGGTATGAATATTGCGTAAATGTGCTTCAACGTTCAGCCACCTGTATGGGCAGTTGCTCCATCCCATTGTAAGTAACTGTAGTTCTTTTCCTCCTCAGTGAAAGCAGCCACAAGTGGTTTCAAAGTGTTGGCAATGTAATGCGCTAAAGTCAACGTCTGTGAAAGAAGATGGGACCAATAATGCGGGGTGCAGACACTGCACACCAGACCTTGACCTTCTGATCATGCAATGGTGTTTCGTGGAAGTTATGCGGATTCTCCATTGCCTAGAACCTGTGATTCTGTGAACTGACATAACTACCCAGGTGAAACCAGGCTTCATCAGACATAAAGAACAGATTCAGGTCCAAGCCTGGTGTGCAGCGGCAGCCGCCGTGCCCAGAAGACGCGCAGCAGCGCCGCCAGCAGCAACAGCAGTTGTCTGATAAACAGTAAATTAATTTAAGTTTTTTTTTCACGTGCTTCTGCAAAGAACTGAACTATACGTGTGTATTTTACTGTATAGACTAGTGGTTAGAAAATTAATCGTAGTTTTTGTTTTTTCGTAAGTCTTGTGAATATCATTGTGTAGGGCAGTTTCGTAGTGTAAATTTTCCCGTCGATAGAAACTCCGTCACGTCACCAGGTTTTAATTTTGTGCCAGTAGACAAGATGCAGTTTAGATCAGTGCATTCAAGTTTGAATATTTATCTTGTGCAGTAACTTTTCGCTAAGCAGCGTTTCTAATAACAGGTATCTGTCAATACATCAACCTCAGTAGGGAAACTTATTTCTGTTTAATAGCTTGCAGTCTCAGAGTACAGTGAGAAATCTGCACAGCAATTTTTAGTGTTACTTTATTCTCCTTTGGTATATTTTGTATACATCTCAAACTCAGTAGCGTCATTTAAGACCTTATATCTATTTTATACACAGTGCGATATGGCTAGAGAATGTGCTTGTTGTGACCGGACATAATGAGAGTTAGCTGCTGTCCGTAAACAGCTGGAAGCTGCGTTGGTTTCTGCTTTGGCTACCGTCGACATGCTTGTAGCTAATGCTCAAAGTTGCGGTGACGTCGGGGCACCAGTGACTTGACCTGCACGTCGTTGTGGCTTCTGATACACAACGTCTGACTGGTCCATCCTCACTCCAGAGTGGGTGGCAGACAGTGATGGGTTCGTGTGTCACTGGGCAGAAGGCGAAAGAGGGAGCAAGCCGTGCGGCTGGCTTCATACATCTTAGCAACAGGTACGAGGTGCTACCAAGTGTTGATGATAACTCTGAGCCAGCATGGGATGCCACTCCTGTTGGGCCAATGGCCGATTTTCCTGCCCAGTACAGACAAGTACAGAGGGTGGGTATGCTTGTCATTGGGAGCTCCAATGTTAGGCGGGTGATAGAGTCCCTCAGGTAAATAACAGGCAAGGCAGGAAAGAATTCCAGTGTGCATTCGGCATGCTTGCCGAGAGGTCTCATCCGTGATGTGGAGGAGGCCCTGCCGGTGTGCCGGTGGCTATCGAGAGCACTGGGTGCAACTGGCTGCATGTAGTGGCATATGTTGGCACGAATGACGCCTGCTGCTTGGGTTCTGAGGCCATCCTCGGCTCCTTTCGGCGGCTGGCTGTTTTGGTGAAGGCAACTAGCAATGCATGCGAGGTGCAGGCTGTCTATTTGTAGCATCGTACCCAGGGTTGAACGCTGGTCCTCTGGTTTGGAGCAGAGTGTAAGGTCTAAGCCAGAGGCTCAGATGGCTCTGCGACGGTATCAGATGCAAATTTCTCGACCTCCACTATCGGGTGCAGAATTGTAGGGTTCCCCTTAACAGGTCAGGCATCAGGCATGCACTACATGGAGGAAGTGGCTACTAGAATAGCGGAGTACGTGTGGAGTGCACATGGAGCTTTCTTAGGTTAGAGAACCCTCTCCCTTGGGAGCAAAGACGATTTGCCTGTTAAATCAGCCACAGCGACCTCAGAGATTCTTGGTTCTCGCAGATCAGAGATAGAAAAGATTAATATGATTTTAGTAAACTGCAGAAGCATCCAATGAAAGGTCCCAGAATTAGTATCGCTTACTGAAGGTTCTAATGCACAGATAGTATTGGGAACAGAAAGTTGGTTGAAACCAGACATCATTGGCAACGAAATGCTAAGTTCAGAATGGATCGTTTATCGTGAGGATAGGTTACTCGCCAGTGGTCGCGGCATGTTTGTTGCAGTAAAAAATTCGATAAAATCCAGCGAGGTCATCTGGGATTCCGAATGTGAATTAATCTGGATGAAATTGAGGATCAAAAAACAGTCAAAATTGGCGACCGGATGATTTTATACACCACGTGGGCTAGAATTTGTAGTTGTAGAACAATTCAGACAGAACTTGCAGAATATCGTTAGTAATTTTCCTGACCATGCCGTTGTAATAGGCGGTGACTTCAACTTGCCACCTATAGACTGGGAGTGTTATGCCATCAGAACTGGTGCCAGAGACAGGGATTCATGTGGCATTTTCCTGGATGTCTCGTCCGAAAATTACCTTGAGCAGATAGTTACAGAACCAACTCATGAGGGTAATGTCTTAGACCTCCTGACAACAAACACACCTAAACTTATCGAATCAGTTAACGTAGAGGAAGGTATCAGTGATCATAAGGCTGTGACCGCATCTATGACGACGGGTCCTACAAGGAATGTTAAGAAAGGTACGAAGATATATTTACTCAGAAAAGGTGACAGGATAAAAATTTCAGAATATCTCAGTAGTCAACATCAAATATTCGGTGATGAGGATCTACATCTACATCTACATTGATACTCCGCAAGCCACCCAACGGTGTGTGGCGGAGGGCACTTTACGTGCCACTGTCATTACCTCCCTTTCCTGTTCCAGTCGCGTATGGTTCGCGGGAAGAACGACTGTCTGAAAGCCTCCGTGCGCGCTCTAATCTCTCTAATTTTACATTCGTGATCTCCTCGGGAAGTATAAGTAGGGGGAAGCAATATATTCGATACCTCATCCAGAAACGCACCCTCTCGAAACCTGGCGAGCAAGCTACACCGCGATGCAGAGCGCCTCTCTTGCAGAGTCTGCCACTTGAGTTTATTAAACATCTCCGTAACGCTATCACGGTTACCAAATAACCCAGTGACGAAACGCGCCGCTCTTCTTTGGATCTTCTCTATCTCCTCCGTCAACCCGACCTGGTACGGATCCCACACTGATGAGCAATACTCAAGTATAGGTCGAACGAGTGTTTTGTAAGCCACCTCCTTTGTTGATGGACTACATTTTCTAAGCACTCTCCCAATGAATCTCAACCTGGTACCCGCCTTACCAACAATTACTTTTATATGATCATTCCACTTCAAATCGTTCCGTACGCATACTCCCAGATATTTTACAGAAGTAACTGCTACCAGTGTTTGTTCCGCTATCATATAATCGTACAATAAAGGATCCTTCTTTCTATGTATTCGCAATACATTACATTTGTCTATGTTAAGGGTCAGTTGCCACTCCCTGCACCAAGTGCCTATCCGCTGCAGATCTTCCTGTATTTCGCTACAATTTTCTAATGCAGCAACTTCTCTGTATACTACAGCATCATCCGCGAAAAGCCGCATGGAACTTCCGACACTATCTACTAAGTCATTTATATATATTGTGAAAAGCAATGGTCCCATAACACTCCCCTGTGGCACGCCAGAGGTTACTTTAACGTCTGTAGACGTCTCTCCATTGATAACAACATGCTGTGTTCTGTTTGCTAAAAACTCTTCAATCCAGCCACACAGCTGGTCTGATATTCCGTAGGCTCTTACTTTGTTTATCAGGCGACAGTGCGGAACTGTATCGAACGCCTTCCGGAAGTCAAGAAAAATAGCATCTACCTGGGAGCCTGTATCTAATATTTTCTGGGTCTCATGAACAAATAAGGCGAGTTGGGTCTCACACGATCGCTGTTTCCGGAATCCATGTTGATTCCTACATAGTAGAAGATATGGAGAAAAAATGCAAAAAAATCAAAGGCATCGTTCAATATGCCCTAAACAAGTATGATCGGAATAATATTTTAAGGGACGGGAAGGATCCACCATGGTTTAATAGCCATGTTAGGAAAGCGCTACGTAAACAAAGAGCCATTTCATCTCAGATTCAAGGGAAGTAAAAACATAGCTGACAAGCAAAAGCTGAACGAAGCGAAAATGAGCGTAAGGGGAGCATGAGAGATACGTTCAATGACTTTGAAAGTAAGAGATTGTCAACCGACCTTAGCAAAAACCCTAAGAGATTTTGGTCGTATCTAAAATCAGTAAGTGGGTCAAAATCATCTATTCATTCTCTCACGACGACACCGCCACTGAAACCGAACAATACAGATAGAACTCGGTCTCCGAACGTTGTTTCCCCGCGGAAGATCATAACTGTCCCTCCTTTCATCATCGTACGAACGTCGAAGTGGCAGATATTGAGATAACCGATCGTCGAATTGAAAAGCAGCTACAATCGCTTAGTAGTGGAATGGCGTCAGTACCAGATGAGATACCTATACGATTCTATAAAGGTTATGCGAAAGAACTTGACCCCTTCTATAAGTAATTTATCATAGATCGCTTAAGCAACGAAAGCACCTTATGACTGGAAAAAAGCGTAGGTGATTACTGTTTTTAATAAGGGCCGTAAGACAGATCCACGCAATTATAGACCTATACCGTTGACGTCTGTAAAGTTTTACGATCTAGACTCTGCCATACGTCTTGCACTGGACAGACTGAATCGTTGGTTGCCTAGCACAGACTCTGCATACAGTGATGTTGTAAACTTCCTACGTGTGCATAGTATACATGTTGACGATCTTAAGCAACACCAGTTTTTCGCACACGAAGCCCAAACCTAAAGACAAACAGATAAAATGTGTGTGTGAAAAATCTGAATACTGTAAGCCTTCTATTGGCTCGAGTGAGATACATGCTGAATTTATTGCTTGTCAAAAAGCTTTATTTGGTAAATACTGTACAGGTGCGAAGAAGAAGAAGATATATACAGATTCTAATGAAAGTCCTGAAATACTGCACCCCATGTATGATTTTTAAATAAATAATTTATGTGTAATCTCGAATCGTGTTTGCGTTTTATTTCACACCACTCTCTCTTTATAATCAAAGTACTACAATTATTTGTTTTCAGTGCTATACGAATATTTAGAAGATCATGTTACTCTTCATGGATAAAATATATACCTGTTTTCTCTGTGTAGTCAATATAGCTCAGTCGGTTAAGTGATGCAACTATACTGGCTACGCACATACTATTTTTATCCTTTCAGGCGTATTTTTCTACATATATAGGTCAACTACATGTCTGCACGCAGCTCACTTAGTATCATGGCTGACTGGGTGAAGCACCCTCGCCATAAGGAGTTTGTCGGTGACTGGTCCTGTGAAGATGGAAGTGAAGACCAGAAGAGGAAGAAAACAAAGAAGAGAATTCTTCTTCATGATAATATACGAGCAGTTATTGTAGGTCCAATTGCGGGAAGACGAATGTCCTTATGACTCTGCCAACACATGTAGATGGGGTCCACTTTGAGCATGTTTGTGTATTCTCAAAAACACTCTTTCAACCCACGTATCAGTTATTGCAATAGATACTGCGTGGTGTAGATGGTGTTACATACACGACATTCTGTGAAAGTGGTGATATCCCTCCACCTGAAAAAGCAAAGCCAAACACAGTCATATTTGACGATGTTGCCAAGACCCAATTCCAAAATATTTCTGTTTCGGTCGTCATATGGGTGCTGATGTATTTTATTTAAGTCAAACATATTCCAGAATCCCCAAACAGCTGGTTAGGGATAACGCAAACCCCATTATAGCCTTAAACAAGACAACCTGAAATTAAAACACATTTACCAGGCACATGTCGGAACGGACATGTCGTTCAATGATTTTGTAAATATATTTGCATATTGCTGGAATCATTCACTGTGTGGGTTTCTTGTTATTGATAATACAAGAAATCTGAGTGATGGTAGGTACACGCGAAGCTTTCAAGAGTTTTTGCATGTACAGGGTGTCCCAGCTATCTTGTCCACCCAAAATATCTCTGGAACAATAACAGCTATTGGAAAACGACTTTCACCAGTATCAATGTAGGGCTGGGGCACATGAATGTACATATTTGGAAACATTCTAAAACGAAAGCATATGTGTTTTTTTAACACAAACTTATGTTTTTTTTAAATGGACCTCCTATATTTTTTCTTCAGCAATCCATAGCATGACAAAGTACATACACACTGGCGTTGATTGCATCGTAATATTCCCATTTCATCCCGAGATATTGAGACGCGAAGTTGACGCTTGAAACACCCGACATGCGCTGCTAGCGCACGTCCTGAGGCTCAGGCGTGAACCCCATGCTGCCCGTAATCGCGATGTGATTGACATGTGTAATCACACCTCCATACTTATCAAGGGGTCCGAAACGAATAATACGGTCTGCTGCCATCAACTCTCATAAGCACATAATGGTTTCCCTCTTGCACGTTTTACGTATCTACGTACACAATATGAACCAGTACCAATCGGTGTACACCCGTCAGGTTGTCTTATTTATCCTGCACACCCAAAATAAGGTTTATCTAATGCGTTATATGACCCATTGTGCGTGTCGCGCAGGGCCTGGTTCTACCTAGTCAAGTGTCCAACGTAGTTCCCACTACTGCCACAGTTACCACTTCGCCTTGTTTATGATTTGCGACCCATGTAAACTTCTGTACTCCACCACCCTCCGAGCATCCCATTTGTTGTTGCTTTGGCGTGCAGTACACCGCTTCCCAGTGTAGTCGTGCATCAGAGTAATCTAGTGACGGCACGGAGGTAGTACACATTGTGAATAAAAGTTGTGTTATGGAACTTATACTGTACAGTATAATGTACACACATGAAGATATGATAGAAATGCTGCTGATCTATGGAGAATGTACGTTGACGGGAAATACGTTATGAGATTGCTTGTTTGTTGATAGTACTGTTAGCGAACATTAAGATTATTAAGTTAATATGTCTGTTTTCTACCCTACTCTACATACCTGTACTATACCCTGTTGTAGGTGTACGAAATGCTGTTCAGGCAGAACGACTGTACAGAAGACGATTCCCTGACAAGCCATCGCCTTCGCGCCGGATGTTTGGTCGTCTCACATCCCGTCTACGTGAAACGGGAAGCTTAAATCCAAGACCTCGACATCGTCCTAGAACACGCACAGATGAACGTGCTGAAGTTGCTGTGCTCGCTACCATAGCTTTGAATCCTCAAACCAGCACACGTCAAATTGAACGTGAAGTTGGTATGTCGAAATCAAGTGCACAGCGTGTTCTTAAACATCATAAATTTCATCCTTACCATGTTTATTTACACCATGATCTTCATGGAAATGACTTCCGCAATAGGGAAACATTTTGTCAGTGGGCACAGCAAAAACTTCTGACTAATCCAGATTTTTTTGCAGATGTTCTCTTTACCGACGAGACAACATTCTCCAACAAAGGAATTGTCAATATGAGGAATATGCATTATTGGTCTGCAGACAATCCAAAATGGCTCCGTCAGGTAGAGCATCAACGTCCGTGGAAAGTTAATGTTTGGTGTGGGATTATTGGAGATACCATTATCGGACCTTTCTTTATAAATGGCATCCAAAATGGCAGACAATACTCCAGATTTATACGACACAATCTTCTTGTTCTCTTAGACACCGTACCTCTGAACCGGAGAATGGTCATGTGGTATCAGCATGACGGATGCCCTGCACATAACGCCTTACAAGCACGACGACTTCTGAACCATAAGTTCCCTGGTAGGTGGATTGGACGAGGTGGCCCAGTTAGGTGGCCTGCCCGATCTCCGGACCTTCCACCGATGGATTATTTTCTTTGGGGAGCAGTGAAGGATGCTGTTTACCAACATGAACCAACAACACCAGAGGACATGAAGCAACGCATTATTGATGCTTGTACAGTCATCAAAGAGGAAACAGTAGCATGAAGTAGGGCATCCTTCATCTGCAGAGTGACCCTATGTATGCAAGCCAATGGGTATCACTTTGAGCATGAGATGTGAACGTTATGTTTAGTATGTAGTGCTGGTATCACAGTGGAAGTTTCTACAAAGGGCCATTTTACCCAGTGATGTTAAGAAACATTTGGTTGCAACATTTTGTCATTTAACGCATTAGATAAACATAACATTGATAATTATGTGATAATAAAACTAATTGGTTAAACATGTTTACATTCATCTTCTATGTCCTACCTGAACTTCCCAAATCAAAACATTTTTACCTAAACAACGGTAAAACTTTTAGTCCACTTGCTCGTTTCACTAAAACCATCAACATGAATTTTACTATTACGAGTGAATGATTAACTGTCACTTGCGCTAGATCTATAGTATGGTTTTAACGTTGAACGGCATTACCTTTTTAGTAACGGATTAACGATAAGCGAAGTTAACTTTGTGACTAACGTTGGAGTACACAGATATGTTACAGAACCGCATTACCCCAAGCCTATGGGATAAATACCTGCTGGAATGTACGACGTTAATGCAGGATGGCAGCAGACCGTATTACTCGTTTCGGACCTCTTGATAAGTATGGAAGTGTGATTATGCATGTCAATCACATCGCGATTACGGGCAGCATGGGGTTCACGCCTGAGCCTCAGGACTTGCGCTAGCAGCGCATGTCGGGTGTTTCAAGCGTCAACTTCGCGTCTTAATATCTCGGGATGTAATGGGAATATTGCGATGCAATCAACGCCATTGTGTATGTGCTTTGTCATGCTATGGATTGCTGAAGAAAAAATATAGGAGGTCCATTTAAAAAAAACATAAGTTTGTGTTAAAAAACACATATGCTTTCGTTTTAGAATGTTTCCAAATATGTTGACCCGGGGTCTAGCCATACCCCCTCCATTCCGTCTGAGCTCCAAGCTAGCGACCGATGAGTGTTCAGAAGCGGGCGAAACCGAGTATCCAATCAGATAGCGCCTTATAAAAGCTGTATTGCCGGGCAGGGAACAGCTGATGTTTGTAGTAGTCTAGTAGGAAAGTACACACAAAGGCCTGGATATTTGTATTTAGTTGTGAAAACTTGTTTTTTTTCTGTGAAAGTTATATTTCTTCGCGGAAATTATACGTGCTTCCTTATGAATAGTGTGCTAAGATTACAATAAGTACGAATATGTTGTGCCTTAGTGATGATTATCTGCCGTAAAATCGGAGAACTGTCGGTTTATGGCGTAGAACGTAAAGCTTTTGGTGTGGTTGTTACTATAAACCTTGAATGTAATTTACTGATGATTTTTGTATTAACACAGTGAAATATAATAATCATTCCACTATAGAACAATAAAACTGTCAGCTTAAGAAAACGCGACAAATCACAAATTTTGTTGCGCTAAGAGTTCGTTTATAAATAACTGAGCTACCAGTCACAATTTTTTTCTGTTCTTTATATTTTGCACGAAGCGTTGTGCTAAATAATAACCATTTTCAAGTGCATTGTTCACCATCCTGTGCCATTTTTAAGTGGTGTTTTCGCTTGTAACCATATATGTGCGTTTGTTATTTTTTTATGTATGCCTGTATTGTACTCAGAAAATTAGACCACAGAAGAATTTAAGGACAACAGAAGAAGCAGAACCACACACAAACACCACGAAAAAATGGCATGCATACAGAACAATGCACTTCAAAATCAGAATTATTTCTCGAAACGCGTCGTTAAAAATATAAATAAAAGTAAAAATCGTGTGGTAGCAGTTATTTATAAACAAAGTCATTGTTTCCACATTCGTTGCTGGCTTTCACAAGCCATGTCTAACGCAGAAAATAAAATTATTGCGGTATTTTTATTAATTTCTAAAATTTATGTATCGGCAGAGAAATATTAATTTAACGGTACGTGTTTATTTTTTAAATTACACATAGATTACTAGTTTAGAGTCTATAAGAGTGCAAAGGATGCCACAGAACATTATTGTTGTAAATGATTCCCACACATTTGGTCAAAGATATACAACAAATTTATTAACTAACATTTGGGCTACCGCACTGTAAATAAGTATTTGAAATACCTGTGGACAACCACATATTCATCAGTACTATGTAACAACATGTACCATAATCAGGAATATCAGCCTAATTGCAGAAAATCGAAAACTGTATGAAACTAGAGGTCAATGGAAGCGTCCGACCCCACCTGTGCGCCTTGACTCGCAACATAAGGGTGTTGTGGTGTGACACATCATTATCGCACAGAGCTATGGGCTGGTTTATTATGAGAAAACTAAGACATCTGGACCTATAAGACCATCATTCTATTGTCAGACATTTATGGAATATGGTCAAAGTTAAAAATGTATTTTTCAAAGTTGCATTTATATTGCAGACATTTTGAGCTTATGACTTAACTTTTTACTGTGCAAAAGTAATATCTTCAGAAAAGACTGACCAAGGCTCAATAAAACCACACCTAGAGTTTCACAGCTGCTGACCAGTATTTTGGTGTATTACTCATACATTTATGAACTTGATTTTTTTTTCTCAAACGTGAGTAGAAACTCAATTACACAAAAAAATCTTTTTTCCAAAGCACACGCAACATATGTATGAGAGGTCAACATATGTAAGTATGCAACAGTACCTATGGGGATTTTTGGGGCATTATCCTGGATAAAAACGAGTAGAATATAATACAATACATTTTATCCCAATTTTGATAAGAAATGATTCCACGGCAGCAGCCTTAAGTTTCTGTAGATTAAGAAAGCCAAACCAATCTAATTAGTGTATTGCTCTTTCATGACCTTTTTACAGTATTAAATGTTACTATTTGACTAACTCTTTCCTCTTTAATTGTTTCTAGGACTGTACATCATTTTCATGCACATTGGATGAAACATGGACACATTAACAAACGTATTTATCTTCCAGTTCGTTAATATATTTATGTTTGCCCCAGTAGAAGTTGAATGCAGCACAGTCAGCCATGATACATTAGGGAAATTGCCAGTACCAGACCTCAAAGGCCTTTAAGGCACAGTAAAATATGCTTACTATAGGCGTGTTGTGGTGGAATCATTATAAAGAAGCACAGAATGTACTTACCTTCAATACATTTTTTTTATTCGAATCAGAAAATAACATGTGCTCATGTAATAGTTCTGGCTATGCTCATAAAACTACATTCATACGGGCCCAAAAGTATTACTTGTGTTATTTTTATGCAAATTAAAGAATTTTACTAAATTAGTTTAAGTGTAAAGAAACGTGCTGTGGTAACACCAGTTACCTTGGATCTTAGCAAAACAAAGTAGGCTAAGACTTTTCAAATGGTAACAACTTTCAAATTTAAAAATAAATATGCCAGACTGAGTGAGCAGTACAGATTAAGGTGTTGGCTGTCAGCTTTTTTTATACCCCCATTGATGTTAAATGATATGGAGGTTTTACATCTGTCCATCTTTTGTCTTCCACTTTCTATTTTTAGCTCAACTTTGAATCTAAAAATGGGCCCTAATATTTGTTTTAACTGTATTATACTACATATAATTTTAAGAACAACAGAAAATGTGGAAATATACTTTCAGTTGCTTGTTCCACATATTGTCTCAGATTTAAAAATTACATCTATCTGGAAAAATTTGTCTAGTATTACTCCATACAGTTAAAGATTTTTCTGTGGGCAATAGTACTTTTTTCTGTTTGTGTATGCCTTGAAGACAATCTACACATTCCAAGCACTGGTATCCTAAGATATTATCACATAACTGATGTTTGAATGTTTATTTACAAAGTAGATCACTTCGAGAATTCTCAGAGTAGTGTAACATGTGCTCTCCTAAAATGTTCACATGTTCTCCTTGTTCCAGCTGGCAACACATTAATGCCCACAAATTTACTCTGTCACATCTTTTAATCGATATTTGTTAACTATTAGTCAAACCTCACTATGGTTTTTATTCGAATGGAAGTTCATACAGTTAGTTTTCTTTATGTTTAGAGCCGCTTTGTCTTTATGTGATGAATTTTAACCATCTTTGAGACATTTATTTGATTTCTCTGTCAGCTGGCTTGAATTTTTATTTGGGATTACTTAGTACCATTGTTAGTGAATGAAATTTATCCTCTATGCATGATAGTTTGTGGGAAACATTCATGAAGAAAAAGACTTTGTATAATATGGTCCCCTTGTGGGGCGGATAGTGGAATTATTTGTTGTTACATGTAGAATGTTTTGTAATGTAGGAACACTGCATTTCCCGGCTGATCAACCATATGTGGGGCAGCGGGTAGAATTATTTTGTTTTAAAATGTCCCTATTATTCATGCTGTCTTTTTGCCGTTCTCAACACTGGCTCTCTAACTACAATTTTGGCAACCAGAAAGTGATTAGCAAAACGTGAAGCCTGTAATTAGAATTCCTAATGCCCACTTCATCTGAGAAATACACTTATAGCTGCAGCTTATAGCTCTGAGGAATTAGGAGATTGTCTGGGATTCATTATCAAAAACGATCGTGAAAAAACGTTCTCTGTATTCTGAAAGTCACAGATGAAAAAAAAGAATCCACACAATCTGACTAACAGAGCATTTCAGAGTCTGATGCAACTATAACTGTCCAAATTAAATGTTTAAATGAATGCTCGCCATAATTTGATGATAATGTTCATCAAACGCCACGCTAAATAATGGTAGAATGTCTGTCCCGCGACGGCACGTGAAAATACGACATACGCAAACTGAAGACAGATCATTAAAGTCATCCCAGAATTAACACTTCACTCGGAAATGATTTCATGGTTACGCGTATCCCGAGTAGCTTAATACGGCATCCGAGGCTGTTTATAGCAATGATACCGACGCGACGCGACTCCCGACACAGATGGTGTGCTATTCAGCGTCTCGAGAGAACTGGGGCCTTCTTGCTCGCGCAGCGTTCTTATATATGAAGCCGCGGTGCTGACGGCTAAAGGAACGCCTGATCAAATCGGCTCTCCCGACTAGCCGCTGGGCTAGTAATGCACCACTTTAAGTTATTGAATAAATCATCACTTCCTTTGCTGGTGGCAGATAAAGCTCTCAATTTAAATGCGCAATCAGCACACACGTAAGTAATCATAATGAAAGGCTGACGTGGCTAAGTCAATTATTTTGGGCGAGAGAATTAATTTAATTACACTACACGCAGTAGACAAGCTCTGAACCTGCCCTTTGGAGATACGCTATCGCTGTAGTTTTACAGTTATTGAGTTGAAACTTCTCACATCTTCATGATTATAGCGGATCTCCCTTCTACTTAAATTTAAACATCCTAGCCTTATTTATTAGCCTACTTAATCTATCTTGCTTCCTTAATTTTTAAGACAAAAACCAGAAAATCATGAATTTCAACTAAAATCTTAATTTGTGAGATCCAGAAGAGTGTTTCTATTAAATAATTATGAAAAACGAATCTAAATATAAATTTTTAAGTCTCTAGCTCTTTTCTGTTGTGCCAATGATTTTTACAGAAAAACGTCCAAATTTCAAAAATGGTTAAAAGTATCGAAGTGATATTCAACACATATTAATTTAGTATTACTCCTGACGTGCTAGACACATTTTAGGTTATTTACTTGATTTTTAAAGTATTGCGCAACATTCATGACGTCAGAGCTAGTTACAGCGGACTGGCTGGCACACAAAGGAAAGACTGATGTGAATTTTATACGGCGTGAGTAGGCTGCTTCCCTACACCCTGAGTGACACACACCTATTTAGGTTATGATAAATGTTTTACTAAGTTTTTTTGAAGTGAGATATCTCAACAACTTTAAGCACCCTGTTTGACAAGTGTGATGGAGGAATTTCGTTAGGAAGACAATGACCGAGACTCAATGTTGTAAGGCATAAGTCTTAAAAGTGAAGCTGATACAATATTAGTTATGTTTAATGCATTTTCCTGGGCAAGCTGGAATACCTGCCCTGTTATAAATCATTCCAGTTTCTTTCCTGATACACACTGTTGTTTCCTGTGCACCTTAATGTCACAAGATAATGGTTAGGTTAGGTTAGTGGTGTTTAACGTCCCATCGACAACGAGGCCATTAGAGATGGAGCGCAAGCTCGGGTTAGGGAAGGATGGGGAAGGATATCGGCCGTGCCCATTCAAAGGAACCATCCCAGCATTTGCCTGAAACGATTTAGGGAAATCACGGAAAACCTAAATCAGGATGGCTGGAGACGGGATTGAACCGTCGTCCTCCCGAATGCGAGTCCAGTGTGCTAACCACTGGGCCACCTCGCTCAGTCACAAGATAATGACTGAAGGCTGTATATGTATATACATAAAGGAAATACAGTGCGCCACTTACCTGAAAGCTGATGTCTGGCAGTGGTGGATTGGCATGACCCCCTCCTCAGATATGGATCACACAAACAGCATGCAATCCGTAAATGTATGGTGTTGCTCTCTCTCTCTCTCTCTCTCTCTCTCTCTCTCTCTGTTTGTGTGTGTGTGTGTGTGTGTGTGTAAGTAATTGCGAAATTGGAAACTGAAAGTTACTTAGACATTACATGGTTCAGTTTTTAATCATTAATAGGCATTCTTTATGAAAACAGCAATTAAAACAAAATTTCACTATGCTGAAGTCCTAAAGGACTATCTTGTGAACTAAATAGCCTGTCAGTTCGTTAGTAATATGTTCCACGTATCACTTTGCATTATAGATTGTAGTGATGTGCAACGAGTCATTATACATTCACATCACAAATTAATTTGGACATATGATTGCATTCTGAACATTTTTAATTTTGCGTTTTTGTTGATGGTAATATCACTAAAGTTAAACATAACTGCACTAGTCAAATGGCATTGAGAGATGTATGTATAAGCTTGCTGGCAATGTGAAGACAACACTGAGTGGGGTTTTAAGAGCACGAGACATCTAGGTCTAAGTGAGCTTGGTATGGGTTAGGACTGAAACACTACAGTACATTATATGAAATCCCAATTAGTTTAAATAACACAACAGCCTGTATAGCAGTACAGTATCGTTTTTAAAAAATGCTGTAATGTGAATAACCCCAAATTGTGTTTTACTGTCAGTGTTGTTTTGTGGCAGTTGTGTACAAATTGTAATCATTATTGTCAATACCTTTCTTAAATTGGTTTCTTGAATTTAGTTAATGTGTGCCAGTGCTATATTTATATTCTTATTCTTTGTCATCGATGCATGGAGTTGGACATTAATACATATACAAAATTAAACAAATCATTACTCTCTCCTGTCCAGTTAATAGCTCACTGTAGACTAAGCAGTGATTTGAAATGCACAGTTAAATTACAAGAATCTGGCTTTCATCCACCTACTCATGCCAACCCTCGTCTGCAGGTTGTTTACCACACAAGCATAGGTCTCTTTGGACCCTGATTCTGTCTTATTACTTTCTCACATATTTCACAATGTTTCCACACTCCTTTGCTTTTCCCCTTTGTCTTCACTACCAGAAGCGGAACATTGCATCACCAAAAGCTGGACATAAACATTCATGGTGAGTACACTTATCTAGTTCAGCTTTCTATCTGCTACTCAAATAAGAGTTTAAAGAGATTCATTGTCCTTTCATTTTCAGAATGTTAAAGTCAAAACTGTGATATGAAGACATGCAGTCTCACTAGTTGACTCGGCATTTAATGATAAAATTAAGTTTTTTATAACATTAATGCATTTTTGTTTAGTTTAGGATGGTTGCCTGAAAGTGCGTTCTCCCAGCAAAAAAATTGTTTACTTCCTTCTTAGTTAATTTGAGATGGAAAATTTTTGTTTAGAGTCTACATGCCAGAGGAAGCTATCATCATAAGCAATTCCTTTATGCCTACCTTGGTGTAAATGGGGGCAATCTGTTCATAATTCCTATTTAAATGTGATGCTTATATTAATATTGCAAAATATCTTCACTTAATCTTCTAAAATAAAGTTTTAATACCAATTAATAAAATAATAACAGTTCGTTACTGCCAATGTTACAGTTTATTATTGCCAATATATATTAAAATGCAGGAAACATTTTTCATTATCAGCTGACAGAACTACTTCAGAAAGCAGATATAATATGACAAATTAAATAAGCTACATGTAACCTGAAGGAACAGATGTAAATAAAAAAAAAGTCATACTGCAGAATATAAAATGTAGTTTACATTTTAAGAAAAGATAATTCACATTTCCCAGAAACTTGTGCAACATACACAATAAGTATCCACATTGTTGGGATATCCCAATTTAAAGAAGAACTTCTATATTTCAATAGTAAGTTTGGTCTGAGCTTTAAGAAAAAACTTATTTCAATAATCAGGTTAGAAAATGGCTCTGAGCACTATGGGACTTAACATCTATGGTCATCAGTCCCCTAGAACTTAGAACTAATTAAACCTAACTAACCTAAGGACATCACACAACACCCAGTCATCACGAGGCAGAGAAAATCCCTGACCCCGCAAGGAATAATCGGGTCAGACCCGAGCTACAACAAAAAAACTTAATATATTTCAGCAGTCGGGCTAGGCCTGAGCTTTAAGAAAAAACTTAATTACTACAATCATTCCCGTAATAGTTCCATTAGGTTGGATCTCAGATTAAGAAAATCCTTCACACTATGCTGTAGTAAACATTTGTGCACCTTCAAAAGTCTGAAGCTGACTGGGATGATTGCGTAGCTGGTGATGGAAAGGTAGCCTGAAAAGAAATTAAAATCCACATTAACATTACTGAAAACCTTTATTTCTAAATTATGGATTACTAAGTTTGTTGCACTAGTACTGGGTTAATGTTGGGGAAAAATGTTTATGTAACATGGCTTTTCTTATCCATTTATGTATTCAGTGACGTAATGAAACTCAAAGTGGCTCCACATTTGTGTGTATTTACATCTTTATATTGTAATTAGCTACTTGAAGTCATAATATGTATATGCCACACCTAAAAAAAAACACTTAGATAACTAATAATAAATAATATAGGCCTAATTAATTGTTACAATTTAGATGTCATGTAATGAGAATTTTACTGTACATGCAAGACATACTGGACCAAAGAAACGAAGTGCCATGATGTTAATAACCTAACACCTAAACAAGATTAGCAAACAGTTTGAATGTGAGTATATTAATATGGGTGATAATGCCAGATGTAGTTTTTCTGCCTAGATGGTGTTATAGTCAGGACTGAGATTTTAAGCTAATGGGGAACTTGAGGCAATTGCCAATCAGGAAGTTGTGTTAACACAAGATATGAGCACTTTTACCCATCAGCAATTATTCCATAATCTACTAATGCCACTGCTTTGGAACAAGATGTGTTGTGAACTATGTTTGAACATTCACATTTGCATGAGAAAGTCACAAGCCAATGGAAATATGCAATGCTGCTTGGACAGAAGGGAACATCCTGTACACACCTCAATTTTTTTTAGAATGAAACAGAATGTGTAAACACTTTATGACTGATTTGCATTCAGCTGGCTTGCTGTGTAATGGAATTATCCACACCAGGTTCAAGATGTGGAGTGACTTCAGTTTTTTCAATTGCAATGTCTACAAATTTTTCCACGTGACAGTCACATCAAATCATAATTAAGTATTTTCTTTTTCTTTAATTATACTAACAGAGCTGCCTTCAGATAAAATAAGAATTATTTTAAAAATGGTGCCAGAAACTTGAATGCCATAGCCTTTATCAATACTGGATGTGAGGTCAGTCTGGAGGCAGTTTCAGTTGCAATTTCTTATTTCTTTTGTGGATTGTTTCGGTCTTTACACCACCATTAGCACACAGTATTAAATTTATGCAAGTTAGCCAATAGCACTGTATGTCCAGCAGTGCTAGAAGTGCTCCCTCAAACTTAAAAATGTTAAATAAATAATAATTACTTTATTAATTAATATGCCCTTTGGGGAAAGGAAAGTTGCTAGATAAATTTCAAAATGCCATACTTGACTTTAGAAATGTAATACTTACCATTTCAGAAATTTCTACTGTCTTCACAAATTCCTTGCTTTGCTTAGAGTGTGGTCTTTGTCTTTCCCCCAGATGACATCTACGACCTGCCAACTTGTCTTTTCTTCTGCTTATTGCAGTGGGCTGAACGGGAATATAGTTACCACGATTTTTTCTAGATTTTCCTGTAACAAAAATTGGAATTCATACAGTATTGAGTTACTTTACACAACATTTATATAAAAGTATGTTTTACTTACCTTCACCAAAATTTGACAAATAAGATGCACATGCAGATGGCGTTTTAAGCTTTCTAAATTTTTCGCACATGACTTCAAGGCCTTTCCTCATTTCCTTGGGCGATTTATTTGAAAAAATCTGTGAAACGAGCTTTTATCTCGTCTATTAAATCATTATTTCTTTTGTCTGGAACTGTCTCCATGTGAAGTGTCTCTGGTATCTCTTCTTGGCTTTCACAGAGCAATCCTGTGTCCATTTGCTCCAAACCTTCCGAAGAATTTGAAGCCCCTGCATTCTGAGAGCAATACAGAGGCTCTAGCCACCCTTCAGGAGGCTCCTCATTTGTAGCAATAAAATAATACAGTCTACGTATACTGTCACTATCTGTCACCTCCCTGTAGTTTCCTGATGGTAAAACAGTACTGCCCCAGTCTATATGTTTGCAGATCTTCCCTGTATTGCCTTGGCAACAAGTGCAAACAAGAACAGCCATATTAACAATGTAATAATGATTCTCGCTTTCTTCACAGGGAACGATCAGAACATCCTCATTGACTTGCCTGATTTTTGCTAGAATCTCCTGTGAAGGAGCCTTTATAGGCCTACGGAAAGACTTAGGACTTGCTCCATTAGCAGCATCAAGAAGTCTCCTCTGAAAATACAAATTCACCTTTGTGAGAAAAAAGTCCACCATCTGAACCACATTGAAGGCACGCACCCTCTCAAAAATCCTGTCCTTTAAAATTCTCATGAAGGCCTCACTTATATTATTTGTGTTGTGCCCTTCTATAAGCATACCTCGCCGATGTGAAAGGGTCCACAGTTCTCTCCTATCCCAATACCCTTCCAAGTACTTCAATAAATTTTGATGATTTTCACTGATGTTCGCTCTTGTTGCATTATAGTTTACCACTGCTTCATTTTTTGTTTGCACAAACACTATTTTTTTGAAATTCTGGAAGAACTCACACTGTTTTTGCTGTGGTGTAGCATTTTTTGCTTTGAGAAGCCAGCGCCATACTGCCTGCAGGACATGGAATGTACACAACAAAGTTTTTGTGTTTGGGAAGCACCTTCTAATAGCATTTTGTTCTGACTGGCTGTCGTCAGTCACAAACACACTTGGGCCATTGATGTTTCCCCCAAAAATATTATCCCCCACTATATCTTTCAGCATCTCTAGTCCCATTTCTATAACTCCGCAGCTTTCTGAAGACATAATCAGAACTCCTAGTGGTAAACCTCCACACTTACTGTGAGCAAGTAAAACGAACACACCGCTGCTATCATGATCCAGAGAACCAGTGGAATCCATAAATACAAACTTGGAAGCAGCTTTTACATGAGTATGGACTTTTTGCATCAGTGGTGAGCAAATGCTGAAAGACAATTATACAAATATTAATAGTAGCTAAATGTATATGCATAAAGTTTTCATCAGACTACAAATTTGTAAATATACTCTTACCATAATATATAATCATCATCTTTCTGAATCATCTTGGCACACACAGCTCCAACTTCTCTGTTGTATTCCTCTAACTTCTGTTGCAACAGCTGCTTTCCTTCTTTGTTGAAGTCTGTTGGCCCATACTTTTTCTTAAAAACTTTATTGAACAAATAGTGGCAAAAGTTGTAATCAGGACACCTGCTTCTGTCTGCAAGGACTAAAGGGTAATCTGAACAATTCAGCTGAATTTCAACCTTTATTGACTCAAGACCAGTGGCTGGTGAATGACCTCTTTCAAACAGGGAGATAAATTTTTCTTTGACATCACTTGATGGTTGCCTAAATCTTAAAGCAGCAGCACTCTCAACACTGTGGTTATGACCCAACACCAAGTTAACCTCACACGGCATTTCCTTATAGAGCATTGCTTTCTCTACAGACTTACCGCTGTATCTATCATGCACAGCGTGAATTGTCACTGTCATTTTTGATGGACAGTTAGTATTTTTTGTTGCCCTTTGCACTGAACCATGAACTTTTATACTGCGAGTATTGTGGTGACAGACCAGCCTTTGTTTGAAAACAACATACTTTCCTGATGCAGGTTCCGTGTACCTTATTGTATAAGTTGTTTTTGTTATGTTTTCAAACTGTGCCAACCACTGTCCAAACTCCTCCCTTGTTTTAACATCAACAAGGATGTTTAAAGATTTAATTTCTTGCACATTACAGTCGCTTCCGTGCAGCTCCAACACACGTGTTTTCCACTGCGGGAGAATTTCCTGTTAAGAGAGAAGAGCATGTATTACTATCACTTCTTTACTTGGCTTCATTTAAATTATTTCTGAATTTTCCTCCCTACAGTAACATAAATTTGATATAAGAAGTGCAGCAGGTATGTAGACACATGGTAGACCAGACCACAATTTCATAAAAACCACCAATAAGTACACATTTTACCTTGGGTTGGAAGATGTAAAAACAAAAAAATATTTAAACTTTCTAAATTTTGGGTGAAAAGCTTTTGTACTCGTCAGAATATGGTTAAAAATGTTTCATATTCACACAAACATTTCACTGAAAAAAGAAAAAATACTTGGGGGCACAAAAAAAGACGAAGTGACTAAATTGAAGAAAGCACCTACACAGGTGACAGGACAATAAAAGGATGAGGCAAGGTAAAAAGAATTCATATAATGGTCTATTAGACATATCTATGTCAAACAAATTAATGTAGTATAAATTTTGAGGAAAAGCGTAGATTTTTATACAGAGGAAATATTAACTATGTCCATTAATGTTACAAACACTATTTAAACTTATAGTTTTGGCCTAAACAAATTTTTCTAGACACTTCAGTCTGATAGTTCCAATTCCAAATCTTAAGGGAAATGTTTTTAACAGAAAGACAAATGGACATATTGGTGTGCTCCTATAGATTATTTAAAATTTCTGGAGTTTCTGGGTGATTAGAGCTGGGTGTTTGGTAAAATCTGAAAACCAATCCTTACTGGCAAAACTTCTTTTCACTGGTAAATATCCTCTCTGTAGTACTGAGCTGAACCATTTCAGCAACAAACTGTTTTACCTTGAGTGAAGTTACGGGAAGGCCAATGCAGCCAAGCAAGTATATTAATCTTTACTGAGAACAGATGTTTGTGTTTCCAGAACTGTTTTGTATTTCTCTCAGATACCAGTTGTAAGACGTATGCTTTGCTGGCAATGGGCGAGGCATGACAGAATCTCTGATCAGAGAGTAGTTTATCGTTAGTTTTTGCTTGTCGCTAGTCTGTGCTTGACTGCGCGAGTCGACAGTAGTAGTCGGTCAGCTTTAGTAGCGAGTCAGTGGTAGTCTGGAGTAGTCTGCGTGAGTCGGAGGGAGTCGGCATGCCTCAGTTGTGTGCTCTGCTCGCGACTCTGGTCAGGACTCTGGAGGATGAGTATTGTTGTAGAAGGTAAAGAAGCAGCCTTGCGCATATTTAATAATGTATGTTAATTGTAATTTAATTTGTTCAAAAAATGCCCCAATAATAATTTTTATAATATAAAGTAACTCTTTTAAAAAAAAGCATTCATTGCAATTTAAAGAATTTTTCCAATGCATTATCATTGCATCCAAAAATAAAAAAAAAATATACGCCAGCATTGCACGAAGCTGTGTCGAAAAATGACTAATTAAGAGCAGATATAATTGCAGTTTTATTGAGGTAAGAATTTTTGCTTTTTTATTCAGAATACAGGGCTGAAGGTCAGCGCCGCTGTCCTTATAAATTCATCAGGTTACAAAAATTTTTTTTATTATTTTGGTGGTTAGGAATTTTTCTGTTTCGAATTTGACATTAAATGAGAATAGAATTTTGTGGGAATATTAAGTGTGAATGCATTTCTGCACACAGCCAGTAAATGGGAGCCAATTTTGTTCAGAGGTTACGATATTAAGAAAAATTCATTTAATTATAATTTTTTGTGGCGTGGCTACGCTTGGCACCATTATCATTTAACATATTTTGTGGGAAGGTTACGCTTGGCTCCAATTCCATTTAAAAAATATTTTCTGTTTGGGAGGTTACACTTGGTGACCCTGCCAGGATCGTATTTCTTTGTGAATCTTCTGATAAGTAGTCATATATCTGCTCTTATTTACTTAAACATAGTTTGCATCTCGCACAACAAATTTACTAATTTGTCACTCTTTCTTTCACAGATCATCGGCAATTTGTTGCACTTTGTTGTATTTGTGTTTGTTGCATTTTGCATTGTCTTTGTGTCATTTGTGAATAATTTTGATTTGTGAAAAATGCCGCGAAAAACTGTTAATAGTACATCGCGATGTGTAATGAGTGAAATAGCCGATTCTAATAATTTGACCGATAGTAGTTGCGACACTCAGTGTCTTAATGACAGTCCCCTATTTACAGACAATCAGAGTGTGCGGATTATTAACAACGATTTTGATCCTAGTGATGAACAGACGAATTCAATTGTGTCCTCTGTTAATTTAACGACAATTGATGATGTGGGATGTTGTGTTACAATGAACGCTGTCCAGTTTAACACACCCGATTTGCAAAATTTACGTTGTGAACAGATAAATTTTTCTATCGTAAATGAACAGTGTACACAAAGTATGACAGATTTATCTGTTTCCGAGGTAGTGAGCAACAGCGCACATTCGATTGGCAAACCTTTTCAAGAATCACAGAATATCCAAATGGACACACAAAACGTGACAATTGCAGGTACGCCATTAAACGGCACAAAGAATACAGTACCTAATTTTGACATGGATCGAATTATAGCATTAATGCTACAACTTAATGAAAATCTCAAACAACAAATTAATGAAAATAGTGAAAAACTAGACAACAATTCCAAACAACTTAGTGAACAGAACAAACAAAATAATGAAAATCTCAAACAACTTAGTGAAAATTTCAAACAACAACTTAATGAAAATTCCAAACAACAGAATGAAAGACAAGACAACAATCACAAACAACTTAATGAACAGTTCAAACAACTTAATGAAAAACAAGACAACCTTAATGAAAATTTCGAACAACTTAATGGAAAACATGACAACCTTAATGAAAATTTAGACAACAATTCCAGACAGCTTAGTGAACAGATTACAGCCGTTGCCGCGCAATGTCATGATACTAAAGAACAGTTATGTGAGGAAATTGAGGCTTCTACTAGGAAAAGTAGTGAAGAAATTAGATCTGTTGCTCAAGAATTAAGGGATATGCAAACAGCTACAACAGAATCACTTAGAGACGAAATTAGTGCAGTCGGTAAACAGTGCTCTGAAAAAGCAACACAATCACGCGGCGAGTTTAAATTAATGACAGCAGAACTTTCGCGCACACTGGATGCAAAAGTAGACGCGAAATTCGACCAACAGAACAGTCAAATTGACGAACGTTTTAATCACCACCTACAAAACAGTGA
The DNA here is from genome assembly GCF_021461395.2 of Schistocerca americana. Taxonomy (NCBI): domain Eukaryota; kingdom Metazoa; phylum Arthropoda; class Insecta; order Orthoptera; family Acrididae; genus Schistocerca; species Schistocerca americana. The sequence goes on from NC_060130.1 coordinate 511,290,754, forward strand.
AACGCGTTTCTGTAAATTTACACAGGAACAGAATAAAGTAAAGCGACAAGTTATGGAAACATTTACCGCACAGAGACAGGAAGATAAACGCAAATTGTTTACGAAAGCAAAAACATACGTAGACAACAATATTGCTACTGTATCAGACGAAATTAATACAATCAAACAGTTGAACATCGAATTGCGTGATGAAATTTCCAAACTTAAAACAAAAACAGATACACACACAGTAGACTTTCAGACAGTGACCGACAGACTTGAACAATTAGAACTAATTCAGGATCCCGAAGTCATCAAAGCTGACGTCAAAAAATTGAACGAAACCACACGTAAAATACAAAAACAGATTAATGCTTGTGACACTAAAAACGATGATCAGGTAAAAATACTGACTGAAAAATATGATGAATTGGACAGTCATATAGACGTTATTGAAAGTAATAATGACAGCAAATCAGACGATACTTCACCGATTTCGTTTAATCAAACACCTGAATTCCAAAATTTACAGCCGACAACCAGTGAGATAGATTCGTCCAATAATACATTACGTAGAAAATTGTCGACTTTACAGCAAGAGGTGACAGAGATAAAAAATATTTCAGTCAATAACACGTCACAGCATACGGCACATTCCGAATATTTGTCACACTCACACAGCCAGTATAATGTAGGTAATTTACAGATAGTACGTGACCTAGATTCCAAACAATTACAGACAAATAGATTCTCATACAATCCTGAACCTGTTCAAACGTACAGAGACGATAATTTTGATTACAAACATTTTCTATCTGTGAGAAAATTTAAAGTATTTAAAAATGACAGAACACAGATTCACCCCTTGGATTGGATACAACAATTTAGCTTTGCTTTTCCACCGACTTAGCCTGTAACGCACAAACTTGATTTCTTTGCAGTTTTTTGGAAGGCGAATTGGCAACTCGTATGACACCGATCGCGAGGCAATGCTATTCGGTAGAAGAATTTCAGAATGCTTTTCTGTCAGCGTATTGGTCGAAGACAACACAGTGCAGAATTAAGGATCAATTAATTAGTTTACCGAATTATGAGAACTCAAATTTTTCGACTGTCACACAATTTTTTGAGCACATGGTCCAACAAAACCAGTACTTAAGTGAACCATACAATGAATCTGCACTTATTCAATTATGTATTTCTAAATTACCACGATCATTAAGAGTGTCACTTTTAATGGGTCAGCAGAAAGAAAATATTTTGGCATTCAGAGATCTGTTACAGCTTTTGGAAGTGCAGCAATCGGATTATTCGTTTATAAACAAAAATTTTTCATATAATAACCAAGGTCAACAAACATACTGCAATTACGATCAGCCACACAGTTTCAATAGCGAAGCTAATAGACGCTTCAGGAACGACAACCACCAGAATTTTAATAGCAGGCAAAATTTTAATTACCTGTATCATCAAAATTATCAGCAACAGGAACCACATTTTGGTAACAATAGAGGTTTTTCCCAACAACAACAACAAAACCAACTGGTTATCATACCTAACCAACAATGTAGTGCACAAGGTCAACCGAGCTTTAATGTTTCGCCGCGTACGCGTATAGCGTCGGCCCCAACAAATAGTAATGCACAGCAACAAGGAAACCAGTACGTACAGAAGACACACTATATTAATTCCCATCGCAATGCACCGTATAGAAATGACTATCATGACAGACATAAAGGTAATGAGCACAATTTTCAGCGTACATTTAATAACAGTCGATCTTATCAGCAGCAAAATCATCCGCAACAACATATTATCATGAATGAACCAGACAGTAGATATCACCCGAACGTAATGCGTCAGGAAGAAATAACAGAACAGTTCAAATAGTCGAAAAGCCATAGCATCCTCCTGAAAATAATAACACGTCAGATATAATTTGACTAGATACAGTACAGGCTGCATCTTCCAGCAACGTAAGCACTACTTTTGACACGCAGAATGTTGTTCATGAAAATGTTATTACTTTTGACGACATCCGAGACACTCTTTTGCAGGAAAGACCAGTTGTTCAAAAAACCATTTCACACCCTGTCATCGAAGTTAAAATTGGATCATCGAAATTTTCAGCAGTAATCGATTCGGAATCACCTATGTCAGTTATAAATGAAGAAACTTTCAACGAGTATAACAAAGAGAATACCTATCCTACGTTACCATTAGGCAAAAAGAAAGTAAAAGGAGCAGTATCGAGCAAAGGAGTAGATGTAAAATTGCAGACACATTTATCATTTTGTATTGCAGGTCATACATTTCATTCAAATTTTTGGATTATTCCGTTATTGACGACAGACATTATTTTAGGTACGAATTTTCTAGTACAACACGATGCCATTATTGACTTTCAAAATTCCTATTTAATGTTGAAGGATGAAAATGTGCAACTAGCTTTAGAATTTCAGCACTCTTTATCTGCAGAAGAACAAACAATTAATCGTACAGAGGTCATTTCCGCATCACGTAACATAGACTGTAATTCCACATTGTTCACAGATACGTACGTACACAACTATAATACTCCAGACGAAGCAGAGTATGACGTTATACAGACGATTTCTGAAAAAGTTAAACAGAGCAGTGCAAATACAGACGACGAACGCACGCAACTACAAAAAATTCTTTTACAGTTAGCTCCAGTTTTTGACAACGTTCCTGGTACCATGTCCGGTTTTATGTATGAATTTCAAGCTAAACAGCACGACACATTTAAAGCCAAACATTATCCCATTCCGTATATTCACAGAGAACAAGTTAAGAAAGAATTGCAAGCTATGCTTGACCAAGGAATTATTGAACCGGCAGTTAGTCCGTACATAAACCCGCTCCATATTGTTAAGAAAAAGGATGGTTCACTTCGCCTCGTACTTGATTCGCGTCACGTCAATGACATTATTATTAATGAAACAGATCGCCCACAGACACTAGAAGAACTTCTACAGAAATTTCATGGTACTGCTATTTATTCCACATTAGATTTGAAATCGGGATTTTGGCAAATTCAGCTCCATCTGAACTGCAGAAAGTACACAGCATTTCTCTGTTCTGGTGACTGTTATCAATTTTGTAAATTACCGTTCGGTTTAACTATTTCTTCAGCAGCTTTTATTCGCGGTTTGAATACTATACTTCCGACAGAACTTAAAGACAGAATCACAACGTACGTAGACGACATTCTTATTGCAGATGCTAACTGGTCTGAACACAATCTGATTCTTGAACGACTGTTGCAAATTTTTCGTGCACAAGGACTCACAGTTAATCTCAGTAAATCGCACTTTGGTAAAACTTCTATAAAATTTCTTGGACATGTAATTTCAGCAGAGGGCATTACGCCTGACCCGGAAAAACTTCAAGCTTTACGTGACATTACTGTTCCTACGACGAAAAAACAACTACGCAGTTTTTTGGGTTTAATTAACTTTTTTCGTAAATTTATTCATTACTCTGCTTTAGACACCCCTAGATTATGTCAATTGACAGGTAAAAAAACTATTTGGTTCTGGGATAGGCAAGCACATTCTGAATTTGTAAACTTGAAAGAAGCCTTGTTGAATGCACCATTTTTATCACACCCAGATCTTACTAGAAATTTTTCCATTGCCACTGACAGTTCCAACACCGCTTTAGGCGTACATATTTTTCAGGAAATTGAAGAAGATGGTTGTACAGTAATTAAAAACATCGCTTTTGCAAGTCGCAAAACATTATGTGTTGTATGGGCTTTTACCAGATTTAGGCATTTTCTTTATGGATGACACACTACCGTTTACACAGATCATAGAGCGACACAATTACAATTACTTTCGGCTAAATTTACACACGACAGATTAAGTAGATGGAAACTTTATTTGCAGGAATTTAATTTTACAATTGTTCACATTCCCGGCACACAAATTATTGTAGCAGACGCACTATCCCGTTCTCTTAACAACAATCAGCAAGACATCGGAACCAACTTCTGCAAAGCAAATTTCAGCGTCATGTACGTTCAACAAGTTGCATTTGAAAATTTCATTTCGTCGTCATTACAAGACATAGCACAAGAGCAGAATAAAGACAATGTATGGAAAGAAATCAAACACCTTTGGCAAGATAGGAATAATGTTACCATTAGAAACCATTACACTGTACGCAATGACATTCTGTTTCGCCGCTCTCATCCTGACAGCAACAATTGGCTATTATGCATTCCTGACGAACTTGTTAACAAAATGGCTCTGAGCACTATGGGACTTAACATCTGTGGTCATCAGTCCCCTAGAACTTAGAACTACTTATACCTAACTAACCTAAGGACATCACACACACCCATGCCCAAGGCAGGATTCGAACTTGTTAACAAATTAATCTGGTATACTCATTTAAGTTACGCACATTACGGAGCCAGAAAATGTTTTCTTGTACTGAGACAGAACTATTATTTTACCAACATGGAGAAACGTATTCGACGAGTTTTAGCGTCATGTAAAACCTGCCAGAAAGCTAAATCAGACACGACTTCACATATTCCTCCACCACATCCCATTGTACCTGTTAAAGTGAGACATATAGGCGCTGTAGACATTTTTGGTCCGATTCCCAGAACTAATAGAGGTTTTTGCTACATCTTTGTCGCTGTTGAACTCACTTCAAAATTTGTTACCCTCACTCCGTTACGCAAAGCTACTGCTAAAACTGTTTCGAATGCATATGTGAAACATTTTCTATTTCATGTAGGGCATGTGTTGAAAGTAATTTCCGACAATGGATCACAGTTTCGATCTGCTATATGGACACGTATGTTGTGAGCTAGAAATATTTCTCCGATCTATATATCCAGGTACCATGCTTCTTAGAACCCTTGTGAATGATTAATGAAAGAAATTGGTAAACTGTGTAGAATATACTGCCATAAAAAACATATTGATTGGGACACACGGATACTCTCATTCCAGGATGTAATTAATTCCTTACCAAATGAATCTACTATGCTATCTCCATCTGTTATACTGAAAATTGTTGAACCACCTAACAAAATTAAAGAATTTGTAGCCTTTCCTACATCTCGTCGACTACGACACCATGAAATAATTGACATTGCGCTGAACAACATCAAACGTGCCGCAGAGCGCCGGAGAAGACAGCAAAAACAGGTTTGTACACGCCGTGACTTCCACATTGGACAGAAGATATTAGTACATACACACTATTTATCCAATAGAGGAAAAGGTAGGTGCAGTAAATTTGAGCTTCTATACGCAGGTCCATATCGAATTGGCAGCATTCCTCACCCCAATGTAGTACACGTCGAAACTTTGAGAAACAGAAAAACCAAAGGGAACCACCACATATCCAACATCAAACCTTTTATTGAATGAAGATAATTTATGATTTATCACACTGTAATGCCATTTCCTAATTTTTATGACCACTTATACAATTATATCCACATGAACACTTACTGATGATTATCGTATTTTTTCTTGGCAAGTGGCCGGCAAGGTATGTTAGCTGGTCGCTTTTCTTGTCGTTACACATCAGACCGTGCACATTTTTCAGATAAACTTACGTATCTTATGAATAATTATGCAATTTTATCTAGTGACATATTAATTTTATCAAATTCTCTCTCCATTAAAGTCTTCAATTCTTGCCTCTATTAACTACACAACTTACAAGCTGAACACAAAGAAGGTCATATTTCTTGTCATTATATATCAGACCGTGCATATTTTCCATTTTTTATGTATGTATGATTGTTTTCCTGTTTTGTTTGTATGCACTATGAAATATTTAAGATATAACAAACACCAGTTGACTTTGACACTTTTGCCTTATGATATCTCAACATCGTGACTACTTTACTTTTTTTTGCTGCTACATTGTGATACACTGTGTACATTTTTGCTTCTGGACACTGTTGATGTTTTTGACATATTACATTTTCTGTCATGCTATGCTGCATGCTCAATTATGTTACTATAAACTAGTTTTTATTTAATGGGTATATGATTTAAATGCAAGACATTAATCTTTGTTCATCATTTTCAAAAAGAAATAACGTGTAAAAGAAATAAATTAAACAGAAATGGGAATCTCACCTTCGGAATGAACGAAAGAGGATGCAATACCTCGTGACGAGGAGTAAATGGATCAGAATTAACAAGCATTAACAAGAATATACTATACACATAGTAGAATAGCAGTCTTAACTATTTTTTTCTTTCAGAATACGAGGCGATTGATGCAGGCTGTCAGACAGAACTACACATCTTGGTTTTAGTGATGAAATATGCTAGAAATAAGGATTAGTTGTATAATGAATAATGAAGGACTTTTTGCAGATGATAATGAATGGTGATGAATAATGATGAAGAATATGCTACTATGGATAATGAAGGTTTTCTTTACAGGTGATGATAATAATGAAGTTATGATAATATGGATAATGAAGTTTTTCTTTACAGGTGACGATAGCAGTGAAGTTATGGTAATATGAATAATGAAGTTTTTTCTTTGCAGATGAAAATAATGATGAAGTTTATATATTTACTGTTAGTTAAGAGATGCTATGTAATTATTTAAGTATTTGTTGCAGTTCGCTTTGACAGTATGTCTTATATCGCACGGTATGATGTCTGAAGGTTTTGGAAAGGACAGCTAGAGAACATATATATTTTTATACACATTTCACTACCTGTTAATTCGAAGTTCACTACTTATCAGCATAATATGCGTTTCTTCTTTCAGTTTAATAATCCATTTTTGTGTATTTTGCAGGAGAAATTATTCATCAAATTAATGTGCTATAAGCAGTTGTTCATTAAACCTGTCATTTATGAATGTGATCACATATACTCTACTTGTTTCATAACCTTGCTACAGCTGACTCATGACGAATGACGTTACGCACCTTCATTTGCAGCAATAACTCAAAAGAAAATATTGTTATCCCCCAGTAATTAATTATGGATCCCAACGCAATGCATTGCTAGCAAAAAAAAAAAGTATTACCAGTCCCAAATAATGCTACCAGTTTAAGAGAGTTCTGAGTAATACTGATCAGCTCTGAATAGTATGTCACTTCAATAATGACTTCTAAATAATACTGAATGATGCTTTGTAATAATGCCTAAATACTATGTGCATAATTTCTGTAAATAATATTTTTGTTATACTCTATAAATGCTATGCCAATAATTAACGCTTGTTTTGAATGATCACTTCTGAATAATGCATAAAAAAATGCTTTGTAGTTGGCCACTGAATGCCACTGATTACTGTAATAAGATGACCTATGATGCCAATGATTACTATAATTAGAATAATTATGTACAAATGCTATGCCAATAATTAACTGATTAAAAAAAAATGCTTTGTAACTGGCCAATGAATGCCACTGATTACTGTAATTAGATGACCTATGATTACTATAATTAGATTAATTATCTATAAACGCTATCCCAATAATTAACTCATTTTCAATGATGACTTCTGAATAATGCATAAGAAAAATGCTTTGTAACTGGCCAATGAATGCCACTGATTACTGTAATAAGATGACCTATGATGCCAATGATTACTATAATTAAGTGAATTATGTTAATACTATGCCATTCATTAGGTACTGTTATGAATGATGACTTTTGATGGTTTGTAACTGGGCAATGAGTGCCAATGTTCTCTGTAAACAGATAATTTATGAACATTATTCTGTAATACTACATACATGGTACAGAAATGTTCAGTAACTGGGCGGTGAGTGCCACCAATTACTCAAATCAGTTGTTAGACTAGTGTAATTCTCAATGAAGACTACTATGTGACTTAATGTCCTTCACCTTCTGACCTAATTACCAGAAATTACTGCAATATCCGTTTGTCCTGTCTATCCTCATGATCATGGAGCACTATATTTGGTTTTTGCACTAATTCTACGTTGGTGTACTTTACAAGAACATGGTGTTGACACGACATGCTGTCCACCACCTTGAGCGATGGAAATGTTATTATGGTCCCATTGTTTGGTCTACCTAATGTACTATCAAAATGATAACATGAAATATTACTACTACATTTCAGTGTTTTGGCTACACTGATTAATACTTCAAGGAAAAGAGCTTCAGATTGTCTAACTTGGTGTTGTGCTTTTGTAGAAAGATATGGACTTTCAGTGCAGCTGCGTGCAACCTAAAGTGCTACAACCATGATGCAATCCTTCCCATTCCATTCCTAGATCTTGTAAAATGGTAATCACTTATACAATGCATTTCAATTCTTGTAAAATAATAAAGACTTATACAGTGCATGTGCACTTTATTTCACTCCATGATATGTTATGTTAAAATGCTAGAGAGTTTTACAGTGCGTGTGCACTTTTGTCATTTTGTTAACATGATTTGTATTCATTGCATATACATTTTTGTGATTTGGTGATATGTTCTGAACTACAGTACGTGTGCACTTTTGTCATTTATCAATATGATTTGTACTCATTATGTTTATTTGTTGTAAAAATGTTAGAGAGTTTTACAGTGCGTGTGCACTTTATGCCATTTGTTCTCATTATGTATACATTTGTGATTCCCAGATATGTTCTGAACTACAGTGCGTGTGCACTTTTGTCATTTTTCTCATTTGTTAATATTATTTGTACTCATTACCTATACATTTGTGATTTCCTGATATGTTCTGTACTACAGTGCGTGTGCACTTTCGTCATTTTGTTAACATGATTCTGAACTACAGTGCATGTGCACTATATTTTATTTCATGTACTGCACCTATATATATGTACATATTCTGTAATTGTAAAGTTAGTTAATTAAGAAAAATTTGTTGCTCATGGCAAGTCCAATTGACTCACCATCGCTGCCAAATTTTTGCCCCCCAGTGGAGGGTTATGTAAGACGTATGCTTTGCCTGTGATGGGCGAGGCATGACAGAATCTCTGATCAGAGAGTAGTTTATCGTTAGTTTTTGCTTGTCGCTTGTCTGTGCTTGACTGCGCGAGTCGACAGTAGTAGTCGGTCGGCTTTAGTAGCGAGTCAGTGGTAGTCTGGAGTAGTCTGCGTGAGTCGGAGGGAGTCGGCATGAGTCGGCTGTGTGCTCTGCTCGCGACTCTGGTCAGGACTCTGGAGGATGAGTATTGTCGTAGAAGGTAAAGAAGCAGGCTTGCGCATATTTAATAATTTATGTTAATTGTAATTTAATTTGTTCAAAAAATGCCCCAATAATAATTATTATAATATAAAGTAACTCTTTTAAAGAAAAGCATTCATTTCAATTTAAAGAATTTTTCCAATGCATTATCATTGCATCCAAAACTAAAAAAAAAATATACGCCAGCATTGCACGAAGCTGTGTCGAAAAATGACTAATTAAGAGCAGATATAATTGCAGTTTTATTGAGATAAGAATTTTTGCTTTTTTATTCAGAATACAGGGCCGAAGGTCAGCGCCGTTGTCCTTATAAATTCATCAGGTTACAAAAATTTTTTTTATTATTTTGATGGTTAGGAATTTTTCTGTTTCGAATTTGACATTAAATGAGAATAGAATTTTGTGGGAATATTAAGTGTGAATGCATTTCTGCATACAGCCAGTAAATGGGAGTCAATTTTGTTCAGAGGTTACGATATTGAGAAAAATTCATTTAATTATTAATTTTTGTGGCGTGGCTACGCTTGGCACCATTATTATTTAGCATATTTTGTGGGAAGGTTACACTTGGCTCCAATTCCATTAGAAAAATATTTTCTGCTGGGGAGGTTACACAGTGGTATGTTTAAATTACATTTGAGTAACAGCTTTTATTTACACCTGGCATTAATTTTAAACTACCACAGCATACTCTGTCTCTTTCTCTTAAGGGTTGCAGTTTAATGTAATTTCTAGGCATTCCACACTACTGATAGTCTAATGATTTCCAAATTGAAATACAGAGAGTGAACAAACTAGTTATTAATAATTTTTAAAAAAAGCAAACACTATTTGTGATTAATCTAAACTTAGGACACAGTCAGCTGCTCAAGATATGATTGCCTTCTGTTTACTCCACTTTTCCTCCACCTTTCCAAACAATGGAAAAAACAACTCACAGTTTAGTATACAAATGTATTTTATAATTCCAGTACACAATGTTAATAGGTTTTAGCTGATTCTGAAACTTTTTACACATATACATGTTTCACATATGTGAAACATAAGGAAAAAATGGCCTACAAGAAAAGCCTTCTTTTAAAGGATCATTAAAAGTTTATGTTGCTAACAAGAAACATAAAAACCAAATTCGTACAGAAACATGTATTAAATGCTAATTTTCCAGTACTGAGAAATGAAAATCTGTCAAAATAGATATACCGCTGTTTTATATTACGATTTGCGCGCGCTGTTTCATACAGTTATTAAATCTCCTGCTTACTATCACACAATTTGAATTACTGGAGTCCACAGCAAGATTTTTAAATGAGGATTTCTGATCAAGTAAACAAGTTGGCTGTACCTTCACCTTATTTCCTTCTATAATTTACTCTAATAATGGCTATTTTTACCCAATCCTGCTTATTTTATTTTTACCCTACCAATACCCTATCTTTCATGTTTTATTTGATCCCCGTAATTCTATAATCTTAAGTAGCCAACATTACCAAGTTGCCAATAACAACTGGCAAGTGAGCAGTCTGGATTAATAGCTTCAAAATGCAAGCAGAGAATACACCCACTTGAGAAAGAGTACTAACTATTTCACTCTTCCTTTCGTTCGCCGACAGCATTATCACTGAAAGCAATGAATTTCAACGCTTAAAAAAAAAACATTGAGTGCAGAAAATTCAAACTAAATATGGTACTTACAAATACTTCAGCCTTTCGCTCGTCCACAACACTATCTTCGAACGAAATCATTTCGAAAATACAGTACAAGGACACGCTGACGCAGGACACGCATACACATACAAACACAATAGTGAGTACTAGACTTGGCCACTGTTTCTATGTTTCAATACAGTGTATCGATACGTGGAACTGTTTCAGTGTTTCGGAACGGCTGTGGTTCACTGTTTCGAAACAGTGGTGTTTCATTCTGCCCCTCTCTCGGATATCCGGACCAGATTCGATCTCGAGCCAGACACAGAAACTGTATCGTTGTTTCAAAATAAGGCTGTTTCAGTCCACCTGTGCTTGGAAGGACTGATTGTATCGAAACAGCGATGTTTGATTCCGCTCTGTGTCGGACGAGATTCGGGCTCGGCACAGGTACTGAAACACAACATACCACTTCGTGAAACACTTTCAAGAGTGTCGAAATCGTTTTGACAAGCAATAGCATGAAGCTTAAGATATCCGAAAATTAAGCTTCGTTTCTAGATGACTGTCCTATTCCGAAATGGCGTAACATTTGCTTTATAAACATTAACCAAACAATAAAACAACGCATACTACTCACATACAAAATAATAAATATGTGAAAATCATTCAGTTAAATTACACTTTTTTTATAACATACGTTTCTCTGTTCAAGTACAGTAATCATATTAAGAAACGCAAGTAAGCCTAGAACATTTTGAATAAAAAAAAGGCGTAGAGTGACAGTTATTATACATATACATAAATTTAATGTAGGTTTAATTGCAAGCAATCTGTTTGACATATCACTGATAGTGTAATGGTGAACGGGAAGGGCTAGGAAGCATGGTAAATTTATAGTAACGGTTCAAAACACCTTGAAAGACAAAAATTTTTCTGTTATATTTTGTTATTTATTCGAATTATTTGGCATTATTTGTGAGTCTATAGTCACTGTGCCTATTATCCACAATGATTCCCTTTGTGTGGATGAGAATTAGCAGGATGGGTATATTCCCATACTAGCGGAATGTGGGAATCCCAGTACCATATCCATTGTTTCTGCAGTTCGCTCCCACCTCCAGTTCCGTTCGTGGTGGTTCTTCTGTCTTCAGCTATGGCTGTCCTCAGCCAATTGAAAATTATGAAAGTCACACGACACGAAAGCAGCGCATTTGCTGCATGAAATACGAAACTGCCAAGACATCTAAGTGATAGTTCCATACTTTCTGCGATATGATTAGCGCTCTCGCACCTCATTTGTGTTTACATGGACATACCTATACAGTAGACATTCAAGATGATAAAATGTGTAGGTTTATTAGATTACAAAACATGAACTGTTTCACTCTTTCGAAACAGCCTATCGAAACATTACATTGTACTGTTTCATTTGTTTCGAAACAGTTACGTGTTTCAGTTTGCCCATCTCTAGTGAGTACTGAGTAGTAATCTCAGAGCTTAGAGAGAGAGAGGTATCATCGAATAAGTATGGACATCGAATAAGTATGGAGACAGTAGTTCGAGAACTGCACAAGCCAGCGAGCAAAACATACTCTGGCAGGCATGTTATGATTAAAGGGCTGGATCACTTGTGGCTAGATGATCTTGTAGATATGGGGGAATATTCACATGAGAATAATGGATTCAAATACACTATAATAGTTATTGACACATACTACAAATTTGCCTGGGCATTACCTGTCAAAACAAAAACCGGTCGAAATGTCGCTGATGTTGTTGAGCGTTTGCTACAAACGGGAACAAATCGATGCCCAGAGAATCTCCAAACTGATCATAGTGGAGAGATCTACAATAGGTATTTCAATACAGGGATGCAGCGGTACGGAATACATCACTACTCGACATTCACTCACCTGAAGGCGAGTATAGTGGAGCGTCTGAACAGAACAATAAAAGGTCGTATGTGGATGCATTTTAACTATTGCGGCTCATACAAATGGACAGATATCCTCCTGGAAACTGGAACCAAACATAGCACAGTAAAAATGAGACCAATCGATGATCGTGATAATGGAGTGATGGATACGTGTACTATCGCATTAAAATGCTGAATCCACGCAAACAGAAATTTAATGTAGGTGATTTGGTGGGTATGTCAAAAGACAAGACGGTATTTGAGAAATAATACCTACTGAACTGGTCAACTGAGATATTTACAGTTTCAAAGGTACACCGAACGAATCCCAGAACTTATATATTGAAGGACAGTAAAGGTGAAGAAATTGCAGGCTCCTTCTACACTGAGGAGATGTTGAAAAGCTCAGAATCGGATCTTTTTCTCATAGAGAGAGTCATAAGAGTCGAGGAAATAAAGCAAAGGTCAAATGGCTTGGTTTTCCTGCTACACAAAAGAGTTGGATTGATGCTGGCGATTTGCTATATAATGGGCGTGCATTGTCCGCAACTACCACAGTACCGTAACATGCATGCTACAAGACGCTTTATAGAAGTTGGTGGTATTCTAGACAAACTACCTTTGGAATTACACATCCCTTGGTATAACTACTGTGGGCCTGGGACAAAACTTTAGAAACGCTTGGCTCGAGTTGACAAGGAAGACAATCTGTTCAACGAAGCGTGTATGGAACACGACATTGCATACACAGCAAATAAAGACCTATCACATTTCGGATAGGATTTTAACCCGATAAGACTAAGGTCATACGGAGAAGAAAAGATACTGTTATAGGTCAACGCATTGCATCATTTGCAGTTGATAAAACCATGTGTGGAAAAATCAAGTTGGCTTTAGGGGTGATAAATTTCAAGCGAGCTCTGAATGCTGCACGTTGCGCAGTAAACAAGAAGAAGAACAGGAGCAAAAAGAGTTGTTTGAAGAACCGTATCCTGCCAGCGATGTATGCAGCTAAAAACGTTATCAAACAGAAAGATGCGGGAAGAAGAAGAATATCGGTTAAAGCACCTTGTGTTCCACGAATACCCATGACATCTGGCTGATTTATTCCATTCCTCATCCCGGCCTTCTTCGCCCTCTCGGCGATAGGTTCCCTCGCCGGTGCTGCTGCAGCTATTGCTTGAACGGTCAAGAACACGCAAAACTCCCAAGCACAGTTAGAAGAGGCGAGAAGACATAGCCACATGAAGCCGCAGCCATCGGAATAGGACTATACTTAAAACCGTACAGGAGAGGCCTTGTTCTATTAATAAAGTTAAAAAAAGCCCATTAGCGGTCCTAACAGATCGACGACTCACAAATAGAGACCTTCTTAAGTTTGTTGGAGATAAATTCAATGTATCAAGATTCCGTGGTGTGTTTATGCATGATACATCACCTACGACTATGTGGAAAACTGGTGATTGCGGTATTGTGAATTTAGATGTTGCTGGAAGCCCCACACCCACTGGGTGGCATATGTTATGAAAGACGCAGATAGCATCTACTATTTCGACTCATTTGGTGACATGCAACCGACAGAAAAATTACAACTATACTTCACTCAGAGAAGATGTGTGTTCAACAATTATCAACGCTATCAGTACTTTAATACACACCCCTATAGACATCTATGCACCATGTTTCTCTTGACGTTCACAAAGAAGAAGAAGAAGCATGCTATATAAGGGGGAGGTTTAAACATTCATTCATCAGTTGAGGTTCAGATGGAATGTCATACACTTTGATGTTAAAAGGACGATCATCTGTATTGCGTGCAAATTACTTTCCGCCAATTGATTTGAGGGCTGGTAAATTGAGTATTGCATTGACTGGACTGGAGACGTACAACAGCATCCTGAATATCACCAACACTAACAATAAACTGCATCTGGATATAAATGAAAAAGATATTGTGGAAATAGAACCGTATGGGTACGATATCGACGATTTAACCAAAATCTTAAAACTGTCTCGAAAGGGTATTGAAGTACATGAAAACATCAATATACTTAAATCTGAAATAATGACTGTAAATGCAACGATTGACTTTAACCAGAAAGGGCGCCTGCTGGGATTCACAAAAGGACAGATTTTGAAGAAGGTTCAAAGTAAATTTTACAAGTCAAATCAGACAGTGGACATACTCACAGTGAGCACAACCTATGTCGAGTGTAATACTGCAACGAACTCCTACCTCATTCATAGTTTGATTCAGACTATTTACGGATTCTTCCCCTCAGTTGCAACAGGGTATAAGATTGTTGAGACCCCTGCCAATGCAACATACCTTCCAGTAACAGCTAAGACATTGGACTATTTGGAGCTGCATATTGTTGACCAGAATAATCAGCTTGTTGACTTTCGTGGTGAGGAAATCATTGTACGATTACATCTAAGACAGGATGGGCATACAGTATAAAACAAGTGCACGTAATCCACAGCACACCACTTCGCTACCAAACAGCAAAGTGATAACACCTGCGAATTATGAATTTCTTAAACCGGTTGGTTTGAAGGCTCGCAGTGACATCATCACTCAATATAACCACTCCAGTAGAGTATTATGAGAGAATTATACACCAGGAATACTTCTCTCAATATAACCAGTCCAGTAGAGAATGTTGAGAGAATTATACACCAGGAATACTTCTCTCATAAACTTTAAGCTTCAACCACCTCTAACAAGAATGATGAAATAAGGATTGTCATCCAGCACCAAGATGCACTCACGCTTCCGTGCAAGAGTTTCATATATCTAGAGGGATCATTCAAGATAACCGATGGCAACGATGCAGTGAGATCCAAGCTGACACATAACTCTTTGACATTCCTCTTCCAAGAGATACACTATGAACTAAATGGGTCTGAGGTCGACCGTACACACAATGTTGGCATAACACCTACCCTTAAAACATACGTCTCGGCATCACCAGTGGATTTGCATAGTTTAGAAAATGTTGGATGGTTCATAGACGAGCCAGAGGATACAGCAGTTCAAGAGTACAAGCGATTTACTGCACGCATACCTCTAAAAATGCTTATGGGATACTTTGAGGACATGAGACAGATTATTATGAATGCTAAACAAGAACTCATTCTGGTGCGATGTGCGACTGTCAATAACTCATACATTCAAGGAGCTCAAGAGGAGAATATGATCACAATCAGCAAGCTAATATGGAAAATACCTCAAATTAGTGTATCTGACGAGGAGCGTTTGCAACTTTTAAAAGTCCTTAAGTCAGGTACATTTCTGTCACGGACATTTAGCTCATGGGAGAGTTTTGAGTACCCAGTGTAACCGAGAGCGAGCAGACAAACATGGGCTATTAAAACCTCCAGCCATCTAGAGACACCCAGATTCATCATACTTGTGTTTCAGACTGATAGAAGAGGTAATATAGCAAATGATTCCACCGTCTTCGATAACTGCAAGTTAACTAATGCCAAAGTTACCTCAATTCAGAATTCTACCCATATGACAATCTACATCTGCAGGGCAATCAAAATATATACAGCCTAGCGTATGACATGTGTGCAAGTTTTCGCCCTTATTACTATGAAATTGCTGAAGGAGAGGTAGGGGGGGGAGGTGTCTACTCGGTCCACATAAGTTCAAAGAGCTTTCACCAGTCGTTGTAATAGACTACTCTAAAGAGAATGAGATACTTACGTCTGGACCTATAGATGTGCGAACTGAATTAGAATCATCGAAAAATTTCCCAGAACACACTGGCACATATGCTTTAGTTCCTCACGATTGTGTAATCAACTACTGTCCGCTCACAGGTGTTGTGCAGCGACCTGTATAAATGAATAGGTACTGCTCTGGACACAGATCATTTGACGATGATGTGTCACCGAGTGAACATAATTCTGGAAGCTCAAAGATTCTATGACAGTGAGCATAGGCAGTTTGTATTTAAAGATTCCGCGTTGTAGTGTACACGGAGAATTCTGAAATAATAGACACATTGGCTGCAAATATTTCATCACCAAGAACCTTCAAGCAAGTGATGTGCGCTAAGAGAAAGAAGAGCACAAAGTGGTTAACACATTTCTACCATGGAATTCATTGAGGTGATCCTGGCATGCTCTATAAAGACATGGTGACTGCACTTAAATTATTCGATGACATGGACACCATCGTATACCTGAAGGGAAAGGACAAAATCTCTTGGATGCCACGAATATGTAAATTTGCTTCTATTCAAGACCTGGAATTCTATGGCTGTCCATATACCCATCAACTCAAGAACATTTATCAAAAAAATGCTATTGTATCTGCTTACGAGAATGTAAAATTACTTTTAAGTTGTATCAGAAATAAATAATTTTTTGTTCCATAACAATGTTTGTATTCTATTTTTTCCTTGTCACTCACGTCCTTAGCAAGTAAGTTTATCAGCGATACTGTCCCTGATCCATCTGTAAGTGCATTCCACTGGAACTGTCTGAGCCACCTACCACGGCCTTTGCGTGCTTTCACATGATGACTTAACAACCTGTGCCATTAATAGACACGCTTTCACCTCACCTACAGGGAAGGGTCTGAAAGACTGCACTCAAGGCAGTACGCCAGGTAGCACCAGTATGCGCGTGTGATCGACGCCACCGCAGGATGCAGACCTACACGTGCCATTCAGAACTCTTGTTGAAACAGTGTTTTAAAGCAACAGGCCTTATAGACATGTGCTGTGCAATGTGGGTGTAACAGCCCATTGTTCAGAAATACGTTTATAATTTCTTAATAAAAAGAATCATGATTGATGTTTGAAATAATAACATTCGACATTTTTACAATAAATCCAGTGAATTTATTATTATTAAATTCAAATAATGTAACATTGTTTGCGAAATATCAGTTTACAGATATCTCATTCAGATTTTACATTATATCAATTTACAGATACATGATTCAGATTTACATTTTTTCCAAAAAATATCAGCATTCTGATGTCTGCAGATACATGATTCATATTGACATCACATCACTTTACAGATACATTATTCAGAGTTGGATTTTTTTTTTTTTTTGAGAAATATGAACATTCTGCTCAGACAAATGATTGAGATTTAAATTATACCAGTTTACAACTATTGCACAGGTACTATTACCACAAGCTAATTACACTGTCTTATAGTCTAAATACTACAACTAGTAAGTTACGCCCGAAACAGAAAAGACTTTTAAGTAAATGAGAATGCATTTCTCTGAAGTTGGTCGCTGTATACATTTTTCACTACCACAAGCGAGTGAACATACATTTCTTTGAAGTTGATGGTTCTAAGCAATTTCCACTACCACAAGCAAGTGAAAATATATACAAACAATAATTGTGTGGAACGCACATATTTAAAAGTAGTTCTGACTGAATGGCTAGCAGTAAGTGAAACTTACAAACTTAAACCTAATCTCTAACCACTCACATACACGCACACATGAAGTGCAAAAACATGGTTATTCTTGATATATTAACTAGTGATAACGATGAAAAATATTTAGATATACACTTTTTTCTTGATATGTTCTTCAGTTTTTAAATTTTTTAATGATTTTTTCTTTGGCAAATTAATGAATATATATTTAGACAGACATACACTTAACACAGGCTCCCACAGTCATTCACACACCCAGACATACACAGAAGCATGCAGAATGATACACACCACACGACACACTCATCCAGAATTCGCAATATGATAAAAGAGCCATACTATTCGATTTATCATCGCATCCACATGCTCATTCTCTCTCTATCAATCAACCAGAGCCCCCATCCCTACTTTTGCTTAAAGCAAATAGTGTGAGTGAGGGAGGGTTTCCACCCCATCCTCACAAATGAATCTTTCATCATCATGAGGAGAAAATCCGACTTTAGACTGCAGCACAGTGTACTTCGCATGAAATCGTGATCGAATGCTAGTTTGCTGAACTATGTGTGGATGAGCGCCTTGAACACTGCGACCTTACAGGCACTGCAAAAAGTCTTCAAACGTAAGAGCTCGAGATGCCACATGTCTAACACCCTTTGCCCGCCTCTGGGTACCCCCATATATTGTAGGATATGCATACATTTTTTACCTCAATCCCACAAACTCTACAATCGGTAAACCATTCGCCTTGTCTTTCATGAGACCAATAACCTTCTTGTTCAGAGGAACAATACTGTAAGGATTACTGGCCTCATAAAAAGACATGTCGAATTCGTTACCATTGCACCTAATTACTTCATATGCATCACAGTTCTTTATCAAGTAGATAAAGCTATCTGTATCCATATAAAGCAACTTTGGTTCTATGAAATGAGGTTTTGCAAACTCTTAGTGTAAGCGATACATGTAAAATTTGGAGATATCCAGTATGTATATGCCCAAATAAATGGGCTTCATAAACTCTATTCCAGTTTTCGACATCTCCAAAACAACAAAGTTTTCATTGAAGATGGTGGCACACTTATAATTTGCCATCGCTCTACACTTTCTCATGCTATATGCTCTTCCCATTCGGTTTTAGTCAATATATCACGTACATTTCGTACATTCTGCATAGTTTTCCCAAAATTGGAATTATTTATTAATTTATAAAAATCTTTTTCAAAATCATTACGTGCAACTGCACTCTTTTTGGTATTTAGTTCAACTCCAACCAGGGGGATTGCTTGAAGGAGATAGCTCAGGTGATTATAACAAGCTTCATCCCTAACATGATGCACTGCTGGTGGTTACAATAATGAATACTGTTCTTCTGCTTATCTCCAACAGTTGCCAACAGTTTAGGGAAGGTGCTTCCTTGTGGAATTCGTTGCTTTTGACATAATCCCAAGTCGCTTGTCTCTCCATGCAAATTATTAGGATATGTGATGTCTGCCTCAAGCACATACCCTACATTACAACTAGGTGCAAGACCCAATATTTGTCCATCTAAGCCGGCCGGAGTGGCCGTGCAATTCTATGCGCTTCACTTTGGAACTGCGTGACCGCTACAGTCGCAGGTTCCAATCCTGCCTCGGGCATGGATGTGTGTGATGTCCTAAGGTTAGTTAAGTTTAAGTAGTTCTAAGTTCTAGGGGACTGATGACCTATGATGTTAAATCCCATAGTGCTCAGAGCCATTTGAAGCACTTTGTCCATCTAATCTCTTCAATACATTTTCAGGCACCCATTGAAACTCACCAACTGGCAGTGGCTGCATCATGGCATGCCCGTATAAGTTGTTCACATCTAAGTACATATTGTAAATAGAATCAAGGGACGCATTGAACTCGACACCCATCAGTAGATACGTTTTGTATGTATTATCGACCTAACGCAGTTTTAAAATAAAATCTGTGTTTTATAAGTAAAACAACTGATTTTTTAAAAATTCAGTATATTTAATTAACTAAACCGGTTTTATAACGATAAGCAAATACCCATTTCTTACAATAACGTAACTAAATACAAAAAACAGCTGGTTTTTAACTTCATTATTTCATTTACAACGTGATTTTAAAATAATAATGTGTATTACTTAACAAAAGCAAGTTATTTTTTAAAAAATTACACTTTGAACATAAGTAAATAATTAAAATATGTTAGTTAAGAAAAGTAAATTATTTAAAAAATCATATTGTGAACATAAGTAAATTAATTAAAATGTGTTAGTTAAAAAGCACATTATTTTAAAAAATCACATTGTGAATGTAAGTAAATTAATTAAAATGTTTTAGTAACAAAAGTAAATTATTTTAAAAATTTTACATTGTGAACATAAGTAAATTAATTAAAATGTAATAGTTACGATAGTATGCTGTTTCAAAAAATATCATTGTGCACATAAGTAAATAATTAAAATGTATTAGTTAAGAAAGGTAAATTATAAAAATTTTCAATGTGATTATAAGATAGTAAAATGTATTAATTCAAACAAAAGTAATTTATTTTAAAAATTAGATATTGTGAACTCTATATAATGAAATTCATTATTTTTCTTTTTTAATTTCTTCATTCCTTTATATTTCAATTTCATTTGTCCTTTTTTAGGTATTTCGGAGAGGAGAGCGTCTGTAAAGTTTGGAAGGTAGGAGACGAGATACTGGTAGAAGTGAAGCTGTGAGACCAGGCGTGAGTCGTGCTTCGGTAGCTCAGTTGGTAGAGCACTTGCTCACGAAAGGCAAAGATCCAGAGTTTGAGTCTCGGTCGGGCACACAGTTTTAATCTGCCAGGAAATTTCATATCAGCGCACACTCCGCTGCAGAGTGAAAATCTCATTCTGGAAACATCCCCCAGTCTGTGGCTAAGCCATATCTCTGCAATATCCATTCTTTCAGGAGTGCTAGTTCTGCAAGGTTCGCAGGAGAGCTTCTGTAAAGTTTAGAAGGTAGGAGACGAGATACTGGCAGAAGTGAAGCTGTGAGACCAGGCGTGAGTCGTGCTTCGGTAGCTCAGTTGGTAGAGAACTTGCCCACGAATGGCAAGGATCCCGAGTTCGAGTCTTGGTCGGGCACACAGTTTTAATCTGCCAGGAAGCTTCTTGATTAAAGTGGTTTCCATTTATATAGAAGAAATTTTTATTAGTTTTACAAATATAAATTTGTTTTCCTTTTATTTTTTATAAATCTAATACAAATTATTTCTCATAAATGAAGAACTTCAACGAAATGCAAACTAAACCTAAGAAACATATGAACTAATAGAGCAATCTGAAAAAGATTTTGATTGGCCTATTTGTTTAAGTAATGAAAATAACAATCAATATTTTAAAACAAATTGCAATCACATTTTTCATAAAAAATGTATTTATGAATGGTTAAAGGAAAAAGAAAATTGTCCACTATACAGAACTATTATTAAAAATCAAGTACAAGAAAAAGTTAAAATATTTAATATTATTTATTTTCTTTATGAAGATGCATAATATGGTGATTATTTATATATTTAAATTGTAAAATCATAAATATTAATTAATTACTTTTTCTGCAATCTAATATGTTTTTTATTACTAAAAATGGAGCAAGTTCAACAAAATTCTTCTGTGAAATCTAAATTTTGCAAATATTGTAATACATAGAAATCAATTGATAATTTTACTTTACAGAACTATACAAAAGATAGTTATAGAACTATATGTAGACCATGTATAAACAAATATCATGTAAAAAATTACAATAAAATGGAATTTCTTGTGTATGTGGAAAAAGTGTTGATAAATTATATTTAAAAGAAGATTGAAGACTAAATAAAGGTGAAGAAAATTCAAAAATATTATTAACAATGAATAAGAAGTAAAATCAACATCTACAATTATATCAAAACGTTAGAAACAGTCAAAATCTAAATGCAGCAGCCGATTACAAACAGTATTGTAAGGTGCTTAAAAAAGTTATTAGGAAGGCAAAAAGTATGTGGTATGCAGATAGAATAGCTAAGTCTCAGGATAAAATTAAAACAATATGGTCAGTCATAAAGGAAGTGGCTGGTCTGCAGAGACAGGTCGAGAATATAGAATCAGTGCATAGTGGGGATGTCCGTGTTACTGATAAGTCGCATATATGTACAGTACTTAATAATCACTTTCTGAATATAGCAGGTGAACTAAATAGAAACCTAGTCCCAACAGGGAATCATATAGCGCTCTTAGAGAAAAGTGTTCCGAGACTGTTACCTGAAATGCTCCTCCATGATACTGACAAGAGGGAGATTGAGTTAATAATTAAATCACTAAAGACCAAGAACTCTCATGGATATGACGGGGTATCTAGCAGAATACTAAAGTATTGTTCCACATACGTTAGCTCAGTACTTAGCCATATCTGTAACTTTTCCTTTAGGAGTGGTCGGTTTCCTGACCGATTAAAGTACTCGGTAGTGAAGCCACTTTATAAAAAGGGAGACAGGGATAATGTTGACAATTATAGACCTATTTCTATGCCATCGGTGTTTGCTAAAGTTATCGAGAGGGTTGTATATACAAGGTTACTGCAGCATTTAAATTCACATAATTTGCTGTCAAATGTACAGTTTGGTTTTAGAAATGGCTTAACAACTGAAAATGCTATAGTCTCTTTTCTCTGTGAGGTTTTGGATGGATTAAACAAAAGGTTACGAACCTTTGGTGTTTTCTTTGATTTAACGAAGGCTTTTGACTGTGTTGACCACAAAATATTACTGCAGAAGTTGGAACATTATGGAGTAAGGGGAGTAGCTTACAATTGGTTCGCCTCCTACTTTAAGAACAGAAAGCAAAAGGTAATCCTCCGCAATATTGAGAGTGGTAATGATGTTCAGTCCCAATGGGGCACTGTTAAATGGGGCGTTCCCCAAGGGTCGGTGCTGGGGCCACTGCTGTTTCTTATTTATGTAAATGATATGCCTTCTAGTATTACAGGTGATTCAAAAATATTACTGTTTGCTGATGACACCACCTTGGTAGTGAAGGATCTTGTGTGTAATATTGAAACATTATCAAATAATGTAGTTCATGATATAAGTTCATGGCTTGTGGAAAATAATTTGATGCTAAATCACAGTAAGACTCAGTTTTTACAGTTTCTAACCCACAATTCAACAAGAATTGACATTTTAATCAGACAGAATGGGCATGTTATAAGCGAGACGGAACATTTCAAGTTCCTAGGCGTACGGATAGATAGTAAGCTGTTGTGGAAAGCCCATGTTCAGGATCTTGTTCAGAAACTAAATACCGCTTTATTTACCATTAGAACAGTATCTGAAATAAGTGACATTTCAACACGAAAAGTAGTATACTTCGCATATTTTCATACGCTTATGTCATATGGTATTATTTTTTGGGGTAATTCTTCTGATTCAAAAAGGGTATTTTTGGCTCAAAAACGGGCTGTTCGGGCTATGTATGGTGTAAGTTGGAAAACCTCTTGTCGACCCCTATTGAATAGTCTGGGAACTTTGACATTGCCCTCACAGTATGTATCTTCTTTAATGTCGTTTGTTGTTAGCAATATTAGCTTATTCCCAAGAGTTAGCAGCTTTCACTCAGTTAATACTAGGCAGAAATCAAATCTGCATGTGGAATGCACTTCCTTGACTCTTGTGCAGAAAGGAGTGCAGTATTCTGCTGCATCCATTTTCAATAAGCTACCACAAGAACTCAAAAATCTTAGCAGTAGCCCAAACACTTTTAAGTCTAAACTGAAGAGTTTCCTCATGGCTCACTCCTTCTATTCTGTCGAGGAGCTCCTGGAAGAGCTAAAAAATTAAGCAAATTCCAGTGTTACATTCTTGATATTCTTTATTTAAACTAACGACTTGTCGCCTGAATATGTTTCTTATATTTCATTTTATCTGTTTCTACAATCATGTTATAATTTCATGTATTGACTCGTTCCATGACTATGGAGACTTCACCTAAATGTGGTCCCACGGAACAATAAATAAATAAATAAATAAATAAAATAAAAAATCTGTGTAGTGTACATCATTTGCATAACCCCTTGAAATACATTTAGAACAATAAATAAATAAATAAATACAATGAATAATGAAGAAGTTGTAACTGAAGAAACATCTACATATTCAAACGAATCTAAAAGCTGTCAAGAAGTTGTTGATTTAAATTGTTTTTACTTAAATCCTTCACATAAAGATAAACATAATAATTAATGTACAAAGTGTACTTTCGAAAATGTTATGAATAAGAATACTTTAACTTTATGATTAATTAAATAATAGTCCTTTATGATTAATTAATTAAATAAATTATTAAAACTAATTGATTGTTAAACTAAATCGTAAACTAATTGATTGTTAAACTAAATAGAAAAATAAATTACTTGTTAAACTACATAGGAAATTAATTATTTTTACAAATGTAATGAATTTTTTTTAATAAATAAAAGAGCAAAATGCAGACATGCATTGCAAATGAACTAGAACAATTTAAAGTTGCTACTCTTCGTGTATTTTGAAAAAGGAAATAATTGACAAGGATATTCAAATTTACATAAATCTGATTTAATTAGATTTTTTAATCTAAATCAGTTAATTATTTTTAGGAATAATACACCTGAAGAAAGTGAAAATCATACAATTATTGTTACCAATAATACACCTGAGGTAAGTGAAAATCATACAAATATTGTTAAAAATTATACACCTGAGATAAGTGAAAAACATTTAAATTTTCCTAGAAATTATACACCTGAAGTAAGAGAAAATGATACAAATATAGTTAGAAATTATTCACTTGAAATATGTGACATTCTTTGGAAAAAACTTACCATATTATAATATTTATTATGTTTTCCTAACTAAAGAAGAGAAACCATTAAAAAAATATTTCCATTTTCTACAAATATTTTTTTAAAACTGAAATGAGGAAATAGTAATACAATTAAAGAGTACTTAGTTGTAAAAGCACTTGAAAACAGAATGAAAACTATATATTTTGAAGATAGTGTAGATATACTTGATAATAATAGATTCTTTAGTGTAATAAAAACAAGATTTTTTTAATTGTTGAAGACTATTTGAAAGTACATAATGGTTTAGTAATAAATTTTAATTTATATTGTGTACATGAAATACAAACAAATGAAATAAATGAAAAAGTTCAAGAATTTGGACAAAAAACACAAAACTATACTATTAAGACAGAAGAGACTTTAGTAAAAAATTAAAACAAGCTAAAACAGATATTTTAGATAAATATCTAATTTTCAATCTTCACCATGAAACTCATGGTAAATATGATTTAGATTTGAATCATCTTGTCTAAAATATTTAAAAACTTTAGATTGTCCTTCACAAGTTCTTCTGGTATTCTTGAATAAGTTTGAACTAAGTAAAAGCAATCTATACCTTTGTGTCTACCTCTAGTAAACTAGTTTCAAACAATATCTTGATTCTCTAGAATTAAGTCACCAAATACAACAACTGAATTATTTTTAAATTCATCTAATGGAATAGTTTATTCATGATTTTCAATAAAGCTTACAATTTGTTTATTAGTTTTACCTTAAAGATTTTTATATTGTTTTATA
Organism: Schistocerca americana; assembly: GCF_021461395.2. Classification (NCBI taxonomy): domain Eukaryota; kingdom Metazoa; phylum Arthropoda; class Insecta; order Orthoptera; family Acrididae; genus Schistocerca; species Schistocerca americana. The sequence goes on from NC_060130.1 coordinate 511,316,539, forward strand.
AATTCTGAATAATTTTGCTGTTGTAAACTTATTGAATTAACGTACAAATGTTTCATTTTATTCCAGTTCAACCAGCCATTAGCTAAAATGTAATTATCAATTATGAATGTTGTTTTACCACAACCACTTGGTAAATTATTGCAAATCTTATAAAATTTGGAAGAAGTTAACCATGTTTGTTTTTTTAACTTAATTTCTGAAATTGTTACCTTAGGTTCCAGATCTGTTTTGATCATATATTAATTTGAAAAAAAATATATATTTGAAAAAACAATATATCCATTAAAGCAAATGAAATTTTAAACACAATTGTTATTAAAAGTGAATGTATATGGATATAGCAGATAGTATTGGAAGTTTAATTAGTTTTAATAATCAGATTGTTAATGCTAATAAAAAAGCTGTAGCTAAAGATGTTCCTAACATAATTCCTTTTGAATTATTCAATACAAATATTAATTTTTCTGATGGAATGTATGTAAAACATAATGATCATTTTCATAAAGAAACAAATCTTATTGCTTCATTTAAACATCATGCTGAGTTTGGTGGACCAGTAATTTATGAACCAAATTATCCTGTATATGTTCCTATTTTCAATACAATTCAGGACTTAGAAGTTACTATAACTGATGAAAATGATAATTTAATTTACTTCCATGGTGCTACTGTAACAGTTATTTTAGAAATATCTTAATAAATTTTTCCCTGAAGAAATAATTAATTGCTAAAACAATCATGAATGATAATGAAAGTTATCAGTTTTGTTCATTTCCTGTTAATGAAAAAACTAAAAATATTTAAATGTTCCTAAGAAAGATACAGAAATAGAAATAAGTATTGGTGATGGTTGGTTTCATTCAAATCATGCACAATTACACATGAATTTGAGTATTATCGGAAATGATGGTACAGGTTATCCAAATTCTGAAGGAAAATCAAGCAAAAGATTAATTGATTACTATGTAACTAAGTTGTTTGACTTTATAACAATGAAAAAGAAATAATTTATGATCTAGAGTCGAACATCCTTTTATTTCTCCAACAGTTTTACAACATCTAACTTCATCTGTTACTGACAAAATAAGTTTAGAAGGACATATTGTTAATACAGGAAAAATAAATAGTAAAAAATGAAGTACTTCATCCATTGTCAATGCTTGTTGGATTTTATAATGATTATAAAGAAATTATGTTTGAAGGAAACTTAACTGTAGTTTTTTCATGTAGTATATATTCTGGAGATGCAATTCTATGTTGGTTCGATAAAAATGATGCTGGTGTTGAAATAAAAGATACACTTCCTAAAGAAGGTAAAATAGTTATAGAATCTGTGGAAATACGTGTACCCGTTGTTAAAAATGAACCAAATTACAAACTTGAACAACGTGAAAATATTTTAAAAAGTCCAAAAATTCCTATTTCTTTTTATGAACTTCAAACAGAAGAAATGCTGAATTATCTGGTAAAAACAATTTACAACTAGATATAACAAATTACTATAACTCTACAGAATTTGATATGCCATATTTTCTTTTTGTTGTATTTCAGACAAATCATGAAAATAATCAATAAGTTAATTTATCATTATTTGATTATTAAACTACAGAATATATACTTCAAAATAGTAAAATGATGTTTTTCCTCAAAAAATGTTGAATAATAACACATGAAATAATTTTCTAAAAGCATATGATGCATTTCTGAATTTTAAAAGAAATACTTTACTTAAATCAGATATTGATATTAGTCCATTTACTTTTATAACTAATTATCCAAGTTATGCAAACAATATGACACTTAAAAAGAATGATATAACTAGACAAAAAACAACTACGAACCTTTGTGCAACTTTTAATGTTAAAATTTCAAATGATACACTGGCTTATGTAATTATGTATAGTAAAAAAAATCTTATATATGATGCACAATGTAGATTACTTACTGAAAATTCATAATTATTAATATTTGCTTCTGTTTATATGAATGAATAAATTAAAAAAGTTATAAAAATGTTAACTTCATGCCTATATACATTTCTGAACATTTTAAGAAAGATAGAAAAAATAAAAACTGAAACTTTTAATATAAATTACTTTTGTTAACTAACACATTTAAATTATTTACTTATGTTCACAGTGTAATTTTTTATAAAATAACTTACATTTGTTAACTAATACATGTTATTATTTTACAATCACGTTGTAAATGAAATAATGAAGTTAAAAATCAGTTGTTTATTGTATTTAGTTGTGTTATTGCAAAAAATTGGTATTTAGTTAACATTATAAAATCGGCTTAGTTAATTAAACATACTGAATTTAAAAAAAATCCGTTGTTTTACTTATAAAATACAGATTTTATTTTAAAAGTATGTTAGTGTGCCAACACATGCAATATGTATCTACTCCCATCCATCGGTTATTTGCCTTGTCTGTGAACAGATTGACAAAATCCCACACGGATCCCTCACTCAAAAAATAGAAGTACTGCAGCATCAGTCAAAAGTTCAATGCTTCGCCCCATTTTTTTGAGCATAGCGTCCCAGGACAAACAAAGTGCTGTGTAATAAAAGGCGGGGTCCAGAAAGTATGTGATCACACATATACTCCGGAATGTTCGAAAACATCTGCAAGCAAACACACGTCAGTGTCCATATATAGTCTTGCATATTCTCCCAAATTGGGTATGTTGAAGTACTGCCAGACATTAACAACATGCTCATAATCTGTTGTGATTATGGCATCGCCTGTGAGAGTACTGGTAAATGTAGAGATTCCGGGAAGCCTGATTTCATTGAGTTCTGCCATACTATCAACATACTCGTATGGGAAACCTACTTTCCTAGTCACAAGTTGGAACATTTCCTCATTGGGACATGCAGATCGAGTGCTATGCATATCATTCCGAGGGAAAGTTTCAACCATTTTCTGGAGTGAAGTTTGCATAAAGCGTAAAGAGTCAAGAAAGCAGAGTGTAATTTTTGGCGTTATTTGTTTCCAGGAAGAAATGTACTTCTCAACATTTTCAGGAAGGACACTAACCTGATCTTTCTTTAGACCGAAATTAGCCAAGTGCTCAACTAGAAAATGAGCATACCCATTACGAAAAAAGACGGGTATGTGTCAAGGTAACTGGCGCACTAAATTGCACGCGTTGTGAGGTGCACCACGGAACTTACCCGTAAGATGACAGTGTTCATTATGAGGCATTTCCGCTTTTCTATCTAAGGCTAGCCCACAAATACGACATTTAACCGTCTTTTCATACAGTTCATCATCTTCCTTTGATTTGGTCATGGGAATGTTTGTGCTGTTGAGCTTATCAACTTCCCATGAAAGTTTTTCAAGCTCACTGAGAAGCCGCACTGCAGGATCGTCCCCAACATAAGACTCGTAGTGGTTAAGTTTAGAATCATATCCACAAACAACTTGGAATGCTGCCACATAAGGTGCACGTTTTTGTGTGAAGTTTGCATGTGAGGCTAAGCGGTTCCCTTCACAATGAGTAATAGGAGCCAGCAGACATTCAAAGTCGGCAAACACTACAAAAGGACATCGCTGCTGGTGGTGAGCATTTTGAAATTTAATGAACTTATTTTCCTCAGTGGGCTTAATCACACATACTGGGTGCTAGGAAGCACTATCTAATAGATGTATCGCTAATGACTCTTCAGATGAAAAATAATTCAGACAACTTAAACAAATATGTTTTTTTATACAAGTTGTTACCTCACTGGGAATAAAGGAGGTGGGACATGTCTTTGATACAGACATAGTGATAATTATCACCTTCAGAGAAGAACAGTAAGTTTACATTCAGCTCTCGCACACCAACAGGTTTTGAGAAATCGCTATGGTGTGCTAGTCTTGCTCATCTGACTTGTCGTCATTTTTCTCCAGGCAACAAACGTGAACCAATATTCCGGTATTCTGAGTCTCAAACTTACGTATGTACTAGATCTTTACAGGGAAATCTATACCGGCAGAGTTAATATATGTCTTAATATCAGGGACTTCGTAACTGCTTGGACACCCAGGGTGATCTCTGTAATGGTACTTTCTCCCGCAAGCCAGGATTGAACACGCAAAACAAGCATTATCATACCTATTTTCGACATTAATGCATGCCTGCTTGTTCTTAATATCCTTAGGGAGTTTAATTTAACTTGATCCTCCATTTACTGGAACATTGACATGTATATGGATTTCAAACAACTTCCGGGAATTCAGCCAGGTAACACTTTCAGCGACCGCCGATATTTCGGCGGGAGAACACCCCGCCATTTTCAAGGCAAACTGCAACGGACAGGCGGCGTACATGCAAATTTAATACCTCGGTTCTCGGACCCAAGCAGGAAAGATAACACACACACACTGAACACTAGTGCCACCAAAGATGGCCAAAGTCAGAGCTATCGATAGTGAGACTATGAATTCGCAGGTGAGGTAGCATTGAGTCTGTCCCTCTGTTTCTTGACAAGGGAGAGAGCCGGATTCCAAACAGAGTTTAAACAGAAACCTCCATCCCTGTTAACAAGGTTGCTCGCTAATTTAATCTCAACTGCCTCCCGAATCACACTGTCCCAATAGCTGGACGTGCATGCCAATATCTCGGTGTTATTATATAACATGGAGTGACCAGTATCCAAGCAATGTTCGGCAATAGCAGATCTATTTGGCTGCTGTAATCGTGTGTGCCGTTTATGCTCAGTACATCTGTCCTCCACGGTCCTGATAGTTTGACCAATATATGCCATGCCGCAGCTACAAGGGACACGGTATACACCCGCCTTACGCAGTCCAAGATCATCCTTAACGGAACTCAAAAGTGCTCTAATTTTAGATGGAGGTCGGAAAACACATTTCACATCGTATTTCCGTAAAATACGACCGATCTTATTGGACGTGTTTCCTACGTAAGGCAAGAAGGCAGTAGACTTAGGTGTTGACTCAGAATTATCATCAATCACCTGATGTACAGTTGGTCGATAGCGCAACGCACGTTCAATCTGTCTATCACTGTAACCATTTTGACGAAATGTAACTTCAAGATGGGACAGCTCAGCTGGCAAAGTCTCAGCGTCAGAAACGATATGTGCCCTGTGTACCAAGGTACGAAGTACCCCTTCACGCTGAGCCGAATGGTGACAACTATTAGCTTGTAAGTACAAGTCGGTGTGAGTACGTTTCCTGTAGACTGCATGTCCCAATGATCCATCATCCTTCCTCCTAACCAACACGTCGAGAAAGGGAAGGCAACCATCCTTTTCCACCTCCATCGTAAAACGAATGTTCGGGTGGATCGAGTTCAGATGTTCTAGAAAGACATCCAAATTCTCCCTACCGTGAGGCCAAACAACGAAGGTATCGTCAACGTATCTATAGAAACAGGCGGGTTTTAAAGGCGCCGACTCCAATGCACGTTCCTCGAAGTCTTCCATAAACAAATTTGCGATCACAGGAGACAACGGACTACCCATCGCAACTCCATCTGTCTGCTCGTAATACTGGTCATTAAATAAAAAGTAAGTGGATGTCAACACATGCCTAAAGAGATTAGTTAAATCAGCACCAAACCTGGCTTCAATTAACCGCAACGAATCAGACAGAGGAACACGAGTGAAGAGAGAGACCACATCGAAACTCACTAAAATATCAGAGTCATTCAGCCTCAGTCCCTCCAAACGACGTAAAAAAAAAAATCAGCTGAGTTCCTGATATGATGTTCACACCGTCCTACTTGTGGACTCAACAGAGATGCAAGATGCTTGGATACACGATATGTCGGGGCGCCGATGTTACTCACTATAGGACGGAAAGGAACCCCTTCCTTATGAACCTTTGGAAGGCCATATAACCTAGGGGGAACCGCACTATAGGTGTTAAGCCTCTTGATTGTGTCCTGCGACAAACCATTTTTCTTCAGGAGGCTGTTGGTCTTTCTCTCAACACTTTTCGTGGGGTCAGCATCGATTCTGCGATACGTTGAATCAGATAGTAAACGTTGCATCTTTTGTAAATAATCATGTTTATTTAAAACAACGGTGGCATTGCCCTTGTCAGCAGGTAAAATAACAATACTGGGATCAACTTTGAGAGAGCGTAAAGCAGCCCTCTCTGCTGCTGTTACATTACTCTTGGGTGGACGAGCCCTAGTCAAAACACGGCATGCCTCCCTCCTAACTTCCTCTGCAGCGTCAGGAGGTAGTTTGCAAACTGCCTGTTCAATTGAACTAATAAAATCAACTACCGGCAAATTCTTCGGAGTGGGTGCAAAATTTAATCCTTTCCCTAGCACGGATAAGGTTGCGTCGTCAAAAGATTTCTCTGTGAGATTTATCACAGAACGTCGAGATATAACATCCGACTCCGCGCGATGAAAACGTTCAAACTTTGCCAAATGCCGGGCAGTAACGGAGTTGTACTCCCAGTCAGCTTGGGTCCATGAGGCACCGTCCAACCAATCCCAAGTGAAATCAGACACTTCAGATGCAACCATTAAATGAAAACGATACAATTCTTTGGAAACAGAATCCAAACATCGACGAGTAAAACGAATCCTTTCGCGAACAAGAGCCAAGCCAGCACGTTGCTTAATTCGATTGGCGGCAGGAGAATTAATATGGTGCACAACCTTAGCAAATGTTGGGACATGACTTTCATCACGACACCTCAATAAAAACGACAAAGCACATTGCAGTCTAACTCGACAGCTACGAAGTTTATCCAACTTACGTAAACACCGATACATTTCCTCCCCGTAGAGGTAAACAATGTGAGACCTGAGTTTCTCCTGGCGTATACAACTTTCAAATAACTTCCGGGAATTCAGCCAGGTAACACTTTCAGCGACCGCCGATATTTCGGCGGGAGAACACCCCGCCATTTTCAAGGCAAACTGCAACGGACAGGCGGCGTACATGCAAATTTAATACCTCGGTTCTCGGACCCAAGCAGGAAAGATAACACACACACACTGAACACTAGTGCCACCAAAGATGGCCAAAGTCAGAGCTATCGATAGTGAGACTATGAATTCGCAGGTGAGGTAGCATTGAGTCTGTCCCTCTGTTTCTTGACAAGGGAGAGAGCCGGATTCCAAACAGAGTTTAAACAGAAACCTCCATCCCTGTTAACAAGGTTGCTCGCTAATTTAATCTCAACTGCCTCCCGAATCACACTGTCCCAATAGCTGGACGTGCATGCCAATATCTCGGTGTTATTATATAACATGGAGTGACCAGTATCCAAGCAATGTTCGGCAATAGCAGATCTATTTGGCTGCTGTAATCGTGTGTGCCGTTTATGCTCAGTACATCTGTCCTCCACGGTCCTGATAGTTTGACCAATATATGCCATGCCGCAGCTACAAGGGACACGGTATACACCCGCCTTACGCAGTCCAAGATCATCCTTAACGGAACTCAAAAGTGCTCTAATTTTAGATGGAGGTCGGAAAACACATTTCACATCGTATTTCCGTAAAATACGACCGATCTTATTGGACGTGTTTCCTACGTAAGGCAAGAAGGCAGTAGACTTAGGTGTTGACTCAGAATTATCATCAATCACCTGATGTACAGTTGGTCGATAGCGCAACGCACGTTCAATCTGTCTATCACTGTAACCATTTTGACGAAATGTAACTTCAAGATGGGACAGCTCAGCTGGCAAAGTCTCAGCGTCAGAAACGATATGTGCCCTGTGTACCAAGGTACGAAGTACCCCTTCACGCTGAGCCGAATGGTGACAACTATTAGCTTGTAAGTACAAGTCGGTGTGAGTACATTTCCTGTAGACTGCATGTCCCAATGATCCATCATCCTTCCTCCTAACCAACACGTCGCTGAAAGTGTTACCTGGCTGAATTCCCGGAAGTTATTTGAAAGTTGTATACGCCAGGAGAAACTCAGGTCTCACATTGTTTACCTCTACGGGGAGGAAATGTATCGGTGTTTGCGTAAGTTGGATAAACTTCGTAGCTGTCGAGTTAGACTGCAATGTGCTTTGTCGTTTTTATTGAGGTGTCGTAATGAAAATCATGTCCCAACATTTGCTAAGGTTGTGCACCATATTAATTCTCCTGCCGCCAATCGAATTAAGCAACGTGCTGGCTTGGCTCTTGTTCGCGAAAGGATTCGTTTTACTCGTCGACGTTTGGATTCTGTTTCCAAAGAATTGTATCGTTTTCATTTAATGGTTGCATCTGAAGTGTCTGATTTCACTTGGGATTGGTTGGACGGTGACTCATGGACCCAAGCTGACTGGGAGTACAACTCCGTTACTGCCCGGCATTTGGCAAAGTTTGAACGTTTTCATCGCGCGGAGTCGGATGTTATATCTCGACGTTCTGTGATAAATCTCACAGAGAAATCTTTTGACGACGCAACCTTATCCGTGCTAGGGAAAGGATTAAATTTTGCACCCACTCCGAAGAATTTGCCGGTAGTTGATTTTATTAGTTCAATTGAACAGGCAGTTTGCAAACTACCTCCTGACGCTGCAGAGGAAGTTAGGAGGGAGGCATGCCGTGTTTTGACTAGGGCTCGTCCACCCAAGAGTAATGTAACAGCAGCAGAGAGGGCTGTTTTACGCTCTCTCAAAGTTGATCCCAGTATTGTTATTTTACCTGCTGACAAGGGCAGTGCCACCGTTGTTTTATATAAACATGATTATTTACAAAAGATGCAACGTTTACTATCTGATTCAACGTATCGCAGAATCGATGCTGACCCCACGAAAAGTGTTGAGAGAAAGACCAACAGCCTCCTGAAGAAAAGTGGTTTGTCGCAGGACACAATCAAGAGGCTTAACACCTATAGTGCGGTTCCCCCTAGGTTATATGGCCTTCCAAAGGTTCATAAGGAAGGGGTTCCTTTCCGTCCTATAGTGAGTAACATCGGCGCCCCGACATATCGTGTATCCAAGCATCTTGCATCTCTGTTGAGTCCACAAGTAGGACGGTGTGAACATCATATCAGGAACTCAGCTGATTTTTTTTTTTACGTCGTTTGGAGGGACTGAGGCTGAATGACTCTGATATTTTAGTGAGTTTCGATGTGATCTCTCTCTTCACTCGTCTTCCTCTGTCTGATTCGTTGCGGTTAATTGAAGCCAGGTTTGGTGCTGATTTAACTAATCTCTTTAGGCATGTGTTGACATCCACTTACTTTTTATTTAATGACCAGTATTACGAGCAGACAGATGGAGTTGCGATGGGTAGTCCGTTGTCTCCTGTGATCGCAAATTTGTTTATGGAAGACTTCGAGGAACGTGCATTGGAGTCGGCGCCTTTAAAACCCGCCTGTTTCTATAGATACGTTGACGATACCTTCGTTGTTTGGCCTCACGGTAGGGAGAATTTGGATGTCTTTCTAGAACATCTGAACTCGATCCACCCGAACATTCGTTTTACGATGGAGGTGGAAAAGGATGGTTGCCTTCCCTTTCTCGACGTGTTGGTTAGGAGGAAGGATGATGGATCATTGGGACATGCAGTCTTCAGGAAACGTACTCACACCGACTTGTACTTACAAGCTAATAGTTGTCACCATTCGGCTCAGCGTGAAGGGGTACTTCGTACCTTGGTACACAGGGCACATATCGTTTCTGACGCTGAGACTTTGCCAGCTGAGCTGTCCCATCTTGAAGTTACATTTCGTCAAAATGGTTACAGTGATAGACAGATTGAACGTGCGTTGCGCTATCGACCAACTGTACATCAGGTGATTGATGATAATTCTGAGTCAACACCTAAGTCTACTGTCTTCTTGCCTTACGTAGGAAACACGTCCAATAAGATCGGTCGTATTTTACGGAAATACGATGTGAAATGTGTTTTCCGACCTCCATCTAAAATTAGAGCACTTTTGAGTTCCGTTAAGGATGATCTTGGACTGCGTAAGGCGGGTGTATACCGTGTCCCTTGTAGCTGCGGCATGGCATATATTGGTCAAACTATCAGGACCGTGGAGGACAGATGTACTGAGCATAAACGGCACACACGATTACAGCAGCCAAATAGATCTGCTATTGCCGAACATTGCTTGGATACTGGTCACTCCATGTTATATAATAACACCGAGATATTGGCATGCACGTCCAGCTATTGGGACAGTGTGACTCGGGAGGCAGTTGAGATTAAATTAGCGAGCAACCTTGTTAACAGGGATGGAGGTTTCTGTTTAAACTCTGTTTGGAATCCGGCTCTCTCCCTTGTCAAGAAACAGAGGGACAGACTCAATGCTACCTCACCTGCGAATTCATAGTCTCACTATCGATAGCTCTGACTTTGGCCATCTTTGGTGGCACTAGTGTTCAGTGTGTGTGTGTTATCTTTCCTGCTTGGGTCCGAGAACCGAGGTATTAAATTTGCATGTACACCGCCTGTCCGTTGCAGTTTGCCTTGAAAATGGCGGGGTGTTCTCCCGCCGAAATATCGGCGGTCGCTGAAAGTGTTACCTGGCTGAATTCCCGGAAGTTATTTGAAAGTTGTATACGCCAGGAGAAACTCAGGTCTCACATTTATATGGATGTCGAGGTGTGGTATGCAGCTGACTGCTTTAGCTGATCTGCGTACTTCGATCTCGGAAAATCAGGCCATAACAGCGCTCAAGGTGGATTCTCGATACAACTCAGCAATCTACATCTACGTGATTACTCTGCTATTCACAATAAAATGCCTGGCAGGGGATTCAATGAACCACCTTCAAACTGTCTCTCTACCATTCCACTCTCGAATGGCACGCGGGAAAAACGAGCTCTTAAATTTTTCTGTGTGAGTCCTTATTTCTCTTATTTTATCGTGATGATCATTTCTCCCCATGTAGGTGGGTGCCAACAGAATGTTTTCGCAATCTGAGGAGAAAACTGGTAGATGTACTCTGAGAAATGACGCCATTATTACCCCATATATAGTGCAGAGTCGTTGCCTCTGCGTCACCTTGATGTTTAGGGGAGTGATTCATTTCGCAGCATAATACTGTACTGCACTTAATGGCGTTAAATCTTGGATCCTCTAGGACTTTGAGGAACTCGGTCTCCAAGACAGGGAGGCATGTCTCTAAAAACCTGACACAGTCGTGGGGTACCTCCCTCTGGGATTCTCAATCCTAGTGAAAGAGATGCACCCCTCAAAAGCCCTAGCAACTGCTAAGTTTTCTAGGGGAGTCATTACGCCATCGTTCTGATCCACCTCACAATCAATAGGATGGGTGAGAGCACTACCGCTAGCCACAGGATAATCACTATTACTATTAGTATTACAGCTAGGTGTCCACCCAGTCAAAGATGGGGCCGGTGATGGCACGTCATCTGCAGGGAGGGGTATGCAGATGGGCACATGCACCTTGGATTGGCAGCAGGGGTGAGCTGGCTGAGGAGGAGGCAGAGGTGGTGATTGCCAGCTGGAGCTCCCGGGCTGCGGTGATGGCCCCCAGGATGCAATGCTCCCGCTACCAGCTGGTGGGGTGGGAGACCGTTGCACCTGCTGTTCTTCTCCTGCTGACTGCATTGTCCATGGGCGCCAGAGGGCTTGGGGTGGTGCGGGGGGAGGCGCTACAGCCACTGCCTATCGCACAGCACTGATGGGGGCTACACAAGGCACCGCATGTCTCTGTGGTTGGGTGCCCCCGATTCCTACCCCGCAACCACCGCTCTAGGTGGCTCTGAGCACTATGGGACTTAACATCAGTGGTCATCAGCCCCCTAGAACTTAGAACTACTTAAACCTAACTAACCTAAGGACATCACACACATCTGTGCCCGAGGCAGGATTCGAACCTGCGACCGTAGCAGTCGCGCAGCTCCGGACTGAGCGCCTAGAACCGCGAGACCACCGCGGCCGGCCCCGCTCTAGGTATCTGGCACACACCGTGTGATATACCTGTAACATAAGTAAGAAAAAAATAAGTTTAATGATCTAGATTTAGAGGAGAAATAAATAATAATAATAATAATAAGACTAAATAATGGTAATTATTTGCTGTAATGATAAAGTTCAAAACCATTCACCCTCTCCACTCTGTCTCCATGGCTTGAGCAACTCATTGAGGTTCATAATTTGACAGCTTTCTGCTTCTTGGCGTCGTTGTTCTGCAGCAGCCGCCATTTCATGCACCCAGTCGGGTATTTGACCCCCACCTTGCTCGCCGTCCTAGGTGCACCACTCTCTATGCATGGAATCATCATCATCTAGAAAGGAAAGAACAGAATATGTCTAAGAAAGTTCAATCTAGTCCCTTGGAAAAAGGCTACATATATTAGAAGAAATTATTTTATCTAAGAACTACATTTTTATTACAAATGTACTTACATTCGTACTGTGCTTGGGCTCTTTTGAACTCCAGCTGCTGATCTAGCTCAGCCAGCATTTGCGGGATGTAATCTAGAAAGATGGCAAAGACTGAGTATAATAACGAGTATGGAAGAAAATCTCTCTAGCACACACATACACACACGAAATCACTTAAAGGGTGCAGCAGTATGCAGGCCAAAAACAGGTATAACATAGAGACACTGAACATATAGACACACATACACAGAATCTGTTAAATGAGACAGCTTTCTGTATAGAATGCGGTCCAAAACAGATATAACATAGACACACACACACACACACACACACACACACACACACACACACACACACACAATCTGTTAAAGAATAAAGCATTCTGTATAGAGTGCAGTCCAAAACAGATATAACATGCATACACTGAGTTAAAGGATGCAGATATCGGAACACTGAAATTGTACTTACCAGGCAATCGAACTTTGTCTATGCGGCAGCATTTGCGGCTGTCACTGCCAATGTTGACACTGCTGGCAGATCCTGTTCACATCATATTGAATGATAAAGTTTCGTGACGAGGACAGACGTACTGGACCAAGTATAGGAGCAGAGTGAGGGTGAGTTGGGTTGTGGTTTGGTTCTATGATCTCGAATCATGTGACTAATGCAGTAGCCAATAGGAGAGAAACATTCTAGGGATAGGGGGTGCTACATCATGAACGAACACTACGCCCCCAGTGGGAAAATGTGGAACTTCTCATTTGAATATTGATTATTGAAATGGTACATTCAGTTATTGAATACCATTAAAATTGAAATCGAATTAAGTACTTCGGCAATTCATATGTTAGATGCGCAATGTGGGTGTTACATTCGTTAGGATATTTACAAAAGACTATCTCTAGCGTGAGTATGAACATGCAGCTTGGAGGTTGTGATGTCACCGGTCGCGCGCTCGAGGGCCGCACACGCGAAGTTAGCCCGTTATAAATGCCAAAGAGAGAAAGCAGACGATCTTGGATTACGTAATGGAATCGTGCTCGGTACCAGCTCCAGACCACATGGGGAACAAAATGTATGTGGCCATACTGAATAGCGGTACTTGCATCATCAACTGACGTCATGACAGCGCCCTCTGGCGGCGACAAAATGAACGAAGTTAGCTGGGCTCTGGATCTCGTGCTGGACACACTGGCTGCCGCCATCTTCGATTACAGTATTTGCGTCATCACCTGACGTCATGAGAGCATCCCCTGCTGGTGGCGATGTGTACTAAGTCAGTCGGGCTCTGGACCCAGTGGCGAACACACCTGTATGAAATTGGTTAACTAATAAAGACAAGTCCTTTTTTCGGATGAATCCTTAGGCAGATGAGGTGGTAGTCTGGTGACTGAGGTTAGTATGAGTGTGGTTTCGTTCGCGCCATTTTCTTACTTTAACAGCGAAACCCCAAGTGAGCTTTGTTTACAGCCAAAATTCAAACTTGGCACTAGTTCTTAGGAGGAAGTGGCTGTCAGGTGATGTAGGTTAGTGGAGGTATTCCAAGTGAGTTATCTTCCAGTGATTTTCTAAGCTGTAGTGCATTATCCTCTTGTAATTTGAACTTGGCGCCAGTTCGTAGGAGGAAGTGGCAGTCGGGTGACTTAGGTTAGTGGAGGTAACCCAACTGACCTCCTTCCTGCCAAAATTCGCCATCTTGAATTATGTCGTCGCCGCCATGTAGGATGACATCATGGCAGCCAACTTGAATGACGTCATCACCGCCATCTTGGATAACGGTACTTTGGGGAGATGCCTGCTTTTTCCCAAAACTCATAACGCATTACACCACAGTGATTTCGTGCAACTTAGACCTTTGCCCTGTGCCATAAGCCTCCTGAAACCTTTATACACAGATAACTGATTGTCTAACATTTAATGTTAATAAACTGTAATCTCTCAAGAGGTCCTCAATGTGCTAGTGTACTGGAACCGCGTTTATTTATAGGACGTAAGCTATAAAGTGTTTCTAACGTAAAACACACCAAATATGAGCTTCACGAAATCGACTGTGGTCTCTGCCGGGTGTTTCAGCCAAAATATATCTTTGATGCAAGCGGAGCCTCAGTCTCTCTCGTAATGTATATATATGTAAAGGAACTTGTATTGTAAGGGTCCCACGGTGACAGCCAAAGATGCCTTCTACAAAACGAAATGGCACCCCAGATCATCATTCTTTGTTGTGGAGATGTATAGCGGACAACAGAAAGTTTGGTATGCCACCATTGCCTGGAGCATTTCCAGAGACATGTTCAGTGGCCATGGTAGCTCTATTCGAAGTGGGGCACATAGCTGAAGACGATTTTACTCCAGTGAATGAGATTCCAGGCCAAAGATGTTGAACTGAGCATTAACATCACTGCTAGTCTTGGAACGGTATCACAATAACGAAAATCCTTTCCTATCTGGTACTTTCATGGGAGATGAAACACGGTGTCTTCATTTTGAGCTAGAGACCAAACATCAGAGCCAACAATGGAAGCATATGGATTTACCAAACCCATGCACGTCAGCGTTGGGAAAGTCATGATGACCTTTTTCTTTAACTGCAAGGGCCTGCTGCTCATTGACTTTCTGGAACACGCTGGCACAATTAATGCACAGTGATGTATGGACACTTTCCAAAAATTGAGCAACACTTCAGTTCAAAAGTCAAGGAATGTTGACTGACGGGATCATTCTGTCACGAGATAATGCACGGCGTTTTGTTCCAAGATAATGCACGCCCACATGTTGCCAAGGTTGTTTTGGCTACAATACAGGAGTTCCACTGGGAAGACCTTCCACTTCCTCAATATGGTCGCGATCTCTCGCCATGCAATTTCCATATTTTTGGAGCCCTGAAGAAAAAACACTCATGGCCATCAATTTGCTTTGGATAAAGAGGTGCACATCTGCATACAATTGTGGTTGCATATGCAACTGTAAAAGATTTTTCCGTGAAGGCACTGACCATCTTGTCATACAGAGAGATAAATGTATTAGCACTTATAGTGACTGCTTTTGAAATAAGTAACAGTTTACATGCTTTTTTCCCATAGGTCTCGTTTTCACTTGACAGCCCCAAGAGATATCCAAATAAATGCCGACCAGACGCACTCAGTTCAAACAATTGCCAATACAGTTTCATTGTAAAGCTATACACTGGGGTAATCTTTTGAGCAGGTCGCCAGGTCACATCAAGTGCCAACCAGACTATCATGGCAGATCTACCTCAAATTCCTTAGAGATGTACTTCACATACTGTTGAATGAGCGGCCACCAAGTTTTCTAAAGCTAATGTGGCTGCATAATAGCAGAGATACAGCTCATTTTGGTATAAGTATGTAGCCCTAATAGGACACTATGTTCTTAAATGGATCACACGATAGAGAGTGATCTTTCTCAAGACCACCATGATCACTATATCTTACATCTCTTTATTATTTCCAGGTGATCACTGACCTACTATCAATGTAAAGCCGTCCAGGCTATAGTAATGTCTCATGATGAGGAATGACAGCCAGTGAGACACACGCATGGTGCTTTCAGTATCAGTGAGCATACTGTCTGCGTGTAGAATGGGGAAGGTGCACTATCTATCTGAGTTTGACAGAGGGCAGATTGTGATGACATGGAGGCTTGGCACAAGCACTTCAGAAACTACATGATTTCCTGGGTGTTGAAGGAATGCTGCAGTTAATGCCTTCAACATATGCAGAAACCAAGGTGAAACTATGTCCTGACATTCTGGAGTTGGGCGGCCACCACTCATTACAGATGTCAGACATAGCATGCTGGGCAGACTGGTAAAACAGAACAGGTGGTGAACTGTGGCAAAACTAACATCAGACCTTAATGCTCCTTGACACCAGTACTGTGGGATGGAGACAAGCTGGCAGTGGCTCATTATGCACAGGGCAACATTCATGTGGGCATCCATCGGTTCAGTGGAGCTCACGCAAGGCACCAAGACAGTCAACGAGTATTGTACACTGGTTGCAGACATGCACACCCCTTCCCGACAATCATGTTTCCCAATGGCAGTGGCATTTTGCAACAAGATAATGCGCCGTCTCACAAAGCTGGGAGTGAAATGGAGTGGCCTGAGGAACACATTGGCAATTTCCAATTGATGTGCTGGCCCCAGAAATCACCAAATCTGAACAAAATTGAACACATCTGGGATATGATTGAACATGGTGTCAGGGCTCATAAACAACCTCCCCAGAATTTACAGGAGTTAGGTGACTTGTGTGTTCAGATGTTGTGCTAACTCCATGTAGTGGCCTACTTATTGCTTGCATGCCACAATGAGTCGCCCCTGTTATCCATGTCAAAGGTCGTCATACTGGCTATTGGTCAGGTGGTAATAATGTTCTGGCTACTAATTGTGGGCATGTAACTGCTGAATAAACCAAACGATCAGGCGTACTCTGGGCAACATTGGAAAATATTCCAGCAGCAAATCTTTCCACCGCCAGAACACTACATCTGTATGTTATGTTTTGGACACGAGTAAATAAATAAAATAAAAACTGCTGAATCTGGGGCTGATAGCCATGCTGGATGTTGCTGACATTTTATAGAACCGTATAGTCCCTGCAAGCATTGCAGTCACACAGTTAGACAATTAAATTAATTTAAATCAAATGATACATATTCAGCTGAAAAAATAACTCATATACAGAGGCTAGAGAAAAAGTTTTCCAAATTATTTTAAAATATCAAAGAAATTCTCTATCTCCACAAAATTATTAGAGATGTTCACCGCAGTCATGCGAGTGCCCCCACAGACATTTGTACGTAATTATTATAACTTTTTGGTGTATGTATAGTGAGATGAATAAACATCTTGTGGGTAACCATGTGTATTTAATTACTGTTACCCTTGCCTGTGGCTTTGACTCAGTGCATGGGTGTGGCTGTAAGCCAGCTCACAGTAGGACAGGTTTGAAAACTGAAAAGCACCACACATTGCTTGCTTCAGTGGTGATCCCCCTTTTGGCCCTGTGACCCATTCATGTGGTTTAGCCAAGTGGAGACAGTTTTTATGTGTAACAATATCATATGCGATCTCGCCAAATTTGGATATGTGGTGAACCAAAGGGATGAGAATTACATGGCTGAAGTATGGGACATAATAACCACCCTGCCAATGCAGTCCTCCTACAGGTGGCTTAAGGATGAGTTAATATGCTTGGTTTCATTGACCCAGGAGCAGAAAATACAGTAACTGTTGTGCCAACAAGAATGTGTTGACCAGAGGCCTTCACAGTTCCTGCAAGAAGCATTGTGCAGTCTGATATGGTTCCAGATTTGTTGCTGCACACTATCTGGCTGTGCAGCCTACCCACCCAGGTGTGAGCAGTGATAGCCTCGCAGACCGACATGCAGCTAGATGCTGTAGCAGACCTGGCAGACCGGATGCATAACATGCTAGCAATGTCGTCAAGCATAGCATCTGCAGCTGCCTGCGAGCCCTTACCCCCACCAGCCACTTCCACTCCATGGTGACACATGTGTCCCCCAGCTCTGGCAATGGACAATAACCTTCAGCACCTCATGCAGAACTTGTCCACTCAGATGGCAACACTAGGCACACAGGTCGACCAGTTGATGTGTTCACAGCAAGAGGGAAGCAGGAATTGCAGCGGCAGCAGACCAGGCTATGAGCAGCATGGCTCGCGCAGGCAGCATGGCAGAAACAGTTGCTCTAACAGTACCTTACTGACACCATAGCAGACTCCAAGCAGTGTCTGCTGGTGTCACGCCCATTTCAGCAGCAATGTGACCAAGTGCTACACCTCTTGCTTGCACCCAAACCCCAGCTGCGACCAGACCTAGGCAGACCAGGCTGCTGTGCTGTATTGAAATGTATGTTTGTACAAGAATGGGGTGCAGGCATGAGGTACTTTGTAGACACTGTGTCAGATTTATCAATTTATCCCATAGTCACGTCAGAAGGTGGGTTATCACATCCCAGTGCAAACACCATGGTGCCACTTGTGGCAGCACGTTTTATTTCGCCCAGACTCTGGAACGACTGTTGTCAGTGGGCACACACCAGCATGGCATGCCAGAGCACCAAATTTTCAAGACAAACATGAGCCCATCGGCGCCTTCCCTCAACCCACCACTTCACATATGTCCTCATGGACATCATAGGCCCCCTTTCTCCATTTCAAGGCCACTGCTACCTCCTTACAATGGTGGAATACTTCACTTGCTGGCCAGAGGCAATGCCCATAGTGGACATCACCACCGAGACAGTTGCTACTACCTTCGTTGACCACAGCTGTGGACCACAGCTGCCAGTTTGCCTGTGTGGTGTTCAGCCATGTCACCCAACTGCGTGACATGCAGCTAAACTGCATGACAAGCTACCACCCATCATCTAATGGCATGGTTGAGCAGCTTCACTGGGTGCTGAAGGCATCCCTCACGTGTCGTGACACTACCTGGATGGAAGCACTACCACTTGTACTCCTCGGCCTGCAAGTGACACCGAAGAAAGGGATCTGTGTCTCAACTTAAGACCTCGTCTATGGTCAATCACTTGCTATTCCCAGAAAATACATGGAGAAATACCACCACCACATGATGCATCAGCCTAATTACTAGCAGAACACCTGTACCCTCACATGAGTGGCCTCCAACTGCACACACCAATGTGGCACTGTGCTGAAAATGCATTTGATGACAGAAACCTTCCGCGCTGCACACATTTGGTACTGTGCACAGATGTGGTACAGCCACCAATTCAGCTGCCCTACTTGGGACCACACCATTTCATAAGCTATCAAGTGAAGACTTTAGAGATTGAGTACTTGGTAACAGACATCATTCCATATGCAACCAGCCAGACAGGGCCTGCTCCAGCAGATGCGGGTGACATACGCACACAACCAGTTGCCACTGAACAACCACGTGCATCTCAGCCTACCCCCACCCCTCCAAGATAACCACCTGGATAGCACCCCAGACAGGTGTACCAGCAAACCCCACCACAGCAGTGAGCGGACTATGTCACAGATGCCAGCTTCATATGCCCATGCTGCATCATAATGATTTCTCGTTGCAGACAGCAGCCCGCGCGCACACTGCCTGCAGCCTTCCATTGGGACTATGTCTCTGATATGCCACCTCACCAACTGACAACAATTCTCCAGTCGAGCTCCAGACACTGCTACCCATCTCCCCCACTGTCCACTCATTGCAACCCCTGGAATTGGCGTCACGTCTCCGCACTTCTGCCACATTTGGTGCTGAGACCAGAATGACTCCTATAGCAGTTACCATGTTGCATTCCTGTCGAGCTCTGGACACTGGGTATGTCTACCACAGCTCCAGAAGCCACGTCTGTGCCCTGATGACACCATGTTCACACGCATTAAACTCTCTGCAGTCTTTGCTGCCATGAATGCCAGGACCAGATCAACTGTTGTGTCAGCACTTCCATGCCAGGTTTGTCAACAAAAAAAGAGAACTGTGTATTATGAACAGTGCATTTTCATGAATATTTTGTTTAGTTTTTTTCCCATGGTTAACAAGACCTTGTTTATTTGTATATGAATTCAGTATTATGAACATTATGAATACCAATGCTTCATTTCTTATCCTTCATAGCAGTTAACCATAGTTTGCTTGTGTGTCAGTGTTCCCTGAGCTGACATCTGCACACTAGATCCGCAGCCACACATTGCCATGGGCACTTCCCACACAGTGCCACATGGCACTGCTCTTCTTGTGGGCCATGCGGGAAGACACTCCTGCATGCCCTACCAGCTGCTTGTGATGTCACACGCTGCCATCTACATGCTCACGCTGATGTTACACACTGCCATGTCTGTGGATGCACCAGTAATCCAACACAAAGTACCACAGTTCTGAAAGTGGCAAAGACATACACATTGCGAGCTTCACATTCATTCACACATAGTGTCATCTTCTCCTCTTAGACTCATAAGCTTTACACTGACAAAGTCAAACTAAGTTTAATACAAATATTAAAATAAAGAGAAATATAAACCCCTGACAATAAATACTCTGATAAATTGCAGAAGGAGCACTCAATATGGTACCATTTTGTTCTGTTCTTACACATCCAGTAATCTGCAGTTTTACGCAAATCTACTAGCAACTTATTATAGACTTTAACACCAAAATACAAAAGACACAGATGCATCATCTATCTAAAATTATTTTATTCTGCTATAGTTTGAGAATATCACAGTTAATTTTAAATTGAACCTTTCAAAGATTAAGGTACAATCATTGTCCCCTTATTTGTTGAATAAGTAAATAAGTAAGTAATTATAATTACGGGGCTCTGGAAAGGCTCAAAATCATGAAAAGTTCAATTTTTACTTTTTTGCGTTTTCTGAATCTGCAGACTATTACCTTTTAATAGATATATAATTTATTCAATTCCGAAGACTACAACTATTTTTAAATTTTTTTTGAAATGTGTTCTACATGGGCGTGACCCACTGTGGCGCTGTTAAACTGCTGTCAAATGGTGTTATTATTAACATCCGTGTTCATCAGGTACATTTTAGTGATGTGAGATAAAGTATGTGTTGTGGCTAACCTGTGATGGTTCAATATATATCGCTGGTGTGATTGTCAATTGTTTCATGTTTATTTACTCTGTCGTTATCTCGAAAATATTCGTAATTAATTCTGATTCTTGAGTCTCTGTTTTGTTGAAGTATAATAATGAGTAAAAGTAAAGTTATTAGAAATCCTCTGAAGGCTTTTAAGAAAAGGAGAAATGTTGGAAAGCCAAAGGTATGTGTTATTACTGTAAACAATAAAGACGATAACCAAGTGAGTGAACCTAACCTCTCAAGTACACCTGCCCATAGCAGTCAAAGTGGGAAAGAAAATACTTCACAGAAGAAGCTTGGTTCAATGAGTGAAAACTATGAATGTTTTATGGGCGAATCGGATGTGAATGAAATATTTGATATGTCGGTTCTCAAAGGAATTTTTTCAAACTGTGTAAGATGTATTCATTGTAGTGAGTTGGTCTGGAACCCTCCATAATAAAGCACGTAGGACCTGCTAGTGAAATACAACTGAAATGTGATAAGTGTTCATACATGACCACCTTTTGGAACAGTGAAATGAAGAAAATGGTAGCAAAATCTACGAACACAACAACAATCGATGCTTGCTTTAGACAAGGAACGCCTTCGGGCTGCAGACAGGGCTGTAAAGAGTCTAGAAATACAAGCAAGAGTAAACAGGAGGAGGAACAAGAGGAAGCTGAAGGAGGAGTTTGCAGAGGATGAAGATAATCCATCCTATGGACCTTGAATGCACTAAAAAGTTAATCTAATATTTGTCGCTCGATTCCCAAGACTTTTATTTTCTCATACTAATTACATGTTTTCTAAGGATCTTCCAAACATATTTGTTTCAAACTTTCAGTAAATGTTACACAGTACCTTCTGCATAATTTAACACAACCTTTTTCCAAAAAACTGTATATTTTTGAATATATAAATAAAAAATTGCAAAAAAATGTTGTGAATTTTCATTACAATTGAAAAAAAAAATCATCTTTAATAACTGAACTAAAATTTTATAAAATCCCTGTGTTAAGTTGTAGCCCATATTCCAATAAATAATCTGTAAAAAGTTCAACTTCCTACCTCAAATACTTTGTGAGGAAAGATGTAATTTATAAGCATTATTTTAACATTGCTAGTATAGGACGTTCCGGAGCCCCTTAAGGCTGAGTCACACACTGCTTACATTCACGCCCTGCAGAAAGAACAGCTGAAATTTGTCAATATTTAAGTGATACTGTCAGCTAACATCAATGTATGATGAAGTTGCAAATTTGTGTGACTAGAATCATTATAAATGACTGCATAGTAAAAAATCCAATAAATTAAAGTAGTACGCCAATTCAAAAATATAAATTTCTAAATGATGCCAGGTTTATTGAAATAAATCAAATCACACTGCAAGTGGTGGCCCTACAAACTGAAATGTAATAAATGTAGATGAAAATTGCATATTAGATTTGCAAAATGTTCCAATGGTTCACACAGGTTCTTTACATTAAGTCGTGGCAAACATGAAGAAAATCGAAGTCCCATGTGGCACTCATAGTAGTCCAACTTTCTACTGCCTGCCAAATTTAATTGCTCAAAACTACTGAAAAACTTAAAAGTTCTGAGTTCCCCTCATAAAAGTTTAAGTGTCATAACGTACTGACAAATTCTATCATTGAAGCTGTTCAAAGCAAAAGTTAATGTATCAACAACATGAGGAATAGATAGATTGCTATTCATGGTAAAGGTATCACATTGAGTTGCTGACAGGCACAATGAAAAGACACTTACACATTGACTTTCACCAAAGCCTTCTTCAGAAAAGGAAACACACCCATATTCATTCACACAAGCGAGCACACCTCACTGTTGCACGCACATGACCGCCACCTCTGGCAGCTCGGACTGAAATACAACTGTCATGTATGCAGTTCTACATGACAATTGCATTCTGATTCTAGTTGACAGAGATGGTGGTCATGTGTGTGTGTGTGTGTGTGTGTGTGTGTGTGTGTGTGTGTGTGTGTGTGTGTGTGTGTGTGTGTGTTTGAGAGAGAGAGAGAGAGAGAGAGAGAGAGAAATCTGTGCTTGCTTGTGGAATAAATGTGTATGTGTTTCCTTTTCTGTAGGGGGCATTGGCTGAAGGCTATTGTGTAAGTGTCTTTTTGTTGTGCCTGTTTACAACTCAACATGTCATCTTTATGTTGAGCAACAAACTGTTTTCTTTATATTGTTGTTATTCCAACATGGAGTTTCCAATGTTCGAAAAGTTAAAGTATTTCACTCATGTGTTTGACTGGCTGGTAAAATGTGTGGGTTTCACCCTTATTTACTTGCTAGCTCCCTCTCCCCCTGTCTGCCAGGGCCACACACTGAGATGGTCCTGATTCTTAGAAGTAGTACCAAAGCTGAAGCCCCTCCGCCAATTTAATGACTTCTCTACAATGATTTCTGTGCAGATCTGACAAAAGTAGATGTAATGCAAATGAAGCACTATTGAAGTATATTACTTAAATGAACTACATGGAGGAAATATATTGCTCACAACAAATTAAATGTACAATTATACTAAATATATTACAAATTGTATAAACTGTCTAAAGAAACTGAAAGTAAAACAAAATATAAATTTTACAGATTTTGGCAGCTACTGTACATTTATTTTGGTGTGATATTTTATTTTGTCCTCATAGATTAATAGTCATGCATAAACTGTTTATGAAAATAAAGCTGAGAAAGTGTACCTTTTCAGCAGTTATATTTTTGTTTTAATTTTGCTTTGAATTTCCTTCCTTTTGGCAAAGTAAAGTCACAGATTATGTCATTGATATCAAGGTTTTTTGATATCATGTTCTGTCATCCAGACAGCTAAATCTGATGCTTTGCTTTCACTTCTTTCAACTTAGATGTAAAGAGTAAAGCTGTCTATTGCCACAATGACTAACAACTACCTCCACCCTCTTTGCCTGCTTTCCCCACCTGTACATTTTATTCCAATCTAAGCTGACAAAAATATTAAGCTTTCAGTCAAATAGCACATTTATTTCAGGACCCACTCACTGACCTAGCAGATTCCACAATACCATAGCAAAGCAGCACTAATATCTCAATTTCTGAACATTAATGAACTGTATGGGTGACAGCTGTGTGAAATACCAGCTCTGTTGCTACATAAATAATGTTAGCAATAGATATCTGGTCAGTAGAAATTGCTTCATGATGTTCTTCGGATGAAATGGCCTACTGTAATGGGCTGGGTGAAAGTTGTCTTTTCACAGATAGAGAAGATAAAAGTGGAAAAGTATAGTAGAGCTTACGTATCTTTCCCCCACCCCCCACCCCCTGCCCTTCTACACTCTGATAGCCAGTTTAATAAAAATCATGCACCATTCAAAATTAAATAATCTTTCAGCAAAGTTACAACTGAGAGGAGCACATCTGTTTGTGTGTCCCTTTGATGTCATGCAAGACAATATCTGTTAAATAGAGCATGAATAATTTACTATATTGTAATACATGCAAACATACACTAATCAGTATATTTACAGTAATGTGTTGAAATACATCCAATACAACAAACAGACATAGTAATTAGAATCGTCATTATGTGCACTTTAAGGAGGTATCATTATAGTAGAGGCACTCAATTCAAATGGCTTGTATTTTTATTAAGCGCCAAAGCATCACTGAATCAAACATAAAACTATCCAGGTGGCACATCACACTGATTCATAAAGTATGTATCTGTACAGAATTCTCAGTTCTGACTCAAGTAGCATAATCAAAAGTAATCAATTCGGCTATAACTTTAGTTGCGGAATTTCTGCAAATATGAGACATTCGGTGGCATTAGCTGACACCTTCTGCTGTCATCTGATGTACTGTTTCAGTAGACATCTCAGCACACTAAATCTACATCTGCATACATACTCTGCAATCCACTATACTGTGTGTGGCAGAGGGTACCTCGTACCACAAGTATCATCTTCTCTCCCTGTTCCACTCCCAAACAGAACGAGGGAAAAATGACTGCCTATATGCCTCTGTATGAGCCCTAATCTCTCTTATCTTATCTTTGTGGTCTTTCAGCGAAATGTAAGTTGGCGGCAGTAAAATTGTACTGCAGTCAGCCTCAAATGCTGGTTCTCTCAATTTCTTCAGTAGCAATTCACGACAAGAACACCTTCTTCCCTCCAGAGACTCCCACCCGAGTTCCTGAAGCATTTCTGTAACACTCGCATGATGATCAAACCTGCCAGTAACAAATCTAGCAGCCCACCTCTGAATTGCTTCTATGTCCCCCCTCAATCCGACCTGATATGGATCCCAAACGCTCAAGCAATACTCAAGAATAGGTCGTATTAGTGTTTTATAAGGGGTCTCCTTTACAGATGAACCACATCTTCCCAAAATTCTACCAATGAACCGAAGATGACCATGTGCCTTCCCCACAACTGCCATTACATGCTTGTCCCACTTCATATCACTCTGCAATGTTACACCCAAATGCTTTATTGTTTTCCAGGAATGTTCATTTGAATAACAGGTGCAACTTCTATAGCAATGATGTTATATTGATTGGCTTAGCGCTAATGAATTCTTCTCATTTGTCATAATCATTTTCGTATATTTGAATCTTGTGAATGATCTTTCAACAGCACAGCTCTAAATTTGATGAATATAACGATTCACCATGCTTTTTTTTTATTCTGAGGCACTCCACCATCACGTGCTGCGTTCACAGTGGAACCATTGACCCTGAGTTTCCCCCCAACCACACTCAGGGTTGACTGGTGTACTGGCTTTCTCTGTCTGCCACACGGTCTTCCCTGTTTAGTATGTCCTTTTGATATGCATTTGACAGTTTTCTGTTTACCTTTCCATGACAATGGGCATTCCCTTTCATCTGACATCTCCGATGACTGCTCTATTGGCCAGGGACTTCACAGCAGTGGGCATAATCTTACGAAAGCTTAAACTGTTTGGTGTGAACCAACTGTAATCCTGTTCCATCATTCTACTGGATGTGTCTTGCACAGGTGTGTTTCAGAAATATAGTTTCTGTAAGCAACAATTTTCGAAAAGTCCTCCCACTTTACAAGAAAATCTTTTATGTGCATTGGGAACAGATGTGAACCAAGCACAAGATCTTGTGGGATATCTATTCTAATGATTCCTCTCTCAAAATTTAATCTTAATCATTGCTTGCTGCTGTTTGGTTGTGACTCCATCCTAGCCAAGTGTAAGTTTTCAACTCTTAATACATTTTTATTCCCTATTAGATGAATATGATTTACACTTTTGCTGGCTTTGAAAAGAGCCCAGAAAATGCTGACAGTAGTTTCTCTTGTGTATTTCAAACAGAATTGAGTTTGTGAGAAATCATTTTGCTATCTCCATAGAGAATCCCGTAGAGAAGCCAAATTAAGCAATTGTTAAAAGGCTATTGTCAGAAAGTGGGTTCAATATTCTGTTGAAAGGCATTTTCTCAAAAAGTTTTGAGGAAAGAGGAAGGGTCACTTGGTCTTCTTCACTCTCTTTTGTAGAACATTTATATGTTTTGGAAACCTGAGACATTTATTTTCTACAGTAATGTTGCATCTCTAACATTTCTTGCTCTCTCCCAAACACTGTCAGGCAGCAGTGACTGAATTTCAGATAGTCTCTTTTGAAAACCTCTCCCCAGGAATGGCTGTCAGCTCATAAATTTCTATATGACCTGAATGATCAACAGTGCAGTTTATAGGGATGAGCCATTTATAAAGGACCTCACTTGAATCAGGTTATTCTAAACCATCAGTTTAGTCACATTCTTTTGGAGTGATCTGCTTCATTATCATAGTCAACAGTTCCACTGCATGGTGTTGGCAGGCCCTCGCTCATACCTACCTCACCCATCACTGAAACATAATACCCCATAGAATCCAGCTATTTGTTGACATGTTGCTTCAGGCAACAGTGGCACACAAATAATTTTAAGAAATGCAGTGATTCAGAAATGATGCCAATTATTGAAATGAATGCTCAAATTCCCATTTTAACCTTTTACAGTTTTCATTAAATACTGGATTGGTTTTTTTGTCAGCATACCAGATTATGGGACATAATGTTTCATGTACTACATTTTACTGATGTCAGGTGTAGGAGATATTCATAATCATGTTATTAGCATGTGAGTATCCAGCAAAACTATGAATCTTCAGCAGACTTTTTGATTAGTAATTTTAGAAACAGTTGAGGATATTTTTAAATGGAAGTGGTGTGCATTGGTAGTTGACTACTGGGGTTTAAGTAGCTGGTGAAAGGAGTTTCTTGGTAATGGGCTTCAGGAACTGTAATTAATTTACACTACTGGCAATTAAAATTGCTACACCAAGAAGAAATGTTGATGATAAGTGGGTATTCATTGGACAAATACATTATACTAGAACTGACATGTGATTACATTTTCATGCAGTTTGGGTGCACAGATCCTGAGAAATCAGTACCCAGAACAACCACCTCCGGCTGCAAACATGGCCTTGATACGCCTGGGCATTGAGTCAAACAGAGCTTGGGTGGTGTGTACAGGTACAGCTGCCCATGCAGCTTCAACATGAAACCACAGTTCATCAAGAGTAGTGACTGGCATATTGTGATGAGCCAGTTGCTCGGCCACCATTGACCAGTCATTTTCAATTGGTGAGAGATCTGGAGAATGTGCTGGCCAGGGCAGCAGTCGAACATTTTCTTTATCCAAAAAGGACCATACAGGACCTGCAACATGCCGCCGTTCATTATCCTGCTGAAATGTAACGTCCACTGTTCAAAGTGCTGTCCATGCGAACAAGAGGTGACCGAGACGTGTAACCAATGGTACCCCATACCACCACGCTGGGTGATATGCCAGTTTGGCGATGACGAATACACGCTTCCAACGTGTGTTCACCACGATGTCGCCAAACATGGATGCGACCATCATAATACTGTAAACAGAACCTGGATTCATCCAAAAAAATGACGTTTCTCCATTCGTGCACCCAGGATCGTCATTGAGTACACCATTGCAGGCACTCCTGTCTGTGATGCAGTGTCATGGGTAACTGCAGCCATGGTCTCTGAGCCGATAGTCCATGCTGCTGCAAACGTTGTCGAACTGTTCGTGCAGATGGTTGTTGTGTTGCAAACGTCCCCATCTGTTGACTCAGAGATCGAGACGTGGCTGTACGATCCATTTCAGCCATGTGAATAAGATGCCTGTCATCTCGACTGCTAGTGATACAAGGTCCTCCGATTCCATATTCTGCTAACAGTCACTGGATCTTGACCAACACGAGCAGCAATGTTTCGATACGATAAACCGCAATTGCAATAGGCTACAATCCGACATTTATCAAAGTTGGAAATGTGATGGTACACATTTCTCCTCCTTACACGAGGCATCACAACAACGTTTCACCAGGTAATGCGCTGTTTGTGTATGAGAAATCGGTTGGAAACTTTCCTCATGTCAGCACATTGTAGGTGTCGCCAACGGCGCCAACCTTGTGTGAATGCTCTGAAAAGCTAATCATTTGCATATCACAGCATCTTCTTCCTGTGGATTAAATTTCGCATCTGTAGCACATCATTTTCGTGGTGTAGCAATTTTAATGGCCGGTAGTGTAGCAGACTGACCAAAATCAGGGGTTTAGTGCATACCATAAACGTTTTCCTAAAATACTAAATTCTGTTATAAAATGGTAAACGGTGTCCTAGAGCTGTAATTATACAGTAAAAATTGCAAAAATCATATTTAATCCTTACAACAGTAATCCTCGGCTTTTATAGACAATAATCATATGGAATGACCTATCCAGACATGACTTACAACTAGCTGACAGTGGTTAAATTCCACCACCATATCTCTCCTATATCATAACTACATATTGACTCACACATAACCTGCTGGAATAACACTCCTCAAAGAAATACCAGCCATAAGGGTGGTGGCAGTGGGGAGGGGGGTTAAATGAATACTACATCCAACAGTAAAGATTTCTACTGCATTCTGAAACTTATACGTTGGAGAAAACCAGGGAACATCATGAACTGAGTGGGGAATAGTCTTTAAATTGATTATGACAAGAATATTAATATTGTCCAGGTTCTGAGTTTAAGAGACATCTTAATTCAGGAATGTGTTACAGTAAAGATGTTGGAAAAAATTGCAAACAGGATGAGATTTTAAATGAAGAATTGCTTATGACCCAGCACCCAACATATTAAAATATCTCATCTGTAAAATCTTGTAAACAGACTGAGTGTACATTGGTTTAATTTCATAAAAGCATGCTCTGTAGAAAATAATCAGTATAGCACAAAATGCTAACTAATTGTATCACTTTGCTATATATGTATTTGTTCATCCATAGGTCATTTGTGCTACAAGTCTCCTGGCTAAAATTATCTTGTATCTGGGGAAGATTTAGGTGTTGACCTAGCCCATACATCTTATCATTATCTACTTTTCCTACCCCACCAGAGACATGACAAGGTGTGAAAGGAACAACTTTATCCATCAGTTCCACTGAACAGTTCCACGTAGTCGAGTGGGCATGATTATATGGTAGTCAAGAAAGTTAATTTTTTGAAGAAAAATTATTAATTGCTTAATTAAGTAATTATTCAGTACTATACATTATATTGTAAACCAGCTTTTGTGTTTTGACGAGTCTCCTGTACATTTAATTCAATGGCTTGAAATTGTATGCTATGAGGCAGTAAAGTTCTACTTCTACTTCTACAGACTACCCTTTTCTAAATAGTATGTTTCTCTCTGGTAATTCTACATAATCTGTGCCATCGCTATCTTCCCTTCCAAAATGCACTTTTACCACACAGTTGGAAAATCATTCAGCAATGTGTCCTTTGGTGCAGCCCACTCCTGCAATTAATCTCTGCTTTCCCTCTCCCCTACATGCTTTTATTCTTTCTGTTTGCATCCTAATTCACTCTGCTACTGTCAGTTAGTGTGACATTTCCCTCATCTCTTCCTGGTTATCTACTACATCACAGCTCACTAGCGCTTTCATTTCCTTTTGTCTATATCCTACTTTAGAATCTTCACTTTTCCCTTCTACTATTTTCTCAGTGTTTCTTGTTGTGGAAGCAACCCAGTCACTGGCCTCCTTGCATAGCTGTCAAGTCAGGTGCATACCCTTGACATACCTTTATATCTCATACCAACATAGTAATTCCTAACCCACATCCCTTCTCTCCCTCTCTCTCTCTCTCTCTCTCTCTCTCTCTCTCTATCACACACACACACACACACACACACACACACACACACACACACACGAGCCAATATAACTACTGACTCCAGGCAGGCAGCAGTGCTAGGAGACTGCAGTGATTCTCTCTATTTCTTTGTGAGTGCGTGTTTGCTCTTAATAAAGCCAATGTCTGAGAGTGTAATATGATACAGTCCTCCTATGTGGCTGTTTCTGTTTTACCTTGTATTTTCTATGGATTGATATTCATGTTTGAAATAATTGGTAATTAATACAAACAGCGTAAAACCTGAAAAGATGAGAAAACTCTTTATGAAAAAATTCAGTTGGTGCGTGTATATGTGTAATTACAGAATGAACATAAACTTTATGACTAGAATGCACACTAGGTTTCAAAAGATGTTCAGATGTAAACAGAAAACTTATACTGGCAGAAAGGGCACATGTGATGTCTGTCTGTCACACCACAGCAAAGTGTCACACGTTGTCTAATGAATATGGCATGCAAGTACTAAGTGTTTACAACATT
The DNA here is from genome assembly GCF_021461395.2 of Schistocerca americana. Lineage (NCBI taxonomy): Eukaryota > Metazoa > Arthropoda > Insecta > Orthoptera > Acrididae > Schistocerca > Schistocerca americana. The sequence continues at coordinate 511,347,204 of NC_060130.1, forward strand.
TTTTGGAAATTGGTTAGGCATATTTTATTCAGACATTCTCTCCACTCAGTGTGCTCTGTACAAACAACAACCATTAAATTATTGAACAAATCCCCTGTTCTGAAACACATTTCTTGGAGGCATGCTATTAAGTCAGACCACAACAAATTGCTCACCCATGTGGTAATTGATAAGGTTGTGAATGAGACTGTGAAATTTCAATCTGCAGACAAGTGACTAAAGCAGAACACCAGATTCATGAAGAATACAGACTACCCAACTTCAGACCACCATACAGCATGTTATCCCATTCATTTTAATATAACTCAAGGCACAGTGAAATAGTGACAGTAGTTATGCAATCCCACATTATGTTACAATGAATAGACGATATGCTTACACATAAGTCTGGCATGGTCGCTAGGTGCAGCAAAGAGTGATACATCCATCATCACCAAGTCATCTACATAAAGAAAAATGGCATATTTAAGGTCTGCCATGGACCATTAAAACCTCACTTAGCTCACTGATACCTGCTACGTGCTCTATTATGGACTTGTTTAAGATAACCTTGCAATGCTTGGCTAATTTCTGGACATTGATTTGGAATCTGTTATTCCCAGTTACTCCAAGTTATTTCTGACCAAGTGACAGTGTTCTCCAGCACTAACATTTGAGTTTTTCAGTAAATCTCCAGAGTACTTTAGTTGCTAACCTCTAGAGGTCTTTGTTTCAATTTAATTCAGAAAAATCAGGATCTATTATTTTATGAGATTTATTTGTATGAACTGGTGTTCAATAAAACCTCCATTTCTGATCAAAGAGACATGCAATGAACCACATTTACAACATTAAGAAGGTTTACTCACTCATTTCAATTTTACCATGTACACCAGTGGAGTGAGAGTTTGTATGAATGTCTCATATGTTTGCTATGACTTCATTAACTAATAACTTCTTTATTACACAAGTACTATGTGTTTTATTGATTTATTTATTTTTATTTTTGCTCACCTCAAACTCCATGAAACACTACATCAGGAAAATTAGTGCTTATCTAATTGATACTTGCAACATACTTTGATACTTTGTAACCACAAACGCTTTTATTAAGAAGAGAATGTTTGCTACCAATGCATTACCTTATCTTCACAGGTCAAAATTTCATGTGTGCAATGTTGTTTACAATATGTGTTCTATTCATTTTCACATGAATATATCTGCATAATGACTATCTATACCATAAACTAGTATCCAACCCTCCTCTTGCCTGTTTACTAAGGCATGTAGCTGTGCTATAGCAGAAACTGGTTAAATATATGCACTGTAACCTGAAGGCTACAGCACACATCTGAAGTATATTAGTAGAAACTGACTCCAGTACTAGATGCAAAGCTAAGACCATACAAACAGAAACTAGACTTTTAATTAAAAAAGATAGAGTCTGGGTTCACAGATTTAGCCATATACATGTACCCTTCTCTTTTTTTTCTGTGTGATTCACAAAAACATGTAAAAGGTCATACAGTATCATATTTAATAGGTCATATAATACCAGTTTCTGTCAGAGACAGCAAAAGTCTTGGAAGAGCAGTTGAATGGAATGGGTAGTATCTTCAAAGGCTGCTGTAAGATGAACATCAACAAAAGCAAAACAAGAATAATGGCATGTAGTTGAATTAAATTGGGTGAAGCTGAGGGAATTAGATTAGGAAATGAGACAGCTGAAGTGGTAGATGAGCTTTGCTGTTTGGGCAGTAGAATAACAGATGATGGCCAAAGTAGAAAAGATATAGAATGTAGACTGGCAATGGCAAGAAAAGTGTATCTGAAAAAGAGAAATTTGTTAACATCAAATAAAGATTTAAGTGTTAGGAAGTCTTTTCTGAAAGTATTTGAATGGAGTGTAGCCATGTATGGAAGTGAAACATGGATGGTGAACAGTTTAGATAAGAAGAAAATAGAAGCTTTTGAAATGTGGTGCTAGAAGGATTTAAATTGCAGAAGTTATCCAGAGATGGAGAAGCTTTCACAGGATAGAGTAGCATGGAGAGCTGCATCAAACCAGTCTTCAGAGTGAAGTCCACAACAACATAATATCATATCACAAAATATACACTTTGAAAGTACCCACATCAGTGAAAAATAATATATTGCTGTTCATATCATAAGACTTATAGGGCTAACAAGAGGAAGAGGCAGAAACAAATAGATAGTATAATTTGATATTGACAGCATTTTCACCACCATAATTATGTCTTCTGTTACTCAGATAGCAAGAAAGGAGCTGCATTTGTGAATCTTACTTGACACATTCAGTAAGTTTGTTCAGTAGGTTCAGCACATCCAAAACCAAATTCGTATCTCACGTGCATGCAACTATGAAAATAAAATTTTAAGAGAATTATTATTACGTCCACTGTTAGCAGTGAGCTGAGGTAGTGACAACTGTTACACATATACGAAGACCTTAGCTCTTAACAGTGGTAAGCAACACAGGATGGGAGACTCTGAGTTATAACACAAAACAAATAATAAGTGAGGAGCTTTAGTCTGATTAGCTGAAAGTTTCATGATAATCCAAGGAATAGCAGCATTATCTCAGAATTCAGATTCTAGCTAGTGGTGACTTTGGCAGGATGTGTACATGTAAACAGTGGTAACTGCGACAGACATCACTGCCTGTAGTTATAAGGTATGCAGTTGTCGTGCCAAGAAAATACTTTCCAGGAATCAGTTGTATGAGGATGATGTGAATAAATATGACTCCAATAAAGCGCCTGTAACTTTCCTGAATGGAAATTCACATAAAAAAGAGTGCATATTTCACTATGCAAGTAAGCAATGTTGAGTCACATTGCTTATCATAGCTTACGTGCATTTTCATGGCAGTGTGATAGCAGGCATGTTAAGCACCTCAGTACGCTGTAGTAAGGTGCTTACAGTGCTGTCTTATAAAGTGTTATCTACAGCTGGATCCATACACTGAAATCCATATGAACAAAAGTCAATTACGTGTTTACCTGCTTATGCACATCATCACTGCAATTATATATACTATAAGCCCTCTGTTGGGTGTATATTTATATTCGGTATATGTATGAAGGTGTTGCTGAGTACATACATCTAACTATCTATCAATGAATGAATTTAACTTTTGTGCATGAAATTAGTCTGAGATATTGGGATGTTAAGCTGATAACTCTGAATTTCTATTGATTTAGAGGAACATCATAAAAATGCTTGCTTCCATGTCCTGACTTTTTGAAAGCAGATGAAGTTGATGCAAATGATTAGCAGGGCCTACAGTGAGGTTGGAAGAAGGAAAAACATGGAGATATACAGTAACAAATTAAGAGAAAGGGGAATGAAGGGAAGACATGCAGAACACACAGGGGCAAAGCAATGTCCTTTTGTGAAAATATTTTGGCATTCCTTGTGGAAGACAAGCAACACATATTCAGAAATTTCTGGCAGCTGAAATGTTATGACATGCAAAATGTGTACCTACAAGGTTGTTTATCGTCAAAAAGTGTCAACCATAAAAGGACCTTCTAAGTACATATTATGAAGAGGTTTCACAGTATGTTTTGTTAACTTGCCCAGGAAGCAAACAGTGGTAAATCAATAGAAAATGATGTTAAGTGCAATTGGCTTGCTAGTAAACTGTGATAGGTACTCACTGACAAAATGTTTAGAATAGAATTGTGGGAAGAAATTACAATTTAAAAAAAATGAAAACGTCACATCTTGATAAAAAAACAGGTTTGATAGACATGTAATATATTTTTTATGAGTATTTACTGAAACTCTACTGTGCAGTCTGTCAGAACAACTGAAATGTTCCTTACCATTGCTTAGAGCTGAGGACTTCATATTTCCTGCATATGTCAAAACGCACAACTTTCACCTGAAATTCACAATCTGTCCTCAGGGGACAATGTTCTTACTCCATGTAACGCTACTCAGTAATTAACCCAGGGTACAGTCATTACACCTGAAACTGCATGATTACAAATATGATGTCCACCCCCTTAGCTAAGTGGTCAACACATCTGACTCCCATGCAGGAGGCTGGAGTTTGATTCCCAGAGATTTTCTCCTCTTAGGGACTGGATGTTGTGTCATTCTCATCATCATCAACACAAAAGTTGTCCAATGTGGCATCAACTGAAAAGACTTGCAATGCAGTGGTCATACCTCCCCCAGTGGGGTTACCAGGCACAATGCCATAAGATCACAAATATCATTATCTAATCCATTCTCTAACCCCTGGACATTATTCCTGTTCCACATGCCCACAACTAACTTGTAAGAAGTATTGTACCTGGGCCACCATTGCCCATGATTGTTCAGCAAATGGAATTAATCTTCTTGAACAGAGACAATTTTTTAATAATGTTGCACTGCATTTCAGTGTGGAGTTCTCTCTTTCCTGACAGGAATATAATAATACAAGTAGTCTGTAAGTCTTGTCTATATCTTAATATTTGAGAGGAGACTGGGAACATAATTGCGCTGTGCCACCTTGATGTACTATGAAAAATATTCTAGAATTTATTTAGGAATTAACAGTTAAACAAACAGATACCATTTCATCACAAAAATCCACTCTTTTAAATTCAAAATGGCTGCATACGCATATGCATAACTGAAAACAATCACATAAAAAAATTATTGCCTGGCCTGTACATAATTCAGTTTTTTTATGAGAAATAGAAACATTACAGGGTCAATCAACACACTGTTATTTTATTAAGCAGTGTACTCTTTGTTTGGGAAGGGTGGGCACCAAGTGGTGGTTCATCCACTGTTTTTGCTGTGAGCTAGTACAAGCATATCAGATGCTATTAGGTCACTAGCGACTGATATGCATCATTGTCAAGTAATGCTGTGTTGCCTTGAGTTAATGACTTCATTTTATGTTGGTCAGGAGGAAAAACCATTAAAAATGTAAATGGACACTAAATCCAGTTTGTTAAATTTTCTGTATTTCTGACTACACTTCAATTAAATAACTTAGTGAGCTCAGTGGGGATGTCTAGCCACCTGCTGATATTGTTTCTTTCTCATGACCCTTTCACTTGCAGTGTTGCTTGTTTTTAAGGTATGTGCAGAGGTTTGTTAACTGTGGATTGCTGCATGCTGGCAACACTGTCCTGTAATATTGCAATTTATCAAACACAAAGTTACTTTACTTCAGCCATAAGCTATGGTTCCCCCAAATTTTGGTGGTCTAGGTGACTCCCTAGTTCACCTGTACGGTAGCACTCATCCTGGCTCTGTAGATTATACAGGGTGGCTATAGTTAAAGTTTCACAACTTGAGCCACTGTAGATGGAAAACTATTTACCATGTGGGTATCAAACTCACGAGACTGTTGTTCAGACAGTGCGTAATAGAATTTGCATTGTTAGTGTCACAACAAGCCAATACGTGTCTGTACTTGTACGCTGATATACGGTTGAAAAAGAAGCATCAGTGTGCCTTACAGCTGAAGATGGTCATTGTGGGTGTGGACAAGGTGAGCAAAGCTTTGCTCATAAAACTGTTTTATCAAAACAGTAGCAACAGTGCTCATGTCTTTCATGAGCATCACTGCATTAAAGGAGTACAGAGAGGTTCTCTTTCTGTACCAGGGTTGAAGAACATGATTCAGAAGTATGAATTAACTGGCGATTTGCAACTTGCTCCTGGGAGAGGTTGATGGCCAATTGTGCAACAAATCGTTGAAGAAATTACCATTACCATGGCTGAGAATGCTGGAGGCACTGTGCAACCTCCAAGTAGTGCATGAGCTGGGTCACAATAGCTGAACATTCCACAGTCCACCATTATCTCTAGTGTGGCTCTGGGCTGTCGTGGGTGCAGATGGTCATCATGCATTGAGGAATGTAATGTAACCAAGAATGTAAACATTGTACACAGTTAACAAATTTTATCCTTTCATATGGAAATTGAAATTTATTTCTTTTATTTGTTATTTATCTTCTGGATATCCTTACAAATGTTTCCAGAAAATTTTGCTATCCTACAATTGTCCGTTTCTCATGAGGGCCCTCTTCAGCAGAAAAAGTTTAATTATAACCACCCTGTACTTTATGTTAAAAAACATCTGCCAGAAACAAAATTTTTGAGAAAGGAACTATTATTTTGTTAGCAAAGCTTTTATTTACTGACAAGAGATACCTATATTTTTTAGTTAGGAAATTGATTTATTTATTTATAATTATTTTATAATGTGACTAACATTTAAACATATTTTTTTCTTTTACTTTGACAATTCATTTATGCTTTCACAGTTCCAGTTAATAGATAATACTGAGTCTTCAGGTGGAAAGGTCATGGAGATCATTACTGAAACACACAATGAACACATGTGTATTAGAGAACAATAGCCATAAAATTACTGTACTACAAATATTAGAATGATTAATAGATACTGCTTTGCATTCACCCCCTTTCTGAGACATGTAATAAACATGTATCCATCAATTCTCATTTATCACAAATTCACTGACAGTCTACCATGTTAGATACTGAGAAGAATTTCAGTGCTAGATCTGACATACAGTAGTTACTGTGCTCTAGTTTTCGTAAGATATAACTAGTTTCAAAATTTTAAAAAATGTGTTCTTTAAAATACAGGTAATTTCACCATTATAATTGGCAAAGCATGCAAAATATCAAATTAATCTGGCTATTAAATTGTGTTTTGGATATATTCATACCTCTAAATAATTATACAGCATACTTTCAAATTTTTTGCAGTCAATTAGTGACTTTCCACACATGACTAAACATATATTATGAAAGTTTAGAAAATACGACCAACAACTAACCGTCCAATACAACTGGTATTACACCTTCTAGTCTTATCAGTTATTTGTTAAGTAATAAGCAGATTTGAATATGGATCTATATTATTAGTGAGTTTCAAACATACCTTATTCATTCAGAGGCCCCAGCTAAGTTACGCTATCAGCTACATTAAGCTGCAGGAGCTACACTCCATTTTGTTCTAGTGGATAATCAATTACACTGTAATACATATAATTACAAGCAGACAAATAGGCAAGTAAATTTTACGTACACTTCTCCCTGTTGCCCTTTGGGAAACATTACTGGATTAAGTTATCAAAATGTGATACTTTATTTATTGAACATCATCAGACGGAACACTGAGGGAAGTTTTAACTGATCCATGTGTAGAGACCTGTTCAAGCATCTTATTATTATTATTATTATTATCATTACACTAATCTAGTGACAGTATTTGTTAGCAGCAGCATAAGATGATTTCAAATGAAGTGGATATATAGAAGTAAGACATTATAAACCTATTTCAAGTTTACAATTCCTAAACAGTCTGGACATGTTTTCTTCTTAGCAGGATTGCATACTTTGGATCTCCAGTAGGCTAAGGCCATTAATTATCTGTTCACACACATTACATATAATTTTAATTACACAACTGAAAATTGCTTTTGGTATTGCAGGTAACAACTATCAGTGTGGAAAAAGTCTCCATAAATACAGTATCATTTATTTCATTTAACACTTATGCAAGTGTAAAACTATACTACATCTTCTGGCATATATTTCCCATATTGGTGTGCTTCATCAGAACAAACTGGTGAAGCAATAAATGTAATAACTAAAACATCACACATATAACAGAGGGAAACATTCCACGTGGGAAAAATATATCTAAAAACAAAGATGATCTGACTTACCAAACGAAAGTGCTGGCAGGACGATAGACACACAAAGAAACACACACAAACATACACACAAAATTCAAATTTTGTGTGTATGTTTGTGTTTGTTTGTGTGTCTATCGTCCTGCCAGCACTTTCGTTTGGTAAGTCAGATCATCTTTGTTTTTAGATATATTTTTCCCACGTGGAATGTTTCCATACATAGATACTCTGTAAGCCACCATAAGGTGCATGGCAGAGGGTACCTTGTACCACTACTAGCCATTTCTGCTCCTGTTCCACTCACAAATAGAGTGAGGGAAGAACAGCTGTCCATATGTCTCGTATGAGCAAACACACACAAACATACACACAAAATTCAAATTTTTTGTGTGTATGTTTGTGTTTGTTTGTGTGTCTGTCCATATGTCTCGTATGAGCAAACACACACAAACATACACACAAAATTCAAATTTTGTGTGTATATTTGTGTTTGTTTGTGTGTCTATCGTCCTGCCAGCGCTTTCGTTTGGTAAGTCACATCATATATATATATATATATATATATATATATATATATATATATATATATATATATATATATATATATATATATATATATATATATATCACCACAAGAAGAATGTAAAATATATTAAAATGTAAAAAAAGCATCAATTAGCAACTTCATTGAGAAATATTGAACAAATAGAAAAGAAAGAAACGAAGACTTAGCTGAGAGTAGGCCTTACAAACAGTTCCCTATCCTTAGCAAAAGATTTTGTTATCCCACAGGCACCAGAAGAGAAGTTGTACAAGGTAAAAAAAATAGTATATGGTCATATACCAGTCACTAACTGCAGCTGATTTTGACAGCTCAGGGGTTATCCAAAGCAAAATAAAATTAAAGGACTGCTGTGAAACATTCACTATCTAGGCAACAAAAAACTAGAAGTCCTCCTCAGTGAAGGACAATAACAGTTGCAAACGTGTAACTGTTTTGTATCGGTTGTGAATAAATAGTTGCCACAATTTAAGTTCCAACCCTCATATTTAGGAACATGTTCATGAACTAAAAGACTACTGTTTCTGTTGCTTTGTTCTTCTTTAACCCATTTTGAGCATTAGTCAATATTTTATTTTTATTCACAAAGTCAGCCAGTCTTTCATACATTATTTTTCAGTTACTTTACAAAATCTTGTTGGTGGTGAAACTGATCTATAATTATCTATATGAGCTGTATATCCTTTTTGTAGGGTGGCCTTATTACTGGTAACTTTAGATTTCATGGAATGACTATCCTGCTGAAAGAAGTATAAATAATGCCAATTAGCTGAGAATCTATACTGTTGTAACTATGTTTGATTACCTTGTCTTGAATTTTGTCAATGTCACTAGACATTTTATTTTTCAATGGTCATTAGGTATTCTCACCTCAGGTTCTGTTTCTGCGAGCAGAAATACCTTCTTTTCAAAAGTTGGTACTTTTATTGTTAGGTATGGTGCAATGTTCACATAATGTCTATTCTACATCTAAATCTACATAGATACTCTGTAAGCCACCATAAGGTGCATGGCAGAGGGTACCTTGTACCACTACTAGCCATTTCTGCTCCTGTTCCACTCACAAATAGAGTGAGGGAAGAACAGCTGTCCATATGTCTCGTATGAGCCCTCATTTCTCATATCTTATCTTCGTGATCCTTGAAATTTTCTTTATAGTGTTTCCTGAAATAAACGCTACCTTCCCTCCAGGGACTCCCATTTGAATTCCCAAAATATCTTTGTAAGGCTTACATTTTGTTTGAACCTACTGGTAACAAATCTAGCAGCCCAACTCTGAATTACTTCAATGTGTTCCTTCAATCTCACCTTGTACAGATCCCAATCACTGAAGCAGTACTCAAGAACAGGTCTCACCAGCGTCCTATATGAAGCCTCCTTTACAGGCGAATGACTCTTTCCGAACATTTTTCCAATAAACCGAAGTCTACCATTTGCCTTCCCTACCGCAGGTTTCACATGCTCGTTCCACTTCATATTGCTTTGCAGTGTTATGCCCAGATGTTTAAACAACTTGACTGTGTCCACCTGGACACTAGTAATACTGTATCTGTAGATTACAGGTTCATTCTTCCTACTAATCCACATTAACTTACATTTTTCCAGATTTAGGGCTAGCTGCCATTCATCACATCAATTGGAAATTTTATCTAAGTCATCTAGCATCTTCCTACAGTCACTCAACTTCGACACCTTACCATACACCATGGCATCATCAGCAAACAACCCCAGAGTGCTGCCCACCCTGCCCACCAAATCATTTATGTATATAGAAAACAACAGCAGTCCTATAACACTTCCCTGGGGCATTCCTCACGATACCCTTGTCTCTGATGAACACTCGCCATAGAGGCATATATTGGCAATGTGTTGAGCATCTTCTATCACATTACCTTGACGTTTTATTATGAAGTTATGGATTTTACTTTTACATTATCCTGTGCTACTCTTGATAACATTGTAAATTGATTTTTATGTACTGCTTGCCCTGTTCATACATAACTTACTACTTAGCCTCTTTGTTGCCTGTAGAACTTTCCTACAAACCCTTCTGTATTTTCTGTAGTACGCATTATTGTTGCATTCATTTTGGCATGTTTACTTAGGTTTGTAAGAGTGATCACTAATTTTTTAATCCCTTGTGTTAGACATGTGTTCAGCTTTCATTTATTTTACTCTTTTTAAAGGGAATGCCATAGCAATATTTATTATCAGTGTAAATCATTTCATATTTCTTGTGTACATCATCAGTTTATTCTCTATCACATCACATCCTTTTTAGCATAGTATTAAAAAGAACTGTGTGGTTATCATTAACAAGTCTTCTCTGTTACATCTTCAAAAGTGCGAGATCGAAATGAAGAAAAATGAGAGAAGCCAGGATTATAAGTCTAAAAAACATGAAGACTTTAAAAATATGACTGAGGAACGAAGGTTGGCCCGAAAAAATGCAAGAACAATGTGCAGAGGAGATATATCATTTATTTCTTAACACAGTAACGCTCCATTTTCATTCAGTCTTCAGTAAATTCCTGCCAGAGAAAGCTGGCTCACCATAGTCAATAGAACAGAAAAGAAATAGTAGATCAGACTAAAGCATTTCAGACAAACAGGGATCATGAAGCCATCTAAACAGTGTCGAAAGAAGTATAGACAGTTAATATGAGAAGCAAAGGCCAGTTCAAGAAATATATAAAAAACAAATTCAAAACATAAAACGCCAAGAGACATAATAAATTGTGAAATTTACAGCAAAAAGATTTCAGATAACACAATATTACTAAGTCAATGAAAACTGAGAACACTATAGTTAAATATGGAACAAAAATTGCTAATATACCTAACAGAAATTTCATAGATACCGTGCAAAATTTGAAGTGCGAAAGAAATCATCAAGGACTGAAGCAGCCTAGAACACTGAGGTACTCACATTAGTCAATGTCTGTGGAATCAATAACCACACAAGATCTCACAAAAATGATTCAAAAATTAAAATATAAGAATTCTTCAGGAGATAGTGAACAATCAAGTTTTCTAATAAAGCACATGAGTGAGGAAATGTCTGAACCACTTTCACTCCTGCTTATTCGCAGACCAGTGGGTCTAATATCTGATTTCTCAAAAATGCTAGAGATGCTTATGCTTAAAAATTGATTACTTTCCTAAAAAAAACGTAGTATTTTAATTGTGTTATAACATGGTTACCAAAAAGGTAAATCTGCAGAAACAGCTATCTCTAGCCTAACAGAATAGGTTTTAGATGAAGCAGACAAAAAACTCAGCGTTTTCTGTATTTCTGGATATTCTTAAATCTTTCAACACAATCACCTATACACCAATAATTGAAAATCTTGGTAGCTATCACGTATGTGGACATGCAGTGCAATGGATAAAATCATGTGTTACAAATAGAAAGCAGTATGAGATTACAAATTCTGGATACAGATCTGAAATCAGGGCCATGCCGTGCCTAAAGAATATATACTTAGGCCACTTTAGTTCCTCTTTTCTGTAACAAAAAATATTGAAATGAATGAGAAAGAACAAATATCTGGGAACATTCGAAAGAAGTACAATTATTTCAGCAGATAACATAGTGCAATGGCTTATACAAAATGATGTAATTATAAACCTACAAAGCCAATTTTCATGGTGATCATGAAGAGAGAAAAGGAAGATCACATGGCTATATTCATCAGATGAAACACGAGTGGAAGATGTACCTCTATATAGTTTATTAGAATTAAACTTTAGATTAAGCTCCTGTAGAGACAACATGTAGACGAAGTCTGCCATAAAGTAAGATCTGTAATATTTGTCACAATACACTCATACATTATACCAGCAAACAACTTCTATGTAAAGTGTATTGTGTTCTTGTTGAATTACACTTAAAATACGGAATTACTGTTTGCAGTGACTTTAGCAGAAATAATACAAAAAGTACACGTGGATTGCTAAAAGGGCAGTTAGAACCAACATGAATAAAAAAAAAGAAAAAAACTAATTCATTGAGAATTATTTAATGGAAAAATAATTTTCTTAAATAGAGACGTTTATGTGTAATTAATGAGGAATATGGATATCAGTGTGTATATCTTGTACATCTGAATATATTGTATGCATCATATGTTTTTGTATGTCTTCTCTATAGAAATTTGTGTTATAGAGTATATAAATAACTTTCAGACATAAGTACAAATTGAGAAAAAAATGAGTACAACATTACTATCATATTTGTGAACTTCATGTTTTGTATTTTAATATATAGACTGAATATTTTTAACACATTAGGTTTACTTGACCTGTCCTATACTACAAGTAAAGACTCTATGCATAGTGTTAACAAATGGGACCAAATAAAAATCAATCAGTCAATCAACTAGAAGACAGAAATTTGCACAAGGATAAGAACTGATGACACAATAGCAGATACAAAGGCAGTAGAGGAAACTGTAATGGTAAAATAGAAAAACTGGACTATAAAAAAGAAGAAATTAAAAAAGAGAAATTAGAAAGTACAGTAAATAGTGTTAACACAACACACAATGAATGATAAAAGCAGTTGTAAGATGAAAGATAAAATACTTCAAGATTTAAACAAACTCCGATTTTCATGACTTCAAGAATGAAAAACCTACTCATCACACATTATTCTCTTGAATAAGGCATTATAAAAAATACAAGCACAAAATATTTGTTTGGTTGCACTTAGTTCTCTTGTCAATTAAGAACTGACTACAATGTGTGTAATTTTGTCTATCTGTGCTTAAGTAACCTGTTGTGAAACAAGAAACAAACTGGAACACTGTCAATCATGAGGCACAATCAAATAATTGTAACCTGTCATAAATGTTAAAATATAAATGAAGATGATATAACTAACAGGAAAGCAGCAGCTTTCACACTTATGTGTGGTGGCTATTCATCTACATAGGCTTTCTATTTCAAATCTCTATTGACACTTATCATATCATAAACAGGAACGTGCAGACATCAAACCTACATAAACTATTACAGTATGCTATGAAGTAAGGGGTGATAAGTACTGATGATACTTTTCTATTGACTTTTCAATCATAAACATTTTTATTTTGTGTACATTCATTAACAAAATTTATGGATTTAGGTTGTGAGAATAATATTGTTAGTATCCACACCTGTTGATAGAGCCAGAATTTGAATGCTACACATGGAGGCCAAATCTACATGAAAATTTCTTTTGTCAGATGTCTTATAATGTCCATTTAATTTTACAGTGATTGTTAATATCATCAAAGAATAAATATGTGTGAATTAAGTACCTGATAAGAATTCTTGTTTCTGCAAGGTATGTGGCTATACAATGATATAAATTTTTCTGTGTTATTTTACAGGAACAAATAGCTTATGTAGAAAATAGTTCCTTGGAAAATGGCTAATCAAGAGTACTAAATAATGTAATATTTTTATCGTCAGTTTAAGCTAAAGAAAGCTATTGATAAAAGTGAGATAGTGCTTAACTCATGTTCTTGAGCAGCTTATCATCTAGCTGACTCAGTTAATGACTCCTGTGTTCAGTCTATACACACAACTGATTTTAGACCCTAGCAACACAAGCTGCCACTTGGGATGCCATGCAGAGAGAGGCGCCCATGTGTAACATTTTTATACAAGATGTATTACAATTAGTTACAAAAACTGACACAGGTGAAAGTGTAAAAGGGAAATTGGAGGACGCCAAATCATAAGTTGCTTTTGTGGAAAAATGTTCTCAAACCAGTCCTGCATTTACAATACCAGCAGTGAGCAGAGAGAAGTAAAAAGGGTAAAACATAGTCAGTTTCCTACTTACAGGAATAATCAGTTTGAGGTGTTACAACAAATTAAAAACATATGAAATGTGTGGAAAAGCAGTAGGTGTAAATTTTGAGCGCAATAGGTCAAACTGCAGACACACATTGTAAAATTTTCATTGGCTATCACATATTTATTAAAAAGCTTTCAAGCACCAGAGGTGTTGGAAGTTTGGTCATATCAGTACAAGATAGCAGCCATGGCTAGAAAATAAAGAACCAATGATGGACTTGTTTGTCTTTATTAACAGGAGACGAAGAACAATAGGTATGCATTCTCCATAGCACTGACATACGCAGAGCATTTCTGTAGTTCGCAAAAATTTGCTCTCTAGTACGGCACAACTTCATACACATTGATACCCACTATATATAAAATGATATCTTATATAAAATTTGTGACAATGTGTTATACGAGCACTCTCCTCCTGGTCATTATTTCTAGTTCTTCAACTTTTATTGTAATGAAAGAAGTTACAACACTAACTTATGGACTCAGAAAACACATAATATCAGGTAATGTCTTCATATAGTCAAACTGCTGAATACAGAGACAGAATATTACCTGTGATTCTAATGTAGTTGCACTGTAATCCCCATCCATCAGTCATGGTTCCTCAATCTTTCCCTCTACATCATCTTGATTACTTGTCTCAGAGGCTGGATTAACTGCCATTGACTCTTTCTCAATTTTCTCCAGCATTTGACGCTGTGCTTCCTTGAAAGTAATAGCCGTTGGCCCTCCTCTGTCGAACAGACTCCAACCTATGAACTGAATTCTGTGGAAAACATCGATGCATATGGACCGTAGGATTGATACACCTCTCCTGGAAAGAAATTTGGAATTAGAACCATCACTCACCAAAAAAAATGCAATAAAAGCTCCATTCCTGCTTGCAACTGACCTAAATCTAGACCATAGTCCAGGAGAAGTATCGCTTGACCCACGATGTGGCGGCCATTCTGCTGATGACCATCCTTGTCCCATCTTTATTGCTGGTGCTGCTGAAAGAAAGATCAACCTCTCAAGCAAATTTGTCCCATCAGTAATATCTGCCTAAGCTGTACGTAACAGAATGATCTTTGATCTTCTGTAAAAAGACGAAGCAGTCAATTATACTCCTCTATTACCAGATGGACCAGCGACATAAGTATGAAAAAGACCATTCACTATCTGCAGATCCAAAATCTTTAATGAGAGATGACCCAGAAAAACAGCAATAGATCCAACTGTGTAAAAACATTATCAACACCTGCTATGAATGAGTTGGCAGCTTCTATACCAATAAAGTCATAGCGCCAGAAAGGATAGCAGCACCAATATCGAAACATCTACAACAGTACTAATAGCAGCAGAAGTGGAAATAACAGCAGAATTTACATCAGTTACAACAGCAGTATGAAGAATGAGGGCAGTACCAGCAGAAAGTGTGTCAACAGACATGATGACAACAAATACAGCAGCACCAACAACAGTTGCAGCAAAAGATATTCCATCCAAGGCAGATAAAACACCACCACAAGAAGGATATATTACATCGAAATCAGATAATGTTGCTCTTCAAACACCGAAAGCAGCCACAACTGTACATAGGGGTTCAGTCAACATCCATCGAATTGCAAAGTCCTTTGCTTTTCATGGACTTTTGGTCTCCCACAAGGGCAAAGAATGGAACATTACGCTGTAAAACGTAAATATAACTATAAACAGTTCCCATTCTAGTCTTTTACAAATTTTGTGGTGATAAGTAAACCATTTACGGTGGAAGTTCCAATGAATGATGCCCATATTGACAGCATGTGTAGTTTGGTGCACTAGTACAAGGATTTTGAATTGTGAAGTCTCAGCAGACATTCATACTACTAGCAAGTTTATATTGTAGAACAGATGCAAGAAATTGCTATCTATCCTTACCAAATCAGGTAAAGGATGCAACTGAATGTGTGAAGCAGAATTCTTGAGTGTGGAACACCACTCTGACGTAGCAGCTGCGTAATTTTACGAACAATAAGAGAAAGTCACACTCATGGTAATTTATACAACTTTCATGGGTGTGTAGAGATATTCATTAATGAGTTTGAAACACTGCTGAATATTCTATTTACTTATAGAGCAGCTGTTATTGTCTTCAATATAAATGCGATGGGAAGTTGGTTGAAAGACAAGTTCTTGAATCTCTTTAAGCAACAACATCATATTTCCTTACATATGTCAACCTAAAATAATAACAAATTCTAGTAATAAAGAAGTGTCTTATACAGCATCCTTTGTAATGCAAAATATACAAAATCTGAAATATTAAATGCAGATTTTAATATCAAACTGCAATATCCATCATCAAAAGTCATTCAATGCCACTGAAACGAAATTTGAAACGTAAAATGTTAGGAAATGTAGTTCACGTGGCATTCATAGTTTCACAGAGTGTAAGGCCATTGTCACATAATGTCTATTTATCGTTCAGCAAAGAAATATTCTCCAAAAAGGTAACTTTTCATAAATGAAGCCAACATTCAAAATCTATGACAAGTAGAAAGTACTGACCCATATTATTCCTCTTGGCATTCTCCAGAACGATTAGAGGGATTGATGAAGCACCAAATCAACAATGACCATGAGTGAGTTAACAGTAATTAAACTGGCTTTCAAGAAGGTAAACGCACAGCAAGAACAGTAATGTGCCCTCCTGAACAAGTAGTGAGAAAGCTAGAAAACGGTAAGAGTGAATGTGGTGTCGAATTAGATCTCGCTAAGGTATTTGATACACCACTGTTAAAGACCCAGTTAAAAATGTTCGAAGCACTTGGTTTTAAATGTACATGTGAAATGTGGCTCGAATCATAACTAGAAAAAGGAACACAGAAGGTAGAGTTCAAGTCAACCCAGCAAAGTAACTTAATTCAGTTTATTATCAGATTGACAGAAAACCGAAATAGCTGTACAACACAAGGCAACATTCGACATCCCATAATGTTTCTCACTTATATAAATGGCATAAACAACCTAGACTCGCTCAAAGTCATTTTATTCATGGATGATACCAGTATGACAAAAATACTGCAAAGAAATATTTATACAAAAGTACTTAGGCCTACAAAGTCCTCTTGTAGCAGCACATCCAGTCCAGATTGACTGTTAACATGTTCAAATTAAATGAATGCTGAATAAACAAAGTACCACGTACATGAAATTTAGAAAAAAACGCCAAAATGAAAATATAATCCAGGCGCTGGGTAAAGAAGTGCGATATTGTAAAGAGTTGGATATACAAAACTGTTGGAATACACAAAACTGTTGGAATATATATCTTAGCGAAAACTTAAGTATTAAAACCTATGTAATGAAAGTTGCGCAGCCGTTTTTGCTCTAAGAACTACTGGAATCTCAAACATCTGCAGTACAGAAGGTGTTAGAATAGCACACTTTTGCTATTTACAGCCTCTTGGAATGTACCGGCATGGATTAACAGTTTGGGGCTCCACCACTTGCCGTTTAAAACCTGTTTTTCCATTACAAAAGAGGGTTATCCGCATATCATAACAAAGCATAGACCTCCGTGGATAATCTGCATGCATCCATTCAGAAAGGTAAAAGTACTGCCTTACACTCACCAAATATAAACAAATGCGTTTTAATTACCACAACATAATATCAGAGTTATCAGACAAATGTCGACTACAACAACTGTAACAACTCCTTCGCAACGAGCAAAAATAACGCACAAACAGAATCATGTGAGCCTTAGCGGTATTTAGCATTACAGTACACAGACAACAGAGAAATTTTAGAAGAAAAAATTAAACCGCAGCTTAAGAACTTTTTTCATGATCTAAAAAACCATTTGCTGCTTACCAGTACAAAGAACAGGTTTATGCAATGGACTACGAATTTACGAGAACAGAAGCATGTACCGGTCTGGTATATGTATATTCAGGGCCGGCCTTAGCCATCCAGGTGCCCCGGGCGAGTCGTCCAGTTGGCGCCCTTTATTGTATAAATAGCGAACCTGGCAGTGCTTTGCAGCACGGTATTTGACTGTTTTCTAGAAATCGTCTTAAGTGGTTAATGGCGTCATCTTATGATCATAACGTGGTTTTTTCCATCGTAAATTTGAGTATTTTATTTTTTTAAATGGAGATGAAATCCAAATAATCTGAAAGCCCGCGAAGACGCTCCATGTGAGTCTTGTGTAGCCTGTGACGTCAGTCCAGCATGCTGCTGTCGCTGCCGTAACAGTCAGTATAGCAGTGATATATTGTTTGGGCATTCACGTTTTGGGAAACTGTCTAAAAATATTGCGTAGTACTGCACTGTACATCCACAACAACTCCAGAAAATTGTTTTTGCGAGTTCCAAACAAAGAAAAGATGCGTAAAATGTGGTTGAAACAGGCTCGTATATCCCAAATATTTCTTTTCTTTTCTGAAGCACCCCTGTACCAAAGCGAACAAAACAAAACAAAAATTATTCAAATTGGTCAAGCCATTTCTTTGTTTTGGTGAGACTAACACACAACAATTGATTTTTATATATACGAGGTAATACGTATAACGAAAAAACACTAATTTTGAATTGGGTACCATATTTTTATTGAATTTAATATAACTGTAAGCCATAAACCTATATTTTCTGTCAGTCATCTGAACACAAAACATATTACGCCTAATGAAAAACAATTATAAACGACTAAAATTTTACTTTTCTCGCTTTTCTGTCGGCAAAGTCTCTGATCAGATTAGTAAAGTCCAGGTTTTCTGCAACTTCATTTTCAATGGACAGTGAGGCCAAACTGGTTAGTCTTGTTTGAGACATTGTAGACCGCAAGTACGTTTTTATCAACTTCAGTTTGGAAAAACTGCGTTCGCCGCTTGCGACAGTCACTGGTATTGTTAGCAAAATACGTAACGTTATCCAGATGTTGGGATATAACTCTTGAAGATTATGCTTTTTTATGAAGTTTAAGGCTTCAATAGGCGTTGCCTGGCTGTCTTTGAGATAGTGTTGCAGGCCTAAAATTTCGTCGCACAACAAATTTCCATCAATATCTGACTTCATGTTGACAGTTAACTTTTCTTATAATTTAGAACAGCATTGTATTAGTTCTTCTTTATTTAGATTTTTTTTAATGTCAAACAAGAAACTCCACATCGCAGAAAATTCTTGCATCTGTTCAAATCTTTCTTTCATGGATATGTGCACGGTGTCCAACAGTGCATTGAAAAACTCTACTTTAAACTTATTTTTTGGGTCAGTTATTTGATCATCAACAGCCTCTTCACCCGGCCTGCGTTTAATACGTCTTAATCGCATTTGTGGTTTAAATAATGGCTGCGTATCAAGATCCGAAGCTAGTTCAGTTGCTGTTACAATAGCTTGTTCGAAACCTGTTTGTCTATATGTTTCCAAATAAGAGCAACATTTGTCAAGGATTCCCATAAACTCGACAAAGTTGATTGTGGGTGACTGACTTGCTTTACTCACAACGTTAATTTGAAACAGAACATCATACCATGTCACGAGAGAAACAATGAAGCTGAAGTCTTTTAATTGTCCTCCCAGTGTTGTCGCCTCGTGTGACACCGCAGCATCGCTTTGTTCAGTAGCATCGGCCAAGGAAACCAAAGCGTCATGCATTTCGCATAATTGATAACGAACCGCTTTGACGCTATCAATTCGAGCTTCCCAGCGTGTGTCACTTACATTTTTCAGGGTGTATATCTTCAAATGGTCGGTCAAAATTTTCCATCTATTTACCGATCCAGCAAATAGATTAAACATTTTTTGTAACATTCCGAACAGTGTCACGGATTTTACTGATGATTTTGCCGCATCACACAATACCAAATTATAACTATGGCATCCACATGGCACAAAAAAAAGCTAGTGGATTTAACTTCTTAATTCTGTTCTGGACGCCTTTATTTTTCCCCTTCATGTTCGCGCCGTTATCGTAGCCCTGTCCTCTGCAGTCATTAATGTTAAGGTCAAGATCACTCAATGTTTTTAAAATGCTTTCTGTGAGGCCTTCACCGGTTGTATCATCCATTTGCAGAAATGAGATGAAATGTTTTTTTACACTTACGCCATCCTCTGTTATGTCGGCGCATCTTAAAGTTATCGAAAGTTGTTCTTTGTGGCTAATATCTGGAGTACAGTCAGCTATGATTGCATAATACTTTGAACCCTTTATGCGGGATACGATTGTAGACGTAACGTGTGATGCCATGAGTTCTATTAATTCATTTTGTATATTTTTGCCGCAATAATGGTCAGCCAAATCACCATTCAATGCCAGTCTGACGTGCTCTTCCATGATTGGATCAAACTTTGCCAATAACTGTACAAGACCTAAGAATTTTCCATTATTTGGGGTAAATAATTTATCTGATGACCCTCTGAATGCCATATTATTTTCAGCCAAATACAAAGTAATGTGCATCAATCTTTGAAGCACATTGCTCCATCGTAAACTTTCTTTAGAAATTAGCTTTTGTTCTTCCTTGTCAATAGTTAATCCAGCTTTAAACCTGATTTCAGCTTCAGTCCATTGAGTAAATGCTTTTTTGTGGTTAGGACTATTTTTATGCAGTTTCAGAGCTTCACTTAAATGTTTCCAATTTCTGAAACCCACAGTGGTAGTCAAATTAGTAGTTGACTTTAAATCAAACAGTCGACAACAAAAGCAAAAGACACTGTCGTTTGATACAGAATAAACTAGCCACCGTCGTCTGATAGTTTCTTCGTTTGATAGTTTTCTTGTGTAATGAGTTGAAGAGAAATGACGCCCATTTTCATCTTTTGGAAAGTTATTTAGACATACTTGTGAGGGTCCACATATTATAATGCGATCTATATCTCTAGCATTAAGTACTTTTGGCCACGTACCTACATCAGAAACATTGTATTCTTTTATTGCAAGAACGTTGATACTTTCATCGACCACAGATGTCATGTGTTGATTTTGACTTGGAGAAATATCAGAGGATTCATGCAAAGATGTACTGCGCTGGTCAATTTGATCCCCTTCAATAGGTGATTGTATATTTTTTGTGTATAATTGTTCACAGTCTGAAGAAATATTTGCTGATACATGGACTTTTGATTCAATATCTGAAGTATTTGCCTTAGAATTTCCTTTAAGGTACTTATAAATATTCATGTGCTTTTTAGTTTCTTCAAGAACTTTTTCTTTTTCAGCTTTTCTTTTCCGATTTTCTGAACCAGAAAGCTTTTTTTTAATCATTTGCTTCTCTTCTGGCATGATTTAATAATTTGACAAATTATTGCTTGGACACTGCTCTATTTCGCGACCACAATATTCGATCTATAACAAATAAAGAAATTCACCTATCAGTAGACGTAACTAGAAAAAAACCTGAACTGAAAGATAAAAATGTTTTTCGCACCTACCAGAAAATTAAAATGTTGACACAGTCACGACACTCGTTTCACTCACAATTATTCAGCCACGAAAACATGACCGCTGCCTCCGACTCTTACTGACAATTACTGACATGCGGGTGCAAATCGTAGCGCTGCCAACATATGCAGTCTAACAAACATTGTGTGGCGCTGTATTATTTCAGTAAGTTAGGGGAGAATTCTCCGTGAATGCAGTGCACGCATTGCATGATCTATTAATTAATGTACATGAGTCATTAAATCACAAATATTCGATATAAATACATTCGTATTAATTAAATCATAATGTAATGTATATTTCGCAGTCTGTATTTTCTTTTATTTGGAGCGACCGGTAGTTTCTGTTGTAAACGAGAGATGGTGCGGCTGCATGGGCTCTTCCTTGTTGCAGTTCTTGAAACAAATAAGAGAGGCGCTTTGGTAGAGCCCGTGCTAGCCCGCGTCAAACATAGATGGTTGTATACAATACGAAGATTGCATTCAGCATGATTTCTCTTCTGCTACCCCGAATTCATCGCGCATTCGTGAGATTAGCGACGTATGTTGAATGAGACTGAATAATATTTTAGTTTCGCGAAATGGGTGATTGTAAATTGTATTTTTTTTTTTACATGCGTTTAGTACGTGGCGCCCCTTGGGCCCCGGCGCCCTGGGCGACCGCCAAAGCCGGCGCTGTGTATATTGGAAGCTATTACTGGTATCTACTGACATCTGTTCCATTTCCATGTTATGAATTTACATAAAATTCGCATGTACATTTGGACAAAATATATACTATAGCTATTGTCTACGGATGGACAAGTTAATTAATAAAAATTAAAGAGTAAGAATCAACATTCGTTTCGAAAGTTATTACCAGTAAGGCACTGTAGACAAAAATCGTTACAGTCGATCAGGGCAACTTTTTACCAGTCAGGGTATCTTTGTACCACTTCCTACTTTTGTTTCAAATGTTTGGTGTGCCATCTACTGGCGTTCTTATACACCAAAATTAGCGCTGTTTTTACCTCCGAGATTTCTAGTTCGTATTTCAACTGTCTATCCACTTTCCTATAAGCTCTTTGGCTTCTTGTTATTCTTTGAATGTCTTGGCTGCGAAGAGAACTTTTGACAACAGTGTTTTCAGTTTGTGATTGTAAGTACAAATAATGTGCTTCTCTGTAATGTTTCATTTCCAAACAGTTAAATAATTCTTTGAGTTTACAATGATGGAGTTGGAATTGAAATTATTCTTTACTTTATCGAGATAGTAACTTTTATATAGCTAGTTGCAGATTCTAGCCCAGTTTAGGGTAACATTGTGCTGGTACAAAGTTACCAGGACTGTGGTATAATGTTTACCAAATTGAAAGTAGACTAATAAATCTAGATATTATAACATTAAAACTGAGAAAATGACTTGGTATATCACGAATTACGTGACTTTGCTGCTTGAACATACCAATACTAGCATTTATGTGAATAAAAAATCGGAAATTCGTATCACAATAATTAAAGAAACTTGTGGTAGACTATTAAACAAGTTCTTACGTCACTCGTTTGTAAAATATTAAAAAATTACTGTAGGCTAAATAATAAACTAAAATATTCATCCTAAGCATCCACTCAGTCATGAAGTTAAATAAGCGTACTATATTTTTCTTCTACAGGCCATGGGGACGGCAGAAACCTTCAAAACCAGGTACCAGGAAATATGGCACAAAAACCTGTTACTCGAGTGTCACCCTGCAGAAAATATTAGAAGAAATTACTACTGGAAGAATTGGCCCGAGGGAAGCTGCAAGGAAATATAACATTCCAAGACAAACCATCGTGAACAAATTAAAAAACAAGCACAGCTGTAAAGTTGGAAGATCCACTGTGTTTACCAAGACTGAAGAAAGATCTTTTGTACATCATTCTATCACTGTCAGTGACATGGGTGTTCCAATATCAATCTTTGACTTGAGGTGCATAGTTAAGTCATATATTGACACCTGTAACAGAAAAGTAAGCTGCTTTGCAGATAATATGCCTGGATGGGCATGGGGAAAGGTCTTTTTTAGAGAGGCATAGTTCTGAACATTCTTACAAATTTACAGTAAATATTTCAAGGAAGCGTGCTGCCGTAAATGAGGACATAATCAGTACTTTCTTTCTGAAATACAAAGACAAGATAGAAGGTGTTCCTGCTGAAAATGTTTAAAATTTTGGCGAAACAGGGTTTCATGACATACCGACAAAAGGAGAGCTATTGTTTCGTCGAACGTGTCCACATCCTGAGAAAACTGAGAATACATCAAAATCATGTTTCACTGTCATGTTCTGTGGGAATGCAGCAGGAGAATTCCTTCCTCCATATCTTGTTTTTAAAGGTAAGCAAAAATGGACTGACTGGATTTACAATGCACCTCCTGGAACATGAATGAATTCATCAGACAGTGGATGGATGGATCAAGGAGTATTTGATGACTGGTTTCAAACTCACTACCTCCCATTTGCCTTAAAAAAAGAAGGAAGGAGAGTAATTATTGGAGATAACCTCTCCTCTCTCATCTCAATTACAACTTTGGAGCTTTGTGAACAAAATAATATTAAGTTCATTTACCTGCCACCGAATGCTACACATCTTCTGCAGCCACTAGATGTGGCTTATTTTTCTTCTCTGAAGAAAAACTGGAGAGATGTTCTTTCTCAATGGAGGAAGACTCCAGGAGGAAAGAGGAAACAATGTCTTTCAAAGGGTAAATTTAGTGTCCTACTGGCGAAGACTTTGCAGTTAGGTGAAGAGACAGCATCTTCAAATTTAGTGTAAGGATTTGAGAAATGTGGACTGTGTCCTGTAAACTGTGATAGAGTCTTACAGTGTCTCCCTGATTATGCAAGAAATGAGTCTTCTGTGATGGGAAGTGTGGGAACTGAATTTAAAAAATATTTGGAGACAATAAGATCTGAATGTGAAGTGTGTCAAAAAGTACAAGTTGCTTGTAGAACTGGGGAAGGGTGTGTCTACAGACAATGTTAGGGCATTTTGTGAGAATAGGGAGCTAAGTAGAAACAATGGACAGAGGGGACAATCACAAATAGAGGGAGAAGAAAATGAACCGGGGGGTGAGCTAGAGTTTGTGCAGTGTGGTACATCACGACCAAGATCAAGACCAAAAACAAGAGGAGGTGTAAGACCTCGTGCTGCAACACTCAGAACTTTAAATCGAAGTAATCTGCCCACAGATGCTTCCGAAAGTTCTACCTTAGCTGAATTAGATGTGAACAGAAGTATGACTGATCACATGGAACTTGTAAACAGTCCTATTGTTATCGCTGAGGGGAACATGGTTGTAGAAGAAGAATCACTAATTGATATGGTCAATCAACCTTCTACATCTGAAGGTGACTTTCATGTAAATGATTATGTCAGTGCAGCATATGAGAGCAAATGCTATCCTGGAAAAGTCACTGCAGTAGAGGTGCGAGGCCATTGTGTGACATTCAGAATAAGTTGCATGGTTAAGAAAGGAAAATATTGGGTGTGGCCTGAGAGAGAGGATGCAGTTTGATACAGAAAGGACATGGGTGTGGCCTGAGAGAGGGGATTCAATTTGGTATAGAAAAGACAGTATATTAAAGAAGATTGGTGAATTCTACATTAAACATATTAATAAAAAGGGGCATGGTTCATATCAGCCAAGACCTCCTGTGCTCATCGGATGAAGATATTTGAGGAAATCTGTTTCCTGTATAGTATTAGTGAATGTGTTGTGTTCTGTTTTTGAAGAAAACGTGTACACTATTATTTGTAATATATATTACAAGCCATTCACTGTGACAAATATGTTTTTTCTACATTTATTTTCACTTAGTTTGAGAACTGTCAATACCAGGTGGATACAAAAACCGGGTGATCAAAAAGTCAGTATAAATTTGAGAACTTAATAAACCACGGAATAATGGAGATAGAGAAGTAAAAAATGACACATGTGCTTGGAATGACATGGGGTTTTATTAGAACAAAAAAAAAAAAACAAAGTTCACAAAATGTCCGACAGTAAAACATCAGTGACTGTGCATGACAATCGTGTATAAAAGGCGCTGTAATGAGAGAGAGAATCAGATGCACCAGCAGTTGCAGCATGTTGATGTTACCTGAAAAGGCGCTTTTAGTGAAGCTGTATTATTAGAATGGGGAATGTGCTAGTTCAGCGTTACGATCCTATCACCATAGGAAGGGGATTCGAATGGGTAAAGGTCTGTTGACAAATGCAGCTGTTTCGAGACTGATTTTGAAGTTCGAAGCCATGGGTTGTTTTGACGATACACCCTGTAGTGGCCGACCGAGCACAAGGCGTAATGCTGCTGAGACAGTTCGGGAAGAAATGGAAACTGTAGCAGGTTCGTCTATGCATGGGGAAGTCAGCACTCGTGCAGTCGCACCTCGCACCAGTATTCCATATACTACTGTTTGGTTGGCACTGAGGAATACCCTCTGATGCTATCCGTATGAAATCCATCGGCATCACGATCTGTTACCCGGCGATTTTGTGAAGCGGAGAGCATTTGCAGTGTGGGCGTTTCAAAAGATGGCGGAAGATGACAATTGGTTGAGTAATGTGTTGTGGACCAACGAAGCTCATTACATGCCCCGAGGGTCTGTCAATGCCCACAGCTGCAGAATTTGGACTACCAAAAATCCTAGAACTGTCGTGGAAACTCGATTGCACGACGAGAAAGTCATGGTATGGGTTGGATTTACCACAACTACCATTATCGGACCTTTTTTCTTCGAGGAAATGCGTGATTCTGGTTTTGTAACTGCTACCGTGATGGGTGAGAGGTAGGCCGATATGTTACAGAATCGTATTATCCCCAGCCTGGCTGATAAACACCTGCTGGGACATACGATGTTTATGCAGGATGGCACTCCACCCCATATTGCCAGACGCGTGAAAAATCTCTTGCGTGCGTCGTTTGGTGATGATCGTGTGCTCAGCCGCCATTTTCGTCATGCTTGGCCTCCCATGTCCCCAGACCTCAGCCCGTGAGGTTATTTTCTTTGGGGTTACCTGAAATCGCAAGTGTATCATGATTGACCAACATTTCTAGGGATGCTGAAAGACAACATCCGACGCCAATGCCTCACCATAACTCCGGACATGCTTTACAGTGCTGTTCACAACATTATTCCTCGACTAGAGCTATTGTTGAGGAATGATGGTCGACATATTGAGCATTTCCTGTACAGAACATCTTCTTTGCTGTGTCTTACTTTTTTATGCTAATTATTGCTATTCTGATCAGATGAAGCGCCATCTGTCAGACATTTTTGAACTTTTGTATTTTTTTAGTTCTAACAAAATCGCCATGTCATTCGAAGCATGTGTGTCAATTTGTACCTCTCTATCACATTATTCCGTGATTTATTCAGTTTTCAAATTTATACTGACTTTCTGATCACCCAGTTTATTGATATTTCAAAATAAACACTCTATAGTGAATTAACATTGCTTGTTTTTATGTCTTATTAACACCTGTTTTCCTTAAGGCATGGTCTAAAGTTACAAAGAGCATTAGATATAGGAAAATACTGATTTTTTTAAAGACTGGTCTAAAGTTAACCTGAATGACAGTGTAACTTTGTACCAGTATTAAAATTGAAATTTCGCTGTAATAGGGCATAATTATATAAATTTCTATTTTCCAAAGTACTCAATGACTATAGATGCAAAATGTTACAATATCTGTTCTGATGTGTAATTTATTTTTTTATACAGTATTTTCAAAAAATGGAAAAAAGTGGTACAAAGTTACCCCGATTGACTATAGTAACGATGGCTAGATATCCGACAAACACGTTGTCGTCCTCTGGAAATTCATTGACAGCTAGCAAACTGAAACAGAAACAATATGAAATTATAACAAAAGCCGACTTCCTTTGTACGTCTGAGTGGTAGTTATGAATCAGTTCAAGAGAGTGACAAAAAATATAGACATTATCCATACTTACCTACATTCAGATCGTCTCAAAATAAGTAGGCTATAATTACGAGAACTAAAAGTAAGAAGTTTACACAGTTGCTATTACCAGTTTATAATCTCAATTTTAATGTTCCAGTTCAATGCTGATAATCATACAGACCTTATCAATGCCTAATAATCTCTTAGAGTCAAGCGTTTGCTATCGAATTAACCCTTTTACCAAGTAAGGTCGTAAGTTCATAGCAAAAAAGATTTTCGCCGTGCATTGTGAGTAGAAAACCGTATATTCAAAAGAACACTAGCAAGAACGCTGTTTTCCTTATCTTTTAAAGATAGATAGGATGTTACTTATTTGGTGTCACAATTCCCAGATACTCAAGATTCATTTATATGAATTTAATAATTTCCTTAATCCAAAAAAAAGTGAACAGTACCGGTATGTGTTTATTTTCCTGCATTCTGTTGAAGTTTAAATCTAATACAGTAAGTGGTGAATATGGCAGGCGTTAAGTGCACCACTGTAGTTAACACATTTCCACAAACGAATCGAAAATACCTACTTGGTAAGTAATAATTACTTTATATATACGAAGTTTTAATAAGTGAAGATCTTTCAGAAACCAAGCAAAAGCAAATTATAAATTGGAAGCAGTAACTTCATCATTACCAAGTGAAAATGGCATTACGGTACCAAACGCGCACCCGTTTTTCAAATGTACCACAAATTACTTGTATAATGAAGGTAATGTGATGGTGTGGTACGACTTACTTTCATATCACCGTAACAGGATGCGTGCTATCTCTTAGGAATATGCTACAAATTTTAAAGTGGATATGCAGGTGTCGAAAAATATTTTTGGCTAATACTAGCAGTAGGATAATTTTTACACTTAACACTAATGCAAAATATTTGAGAGGAAAAATCCATAGATGGAAGAGAAGAAACTATAAAAATAAGGGCCGGCCAGAGTGGCTGAGCGGTTCTAGGCGCTGCAGTCTGGAGCCGAGCGACCGCTATGGTCGCAGGTTCGAATCCTCCCTCGGGCATGAATGTATGTGATGTCCTTAGGTTAGTTAGGTTTAAGTAGTTCTAAGTTCTAGGGGACTGATGATCTCAGACGTTAAGTCCCATAGTGCTCAGAGCCATTTGAACCATTTTGAGGAAGTGTGATAGGACACACAGAGTGCATCGAAGAACATCGACAATGCTAAGTATGCTGTGGTGAGTGCGAACTGAACTTTTCTCGAGGGGAAATGCCCAGAAATGCGCTGCTTGGGTCCTCCAAGATATCGAAGTTGGAAAATGGTGACACCAAAGAAGACCCACTGTGTTAGGTATCCTAATTAGCTATACAACCCATGAAATATGAATATACAGTGAATGAAAAGAATGCGCCTATCTGTATTTTTGCCAGCGCACTACAACTTTCTCTAATCCCTTGTTTTCGTCATAAATGGGCAGTTTTGTTATGTGTCAAAACATAAAGAGAGGGCATTATGACAAGTACCAGTACGCAAGTATCAAAATGATAGACGTGCTGCTGCTTGCGCACTGCAGAACTGTGGCAGTGACGGAGCTGCTGTTGGCGAATAGGTTTCCCAGCAGAAACACAATCAAACGTTCGACAGGCAAATCTAAAAGAAATTGAAAAGTTATAGTTGCCCATTCCACCTGCAGAATTTCCAAAATTTTGCATTCACTTACAGGACAGTGAGTGTCCTGCATTTGTTACAGTTTACTGTGCATAACACACAGTTGGGGAGAGTGTTGTACACTTCTTAGAACTGTGCCTCTATCAAGTCATGTAATAGAAGTTTGATGTATTTTCTTATTCCATTTTACAGTGATAAAATTAACATTACATGTGCTGCAATATTTTTTTGAAGTTAAAATTTCTCTGGACAACTAAGGATTTCTAAATGTGAAAACCTGTCCAAGATACAATATGGTTATGTACCTAGGAACAAATATTCTATTCAAATTTAAAAGTGTTGCAGTCAAGAAAATATTGTCAATACTGTATTAGTAGTCTTTGTGTTACATTATTACTGTACTACACTCCAACGATCAGTAAGTGAAACTAGATTAAAAAGTTTTATCAGAAACCATTGAAAAGTAAAAACATTTTGAAAATAGAAGCTATTGGTAACTAACAGAAAATCCCATATTCTAGACACGGAAAATAGTTAACAGCTTAAAGAATCTAGTTTATTTCCAAATATCATGTCTTTCATGGTAGAAGACCATCTTCCATTTGAAAGTACAAGATGGTGCGTGACCGATAATGTATAGTTAAACTGTCCACATGCTATGTAACTAGTTTTAAAAATATGCAGAATTTGACTCACCTTAATACTCTGTGAGTTAAATGAAGTATTAAAAATGTTCTCCAAATTGTTTTGATATATTAATCAGTATTTTTGTGGAAATGGAAGGTATTGCACTTATGGCATGGTCTGTTCGCTCTCCGAATTTGAATCCCGTAGTACATATTTGGCTTGCACTAGGAAGATGGGTTGCATCACGTCAGCATCCACCAGCCACTCTCCAAGACTTCTGAGCAGCTCTGCAGAAAAAAAGAGCGTTATTGCCTCAATGTGAGATTGATGACAGCATTCACAGCATGTCCTGTCATCATCAGGCATGTACTGGTGCCAGAGGTGATCACACCCCATACTGAGCAAATTAAACAGTTGTCAGAATGTGTGCGCAAATCCATTAAGTTGAAAAAAAATTGAGAACATTTTTGCCTACCGTTATGCATGTTGCATTTGATTACATTCTTTATTCTTTACATTGTTTCTTCTTTACTTTCACCTGTTTATACTGTTTTGTGGCAAAATAAATGCAGACTTGCAAAATTTAAGTTTGGTGCTTTCATTTTGGACACCAGTGTACATGTGAGATTTTCTGTAAGTCTCATAAACTGCCCTCAGGAAAATGCGATTATGGTCATTGCTATTACAGTAATTGCAACTGATGCATAGAATACCGAAAAGACTTGTTGGACATGTGACACTCTGCAGTGTTTGCTATGAAAACTTTTAACACTGAGTATCCTTCAAACATGTGCAGCACTCCTGCAACTGACATATTCCCCACTTCACATGAACATTACCGCATATATTGGGAATAAATTTAGTGACAAAATACAATCCTCTAACCACATCGGTGGTGGGCTAGATCAGCCAGTGTTTCGTGATATGTTACTCTTGCAATATTACAGTGCAACATCACTATACAACTTGTACATCATTTCAAAATACAGATTTGCAGTGTAAGCCTTTTCCTTTTTTTTTTTTTTTTTTTTTTAACTTTACATCAAAACTCTGCAATATCTTAGACAAACATCTTATCCTCTTTCTGATCCCAATGTTTCACTCATCATGGAGGGGTGGTGACTCAATCGTTCAGGCAACTAAACGGAAACTTGTGAGTCAACGGCCTTGCCATAGTGGTAACACCAGTTCCAGTCAGATCACCGAAGTTAAGTGCAGTCTGGGCTAGCACTTGGATGGGTGACCATCCGGTCTGCCGAGTGCTGTAGGCAAGCGAGGTGCACTCAGCCCCTGTGAGGCAAACTGAGGAGCTACTTGATTGAGGCCTAGCGGCTCCGGTCTCAGAAACTGACATACGGCCGGGAGAGCAGTGTGCTGACCACATGCCCCTCCACATCCGCATCCAGTGACACAGTGACACCTGTGGGCTGAGGATGACACGGCAGCCAGTCAATACCTTTGGGCATTCATGGCCTGTGTGGAAGGAGTTTAGTTTTTTTAGTTTTAAATGAAAACTTGTAGTATACAAAATGCAAATCAGACAATATCAACATCTGTTGCCAGTCAGTAGTGTGTGTGTGTGTGTGTGTGTGTGTGTGTGTGTGTGTGTGTGTGTGTGTGTGTGTGCGTGTGTGTGTGCAGTTATTAGTGCTGAAAAACCCACAATATGTTGCAACAGATTTTTAAAGGATGAAATGATGTGTGTATAGTGTGTGCAGTGACTAGTGCTCAGAAATTAATGTAACTTTCTTGCAAGAAAATAAGAAAAACACATACCTGTACAATAGACATAAACTGAATCAGGTTTTAAACAGACTGGTCTTATATTTGGGAAGATAGAGGCTATAATATCCATCCAGCCATTCTGATATACTCTGACGAGCAAAAACATTATGCCCTTTGGCTTATTAACATGTCCATCTTTGGAATGCTATTCAGCAGCAGTTCTGCGTAACATGGATTTGACAAGCCCTTGGTAGGTTTCTGAAGGTAGGTAAAACCAGAAGTCTATGCACTCATCATGCAGTTTCCATGAATTACAGGCCAATCATTCATGGATGCAGAGCTGGCACATGATAGGACTGGAGCAGCAACACAGCAATGCTTAAGGAGGAGCCAAAGGAAAAATACATCTGTGTCATTCAGTGATAATTTTTTATGGTTTCAAGCCAAGAAGAAAATAAAAATGTGAAAAACCAGCCTGCTAACTCACAGATAAGTCACAACAACATCCTATTTTTAAACATTCAGGGTCTTGAAAATAAAGTTGAAATTCTGGATGAGTCATTACCACAGAATAAGTATTCTTTCTTGTGTATATCAGAACATTGGCTTAAACCAGAACAAATACAATACTATGTACCAGAAGGTTATAAATATGGAAACAGTTTTTGCAGATCTCAGTACCGTAATGGTGGTACTGTTATCTATGTTTCAAATGAAATAGAGTGTAGAGAACTAGATCTTGGTTGGGCATGTGTAGAGAAACACTTTGAAATTACCGGGATCATATGTGATATAATGAAACTTATCATAGTATGTATCTACCATTCCCCTGACTCAGATGATAAAACTTTTTTAGATAATTTAGACAGTGTACTCTGCTATATAACGAAATGGAAACAGTATGTAACTGTAATTGGGGGAGACTTTAATTCAAGCTTTGATGTAACATGTAACAAACCCAGTGTAAATAAGTTACTGAATATGCTGAGGCAGCACAACTTCCATCATGTAAATTCAGAACCAACAAGACTACAAGCGTGCTTGGATAATGCTTTTGTCAACTGTGCTCGTGATATGTACTCCACCAAGGTAAAGGAGTTTGTTTTCTCAGACCACTCCATGTTAACAGTAAAGTTAAGACATTTTATAAAAGGAGATGAGAGCAAGGCTGGACAAAAGTTAACAAAATCTAATACCTTAATATTAACAAAACACAATCTCATAAAACCAAAAAACCAGTTGAGCATAACAAACTGGGACAAATTATTTCAAAACTGTGATTCCAGTGCCCAAACAGTTTATGAAACATTCCACAATTACTTAACAGGTATTTTAAAAGCCCATCTTGTTCAAAAGAAATACCATAAAACAAGAAAAGGTAAATTTTGGTACACCAAAGAACTGGAGAATCTAAAAAATAAGCTACTGCTGTTGAAGCGCCTTGCCAAAGTAAACAATTCTAATGAAATTAAGGATCTTGAAAAAATCACTAAGAAACTGTATAAGAAAGAGTTGCAATTAGCGAAACTAAGATACAACACAAATTTCATAAAAAATAGTAAAAACCAATGCAAAACAGCCTGGTCAGTAATTAATACTGTTAAAGGTGAAGTCAGAAACTTTGACAAGACAGTCCCAATACCAGCAGATACATTCAATAAATATTTTGTAAGCTGTGCTGATGATATCAAAAAGCTGATCAGTAACCCCAATGTAACATATATAGATTATCTGAAGAGAGCAAACCTAAATCATAATAGGGCCGGATCATCATTGAAACACTTCAGAGAGGTATGCCAACATGAAGTTCTTAAAATAGTCAAAGAAATGAAAAATTCGTACAGTACAGATATTTTTAATATGTCAAACAATCTATTGAAAGAAATCATACATTACATTGCAGCACCATTAACGTATTCTATAAACCTGTGTCTCATAGAAGGGTTTTTTCCTGATCCTCTCAAACTATCCAAGGTAACTCCAGTCTTTAAGAAGGGTGTCAAATCAGATCCTGCAAACTACAGACCAATTTCACTAATTCCAGTACTAGGAAAAGTCTTTGAAGGCATAATATATAAGCAGATGTATGAGTACCTAGAACTAAATGGTATGTTAAGTGCATCACAGTTTGGTTACAGGAAAGGAAGGTCAGCTATACATGCCATAGAGCTCTTAGTCAGAGACATTCTAGCAGCATTTGAGGACCATGTGCACGCACAGGTAACCTTATGTGATCTGAGCAAAGCTTTTGACTGTGTTGACCACTCATTTCTGCTCTCTAAACTTGAGTACTATGGAATATGTGATAAAAGTTTAAAACTCATCAAATCATACCTCAATAAAAGGAACCAGGTGGTGAGTTCAGGAAGTCATCTGTCAAACATACTCGAGGTTCAACATGGAGTGCCACAGGGATCTAAATTGGGACCACTTCTTTTCCTTGTACACATAAATGACTTACCAGGAAATATAGATGTAAAGACATATATGTATGCAGATGACACAACTTTTCTATCTGTAAACCATGTACTTGATAACCTTGTAAGTGATATGAAATTGGCAAAAGAAAATGCAACATCATGGTTTAATGCCAATGGTCTGCTATTAAATGAGGAAAAGACCCACAATATGTGGTTCAGTCTATCAAAGTCTACAAAAATAGAAAAACAAAAGGCAAAGTTTTTAGGTATTGTACTTGACAACAGTCTAACATGGAACTCTCATGTTGATCACATAGTGGTTAGGTTGTCAAGAGTTATATATTTGTTGAAGAGACTGATGTGTTGTGTGACATTTGAGTACGTAAGGACAGCGTACTTTGCCTTTTTTCAATCTGTTTTAAGGTATGGGTTAATACTCTGGGGAAACAGCAGAAAAATAAATGAAATTATGGTGATCCAGAAGAAAGCAATCAGAGTAATGGCTAAGGTAGATAATAGAACACATTGTAAACCATTGTTCACTAAATATAGAATTTTAACAGTAATTAATTTATATATTCTTGACAGTGTTAACTACATACTTGCTGAACTACCTAATTTAAGTGTAACAAATGAAAGACATGGCTACTATACAAGAACGTGTACTTCTCTGCTGTTGCCACAAAATAGATTAGCCAAAACTAACAATAGTCATAAGTATATGGCAATTAAAATATATAACAAATTGTCTAAAAATGGGTCAATCAAGCCTGACAAATTATTTAAAGACAATGTTCATAACTTCTTGTTAACCAATCCATTCTATTCATTAGAAGAATTTTTAGAAATGCCTAATATCAACTTAAATGTGTAAAAAAATTTTTTTGTAAAATTAATAAGTTAAGTGAACTGACGAAGTCTATTGCATGTAACAATGCTGAATGACTAATAAAGAATCTCAATCTGAATCTGAATCTGATGTCTTACATTGGTTTCAGATCAGGCAAATTTCATGGCCAAAAATTAAATGTGAGTTCAGTATCATGATCATCAAACTCTACTGGTCTTGTAACATGGCCAGTTACCTTGCAGTAGTATATCACAGCCATCAGGAAAGACATCAAGCAAGAAGGATGCCAGTGGTCCACAGTAGTGTTCACATATCGCACAGTTCTCATGGTGCTTCCAGTTATTATCACAGGTCCCATGGAATCACAGGTTAATGTTCCAAACAGCATATTACTGGTCCAGTCAGTCTGCAATCATGGGATGGTGCATGTTTTGAGCAGCCACTCATCTGGATGATGGTCTATTCTGGACGCAGTTATCAAGCTGGTGCAACGGAAAATGTTATTCATCTAATCAGGCAGGTTGTTTCCATTGATCCAAACTCCAATCTCAATTATCTAATACGCACTGCAACTGCAATTGATGGTGTCATTACATTAATTCGGTAATATGCAGGGGGCTATCATAACGGGAAAAAATGTGTGCAGAACCTTGTACCATGAAACACTTGTGCCTGACTTCCCACGCCCGGGTTCGATTCCCGGCGGGGTCAGGGATTTACTCTGCCTCGTGATGACTGGGTGTTGTGTGATGCCCTTAGGTTAGTTCAGTTTAAGTAGTTCTAAGTTCTAGGGGACTGATGACCATAGATGTTAAGTCCCATAGTGCTCAGAGCCATTTGAACCATTTGAACTTGTGCCTGAACCAGGATTCTACTCTGTTATCAAATATGCCACAGGTTACTGACAATACTGTGAAATTCTCTGGTCTGGGTAGGTCATGCCTTAATGAATCCACAATATTTTAGCAAACAGACTCGTTTTCATCTGCCTCCTGTCAGCACCCTACAGATGTTGGCCGTTACCAACTCCATCACTCTTATTCTATTGCTATGTATGCAGCTGCTGTGTTGGATGGTGGCAGTGGAGGGGTAACAGTGCCCAGCTCCAAAAACTGGTATCCATTGTCCATTCTATCACTGCTGGGAGTGGATCTCACTGTGTAGAAATGTTTTTCTTTTTCTAGGCTCAAGGCAGGGTTCCAAAACAGGCTGAATTCAACATTGCTATTTTTATTAATTAGACCAACTTAGGCCCTAATATACAGACTGCTTCAACCATTCAGTCGCAATAGGAGGAAGATTGCCTACATATCTTTGTGTAGTTGTAAGCCATAGCGTGGCCAGATTTTATACTATGGTCAGTCACGGCTGGTTTCGTGGTCTGACAATTTCTTAACACATATGAACACATAACTAAATTGCGAAAGTCATTGGCAATCTTAATCTCACTCTAAGGCACACGGCTTGTTACTAGTATTTTTCTGGAAACCTTAATGACTTGGTCATTACACTTCCCATCCCAGCAGAATGTTTCTCTCAATTTCACTCAAAAATATAAATGTAGTCTACAGGTTTATCTATTAACACATTGCTGAGACACAAATAGGTAATCACATCTTTTCCCTTTTTTTCATCTGAAGTTCTATGTCTCTGGTGGTGAAACACTGGGGAAAGGGAGAAATTCACTTAGGGGGTACACTTCTTGCAAGATTTTCCTATGAGCCAGATCACAATTAATGCGCACATGATCATAACACTTCTCATCTCGGAGCTTCTTGCACAGGTTGCTGTGTTTGATATATCTAACAAGGGAACCTCCCCATCGCACCCCCCTCAGATTTAGTTATAAATTGACACAGTGGATAGGCCTTGAAAAACTGAACACAGATCAATTGAGAAAATAGGAAGAAGTTGTGTGGAACTATGAAAAAATAAGCAAAATATACAAACTGAGTAGTCCATGCGCAACAAAGGCAACATCAAGGAGAATGTGAGCTGAGGAGCGCTGTGGTCCCGTGGTTAGCATGAGCAGCTGCGAAATCAGAGGTCCTTGGTTCGAGTCTTCCCTCGAGTGAAAATTTTACTTTCTTTATTTTCGCAAAGTTACGATCTGTCCGTTCATTCATTGACGTCTCTGTTCACTGTAATAAGTTTAGTGTCTGTGTTTTGCGACCGCACCGCAAAACCGTGCGATTAGTAGACGAAAGGACGTGCCTCTCCAATGGGAACCGAAAACATTTGATCGCAAGGTCATAGGTCAACTGATTCCTCCACAGGAAAACACCTAACTTGCACACTTGGCGAATGGGTAAAAAGATTCTTCTACCTTGCCCGATATAGGTTTTCTTGTGGATGTGATAATCACTCCCAAAAAAGTGATGAAAACATAAGAGTTTGTCACATAAACTGCAATAAATGAATGCAACAGTTTCACAGTCGCACAGTTTTCCCTGTGCTCTGTCAAAACATATGTTTTTTACGTTTTCAAATATTTCCGTGCGTAGACCGTCAAATCCTGCTTATGTCCAAGCAAATCTGAACATGTCCTGGAATTTTGGAAAGTGAAGTTGATTATGTGTGAGTGCCTGAACTTTTGATAATTGTCTGAAAATAAAAAATTAAAATTTTCACTTGAGAGAAGACTTGAACCAAAGACTTCTCGTTCTGCAGCTGCTTACACTAACCACGGGACCACGGCGCTCGTAAGCTCAGATTCTCCTTTACATTGCCTACCTTTCGCATGGACTACTCAGTTTGTATATTTTGCTTATTTTTTTCATAGTTCCACACAACTTCTTCCTCTTTTCTCGATTGATCTGTGTTCAGTTTTTCAAGGCCTATCCACTGTGCCAACTTGTAACTAAATCTGAGGGGGGTGCGATGGGGAGGTTCCCCTGTAAGAATTACTTTTGTGTTAATGAGAATAGTGGTGATTTTCCCACATTGACAGAAATGTATGTTCTTGATTTAGATCTCTTGGCCTATGAAACATTTTTCTGTTATCATAAATTATTTTCTATGTCGTACATATGCTGCCATATCTCTCCTGTTTGCTACTGCTGTCAGGGTTAGGCTAATAGCGGCAAACTGATTGGGGGTCAGCTTGCCCTCCGAGGACTATCTTAATGACACTGTCATCTATATTCTAGGTATTTCAGTACATAAGACCCTCTTTAATTGGTTGAAGGTAGAATTTAGCCTGTTCTTCCTCCTTATATATTGGAACTCACCAACTTGATCTTATCACAGCCTTCCATGTACTAAATTAAAAGAGTTCCTTTAATCTGTTTTGCATGTACCATTATTAACTAATTATTCATAAATTGGAGCACTACATTTGGTCCTCAGATCCTCACAACCAGAAGAGTCTCTCACCAGGGGCTTAATATTTCTTTGTCATCCTTATTTCACACATTCATCAGTAATGAAAATCTGTCTCTTGCCTCAATTTTGCATGTGATCATAGTTTCCCTTAGTCTCTTCCTTACATTCCTGATTAAAATAACCTTGGCATCTGATGCATGTGGTGCATCCCTTGTTAAGTTATGTTATGTAATCATCATAGTAGTACTGTGAGATTTTGCAATGAACTGCATTACAATTCACAAGCACATGATCATAAATTTTCTCTTCTTGCAACTTTCTGTACTGTATGCTGTGTTTGATATACCTCAATATTAGTCCTATGGCTATGAAGATGGCGGTGATTGCTAATTCATAGATGGGAATGAGTGGTTTCCAATTACAGCCCACTGTAGCTCCTGCGACTCTCGCATACTCTTATAAAAAATGGGTGTGATGGGATGAATCCAGATGATGAATGTGGTGTGAAGTTATAGATAAAAATGGCAAAATGCACCCATTCATCCCAGTTTTTCTGGTTTGTTCCCATATGATATGCAGATATTCTGTTAGCTTTCAATGCATTCATTTGAGTGCTCCATTCCTGTGTGGGTGGTATGTATAAAATTGAATTTTCTTGGTCTTCAGTAAATGACATTCTCTCTTTAGAATGTCACTTAGGAAGTTCGTCCCTTGCTTACTCAGTAATACTGATGGTATTCCACAATTGCACACAATCTTCTATACTAAGACTCATGCTATTGCGTGTGCATCGTGTTGTGCTATGTGCTCTACTACAATGAATTTTGTGAAGAGATCCTGAAACATTATGATGTATCTATTCTCTTTCCTGTTGTCTTAAGTGGGCCAACCACATTGATGTCTCAATGAATGAATACCTTGTTAGGTATTTTACTCAGTATTAAGGGCATCTTGATCTTATTCTGCCTCATATTATCTTTCTGAGAACTCTCACAACTCTGAATATACTCTTCTATGTCTTTCTTCATATCTCTCCATAACATAAATCTTTTAAGATGATTGTATTTGTGTCTGGTCCTTGATGTCATCTGCCAGTGTTTCACGATATAGCTAAAAAATATCTAATTTCTCCCCTTTACTAATCATTGATTACAGCTGTCTTTTGTTCCTTGTTGACCTCTTCCACACTCCTATTGGCTGCAGCCAAGTCTTATAGCATGTATAAAAATCCACCTGCTACTGTGTTTTGTGATTTCTTGTATCTAATCTCAAAACTGTATTGTGTCAGTTCACTTCAAAATTTCATTAGTCTCAATGATGGATCAATTATATGTGCTAACCATTTCAAGGATTTGTGATTAGTACATATCATAAATTCCCTTATGTACATGTAAGGTCAGTAGTGCTTCACTGCCCACACTATGGCTAAGAGTTCACACTCAACTGTACCACAGCCAAATGCACACAATCCTGTCCTAATTCTCCCTGAGTCAGTTAGGCATTGATCACTTCCTTGCCAGCATCTGTTGTGATTATGAACAGCATTGTAAAAAAAGGATGCTGAAAGATGTAGGGCTAGTTATTCTTTCTTTTAATTCTTGAAAAGCTGCTTCCTGTTATGCTGACCACTCATAGTTTACTCCCTGCTTCAGTAATTCATCGTGTAATGTTTTCACTATCTGACTGGAGTCTTCGACAAGCTGTCAGTAAAGGCTCTTTGACGGTTTCAGAGTAGAGGCCTGAAATATTTTCTGTTTCACTCATCTTCTGAGAGTTCCTTCTGTTATAATTATGTGCCCTAAGTAAGTCACTTCCTTCTGTAGCAACTCACACTTGTCAACCTACCATTTTTGGTTATGCAATCAGAACCTCCTCAATGTCTCTCTTTCTCTGGCTTTCTGTTCTTCTAACATAGACCCCAACACAACTACATTATCTAAATATATGAACATTCTGTGTCCTTGAAGTCTGGTAGAATTGTGCTCATCAGTCTCTGAAAAATGACTCCATTATCTGGTATTACAATTGGTAATATGTTTTATTCATAATGTCTTTCTGGAGTAGAAAAGGTTCCTTTTTCTCTATCTCCTCATTCAACAGTATCTTTCACAATCTAAAGTGGTGAAGTATTTGACATTTCCTAAGCTATCTGAAATCTTGTCAGCATGGTGTAGCAGATATACAGTACTAATGTTGTTGTCATTTAAATTCTTCCACTTCAGGTACTGTACCTACCTTCACATTGCGGCGTCCCAACAGAAGATTTTCTTCTATGATATTCAAAATACTCATGACACAAGTGTTTCTCTGCTCAGTCACGAATGCTGCGGGCAAATACACACCCATTTGCGACTAGTACCTCTCCATTGTTGTCTGTGGTCAGCACCTTAATCCTTGAGTTCTTTTCCTCTCATGGTCCTATTGCCAACAGATCACACCAGCATTCTTTCCCTCCTGTCAGTTGCCCTGCTTTGTTCCTCATCACCCAAAGATACAGCATCCTGTGATTCTCATTACTTCCAGTTCTGTGCTCCAGAGATCCCTCTTCCCTCTCAGTACTGCTCCTGATTCTACCTTGATTTATACTGATGCTTTTGCTCTTGCATTTGACCTCACAGTCCATCTATCTCGACTGTCCAATGTGCATTGCTTGGGAAAATGCTACTCTCCTCACAGCTCTATTCTGGTCTGCAAGATCCAATAGTTCAGCTCCTGCTCTGTCTGTAATTGCAGTGGTCTGCCCTTGAGCCATAGATAGCATCTTTTTTATTTTTAAAACTCTTGTAGAACCCTCTGCCTAAGATTCCTTCATATGAGACATCTAACTTAACCTGTGCTATATAGAAGTTATGTTGCACACACACACACACACACAGACACACACAACACACATGCATCATCATCATCATCATCATTATCATTATGACCATCATCAGCATTATCTTTTATCAGTGTTAACACTGCATGTCAATGTGTCTCCATTACTTCTTTCATGCTGCCTTTAAATTTTATTCTTTCTGCAGCGTTACTGCCCATAATATCCTTCAGTGCTGATTCCTTCATTAAACTAACTTGAGCTACACTATCTACTATGAAACCCGTAGTTTCCAAATGCCCCTACATATATTTCATGTTTGTGAAGTCATTCTTGCCCTGGCAGTCTACTGAGTGCAGTTTACTGGAACAGACTGATGTCATATTCATGCCATTCTTTCATTATCTGTTTTCAGAGTATTCTACTTGCTGGCCTAGCATTGGCATTACACCATCAGGCTAAGTGTCCTGGTTCTTCACAAACGTAATTTGTCATGGTTATTGCTTTGTCACACAGTTCTGAATGTCCTTGAAGATTGAACTGCTGTTATACAGTAGGTCACATTCTTCCAGTTTCCCTGTGATGACCTCTATATACTGTTTCCTCTATCATTCTCAGCTGTGACAGAGGATTGGGTATCTGTTTCTCTGCTCCCCTACAACTTGACTTCACTGTGCCTATTTTCCTGACATATCTCCTGGCAGTGAAATTCCTTGTGTGCTGGTCTCCCCTCTTAACTTAAAAAATAATCTTCCAAGTGGCTGTATTCACTGAACTTTTCTTACAAGAGGCATTAAAGGCTTCTTCTGTTAATGCTAGATGCTTTGATTGGACTGATGTTAAATTCTTGCCTCTTGTTCTCTCAACTGTTTTAATAGTTTCAACTTTGATTTCCTGTATGAATACTGATTGGACCTGCTTCCCAATTAGATCTTCTCCTCCTGGAATGTCTGCTTCCCTCATTACTCCCTGAGTAGCTTCTTGGAATTGGTGCTGCAATGTATCAATGCAACTTGCCCATTCAGCCATAATTTTGACAGTACTCTGTCTGTTAGAGAATAAAAGACACACATGATAATTCACAGTATGTTTTGACTCATAGTTTTCCAGTAACATTCCCTTCCAATTTGTCCAACTCATGGTCAAATCCTATGTGAGCAGCTTACTTTCTGCTACTCCTGTAATCCTACTTTTAACAAATTTTAATTACACTCGACAACTATGACTTGGTATTAGTTCAAATATTATGTCTCAATTGTTTACAAATTCTCTGATTTCATCTTTGTTCCCATCAGACACTTTGTGAATTAGCTTAAACATGTCAGATAAGACTATCTGCATGGCACGGGCTTACTATCCTCTAGTTTCAGATTTGGGTATTTTTCGTCCTTTCTCAGAGCCGTAGACCCCACTACAATGCTATGTTGTGATTCACTCACCACATTCATTGGTCCAACAGATGGCTCTGCATTGATGGTGCATGAATGCATAACGTTGGAATATGGTATTGTCAGCACATTCATGCCACTTCATCAGGTGTTGTCTCCCATGACCTAAGTGGACGTACTGCTGTGACCATGTTTCCGCTGTGTACTGCAGTGGGCTGCTAGCAGCTGTCTAATAATTCTGCAACATGGGACAGCAGACAGTCTGCCAGTTTCATCCTCTTTTCTCCTTCTTCTTGATTTGTTCCCATTGAATAATAAAAAGCAATGCTCAGCCTGTTCATTGTACCTCATCTGCCTTGAGAGCTCAAGCTGATTCATCCTTAACTTCTGACACTAGTTTATATGTTGTGACTCGATGTTGATCATGATGTGCTTACTTAAATCTCACAATCAGACTGCAGGTGACATGGGATTTTAGGTCATCCATCTCTGGCATATGAGTGACTATGTATGGGGGTGAAATGGTGATGAGAGTCAAGCTGAGGTTTCTTAGGTCTCTGTGGTTGGAAGGAAAATGATTCAAATCTCAGACTGAGGAGGTAGCTATGATGGTTTTCATAAGGAAAAGAGAATCTTGGAGCCCTTTATGACTGCCTTTAGTACTTCTTCATGTGTTTATATAATCACACCAATGAGCACAGAAAACTAATCTGGCACTTGAAACCTGAGATGTGGCCTGCTAGATCTCCTGAGAGAAAAATATGTCTTTCATACTCTAAAGCACCTTACTTCTTATTTAAGGTATGCAGCCAGGCATAGATGTCTGGACTCCACATCTGACACTTGTTTATTTGATGTAAACCAACATGGGTCACAACATACTTACTTTGAATCTCACAGTCCCATTGCAGGTACTATGGAATTTTACACCATCCATCTCTGCCAAACTGGCTATGTATGGTGTCAGATGGCAATGGCATCAAGCTGAGATTTTTCAGGTCTCTGTAGTTGGAGGCAATACAAAGTGACTCAGATTCCAGGATCTTGAGGTAGATATGGTGGTACTAAGGAAGCAAGATACCGCATTGGCTTTTAGTCTGTTTTTAATGTTTCTTCATGTGTTTACATGAAGATACCAGAGAGCACAGACATCAGTTTATCATTTGAGTCTTAAGATCCACTTAACATATGTGAAGAGCACAGATGAGGTTTCTAGCCAGACACTGTTATTAAACAATTACTAGAAAAAATTGCCACACAGGCCTAGCACTCTATCAAGAATAGGGTACACACAGTAACGTTTAATAATGGTATGCACATACAAATTATGAAAAAAGCCACATTATATTGCTCTGACTGAACCTTAGTTTCAGTTACACATCAGCATGGAAGTGGCAAACAGTTATTGGTATATGTAGGCAAATGTACGAAAGAGACCACTAACCACAATCCAGAGCTACATACGGGTAAATGTCCTTTTCAGTGTAGAAGGATAATTCAGTATAAGTTTTCTCATAACAGTGGTTTACTGACATTTATTCTTACAACTATGAAGTTTACTATACAAAAGCTGATCATCATAAAAAGAACTATGATCAGATATGTATCTAATCTTAACTAACCTTAATGTTATATTATTTAATATTTACACAAAGCTTCTAACAATCAATAAGTGGACCTATGGAAAATGAAGACAAAGAAAATTTACCAGGCACACATTCAGACAGGTAAGTGAACTTACAAACTCTTGCTCTATGCCCATCCTTTGTGCAAATGTCACTTGGATGGAAAGAACAAGTACTGACATCACAGTCACATGTTGTGCAGGAATGTTCCTCTTGCTTATTGTTAGGATCCTATTTTTCAAACATGGTGGCTTACCTGTTTTAATGGATCTCTCTTGAAGTTGTAAATATTAATTGTTAACT
Source organism: Schistocerca americana (assembly GCF_021461395.2). NCBI lineage: Eukaryota > Metazoa > Arthropoda > Insecta > Orthoptera > Acrididae > Schistocerca > Schistocerca americana. The sequence continues at coordinate 511,391,387 of NC_060130.1, forward strand.
ATCTTAATGGTCAATCCACATAACACATTTATTTTTTAACATATTATTTACTAATCTTTATTATATTACAAATGCAACAGCCAAGTAATTATGAGCATCTACCATAAACACGCTGTGTATCATTGCATCAGGCCAAAAATACATGTAAGTAATACACATGCAGGTGAACCTCATAAAACTTGTATAAATATATTATCTAATCTTCTACAAACACACAAACCGTCACTAACACCCATACACAAGTCTATTTCTGTACACGATGATAGCTAGATTGACTATTTGAGGCAGGTGGACTGGTTGTGGGATGTTGGGGGGAGGTAATATCAAGGGCGGGGGGAGGTGGCTAAAGGGAGAGGGAGGCCGGAGGCAGGGAGAGGATCTGGTTGTGGGCGGCCAGCAGCTGGGAGAGAGGCAGCTGGTTTTCTGGTTACGAATGCAGGAGGGAGGGATGTAATGGCCAGTGGGAAGCAGCACACACTGGAGGTATCATGGGGACATGAATTGGGAAAGGGGGGACATGATGGAGAAAGTGGAAGCTGTTGGGTGGAGGGTGTGGGGACCACGGGTTACCTAAAATTGCGCCAGGATGATTATTGGAGTGGAGGATGTGTCGTAAGGATAACTCTCATCTGTGCAATTCAGAGAAGCTGGTAGTGGAGGGAAAAATCCAGGTGACTCAGTTTGTCAAGCAGGCACTGGACTTGAGCATATTGTGCTCAGCTGTATGTTGTGCCACCAGGTGGTCAACTTTGTTCCTGACAACAGTTTTCCAGTGGCCATTAATCCTGGTGGACAGCTGTCTGGTAGTCATACCAAAATGAAAGGCTCTGCAGTGCTTGCAATGGAGTTGGTATATTACATGGCTCCTTTCACAGGTCTTGCACCTCAGTCTGCCACAATGATATAATCCCTTTGGCAAGGGGTTGGGAGTGGGAATGGCGTAGGGATGGACTACGATATTGTGTAGGTTGGGGAGGTGATGGAACACCACTCCAGTATCTTGGGTAGCATGTCCCTCATTTCAGGCCAGTATGAAAGATAATCAAGCATCTGGTGATGGATATTGGGTGATAAGGAGGGCACTGCCACCACCCTCAAGAATCAGCTACAAATGGGCACCCCATCAACACGCAATATTACATTCAACTGGAACAACTGAACCATATCCTGCACCAGGGCTTTGATTATCTCTCATCCTGCCCTGAAATTAGATATGTCCTACTCAAGATTCTTCCAGCTCTCTTAAGGTGGTGTTCCTTCACCCATCCAACCTTCACAACATCCTAGTCCCTCCCTACGCCAATCCCACCCCATCCTCTTGCCATAGCAATCACATCCTAATGACAGACGAAGGTGCAATATCCGCCAAATCCAACCACTCAGTATCTCCTGTTCAAGCCCTGCCATAGGATTGTCCTACCCCTTCAGAAATACCTTTGAAAGCAGCCATATGATGCAACAACTCTGCTGCAAAAACTGAACAGCCTTTATACTAATATGATTACCAACCACTGTCCACCAGGATGAATGACCATCATCAAATTGTTATCAAGAACAAAGCTGGCCACCCAGTGGCACAACATGCAGCTGAGCACAACATGCTCAATTTCAATGGCTGCTTCACAACCCAAGATATTTGGATCATTCCCTCCATCACCAGTTTCTCTGAAATGTGTGCATGGGCATTACCATTACTACACATCCTCTGCATCCATAATTATCCTTGCCTCAATCTCAGGTAACCACTGTAAAGGATGAGCCAGACAGTAGGGGATTTTACTTTATTATATGAGCTTTCAGACGGGAACTTCAGTTTTCCATTATGACCAAGCCACAGCCGGCAGTGTTAGCTGCCTGTAAATTCTTTCGTCCCACAGTGTAGTAACAGGAAGCCAACACCGAGGAAGGGCGCCTTGATCACGTGCCAACCTCATGTGCTTCTGAGGTAATTCCACCCCAGGTGTCACTTAGCAGGCAAAACTCTGGAAAGTTCCATTGATGCCCCTGCAGGTTTCTCGGTCCTGACCAATCAGGGCAGAGGAAGCAGCATGGTGCATCGAATATACCCAGCCACCCGTCGTAGGGCCCACTCTCTTGTCTTCCCACTCTCCTCGGCGTGTGCCCTGTAACAGTGAACATCTCCCACATCTCCTGGTGCTGAGGCACTGGGGACTTAGTTTTCGCAGCCGGCATGCCGCTCCGACTGGCCCGATTGGCACACGCCAACTTTTGTTAGCTTCGCGATCTATGTTTCGCCAAACTCTATGCTCTGGTTCACACTCGCCTCCCTAGGCCTGGCTATGTGACCCCTTTTGAACATGTTTTCGCCAATAAATGCCCTTTATCAAAATTTTGTCCTGCTCATTCCATAACGCCCACCGCCTTCCCAACCACCCATCCTGTACAGCTGGTGTCAGAAGAGTGGATGCATTCCCGTAGTGACTTTGTTGCTACACTAAATTATTTCTGGCAAGACGCCTTGCACTTCGTGCATGGAATGTGCCAACCGACTGCTACGTTTGCTCCATGCGGGCATGGCTGCACCAGTAAACACACACAGGGCGCGCGCTGCAGTGAGGCAGCCCACGCTAGTCAGCCACATCAGCCAGACACCACCGCACTAGCCGTTGCCTGAGTTCGAGGGTCCTGTGCTGCATGACCGGCCAGGCTGCCGTCATCTGTCACCACGACAGCCACCACCAGCACGCCGCTGCACCGCCCACTATTGCCCACGACTGTTGCCGACGCGCCAGGGTCCTGCCACCATTGTGAACCATCAAGCCAGCACCGTCCGCCACCAACACATTTACCGCTGCCCGAGGGTCTGGTCACTCCCGCTGCCCGCCGGCACACCACCCGCCGCCACCACTCCATCACACTGCTGCCACTTCCGCCACCAATCTGTTGCACTGACTCCGTTACTATGTAAATCACTGCAATGCTTTCAACATTAACTTCGTCGATCATCCACCACTGGACTAGGAAACTTTGTGACCATCCCTTTCTGTAACAATAATTTTTTGTCACTAGCGTTCCTTAAATTTGTAAACATGCCAATGGGAACATGAGCGATGGAACGGGATACTCCCACAAAGGCAGCTGCCTCGCAAGACCTGCTTGAGGCCATAAATGCACAAATGCACCAATTATTCGCACAAAACCAGGAGCTACGTGAACAAAACCGCGTGTTGAAACAGATGCTGGAAGCTAGTGTGTGAATTTCCCTACTTGCGGCTAGCTCCACCCCTGTAACAAATGCTCAAACAGTGGCAACTAACACCAGTTCTGTCTCTAATGCAAATGCCACAATTTCTGCTAACATGGCGATTGTAAGCAATTTTCCTGCGGCTGATTTCATTCTCACCTTCTCTGGGAAGTCCCACGAAAATGTGGCTATGTTCCTACAAAATATTCGTGATGTGGGTCGCACATATGCCTGGTCGGATGATCTATTGGTCGATGTAGCCAGACAGAAGTTGACAGGGGAATCACGAATGTTTATAGAAATGGTGGACGAATTGCGTGACACGCACGATTTTGAAGTATTGGCCCACGGATTGACTACGCGTTATTCCGATATCAGAGGTACTGGATATTACAGAGATCAATTATCAACCATTAGACAAAAGCCTAATGAGGATTTTGAAGCCTTTGCAGATCGCCTATGAGCCATACTTGTCATACCTACAAGCTAGGAGAAAATGCCAGTGAAAATAGAATTTTGCACTCAGAGGCGGAAGCGTGTGCAATTGATGCATTTGTTCATGATATTGCCCCCCGCATCAGAGGAGAACTCAAAGCAGCGTCCCCCACTTCTCTATTTGAAGCTGTTCATTTAGCCATTGTACACAAAGAGGAATTATGCTTTTGTGCTGCCACACTGCGCCCGCTGGACCCAGTATCGGTTCCAGCAAGGGAAGTATTTTGCCAGCGTTGTGGGACACCCAAACATTCGACAATGTGATGTTGGGCGCCATATTCCACTATTTGTCAGAGAGTAGGCCTTGCTAATTATGTTTGTCCCACAAAGCCACTATTTTCTAATCAGATTTGCGGCCACCTCCGCAATGTGGGGTCGAATCAGGGAAGCGCGTGGGGGGAAGGTTCCGCCACCCACCCCCGCCCCCGACAAAAATAATACACCTGCTGAAGACTAGAAAATGTAAAGAGGTGGAACACGTTAGCCTAGTTCCCATACTCGGGAACAAAATAGTTAGAATTTTAGTTGATACTGGTGCTCAGGTTAGTGTATTCTTTGTGGAGAAAAATGATCAAAGGGTGTTACAGCCACCCCGATTCCATATCAGTGGCCCTGGAGAGGAATTAATTGTCCCTACGGGTTTGTGTGTAGTGAATCTGCAAATAGATGAGGGTAAATATAGTCAGAGGATGGAAGTAGTAAGGCTAAAGAATGGTGAATTTGACATCATACTAGGAAATGACTTCCTGCACCATTATCAGGGGATAGTGGATTATCAAATGCGAACTGTGCAGTTCGGTGAAGCAATTCACCAATTTGGCAGTGGGCACCCCTGTCAGATGCAAGGGAGCTGTGAAAGGCACCATTCACAGTCTACCATAAAACCGCAGATGTGGGCGATAAAAACCACTGACCCTCCAAAGATAAAAGGCAGAAGTGGAAAAATTCTCTGGATAGATGTCAAAAATAAAAAAATAGCCTAAGACAGACATTTTGGTTGACCTGCTCACCCAGAATGATGTTTTATATCACCAGTCACTACATATAAAGATAAGTATCTGCTGACCGGAAAGGAAACAGAAGGGTTTTGTGATACCAGTAAATATAGATATTTTTGGTGTAAAAGGTGTTGTAATACCAAAGGGTACTATTGTTGCCAACGGAGAGGAAATTTTTGAGGAAATAGGAGGAGCTGAGAAGCAGTGAAGTAAAGATGAAAAAGGTAGGAGAAGAAAGAAATGTTCAGTTAGAGAAGTGCGCTATGTCGCGTCGACGTTAAGGAGTCAGTTAGCAGAGAAGTTAGGTCATTTAAACAGGGAAGAGAAAAGGATGTTGCAGCCAGTATTAGAGAAATTTTCGTGGTTGTTTGAAGAGAGGCAGTTTCTACTGGCTGCGAATTTGGTTCAGCACAAAATTCCAACTGGAGAAGCTCTGCCAATTCCACAAAAACCTTACAGTATACAATACCATTTGCAGTCTGTAGTTGAAGATATGATTCAGCAGCAATTAGCTGCAGGAATCATGCAACCCTCCTCAAGTGTGTGTGTGTCTCTTGTGGTCGTTATACCAAAGAAATCAGTAAATGGGGAGAAAGCCTATCGCCTATGTGTCAATATGCGGTCAGTAAATTGGGTAACCACACCAGACACGTACCTGTTACTGCGCATTGATGAGACATTAGACCGATTGGGCAACTGTAAGTATTTTACTGCCCTTGATTTGTGTTCTGGGTACCGTCAGATCCCTGTTGCACCCCAGGACCGCCATAAAACTGCTTTTGTTGTACCTACAGGATTGTATGAATTTGTAAGAATGCCATTTGGTTTGAGAAACGCCCCCGGTACTTTTCAAAGATTTGCAGATTTGCTGCTGTGTGGGTTGAAACCTACAACATGCTTGGTGTATTTAGATGACATTATTATTTTCTTTAAACGATAAAAGAACATGCAGAAAGTCTGAGGGATGTTTTGCAAAGATTAAAAGGAGCTTATTTGAGCGTAAAATTAGAAAAGTGTGCATTTGCCCAGTCACAAGTACAATATTTAGGTCATATAATAAGTGGAGAAGGTATGAAATCGGATCCCCATTTGACAACAGCAGTAAGGGAATTTTCAACACCGACAAGTTTCAAGGAACTACAGTCATTTCTAGGCCTTGCAAACTACTATAGATGTTTTGTGGATAATTATGCTATCATTGCTAAGCCCCTGATTAAATTATTGAAAAAAGGAGTTAGTTTCATTTGGACCAAAGAATGTGATGAAGCTATGCAACAAATTCAACATGTTTTAACTAGATCTCCTGTACTAGCATACCCAGATTTTGAAAAACCATTCATACTGTCAGTAGATGCCTCAGATTATGCAGTAGGAGCCATTCTATCACAAGAGATAGAGGGCAAAGAACGACCAATTGGTTATGCATCTCAACAGCTTAATAAAGCTAAGTCAAATTACAGCACAACTGAGAAGGAACTTCTCGCACTCATGTTTGGTGTAACTTATTTCCGATGTTATTTGTATGGGAGAAAATTTACAGTCATCACTGATCACGATGCATTACAGTGGATATTGAGCTTAAAAGACCCTAGTAGCAGGCTAACTTGTTGGGCTTTGAAATTGAGCAAATTTGAGTATGAGGTAAAACACAAACCGGGCAAGTTACATCAAAACACGGACACACTAAGCCGAAAGAAAAGTCAGAGTGATCATAGCTAATGATGTTTCTATTGAAGAATTAAGGGAAGCACAGCAAAGAGATGTCGAATGTTAGAAACATGTGGCTTTGCCTGAATTTTCCGTTGAAGATGGAATTTTGTATTGAAAGACCCCCTTGGGTAAACAGGCAGTGGTCCCTAAAGAATTACATTCCAAGATTGTCGCACAATCTCACAATAGCCTGCAAGCATGTCATAATGGCCTTCATGCCACAAATTGCTGAATAGCCACCCATTATTTCTGGGCAGGAAGACGGAAAGACGTGCAAAAGTATATTCAAAATTGTCTACCTTGCATTAAGAGGTCATTGCCACCTCGAACAAAAGTGCCTTTACAGCAGGTACCAGAAGCCACTTATCCCTGGGCTGTAGTAGCAGCAGATATTGTTGGTCCTTTCCCTGTGAGCCCCCAAAATAATCTGTATATTTTGTCCCTTATAGATCATTTTTCTAGGTTCTTGATTCTCATTTCTATACTGGATATGTCCACTAAAACAGTAGCACGGTCTTTTGGCACCCATTTGGTGTTGCCATACGGAAGTCCTGAAGCTGTACTCACAGACCAAGGTATGAATTTCATGTCTGCATTGTTTACAGAAGTTTGTCGGTTGTTGCGAATTAAAAAGTGGTGAACGACACCGTTCCACCCAAAAGCAAACGGTCACCTGGAGCGAGTCCACCACACCGTTATGTGCATGCTGAATGTCAATAAACATCACTCTGACTGGGACAGGTATGTTCAATACGTTATGTCAGCATGTACCAGCCATGTCCATGAAGCTAAACGTTACTCACCTTATGAAGCAGTATATGGCCGCCCTATGAATTCGCCTTTTGAAATTGACAAACTGCCCCCTAGAATTAAATCCAAAGATGTGAAAGCTCTAGCATGACATCTAAAAGCCATTTGGAAAAAAGTAAGAGGGAGCAATGCCCAAGCCACTACCCAACAGTTGAAGAGAAGTAATCAAAAAGCAAAAATGCCTGAGTACAAAGTAGGAGACCTAGTTATGTTGAGCAATCCAGTAGTAAAAAAGGGAAGAACCAAGTAGTTTACACCTATTTATGAAGGACCATACCATACCATATCATCCGGCTTACTTCACCAGTAAATTCCGAAATTCAGTTAGCATAATGCACAGTGATCATTCATTTTGACAGACTGAAGCTGTATAAAGGACCCGAGCCACCCCCACCTAACAGCGAAACCAGGCCTATTATGCCAGTAGTTCTACCAAAGAAAGTAAGGAAGAAGGTAATACAACTGCCTAGACCACAACATAGATGTGCTCTAGGGTCAAACCCCTGTGATTTACGTTCCAGAAAGTGGGTCTGAAATGGTATGTAAACAGATGGAAAAGTCCTGCATGTAGCAAGAGGATTAATTGACGGAGAACACTATCATTACTATACATTTATTTAAAGTGTGTATGTTAGTTATAAGCAGACATAAGAATTGGCAACCATTGGTTACTGGTAATTTAATGATGTCACATGTTAATGGGAGTGATTGAAGTTTTGTAATCATTTTGTCTTGTGTCATTTAACGTCTCCAGTAATGTTATCGTAGGAGTTGAGAATTAAAAACACAAATGGTCTTTAATTATGGAACTAAGGGGAAAGTTGTCCTTGCCAATAGAATACGCTGAATTAAGAATCAGTTAATCTTGTATATGTCAAAAGGATTCACACTTCACCTGTTGATTTAGTGAACAGTGCACAAACACAGCTGTTAAAGCTTTACCGTAAAATCATGATAGTAAGACGCCTTCGTAACTGCCAGTAGATCAGTGACTACATGCTGCCATCTACCTGTCATTTGAAATACGCCCTATTACATGTATGTTTTGCTAAGTGATCACACAACGATAATAACAAGAATAGGTACACCCAAGTTAAACAACAAATATGTTACTCTAAAGTGAAAGGAATCTTCCTCAAGTGCTATTTTGTTGTTTTTATAATTCGATGTTGAACAGACAACAAGGTAAGTTTTTTTTTTTGGTACCACGTATTTCTGTATAGTAAATGCCATGGAAGGAGTCGTGTAGATACCGCCGCTGTCGTCTATAGCTGTTCACATGCGGGGAGTTCCCCTCCTCCCTGCGAGCTGGCGACGCAGCCCCCTTCCCTTCCTTCCCTCCTGACCGTCAAGAGAGCCACCTCTGTCTTTAGTGTGGACAGCACCTGCACCTCTCCCTGCGATGCCACAACCCTTCGCCACACCCGCCACGTTACGCTAATTCAGTTCCACGTTACACCTTTGTACGTTTGTACATTGCAGTTTAACCAGAAAACCTAAAATGATAGTTATAGAAATAAATTCAAAAAAATGTTCAAATGTGTGTGAAATCTTATGGGACTTAACTGCTAAGGTCATCAGTCCCTAAGCTTACACACTACTTAACCTAATTATCCTCATGACAAACACACACATCCATCCCCCAGGGAGGACTCGAACTTCCACTGGGACCAGCCACATAGTCCATGACTGCAGCGCCTTGGACCGCTCGGCTAATCCCACATGGCGAAATAAATTCACCAGCTTAATATTGCCCAACAGATTATACTAGTCTTATCTAAAGATGGTAATCTATTTGTGTTGTCTATTTGAGTTTTCAGTAAGGAACAAAATCATGAGAGAGAGAACTTTTTCCATGTACGCATTGTCGAAACCATCAGGATTAGTAAACGTTGGAATTTCAGATCGATCTCAAGCTATGTTGTATTACCACCACGGTTAATAAACAGATCTATATGGTGTCAAGAAAGCCAGCCCTTGCCGTGGTATTTATTCTGTAAATGACAGCTGTGTGGGAAACGCATTAGCCAAGGAGTTGGGTTTGGTATGCCATCGCAAAATACAGTTTATTTAGAAGCATAAAACCTGCCAGTTACCTAAATTTTAGAAGAACAGAGAGTTTAATTAAAATAATTGGAACCTGATAGTTTCATGAGCTCTAACAATTGAAGTCATTTGAGTTCCTCATAAAAGAATATCTTCCATGAGTAACTGTTGTGAGCAATAAAAGCTAACTTTGGAAAAAGTGTTGTAACCGCCAAGAGAACTTGACTCGCCACATGGCTAGCAAGAAGGCTAAGCCGCCACCCACATACAAAGGCCTATTCAATTCTACACCACCCTTGCCACCTCCTGCCTGGACCAGGCCTGGCCATCTGCGTTGTCTCCAGCTGCAGGCACAAAGAAATGACAGCTGCGCCCTCTGCATTTTGAAGGTGTGGGACCGCAGTACAGTATCTGACGATAGCAGGAAGTAACGGACATATCTACACTAAATAATGGATCATTTTTACTTTCTTTAAACATTACTACTATTGAAATTAAGGTTTAATCTGTCATGACAGCAAGATTGGGAATGCTTTATGTATGTATTAATCGGGAGTTGTAAAGAAGGGAGAGATAAAAGTTTTATGACCTGTAAAGAGTTGCCTGAGAAGCTACCTACGGCTTTATCTAAGCAACTTACAATCTCACGAGTGCGGCACCTGTTGCCCCTTACAGCACCCCAAGCTGCACTGAATCTCAACACAGAATTCTTAACCATTATATAATGAACCCTTTGATTAACTTTACGCACATTTTCAATACTAAAGAACTTACTTTTCTTCCTATACACTTTACTCATGACAATTGGACTCTAATTTTATTAAAAACAAAAGCAGCAACAGGTAAGTCATATCTACATTTTCGAGATGCAACTAGCTTCGTCGAGTTGTCTATAATGAATATATGAAAACAGGTAGGTGATAGAATCAACAAAAGGAACAACAATCATACCCTTGGACGATTAATTGGGAAACTGATAAGCAACAACATTCGCAATTATTAGACAAGGAGTACAAATCAGCGCAGGAAATATCATACAATATATTTAATAAGTATTGGTCTGTTCATTGAAGGAGACATAAAACCACTTTTCATCAGAATCTTGTTAAAGGAAGTATTAATGTGACATTACACTATTCCACAGCATTACACATAACATCACCATGACTTAACGACAGTTTTCATGTAGGTGGAAGTACCAAAGACCATCAGTTGGCATGAAAATATAAACGAGAGCATAAAAGAATACCAGGGGATACTTACATTCATTTTGCTATGAAATGTAACTGGAGGATAAGGAAGTTTTGATTGAAGGAAATAATATTTTGAACTTTTACTTTTGTTGTTTGTTGCCACTGCTTGTATCACTATGATGAGTTACCAATTACTTATGTCTAATTACTTGTGTCCAATTACTTATGTCAATGCATTATTGTTCATTTTGTTCATCTCTTATTTATGCTATTATCAAATGTTTAGAGAGTTTTAGCTAGAGTCTGCCAGCACCAGTAATTTAGTATTTATATCGACCTTGTGTTTCCATGTGTCACTGCATAACTAGAATGATGAGGATAATTATTTTTGTGGGATTTCAAGTATGCTAGAATAAGTTCCCAAGTATTGCCAATTACTTAAGTGTTTAGTAACAATGATGTCTTAGGTACGAAATTATTTTGGAAGGGTAATTTAAGATCTAACCATGTTTTATTTCATTTGTGTTTGATTTTTTATCTGGAGGGACATACCACATGCCTACTCCCTTGATAGGTAATGTAAACAGAGTGAATCATGCCCACAGAACGAGCCAGCTTTGACCATATACCTAGTCCATTGTATGAACAAGAGAACCACACCCGCAGGGGCACATACCTTACATAACGCAACTGGCAATCAGGTGGAAACACTAGCTGTGTGTGCCATTTCTTCACTTTTCAATTTTGCAGCATAGTCCATCCTACCCACTTTCATCTGTCAACTTTCAACAGAACAACACCTTTGGGACTTTATTATCTGGGCATATCATAACACAAAACTATTCAGCCCATGTGTACTAACACTAACTAATCTTTCATGTCGAAGAAGAGTTCACGAGAACAGTGTTCCGTGCTCTCTGACGACAGCTGACCAGGCAACATCAGACACGAACCGCATCTAGTCCGCAGCTAAACTGATCATAAACTGAAATCTCCTTTCAAAACTTGAGCCATCTTTGAAACTGTTTTTCCATTGTATTTTCCAAAGGAATACCGACTACTGAAGTAGAAGCTTTTAACTGTATAACGTGTCTCAGGACACTGCGATACATCCAAGGATAGATGGGAGTTTTAAGCAACTATCTGGGCCCAATGAGGCAAGCACCATGGAGTTATAGAGACGGCGAACTTGGTCATGCAATGAAGTTTTTTTATGCCAAAGATGTTGAGTATTAGGAAGAAGTACATAGCAGCTATCTTGGAATCGCAGAATTGTTGTATACACATTTAAATAGGCAGTACCATGGTGTCAACAATGTGCCATGCACCATATCTTCATGAAGAATAAAGCCTTCAGAAATTATGCTCAATTTAATCTTTTCTAATTCAGTTCCTTACACTTTCTGTTTCCGCTATGGAAGTTTCTAGCTTCTCATCGAGTTTAGTTTTTCTCCTCTCATTAGCAACAGCGTTGACATCCAACGACACAATCTACACCCCACCTGCACAAAACTGGTGTCACTTTTTTTTGTCATTCTCACTTTATGGTGTTTAGCAAATATATCGGTGCATGGGAAACTTCCACTCCCAATGTGAATGTTATTGCACTTGGATGGTATGCCCAAATTGGCAGTTAACTTTGTTTACTTATTGATATGGTATATGCAACAATTTAATATGATACTTGTGTGCCTCATTTCTATATTTATGTATGTTAATGTAGTTCTGAACAGAACCACCTGTAACAATGCATCCAGTGCGATGTCACACGTAACCCCACTTCTGTGTTGTTGGTCATCGTTGAATACACCATGTCGATTAAGCACATCTATTCCCCTTTACTCAGTAACAGTATACACCTTTTGTGACATTAATATATGTCACTTCTCACTTTGAAGCACATAAATACGCTCATCAGGAGCAGGAGCCCAAGAAAATGTGGAGAGAGTGTAAAATACAGAGAGCGCAGTGATCAGCATCGGTAAGCTTCATCTCTCGCTCACTCTTAAACCTGACTCTTGCCTTCTGTGCCACGTACGTGAGCACTGCATGCGGCATTTGACAGTCGTAGCCACCTTGGCTTCGCTTCTCAGCTACCATGTGCTGACCTGACGCTGCGCTAGCCTTGGAAGTTACCTGCCGTGTGCCTTTCTGACGTAGCATGAGATTCGGCCCTGCAGCCAGCTGCCCACGAAATTGAAAAGTAAAGAAATTGCACTAATAACCTTTCATGCCACTATGGCTTACTCACATAATATTCGTGCTCATTTACCTATGCTTTTTATACCTGGAAGCTCATTCGTGATACCCTTGTCAATTGATTTTCTTGCTCTGTCTAATTAATCAAATGATCACCTCCTATCACCAATTGATGACCTGTTAAAACATGGGCAAATTTCTTATGTTTACCTGTTGGCACACTTAAATGAATGGCAAATAGCCACTAAACTATATACAACCATTATACCCAGCCGGCCATGGCCGGGCCCGCTCTCTTGTCTTCCCGCTCTCTTGGACGTGCGCCCTGTAGAAGTGAAAATCTCCCACTTCTCCCAGTGCTGCGGCGCCGGGGACTTAGTTTTCACAGCCGGCATGCTGCTCGGACTGCCCTGATTGGCAGACGCCAACTTTTGTTAGGTTCGCGAAAAATGTTTCGCCAAACTCTACACTCTGGTTCACCCTCACATCCCTTTTTAACATGTTTTTGCCAATAAATAGCCTTTATTTAAATTTTGTCCTGCTCATTCCATAATGTCCACTGCCTTCCCAACCGCCCATCCCGTACACCATAGTTCCTGCAGCATGTACCCAACAGTTTTCCCTTCCTCCATCCTGTCACTCCATCCCAATTCACTTCCCAACTTTGCCTTCACCATGTGCCACTTCCTACCTGTTACAATTGTGCCAACTCGTATACTTGCCAACCCTACCACCCACATTCCTAGCCAGCAATCCAGCTTGCCTCACTCCAAGCCACAAGCCACCTTCACCCAGTGCCTCTCCCTGCCTCTCACCTCATTCTCCCTCTGCCCAACACGCCCTACATTACCCCACCACATCCAGTCCACCAGCTGCAAAATATCATTCATCCCATGGCAATGGTGTGTGTGTCAGAGAGAGTGAGTGTGTGTGTGTGTGTGTGTGTGTGTGTGTGTGTGTGTGTGTGTTTTACTCTAGCTTGTCAAGGGATAACTCCAATAGATAGCATGTCTTTTATGAGTGCCTATTAACAACTTAGTGCACTTGCTTTTTGGTGAGTGGCCTCCTATAATTGTAAAGTGTTTACACTCTACAAGAACATTCCTACAACAGTTATCTGATCTTATCATATTTTGGAACATATCATAAGTTTATTTGCTGATGTATATTAGTATAATAATAACTGTACTACTTGATAAATCAATTCATATACTTAGGGACTGATTTGGCCATATTAATTGGTACAGCCACATCACAGTACAAGTGATAATGGTGAGGATAATATGTTCTGGATGCATAACAGCAAGATCTTCAGTGACTGTCCGAAACTTCTATGACATGAGTGTGGATAAAAGTTTCAGATAAAACAACTTCAATTTCAGGTAATATTTAAAAGTTCCCTAAAACTCAAACACACACACACACACACACACACACACACACACACACACACACACACACACAAAGCAATGTAATCATGGATTTCATGAGTTATAAAAATTATAATGAAAAGAGAATTTCTGTGGAAAAAATTAAAATAGTGATGAAGATAGCTGTGTGTAGCTCATCACTGTAATAAGAAGGATGTGCCACTCGCTCCAAAACACAGTGGAGTTCAGACATAAAATAAAATTTTAAAAGTTTTGCATGGCACATCATCAACTAAAGTAGAGGTCACATTGTCACCTAAATCCTATTCCACTCTGTTATCACAGTACAGGCCTAAACTTCACTGACATAAAATGTGGCATATAGTGAGTTTCACACCTTATGTGTCTCAGAATAGTGGTCTTTCTCACTGGCATATGAAGCTAATATTGTGAACAGTATACTATTTGGAGGTAGGTCAGGGTTATTTCATCTAGTCAGAGTTGTCAGTATGAGAAATTCCACGCACAATGTGTGCTGGCAGCAATATCTGCTACATTATCAACAATACAAGGATAATTTAACTTTGCCAAAACTTCAAAGTATTTGTTGCACACAACCCAACTTCAAGGCTGGCAAGGAGACACTGAGAAAAATTATTCTGTCTCTGTGATCTAGTTTTAAAAGGTTGTAGAATAAATAGTCATTGCGTGTGCATATGAGACATTAGTTTCAGAAAAAGATTAAATTTTTAAGAAATAAATGCAGCATCACAGTTTGTCCTATGCTTTATTCAGATGAAATGGTGATTCATTTACATCACATTAAAACTTGTAATAGTGTGTATGGAGTACTGTCAAACATAACTGTTACTCAATTTTGAATTGTTGTGGTATGAAGAACTTTGGTGTTTAGAAATATTATGTGCACACCATTATCACTTCCACTCCTATTTTGACAAGGAAAGAACTACCACCTGAAACAAAAACAAAAAAAAACAAAAAAACAAAAAAATTTCCCTTCTCCTCTTAATGCACCTGTACCAATAATTAATTTTTCTTCTCATATTCATTATTCTTTTTTTATAAAGTTACCTGCAGTGTGTACATGTAATATATACATAAATAGAATGAGTTTTGCTTGGATTTATTCTTAAGAGTCTTATTTGTACTGCATTTGTTCTCACAGTGTAATTAATTCTCATAAAATCCTCGTTAGTTAAAAATATGGGTAATTGAAATTCTTAATGGAATGTGTAAGAGTAAGTATTTAGTGAGCTAATTGGCAGCTCAGATCATACTGACACCACCCATTAGAAAGACTAATATTGCAGCTTCACAGCAAAGTTTTTTGTCTTAAACTTATTAAATAAGGAGATAATTATCATTAAAGTTAGCTGCATTTCTCACTGTTGATTTCGCTTGTATCCTTCTTAGATATTCCAACCATTGCCATTATACTCTTGCTGGACTGTCTTTTATGAACAAAATGACATACTGATACTTCACTAATTCATTAAGCTTTTAATTAAGATTTTTGCTTAATTTACAATATGGTGCTTGTATTCAAAAATGGGGTATACTAAATGTAGATGCATAAAATAGTTTCATTAACTTTTCTAAATTGTTAACCTACAGCCTACTTGAAAAACCAGTTTACTGTTAATACTTATAGTCCATCCTAAGTATCAAAATATAATGCAGCCATTTTTCAAAAGGTCATATAGTTTCTGAGATCACAGTACATTCATACACCAGTCTTTAAACACCCGGACCCCACCCCAAATTTTCAGTGTGGCACCAGACAGCACTTGTGCAGCACCTATGGGAGATATTGAGAAAATACATCTAGTCTGGATTGTCTTAAGCCAATTCATGAATTTGCAGCCTAGCTCAACAGTGCTGACTTCTGTGTAGAAAAGCTGTGGCTGACTACTACAATATTGACACCTATATAACTGTTCATTGTTCCCAAAGTTCATATTCAACATCTCTATGAAAATATTTTTACTGTGTACACATGAGCAGCATGTATGAGTGGATTATCTGATGTATTTTTATCAGGCAGTGGCTATGTTAATTCTTCTAAATTTACGGATGTTTAATTCAGACTGTTATCATGTTTTATGCATCTGATATTTAATGATCTGAGTGACTGCCTCAGAAACTCAACATAAGCTACACCCATTGTATTCTGCTAATATTGAGTATTAGAGGATTGTGACCTCATATATTGATCGTGTTGTTAAAGGCATATATCTGAATAGTGAAGAGGAGAGGTGGAGATACATACTTGCATAGAAACAAATGATGTGGAATGTAATCTGGTTGTCACAATGTTTGTTATGGTCATAACTGTAGGAAAAAGCTACACTACTTACAGGTCTTTGGTGTGACGTCATAAGCGCGTGACTGCGTGTGAGATCGCTCTCTAAGTTTTCATCTATTTTTAGGTTTCAGATATATATTTTAACTGTTTTTGTGATAATATTTACTATATAAGTGACTTATTAGTGGTTTCTTCATTCACCTCTGCATTTCTTGTGTTGTGGCCTGATATTTGTGAGTGTTTCGTATCGAGCAACTTAACCTCTTACCCGTGTTTACATTCCGCGCTGACCAGTTGCAGCTGTAGCGGCGCATCGAAAGCTAAGTACTAATTAATTGTTTGTGTATAGTAGTTTATTTAGGAACTTTAGTAGTCTTCAACCGGCGTTCTTGGTGTTTTCCGGTGAAATAACTTCAGAAGAAATTTTTGGGAACTGCTTTCAGTTTCGTTACTGTCATTAGACATTTGATTTTCTTTCTGTGTTAGTATTTTGTTATATTCTCATTTGTTGTTGATTAATACTGTCAATAATAGTAGTTACTTCCATTGTAGAGCAAGTTTGTGATAATTGTAGTCAGTTTTTAACATCTTCTTATTGTAGTAGCGGAACTTAGATAAAGTTGTTTTCTTGTTTCAATAATTGTAAAATTTTACCATGAGTGAGAAGTGTGGGCTTTGCCGTAGGTTCGTGAGTAGTGGATTGCGGTGTGAGACTTGTTCGAAGTATTTTCACTGGGGGGAATGCAGTGGGGAAGCCAGTGGGCATTCTGGTGAGATCCTCTCCTGGAACTGCAGGTTATGTAGCAAGAGTAAGTTGATAGAGGAGCAGGAGCGTAAGATCTGTGCCCTTCAAGTGCAGTTGAAAAGCGCACAGGAGGAGCTAGATAGGATGAGGAGGGAGAAGGGGGTTGGGGAATGGGAGCTGGCTGTTGGCAAGAGATCTGCTAGGAGAAGGAGATTTTCAGATAGTTTTACTATTGGTGTTTGTAATAGATATGACCAACTGTCAGAGTCTAGTGGAGAGGAATCTCTAGTAGCTGTAGATGTAGGAAGTATGCAGCAGACCTCAGCAGTTACGGTGGCTCGGACAGTTGCAAAGTCTAAGAGAAAGAAGAAGGTTCTGCTGTTAGGTAGTTCTCATGGTAGAGGTGTAGGCCATCAGTTGCAGGAAGTTTTGGGGAGTGAGTACCAGGTCACCAGCATTGTGAAGCCTAATGCAGGATTGGCTCAGGTGACTTTTAACATAGGGGGGTTATGTAGGGATTTTACTAAAGAGGATCAGGTAGTGATTGTAGGTGGGGCTGGTAATAGTATTGATAGGGATGGGGAGTATGACATAGATGGTGACCTGGAAAAGATAGCCACTCAGACTGGCAACACGAATGTGCATTTCGTGGAACTGTTTCAGCGTCACGATCGGCCTCATCTTAATACAGCCGTCAGGCGTAATAACATGAGACTTGGGGGTGTGCTGATGACAGAAGGCATGAGTCACATTTCAGTGGTGTCGGTGGAGTCTATCAGTAGGATGGGTTTCACTAGACATGGCCTGCACCTCAACAGGTATGGGAAGGGGAAGTTGGCAAAACTTATAGGTGACAGCATAGGTGGGGGTGGTGGGATCACTCATGGGAAAATTCCGGTAGTTGTGGGTGTTAGAGCTGTACCTTCTTTAGATTGAAGTCAGCTGATAGGTATTCCTGCTTAAGGGAAGTCTCTCTAACAAAGAAACCACTTTCTACAAAGCTTGGGTATCCAATTAATGAGGGAATTAGTATATTCCATCAAAATATACAAGGTATTAGAGATAAAGTTAGTGAACTGCTTATAGATGTTGACTCTGAAATTATTGGTATATCTGAACACTTCTTAAATAAGGAGATAATTCAGAGGCTTCCTTTACCAGGATACAGGTTGGCTGGCAGCTTTTCTAGGAGCTCTTTGCGGTGTGGGGGAGTAGCCATGTATGTGAAAAATGGTATCCCATTTGAGTCAATTGATTTTTCAAAGTACTGCACTGAAAATGTGTTTGAATGTTGTGCAGGTGTGGTTAAATTTAGTGGAGCTAAACTTCTTACTGTTGTTATTTATAGATCCCCAGACTCCGATTTCACAACATTTTTGCTAAAGCTAGAGGAGGTTCTTGGTTCACTTTATAGGAAATACAAAAAGTTAGTTATATGTGGTGACTTCAATATTAATTGTATAAGTGATTGTGCAAGGAAAAGGATGCTGGTAGACCTCCTTAATTCATATAATCTTATGCAAGCCGTATTCTTTCCAATGAGAGTGCAAGGGAACAGTAGAACAACCATAGACAATATTTTTGTTCATTCGTCATTACTAGAAGGGCATTCTGTTAGCAAAAAGGTGAATGGCCTTTCAGATCATGATGCACAAATTTTAAGTCTAAAAGATTTTTGTGCTGCAACACATGTTAAATATAGTTACCAACTTTTTAGGAAAGCTGATCCAGTTGCTGTACAGACTTTTGTAAACCTTATCAAGGAACAAGAGTGGCAAGATGTTTATGGTGCTGATACAGTAGACGATAAATATAATGCTTTCCTCAAGACTTTTCTCGTGCTCTTTGAAAGTTGCTTTCCGTTAGAACGTTCAAAACAGGGTACTAGCACTAACAGGCAGCCTGGGTGGCTGACTAAAGGGATAAGAATATCTTGTAGAACAAAGTGGCAATTATATCAAAACGTTAGAAACAGTCAAAATCTAAATGCAGCAGCCCATTACAAACAGTATTGTAAGGTGCTTAAAAAAGTTATTAGGAAGGCAAAAAGTATGTGGTATGCAGATAGAATAGCTAAGTCTCAGGATAAAATTAAAACAATATGGTCAGTCGTAAAGGAAGTGGCTGGTCTGCAGAGACAGGTCGAGAATATAGAATCAGTGCATAGTGGGGATGTCCGTGTTACTGATAAGTCGCATATATGTACAGTACTTAATAATCACTTTCTGAATATAGCAGGTGAACTAAATAGAAACCTAGTCCCAACAGGGAATCATATAGCGCTCTTAGAAAAAAGTGTTCCGAGATTGTTACCTGAAATGCTCCTCCATGATACTGACAAGAGGGAGATTGAGTTAATAATTAAATCACTAAAGACCAAGAACTCTCATGGATATGACGGGGTATCTAGCAGAATACTGAAGTATTGTTCCACGTATGTTAGCTCAGTACTTAGCCATATCTGTAACTTTTCCTTTAGGAGTGGTCGGTTTCCTGACCGATTAAAGTACTCGGTAGTGAAGCCACTTTATAAAAAGGGAGACAGGGATAATGTTGACAATTATAGACCTATTTCTATGCCATCGGTGTTTGCTAAAGTTATCGAGAGGGTTGTATATACAAGGTTACTGCAGCATTTAAATTCACATAATTTGCTGTCAAATGTACAGTTTGGTTTTAGAAATGGCTTAACAACTGAAAATGCTATAGTCTCTTTTCTCTGTGAGGTTTTGGACGGATTAAATAAAAGGTTGCGAACGTTAGGTGTTTTCTTTGATTTAACCAAGGCTTTTGACTGTGTTGACCACAAAATATTACTGCAGAAGTTGGAACATTACGGAGTAAGGGGAGTAGCTTACAATTGGTTCGCCTCCTACTTTAAGAACAGAAAGCAGAAGGTAATCCTCCGCAATATTGAGAGTGGTAATGATGTTCAGTCCCAATGGGGCACTGTTAAATGGGGCGTTCCCCAAGGGTCGGTGCTGGGGCCACTGCTGTTTCTTATTTATGTAAATGATATGCCTTCTAGTATTACAGGTGATTCAAAAATATTTCTGTTTGCTGATGACACCACCTTGGTAGTGAAGGATCTTGTGTGTAATATTGAAACATTATCAAATAATGTAGTTCATGATACAAGTTCGTGGCTTGTGGAAAATAATTTGATGCTAAATCACAGTAAGACTCAGTTTTTACAGTTTCTAACCCACAATTCAACAAGAACTGACATTTTAATCAGACAGAATGGGCATGTTATAAGCGATACGGAACAGTTCAAGTTCCTAGGCATACGGATAGATAGTAAGCTGTTGTGGAAAGCCTATGTTCAGGATCTTGTTCAGAAACTAAATGCCGCTTTATTTACCATTAGAACAGTATCTGAAATAAGTGACATTTCAACGCGAAAAGTAGTATACTTCGCACATTTTCATACGCTTATGTCATATGGTATTATTTTTTGGGGTAATTCTTCTGATTCAAAAAGGGTATTTTTGGCTCAAAAACGGGCTGTTCGGGCTATGTATGGTGTAAGTTCGAAAACCTCTTGTCGACCCCTATTCAATAGTCTGGGAATTTTGACATTGCCCTCACAGTATGTATTTTCTTTAATGTCGTTTGTAGTTAGCAATATTAGCTTATTCCCAAGAGTTAGCAGCTTTCACTCAGTTAATACTAGGCAGAAATCAAATCTGCATGTGGAATGCACTTCCTTGACTCTTGTGCAGAAAGGAGTGCAGTATTCTGCTGCATCCATTTTCAATAAGCTACCACAAGAACTCAAAAATCTTAGCAGTAGCCCAAACACTTTTAAGTCTAAACTGAAGAGTTTCCTCATGGCTCACTCCTTCTATTCTGTCGAGGAGCTCCTGGAAGAGCTAAAAAATTAAGCAAATTCCAGTGTTACATTCTTGATTTCTTTATTTAAACTAACGACTTGTCGCCTGAATATGTTTCTTATATTTCATTTTATCTGTTTCTACAATCATGTTATAATTTCATGTATTGACTTGTTCCATGACCATGGAGACTTCTCCTAAATGTGGTCCCACGGAACAATAAATAAATAAATAAAATAAAAAATCTGTGTAGTGTACATCATTTGCATAACCCCTTGAAATACATTTAGAGATATTCTACAAGACCTTGATCTGTGATACTCCAAGGGCTTAATGGACATTACAGGAGGCCAGTGTCACTTATGATGCCACAGCATGAGGACATCCTCCTACTCTGGTATTGTGAAACAAACTCATCAGTTTAAAGACAAGGACATATGGTAGAACTTGAAGACAGTGACACAAGGGTTAGATGGGTCTTAGAAAACTGTGAACAGTGGGCCCTGGTGACAATAAACAGTGAATACATAGAGTTTTGAATGACTAATGTGAGTTGACAACAGCTACAACAGCTCACATGACATTAATTACAAGAGGCAAAGTTAAATACGACACAGCACCAATGAGTAGTAAGTGGGTGCTACAATAGTAGATTAACCATACTTCAACCAATGAGAGGATGGGGATGACAAATGCCATCTTCAGTGAGACAGGAGTCAATCAATGCAGAACCCAGCAGTAGACAGATCAGCCTGAAGTGGAAATTCAAATGAATTGTCAAGCAGACAGTTATTGATACCAGCAGTGACTGATATTCTGACAAGAAGAGGGAAAACTGCTTATATTATTGAGCGTTCAATTAATATTGACAAAATGAGTGAGAAAGGGGTAGAAGACAGTACGCTTATGTGTAAAATACAAGAACATTCCATAGATGAAAACACTGAATTATTACGGAAATTAGTGATACAACACTGATCAGAAAAGATAGCTTGAAGAAAAACATTGTCAAATTTAATAATTTAAATTTAAAAATGGACCTGACTAATAGTAACCTGAGTAACATATGGGTATGCAGAACATAGGTAATAAACTAAATTTGATGAAAACTGCATACAGAAGAAAGCTGAGCAACTGGGGAACATTTGCAATCATTATTATGTACTTGGAAATTAGCATCTGTGGGTTAGTGAAGATGAGCTTGAAAAACTGCATAGTAAGGGAATAGAAGATGCTACTGTTAATTCTTTTGAGGATGAATTACTAAAAGTAAAACAAACTGTTCCAATACGAAGGAAGTACACTGATCAGCCAGAACATTATGACCACCTACCAGACATTCGGTATGTCCACTTTTGGCATAGAGAACAGGAGTCAGATGTCATGATATGGAATCAATGAGGCTTTGGTAAGTTGCTGGAGGGAGTTGGCACCATGTCTGCACACAAAAGCCACCTAATTTCTATAAATTACGGGGAGTTGGGCAACGAGCTCTGATGCCATGTTCAGTCACATGCCAGATGTGTTCAACTGGGTTCAGATCTGGCAATCTGGAGGGTCAGCAGATCAATTGGAGCTCGGAACAGTGTTCCGTGGACCACTCCATCACACTCCTGGCCTAGTCACATGGAGACCTGTCTTGTTGAAAAATGCAAATGCCCTCAGGAAACGTCATCGACACGAAGGAGAGTACATGGCCTGCAACCAGTGTATGATACTCCATGGCCATCATGGAGCCTTGCATAATCTGCATGGGACCCATGGACACCCACATGAATGTTCCCCAGAGCATAATGGAACAACCACCAACTTGTCTCCATCCCGAAATACAGATTTCAAGGAGCTGTTCCTTAGGAAGGCAACGGATTTGTGCCCTACCATCAGCAAGATGACAAAGGTGTTGGAATTCATCGGATCACACAATGCTCTGCCACTGCACAAATGTTCAGTAGCGATTGTCATGTGCCCATTTCATCCATAGTTGGTGATGTCGTGGTGTTGCATGGGTATGTGGAGGCCCATCATTAGGAGTGTTCGGTGTACTGTGCTTTAAGACATCTTTGTACCTTGCCCAGAATTAAAATCTGGTGTTCGTTCTGCCACAGTTCACCACTTGCCCTGTTTTACCAGTCTGCCCAGCCTATGACGTCTGACATCTGTAATGAAGGGTGGCTGCCCAACCCCATGACATCTTCATGTTGTTTCACCTTGATTTCACCACATATTGAAGACACTCACTGCAGTACTCCTGGAATATCCGACCGAGTAAACTCAGGTAGATTATACGTGTTCCCCATTCTATACACAGAAAACTCACTCACTGATACTACATGCACCATACATGCATCTGACAAGCAGTCAATCCTCACCAGGTGACACTGTTATCACCTGAATGGGTTTATATCAATAGTACATCAGTGGTCATAATGTTCTGGCTGATCAGTGTTAAGTAATGCTGATATTCAGGTAATAGCAGTAGTTCAGAAAGCTGTTAATGTAAACTTTGATAAAAGTGAAGATGTTGAAACAGAATGTGTGCAGTTAATGATGGCTGTAGTTGATAAAGTAGATGTTAGTGTGAATGACTCAGTTTGAAAAATAAGTTACCACTGTAGTAGTTAACAGTGATGTAAATGATTTGCAAGCAACTGAACTTAAAATGGGACTGAAAATCGATGTCTCAAAGTATTATATGAGATTGGGAACAAGGTTGGTGAGGTTGTGACAGACAATCAGGTTGAAGATTATGTAAGGCTTGTGTAATTAACAACAAGTTACATAAAAAAAGCTATCACTAAGGTCTAATGTTAACAGTGTTCTGATGAAAAGGGTGCTTGTTGAAAGGCGAAAGATTGCCAAAACACAGAAGCCTGTTAGGTTACCAATGACTACTATTCCCAATCTTTTTAAGTGAAATATGAGGTAGACTGTTTGCAAAAAGTAGAGTTTAATGTAAATATGTCTAAGACATTTGTCAGTTTCTATATTGCTTTTAATAGAATTGTGTCTGTGAGATGTGCTATGCTCAAAGATTGTGTTGGTTGAAGTGCTATACTTTCATACATTTTCAATATAAGCATAATACAGTATGTGATCAAAAGCATCCAGACACCCCCAAAAGCGAGTTTTTCATATTAGGTGCATTGTGCTGCCACCTACTGCCAGGAACTCCATATCAGCAGCCTCAGTACGAATACATAGAAAGAAGGATCCTTTATTGTATGATTATATGATAGCGGAACAAACACTGTTAGCAGTTACTTCTGTAAAATATCTGGGAGTATGCGTGCGGAACGATTTGAAGTGGAATGATCATATAAAATTAATTGTTGGTAAGGCAGGTGCCAGGTTGAGATTCATTGGAAGAGTCCTTAGAAAATGTAGTCCATCAACAAAGGAGGTGGCTTACAAAACACTCGTTCAACCTATACTTGAGCATTGCTCATCAGTGTGGGATCCATACCAGGTCGGGTTGACAGAGGAGATAGAGAAAATCCAAAGAAGAGGGGTGTGTTTCATCACAGGGTTATTTTGTAAGCGTGATAGCGCTACGGAGATGTTTAACAAACTCCAGTGGCAGACTCTGCAAGAGAGGCGCTCTGCATCGCGGTGTAGCTTGCTGTCCAGGTTTCGAGAGGGTGCGTTTCTGGATGAGGTATCAAATATATTGTTTCCCCCTGCCTATACCTCCCGAGGAGATCACGAATGTAAAATTAGAGAGATTCGAGAGCGCAAGGAGGCTTTCCGGCAGTCGTTCTTCCCGCGAACCATACGCAACTGGAACAGGAAAGGGAGGTAATGACAGTGGCACGTAAAGTGCCCTCCGCCACACACCATTGGGTGCCTTGCAGAGTATAAATGTAGATGTAGATTTCATTAGACATTGTGGGAGAGCAGAATGGGGTGCTCCACGGAAATTATGGTTTTAGAATGTGGTCAGGTGATTGGGCGTCACTTGCGGCATACGTCTGTACATGACATTTCCACACTCCTAAACGTTGCTAATTCCACTGTTTCCAATGTGGTAGTTAAGTGGAAACATGAAGGGACACATACATCACAAAAGTGTAGAAGCCGACCTCGTCTGTTGACTGACAGAGACCATTGACAGTTGAAGAGGGACGTAATGTGTAACAGGCAGACACCTATCCAGACCATTACACAGGAATTCCATACTGCATCACCATCCACTGCAAGTGCTGTGACAGATAGGTGGGAGGTGAGATAACTTGGATTTCATGGTCCATTAGCTGCTCACAAGCCACACATCATGCCGGTAAATGTCAAAGGACACTTTGCTTGGAGTAAGGAGTGTAAACATTGGATGACTGAACGGTGGAAAAATGTTGTTTGGAGTGCCGAATCACAGTACACAATGTGGCGAGCTGATGGCATTGTGTGGGTACAGCGAATGTGCAGTGAACATCATCTTCCAGTGTGTGTAGTGCCAACAGTAAAGTTAGGAGGTGGTGGTGTTATGGTGTGGTCGTGTTTTTCATGGACGGTGCTTGCACGCCTGGTTGTTTTGTGTGGCACTATCACACCACAGACCTACATTGATTTTTTAAGAACCTTCTTGCTTCCCACTGTTAAAGAGCAATTCAGAGATGGTGACTTCAACTTTCAACACGATCAAGCACCTATTCATAATGCACGGCCTGTGGTGGAGTGGTTACACGACAATAGCATTCCTGTAATGGACTGTCCAGCACAGAGTACTAACTTTGATCCTATAGAAGACCTTTGGAATGTTTTAGAATGCCGACTTAATGCCAGGCCTTACCGGCTAACATTGATACCTCTCCTCAGTGTAGCACTCAATGAAGAAATGGCTGCCATTCCCCAGGAACCTTCCAGTACCTGATTGAACATATGCCCGTGAGAGTCATTTTAGTCAGCTGTCCGGTAACTTTTGATCACATAGTGTATTTCACCAGGTGTTACAAAAGTAGATAGAGGAGCAGGGGTCAGTGTAATAGTGAAATGATGAAAACTTAGAATGTTATGGAATCTTAGTGAAAACACTACATGGCAAGTAGTGCCTCTGCAGCTGGGTGATCTTCTTCTTCCTTTCCTGAGTCACTCCATTTATTTTTTATTTATCCTCCCCTAGACAATAAATATTATTCAGATGTTGTCCAAATGTACATGGGAAATCATCTCAAGGGAAAGGGAAAGCCAAATATGTACTTAAAAGGTACAATAAAAATAATGCAAGTACACAAAGTACATACTAATACAACTTTATACACATGTATGCTTATGGTATTATAAATGCATAGTCTGTTTTCTTTAGGGCTTTACTTTTGTCCTCCATAAGAGCAACTCCTTTTATATACTACAGTACTTTGTTAAAGATTTTACATAGACAATAGCTCTCCATAAGATATGGAAACATAATAAAAAGTTCACAGGTGAAAGAGAGTAATTTCAGGTTTGTCTTAATTCAGACATTATCAGAAAATGTTTTTTGGCCATTTACCATTTACGAACACTGTTCTAGAATAAATTTTTTAAATTCTGCTTTAAATTTATTTTTGTCTTCCAGCTTTTTGTTGTTGACTGGCTGTCTGGTTGTAAAGTTTTGTATCAGTAAGGCTCACATGCCTTTCTGTGCTTGTTCTTTTCACTCACTGAGTATGATGTGATGTGCTATTTTGGGTACTGTAGATATGGAAGTCAGGATTTGTCTGAAAATCTGATAGCTAGGCCCTGAACTATAACACACATTCTTGTATATATTATCCAGGTATTATTAGTATTTTAAGCTTTTTGAATATTGGTTTGCAGCATGTCTGTGGATGACTGCATGTTATTATTCAGATAGTCCTCTGTTGAAAAGAAATAAAAAATTGTTTTATGCAGAAAGAGGTGGAACACCAAAAAATATTCTGTATGTTGCATCAAGCTGGAAACAACTGAAATATGCCATTATGGCACCCTCTGAGGTTCAAAAATTTGCAATAATGCTAAGAGTCAAACAGACTGAATTGAGTTTCTGTGCAAGTTCCATTACATCGTCATTAAAATTTAACTTTTCATCAACACGAATCCCCAACAGTTTTGTAGATGTCACTCTGTCTATGGCTTTGTCACACAACACTAGATCAACATCTACATTTTGACTCGTTTTTTTCAAATTGCACCCAACTTCTTTCATTTGCATTTAAAGTTAAATAGTATGGCATTTGCTGCATCAACTGAGGTGTGTGTCAGTTATATACAGAAGAAACTTTATGCAACCTACTATATTGAATTGCGTACTCCTGTATCCATTTCTTTTATATCTAATACTATACTTGTTTTGTGGCTGGAGTAAGCTGACATTGTGGGGGACTAAAATGGAGAACTGATATGGAGAGAATGCAACCATTAGTATGTGAATAGCTGTGATATAAAAACTAGCTTTATCTTTCTACTAGGTTATATGACTATTGTTCTTATTTTCCTTTGTAACTCCTGTGGTGTTGAGTTTTCTTTTATATGTATTGGATGAGTATGTGTAGTTAATAAATAGAAAAAAGCATTGGATATTATCATAGTCGTGTGTATTACAAATATATGCTGAATTCCCCTAAAATATTAGTCATACAAATAGTGATTTGTTCTGCAGGTATGTTTCAAACCAGTTTATCTCTGTCCCATGAATACCTAATGCTTACAGTTTTTCTAAAAGAGAGCCGTGATTGCCAGTATCAATTGTTTTGGAGAGATGTATTCCTACTATGCTATGTTCTTTATATAGATTTTTGATTATGTGTTCTGTGTAGCACATTACTGCTGTTTCCTTATTTTTACCAGCGAAGAAGGCATTCTGATTTCTCTTTAGTAACTTACAGTCATTTAAATATTTGTTTACCATGTGCTCCACCAATTTCTCTCATATTTTGGAAAATACTGGAAGAAGTGATATTGGCTAATAGTTTTCTACCTTATACTTTTCAGCATTTCTAAATGGCTGCACTTTTAAGATTACCACCATTTCTGGGAACTCTCCTTTGCAAAATGAAAAGTTGGCTATGCATGCCAAGGGCCTTGGAATCTGTGGAACTGTAATTGTTATGACAGATACCAGCATCTAATTTACTCCTGCGGAAATTTTAGGTTTTAAGCTTTCTTTTATCACTTTCAGCACTTTATGTTCATATGTGGGCTCCACCATTAAGCAAAAAACGGCTTTTTTTAAGTTTTCCTTGGTTTGTAAATCTTGAGCATAATGATGTTGCTGGATTTATTGCATTTATGAAATAATTGATATAATTCAGTAAATCTTGCTTTTTTTTGGATCTCTTCTCTGTGTGAGTCTTCATAGTACCTTGTATAGCTTTTGATTTGTTTTCAGACTGTGTTAAAAGCTGTCATTATTCATAAATTTTGCTTTATGGATCACTGGACGTTTTGATTTTAGCCATCTCATTACATCCTACCTGCTATCCAACCTGTAAGAGAAAAAATTAATCTTCATCCATTATCTTCAATTCATAAGTAATTCTGTATGTGTAAATTCAATGATTAGATTTTTGCATGTTAATGGAAATTAAGATAGAAGGGGATGGGAGGAAAAACAATTAATGCTCTCTCAGTTAAAAGGTTTTTCAGGGAAATGTCTTATATGTCTTCAGAATCAGTACTATGGAAAACATTTGTATGCATCATGGCAAAATATTTGACAGCTTAATGATGTATAATGTTAAGAATGCAGTCAGCACAGAGCACACCATAAAAGAAATTTAAACGCATTTTGCTCGGTTCTAAGTAAAAATAAAATCAGTTTGCTGTAGTAAAGTGTCAGTTTCATCAAAACGTATCAGTACATTGCCTTTCATACTAAAGTAATAAATTGTCAGGTGAAATATATATTGTTTCCTAAATTTAAGATCATGAAATAGTATTGAAACTTCCTGGCAGATTATAACTGTATGCTGGACCAAGACTCAAACTCGAGCCTTTGCCTTTTGCAAGCAAGTGCTCTGCCAACTGAGCTACCCAAGCACGACTCATGCCCCATCCTCACAGCTTTACTTCTGCTAGTACCTCATCTCCTACCTTCCGAACTTTACAGAAGCTCTCCTGCAAACTTTGCAGAACTAGCACTCCTGAAAGAAAGGATATTTCGGAGACTTGGCTTAGCCACAGCCTGGGGGCTGTATCCAGAACGAGATTTTCACTGTGCAGCGGAGTGTGCGCTGATATGAATCTTCCTGGCAGATTAAAACTGTGTGCCAGTCCGAGACTCGAACTCGGGACCTTTGCCTTTCGCGGGCAAGTGCTCTACAAACTGCGCTACCCAAGCATAACTCACACACCGTCCTCACAGTATCCAAGGCATAGGTCTTGACTTAGAGTCTCGGTCTTGCACACAGTTTTAGTCTGCCAGGAAGTTTCATATCAGCGCACACTCCACTGCACAGTGAAAATCTCATTCATGAAATAGTATTGTTTGTCATGAGGATACACTTCAGGTGTCATGAGAGTGACAGAAGTATTTTAAGACAAATTACTATCCTCATCTAGTGCACTGATATACAGCAAATAAGTTTGTGTCCGTCATGTAACAGAGAATGAAATTCTGCTGTATCATGGTATTGGTTTGTTGCTGAGGAGTGTCAGTTTTGTATCAGAAAAAAGGCAGTGATTTTCATGACTGATAATTACACAATAATGTACTAAGGAGAAACTGGAAACAATGACATGTAAATCAATATTTGAAGTAATAATTAAGAATATGAGATATATTGTGAAAAGTTGCAACAACTGAGGAAGTTGTTAGTGACACCGTCTTTGTGGTACTTTGTTTTTGTAAATGCTCTACTACAGTTAACAAGGTTTGTTAGATAAAGTATTTAAGAAGAACATAGACAAAAAAAGTAGCTAAATTTAGCTATGTGAAGAAAAATATGTTTTTTGAGCTGCAAAAATAGTCCTAAAGATGAAAAGCAACACTTGAGTAACACACACAACCAAATAAAGTTTTGTGTCATCCTGGTTCCCAGAACTCAGAGGGGGTCCAACAGCAGATGATTTCGTCATTCCATCAGGAAAGATGTACAAGCCTGGTGTTGTTTGTAGTTCAACCATGCCTTGACAGTCAATACTGTGGTTCGATTGTCTCTGCATTGTTACTTTGTGCCAGAAAGGGCTCTCAAGAAGGAAAGTGACCAGGCTTCTCAGAGTGAACCAAATCAAAGTTGTTTAGACATGGAGAAGATACAGAGTGACAGGAATTACTGATGACATGCCTTGCACAGGCCATCCAAGGGCTACTATTGCATTGGATGACCACTACCTATGGATTATGGCTCAGAGAAATCTTGACAGCAACGCTACCATGTTGAATAATGCTTTTCGTGCAGGCACAGGATGTCGTGTTACAACTCAAACTGTTCGCAATTGGTTGCATGATGCACAACTTTAGTCCTGACATCCATGGTGGGGTCCACCTTTGCAAACACGGCACCATGCAGTGCGGTACAGATGGGTTCAACAACATGCCAAAAGGACAACTCAGGACTGGCATCACATTTTCTTCACCGATGAGTGCTGAACGTACCTTCAACCAGAAAATCATTGGAGACCTGTTTGGTGGAAACCCAGTCAGACTTAACGCCTGGCTGTAGAATACATGAATGCCAGCCTCTGACTGATGATGCAACCATATTGGCAGCGCATTGGCGAGGCATTCGTCTTCATGGATGACAATTCAAGCCCCCATCATGCATATCTTGTGAAGGGCATCCTTCATGATAATGATATTGCTTGATTAGTGTGTCCAGCATGTTCTCGAAACATGAACCCCATTGAACATGCCTCGGATAGATTGAAAAAAGCTGTTTATGGATGACATCATCCACCAACCACTCTGATGACTCTATGCTGAATCACCATTGAGGAGTCCGACAGTCAGGATCAACAGTGCCTTGATGATCTTCTGGATAGCATGCCACGATGAATACAGGCATGCATCAATGCAAGAGTATGTGCTACTGGGCATTAGAGGCACCAGTGTGTACAGCACAGACGCGTGCTGCTCTAATTGTCAGGTTATTTAAACATTTGTTATTTAATACTGTTATGAAAAGGACTTTAAAAACCAGTCATGTGCCATTGAATTATCCAGTCAGGTAATTGTCAACATCTGTCTGTCTGTATAAGTCAGTCTGGGGAGGGGGCAGAGAGAAGGGGTGAGAAAACGTAGGAGGTTTTTATCTCTCATCTATTCTTATTGGACCACTACAAATAATAATGATTTTTTTATATTCAGTATTCCATTTTTGAACAGTTACATTATACACTCAACTATTTCTCATTATCTGTCTTACTGTATAACTCAGTTTGGGGGGGGGGGGGGGGGGGGGGGGTGAGAGGGAAGGAATCAATAGAACATTGTATGTAGTGCAAAACACACCATTAGAAAGACTTGACAACCCAACTTTCCAGTAAAGTATTTTGATTTATCTAAAGCTTATTAAATTGTGACCAGCTATATTTTGTGTCGTAGATTTTGCCTCTCTGCTTGGCAGATTTCAATCATTGATATAATACTATTGTTGAGCTGATTATAATGCACGAATAAAATGTTTTCCCAATTTACCACATTTTTAATGTAATGCTTACACTCATAACATGGATGCATAAAGCGGTTTCTGAAACTTTCCTGATTTATTAACCCACAACATATTTCATGAATTAAATTACTTTTAAGACTCATAGTCTATCCTAAGTCAGAAAATGTAACCCAGACATTTTTTTAGTCAATTCATAGTTTCTGAGATTGCAACATCTTCATATGAAAGTCATTAAATAGTTGGAAGCTATTAAAAAATTTTAAGGTGGGACCGGCCAGCACTTTAAATCTGCTAGCTATCTGAAATTTTGAAAAACTGAAGCTATTCTTGTTTCTGTTAAAGTTGTTTCTTGAGTTCATGGCCTATGCCTTCAGTGATGACATGCATATAGAAAAGCTGCAGATTACTTCCTACCTTACTTATTTATTTCTGATTCAGTGTAATCACTCTGAGATGGAAGCTGTAATCAAGTAAGTATTTGATGGTAGCTTTGAAAAATGTGAAAATAACATGTGAAAAGAAACATCACATAAATATTTTAAACAGAAATATATATTGACATTCAATTATACAAAAATGAGCACATAATTAGTACACAATTTCCATATCTTTGTCACTTCATACTCTGAAGAGCCAAGTTCCTAGGATGGCTTCCAGCAGAACAAAAATTGATAGCAACACCTGAAAACATTCAGTGTCTGTCCAAGAATTTGGTACTTATAAATTTGTACTTGATTAGAGATCTACATCTACATGGATACTCTGAAAATCACACGTAAGTGCCTGGCAGAGGGTTCATCCAACCACCTTCACAACAATTATCTATTATTCCAATCTGGAACAGCATGCAGAAAAAATGAATACCTCTGTCTTTCAGTGCGGGTTCTGTTTTCACTTATTTTGTTATGATGATCATTTCTCCCTATGTCAGTGTCAATAAAATATATTCGGACTCAGAGGAGAAAGTTAATGATTGAAATTTCTTGAGAAGATTCTGACACAAAAAAAGTCTGTTTTAATGGTGTCCATCCCAAACCCTGTATCAAGTTCATGACACTCTCTCCCCTATTTTGTGATAGTAAAAAACAGACTGCTACACTTTGAACTTCTATGAGATATGCTGAAAATGAATATTACAGTGTAATGTGTATCATCCCTGAAAATACTTATCGTTACGAGTGTTAAATGTGTTTTACAACTTGTTGTCATCCTTATATTTGTGAAGCAAATGATATGTAAATCAAACTTTTTGATAAAATCCACAGAAGAAAGAATCTACCAGTATGATATCATGTAATGTGTTTTTCTGAACTGAAACTCCAATTCTAAGTGAACTGTCTTAAACATCTCAGCATGATACATTCACTAGACCTGGACATTATTTTACCAGAGGAAAAATGAAAGTACTTTTTAACTAATTTCTTTTTCTTCTGTCTTGACTTATTTACAATTTCATTCTATTTGCTTACCTCCGAAGTAAAACTTTTCACCTATTCTAGCTTATCTGCTGCCATCTCTTCCACATACTGTCTGGTTCTTAGCTTAAATTAGATATTTGTCTGTTCAGTGAGTCATAATTGCAACCTCTCGAATGATTTGGAATGAGACATTTACAATTATAATATACTTTCTCAATCAGAAATAAACCAAAATGTACTAGCATGGTGATCTTTTGTATAGTTTTCCTAAAGTACTCCTTTTGCACATAGTCATTTTTAATTAACCAAGTTTAGTATCTGTCTCTAAAATTCATGTCACCCGTACAAACACACACACACACACACACACACACACACACACACACACACACACACACACACACACACACAAATACACACTGTATTTTTGTCCATTTAGAAATTGTGCAATGGAGAAAAGGAGCAGATATGTTTTTAGTTTGTGTTTGAAGTAAATTTCATTACCTATTAAATTCTTTAAATCACAGGTGAGTTAGTCAAATGTTTATATGGACAAATACCTGTCAATACCTTTTTTCTGTACTGGAACTAAGATTTTGGACAACATACTAGATGAGGGAGTAGGTGTACCATGAGATTGATGACTGAGTATGCAGCTGTAAGAAAAGGTTTTTGCAAATGGCTGTAGACTGGACACCATTCCTTATTACATGTATCTGTGCAACAAAACTTTCTTCCTCAATAAACTTTTCCACAGGTTAGGAAGCCACAAAAATTTGGTGCATTGCATTCTATTTTTCTTGGAGATATCATCAACAGTTTGGCAAACAGGTATTCTGTGAGGGGACATTTCATATTCTCTGTTGCAAACTGCTATTAAAAGATAGAATTTCTAATGTTTGTATGTAATCTATAACCATTTTTGTTAACATTTGAACATATCTAGACCGTAGAATTGTCTCTGTAGTATTTTGTGAAATGCATGTTGCTTTGTTTCTGTTTTTAGTTTCCAAGAGTTCTTAAGACCCTGAAATTTGCGTATCTCATTTATCACATTTAGCACTCTAACACTGCTAATGGTACATCCTAGGTGTTTTAAGCTTTTAACTTTTTCAATTGGCTGAATATCTAACTATATTTTCATGATACATAAAATACATTCACAACTGCAAATACAGACAAACATATCCTGTACAATGGAATGACAACAATGAAAATTAGTATTGGGCTGGTAGTCAAGCCCAGATTTCCCATTTTACGCAGGCAGTATCCTTATCATTAGGCTATCTGAGCACACCTCATGGCCACACTCAAACTTCCATCTGGTATCAACCATGTGTCTACCACCTGCACGTGTACATCCATTATGTATATTCCCGTACCTTGGAGACATCTGAATTGAAAGTCACTTCACTGGTGCCGGTCAATGATTATGGCATTGCACCACCTGCGTTGTTGAGAAATACAATGCAATATTCCTTTGGACATGCAGACATGCCTGAAGGAATACTGAATTGTACTTATGATCAGCACAGGCACCTAAATGTTGTACATACTTTTTACTGGAACTTTCTCTCAAAATTAAATAATCCTATAAGGCATTCCAGCTGGAGCAGTAGCATGATTATGTGATTTTGGAAACTATTCAAATAGTATTTGCTGTTAAGAGTTCATTGTACCACTATCATGTAGTCACAGAATGTTGGAATCATGTGCATTCATGTCTCAAGGCAGGGAGTGAAGGCAAATAAATATTACATATAATATGCAGATGAAGGCCTGTTTTGTTTGCTTTTTGCAGCATAATGATAGATACAGGAGTGGTACCATTTATCCCACATAACAATGCGTTTTATGATTACATGGCTACCACCTAACTTATACTGTGCCTATGAGAAGGCTCCATCTCCTATAGTGCATTTTGATATTCTTGAACCCACACACGAAGCAATTAATGTTGCCCTCTATGGCAGTGTTGTGTCTTTAAAAGTACTGTCACCAGTTTATTCACTATTGTATTCCAGATGAGTGATGGCAACATGGACATTGCATCCAGCACATAGTGTTTTACTCAAACAGAGTCCAGTGCTTTCAAATATATGGATGGAGCCTGAGTTACCATCATGTTAAAATACAGAGACAACACAAGTTCTAGTTGGCAATGTATGGGGCTGGATATTGCAATGATCTTTTCAAGGAAACCATCCCAGGATCCAGCAAATACAATTTAAAATAACAGGAAATATAAGTCTGAATTGCTGGACAGGGTTTAATTTCACTTTCTCATGAATGTCCAGTATCGTAAACCCATACTCACCTTACATGTTGTCTCCACAGAAGTGTATCATGCATCTGGAGGTAATGAGGTGTGTGTGATTGAATTTACCTGTGTATAACTGAATATGGCCATCCCATCTAAATGTCATGTAGATGGTAAATACCATCATTTATAGTCACATACTTCGTAAAGTCAGTCATTGTACCAAAGCTAATGGACACTGTTTCCTTAACATTGTTGCTACCTGTAATTGAGTATTTAAAAGACATAATTACAAATATTCAACAAGAATCATGAATATACATTACTGGGCATTAAAGTTGCAAGACGAGGAAGGATAGCAAATAATGAAATTTCACTTATTTTGCATATACAGAATAGCAAGAAGAATACATGTATCAATGTTTGGGTGATATAGGAGTATACAGGATACAAAATGTAGTATACACAGCTGCCACCTATAGCAGTAACAATGGCTCTAAGCGGACCGAGAATTGAGTTGAGTAGAGTTTGGATATCACATATGATTTTGACATTTCATGCTGCTTCTACTCTGTACTAGAATCCCTCAGTTGTAGTGGCTGGCAATTGGTGACAGACCAGCCTCTCTGCAATAAATGATGTGACATTTTCAGTGGGTTATGGACTTCAAGAATGTGTTGGCCAAGGCAACAGTCAAATGTCATATGCATCAAGAAAGATTGGGATAGCAGTGACAACACATGATCTTGGGATAACCTTTTGAAAGATATGTCCTGCAGACCTCAACTGGAAGTGCATACTGAGGGAAATTGAATAATATGTCAGCATACTCTCACAAACTCTATCTACGTATGTGCTAACACAATGATAATGGGAACATTTTCAGGGTGTAAGCAAATGAAAATATGAGGTTGGTAAATTGTTCACTGCAGACGAATGGCTGGTGGACACCCAGAAACTCATCTCTGTTCCTGTGGCAACTGAGATGTGTATAGTAATATTTCAAGAACAGTCACAGCCCCTAACTCACAGATGTGTGGCCATCTAACCTCATGAGTGTGTGTATGTGTATCACTCACACTGCATCCTGCAGGATTGGAAACATAAAACAGGCAGTCACATACATTCCTTGATATGCCCATAAATCGATACATTTTAAAGGAATGTAGGACCTCCAAGAAATTCTGTCTCACACTCAAAAATTAAGGGATACTAATAATAAAAATGAACAGAATTTATTCTGAATAAAGTATGAGATACACTTTAGCTGACAAAAAAGTGAAGCGCTCGTAAGCAGAGGAGGAAAAAGAATAAAACTTGAATAACTTATAAGTTACATGGTGTTATTTCAGTGACTGCAAAATGGAGTCAAATTTGTAAAGATTGTGGTGGTATGAGGCCAGATATTAGCATGACACTGCACCCACTCTAGGCTGGATGCATGCACTGATTCACCACAAAGCCACTGTATCCTCTCCTGAGGCCAGCTGCCCCACAACTGTTGTAGCTAGTTCTTGATATCTCTGATACTGGCACTGCAATGTGGTAGATTTCTGATATAGTTCAACACTTATACTGTTGGGGAGAGATATGGGAATCCTGCTAGTACAGGATTAGCTCAACACCATGAAGACAGCTTATAGACATATGATCCGTGTGTTCTCAAACATTTTCCTGGCTGTCACATGAGAGATAATAGTCACTACCAGCTGTGACCTGAGCACATAACTGCTGCTTCTCCACAACATGACAACAACAGTAACTGTAACTCCACATAACATCAGAAAAATGGGACCCCACCGTAGGTCGCTCCTATACTCAACTACAATTGTCGTACAAGGTAGTACAGAACGACAATTCTTTGCTGAGTATAAAGCAGTGCCATTCATCCGCAGTCTATGTTGCTTGGTCACAGCACCATTCCAAACACAAATGTTGGTGATGTGGTGTTAATGACAGCACATACATGGAATGATAATCCTCTAGTCTGGCTATTGCTAACCTCTAGCCAGTGTTGTTGGATGACAGAAAACATTGCAGGGATTCCATAATTTCTTCTCACGTGCAAGAGCAGATGTGCAGTGGTTACAATATGTTTGCTACACCATACTGTGATCCTTCCTTTTGGTGGTCAGATGTGGTCCACCACAACCCTCTAGATGTGTATCACACTCTCATGCAGTCAACATCAGGCCACTATCACATCCAAAATAGCCACAAATTTGGTTAAATCACAAATCAACCAGCCTGCCAAATGAGGACTGGCAAAGTGACACCTTTAAAATTCTGTAATATACTGATAATATTGTCTCACATGAGTGCCCTACACCTCCAATACCTTCCCAGTTATCACTCAAAATCTGATGCTGCTCACCTCCCTTACATAGCTTACCAAGTTTGGTAACAAAAATACACACAAACAACACTAAAGTACTCTGTTGGCTGTGGTACCTTGAACTGTGTTGTTTGCCACGGTTCCTGTTTTTTCCTTGGTTTACTCCTGTTTTAGATGAGTTCCCTTTCCAATTTGGGTAAATGTTTCCTCCTCCTGGTGGAGCCATCCTCTTTCCCGAGCTACAGTGGGGTAAGAGTTGCCTGAGTGTCTATCGCCACTCAATGTTCCAGGAGAATGAAATAAGAGTCTAATTATCTACTCCCCCGTTATGCCCAAGAAAGGTGAATTAGAGTAGTTCTGGATAACCTAAGTATTGTACACTATTAAGATAGTTCTAGGTTTGGAGAAGTTGCTGTTTGGTAAAATATAGCCGTCTGTGACAGTAACCAACATTGTTATAGAACTGAAAGATTGGTTTTGATAAATAAATTTGCTGAGATGTGTACAATTATTTGCTATAGATGTTAATTGATTTAAATGAATCTTCTTTAATTTGTGGTTATAATTCTTAATGAGTGATGATCCTTAATGGTGTAACATTTAATGTACATCTGATTGTCACCCATGTCATCTGCTGACTTCAGAGACTGAAAAGGTGAACCTCGCTCAAGTTTATGAGACTTTATTAATGGTTGATCTTTACTGTTTATGGTCTTAAAAACATTTGTTGAAAGGACTAATTTTAGATTCCTATTGTTTATTAAGTAATTCTTAAGTTATATAGCAAATATTATGAGTGCAAATATTCTCTCATTGTTACACTTGCTGGTTCTGTGGTTTACACTGAAGGGTGTGACAACAAACGCAAAATCTAAAGTGAAGCATTGGGGCGAATAATTCTTTCCCTTATCATTACTGTTAAGGATAACTAACTGTTTGTCACTTGTTATTAATATTGGTGGGGAGAATAGTTTATTGATTGACCCCGTAGAAAGAGTACATCACAGAGAGTTAAAAAACCAATCTTTTGCATAAATGATGTGCTGCCTCACCCTCTGTACTAGTCAGACACGCCCCCTATGGACTTTTTTTATTTCTAAAGTTGAAATTCTTGAAAGGACAAAGATTTGCAATGATAGAAAAGACAAAAGATAACTTGCAAACGATGCACTGGGTGATAAAGCAAGAGCTGTAGCAAGACTGCTTCCAGAACTGGAAACAGCATTGGGAGCAGTGTATAAATTGTGGTGGAGAGTAATTTTAAATAGACCACGCACAATAAGTGAAAGGTAAGTGTAGAAAAATTTTGTGAGCAAAGTTCTGGAATTTTTGAGCAGACCTCAATAATTTAGAACTCAACCAGCTGTTGTGGAATCTACAAACCTAACATTGTCTCAACTGATAAAACTGCCCAACAAGTGCAAATTCTAAGGCAGGTTTTGTAGAATTTTCGCCTATTCATTACTGTGATTCTTGCAAAAACATCAATTATAAAATAGTATTGTAGGTCCGCATGAAGCTTTAAGAAAGCTTGTATGAAAATAAATCTTGAGCAAAGCTTTAAACAATACCCAGTCATAAAAAGTTACAACAAGAGATAAACTGGTGATATACTTTTAACAAACTGAAAATATATTTCAGGTCAAGTACATTTGTGGATCGTAAGACAAGAACAATAATTTACACTGAAGTACAGCTGATAGTCTGATTATAGGGTAGCTGACTCTACTCATGTCTTCCAGACCTGCCTCATGTTATAAATTAGTCTGAAACTAAGACCAGAATAAATAAAAAATACATAATTTTTCACTCTTCAAAGGTGCTATA
Source organism: Schistocerca americana (assembly GCF_021461395.2). Classification (NCBI taxonomy): domain Eukaryota; kingdom Metazoa; phylum Arthropoda; class Insecta; order Orthoptera; family Acrididae; genus Schistocerca; species Schistocerca americana. The sequence continues at coordinate 511,430,725 of NC_060130.1, forward strand.
AAACACTGGATTCAGCTAACATGTTAGTTGAAACTCAAAGACAATCCCACCAAGTTTCTGTCAGAACAGTTGATCAATAAGGAGTTTTCAAATGATGGAACACAGAAGCAGGTAGAGTAACAGGTGCAATATATACAAACTTAAACACACTTTTCCATATTAATACAAAATTAGGACCAAGCTGGACTAATATTATCATTAATAGACCCATCATAATACATTCACTCTGTTATGACATTTAATGTCAGTGAAAATATACTTAAAAGGAGATTCTATGACAATTCAATAAACAAAAGAAAAACCTGTACTACTTTTTAAAAAATGTGTACTGTTGTGAAAATTACACAGTCAATATTCTTCCATAAGGGTAAGTAATGTAAGGAGAAAACCTCAAATTTTTAAATCCAAAAGTTGATAAAATGCAAATTTCTATAAACTCTGCATATCATTGTTTGATTCATTTTATTGCAGTTTACTTTGTTGTCCAGTGAAAGAAATGAAATAATACTGAAACATCATCAGAATACTTCCAATAACAGTGTATACTCTTATGATTTGTTAATTGCAATGTCCTCAGTTTGCTATTGAATGTGTTACCTCTTCAAAGGATTTTTCACAGTACACACAAAATACAAACTAAGACATGCAACTTCAGACACATAAATGTAATCAGTGAAATGTTTGTTTTTTTGCATCTCTGCTTCAACTGTATAGAACAAAATACTAAAAAACTTCTTTCATGTAGCTGTACAACAAATATGGCTATGATGAAAGGAGCACAAGCAGCTAGTTATGGTGTTAACTATATTATGCAGTTTATGGGGATAAGTTCTGGAAAAGTAGGATATTTGCCTTTTCTCAGTTTATGATGACTGTATTAAAAAGCAGGCATCTATCTTAATATCACATTTTATATTTAATAACAGTGTATTTTATGGATATTGTCAAGCCTCGTAGCAGAGTACTGAATGTATCTTTTTCCTCATTTTTATTTTTTTGAACAAGACCATACCACTAGAGGCTCTTATTAAATATACAGGGGCAAGTGCTCAAATACTTTCATAATTGGAACTATGAATCCAAAAACTTCACAAAACTGAAACAGAAAAATTCAGTGTATCATAACTGATGACTTCATAATGAAATTTTTATGAATCAGGTGGAAAATAAATATAATTTTCTTCCTTCTCAAACTGGTTACACATTTTCTGACTTTACTTCAAACCTATTGTTTATATATCTTCCTTCAGTATTGTAACAGCTGAAAGGTATGATAAATTTTGGTTATACTTTTTTTCTATAACAAATTCCCATATTTACCTTCATTTGTATTCCTAAGCAGGAAGACAGACTGCTAAATAGGATCAATGACGGGATACAGAGAACATACACTATGTGATCAAAAGTTTCCGGACATCCCCAAAAATATACATTTATCATATTAGGTGCATTGTATTGCCACTTACTGCCAGGAACTCCATCTCAGCAACCTCAGTATTCATTAGACATTGTGTGGGAGCGAAATGGGGCACTCCACGGAACTTATGGGTTCTGAATGTGGTCAGGTGGTTGGGTGTCACTTGTGTCATACTTCTATACATGAGATTTCCACACTCCTAAACCTCCCTAGGGTCACTGTTTCCAATATGACAGTGAAGAGGAAATGTGAAGGGACATGTACAGCACAAAAGCATACAGGCCGACCACATCTGTTGACTGACCGAGACCACCATCAGTTCAAGAGGGACCATCACACAGGAATTCCAAACTGCATCAGAATCCACTGCATGTACTATGACAGTTGGGTGGGAGGTGAGATAACTTGGATTTCATGGTCGAGCCTCTGCTCATAAGCCATACATCATTCCAGTAAATGATAAACGAAACCTTGCTTGGTGTAAGGAGCATAAACATTAGAGGATTGAAGAGTGGAAAAACATTGTGTGGAGTGACGAAACACAGTACACAATGTGGCCAGCCAATGGCAGTGTGTGGGAACAGTGAATGGCGAGTGAACATCATCTGCCAGTGTGTGTAGTGTCAACAGTAAAATCTGGAGGCAGTGGTGTTATGGTGTAGTCATCATTTCATGGAAGGGCATTGCACCTCTGGTTGTTTTGCCTGATGCTATCACACCACAGACCTACATTGATGTTTTAAGCACCTTTCTGCTTCCCACCGTTGAAGAGCAATTCAGAAATGGCGACTGCACCTTTCAACACAATTGAGCACCGGCTCATAATGTACGGCCTGTGGGGGAGGGGTTACACAACAATAACATTCGTGTAATGGACTAGCCTGCACAGAGTCCTCACTTGGATCCTACAGAACACCTTTGCGATGTTTTGGAATGCCAACTTCATGCCAGGCCTCACTGACTGACATCGATACCTCTCCTCAGTACAGCACTCCATGAATAATGGGCTGCCATTCCCCAAGAAACCTTCCAGTACCTGATTGAACGTGTGCCCGCAAGAGTAATTTTAGTCAGGTGGCCGGTAACTTTTGATCACATAGTGTATTTCACCAGGTGTTGCAAAAGTAGATAGAGGAGCAGGGGTCAGTGTAATAGTGAAGTGATGGAAACTTAGAATGTTTTGGAATCTTAGTGAAAACACTACATGGCAAGTAGTGCCTCTGCAGCTGGGCGATCTTCTTCTTCCTTTCCTGAGTCACTCCATTTATTTTTTATTTATCCTCCCCTAGACAATAAATATTATACAGATGTTGTCCAAATGTACATGGGAAATCATCCCAAGGGAAAGGAAAAGCCAAATATGTACTTGAAAGGTACAATCAAAATAATACAAGTACACAAAGTACATACTAATACAACTTTATACACATGTATGCTTATGGTATTATAAATGCATAGTCTGTTTTCTTTAGGGCTTTACTTTTGTCCTCCATAAGAGGAACTCCTTTTATATACTACAGTACTTTGTTAAAGATTTTACATAGACAACAGCTCTCCATTAGATATGGAAAGATAATAAGAAGTTCACAGGTGAAAGAGAGTAATTTCAGTTTTGCCTTAATACAAACATTATCAGAAAATATTTATTGGCCTACATAGTCATTTACCAATTAAAAACACTGATCTAGTAGAAATTTTTAAAATTTTGCTTTAAATTTGTTTTCATCTTCCAGCTTTCTGTTGTGACTGGCTGTCTGGTTGTACAGTTTTGTATCAGTACGGCTCACATATCTTCTTGTGCTTGTTCTTTTTGTTCACTGAGTATGATGTGCTGTGCTATTTTGGGTACTGTAGTTACGGAAGTCAGGATTTGCCCGAAAATCTGATAGCTAGGCCCTGAACTATAAAACACATTCATGTAGATATAATCCAGGTATTATCAGTATTTTAAGCTTTTTGAATATTGGTTTGCTGCGTGTCTGTGGATGATGGCATGTTATTATTCACATAGTACTCTACTGGGAAAGAAAAGAAAAAAATGTTTATGTAGAAAGAGGTGGAACACCAAAATTTATTCTGTATGTTGCATAAGGGTAAAAATAGCTGAAATATGCTATCCTGGCACCCTCTGAGGAACAAAAATTTGCAATAATTCTGAGAACCAAACAGACTGAATTGAGTTTCTGTGCAAGTTCCATTACCTCGCCATTAAAATTTAACTTCTCATCAACATGAATCCCCAACAATTTTGTAAATGTCACTCTGTCTGTGGCTTTGTCACCCAACACCAGATCAACATTTACATTTTGACTTTTCTTTCCAAATTGGGTGCAATTTGTTTCATTTGCATTTAATGTCAAACGGTTTGCATTGAACCATGAGTGGACATCCTTCAGGACTTCATCAGTTGTTGTTCATAGGAGTTTCTTTGGTGCATTTACTATCACACTATTATCATCTGCAAATAGTATGGGATTTGTTGCATCATCTGAGGTCTGTGTCAGTTATATAGACAAGAAAATTTATGCAACCTACAATATTGAATTGTGTACTCCTGTTTCCATTTCTTTTATATCTAATACTACACTTGTTTTGTGGCTGGAGTAAGATGACATTGTAGGGGACTAAAATGGAGAACTGATATGAAGAAGATGCAACCATTAGTATGTGAATAGCTGTGATATAAAAACTAGATTTATCTTTATACTGGATGATATGACTATTGTTCTTATTTTCTTTTGTAACTTCTATGGTGTTGCATTTTCTCTTGTGTGCATTGGATGGGTAGGTGTAGTGAATAAATAGAATAAAGCTTTGGGTATTATCATATTCATGTGTATTACAAGTAGATGGTGAATTCCCTAAAATATCAGTCGTACAATCTGCGATTTGTTTTGCCGGTACGTTTCAAACCAGTTTTCTCTGTCCCATTTATACCTAATGCTTACAGTTTATAGAGAGCTGTGATTGTCAGTATCAAAGGTTTTGGAGACATCTAATCTTATTCCTACTATTCTACGGTCTTTCTGTTTAGTAACTTAACTGTAATTTAAATATTTGTTTATAATGTGCTTCACCAATTTTTTCCATATTTTGGAAAATACTGGAAGATGTGATATTGGCTAATAGTTTTCTACCTTATACTTTTCAGCATTTCTAAATGGCTTCACTTTTGAGATTTCCACCATTTCTGGGAACTGTCCTATGCAAAATGAAAAGTAGGCTACGTATGCCAAGGGCCTTGCAATCTGTGGAACTGTGATTGTTACGACGCATCTAACTTACTCCTGCTGAAATTTTAGATTTTAAGCTTTCTTTCATCACTTTCAGCACTTCATGTTCATATGTAGGCTCCACCATTATGCAAAAAATGGCTTTTTAAAGTTTTCCTTGGTTTGTAAATCTTGAGCATAATGATGTTGCTGGATTTATTGCATTTTTGAGATAATTGATATAATTCAGTAAATCTTGCTTTCTTTTGGGACTCTTCCCTGTGTGAGTCAAATATTTGTCAGCTTAATGATGTATAATGTTATGAATGCAGTCAGCAATGAACACCATAAAAGAAATTTACATGCATTTTGTCCAGTTCGAAGTAAAAATAAATTCAGTTTGATGTTGTAAAGTCCCAGTTTCATCAAAAGATATCAGTACTGCTGCATATTTTATTTTCCATTAATGTTTGCTATTTATATCTTTGGTACTAATGATTCTGAGTAATATTGTACTAAGTAGCGATGTGCTGATGATTAATTATTGTCAGTATATGAGCTGAATAAGTGATATTCTGACAGGGATAAAAAATACAGTCATAATTTTAGAAATATTGAGTATTTTGAGAATTTTAGTAATTTTTATTTCAAAAGAATTGTAGGGTTTAAGACAGCCTCCATCCCCTATAAATGAATTTATTCATGACTTTTTGAGAATTTTTTTATAGAATTGGAATCCCTATTTCATCCATAACATGGAATGACACACTTTCTTTCAGATTTAAAAATAAGTTGTATTCCTTTAACAACTTAGGATGTTTTATGTATTTTAGGTATATATAAGTGCTGGGAACAAGTTAAACTACGGGCACTAATGTAAAAAATTGTTGCAGAAATACATTTTCAAAATGTGCATTTATACATTTATCTATAAAACTATACATTTGTATATTTTCTATATAATGACAATCTCCAGTGAAAATTCTGACAGCATACATATGTGTGCTGCTCTAATTGTCTGGCTATTTAAACATTTGTTATTTAATACTGTTATGACAATGTGCTTAAAACCCAGTCATCTGACACTGAATTATACAGTCAGCTAATTGTCAACATCTGTCTGTCTGTATAATTCAGTTTGTGAAGGGGGCAGGGAGAAGGGGTGAGAAAACATAGGGTGTTTTTATCTCTCATCTGCTCTTATTGCAGCACTACAAATAATAATGATTTTTTATGTTCATTATACAGTTACATTATACGGTCAACTATTTCTCGATATCTGTCTGTCTGTATAACTCAGTTTGGAGGGGGTGGGGGTGGGGGAGGGGATGGAGGCAATAAAACATTGTATGTTGCACCTCTGCTAATAAGATTTTTTCTTTTTTTCTGCTATTCCATTTCAATCTAGTTATCTACAGAGTGTACATGTAATATATGCATACATATATTTATCTCTTTTATTTGTAATGAGATGATTTGTCAAAGTGTAATTAATTTTCATAAAAGCATTGTTAATTAAATATATATGTAACTGAACTTCTTAGTGCAACACATACTACTTATTTTCTAGTGAGCCAATCTGTTGCTCAGATCAAACTATCACCAACCATTAGAAAGACTTGACATCCCAACTTCACAGTAAAGTATTTTGATTTATGTAAAGCTTATTAACTTGTGAGATTTGTGACCTGCTATATTTTCCATTGTAGATTTTGCCTCTCTGCTTGGCAGATTTCAAAATTTGCCATGATACTATTGTTGAGCCGTTTATAATGCATGAAATGATATACTGGTACTTCGCTTATTCAATAAGTTTTTATTTGAATTTTTTTCCCAATTTACCAGTGCCTATACTCATAACATGGATGCACAAAGTAGTTTCAGAAACTTTTCTGATTTATTAACCCACAACATATTTCATGAATTAAATCACTTTTAAGACTCATAGTCTATCCTAAGTCAGAAAATATAACCCAGACATATTTTTAGTCAATCCATAGCTTCCGAGATTGCGACATCTTCATATGAAAGTCGTTAAATAGTTGGAAGCTACTCAAAATTTTTAAGGTCGGACCAGCTAGCACTTCAAATTTGCTAGGTGTCTGAAATTTTGAGAAACTGTAGCTAATCTTGTTTGTGATAAAGTAGTTTCTTGATCTCATGGCCTATGCCTTCAGTGATGACTTCCATATAGAAAAGCTGTGGATACTTCATACTTTACTTATTTATTTCTGATTCAGTGCAATCACTCTAAGAAGGAAGCTGTAATCAAGTGAGTATGTGATGGTAACTTTGAGAAATATGAATATAACACATGAAAAGAAACATCATATAAATATTTTAAACAGAAATATATACTGACATTCATTTATACAAAAATGAGCACATAATTAGTGCACAATTTCCATATCTTTGTCACTTCGTACTCTGAAGAGCCAAATTCCAGGGATGGCTTTTGGCAGCACAAAAATTCACAGCAACACCTGAACACATTCAGTGTCTACTCAAGTATTTGGCACCTATAAATTTTGACTTGATTCGAGATCTACATCTACATCTACATTGATACTCATCATATCACACTTAAGTGACTGGCAGAGGGTTCATCCAATCACCTTCACAACAATTATCTGTTATTCCAATCTGGAACAGCATGCAGAAAATACGAATACCTCTATTTTTCAGTGCGAGCTCTGATTTCACTTATTTTGTTGATTTTGTTGAGACGATCATTTCTCCCCATGTAGGTCAGCATCAACAAAATATTTTCACATTCAGAGGAGAGAGTTAATGATCTAAATTTCGGGAGAAGATTCTGCCGCAGCAAAAAAGTCTTTGTTTTAATGGTGTCCATTCCACACCCTGCATCATGTTCATGAAACTCTCTCCCCTATTTTGTGATGGTAAAAAACAGACTGTTACACTTTGAACTTCTATGAGATGTGCTGAAAATGAATATTACAGATTAATGTGTATCATCTCTGAAAATACTTGAGGTTATGAGTGTTAAATGTGTTTTACAACTTGTTGTCAGCCTTATATTTGTCAAGCAAATGATATTTAAATCAAACTTTTTGATAAAATCTACAGAAGAGGGAATGAACCAGTATGATATCATGTAATATGTTTTTCTGATCTGAAACTCCAATTCGAAGTGAATTGTCTTAAACATCCCAGCATAATATATTCACTAACCCTATTCACTAACCCTGGACACTATTTTAGCAGAGGAAAAATGAAAGTATTTTTAACTAACTTCATTTTCTCTTGTGTTGGCTTATTTCCAATTTCATTCTATTTGGTTACCTCTGAAGTAAAAGCTTTTTCACCTATTCTAGCTTATCTGCTAGCATCTCTTCCATGAACTGTATGGTTCTTAGTTTAATTTAGATATTTGTATGTTCAGTGGGTCATAATTGCAACCTCTCGTATGATTTGGAATGAGACACTTACAATTATAATATACTTTCTCAGTCAGAAGTACACCAAAATGTACCAGCATGGCGATATTTTACATAGTTTTCATACAGCACTCTTTTTGCACGAAGTTATTTATAATTAACCAAGTTCAGCCTCTCTCTCTCTCTCTCTGTCTCTCTCTCTCCAATTCATCCCACCCAGACACACACACACACACACACACACACACACACACACACACACACACACACACACTGTATTTTTGTCCATTTAGAAATTGTGCAATGGAGAAAAGGAGCAGATATGTTTTTAGTTTGTGTTTGAAGGTTTCAAGTAAATTTCATTACCTATTAAATTCTTTAGATCACAGGTGGGGTAGTCAAATGTTTATATGGACAAGTACCTATCAATACCTTTTCTTTTTGTACTGGAACTTCGATTGTGGACAACATACTACATGAGGGAGTAGGTGTACCATGAGATTGCTGACACAATATCCAGCTGTTTGAAAAGGTTCCTGCAAATGGCTGTAGACTGGACACCATTCCTTATTATATGCATATGTGCAACAAAACTTTCTTCCTCAATGAAGCTTACCACAAGTTAGGAAGCCACAACAATTTGGTGCATTGCATTCTATTTTTCTTGGAGATATCATCAACAGTTTGGCGAACAGGTATTCTGTGAGGGGACATTTCATATTCTCTGTTGCAAACTACTATTAAAAGATAGAATTTCTAATGTTTGTATGTAATCTATAACCATTTTTGTTAACATTTGAACATATCTAGCCTGTAGAATTGTCTCTGTAGTATTTTGTGAAAAGTATTTTGCTTTGGTTCTGTTTTTGTTTCCAAGAGTTCTTAAGACCCTGAAATTTGTGTATCTCATTTATCACATTTAGCACTGTAACACTGCTAATGGTACATCCTAGGTGTTTCAAGCTCTTAACGTTTTCAATTGGCTGAATATCTAACTATATATGCATTATATGTAAAATACATTCACAACTGCAAATAGAGACAACTATCCTGTACAATGAAATGAAAACAATGAAAATTTGTGCCAGGCTGGGAGTCAAGCCCAGATTTCCCGTTTGTTGCTGGCACTTACCTTATCATTAGCCTATCTGAACACACATCATGCGAACACCTAAAACTTCCATATGGTATCAAACATGTGTCTACAACCAGCAGTTGTACATCCATTATGTATATCCCCATCCCTTGGAGACATCTGAATTGAAAGTCACTTCAATGGTGCCAGTTAATGATCATGACATTGTGCCACCTTTGTTGTTCTGAAATACAATGCAATGTTCCTTTGGGCATGTAGACATGCCTGAAGGAACACTGCATTGTTCTTATGAACAGCACAGCCACCTAAATGTTGTGTATATTTGTTATTGAAACTTTCTTTCAAAATTAAATCATCCTATAAGGTATTCCAGGTGAAGAAGGAGCATGATTAAGTGATTCTGGAGACTACTCAAATACTGTTTCCTGTTAAGAGTTCATTGTATCACTATCATGTGGTCATACAATGATGGAATCATGTGCATTCAAGTCTCAAGGCAGGGAGTGAAGGCAAATAAATATTACATATGATCTGCAGATGAAGGCCTGTTTTGTTTGCTTTTTGCAGCATAATGATAGATACAGGAATGGTACCATTTATCCCACATAACAATGCGTTTTATGATTACATGGCTACCACCTAACTTATACTGTGCCTGCGAGGATGCTCCATCTCCTATATTGCATTTTGATATACGTGTATCCACACATGAAGCAACTAATGTTGCCCTCTATGGCAGTGGCGTGTCTTTAATAGTACTGTGACCAGTTTATTCACTGTTGTATTCCAGATGACTGATGGCAACATGGACCTTGCAGCCAGCACATAGAGTTTAAATCAAACAGAGTCCAGTGCTTTCAAATATATGGATGGAGGGAGAATTTTCTGAGTTACCATACTGTTAAAACACAGAGAGAACACAAGTTCTAGTTGGCAATGTATGGGGCTGGATATTGAAATGACCTTTTCAAGGAAAACATCCCAGTATCCACCAAATGCAATTTAAAATAACAGGAAATCTAAGTCTGAATGGTTGGACAGGGCTTAATTCCACCTACTCATGAATGTCCAGTATCTTAAACCCTTATTCCCCTTACATGCTATATACATGGTGGTGTATCACACATCTGGAGGCAATGAGCTGTGTGTGATTGAATGTGCCTGTGTGTAACTGAATATGGCCATCCCACATAAATGTCACATAGATGGTAAATACCATGAGTCACATCATAGCCACATACCTTTTAAAGTCACTCATTGTACTGTAGCTAATGGACACTTTTTCCTTAACATTTTTGGTACCTGCAATTGAGTATTTAACAGATATAATTACATATATTCAACAAGAATCATGAATATACAGTGCTGGGCATTAAAGTTCCAACATGAGGAAGGATAGCAATTATAAAAATTTCGCTTATTTTGCATATACCATCTGCTTCATCACACCATGACAATAACAGCAATACCACTGTAACTCCACATCTCATCAGAAAAATGGGTCTTCTCCCTAGGTCACTCCTACACTCAACTACAATTGACGTACAAGGTAGTGCAGAACCACAATTCTTTGCTGTGTACAAATCAGTGCCATTCATCTGCAGTCCATGTTTCCTGGTCACAGCACCATTCCGAAGACAAATCTTGGTGATGTGGTGTTAATGACAGCACACACATGGAATGATAATTCTTTAGTCTAGCTGTTTCTAGTCTCTAACCAGTTTGGCTGGATGACAGAGAACTTTGCAGGGATTCCATAATTTCTTCTCCAGTGGCAAGAGCAGATGTGAAGTGGTTACGATGTGTTTGCTACACCATACAGTATCCTCCCTTGTGGTGGTCAGATGAAGTCCACCAGAACCTTCAAGAAGTGTATGTCTGCCCTCACATTCCCAGGCAGTCAACATCAGGCCACTATCACATCCAAAATAACCACAAATTTGGTTAAATCATGATTCAACCAGCCTGCCAAGTGAAGACTGGCAAAGTGACACGTTTCAAATTCTGTAACATACTGATAATATTGTCTCACATGAGTACCCTATATCTCCAAGCCCTTCCCAGCTATCAGTCAACATCTGATGCTGCTCACCTACCTTACATAGCCTACCAAGCCTGGTAAAACTAATACATACAAACAACACTTAAGTACTCTGTTGGCAGTTGTACCTGTGACAGAGAGTAAAAAAACTAATCATTCGCATAAATGATGTGCTGCCTCATCCTCTGTACTCTTCAGACCTGGCCCTTCAGCCTTTTTTTATTTATAAAGTTGAAATTTTGAAAGGACGAAGATTTGCAATGATACACAAGATAAGAGAAAACTTGCAAAGGATGCTTTTTGTGATAAAGCAAGAGGCATAGCAAGACTGCTTCCAGAACTGGAAATAGCATTGGGAGCAGTGTATAAATTGTGGTGGAGAGTAATTTGAAATGGACCATGCACAATAAGTAACAGGTAAGTGTAGAAAGATTTGGTGAGCAAAGTTCCTGAATTTTTGAGCAGACCTCATTTGCTTAGAACTCAGCCATCTGTTGTGGATTCTACAAACTTAACATTGTATCAGGTGATAAAACTGCCCAACAAGTACGAATTCTAAGGCAGGTATTGTAGAATTTTCGTCTATACATTACTGTAAATGTTAGCAAACATCAATTAAAAAATAGAATTGTAGGTCCCCATGAAGGCTTACTCCTGGAGTTGTATGAAAATAGATCTTGAGCAAAGCTTTAACCAATACCCAATCACAAAAAATTAGAACAAGAGATTAACTGGTGATGTACCTTCAACAAACTGAAAATATATTTCAAGTCAAGAACATTTGTGGATCGAAAGATAAGAACAATAATTTACACTGAAGTATAGCTGATAGTCTGGTTATTGGGTAGCTGACTCTACTCAAGTCTCCCAGACCTGCCTCATGTTATAAATTAGACCGAAACTATGACAAGAATAAATAAAAAATATAGCTGATAATGTGGTTATACGGTAGGTAGTTGACTCTACTCAAGTATCCGAGACCTGCCTCATGTTATAATTAGTCTGAAACTACGACCAGATTAAATAACAAATACATAATTTTTCACTCATCAAAGATGCTATAAAACACTGGATTCAGCTAACATGTTAGTTGAAACTCAAAGACAATCCCACCAAGTGGCTGACAGAACAGTTAATCAACCAGGAGTTTTCAAATGATGGTGCACAGAAGCAGGTTGAGTAACAGGTGCAATATATACAAACTTAAACATACTTTTCCATATTAATACAAAATTAGGACCAAACTGGACTAATATTATCATTAATACACCCATCACAATACATTCACTCTGTTATGACATTTAATGTCAATGAAAATATGCTTAAAACAAGATTCTATGACAATTCAATAAACAAAAGAAAAACCTGTACTATGTTTCTAAAAAATGTGTACTGTTGTGAAAATTACGCAGTCAATATTCTTCCATAAGGGTAAGTAACGTAGGAGAAAACCTCAGATTTTTAAATCCAAAAGTTGATAAAATGCAAATTTCTACAAACTGTGCATATCATTGTTTGATTCATTTTATTACAGTTTACTTTGTTGTCCAGTGGAAGAAATGAAATAATGCTGAAACATCCTCAGAACACTTCCCACAGTGGTGTATACTCTTACGATTTCTTAATTGTAATGTCCGCATTTTGCTAATGAATGTGTTATCTCTTCAAAGGGTTTTTCAAAGTAGACACAAAATACAAACTAAGACATGCAACTTCAAACACATATATGTAATCAGAGAAATGTTTGGTTTTTTGCATCTCTGTTTCAACTGTATAGAACAAAATACTAAAAACCTTCCTTCATGTAGCTGTACACCAAATATGGTTATGATGAATGTGCCACAAGCAGCTAGTTATGGTGTTAACTATATTATGCAGCTTATGGGGATAGGTTTTGGAAATGTAAGGTATTTGCCTATGTAGAATTGAATTAGGAGTAATTAAACTACTACTATTTCTCTGCTTATAATGACTGTTTTAAAAAGGTGGAAACTATCTTCATATCATATTTTATATTTAATAACATTGTGTTTCATGGATATCGTCAAGCCCTGTAGCAGAGTACTGAATGTATCTTTTTCCAAATATTTATTTTGTTGAACAAGTCCATAGGAACTGTGAATCCAAAAGCTTCACGAATCTGAAACACAAAAATTCATTATATCGTAACTTATGACTTCATTAAGCAATCTGTATAAACCAGGTGGCAAATAAACATAATTTTCTTCCTTCTCAAACTGGTTACACATTTTCTGAATTTACTTCAAACCTATGATTTATATATCTTCCTTCAGTATTGTAACAGCTAAAAGAAATGATAAATTTCAGTTATACTGCTGTTCTATAACAAATCCCAATATTTTCCTTCTTTTGTGTTGCTATGCATGAAGACAGACGACTAAATAGGATCAATGACAGGCTATAGACAACATATACTATGTGATCAAAAGTATCCAGGCACCCCTAAAAACATACGTTTTTCATATTAGGTGCATTGTACTGCCACCTATCGCTGGGTACTCCATGTAAGCGACCTAAGTAGTCATTAGACAAAGTGAGAGAGCCGAATGGGGTGCTTTGCATAACTCACGGACTTCGAGTGTTGTCGGGTGACTGTGTATCACTTGTGTTATACGTCAGTACACGAGATTTCCACACTCCTAAACATCCCTAGGTCCACTGTTTCCAATATGATACTGAAATGGAAACGTGAAGGGACACATACTGCACAAAAGCGTACAGGCGGACCTCATTTGTTGACTGACAGAGACTGCTGACAGTTGAAGAGGGTTGTAATGTGTAATAGGCAGACATCTATCCAGACCATCAAACAGGAATTCCAAACTGCATGAGGATCCACTTCAAGTACTATGACAGTTAGGAGGGTGGTGAGAAAACTTGGATTTCATGATCGAGCAGCCGCTCATAAGCCACAAATAACTCCAGAAAAATGTTAAATGACTTCTCGCTTGGTGTAAGAAACGTAAACATCGGACGACTGAACACTGGAAAAATGTCGTGTGGAGTGACAAATCATGGTACACAATGTGGCGATCCAATGGCTGGATGTGGGTATGGCATATGCCCAGTGAACGTCATCTGCCAGCGTGTGTAGTGCCAACAGTAAAATTCGGAGGTGGTGGTGTTATGGTGTGATCGGGTTTTTCATGGAGGGGGCTTGCATCCCTTGTTGTTTTGCGTGGCACTATCACAGCACAGGCCCACATTGACGTCTTAAGCACGTTCTTGCTTCCCACTGTTGAAGAGCAATTCAGGGATGGCGATTGAATCTTTCAACACGACCGAGCACCTGTTCATAATGCACCGCCTGTGGCGGAGTGGTTACACAACAATAACATTCCTCTAATGGACTGGCCTGCACAGAGTCCTGACTTGGATCCCATAGAACACCTTTGGGATGTTTTGGAACGCCGATTTCGTGCCAGGCCTCACCGACCGACTTCGATACCTCTCCTCGGTGCAGCACTTCGTGAAGAATGGGCTGCGATTCCCCAAGAAACTTTCCAGCACCTGATTGAACGTATGCCTGCGAGAATGGAAGCTGGCATCAAGGCCAAGGGTGGGTCAACATCATACTGAATTCCAGCATTACCGTTACCGATGGAGGCGCCACAAACTTGTAAGTCATTTTCACCCTGGTGTCCGGATACTTTTGGTCACATAGTGTACAAATGAGAGCTGTGCAGTCCATTAGGGTTTAATTTGTCACAGGAACTGTGAGAAACTCACGTGGAAAGAACATAAAGGTACTGTGTGCCTAAGAGTTTTAATATCCATCTCACATGTATATGTTAGAATGCTTAACCAAATTCCATGTAAATGGCTACAATGGGGGAATTAAAGAAATTCTTATTTGTGCAGAGGGGAACAGGCAGTTATTTCTTTCGCATGCCATCTGAAACTAACATAATAAGAAGAAGAACTGGTATAAGTATACTTAAGTTCTTTAGCATGTACTGCTAATGGAATACAGCTCAAGGGAAACATATAATTTCAAGTAAACAACATAAAGCTGTTGGATTCTTTTTTTGGAAGGCCATATGTGTACTTCTCATCCTGCCATCTGATTTTGAGTTTTTAGGGATTTCTCCTACAGTCCTCATAAATGCTTGTTCATTCCTAATAACGGTGCTTGGGATAAATTCTTCCCCAGTGTTGCAGAAACGTATCAAGTAATTTATTTACAAAGAAAACACTGTCAATGCAACGGAACATCTAATTAAATTAGTATCAAATTTCAAAATTTTTACTATTCATCTTCTATTACGTAAAATGTTTGAATGGACAGGTATTTTGGCTTAAGACATTTGTACATTAGCGCTTTATCCTGCCACCAGATAATATGCACATATGCAGGTATACTGATTTTTAATAAGATACAATATTTATTTTAAAGTGAAACTGCACAATCTCTTATTTGAGATAATTTCATGAGAAGTGAATGTTCTGTCATGTCTGTAGCACTTCCTATTCCTTTGTTTCGTGGCAAATCAACACATCTTACATCATCAAACCTTTGCTGTATATTGCACATATTCAGCTCTATCTGTCTTTTTTTTTTAATTTTCAAATTAAAACTTCAGTATAAATTGAACAGGTGTTACATCCATAAGCATGGATGACCCATTACCTAGCTCACTTTTTGAAGTAGTTGATGCTGTATTCTATTCAATGATGATTCACAGCGGATAATGTTCTGGACTAACAATTCAAAAACCTAGGGCTCAACCTCTGATTGACATTAGAACATCCTTTTTCATTTAATGTTACTCTTTCTTCTATGGTAGCTTTATGTAGGTGGAAAATGAAAATTTTACCTAGCTTAGTGCTCCATATTAAATGGTAATTCAAACAAATTGGTTTTACTAGCTGGGAGTTACATATGGGAAAGGACGTGATAAATAGCTTCCCACAAACTCTTTGCATTATTGCTATTCACGCCACTATCATAATGATAACTATTTCAATATTCATACAATGAAGTACCTCCCTAAATAAGTTCAGTAATAGATTACTCAAAGGACGCTGAAATTATCTAAACTAGTGAACACACATAAGGGTATGCTAATTGTGATCAACATGATGCTTCCTGTGGACATATGAGTGCAGTGCTTCATTAGGTATTTTATGATTGGAGGTCATATGATCGACCTTTCTTTTGAGTGGTGAGCAGCTGACGTACCAGGCTGTTGTGGATATACAGCTGAACATGAAGGCTCTACTATAATCTGACTTTATCACACAGAAAAAAAGGCTTGTGAATGCTGAAAAAACATTACATAAGAGAGACGAATTTTCAGGAAAACATGACTACAACCCAAAATATTTAGTTTGCAATCTGATGTTTATGAAACAGAGTCATCAAACCAGATTCACTCCCTAAGTTGAACCCATTGGTGTGCATGTAGGAGGGCAAAAATCACCTAATAAAAAAAGTATACAGAAGTAAATAGAAGGGAATTTGGAATACTGATGTGAAAGAAAATGAAAATGCTGTTGGTCCTGAACAAATATGAAAAATGTGCTGGAGAAGAAAGGAAAATTTCCTTTCACACCACATATCTCAAAATAGCTAGCACAAATGAAGGACAGCCATAGGATAGTCTGTAGGGGGTGGCCTACAGCAGAGAGTACGGAGTATTTTTAATATTTTGGAAGACGAATGATGTCTTTTTAGTACCCATAAAAGTTTCAGTTCAACCCTGTTAAAAAACAGCATGACACTGTATTTTAAACCATTTTATTGAAAAAAAAAAGCACCTGACTCCGTGAGAGCTGGGGATGCCCTTGGCACAAATGATGACAGGAGTATGCTATCGATACCTGGAGAAAATATTACAAGAATAAATGGGAATAATTCTTAGCATGCTGTTGCATATGTTATTTCAGTTATTTTCAGGATATCTTCAGTAAAATACAAAACCCTGTGCCAATAGTACAGATTTTATATTTCAGCAGAATCATGAGAGTTGAAGTTTAGTTCTTAATGTTCACAGAATAAATCTGATAGGTTTATTTATCTTTATTTTGTTTAAATTTAATATTGACTGCAAGGTTTTAGGTTTAATGATTTAAAATAAAAAAGTGAAACGAACACTCCAGATTTAGGCACTGGTAAAGAAAAGTTTTGGGAAAACCCAGGAGTGGTTAAAAAATTAGCGAACCTTACTGGGGCTCATTTCATATGTAAGTTCACCAACAAACACAGATAAAATTCAAGCAAAACACCAGAAATTCAGTTGCCGAGAGACAGTAACTTGTATATATGCATTAAACGTACTGTACCTAATACAAAAGTCTTTTTATCACTTACTTGTATGAGGGGAAAGAAATTCAGACATCTCTATCATTTTGAGTCTGCTCTTCATTCTCTGTCCCTTTACTGAATGGATGACCGGCATTCTTCTGTACACTTTGGAATGTGAAGCAGAACGTTACATTACTGACATTTAAACTTCAGTTGCATAGAACAGTTTGCTCCTACAATTTTATGTACAAGGGCAAATACTTGAGGCAATAAATGAATGAAGTTACCTGTGGGTTCCCTCTACATTCAATGACTTTTGACAGCTGCTTGGCTGTAAGTCTTCCTTGGGCTGACTACAATCTGAGGACTGTGCAGATCCTGGGGACTCAGTGCTCTGCAACTGTATATCAGTAATAACGTCCCGCGGATTCTGCGCTGAATTCCCTGCCTCAGTACGGCCACTTTGAGTAGTAAGAGGTTCTGCCAACCCTTTTATTGCCTTCTGATTACCGGCAACTACTGTGTGCACAGGTTGTATTTCAAGATTCTCTATGTTTTCTCTCACTTCCTGCTGCCTGTTGATGAGAAAAAGGTGAGAAGTTGAATATTTATCATGCAAGGAGCCAAACTGATAATGTAAAACTAGGGGACTACAGACCTGCTGTCTTGTTGCATTGTTTTTAGGATCCACGTGTAACGGTAATACATTCTACGTTTGGCAGCTTTTGCCCGCTCCTTACGATTATTCATTTCGTCGTAATGCACCTAAAAAACAGAAGTGCGTCTTCCGTAACGGACACGTGTAATAACTCAAATTATCTTTCAATGCTGTTAATACATCGTGAAGTAACATTAGCTACCAAGACAACTTAACAGACTTGTTAAAATACCCGTATATAAAACTTTATACATAAATTCGATGAAAACACATATTTATGGTTACCAGAAATAACAAGTTTAGAAATAGTTCACACCGGATTTCGGTCTTGTAGTTACCGACAATTTAATATCAGTACTTAAAAATTGCTAAGAAAGATAGCATCATAATTTAAATAAATCGTCTTCAATGGAAAATAGTTGACGAAATTATTAAAGCAACACTCGGGCTACTTACCTTTCCCGCTTCTTTTGCAGCGCCGTTCAAGAATTTGAATGTACAGACTATTCTCGTAACTTCAAAGTTATTACGTTATTTACAACTATGGACGTATTTACTGTGAACGACTATGGTTTCGTGGTATATATTCGTATTAACAGCGACATCGTATAACCAAAAGGCAATTGCGAAGATCCTCTTCATCAAGCCGCAAATGTGCGTAAAAGGGCTTGCGATAAGCTATTATATAATAGTTGTCATTAATATAACATAAAATTAATGAAGTATACGTTCGAAAAAAAATTACAATTAACCGCAGATAGTGATTATAATTATTATTATTATTTGAATGGCACTCATAGGACATTTCACAGCGCTCACAGCAGCTGCTCTGGTCCCTGTTGCTCAACACCAAGTATACTGGATGAAGCAGGATGAAACCATGGGCCCAAGCATGGATGATGGCTGTGGTATGTGCTAGCAAAGAGCAATGACAAACAGTGACAGCGTGTGCCCACACAAATCGATCAACAGTGACAGTGTTCACTCACTCGGGCACTGACAGCTTGGGCAGCTAGTTGTCCCAAGCTTGAATTCAAGTGCATGGTGAAAGCAACTGGCAGCAGATGATAGTCACCCAACAGGTGATCTTCTGCTGGAAATGTACGAAGTGAGCAGCATTTTGACTTAAAATAGGATGTGGCTTGTGGCTAGTGATGACTGTGTTTAGTGATGGTAGCTTGCTGACTGATATTGCTCCAAAGACTACTGTGAATCTCCCTTCGTGACTAGTGGCTGGCAATGACTAATTCTGAATGTCTACATTTGCCAATGCATATGCAAGCATGGTCTGTTACCATTTCTGAAATTCCAGTTTCGCCAGCCAAGTCAAGATGTAATGCTCCACCAGTGAGCAACCACGACATCATTGCTCCAATTTTCTCATCACATCAGCAGCTAACTGGTGGTACTGTAATTCTTTCACAACGTGTCCTTCAAGAAGCCCTAGGTTGTGACTTCTGGAAGGTCAGCATGCTACATATATGTCATTACGCCTGTGCACCTTTCAATGGAGGTGAGATAAACACCCTCCTTGTGATGTCATTTTGCTAAGTCAGCCACAAGAGCGGTCCACTTCGCAAGGTGGAAGCACGGTGCAACAAAACTACTGATGCTAAAAATCTCTAAATTGTTTCATTTTCTAATTGGTTTCTAGGCCACTGGTAAATAACTGAGAGAGTGACACTACACAATAAATTTCTGTGAATTATTTTAAGTGAAAGTAAATTTTGAAGTGGCTTCTGAGTTTTGATTATACACTCTCTGTCATGAACTGACGGAAATGCTGTCTAAGTTTAGCTTTTGGATCATCTAACATAGTGGAGTGAGCTTATCCGTGCTTTCACTGTATCGCAACTGCAATTCCACAGGCATATTAACGACCAAGCAAAATGCAGCTATTGTTTATTCCTAGAGAGCCTCAACAAGGATAACATTCAGTATGCACAATACTGGGGTATAAAGATACATATGGAACCCATTCCCTGAGTTTACTGCAAATAATATATGTATTCCAAATAAATCTTCAGGCTACTCAAATAACAGGGCCGTCTGTACTAGGAACAAGCCCAGCAACAGGATTGTATTTTGAGGGCAGTGGGGGTTTTGGGTGAGGGTGAGGGAATTTGGGAGGGCGTTCATGACATCATTATCCCCAGAAAACACTTTAGTAGAAGTGTTTGCTAGTTTTACATCTACTGCTGGCCATTAAAATTTCGTCATCATGAACATAAAAATTGGCTGTGTCATGGTGTAGAACGTTGATGGCCACCAGAAAATATAAAAATAAAATAATGTTTTAATGTTGTTCGTGTTTATTCTTGTTATCAGGGCTAGTAAAGTAAATAAGGGGAGTAAATAGCGTCTGGTGTTGAGTGATCATTGTGAAGGACAGAGAGACAGTGTGTACTCATGTGAGACAGCGGTATCTTCACATGAGAGAGTTTGGATGGGGCCATATTGTGAGTCTCCATTTCGCTGACTGATAGATTCGTGAAGTATCAACTCCCGTGGAGCACTTCGATGAACCAGTGCCCCTATATTAGACGTTGTGGGAACATGAGGGCACGTGTCGACCCACTCTTCGCCAAGGTTCTGGCTGACCACATCTAACCACCACAAGGGAAGGTCAGCATATTATGCAAGCTGCTATTAACACCACAACACAGATGGCAGCATTTGGAGTGGAGTCATGGCAAGGAAGCATGGGCTGTCGATGAACGCCATTGCATTGTATTCTATGATGAATCATGGTACTGTACTTCCATGAATGACCATCTTTGCAAAGTTTTGTGGTAACCTTGAGAGAAGTCCCATTCTTATAATATTTGGGAGAGGCACGGTAGTATTACTCCTGGTTTCACAGTACATGGAGTCATCAGATATGAGTTCAGGTCATGGCGGGTAATGACTGAAGGAACTCTGATGGTGCAAGATCCATCACAGATATCCTGCATTCTTATGTGTTGCCTTTCATGTGACAGTATCATGGTGCTATATTTCACGAGGACAATGCTCTTCCACACAGGGAATGTGTCTCATTGAACTTCCTGTGTGACACTGAGATACTCCTGTGGCCAACAACATCCCCAGGTCTGTCCCCAATAGAAGATGTCTGGGACCAGATCGGATGTCAGCTCCATCTCAGTGCCAGTATCAAGGATATGAAATGCGAGTTCCAGCAGTTGTGACCTAATGATTCCACTGTATTGCTGCTTGCAATATAGTGTATACAACAGCTGAAGTAGGAACATGGAACGGACGGGTTCTGGAGGGCCATACTCTATGCTTTGTTGGACTTCAATAGCAGCACATATATAGTGCCTGAGGAGACAGATATATTATTTGACGGCTTTGCTGGATGCAGCCATGTCACATACATTGAGTCAGGGAATAGGCTAATTTGTAGCAAGAGAAGTATCCTGACTGACCATGCAATGATGTCTGGTGCACCATGTACTGTCAGCATGTGACCATCATTGCAACTTTATTTGAAGTGGCAGCAGAGAGTGGTGCACTGATGGCAGTGCTCCCAATGACAACAATCGACACAGGACTGATACCAAGCTGTATTTTCAGACGAGGGCCAGATCTGTGTACAGTGTTATGATAGCTGTATCCATCTGTCAAGGTTCCGCCGGTCAGGGTGGCCGAGCGGTTCTAGGCACTACAGTCTGGAACTGCGCGATCGCTACAGTCACAAGTTCGAATCCTGCCTTGGGCATGGGTGTGTGTGATGTCCTTAGGTTAGTTAGGTTTAAGTAGTTCTAAGTTCTAGGGGACTGATGACCTCAGAAGTTAAGTCCCACAGTGCTAAGAGCAATTTGAACCATTTTTTGTCAAGGTTCCGAGCAGAAAAAAATATAGTCAGGTTGTATTTCTCATAGTCATATGGGCTCAGCACAAGCTGTCATTGCACAGGATGTAGTTCTATAGTCCAAAGAGATCCTCTGTCTCGTGTAGCTGGCAATTTATACAGGAGGCATAAGATTTCTGATCTACTTACACATCAAGCAATGTTTGAGCAAAATAATAGGCTGCCGATCCTGTCCTGATGTACCTCTATGCAGTGTGTCACCCTCGCCTGCACTGCTTCCACTTGACTCATTGATTTAAAATATCTGATCACAGGTTGTTGACAATGTGGGATGCCACCACATGCTAGCCACTTTGACTGATGAACTCTGGTGTAGAGCTGATGTATCATAGAATGATATACCTCTATCTGGAATATTTTACTATTGTATTGTGATGTACATGTGGAAGAACTTCCCAGATTGTACAGGAATACGTAAGAGATCATGTCTATGTTTG
Source organism: Schistocerca americana (assembly GCF_021461395.2). Taxonomy (NCBI): domain Eukaryota; kingdom Metazoa; phylum Arthropoda; class Insecta; order Orthoptera; family Acrididae; genus Schistocerca; species Schistocerca americana. The sequence continues at coordinate 511,453,129 of NC_060130.1, forward strand.
TATCAAGTGTTAGAACTTTTGTTGAGTCACAAAAAGAATTCAAAATCAAAAAGGTTCAAGCATTGCCATAATTCATAAATGTAAAAAAAAAATATATGTACCTTAGTTTCAATTTTCTGTTAAAAATGACCTATTCCAGTGTCTCTAACTTACTAATAGCCTCCTTGTGTACTCGTATTGTTGTGTCTCAAACACCAATTATTAGCATGCTAGCCTGTCTTATTTAACAGGGCTAGATTTTACTGAGTGGAATTACTAATTCTCGCTATTTTATCCATAGGAAAAATGGTCAGTGACATCATAGATGGGGGCTGAGGGAAATCTGGCAACAATGCTTGACATCATAGGGTGGGGGGAAATCTCGCAACAATGCAGACAGTTCCTAGGACCTGCACAGCACTACTACTGGCATCTACTAAATAATTTGACTATATTTGGTTTCATGAGGATAGGAACAATCAAAATATACTTTTACATGTTCTTTCTGCATTTCCTTCAATGGTCAAAGGTTTTCCCATGCCTTTAGCGGAGTTCTGTAAGTATTAGATGGTAAAATAAGCAGAACAGACGAGACATTAATAATCGCTAGGATTCAACATTATAGTAGCATCAAACTGAACTTTTATCCTTAATAATGGCCTCAGTTCTGCTAGGAAGGGGTCCCACAAGTTTTTTTCAGGTACCCCATTCCTGCTGAAGCCAGTCCAAGTAAACTGCAAGTGTTACTAAGTTCTCTTGTCCTTGTATGGCCAAGTCTGCCATCTTTGATGGCAGCTTGGATTCTGACATCACGCTTAGCACAATGGATTATTTACGATTTCAGGCCATTTTTGAATGTAATAAAAGTAATAAACACAATTGTACTGAATCTGCCCACATTGCAAAAAGTCATGTTCACAGCAGCAATATTTTAGTGTTGTTGTATGATAATAAATCGTTTTATTTATTATTTATTAGTCATTTTCAGATACATGGAACCACAATACGTTCTTCCATTAAACATAATTTCTCATACTTCACAAACACTATTTCTCTATATGTGATCTAAGAGTCAGAAAAAATTCCCTCTAACAACTGCTTCTGCGAGTGTTCAATTACAATCGACCTCTGGAAAATATTTCGATTCGCAAGTGTTTCTGCACAATAACGACGATAAACAAAGTTTAGCTTAATGCAGCTATGGTAGGAGCATGTGTGTTGTGACACAACAACACCACGCAAATACGATGGGTTTTCACAATATTGGACATAAATTCAAAGTTTATTCTCAAATGGTAGCTCCATGAAATTATGGATTAAGATCGTGGTGTACTCTATGAATTTTGTACTGTGCAACTATGTCAGTTAACATCAGTTGAAAGGCATTTTGCAAGATACAGAAGCAGCATATTGTACGATACCGGTTAATACAGTAACACAAAGTCTTTTGGTAATTAGATAATAGGCATTGAAATCAATCAGTGGCAATAAACTGCTAGAGAAATTGGCATGATGGCATGGAAGCAATGAGGCCTTGGTAAGTTGCGGCCCGGCCGCAGTGGCCGAGCGGTTCTAGGCACTTCAGTCTGGAACCGCGCGACCGCTACGATCGCAGGTTCGAATCCTGCCTTGGGCATGGATGTGTGTGATGCCCTTAGGTTCGTTAGGTTTCAGTAGCTCTAAGTTCTAGGGGACTGATGACCTCAGATGTTAAGTCCCATAGTACTCCGGGCCATTAGAACCATTTGAAGTTGCTGGAGGGAGTTGGCACAACATGCGCACACACAAGTCACCTAACTCCCGCAAATTCTGGGGAGTGGAGCAATGAGCTCTAGTACCACGGTCATTCACATCCCAGTTGTGTTCGCTTGTGTTCAGATATTGCGAGTTGGGGGGTCACACATCAATTGGAATTCACTACTGTGTTCCTCAAACCAGTCCAGCACACTCCTCGCCTTGTGATATGGCCCATTATCTTGTTGAAAGATGCTACTGCCATCGGGAAACAAGATCGTCATGAAGGGGTGTATGTGGTTTGTAAAGAGTGTACAATACTGCTTGGCCATCATGAGCCGCACAGGACCCATGGATGCCCACATAAATGATCCCCAGAGCACAATGGAGCCGCTGTTAGCTTGTCTCTGTCCCGCCGTACAGGTGTCTTCAACTGGAAGACGACGATTTCGCGCTCTCCCCCATCGTTATGGAGAAGGTATTGGGATTCATCAGACCATGCAATATTCTGCCACGATTCCAACGTCCAGTGCAGATGGTCGCATCCCCATTTCGTTTGTAGGTGCCGATGCTGTGGTATTATCATTGGCACTTGCATAAGTTGTCAGCTGGGAGGCCCATCGTTAGGAGTGTTTGTTGCACTGTGTATTCATACACACTTGTACTCTACTCAGCATTAAAGTCGGATGTTAGTTCCACCACAGTTCACCACCTGTCCTGTTTTACCAGTCTGCCCAGCCTACAATGTCGGACATCTGTAATGAGTGGTGGCCGCCCAACCCCGCAACGCCTGGATGTGGATTCACCTTGGTTTGAACACATGCTGAAGACGCTCACTGCAGCGCACCTTGAACACCCAATAGGTTTCTGAAACACTCGTGCTGCCGTCGGTCAAACTCAGATAGACTGTGTGCCTTCTCCATTCTAGACACGGACAGCACGCTCACTGATACTACATTAACTGTGCATGTGTCTGACTAGCTGTAATTCCTCGCCAGGTGATGCCACTATCACCTGGATGGGTTTATACCGACAACAAGCCGGTGGTCATAATGTTCTGGCTGATCAGTGTATACTTCCCATTTAATGAAAAATTTTAGTTAGTAAATGCATGTATTCTTGAAATGCAAGATTCGCTATCAGCTTATTATCACTGATTGACAGTGTTGTTTGTTGTTTCATTCCCAAAGGCCGTTACGTTTTTAGTGTTATCCTGTATCATACAATATGCTGCTTCTCTATCCTGCGAAACACTTCTCAGCTGGAGATAATAGGCATTGTTACTCCATACAACATTCATACAGCGGTCTACGATCTCAACCTTCTATTACATGGTGTTGACACTTGGCAATAGACTTTAAATTACGTAAATTGAAGGTGAAGGGGTGAGAAGGAAAAGGAAAGGGAAGGAACTAATGATTTCAGCTGTGTTGGGGCTTTATGGAGAATCAGCACATATGAGTGAAATTGTGTGCCAAACCAGGACACGAACCTGGGATCTACTCCCTACTAGGGAGTTATGTTAACCACTGCATGATCCAGACACAAAGTATACCGTGAATGTGCGGAATATCTTGGCACACTCCCAGGCTGACCCACACTCAGACCTAGTACAACTTAGCTGCAGTAGACCATTTATTTCCTCCACCCTCATTAATTTTAGATTCCCAATGGAGGATGAATGTAAATGTGCATCTGCACTGAAAGCTGTGCAGTCACTGCCCATTAATGTGAATCAATTATGTGAATGCATTGTGTCCAAAAGAACAAACACCATGTGTTTATATAATTGATTCACCTCAATAGGCAATGAATCCACTGCCTTCATTGTGGATGCACATTTACACTCAGTCTCCAGTGACAATCTAAAATTAGTGAGCATGGAGGACATGCACAGGTACTGTGGATAGGTGGGTCAGCCAGGAAGCATGCCGAGATAGTACATGCATTTGCAATAAACACTTTGTCAGGGTGGCATGGTGGTTAACACAATTGCATTGTTAATAGGAAATCCCTCGTTTGAGTCCTGGTCTGGCATACATGGTCACTCACAGATGCTGATTCCACATAAAGTCGTGATACAGCTGATATCGTTAAGTCCTTCCCTTTCCTGTTTTTTCTCCCCCGCCAACTTCAATTTACATAATGCTTATAACAGTTGCAGTATCCATGTGCTGTCTGTTATTTTGGAGGTGTCTGAAAAAACAGGCACCACAAATCCATATAAGCTTTAAATTTATGTGTAATGTTATGAAAACCACTCGTATTAGCTTGCTGTCATCATGTGACAATACACATAGCCCTCTTCTGATTGTATGAAGCTAGATTGTTTTTATCGTCATTATTTTGCAGAAACAGTTAAAAACTGAAAATCCGCCTGAAGTTCGATTGTGAACAAACACACGTGGAAGCCTTTATTAGTGTGATTTTTTCTGGATCTTAGCTCACATCTAAGAAAATTACTTTTGCAAAGTATTTAAAATCATGTTCTTTGAAGAACATGTGTTTTTATCTTTCAGTAGGTGAACGATAAATAATTAATCATTATCTTTGGATTATTGCCATGAGTCACCACTATAATGTTGCTGCTGTGTACATAACTTTTTTTTCAACATGGGCACAATCAGAATAAATCTGTTTATTACTTTTATTTTGTAGACACAAGTAATAGTTCTGTGCCTGTCCAAGGCCACTCTGCGCTGGTGTCAGATTTCTAGCACAGCCCTATCATCTTATACATTGTTGTCAGATTTCCCCTTACCTCATTTGTATGACATCACACGCCGGTCTCCCTACGAATTAAATCACAGGAAATTTTAAAAAATGGCGAGAAATTTCAAAATAATTAGTTGTGCTAACTGTAAAATGACGTAAATTCTATACTGCAAGATGGCCTCTATGATGTAATACGAGATGGCTATTCAATATGGCGGACTTGGGCATACAAGGACGGTCCCAATAATGTAAGAATCCAAGATGGCAATAGATGATGGTGGACCTATATACACGATGACAGGAGAAGTAAGTGACACTCTCAGTTTACTTGTAAGTGATGCCAGAATCATGTGGCACCCACTGTGACCACAATCTTGATAGCAGTTGTTCCAGTAAGCCAGGAGTGACATCAGCTTCTCTCATCTTTGCATGAGCCCCCGAAAATCTCAATATATTCTCAGAGAAAGCATCTGAATATACGAGGTGTGGCTATAAAATAACAAGAGGATCACTGTAAAACACTTTCCTTCAAAAACAAACATATTTAGTTACTGTCACCCTCAATATACTCCCCTCCTCTGTCCCTACAAAGCTCCATGCGAATTTTCCATTGATGAAAATAATCCTGGCAGTTTTCCTCCATGAGCTCCTGAATTATACATGCTGCTTTTTCAAAAAAATTCAAATGGCTCTGAGCACTATGGGACTTAACAGCTATGGTCATCAGTCCCATAGAACGTAGAACTACGTAAACCTAACTAACCTAAGGACATCACACACATCCATGCCCGAGGCATGATTCGAACCTGCGACCGTAGCAGTCACGCATGCTGCTTTTTCTTCCACTGCTTAAACGAACTGAAATCTTGCTCCTCTTAGAGCAGATTTTACTTTGGGGAATACAAAGAATTCAAATGATGCTAGGTCAGGCGAATAAGGTGGGTGGTCTAACACTGGGATACTGCACTTTACTAGTAACCTTTTACCAAGTAATGTGGTATGAGCTGGTGTGTTGTCTTGGTGCAGAAATCATTAAAGCTGATTCACATTGTCCATCACGTCACATCTGATCAAAACATTCTACAGTGCATTTCACATGGCGGCATCCACACTGGTCATCCTGTCCCATCACATCATGTGACAGCACTGTCAAGATTTCTCAGGAAGAAAGCTTTGATGGTTGATGTGATCAAACAGTTGTTGATCACATGACCCCCAAGTTCATTTCCTCGCAATAGAAGACTATGCTCAGATCTCCAAATTTCGTTTCAACGTGGTTTTCGTGGTCGATGTCAGTTGTATGTTGTTCATTATTCGTTTTGATTATTTATTTTCGTTACTTATTTTGTGAAAACATATAATAAATGATGAAAGACTAATTGAAGGAATGGGCAGCAGTCTGAATTTTAAAACATGAGTGTGCTAAATTACTTACCCTCTCCTACATTTTTAAAGTGCATTTTATCTCACTCTGGTACCATATTTAATATTTTACAATGTAATGGATAGCAATATGGCTGCAACATGATCTGGAAAAGTACTGTGGGTAGAATCTGAATAGTAACTGGTATTATTTGTATGTTGAATTTACAATTAAATCAATACAATGAAATGAATACCTTAGCTGCATACAGGCGTTGATATATGTCAACGGGGACAGTTGAAAACGTGTGCCCCGACCAGTACTCGAACCCGGGATCTCTTCCTTACATGGCAGACACTCTATCCATCTGACCCACCGAGGACACAGAGGATGGTGCGACTGCAGGGACTTACCTCTGGCACTCCTCCTGTGAGACCCACATTCCCAACTTATTGTCCCGCACTATATACTTGTGCCCCTGCCTATTACACTCATTACTCGCGGCTTTACCAATTCCCGTAAGACTTCGGGCAATGTGTGCATCCACACAGAAGATGGTCAAATGGCCGGTGAGCCTTAAATATTTGCACGTTGTCAGGCATTTGTAATGTTTTCTAAATAATTGGAAGGAAACCTTCAGGCACTGCAAAAGTGGCAAAATCATTCTTTTAGGTATACAAGAAGTAATGTTTTAAAGTTCTTTGTTCAAGTATGTGTCAGTGGCAAGCTTATTTATTGTTTATGAGTTCTCTGGACTGTGTGTGAAACTGTTTTGGAAGCGTAAGTGGTCAAAATTTATATGGTTTCACTGGCTAATTCTAGTACAAGTAAGGCACTTCACCTGTTAAAATTCAAATACATGATGGAATGGAAACCTATACACATTTAAGGTGAAGGTATTGAGGGAGATACGACTATTATACAAAAATTTGCACTGGACTGTCAACTAAACTTAACCTAAAACAGATCAAATTTTAATGGGATGTGATGACAGCTCATAATACTACGCTCCTGTTAGTATTCTGGAAACAAATTGACGTAACATATAGAATGCAGATTCCTCTTCCTCCAGCTGCTTGTAGAGTGTATGAAATACCCCTTCTGCAAAATGTAATGGCATTATTCAGACCCACACACTTTTTTGCGTTGTTTCACGCTTCTGTCTTCCTTCTGCATTGCACACGCTATCTCTGCAAGCTGAAAACCATTTGATTCCAATGAAAGTCCCACCAAAAAACAGATGAGGATAGCCATGCGACTTGAGATTACGTTACTTATACTGACTTGATGTGATGTGCCATGACGAACAGTGTCAATACACTTTGACGTGCGGGTGTCATGTGATGGTGCTGTGATGGACAGCGTCGAAAAAATAAATAAATAAATAAATAAAAACCCAGTCGTTATAACTTTGAATCTTCACTTGCTCGTTCGAGCTGGGACATTGGGCCCTTCCGATGCATCGATTGGCCCTTAGTTTCTGGTTCATAAGTGAAAAACTGAGATTTGTCACATGTCATCACTGTCTAAGAAATTAGGATTATTTTCAATGGTATTCAGTGTGTCAGTATAAACGTTTTCACAATCTTCTTTTTTTTTATCGTGAGAGTTTTTGGCACGAGTTTGGCACACATTTTTTTCATGTGAAATTGGTTATGTAAAATTTGCCAACACATTCGTTGTCAACTCCTACAGTTTCCGCAATCGATTGAATATTCAAGCAGCTGTCAGATCAAATTAGATTACCTAATATTTAGATATTTCCATCCATTTTTGGTATTGAAGGGCGTCCCAGGAGTGACTCATCGTCAACATCTTCTCGGCCATCTTGGAAACGCTTGAACCACTCAAAAACTCCCGTATATGATAAATAGTCCTTGCCATACATTCGTTTTAGTGAAAAATAAGTTTCATTGGGAGGTTTCCAAATTTCATGTGAAACTTCCAGGCAATTCATTGCTCTATTATTACACTTACCATGTTTCTGGCAAAACAAAATGACAGCTCTTACACAAATGAAGGCTACGATCACACTGATTTATCTACAGACACCAGGGATGTTACATTCGACAGAGAAGATTTCAAGCCTCACGGATATTCCTCGTTCATCTTTGGCACATGTGTATTTACTCCGTGACAGCGTAACTCCCATTATTCTATAGCCACCCTTCGTATGACGTCTGTTCAAAAAATTCAGGAAGTGTGTCCACAAAACTTTTCTGTGCTTACCTTTTACTTATTGTGCATGAACTCCTTTGAAGAATTCTCCTCCACAATTCATACACCGCTTCCAACGCCGTTCCCACTTCCGGAAGCAGTCTTGGTACACCTCTCGAGGAGCACATCTACGAATTTTCTTTTATATCGTCTATCGTTGCAAATGTTCGTCCATACAGTAAACGAAAATCAGAAAAAGTTTGCAGGGACAGGCCCTGGATATGGCAGCACTGCGATTTCGGTTATTGTGCAATAGTCCGCACCAACAGGGGTGAATGTCCGGTTCGTTATCGTGATACAAGAGCCAAGAACTGTCTGAGCAAATTTGAGGCCACTCTCACATTTTCTCGCAGGCGTCGCAACACGTCCCGATAGTACCATCGACTAACAGTTTGTCCCTGAGAACACGAGTTTATGATGAACTGATCCTTCAAAATCAAAGAAAACTATTATCGTGGCTTTGACTTTTGATTTGACCTGACGAGCTTTTTTGGTCTTGGAGAACCTGTCCCGGCCCATTGTGGAGACTGAACCTTGGTCTCAACATCAGGACCGTAGACCTACATCTCATCACCAGTTATGAGTCTCTTAAGGAAAATCTCGTTCTCATTTTCGTGATCCAAAAGCTCTTCACTGATTTTGAGGCGAAGGTCTTTCTGGTCTTGACTCATGAGCAGTGGGACCAACTTGGCGGCAACATAATGCATTATAAGATGCTCTGTCATGATTTCATGACACGATCCCACTAAAATATTGCATTCTTCTGCAACCTTTCAGATAGTCAGTCTTCGATTGGCATGCACAGTTTCGTTCACGTTCCTGACAAGAGTGTCATTGGTACACGTGGAAGGGCGTCCTGAACGAGGGTCATCTTTAATTTCTGTCCAGGCACTTTTAAAGTGTGGGAGCCATTCGCAACACGGAGTATGGCTTAAGCACTCATCACCGTAGGTTTCCCGCATCATTTGGTGTGTCTGTGTAAAGGTTTTCTTGAGTTTCACGCAAAATTCAATGCAGTCACGTTGCTCCTCTAACTCTGCCATCTCGAAATTCGCAAACTGTGCGACACAAAGTTCCATTCAATACAACCGAGAACAATAATTAATAGACATACAAGAATGAAACTTCAAACAATTTTAGACATAGGCATGTGCAGGGATGCCAACCGCATTCCGCTCCAACACATATTTGGCGCGAGATTGCGAACGTTTTGGAATTTTTTGAACAGACCTCGTACATGGTAAGGAAGAATATAAATGATATTTAAATTGTGCTATTAGGTTCCTACCTAACCACACCCCAGAAATATCGATATATTAATTGCAAGTAAACAGCCAACTTTTGACGACAAGCGAGAATATTGGTTTCATTTCATCTTGTTTCATTCTCAGTAATTAAAGATATCCTCTCAGGTTCCTGCCTACGAACATCCCTTCAAATCATGACATATTAGGAAATAAACAGTCAAGTATTTATGACAAGAAGGAATGTAAATGTCATTGGCATCCTCGCAAATGAGGATATATTAGGCAGTAAGCAAACAGATATTTGTCATAAGCAATAACATAAATGTCGTTGCTGCTCATTTCATTCACAGCAATTTAACTGTCGTCTTAGGTTCTGCCTAGCCACACCCACGGAAGTCGTGGCATATTTGGAAGAAACAGGCAAATAATCGCGAGAAGAAAGAATATAAATAGCACTGCTGGTCATTTCACTCACAGCAATTTCATCTTTCCTTTTTTAAACATACTAAAGTCACATAATCGAACAAACTCATTCCTGAGGCAATGTGCTCTTATATGTAAGTAACATATTGGGGTACTGCAAGACACAAACCTGCTTGCTTCGACTCCATAACTCCTTGTCTCTAACCACAAGGCATGGTGAACACATGAAACTCTCAACAATATTATCATTCGTCCTGGGATATGCCAAAGGATTTTACCAAAGATGTGTCATTAGGCAACATGTAACTGTAATAAATCATACCGAAAACGATGTTACCTTCTTCAGAACAGCTCTCCTTCCCAACCCCCATCCCCAATCTACACACAACCTATGCATAAAAGCATAATGCTGAAATTGATGCGATGTTAGTAGTAGTGTTGGTTCACTTCAAGGACAGATTACAAGATACCCCATGCACACCCCTACGGCATCATCGATGATATCATGGATTGTTGCCAGATTTCCTCGCCCTCCAATTATATGATGCCATAAGCCAAATGCCCAACGTGAAAATGACAGGCAATTCAAACAACTATTGGTACATTCAAAATAGCCCAGTTGTGCTAAGTGTAAGTGGCAGGAATGACGAAAATCGAAGATAGCAGACATAGCCTAACTGTCTAAAGTATAAAATCCAAGATGGCAGACCTGAGGACCACCTCTATGGCATCGCAATCGAAGATGACAACCCAAGAGCGTGGATCAGGGGTTATCAGGATATTGCGTATGGTTGCCTGGTCACTTTTTCTAATCACAGAACCCAAAATGGCATGCCTGGTGATATGAGGACTGCGTGCTTTGTTGCCAGGTCCCTCGATCCAAGTACAGAATTCTAGATGGCACAACTCCAGGTACTGGGACACTCTGCATGGTTGCCAGGTCACTTGTGCCAGAAGCCCAATTGTCTGAAGTGTATAATGGTAGGAAACTCAAAAATCCACCTTTCCTAAGTTTAGATCTAGTACAGTTTCCCCTCACTGCTGCAACAGCAGTTGTTTAAACATTTGCCATGTTAAATTTAGAATCATTAGAGCACATTTGCCTTAAGGTTAAAACTGTCGTTTAAGCATTTATGGTATATGTAGGAGAGCTATGGTTATGTCTTTAGTTGATGAAATCGTGCCCAGGGAAGCCCCCTACACAGTCACAAAACTCTTAGGGGTCATGGTCCAACTTGCCACCTCAGCGTAGTCATAGTCCATAGGAACTGAGTCCCAAGCTTAGAATATGAGAATCCACTAGAAGCGGAAAATTCAGAAAACCTAATTGGGTTTCTTCAAAAAGATTTCTCTATGTTAAAAACAATATGAGCTGTACAATGGCCCCCAAATACATTCAACAGCAAAAATAAAAAAAAAGATCACAGATGCATATTCATTCTATCATAAGAACTTGGACAGTGACTCAAGAAAGAAAAGGTTCGGACGCTGTGTTTTTAAAATTCACTACCAACATTTTAATGTGTGGAGGGAATGACAGCAATTGAAGAAAGAGGTGTCATGCCATACAGCTAACTTTGTCAACCACATTCAAGAACTAAACAAGTTTATATGAAATGACTAGTTCAATCATGTCCATAAGGAACATCACAATGATAGATCTTGAAAAAGAATGACAGTTTACAAGAGTAGCAGTCAACATCCTCATTGTGTCCTGCATTTCAAGATGAAAAAACTTTACCATCATCAGTGCCAACTAGCTGATGGATGCAGAACCTATACAAAAGTGTCCCACTGGTAGCCTAGAGGGAGATGATATCAGAGCATGTTGTCCACATAGCAGAGGTATGCATCATGTAGTTGGGAGGTACTGGTGTCCGCTGCTGCAGCCCTCATGTCACCAGCCACCTGAGTTAGCAGCCATAGGATTGCTCACCCTCTGCCAACTTGGCAGTCGGCGGCAGCAGCAGCAGCAGCAGTAACCAGTGAAGCAGCTCAGTGAAGGGTGTTACCCTTTTCCGTCAGTTACCAATGCCTGTTGATCTAGCCAGGAGCACGCTATTCGATTTTGCAACGATAGATGGTAGTATTATCCTTTAACTAGCGCATATTGTGGCAGTAGGCAGGCTTTGGTGTGAACGAAATTTGTTAGTAACCATTGCATCAATTCAGCGTCGATTTTGAGTTACATTCTTCCATCAAGCCCAGAGGTATATGCTATGATTTGTTTGCAAAATTCCTATCCAGTTCCTCTCCACCAGTTGTGTTTTCTTTTTTTTATTTTCATCATTTCAACAGAAGGCAAAGTAACTTTAAGAAGTTCGAGAGTGGCTGTCAATGAGTAATACAGATTGCAGACCATGTTTAAAGTCTGCAAGTAGTAGATAACAGCATTGTATTCTGAATGATTTTTAAGCAATTCCTCTCATAACTTCTAATGAACAACTAAGTTTCAGCCCAAACTGCTTACAAGCATGTCACAAGTGACCGAGAAATGGTGTAGTTCATGCACTGAACTGCACAATGTAATTAATTCAGAGACGAATATGGACATATTGCTTCTCTGTACAGGCTACAAGTACTGAATGGAAACAGTTTGATGCATAATACTTGACTCAGCACAGACAGTCAGTAGCCTTCCCCAGACCTACTTTCTTGGGTTTTCATTCAACACCTCAGATATCTACTGAATAACAGTGTAAAACCATAAGACAGCATCTAGAAAGAGAGGGAGTTTACGGTTCATGTAGTTGCAGTGTCAAGGAGACTTAGCATATTGTAAGTGAGATGAAACTTGACAATTCAACCACTGGAATGCCAGAGAGAGAGAGAGAGAGAGAGAGAGAGAGAGAGAGAGAGAGAGAGAGAGAGAGAGAGTCTTACCAGTTAATTCATTTTCAGTTGTTGCAATGTAAGTCAGGTTTGCCCATTTGAGCAATTTCAGCGGTTGTTGGAATAAGCAGTTTGTTATTAGAAGAGACACCATGTGTGTAGAATGTATGTGCTCAAAAATTAAAGCATGTATGGATAAATCACGCAGTATGTCTTGGGGGTGGAGCGGTGGGGAGGTGGTAGAAGGCTGACCTTTTGGGAGAGCGTGACTAAGGGTTAGTCAACCTGTGTTTTTTGACTAGTCGGTAGTGCTTGTGCTTACGAAAACTGAAGGAGGGAGATACAGACCAGCATGTTGATCGGTTCACACATAATTGTCTGTGCTATCAGGATGCACATTTACAGACGTGCTAAATCTCACATATTATGCCATACCTTGCCATGTTACAGTAAAATTGTTTCAAGATAGGTCATATTCCAGAAAAATTTTAACAAAATACCCCAGTTACATTGAAACTGTAACAAGTCGCCCTATGTTACAGGAAAAATTAACTAAATGTCCCATGTTAGATGAAAAATTGTAACTAACTCCTCAGTATTTTCAGCCTCATATAAGGTTTCCTGGTTGAAGATTTCATTCAGCTCACATATACCATGACCACCTTCATGTCTAGAATAGTAGCATATGATGACAGTTAGCTGCTAAGGGGTGAGTACATCCTTCTAGAGACGGATGACGTCTCCATCAATAGTTTTTGTCTGTATGGTATGAGACTTTGCCTTTCAACATCATGCTAGGCATATTGTATTATTGTTCCAACCTTGCTTCCCCCATAACCTTAAATAACTCTGATTTTGATGATTGTCAAAAATATTTCAAAGTATAACTACATGAGAACACGTTTCGACGCCTCACAACCTAGCAGACTTTCAGAATTTCTCAAAGTGCACACACACAGTTGTTTCACCACTCATCTCCTAAACTCCCATATCATAACCGACTGCAGCCTTGAGCAGGGAAATACATCCCACACGATGCCCTTGTTGAGGAAACCATACCCACATTCATCAGAATTTATTTAGAAATCTTGTAAAAAATTTGATTTCTTATGTACACTATAAACACATGGTAAAGCAAAATCCCTTAGATGTAAATCTTATGTAAAATGATTGTAGACAGTTGCCGTTCGCAAAGTTTAAAACTAAGTGAGTAACATCATTTAGTTCTTTGATGTACGTGTTGAGTGGTAGAGGAGCAAGTTTCAAGCAACATTTTCTGATTTATACACAAAATTTATTGATTTTATTCGGAAATTCATTGTTTTCAGTCCTATTCTGCTCACGAGTCATTTGGCTTGGCTCTGAGCACTATGGGACTTAACATCTATGGTCAGCAGGCCCCTAGAACTTAGAACTACTTAAAGCTAACTAACCTAAGGACATCACACAACACCCAGTCCTCACGAGGCAGAGAAAATCCCTGGCCCCGCCGGGAATAGAACCCGGACGTGGGAAACGAGAACGCTACCGCACGACCACGAGCTGCGGACGTATTCTGCTCACGAGTGAAGCAATAGGAAAATGTGCATGTCGTTCTGTACAAGAACTGATTTGTGTTGTGTTCATGGTACTTTTAAATGAAAAGTATGTTCATAGCAGTAAGTCATTCTGCAGTCTGTCGTACATGTCAATTCTCTAATCTTTCTGCATGTCATTTTGTGAAAAGAATGTTTGACACCTCTGAAGTGGTTCTGTGTCTTCCTTTTGTCACAGTGTCTCGCTACAAATTGCGTTTCCCATCTACCAAACGATGAAGTGAAGTGTTTTTGTAAACTACGCTGCTCCTTGTCACATATGATACAGACCCCTTCTTGTAAGCACCTTCGTCTGCAACTTAGTTACTCATAGAATTTATACAAGGGATCGCTTACAAAATCATTTAAAAATCTAATTCTTTCAAGTGTTTTTTGCCGAGTTTAAAGCTGTTCTGCGATCTATGTCGCTTTCCAGGAAACATGTTTCACTGATATCCATTCCCAGATTTTAAGATTTACCAAGCATTCTATTGGAATGATGGAAGAAATTACTTAAATAAAAAGGTTTTTAGCTTAACACTTTTCAAAATGCACTAACAAGAATTAACCAACTTCTCATACGCCATGCAGATTCCTAACTCTATACAGATAGTCTCGAAAATTTGTGCCCATGAATTTTTAGTAGCTACGCTAATACTCATAAAATTTGAACCAAAAAACGCTGGGTGTACGCAACAGATAATTGATGCATGAATATTTCGCTTAAGTACTAAACATTTCATAGCAGCTGATATTTGTTGTTGTGTGATATTTCCTTTTTAAATTTTATAAATATTCTCATAGCTGTTAAAACTTCACAATCACAATTTTTTTGTATGCGGCAATAGCCGTTCTTTCTGTAATCCAATTTGAAAATACGTTAAATTAAAGTGATTTCTATTTAAATAATTGTTTACCATTTTCTAAGTTTGTGTGTGATTGGAATTTTCCATACATTCTGATGAGATTACATCACAGAAATGTGGTAAATCTCAGGTTTATTTCAGTTTCTCTTATCTGAGCCAACCAACGTATTACTTCCTCCTACGAACATCTCGTGAGAAGACTGTGAAGGTAAAAAATTAGAGAGAATCGAGCTCACATGGAGGCTTACCAGCAATATTTCTTACCATAAAACACTCACGACTGGAACACGAATCCAGTTCTGAGCTACTCTGAAAGTTTCAAGTCTCCAGCTCAGCACGAAGTTTAAAATCAATTCTAAAATTTGTACCGGTCAGACAAACAGACAAGGAAGCGAACTAATAAAAACGTGTTAAAAATCGCAGTTGCTAAAGTGGAATCGTATGGGAGCTATACAAAAATTTGATACGTCTACATCTGGGCTTTTCCAATCTATATAATGTAGAATCTACCCTGTATTGGATGCAGTGAAAAATGACAAATCAATTCACACCAAATCATACCTATGGTAAAAATTTGTGTTAGTTACAGAGTAATACTTCCATCTATCGTTGTAAACTCGAGTGGCATGTTCTCAGGTAAAACAACGAGCCCTGGTAACTCACAGGAAAGGGTGGTGTGTCTCACCAGGCTCATTCTCTATTTGCCTCTGCTGCTGCTCAGAGCCAGGCCGTCAGAGGCTGCTGCGTAGCGGCGCGTAGGCTGTACCCGTGGACTCCGATGCCTCACGACCACATGCTGCATGCTTGTGCAGCGCGGACAGTGTATTCTTGCATCATCTCCCTCTAGCCTGCCTGTGGAGCTCTCAGCTACCGAACATGTATCCATCAGCTAGTTGGCGTTGGGCTCTCCCACCGATGATGGCACAGTTTTTTAAATCTGAAATGTTGGAAACGATTAATCCAGTGACTGCAACTTTCTTTTTCAGGACCTGTATCTGCGATGGTTTTGATGGTCATGATCCCACTAGTCACTTTGATTTTAGGTGTGTAGCTCCGAAATTTGGGTTATACATGCATGGTGCAAATAACTTCACATCTTCTGGATGCAACTGGTGGTTGCCTGTTGACAAAACTTGTTGGTTTAATTTCTGTCGCTCCTTCCACACATTAAAACTTTAGTGACGAATTTTATAAACATAGCACCTGCAACTTATGGCTTTTAAGCAACTATCCAAGTTCTTACCAAAGGATAAATATAGGTCTGTGATTTTTTTTTAAATTTCCTTGCAGATTGTATATGTATGGGCTATTGTACACCTTGGATCACCTTTTTGGATTCTGGCACCATAGCAGTTGTCCTCACATACCAGGTCTCCATCTTGCATAGCCATCTTGGATTCTGATATAATAGGGGCTGTCCTTGTACACTCGTCCTCAACTTCCTCACGTTCAACAATTTACGCAGTTCCTTCGTGAAATCCGACATGAAGTTGGTCCCTTGGTCAGTAATTATTGTCTCTGGTACATCAAACTTCAAAATCCAGTTATTTACCAACGCTTGCCCGACCATTGCTGCCTGTTGATTTGGCATAGCCACCATCTCCACATTCCTCGAAAAATGGTCTATTATTGTCAGAACGAATCTGTTCCCCAATGGTGTTCGCCTAAAAGGTCCTAAGTCATCAATCCCCAGCAAAGAGAATGGACATGTTGCCTTCGGTAATCGTTGCCGCTGTATGTTTTTCCGACTCAAATTTGCTCTCTGCGCACATGGTATACACTTCTTGACATACTGATCCACATCTCCTTTCCTACCTCTCCACCAATACCTCTCCGCCACTCTCCTATTCGTCGCTCTGCATCCCCCATGACCATATAAGACGTGATCATGTGCTTCCTTTAAAACCTCATCCCTCAACTTCGCTGGCACTACTACCCTTGGCCCTAGCTTCGTTTCCCTGCACAGAAGACCGTCGTACATATTAACCTGTGGATGTGTCCGATACAATTTATAACCGTTGTCCGCGTCCTGTAATTCTTGCCATACTGCTAGGTCATAACCTACGACTTCTACTTTTGCCACCTTCCTACTTAGTGCATCCACATTACCGTGCTTCTTCCCAGGCTTGTGCACCACCTCGCAGTCGAATTCACTAAGCCTCACAGCCCATCGAGCGAGTCTAGTGGACGGATCCTTCATCCCCAAAAACCACTTCAACGCAGCATGATCTGTCACTACCCGAAATCTTCTCCCATATAAATAACATTTAAAATATGTGATTCCATAGATTACGCTAAGCATCTCCCTCTCTGTTATTGAGTAACTCTTCTCTGCTGCATTCAACTGCCTCTGCCTAGACGCATAGGCTACAGGATGTTCTTCCCCATCAATTTCCTGACTAAGAACACAGCTTGATTCGATGTATCGCATGCTAGTATAAACTCCTTTTCAAAATCTGGAAACACAAGAACCGTAGTTGATGTTAACACTTCTTTCAGTCTGTCAAACGCTTTCTGACACTCTTCAGTCCACTCAAATTTCACACCCTTATGTAACAATCGCGTCAACGGCTGTGCTAAATCTGCAAGCCCTTCACGAAATTTCGATATAAATTGCAAATTCCGATGAATGACTGCACTTCCTTAACTGTTTTCGGTTCCCGAAAATCCCTTACAGTCTGTACCAACCTCGGATCTGTTCGCACTTCGTCCTTACTGATAATATGACCCAAATATTTTACTTCTTCTAATGCAAAATGACACTTCTCCAGGATCAACGTCAAATGAGCTGCTCTTGACCTCATAAAGTCTCCCCTTAACCACTATCTATGTTGCTCCATACTACGTGAAAACACTATAATGTCATCCAAATAGACCAGACACTGCCGTGATTTCAAACCTCTCAAGACACTGTCTAGAAACCTCTGAAACGATGCTGGAGCGTTTTTCAAACCGAGTGGAGTTCTAATGTACTGGTAATGGCTTCCAGGTGTAGAGAAAGTAGTTTTTGGACGATCCTCTGGAGCCACCTCTGACTGATGATAACCACTTGTCAAATCCATCGTAGAAAAGTACTGGCACTTTCCTAAGAGATCCAAAGTCTCCGATATGTTTGGAATGGGGTATGCGTCCGTTACTGTCTCATTATTGAGGTATCGGTAGTCACAACAGAACCTGTATTTCTTAGTTTCATCCGCAGGTTTTTTAGGCACAACGACAATACCCGCTCCCCAGCAACTATTACTATGCTGTAGAATACCGTCCGCAAGCTGCTGATCAATGAAATCCTCCACAATCGGCTGCAAATACCTCGGTATTCTGTGTGGTTTACGGTAAACAGGTGCTTCATTCCCTGTTGGTATCCTATGTTGAACTAATGGAATTGCTGGTAATGGCCCTTGTGGAAAAAACAAATCCTTAAATTTCCACAATAATTCTTCAATATACTCTCTTTCGTCTCCTTTCAAATGCTTAATTTTGTCACGCAATGCAGTTCTGTCGGCAGTTAGTGGTTGATCGCTTCACCTACCTCTCGAACACCAGTCTTCGTTATCTGGCACATCCAAATTTGCTACTAAAACTCCTTTCCTCAAATTCGCGTCTACAGCACTAAAATTATCAACGTTCACGGGAACTACTCGCTCGTCGTTCCTCTCCTGTACGCATACAACACTACGTTTCACAAAACAACCCAGTGAATCCAAAACTTCATCATCCTCCAATGGTTCAATAACACATACTGTACCCAGGTAGATTCGACTCCACACTTACCCAAAGCGACTTCCCTGTGCCACTAGACAGACACTCATGCGGTTTAAGCCTTAATGCTAATGCACGCGGTTCAATTGGTTTGTTCATTACGTTGAACGCCCCTCGCGACAGCTCTGCATTGACAACAGTTTCCCCTAGCTGAAATAACATTCCGCCAAGTTCCACAGCTCGTTGTCCAAGGTCAATTTTGGCATGATGTTGATGCAAGAAATCTACTCCTATGATCATGTCGTAGCTCTCGCTTACCCATGGTACTACCTCCATGCATGCATTAAATCGGACTTGTTCTATTCGAAAGTCAACTGTCACCGACCCCAAAGGTGTGACCACCTTATCCTCTACTCGACGCAACCTATAACGTGGTGGGTCTAACTTCCTTCGTCCCATTATATTCTTAGTAGCCCCTTATATTTGCGCCCCTGTGTCCAACAAAATCTTAAACTTTTTAGTTCCTATGGATCCTACCACTGAACATTCCATCTCTGCATACGTATTCGTAACATTGAAATTAAATGGGAGCTCCCTTAGGTGGGTCTTGGGCCCCCTCTGTCGTTCACACCCGCCGTAAACACTGTATGCCTCTCGCGTGCCCCTGTTGCCACGTCTATTTCCTCACGTTGAATTGCCAGCTGAATGGCCGAATACAGATCTTTCGGATTTCCTTCACGCACTTTCCGTGACATATGCGCCGGTAACCCTCTCAAAAATACATCAAGTGCTCTTTGCTCGGCCTCCTGCAACAGAACACTATTCGCTTCATCGCTCTGACCCAACTCTTAAGTACACTCATTAATTTGCCTTATCCTTTCCACAAATTTCTCTATCGTCTCCCCCTGTCTCTTTGACATTGCACTTAACCTCTCTCTAAAGTACCGAGCGGTAATCTGTTTCTTGTACCTTTGTAGAAGCCCCTTCTTCAACTGCTTAAACTGTCCTGCCTTCCTTAAAGCCTCAGAACATCTTACGTATGTTTTCGCTTCACCCGTTAATCTAATCTTGGCTGTATGTGACAACTGCTCATCAGACCAACCATTCATCACAGCTGAAATTTCCAAGTCCTCCACAAACGAACGCACGTCCTCAGATGCCTTGCCAGAAAACGAAATAATCAGACTCGTGGTTTCTGGATCAATCTCCTGCACCCTAGGCAAACAACGACTGATCAGATGCGGTTTCCCGCTCACTTCTAGATGTTAATTCATTTCTCACTGCGTATTATCTGCTGTCAATTGTGCTACTTTCCCCAACAAAATCCGCACCACTTCTGGTTCCGATACACCTTGCGTCCTTGACTCTGCCATTGTGTTGCTTTCGTTCCCAGTCAGTTCTGAAACAAAACGTTTACATACAAGAACAACCTGACTTTCTGCAGCAGCGTATCATCATACTCAGTATCATCATAAACCAATACAAAAGTAATTAAATGCCACGAAAACAAAATAATAAGTCTTACTGTCTCAAATACACTAACACTTACTCTGACAACAAAATAAAATGCCCAAGCAAAATATCTACAATGTGGCTTGCCAGGAGTCATATTCAAAAGACAAAAAAAAAAAGTCCAACACTCAAAATGAACAATTTTGTCAGCACTCACCACATCTTGCGACTGTACTGCAGGCGGTGAGCTCGAACGTCGTACTGGACGGATAACGTCCGCTGTTCTGACACTAAATGTCGTGGATGTATTAAAACTTGGCGAGAACTTTCCAAATGATTTATTGTTCTTTAGCTATAGTGCCCCGTTAACCTCGGTCCGCGTCACAGGGTATCGCAATGCTGAGGCCACCGGCCCAGCGACACAATGCAACGCGCTGCTGTGTGTCAGCCCTGTAGGACCGCATCGTCAGGGCTGCGCCTGCAGCTGGCTCAGCAGTCTTCTTCCCCGTTGACTCAGTGTTGCTCCGCCAGGAGCCGTACGCCGGCCCCGCTGCTGCTTCTTCCTCATGGTGTAGCTGAGAAAGTGGCGTCAAACGAGCGCCCGTGATCTGGCGTCCGAATCTGTGGCCCCCGCCTCGGAAAATCTCCGGCATGTGTCGGGAGCCGAGACGACTGCCCGCGGTCGAGGGTCGAACACGTGACCCCCTGTGGACTGGAATGCTGGTGCCCCATCTTCTCTGAGTGTAGCCGGTAGTGCGACACGCCCTGCCATCCAGTAAATCTGTCACACTTCAATGAATCTCGTTAGAAAACGGCACCCATTTATACTCGTCTGTGGGCCACTGTTTTGCAAAGCGCGCCGCTTCGCGTCAAGTACACATAACACGCAAAGTTTCCCAGTGGCCCCTTCTGCCTGTGACTTGCGCCATGCAAACTGCTGTGTGTGCCTTGTCCGGCAGTTCTATGCCCCTGTGGCCTCTATTTGCCTTCTCAACTGCTGGTATGCATAACCCACTGCAATCTGGCCTGCACCTGGCTGTAACTCATGCTCCGAATATCGCGCAAAACTAACTTTCCCTATCCTAAACGGTGGTGGCGCTACACAAGCATCTCGCACTGATGTCTGCGCTAAATTACGAGCTTCTGTAAAAGATCCCCAATATTGGAGATTTTGCGTGCATTTAAATTTGGCATCCTTTTTTTCTTGTTTCTGCAATAGAGTTCTGACCCGTTTTGTGTACCAAGGAGGAGCAGTTCCACCATTAGTTAATTTATTTGCTATAAATCTCTTAATTGCTGTCGATAGTATTTCTTTGAATTCAAGCCACATCTGGACTACACTTACATTGTTAATTTGGAAGGAGTGGAGATTGTTTCTCAGGAAGGCGTCAAGTGAATTTTTATCTGATTTTTTAATAGGTATATTTTTCAGTTTATTTTCGGAGAATTTGAGGTCAAAATATACAATCTCGCTACAACAACCCTTTGTTCACTAATCCCTGTATTATATTTTACGCTCATTATTACCTCACAATTATTTGTTACTAAGAGGTCAAGTGTGTTTTCACAACCATTTACTGTTTGCGTGAGCTCATGGACTAACTGCTCGATATAATTTTCAGGGAGTGCATTTAGCATAATTTCGGATGATGTTTTATGCGTACCTCCAGATTTAAACATGTATTTTCGCCAGTATATTGAAGGTAAATAAAGTAACCACCATCTATAATTGTATGAGTCGGGTACGTTTTTAAATTAACCTCAAGTTCCCTATGAACCTTTCAACAATTACATCATCTGAGTCGGGAGGTCGGTAAAAGGATCCAATTATTATTTTATTCTGGTTGCCACGGATGACCTCTGCCCATACCAAATCACAGGAACTATCTGTTTCAATTTTGCTACAAGGTAAACTACTTCTAACAGCAACAAAAATGCCACCACCTCCTGTGTGTAGCCTGTCCTTTCAGAGCACCGTTAGGTTCTTCGCAAAAACTTCAGCTGAATTTATCTTCGGTTTTAGCCAGCTTTCAGTGCTTGTAACGATTTGAGCATCTGTGCTTTCTATTAGCACTTCCAGCTCTGGTACTTTCCCAACACAGTTACGATAATTTACAAATGTTATACCGATGGATCCCGTAACTTTGTTCTTCCTATGTTCGGCCATCACCCTTTGTGACTGAAGCCCTTTTTGTATTTCCCCGAGATATTCTAACCTAAAAAGCGCCCAGTCTACGGCACGAAGCCCCTGGTACCTGTGTAACCGCGTACTGCGTGTAGTTGAGTCCTGACCTATTCAGCGGAATCCGAATCCCCACCACCCTATGGTGCAAGTCAAGGAATCTGCTGCCTACATGGTCGCAAAACTATCTGAGCTTCTGACTCAAACCTTCCACTCGGCTCTGTACCAAAGGTCTGCAGTCGGTCCCATCTAATATGTTGCAAATGGTGAACTCTGCTTTGATCTTGAAAGCAAGACTGGCAGCTTTTACCACTTCTGTTAGCCTCTTGAAACTAGAGAGAATCTCTTCCAGTCCAAGGCGACACACATTACTCGTACTGACGTGAGCCACCACCTGCAGTTGGCTGCACCCTATGCTCTTCCTATCATCCAGAAGGGCCCATCCCACGTCTGGAATGACTCCACCCAGTATGCAAACGGTGGGCACATCGGTTTTCTTTCCCTTCTTGGCAGCCATATCCCTAAGGGGATAACGCGCCACCACAGAGCGCCCCACCCCCTTAACCAGTGCCTCTACCTCACAAGAAGGGCCTGCCTCCCACCATCTCTCCATCCATCCAGTATCTCATCCTTCCACCGAGACCACACCCGCCAAAAAACCCCCCAAGTGGCCAAGTGGCGACCTCACCTCCACACCCTCCTCCAAAAGACCACCACCCACCTCACTTCCCTCTGATCCTGCCGTGGATACCACCCCTCCTCCCGCCTCCCCTGCCCCCACCCTATATACCTTCGTCCTTGCCAACCCTGATCCAAAATTCCTAGATGCCCGCACCCTCACCCTTGAAATCTGGAAATACATTCCCAGTGCACCCATTACCCAACTTATCCCTTGCAGAGACTCTATTCTCATCAAGTCCTCCTCCCCTTCTTCCATACTGATCTCCTCCAGCACCTTCCCTGCATCACCTTTTTTCCCCATGCGTCCCTGACCCCTTTCCTTACTTCCTCCTCTCCTCACCAGCCTCAACCCTGTTATTGTCCACCAGCCCTCACTGCCATGACCACAAAACTCACCCCTGTGGTCACAGAAGTGGAGGTGTTGCTGGAACTGAACACCCATCCCGCCCTGGAAATCTGCTCGGCCCACCTAATTTACAACTCCTCTGTCCCTGCCTTCCTTATGCATATCTTTACTGAGTCCGCCTCCTAGATCGATCACCTCCTCACACAGGGAACGCTGATTTTCAACCGCCACCACCCCACTGACCTGTCCCATTCCTCTCCTCAATCCTACTGCTGCCAGTGCTGTCTCCTGTACAATGACCACCTCACCCAAAACGGCAAGAACCCCTCACCTTCCCCCATTGTAAAGCCTTCCACTTTCTTGAACAGTGTCCTAACCTCGCCTCTCCCCCTTCTTGCAACAAACCCCACCCCAACTACTCCTCCAAATGCAAAGCAAAGCCCCCTCCCACCAACCTTGATCTCACTGTCCCCGTTCGCCCCATCGACCTGCCCATCCACCCCAGCAATTCCCTCTGCCCTCCCCCTACAGCAGAAGACATCATCCAGTTCCTAACCATTGTCCTGCAGGACATCTACCCCTTCCAGCACCCCCAAAACACTCCAGCAGATTTCCCTCGCCACCCGCTCTATTTTCCATTTAAATACCTATGCCACCTACTCCCACAAATAGGTTCACTTTACCTTCACCCACCTACACACCCTCGTTTAAGCTGTCTCTCCTCGCCCCACTTCCTTTCCCCCTCCCATCTCCTGGCTCATCACCAGTATCATCTCTGCTACCTCAACAATAGCTCCCTCCCTGCCAACAAATACCTCTTCATGCATTACCTATCCCAGCACCTTGATCCTTAATGAAACTTTCCTCCAACCTCACCATGTTGCCACACCTCTCCCTATCTCCTTCAGTGCATCGACAATGCCCTTCTCCTCGCCCAAGGTGGGGTCGCTGTTGGCCACCTCAAGCATCTTCCTGTCCGGCCACAACCCCTCCTCAATAACCCAACTGAACACTTTCTCCTCAGCGTCTTTTTTCCCTCCCTCACCATCACCTGTGCCACAATCTATAGTCATCCCGCAGCTCCTCTCCCCTAAGACTTCATTTCCCATGTTGACTGCACCGTCACCACCTATGTGATGGCCACTGACCTCAATATCCACAGCCATGACCCTGCCACCCATAAGCAGTGGCATCAGTTCCTTGCCACCCCCCATGATGACCTAGTTCCTCTCCCATAACACACTTGTACTGAAACTAACTCAACCCATGACGTTATCCTTGCTTCCCCCCACCTCGTTTGTTGTATCACCATGGACGTTCTCGATCCCATTGATACTGACCACCTCCCCGTCCTTCTCACGGTCCCCTCTGCCCATGGCCCCCCTGCAGCCCCCCACCCAGCTGTCTTCCAAAGTCCATCCAAGACTGCTGCTGCACTGACTGGGATGCCTACCAGGAATCCATTACCTCACAGGTCAAAAGCCACACCCTCACCTTTCACCATCCCACTGATGTCACCCATGCCTCTTCCTTCCTTCAGAAGACCATCACTGATGCTGTGAAGGCCTATGTCCCTGCCATACTCATCAACCCTCACTACCCTATGCTTCCTCCGCAAGCCGTCCTTCTTCGTGAATCCTGCAGGCTCTACCACTCGTTCCTTCGCACCTATGACTGGGATACACTCCCCCGCCACCGGGGCAATTACAGCGACACAGCCAGAACTTTCTTACAGCAAAGAAACGCCAGGACTGGTGCTAGACATGCACACACCTCAACAGCACCCTCCCTGTCAACCCCTCTAAGTACTGGTCCTGCATCACCTTACTGGTAGCCATCCCACACTGCATTACCCTATCCTCCACAACGATCGCCCCTTCCCTGACAATCTCAGTAAGGCTAACCATTTTGCACCCCACATATCAGAGGTCTTTTCCATTCCTGACAATCCCCATTTTGATTACTCCCTCTTCCCCACCATCCTTGACTGCACTGATACCTCTGTCCCACCACTCATCCCTAGCTTCCAGTACTTGGATCAGTTACCCCCCCCCCCAACATCAACACCCTCATCACCACACATGACATCACACTCATCCTCTGCTCCAAACGCAACACCACCCCTGGTCATGATGGCGTCACCTACCGCCACCTCAAGGAGACCCCCCGTCATTCCTGGCTGTCCTTGCTACTCTGTACAATGTCCTCCTCTCCACTGGCTTTTACCCTGACCTGTGGAAGACTTCTCGTTTTCTACTGTTCCCTAAATCCAACAAATCCCCCTCTGATACCTCTTCCTATTGTCCCATCTGCCTCACCTCCATGCTCAGTAAGGTCTTCGAGACTATCCTCTCCCACCGTATTCACCGCCACTTTAACCAGCACCAACTCCTCCCCCTTACCCAGTGTTGCTTCCAACCTTCCTTCTTAGCCGACCTCCAGCTCCTTAACCTTATCAATCTTCTTTCCCTCCAACATAACTCCTGTCACGCCGCTATCTTTGTTTCCCTTGACCTCCAGAACGCCTGCAACCATGTCTGACAGACCTATGCTGTCCCTATCAATTTCGTCCACCTCGTTGCTTTCTTCCTCTCCCATCATCCCTCCTATGTCACTTTCCAACTCCCGTATCGTCTATCCCTCTGCTGGCGTACCCCAAGGCTCCATCCTTTTTCCCCTCTCCTCTATCTCCTGTACACTACTGATACGCCCAAACCTCCCCCACCTGTTCATCTTCTCCAATTTTCTGATGACACCGCCTTCCTAGTCCTTTATCCTGCCGTTCAATGGTCCCAGCATACCCGCCAAACCCACTTTGACCAGGTCACCACTTGGTGCAACCAGTGGTTCCTTCATCTCAACCCATGCAAAACCCAAGCGATCATCATTGGCCGCAGCATCCTCTCCTTCTGTCTCCATGATTTCTTCCTAACCATTTACGGCTGTCCTATCCACCTCACTCCTACCCTCAAATACCTTGGCCTCACCCTCAACCACCCCCTCACCTGCACTCCCCATCTCCTTACAATCCAACACAAAGCCCACAACAGACTCCACCTCCTGAAACTCCTGTCTGGCCAAACATGGGGACCGCATCCTTCCACCATCTTTCACACCTACAAATCCTTGATCTGTCGCAGCCTTTGTTATGCCTGTGTTTGCACTCCACCTCAGCTTCCCTATCCGCCTTCTGTCCCCCCACGTGCATCCTCTTCGACATCATCCACTTCCCCCACCTTCTCCTTTTCCTTGAACACATCCGCACCCTGTATATTTCCCAATGACTCGATCCCCTCCCACCCCCTGGTGTCCCCCTTCCTCTCCACCCCCAGCCCATTGCCACGCCTTTACCATTGTGTCCCCCCCTCTCTCCATCTCCACACCCTCCACCTCCTTTCCCAATGCAGCTTCCAGCACCTACCCCTCCCAGATGATGAAATTTGGCCTGACATCTACCCCTCCTACCAACTCTAACCCCACCTTCCTCCTGCCTCCTCTTCAGGGCTCCCTCTCCTCCTCCTCCCTTCTCCTGAGCGGCTTTCCCCCTCCTACATCCCCTCTCTCTCCCACACTCCCCTTCAGTGTCTCTACACTCCCTCCTGCCTTGTGTTCCATCTTCATTTCCTGCCCTGCCGGTCTCCTGCCTCTTGGTGCGCCTCCTGCCCCCTTTTTTTCCTCTTTCTCCCCCCCTCCCAGCCCTCCACCGCAACTTCCTCCCCTCTTTTTCCCTCCTCTCCAGCTTCCAGTCCCTCGGCAGGTCCCTAAAAGCGTTTTTTTTATTCTTCATGAATGCTCTGACGTTTCCAATGGTTTTTTAAGTGTCATGCTCTGTGTGATTTTTATCCTGTGGCCAACTTTTAACTTGTGATTGCCTCCAGTGTGTTCTTTTAACTTTATGTCGACTTTTTAACTGTCCCCCAGTGCATATCCCCATCTTAGTGTATATTTTAACTCCCATCATCTCTATTTACTGTGTTTTTTATGTCCCCCTTTTTATCCCCCCTTTTTATACATTCACCCTTCTGTACTTTTATAAAGCCAATTGGGTGAAGAGCGGTGGACTGTGCCGTTGCCAGCTCTTCGCTGCCCATATGGGGCAGGGGAATGAAATTACAATAAAGAAAAAAAAATCAGTGATTAAAGTAAAACATTTTCAAGCAAAGCAGAGTAGGCACTGGGCACGAAGTCACTCTTCCAGTTAAGCAGTTTTGTTGGTATGCCTCTTAATACTTAAAGCACACAAGTGCATATGTATGGCAGTAGCACTTTCCATTATGGTCTATTTGTTGTTTTAAGCTGTAGAGAAACTGCTAATGTATTTATGTTTCCCGTATTTTGCTGCAGATCTGAAAATGGTCATTATAGACCGAAACCGGTAATGCGTTGACAAAAAATTTTGTGACCATAGACGTAAAGTAAAGGAAATGGTCGTATAATCCTCAATCAGTGGCGTCTGTCGGATGTGGCTTGAAGCGTGTGGCGTCTGCATAGTACACTCTTGGGCGTTGTCAGCTTCCCACACCGTCGAGAAGCTACTTCCCACCCTCATACCTCCTCAGTTGGCATCACGAGGCAGAGTGCATCTTGCTCCAGTCCTTCTAACAAAGAAATAAGCATGGCATTACCGAGAATGGAATAACTGCAAGAGAGGCGCTCTGCATCGCGGTGTAGCTTGCTCGCCAGGTTTCGAGAGGGTGAGTTTCCGGATGAGGTATCGAATATATTGCTTCCCCCTACTTATACCTCCCGAGGAGATCACGAATGTAAACTTAGAGAGATTCGAGCGCGCACGGAGGCTTTCAGACAGTCGTTCTTCCCGCGAACCATACGCGACTGGAACAGAAAAGGGAGGTAATGACAGTGGCACGTAAAGTGCCCTCCGCCACACACCGTTGGGTGGCTTGCGGAGTATAAATGTAGATGTAGATGTAGATCCGGGTTCCCCGCATGCCAGTCTGACACGCTTACTCTCATATACAGAGATGTGCGCTGAACCAGTGACGTTAAGAACTCAATAGACAGCTAGAAGCATACTATTCAAATGTACTCATTGTCATCTGACTTCCACAGTCCATACCAAGTAACTTTCAACAGCTGGTGTACAACAGATCAGAGCATTCCCCACAGCGGCTATCTATAGTTATCTCACAGTGTACTGTCCACAGGACTGAGTGTTTTACCTGGTGAGCTCCTTAGTGAGCAACAATTGAAGAATCCCTTGCCTTCTTTATGCTCTGCTGATTTATTTAGTTTCCGTCACGGCGTTGGCACACAAACATAAAGTTGCACATTGATGGAAATTATGTATTACCTTTTGGCTTTTGTCTCTGCGTCTTCGGAAAAGGTTTGTTTAACTATTTTTCTGACGTTTCTCCAGCACGAGTAGTTACACTCTAAGAAGTTCACCCTCTATTGCTGGTAGAGGAATGTCCTTCAACAGTGGAATGTGAACTTTTGACACTTCCAGTCACCCCTGATTGTGCACCGTTAGAAAAATCGTTAAACAAAGTTTGTAAATCCGTTTTTCAGTATATTATAAAAACACACACACACACACGCACACACACACAAATATTTTTCTTCGTCTTCTTCGTCGAAAAAGAAACTTGGGGCATCCGTAAACACAGGGTAAGGTGAATCCTCTCTCACTCTTTAAGTACCATGACGTTGCTCAAAACAGAATACGGATGATATGAGTGACTTTTGCGAAAATAAATTTAATGATAGTCCAGTTGCTGCATGAGTTTCTCTTGGTACCACATTCTCAGAAATTTTTGTTCAGGATTTAGAGTAACGTCTCGCATTAAAAGGACACCATTTGCTTTGATGAATATGCACGACCAAATTTCCTCTCTAAGGAGGTTTTTTTGGTGCTGACAGTAACACTATACGTACAAAAAACTACACGCAATTGCTTGTCTTAACACTCTTATAAAGTGGCCTGATACATGTCTCCCTGACTAAAGAACATTATGTGAACCTACTATTTATAACACTATGGTGGAGCTAGGCATTTTTCGCAGAAACACTATTTTTCTACATTGTATCCCATTCCACATGCTTTTATTGTACTGTAAACTGCTGGACAGTGTTCTGCAATGTACTACATTTAATAGCTATTCGTTGCTAAAGTTGTGGAAATTTTAGTTCTGTACGAAAACAGATATAGTGGTGGAAGCCTTGCTAACTTGTACTCAAGAAGATGTGAGTTCTGTCTGCCTATAGTTTTAATTATTTAATTTGAGAGTCGATTACATAGACTAAAACACGATTTACGATTTGGCAGACACCTTACTAGTTTTCTAAACTGCCCTGACCAAAGGACATAGTATTAGCAGTCTGCGTAATTCTACCGTTTGTCGAAGTAGACAACCTTCAACATGATTTTAAAAAATACCCTGCAGAGTACTATTGTTAAGACATTTAGACCTGTATGCCTACACAGTTCCGTATCATTTGGTAACAAGTGATTTGCGATGTGGGAATATCATAACAGAGGCAACTTGTACATTACGCCAGCCTCTAAGCGGGATGATTAGCATGGAAAAATTACGACACAAACCCACTGTATCCTAACAGTTATAATTCACTATCTACACCAACATGTACGAAGACTCTGCCATTCCAATTTTAGTAATATTACACTGATTTATGGATAAACGAGGGAAAAACAGTGTTCGGAAGAATTTGTGACAGTGACTGTGGAGCTTTAACGTAAACAGCAAGCATAAGAGGGAGACGACAGCAAATATGCATACTTTAATTAATATACGAAGTTAAAAGTTTCTGTGAAGTCATCGGGATATTTAAGTAAACGTCCCACTGTCCCACAGTGGCCACCAGTTCGACTTACAGGAGGAAAGTCGCTGCCTGCTAGACCGACAAACAATGACACAGTCTCCGGCACACCTTCAGTAAAGTTCAGTGAGCCGCTGCTGCCGGTGAGTATTCACTTCCGTCCAGAGCGCTAAGCGGCCAATGTGTGTTCAGCCGCGAGTCGGATTACGACGAAGCCTACCGCCTGTGTCACGGAGTTGCTAACAAGCGTCTGTGGAATCAGTACATTCCGTCTATTCCATGCAGAAGAGCTCTGCATGTTAGTGCCAATATTTGTGCCTCAGACACCACATCCTCTGTACAGCGTGTTGATGTATGATACACACGTGATCTGCAATCTTTTGCAAGTTGTGTGTCTCGAAGAATAAAACCCACTTTAGTTGAGATTGTGTCATCATTAGTTACTGTTTTACCATTGTTCGTCCCTAACTTCAAGCGGCGACCCAACGGTGGTGACGAGTCTCGTGAACCTACGGTGCTGTGTTTTCCTTCATCAAGGGCGACGTTAAGTGTATTTTGTGTGTATTAACGTCAAGGAATTGTTATGTCTGTGCCACGACAAGAACTTTCTGTAAATGATGTGGTTCAGTTGCAGAGGCAACAAATTCAGCAACTTGGGCAGAGAGTTATTCAACTGACGCAAGTACTTTCAATGGCAGCTACAACTCAACATACTACGGGCACACCCAAATTCCGATAACATACGGCCAGTGAGGGGACTGGGCTGAATACCCACTCAACTTGTAGCGCAGTTTTCCGCCTATGACATAGCAGATACGAAGCGCAAAGATTATTTCCTTACTAATGTTGGTGCCGAAGTGTTTTATGTTGTGTGTCAAAATGTCTACGGACTCTTGGCCGGAGGACTTTGAGTGTTATTTGTTAGAAGTTATATGAGCACCTTGGCGCTCAGGTGCATGTAGCAGCTGCCAAATACAAGTTCTTTTGGCTTAGGAAGCAATCGGATTAGACATTTAAACAATGACTCGCAGAACTAAGAGGTGTTACCAGACATTGCATATTTAAGTGTCCATGTGACGTCACACAAGTGGCGTCATACTCCGTGGCGTGATTACTCAGAATGTATGAGATGCACGCATGCACACTCCAATTTTGAAGCTACCATATTCTAAGTTAGAAACTGACCTTTCTGTTACTGAACCTCAGAACGTTTTAGATGGTTGGTTGGTTGTTTTGGGGAAGGAGACCAGACAGCGAGGTCATCGGTCTCATCGGATTAGGGAAGGACGGGGAAGGAAGTTGGCCGTGCCCTTTGAAAGGAACCATTCCGGCATTTGCCTGGAGCGATTTAGGGAAATCACGGAAAACCTAAATCAGGATGGCCGGACGCGGGATTGAACCGTCGTCCTCCCGAATGCGAGTCCAGTGTCTAACCACTGCGCCACCTCGCTCGGTAACGTTTTAGATATTGCAGGGGTAAATTTAGAGGCTCTGACCATTTCTGTAGTTCAAAGTACACAATGCACTCAGTTCTCTACTCAGAGGTCAAGCTGCAGGCAAAGCCCATTGTTAAAAAACAATCAGTCACGCCGTGCGCCTGCCACTTTGAGAGGTGGCATGCCTTTAGATGCACACAGTGACTTGCCCACTCTCTTCTTTATATATAACTCTGAGTAATTCGGTTTGGGGAAGTATGGCCGAGTATTGTCATTACAAGGCTAGTATTGAGAACTCAGAAGATATGAATATTTTCCTCTCTAATTGCATGTGGTGAAAAGTTGCTACTGCTTCACACGTGGACTTCCCACACAGCGTCTCTCATCAGCCGGGTGGTCCGGTGACAGGCGGGTTCTGTCGATCTTGAAAGGGTTAAGCCGACGGGTGTGAGGGAGTCGAGTGCATGCTTTCCAGACGCCGTCATTGTCATAAGAGCGGCGGCGACACGCCCACAGGGGCCTGACGGAGCGGCTGGGCTAGAGATTCCGTTGCTTCGCAGAAACACAGTGAAAACACTTTCTGACGGACTTCCAGCGAGGCGTGGGAATGATTTGTGTTCCCAGGCAGTCTTGGCAGGCAAATTCCCGCATTTTATGCAAAATTATAACTGTGATTGGCTTGCTCAGGGGCGCAGAAATTGGCGCCAAGTATCTCCATTGGTGGAATAGTAGTGCTTCGGCAGTAGAGTGGAATTTTCCACCGGTTTTCGAGTTGGTGATTGGCACGTTTTAACCACAGCCACTGTCGTGGGGGCGGGAATGTTCTGTGTTCGGCTTGTACGGGTGCTCTTGAGAGAGTCGGCTCTCGCTTTTCGGTCAGAGTAGGTTACAAGACTGAGCTCTCGCTGCTCTGGTTGGTTCAAATGGCTCTGAGCACTATGGGACTCAACTGCTGTGGTCATAAGTCCCCTAGAACTTAGAACTACTTAAACCTAACTAACCTAAGGACAGCACACAACACCCAGCCATCACGAGGCAGAGAAAATCCCTGACCCCGCCGGGAATCGAACGCGGGAACCCGGGCGTGGGAATCTCGCTGCTCTGGACAGCCTGCCTTCCGTTGTTTGTCTAATATACTTTCATTTAATTGTAACTGTTTGATGAAATTGCTGAAGTTCCGACTTCAACGTAGCTTTCCGAGTACAGTTGGCAATTGAGCATTCTATGTACAAGTGGCCTACGTTACCCGTCTTGAGCAGTTTTGGCTAAAGTTGACTGTATCGGAGTTACTGTGTGACTTCGCTTGTTAAAATCAATCACTATACCGTCAGTGATCGTGTAGCGAGCCTTCTTCGTCTCCCTCAAAGGCGCATTTGTGTTGCTAGAAGCCTTTAGTTTGGAGCAACCAGACCAGGATAATTTGTTTTGGGCTATACTCGCAACATTATCATCACCACAACGGGACGTCGAAGCAACCAGCCATCGCTTCCGATATGCCAGATCGTGTCCTTGCAGTTAAGAAGACAGCTTGGTAATGTATGTGCGCAGCACCGGCAAATTAGGGAATTTAGATATGTGACAATCAGAGCTCTGCAGAGCGCGCCTGTTCCCGTCTTTTCTAATGTGGTTCTGTCTTGGGTGTTCATTGTCTGAGTTCTCACTACAGTAGCAGCAATTAATGTTGGGTTGGCTGGGTGTTTCTCGTAAGATTTGAGTTGCAAGGAATTGGCTCAACATACCACTTGGTCATAAATGTCACAATCTAGTTTATGGACAACTTCACCTTCACAGCATTTATTTGAGTATCCAAGTTGTATTGTAAATGTTTCATGTGTTATGTTTATTATTTTTCTTCTTGATCCATGTGCAACAACAAAAGTCGGATTTAGAAAAGGGGGGGGGGGGCTTAAAGCATCATTTCCATATGAAGATTCTAGAGGAATTTAGTGTTAAATACACTGCTAGCCCCGACACCTCGCAACTTTGCAGTCTAATATCTGGAAGTCGTTCCCGAAGTGCACGACCGTTAGCAGTGCCCACGCAGAGAGGCAAAAT
This sequence comes from Schistocerca americana, assembly GCF_021461395.2. Taxonomy (NCBI): domain Eukaryota; kingdom Metazoa; phylum Arthropoda; class Insecta; order Orthoptera; family Acrididae; genus Schistocerca; species Schistocerca americana. Next base: position 511,486,728 of record NC_060130.1, read on the forward strand.
GCTTTTCCTGTGGCAAACGGGGCCATATTCAAGCGTGATTTCAAAACAGCAGTGGCAGGCGACAGTGAGACTCTACTTCAGTGTTCTTCAAAAGAAGTAAATGTCGTATCAGTTGAGCCGGTGGTGGAGGCCCAATCAGTGTTTTACCCTTAAAGTAAACAGAATCGTTCACAAGTGATCTGCTTTCAGAGAAATAAACTGTATGTACATCTACGTGTGGCAGAGCATTCTGTGAGACTACAAGTAGACAAAGGTGCTTGCGTGACTTTGCTGAACAGAAATACTTATGAATTGTTAGGCAGCTCATGGCTACAGCAGCCTACTGCCATTCTGCCAGCATACAATGGACACAATATCCCAGTGTCGGGAGTGTGCAGACTGGCAGCAACATTTCTTAATGTTACTAGAACTTTACTATTTCATGTACCGTGTTCTCGGAACAGTCCGAACTTTTTTGATCTGGCCTCACTTGACTTGTTTTACCTGGACATTCAGGACAATGTGTTGCCAGTCAATGCTACTGTTTCTCACAACTGTATTAATGAGTGATGTGACAATACAGAAATTTATTTCGAGAAGGCCTGGGGGACGCTGAAGATTTTGAAGCACACGTAACTTTAAAAGATAATGCACAACCACCGTTTCATAGTGCAGTCCCCTAACGCATTCGTGATCAGGTCGCTCAAGAATTGAAACTATGACAAGACAGTGGTGTTGCTGAACAGATCTCCGCTAGTCAGTGGGCATCTCTCCCGACAGTTATCAAAAAGCCATCGGGTGGGTTGCAGCTATGAGCAGACTTTGAAACCACTATCAACCCTCAAAACAGAGATGGACTCTTTTTCCCCTTCTTCACCTGATGAACTGATCGACAGATTGGGACAGGAATGTTTGTTTTCCAAAATAAATTTCCCGGGGACATACTCGCAGTTACTCTTGAATGACATTCCAAACGGTTCTTTGTACTTATCACGCACTTGAGTCTATATCTGTTCCAGCTCCTCCCAATCGGCAGTGCATTAACTCTCGCAGTTTTACAGTGATTTCTGAATCAGTTAACAGCGAAGGTCCCCTCGTGTGTAAATCATTTAGATGACACTGTAGTTTCTTTTGGCACACCAGATGAATATTTATCCAGTTTTGACTGTTTGTCCCAAGATCTATCGGACATGGGAACCACGTGTAATAAAGCGAAATGCTCATTTCTTCATATCATTAATTCACAGGGCATCCATCCAGCGCAATCGCACTTGTCGTCACTCAGGGATTTGACGGCGCCTCGTCATTTTAAGGAGTTAAAGGCAGTAATGAGCTAACAGACGTATTATTTCAAATTTATTCCTCATACAGTACAAACTGCTGCCCTGTTGAACCACCTACGCTGGAGAGTTGTTCGCTTCTTACGGTCCAAAGATTTTCAGGACGCATTCCAGCAACTTAAGGATGATCTTCTCAGTGATCGTTGTATGGTCCACTTTGACCAAAACAAGCCAGTAGTTTTAGCACTTGATGCGTCATCCTATGGGCTTGGATTGAAGCTATCCCACAGGATTGGTAGCTCTGACAGGCTTGTAGCCTTTTCTTCCAAAACTTTAAACAAGGCGCAGTGTAATCGCAGGCAGCTGGAAACAGAGGCGCTCGCCATTTTTTATGGAGTCACTAAATTTCGCCACTATTTGTATAGTCGACCTTCTATCTCATCTCAGATCACAGGCCACTGACAGCTTTGTTCAGCCACTCCAAGCCTGTTCCGCCACGAACAACACAAAAATTATTATGAAATTACAACGAAATTCAGACCATTAGCTGCTTACAGGCGTTGATTAATATCAACAGGGACAGATGAAAATGCGTGCCCCGACCAGGACTCGAACCTGGGATCTGCTGCTTACATGGCAGACTCTCTATCCGACTGAGCCATTTTTTTTCTTTTTTTTATTATCAGAAAGACTTGGTACTATCGTGACACTTCAGTAGACCATAGTCATATCATCATCTAACAGAGGCTGCAAAAGGGAGAAAAAATTTATTACGAGAATAGAACAATAAATAAAAGAAAAAAACGAGAACGTAGCCAACAAACCACCACCAAGCTCGTAAGATATGTATCAATAGCTATTTTGATATGGTTTTTTAGTAAATTTTAATTTTTTTATTTTTTATTTTGTGTTTTTCATAGTTCATAATTGAATCTAAAAGGAGTAGGAAAACGAAACAAGATTACATTCCAAATAGCAAACTAAGAAAAATTCCAAGTAAACTAGGAAAAGCTAAGGATTGTAGACGCGCCCGTGTATCTATACTTCATCGATACACGTTTGACAATAGAGCGATGTTGAGTCAAAACACAAAACAAAACGAGCAGGGAAACAAGGAGAGAACAAACCGAAGCAAATCAGATGGGAAACATACATAACAAAGAAAAACACTTACATCAAAATGAATTAAATTAACCAACACCTTACCGATGAAAAACAAGATTCACCATGTTGGCGAAGAGGTCTCGGTATCGAGGCATTCGCAAGCATGTCCAATAGGCCGTGATCATGTACTGAATGACGTTCATGTGATCGTCCCCCTCGCCTTCTACAAAGTAATGAACGAAATGTCCCAGCAACCACATAACGGTATGGGTTTTTGACTGTGGAAAGAAAGAAGAATCTGGGCGCACTATGATGTCCGTAGTGCAGGCAGTCTCAGAAGACCGAGTAAGGAAGGTCAATTGTGTCCTGATCCAACCACCAGTTTGCCTTATGACCTCCACAAGTAAAACGATGTCGTATCGTATCGGGAGACGTACAACGACTACATAAATCCGTCTCACTAAGCCCAATACGGAAAAGTCGCTCGTTCGTTGGAATCAAGTTATTTACGACCTTGTACCACGAGGACGCTACTCACATCGGCAAAATCGGAAGACTGATATTAAACCAAACTTTCGTTCAGGTTGTTTGCGGCGAGTCTCTTTCAATGAGGTTCGGGCAATGGACTGCTTCCCCACGAGTCTGTAGGAATTTAATGGTCTCCATATGATTTCAGCCCATAAATAGCTCATCGCAAGATAGAAGTCACGAATGTGTTTTAACTTATAATTTATGCGACCAATATCAATAGGGGGTTCAAGACTAGCTGGACAGACAAAGAAAAATAAATGAGACGTGAATGTGTGAGTTTCTTGAGTCATCGTCAAAATAGTACGTCGTACATATAGCATCTGCGACTTCCTGTATATATCAGTCAGGTCCAGCCCCTCAAAGGAGCGAGGTTTCGTGATCACCTCATACCGTAAGCGAAATATATGTCTTTTCCATAAGAAACGACCAGAAAATTGTAGTTTCTTCGCTATAGTCGCGGGGAGCGGATAAACTTAGGCCGCGTAATAAGCTTTGCATAAGACATATGTATCCAGTATTCGGACTTTCTGGAGCAGAGTAAGAGAACGCCTTTCATGCTTTAATACAGCTCCCTGAATTTTTTCCGTAGCAGACTTCCAGTTGAGCGCCACCATTTTGAGTGGACAACGATCAATGATGATACCGAGAGACGTATACAGATCCACCGCAGTAGCCCATGGAACAACCGCGTCATCAAAACCTCGCAAAGGAAGAAGCTTAAGTTTTGCACCTGAACTCCGACAAAAACTATCGATGACAGCCTTCAGTCGAGGTATCTCAGCAGAATTGCGAAGTAGAACAATCACGTCATCCGCGTATGCACGAACAGCTATAGTCCTGCCGGAAAGCGTCCAACCTGTCAGCTGGGATGCTAGCATGCGGAGTAGGGGCTCCAGGAAAAACACAAACAGTCACCGTCAGCGGGCTTCCTTGAGGCACTCCCCTACGGATACTTATTGGGGGCGTTTGTTGGCCATTAACAACCACTGAAGCCGAAATACCCGTAAACAGATTTGAGAGCACTCGCCGCGTGTCAGTAATGAAACCAACTGCCTCCAGAATCGGAATCAGAAAGTCGTGATTAACACGATCAAATGCCTTACTGAAGTCTAAAAAAGCAAGGGCACAAGGGACGGACGTTACAGCAGCAACCGAAACCATGTCACGAAACTTTAATATAGGGGTAAGAATGGTACGACCAGGTACGCAGCTTTGATGTTTTGTAACAATCGTATCCATCAAAGCCGACGTCCTACTATTAACTGCCTTCGCCACAGTCTCATAATCAAAGTTTAACAAAGTTAGTGGACGAAAGTGATCAGGGGCAGCCGGTCCAGTGTGTATCGGGATTACAACAATTTTTCCCACTTTGAACGAGGGCGGCACTACTCTACCCTGTAACACCTCATTCAGAAGGGAGGTAAAGGTAGCACCCAACCACGGCCAAAGGCGCACGTAAAATTCCTTTGGAAGTCCATCTAGACCCGGGGACTTTTGATAAGGCGATCCCACAATAATTTTGTAAACTTCCTCAGGCTGAAAGGCAGCTAAGAGCGTTTCATTATGTTCAGATGTAATTGTCGTATACAAGATGCTGACAAGTGGGTCGTAAAAGGTTTTACTGGACTCCTCGATATCGTAGATTTCTACATAGTACTGGTGTAAGATACGCACTATATCAGCTTGCGCCATTACGATACATCCATCTTTTGTCGTGGGAGAATGAATACAAGTGCGTCGGCGACGGGTCTGATGCCGAAGCAAATGATATAAGGAAGTCAGTTCTTCCATCACCAATGATCGCGACTTCGATCGGATTTTCAAACCTTCTATTTGCATTCTCTTCACGGTTAACAATTTTGCCTTACAGGCCTAACATCTGCAATTCGCAGAGGGCTTGATCCGAAGCAGCATAAAGTTCACGCAGGATGGAATAGTAATATTCATAAGTTCTCCGAAAGTCTCGCGCTTTGGCAGCACAGAAACGTATCAAAGTCTGCGTGAGCCTCGGTTTCGCTAGCTATATCCACCATCAAGCACTCCGTCTTCAGGCCACAAGTGGCCCATAGGGACCGTCCGACCGCCGTGTCATCCTCAGTTGAGGATGCAGATAGTAGGGGCGTGTGGTCAGCACACCGCTCTCCCGGTCGTTATAATGGTTTTCTTTGACCGGAGCCGCTACTATTCGGTCGAGTAGCTCCTCAATGGGCATCACGAGGCTGAGTGCACCCCGAAAAATGGCAACAGCGCATGGCGGCCCAGACGGTAATCCATCCAAGTGCCGGCCACGCCCGACAGCGCTTAACTTCTGTGATCTGACGAGAACCGGTGTATCCACTGTGGCAAGGCCGTTGCCCCATCAGTCAAGGGTGGAGGAGTATTTCCCAGTGGACCGTAGAGTATGCTCCCACACGACTCGCATCACGTCATCGAGAGAAGGGTCAGCTAGATGAGCGACGCTTAGCATCCTCGGAGGGCGAAACAATTTGACTGGTTGCCATTCAAGATTGAGAGTTATGGCCACAGCACAGTGATCCGCAAAGGAAGCTGGGATAACTTCAACGTTAAGAATACTATCGCTCAGGAAGTCCGATAAGTAAAATCTATCTAACCTGCTACTAGAAGTCGCAGTAAAGTGGGTAAATTTAACTAATGTCGGGTATTTACATATCCAGACGACTTTTAGGCGTAAGGAGCGGCCCAATTCATGTAATTCGAGACAGAAATTAAGGTTTGGAGATTGATCCGCAGGACGCAATACACAGTTAAAGTCATCACTCAACAGAATACCCGGAGGACTCTTACGCAACACATAAACAATATCCTCTTCATAAAAACGCGAACGATCCACCACATGACCAGTGCCAGTAGGGGCATATAAACGAACCAAAGTAAGATTAAAAAGTTGACACCCTATGCCCCTGCCAGAATCCACCATTTCCACTTCAGCAATAGGAATGCCTTCGCGAAAGAATATGGCGGTCCCCGTAGAATATTCGGGTGCTACATTAAAGATCATACGAAACCCAGATAAGGAGAAATTACTAAATAGCGCCTCCTGTAAGAAAACTGTGTCCGCACATGAATCATAAATGAACTGACGCAGCGAAGCCAATCGCAATTCTTATTCCACACGATTAACGTTTAAGGAAAGGAACGTGTAGGCTTGGGTAATTGATCACAGCTGGACAGAGATGTACGGAATATCGGAGTAGAATTATGTAGACAGCTGAGAGTCAAGGTCCACTGTGGAATCCACCGTGGAATCACACATCGGGGGACCATAACCCACGTCATCGCAACCTATTTTCTTAGATTTCTTACGAGCCACCGCACGGTCAAGTTGTATACGCTGTTTCTGCCGGCTACGTGAGATGGCGGCCTCTGCAGACAGAGGCTTGGGAGGGGTCATAGGCACAGATTCCTCCCCCCCCCCCCCCCCCAAGACCTAGGGTCATGTAATGCAATGCCAGTCACTAAGGCGGAAGCATTCTGTGGAATTACCAATACAACAGGTGATACTTGGTCGCTAATTTTCTTCTCCTCGGGAGCTGCTGTAGGCGGCAAATACAGGAAGACGAAGGAACAGGAGGACACTGCATCGTCTTAGGCTGTAACGGAGGACACAAAGACGAACGGGGGGCTCCGCTCCCTCTTCACACACAGGCAGCTCAGAAGGAGCCACTTCGCGAGCAGGAGGGATGCTGGAGGTAACTTCTTCGCCACTCACCGTACCACGGACGGGAGGTATAGTAGCATCGAGAGTAGCAGGGGACACAATCGATGCGGAGGAGGTTGGCGCAGAAGGTACAGCCAAATCCTCACCATCACCTTCCTGAGTGCGATGTCGCTTGTTTGTCGCCGTTATAAGTTCTATCCTGGGGCCAATAGGATTCTGAACCTGTCGCGGAGGTAAAGGCGGAAATTCATTGACACGATTATCAGAACTGACTGTTTATACATTATAATCCGAAGCAGAAGTAGGTCTGACGGCGGGAGGAGAAGGAACAAGATCAGCAACCGTCAATTTGTGACGCTGCACTAATGACGGCTTTAATATAAAAACCCTCCGCGGACAATTAGAACGAACGTGTCCACTTTCATTACATAGGAAGCAGGTTCCCTTTTGACCAGTATACATGATACTGATGCGGTAACCACGCACTTGTAAATGTGATTATATATTGCGTTTGACATGCACTTCCAAGGAAAGACTTCCACTATAACACTGTAATCTGCGTTGAGTAGACCAGCGTTCACGACGGATGTTTTTCACGTTACCATAAGGAGTCAATATGCCCTTTAGAAAATTGTCATCAACTTCCGGCAGGAGGCTGAACACTCGAACATTGGTGTATTCGATTTCAGCATCTGCGAGTGACACTATACTAACGGAATTATCACGATGTCTGAACGGGCTGTGAGAACCATGTCGCGACAGTAATCTTTCAGCGTGAAAGATCCATGAATTTCACGTAAAACACGTACTCGTCAGCATCACAATGCCGCGCGGAGTGGCCGCGCGATTAGAGGTTCCATGTAACGTGTTGCACGACCCCTGCCGCCGGAGGTTCGAGTCCTCCCTCGGGCATGGGTGTGTGTGTGTGTTGTTCTTAGCATAAGTTAATTTAAGTAGTGTGTAAGTTTAGGGACCGATGACCTCAGTAGTTTGGTCCCTTAAGAATTCACAGACATTTGAACACATTTCAGCGTCAAAATAAGCGGTGTGGACCTGATCAGAGTTCACATGAATTGTATCGAGAAGCCAATCGTGGATTTCTAGGGTCCCAGGCTGAATGTGTCGCGTTGTTTTATCGAAGGTAAAGCTCACAGTACCTTTTCGTGGAACACACGTGGAGTCCACGGTAGTCATAGCGGAGCGGCCGACGTCGTAGCAAGTAGACGGACACAAACAGACAATAAAGGCGCAGCGGAGGCGCTACGACCCACTCGGCAGACAGAACAACGCTAACGAGGTAAACTCCACACAAGCGACGCTGCGGCATATATAATAAACAAGAACCTTCCCGCACGGCGCTCGAAGCGGAACTAGCCATCGAGGACACAGAGGATAGTGCGACTGCAGAGACTTATCTCGGGCACGCTCCCCATGAGACCCACATTTCCAACCTACTGTCCGCACACTACATTTGTAGCGCCTCTGCTCGCTATACTCATTACTCGCGGCAGTCAGTCTACCGATTCCTGCAAAAGTCTGAGCAATGTGAATGCATCTGCACTGAAGATCATTGGCCGGTAAGCCTTATCTATATGAAGATGGTATCTCTTCTTTCGGACATGTCCGAAAGAAAAGATACCGTCTTCATATACAAAAATTATAATGTTGAGCCCTGTTGTTAACGAACTACAAGTATGACTTGTCGTAAAAGCCCACTGCTCGCTTTCAAATGCTGACCTCTTAGCATAGTTATCAGTCAGTACTGACTTGATGCTTCATTCATCAGAGGAATCGTGCTTCTAGATTGATTCACAAGTTGTTGACATCCTTCACGGATTTACAGTAGACTACCTTCGTGTGCTACTTCTTCATACTGAGAATGAAAATGTATGGGTCGTGGTCCTTCAATCCCTCCAGGGGGAAGTGTTGAAGTTGTTGCACCTAAAACCGAAAAATGACCTTCCACTGCATAACCTCTGTGGACACACCAGTACACTCCCCCGCAATAGGGTTTTGAGTGGCCACTTCCAATGGGACCATGACAACGGTTACATGTGGATTTCGAGAGACTCTATTGGAATACGCGATGGTTGCTGGTGGTAGATGTTTATAGAACGTTTCCCTTTGTAGGCCTAATACATTCCAGAACGCCGGCCACTGTGGCCGAGCCGGCCGGAGTGGCCGAGCGGCTCTAGGCGCTGCAGTCTGGAGCCGAACGACCGCTACGGTCGCAGGTTCGAATCCTGCATCGGGCATGGATGTGTGTGATGTCCTTAGGTTAGTTAGGTTTAATTAGTTCTAAGTTCTAGGCGACTGATGACCTCAGTAGTTAAGTCGCATATTGCTCAGAGCCATTTTAACCATTTGAACTGTGGCCGATCGGTTCTAGGTGCTTCAGTCCGAAACCGCGCTGCTGCTACGGTCACAGGTTCGAATCCTGCCTCGGGCATGGATGTGTGTGATGTCCTTAGGTTAATTAGGTTTAAGTAGTTCTAAGTCTAGGAGACTGATGACCTAAGATTTGAAGTCCCATAGTGCTCAGAGCCATTTGAACCATTTGGACCACTCCAGAACCACCGCAAGTACTATGATGGCACTTACCTCTATTTTTTTGTATTGAATGTTTGACAGAGGTCGTTGTTTCTGACAACGGATCACAATTTATGTTGGTTAGTTTATGACAGTTTTTCCATGACAACTACGTCCAGCATTGCACAACGACGCCATTTCAGTCATAGTCAAACGATGTGGTCTCTTAAAGGTTTCAGGACGCAAATGGAGAAGCTGCCTTCATTCCACACACGGGACAGGCCCTAAGTGTCTTTTAATCCTCCTACCACTCGTTGTCCCATGAAGGAAAGTCAACAGTGGTACTATTACATGGCCGTCATTGTACTCTTATGCATCTCTTGCAGCCTCCACAGAAGCCATGTGTTCCACTACGCTCTACACGGTTTCAGCCGTAGGACACGTTCTTTTTCAGAATGTTTGGCAAGGGTAGGCGTTGGAAGCAGGGTGGGTGAAAAAACTTTTAAGCTGGTTATTATATACCATTCAAGTTCCGATGGGACTGCACCAGCCCTAGGGCAGAATCAGCTGGGGCGTTCCTAGATTCAGATTCTGCAGCAGCCTTTTTGTTCACAGACCCACTGCTCTGCAGGGGTCCGCAGCAGCAGTCTCCGTCTCTGCTCTCCATTTCGCTCGGCCGTCGCATCAGGTCGTGTTACCAATGGAGGTCGATATGCAGCGGCCACCTCCAGTGTCACCGCCAGTCCTGCATCCCAAGCCGATGTCCGTGGAGGCACCGCCTCTGGGCATCCACCAGGCCAACGCAGGTGTAGTCGACGGCCCATCCACAGAATCGTCGTCCCTGGATGCGGTCGTACAACCCGTGATCAGTTTTTAACTGGTGCCCCCGGCCACTCTGGAAGTGAATACAGGGTGCAGATAGGGGTCTGTTATCGGCCACAGTTACGGACCCTGTCCCATCTGAGACGTCTGCATTGAGACCTTCCCCCTGCCGTCAGTCCTGGAATCAGCAGAACATGAAGACGGTGCGAAGGTTTTGGGGAGGGGGAAAGAATGTGGTCTCATCGAGATATCGAATTCCACTTCTCACAGTTGGGATCACCACTAGCAGGAACGTCACTGCCCGACAGAGCGACAAACCATGACAGAGGTTCTGGCCACGCCTTCAAGGAAGTTCAGCCCACTGCCATTGCCGGTGAGTATTTACTTTCGTTGAGAGAGCTGAGCAGCCAGCCATAAGTGTGATTACGATGAAGCATGCCGAGTTTGTTAGAGTTGTCAACAAGCTTCAGTGGACTCAGTACGGTCCATCTATTCCATGCAGAAGGAATGTGAGTGTTAGATACAGTATTAGTTTCCTGGACGCTACGTCTTGTGTACAGGGTTTTGATTTGCGACCCACTCGCAGGTCGCAACCTTCTGCAAGTAAAGTGTCTTTCGAAATAAAATCTACTATAGTTAAGCTTGTGTAATCATTAATTATTGTTTAGAACTGTTCATAATTATTCCCAAACCATGACATAAAAATTTCCTCCATATTCAGTAGAGGACTAAATTTGACAGTAACAATCTATTACGATGTGAGAATTACGCGTTAAAAAACCTTCCTCGTCGGGTGTGACCTGCAATCAGTGACTATGTACTGAAAGCAGAGAATTTTGTGTGAAATTCGAATCGTATAACAGATTCTTTTAGGATTTCCGATAATATTGTCTGAATTGTGACAATTTACTCCATACATCGCTATGTTACCGTAAAACAATTGTAACAAACTACTGTGCTGGCAGTAAAACCTTGGTTTGAATACCTTAGGGTTTAATAGTAAAATATTTCACCCATTACAAGTTGCATTTACGTCACTGCATATTGCACGTAAACTATATAGCACTGGCAAATGCAATATTTTTAAAAAAAAAATAGTCAGCGTCAATTTCATTCTTTAAATATGGACTCATTACTATTTTTACGAACAAATGAATCAGTGGCATCGTGTAAATGGTCTATAAATAATATAGTGGGAATGGCTTACTTCGATCCTTGTAAGGAAACGGTAATCTACAGTACCCATCTTCCTGATAGTGCTACATACTCAAGAACACCGTTCTATGACCTATAACTCCATGCAGCACACATTTTTCAATGGGGACACTTTGACAATCAGTGATTCCCGTATATCATCGTAAAAACGTTACAAATACATTATGGCTTTGCAGTATGCATCGCTTTACAGTGCTAGGATGCAATATAGTTATCAAGCTACAACTTTTTACTGGGATACGTTTTCGCTAGAGGCCATAGTTTTCGAATTATTCAAGAAAAACGTACAAAAATTACATTCAAATGCATTTCTCTTGAATAACTGGAAAATTATGGCCTTCAGCGTAAACTTAGCCTAGTAAAAAATTTAACTACATTAAATTTCCTACAGGAAGGTCGTATCCCTTTTTCTGTAGGACTAATAGTTTGTGCATAGTGAGCGAGAGAATATGAAAATCTTGCATGTGGTTTTTGAATGCGTAGTGAACTGCATAAAATCTATCGGTAGGGGCAGCTGAATCACCCTGTATATACACCATTGAGTTTCACGTCTAAGCGGGTGTTTTGGGGCGGAGAGTAATAATACGTGAACAAAACACGCACAGATCGGTTATCGTAATACGCAAATATGAATACAGATCTCTGATTGTGAATAGAACAAATCGATCTTGTGTCAAAAGAAAATCATCTGTATAGTTATTTATCAAAATGCATAATATTTCGAGCGTGAAACGCATGTGGCGATGCTGTCGTCAATTAATTGTTTTATAACAGTAAAAAAAGAAAATAATCACATACGTTATGTGATTATTTTCGCAGTATCAGCACAGCCTTGCTGTGCTGGTACTGCGAACGGCTGAAAGCAAGGGGAAACTACAGCCGTAATTTTTCCCGAGGACATGCAGCTTTACTGCATGGAGAGCTGCATCAAACCAGTCTCAGGACTGAAGACCACAACAACAACAACAATCACATACTGATAAAATCTCATTACGTGATTTATTGGTTGTGGCTGAGCCACGAATTAGCCACAGCAATATAAATGATCGAATGGGTAACGGCGGAAGCTCCATGAGGCTGGTCATGGACAATGCATTTGTCTATAAGTAAAAAAACAGCAATAGCAGAGGACTGTAACGAATTACAGGAAGACCTACAGAGGTTGGAGAGGGAACTGGGAGTTGGACCTGGACGCAAGTAAATATAACGTACTGCAGATAAATAGCCGAGGTGACACACTATTTTCCTATCACATTATTGACAAAAAATTACTGGACACAGTAAAAATCGTACAGTAACATGAAGTAACCATCCAGAGTGGAATGTAGGAAACGCAGACCCAGGGTCAGCTTCATTGGAGGACTCGTAATACATACACCAAGAAAAGTTTTGCATCACCACTGTTTCCAGAACTCCTGAAGATAGACGTAGACTGTGGATATTGTACCACAGACACAGTCCCTTTGACTGTTTAGAAATGTCACTAAACCCGCTCAAAGATGTAAACAACCATGCATGAATAGCGCCTATTAGACGGAAGGGGTCCGACAGCCGATCAGCTCCAGTCATTCCAGCAGGAAGGAAGTACATGGCTCGTGTTGTCTGTAGTTCAACCACGCCTAGACGGTCAATACCGCGATTCGATCGCGTCCGCATTGTTACTTTGTGCCAGGAAGGTCTCTCAACAAGTGAAGTGTCCAGGCTTCTCGGCGTGAACCAAAGCAATGTTGTTCGGACATGGACGAGATACAGAGAGACAGGAAATGTCGATGACATGCCTCGCTCATGCCGCCCAAGGGCTACAACTGCAGTGGATGACCGTTACCTATGGATTATGGCTTTCCGTGCAGCCACAGGACGTCTTGTTACGACTCAAACTGTGCAACTTCACTCCCGACGTCCATGGCGAGGTCCATCTTTGCAACCACAGCACCACGCAGCGCGGTACAGATGGGCTCAACAACATGCCAGGCTCAGGATTGGCATCACGTTCTCTTCGTCGATGAGTGTCGCATATGCCTTCAACCAGACAATCGTTGGAGACATGTTTGGAAACAACCCGGACAGGCTGAACGCCTTGGACACACTGTCCAGCGAGTGCAGCAAGGTGGAGGTTCCCTGCTGTTTTGGGGTGGCATTATGTGGGGCAGACGTACGCCGCTGATGGTCATGGAAGGCGCCGTAACGGCTGTACGATACGTGAATGCCATCCTCCGACCGATAGTGCAACCATATCGGCAGCATATTGGCGAGGCATTCGTCTTCATGGACGACAACTCGCGCCCCATCTTGTACATCTTGTGAATGACTTCCTTCAGGATAACGACATCGCTCAACTAGAGTGGCCAACATATTCTCCAGACATGAACCCTATCGAACATGCCTGGGATAGATTGAAAAGGGCTGTTTATGGACGACATGACCGGCGAACTACTCTGAGGGATCTACGCCGAATCCCCGTTGAGGAGTGGGATAATGTGGACCGACAGTGCCTTGATGAACTTGTGGATAGTATGCCACGACGAATACAGGCATGCATCATAGAAAGAGGTACCGGTGTGTACAGCAATCTGGACCACCGCCTCTGAAGGTCTCGCTGTATGGTGGTAAAACATGCAATGTGTGGTTTTCATGAGCAATAAAGAGGGCGGAAATGACGTTTATGTTGATCCCCATTCCAATTTTCTGTACAGGTTCCGGAGCTCTCGGAACCAAGGTGATCTAAAACTTTTTTTGATGTTTGTGTTTTAGAACTCATCAACTTGATTTTCCGGCAGACTTCTGTTTCAAAAATTCAAACAACACCTTAAATATGTTCATATGTGGCATTCTAAACTTGTTTTTCATCAATTGGAGCACTACATTTGGTCCTCAATTCCATATTACGTGGGGAGGCCCTCTCCCAGGGCTTGTTAACTTTGTTGGCTACACTTGTCTCACATATTCATCACGTAATAATAATCTGCCTCCTGCCTTAGGTTAGCATCTGATCACAATTTCCTTTAGTCTTTTCCTTACATTCCTGACTGAAACAACCTTGGCATCTGATGCATATTCTGCATCCCCTCATTAATACTAGAACGGTGGAGTTTCTGACATTCCTAAAACGGCGGAAAGGGGTCATTTTGACCCCACATAAAATATTCTCATATTTAACTTGAACAAGTACTTTAGTGTTTGTTAATCCATACTTTATTTCTAATAATCACAACAATTATTTACAATTATAAATAATAATTTCTAATTTATTTGTACAAAAATGTCTCATACAAATATATTGTTATTACTGCTAACAAGTTTCTTAGCTATATATCTTAATTCATTAACTATTCATACAAACTTCTAGACACATATAGTATACAGGGCGAAGCGAAATTCGCGCACTCGGTCTTCGCAACGCGACTCTTCACATGCCAGTGATAAAAGGAAGTCTCTCACAAAATTTCGTCCGGCGAGTACATTCGGCAGAAAAATGACGTCAAAGAGTGGTAGTCTGGCAACACTGTAACCACATGTGGGGTAATTACCTCTATCAGCGCCATTTTATCCTGCTTCACTGTTGATGCAGTGGCTCTAGTTTTGGGTTAGCATGCAGGGAGTCGATGGTTCGATTCTGGGTTGAAGCATAAGTTTTTTATTTCGTAAATGTAGTCCAGGAAGTATGGCATTCTGGCATCTTAATCGTCAACAGAGATTGCAGCGGGTCCTCTGGAAAACATTTGCACTTACTGCAATCGTAGAAACGGAAGATTGGTCAGCTTTGAAAGAAGCCCTTTCCACATCGTGGGCGTGAATTTATTCACACTACTTCATCTACTAGATGCGAAACGTGTTTTCTTTGTACCCTCCTCCAACTGTCTCATAAACTAGTACCAACTACTATTCTTGCCTCGTTCAAGTCCATTACGTTTCGTTAGGGCCTTACGATACAAGTAGGAATAGCAACGTGCTTCGCAAACAATGTACAAAATCGGTTACTATTTGTATGTGTTATCACGATGGTCCCACTAATTACGTATTTCAGGACTGAGTATGGTAACCGCATGCTGTTTAGTACATATCTCAATGCATTATTATTATTATTATTATTATTCTATTGATGGAATTGTGGAAACATCACGTCTATTACCGTTAGGGAAACAGTGTAATTTAAAACCGAACATTGCACAATTAGTGGCGTCGGGATGAATCACGCAGAACAATATCTGTCAGAGGGGTAATGCGCGTTAGGGGGAACAGCGCTCAGGACAGACGGCGTGTTTATACTGTATGCGCTGCCCACCAGACAGGGACTAGTTGGAGCATAGTAACGCGCCCGTGACAGACTCCAATGTACATGTGTACACATTCCAGTGTGAAATGTCAGAACGAAATTAGCAAATAAAAAAAATGCACCCCAACCCAGGATCGAACCCTCGACCTCCTGCATGCTAAGCCAAAACTCTATCTGCTGCACCAACTGCAGTGCACGATTGGCACTTGCTGGCTGAGATACTTACCATATGTGTGGTTATAGTGTTGCCAGATTGTCACTCTTTAATGTCCTTTTTCTGCCGGATGTTCTCGCCGGACGAAATTTTGTGACAGACATTTTTTTATCGCTGGCATGTGAGGAGCCACACTGCGAAGCCCGAGTGCGCGAATTTCGCTTCACCCTGTATTTGGTCCATTTTACTCTCACATGTGTTTTACAAACAGCTCTGTATTACTTTTCACTCAAGTCATTTGAAGCTGCTAGATGCACTTAGCACAGGTGATTTCTGTTTTACACTCACATTTTCCACGCGCAGGTTTGTGTCGCTTTACACAGTTTTCGCTGGTCTTGTTGCCTTTGCAGAGGCTAATTTGGTACTTCTTCCGCTTTCTAGGTGATTTCAGTCCCATAGCCTCTTCCTTTGCCTGATGTTCTTGCTCTTTCATTCCCTTGAGTTCATTTGCCAGTTGAAGTATGAACGTCTTCCTTTCCACTTTCTTGTTCCTTGCTATGTTATAGATGATGCATGCACTTACTGCCGCCAAGTCCAGTATGTTGTAGAAGACATGCATTGGCCATCTCCCACATGCAACCTACCTAGTATATTTACAGGTGATTTGATCAACCACGTCCACCCAGTACTTTGTTGCATTGGAGAACGTTACGGTTTCAGGTTTTATTGTTTCCTTCCTTGCTTATTGCTACTTCAGCATGCAGCGTACTCAGAAGAAAGAGATTTTTAGTCTTCTTTCCTTGGCGTACAGTCTGTGTTTCCACTTTTGTGCAGTATTGTGGTGGAGTGTGGCTCTTAACTTTATGCTGAGGCATCTGACGACAAGCGGCCAGCGCAGCGTGTTTGTTTTAAACAAATACGTCGTATTTGGTCTATTCTGTCCTACTACACTGGGCAGTACAGTGTGACTTCGTAAAGAAGTGTCCGTCGTAACTGCTAAACATGAAGCACGTGATAGCAGTGTGATTTGGTTATGCACCTCTACATTGTAATTTAGCGATGTCTTGTGTTCTGCAGTATGTCTTTAAACTTAATAATAGTATACACATAACTGGAGAAATGTTCCAAAATAAACAGGCCAGGGTGTCTCACTTCAGTTTTGTAATTTCCAGCCATTTTTACACGTGCACTGTACTGTCATAGCGTCAGACATATCTTGGACAGCCAAGTTTCATAGTAATATCATAATCTGGTGGCCATATTGGGTCATAAATTACACTAATTAAGACAAGGCTATCTTAGGAAAATACTAGGCAACTGTATTGGATAATAAGTTAAAGTGAAAAGAACCTGAGAGTAAGCAAATTGAGTAATAAGTTGTTAAACTTAGGATCCTAATTGTATATGGGAAATCTGGCACCTTTGCAGGCTGTCCTGAAACTCTCTTTGGTCCCTTTCCCACATTGAGAACGCTGTGAAGGAAGCCAAGGCGAAATTTGTTAAGGAAATTAAAGATCAGAGAGAAAAAATAAAAACTTAGACATTTGCCGATGAACTGCAATTCTAGAATGAGATGTTCACTCCGCAGTGAAGTGTGTGCTGATATGAAACTTCCTGGTAGATTAAATCTGTGTGCCGGACCGAGACTCGAACTCGGGACCTTTGCCTTTCACGGGCAAGTGCTCTACCAACTGAGCTACCCAACGAGGACTCACGACCCGTCCTCACAGCTGTACTTGTGCCAGTACCTCGTCTTCTACCTTCCAAACTTTACAGAAGCTCTCGCAGGAGATTATAAGATGAACATCAACAAGAGTAAAATAAGGGTAATGAAATGTAGCCAAATTAAAGGAAATAAGGGTGAGAGAGTTAGATTAGGAGATGAGACACTAAAAGTTCTAGAGGAGTTTTTGCTATTCAGCCAGAAAAATAACTGGCTATGGCCGAATTAGACAGAATATGAAATGCAACCTGGCATTAGAAATAAAAACATTTCTGAAGAAGTTGAGTTTGTAACATCAAATATCAAGTACCTGCCACCGTAGCCGAGGTCGCTAACAGATCGTTATAGGTACAGAAAGCTGGCTTAAGCCAGAGATAAATTCTGCAGAAATTTTTACAAAGGTACAGACGGTGTTTAGAAAGGATAGATTGCATGCAACCGGTGGTGGAGTGTTCGTCGCTGTTAGTAGTAGTTTATCCTGTAGTGAAGTAGAAGTGGATAGTTCCTGTGAATTATTATGGGTGGAGGTTACACTCAACAACCGAGCTAGGTTAATAATTGGCACCTTTTACCGACCTCCCGACTCAGCAGCATTAGTGGCAGAACAACTGAGAGAAAATTTGGAATACATTTCACATACATTTTCTCAGCATGTAATAGTCTTAGGTGGAGATTTCAATTTACCAGATATAGACTGGGACACTCAGATGTTTAGGACGGGTGGTAGGGACAGAGCATCGAGTGACATTATACTGAGTGCACTATCCGAAAATTACCTCGAGCAATTAAACAGAGAACCGACTCGTGGAGATAACATCTTGGACCTACTGATAACAAACAGACCCGAACTTTTCGACTCTGTATGTGCAGAACAGGGAATCAGTGATCATAAGGCCGTTGCAGCATCCCTGAATATGGAAGTTAATAGGAATATAAAAAAAGGGAGGAAGGTTTATCTGTTTAGCAAGAGTAATAGAAGGCAGATTTCAGACTACCTAACAGATCAAAACGAAAATTTCTGTTTCGACACTGACAATGTTGAGTGTTTATGGAAAAAGTTCAAGGCAATCGTAAAATGCGTTTTAGACAGGTACGTGCCGAGTAAAACTGTGAGGGACGGGAAAAACCCACCGTGGTACAACAACAAAGTTAGGAAACTACTGCGAAAGCAAAGAGAGCTTCACTCCAAGTTTAAACGCAGCTAAAACCTCTCAGACAAACAGAAGCTAAACGATGTCAAAGTTAGCGTAAGGAGGGCTATGCGTGAAGCGTTCAGTGAATTCGAAAGTAAAATTCTATGTACCGACTTGACAGAAAATCCTAGGAAGTTCTGGTCTTACGTTAAATCAGTAAGTGGCTCGAAACAGCATATCCAGACACTCCGGGATGATGATGGCATTGAAACAGAGGATGACACGCGTAAAGCTGAAATACTAAACACCTTTTTCCAAAGCTGTTTCACAGAAGAAGACCGCACTGCAGTTCCTTCTCTAAATCCTCGCACAAACGAAAAAATGGCTGACATCGAAATAAGTGTCCAAGGAATAGAAAAGCAACTGGAATCACTCAACAGAGGAAAGTCCACTGGACCTGACGGGATACCAGTTCGATTCTACACAGAGTACGCGAAAGAACTTACCCCCCTTCTAACAGCCGTGTACTGCAAGTCTCTAGAGGAACGGAGGGTTCCAAATGATTGGAAAAGAGCACAGGTAGTCCCAGTCTTCAAGAAGGGTCGTCGAGCAGATGCGCAAAACTATAGACCTATATCTCTGACGTCGATCTGTTGTAGAATTTTAGAACATGATTTTTGCTCGAGTATCATGTCGTTCTTGGAAACCCAGAATCTACTATGTAGGAATCAACATGGATTCCGGAAACAGCGATCGTGTGAGACCCAACTCGCTTTATTTGTTCATGAGACCCAGAAAATATTAGATACAGGCTCCCAGGTAGATGCTATTTTTCTTGACTTCCGGAAGGCGTTCGATACAGTTCCGCACTGTCGCCTGATAAACAAAGTAAGAGCCTACGGAATATCAGACCAGCTGTGTGGCTGGATTGAAGAGTTTTTAGCAAACAAAACACAGCATGTTGTTATCAATGGAGAGACGTCTACAGACGTTAAAGTAACCTCTGGCGTGCCACAGGGGAGTGTTATGGGACCATTGCTTTTCACAATAAATATAAATGACCTAGTAGATAGTGTTGGAAGTTCCATGCGGCTTTTCACGGATGATGCTGTAGTATACAGAGAAGTTGCAGCATTAGAAAATTGTAGCGAAATGCAGGAAGATCTGCAGCGGATAGGCACTTAGTGCAGGGAGTGGCAACTGACAATTAACATAGACAAATGTAATGTATTGCGAATACATAGAAAGAAGGATCCTTTATTGTATGATTATATGATAGCGGAACAAACACTGGTAGCAGTTACTTCTGTAAAATATGTGGGAGTATGCGTGCGGAACGATTTGAAGTGGAATGATCATATAAAATTAATTGTTGGTAAGGCG
Organism: Schistocerca americana; assembly: GCF_021461395.2. Lineage (NCBI taxonomy): Eukaryota > Metazoa > Arthropoda > Insecta > Orthoptera > Acrididae > Schistocerca > Schistocerca americana. Next base: position 511,506,533 of record NC_060130.1, read on the forward strand.
GGTACCAGGTTGAGATTCATTGGAAGAGTGCTTAGAAAATGTAGTCCATCAACAAAGGAGGTAGCTTACAAAACACTCGTTCCACCTATACTTGAGTATTGCTCATCAGTGTGGGATCCGTACCAGATCGGTTTGACGGAGGAGATAGAGAAGATCCAAAGAAGAGCGGCGCGTTTCGTCACAGGGTTATTTGGTAACCGTGATAGCGTTACGGAGATGTTTAATGAACTCAAGTGGCAGACTCTGCAAGAGAGGCGCTCTGCATCGCAGTGTAGCTTGCTCGCCAGGTTTCGAGAGGGTGCGTTTCTGGATGAGGTATCGAATATATTGCTTCCCCCTACTTATACCTGCCGAGGAGATCACGAATGTAAAATTAGAGAGATTAGAGCGCGCACTGAGGCTTTCAGACAGTCGTTCTTCCCGCGAACCATACGCGACTGGAAGAGGAAAGGGAGGTAATGACAGTGGCACGTAAAGTGCCCTCCGCCACACACCGTTGGGTGGCTTGCGGAGTATAAATGTAGATGTAGATGTAGATGTAGATTACTGTGACACGGTGCTTAACGTGAATGTGAGCCTATTTGAATCCTAAATCATTCGATCTTAATACCTTAGAAAATGTCTGAGGCTATTTGGAACAGTGGTTGAAATGTAACAATCAGCATCCCCACACTTTGCTAGCTCTATGTAATGTAACCATCACTCAGTGATTTCAACTAGATATGGCATACCTGAAGAAACTTATGAACTTTCTTTCTAGGTGAATTGACGCCATTAGCAACGTATTACACGGTATTAGCCTGGTATCCCCTGGGAGTGACCAACTGTTTGTCCAGGGTACCACTAAAACATCCTAAATTGCAATTAGCTCATCCGCGAGCGTGGTGATTTCTGGTGATGCTTCAGAATTTTCTTTCTTTGCCAATCAGCTCATTAGAATGTACAAGAAGATTGATTGTGTGAGTTTTAGCAGTTCGGGGGGTTATCTTGTACCTCATCAAAGAACCTGTCTGTCCCTTCTAAGTGTGCGTGGATTGCGGCTTGTACGTTCGTGCTTCAGAAGCTGAGCATCGACACTCAGTTGTTAGAGGAGAAGAAGTTCGTGGCCGAATCTAGAACCTGCTTCGTGAGGATAAACCCTGTACCAATGTGAGGAATAGTGTGCCAGGCTTTCCTGTAAAGATTCTTTAACCTTGTGACATGGAGGCATGTTCGTCAGTAATCGTTAGTTATTGAATATCTATGATTACAGTACAGTCTCATATTGAGACAGGAGTTTCTATGAGGCGTTTGGGGTTGCCCAACTTCAGAAGGGAATTCACTTATGGGTTACGAAGCAGTTTCGTCGTTTCCAGAAGTCTCTGATACATCCAGTTATTTGATGCATGTTTGTATCTACAAAAATAGATGTAAGCCACCTAACTAACATTTTATAATTTTATACAAAAAATTGTTCATTATACACCGCAGGATAACTTTAAAATGGCAAACTGCCAAAACGAGACTCGTCGTTTATGTAAATAATAAGCTAATGAAATGACTGTGCAGCAGAAAACAGGCGTTGTGTCTAGGAATCCTCGCATACTCGGTTCGCTAGACAAACTATCAAACAACTCGTATTAATGATTTTTATTACAATAAGACAACATACTATTACTTAACTCTGATAGATGTGTGGCATGCAAAGGGCGACATACAAAATAATCAGTCTTCTTCAGAACAGACAAATACAAGTCAGTGCTACATAGCGTTGGCTAACGACGTGGCTAACATTGAGGCTGCTATCGAAGTTGGCTGACACCAGTCGGTCGCGGCGCTTATGTCCTTTTCACCTAGTCGTCGTGGAGGGAGGTCGGTCAGCGTGAGGTTGGCTGACCTCTTCTCGCAGCCGTCTCTTGTCTTTCGTTCCCGACTGGCGTACTGGTGCTGACTTTACGCCGTAACAACAGGAATATATTTACTGTGTCATTACAGAAATAGCTACTACAGCACAGTACACTACAGAGCTAACTGAAAGAAATGCACAACGAGACGAACAGAAACGGCACTTTTATTGAAAGACAATAATTACACTGAAGTCTCCACGATTAATTATGGTCTTCTGGACGTTACAAAAGGAAGGAAATTTGTCGTAATAGGTTTGTGACCCCCTCGAGCAGCACTGTATGCTCTGCAATGTGTTCCCACGCTGGCCACAAAGCTTGTAAGGAATTCTTGTGGTAGGACGTTCCATTCTTTCACCAGTGCGGTTGAAATCTGCTGGATGGTCGTTCGAGTCTGTGGATGTACTGAAATACGTCTTCCTAACTCACCCCACACGTTCTCAATGGAATTTAAGTCAGGGGCACTGTTAGGCCAGTCCATTCGCCGAATATCCTCTCCACCACCTGCACTGATCGGTGTGGTCAAGCACTGTCATCCATAGAAATGGAGTCAAGGCCGAATGCACCCCTGAAAAGACTCACATGAGGAAGGAGTGGCCGGCCGCGGTGGCCGAGCAGTTCTAGGCGCTGCAGTCCGGAACCGCGCGACTGCTACGGTCGCAGGTTCGAATCCTGCCTCGGGCATGGGTGTGTGTAATGTCCTTAGGTTAGTTAGGTTTAAGTAGTTCTAAGTTCTAGGGGACTGATGACCTCAGATGTCCCATAGTGCTCAGAGCCATTTGAACCAACGGAACACAAGTTCAGATTAGTGAAGGCAGTGGAAAGGAGTGCAGTGTCAGAATAACGTTGTCCTGTGAGTTTACCGCGTTCAAAGAACTGGAGGTCAGTACACCCATGCGACATTACACCTCCCCATACCAATACACCTGGACCACTAAAACGATCATGTCCGACAATGATACTGGGTGCATTATGTGTTCCCACATCTCATCATACAAGGGTACGTTCGGAATCACTACTCGGACTGACTCTGCTTCCATTGGAGAACAGCACGCGATCCCTCTCTTGGTTCGTCGAGTGCCTATGCTGTTGGCAACATAGCAAACGGTGCCATTTATGTGTAGCTGTCAGTGGAACACAATGCACTGGTAATCGGCAAAGAGACCACCCCTCTACAGTCGCTGTGCCACTGTGGAGTGTGAGACAGCATGCCTGTCAGTCCAGTTAAACGTAGTTTCAATGGCACCCGCTGTTTGACATGAGTCCCTTTTTGCTTGTTACTCAATGCAGCAGTTATTTGCTGATGTCGTTGACTGCTTTCAACCACCTCCTCGACTTTAGGCAGTAGTGCCTGTGGTTTAAAGCGCATCCCATGCACGTGAAACAATGCTGTGAGCAATACCAAACTCCTGGGATACACTCACCTCTCTTAGTCATTATTCCAGTTTTATGACTATTCTTTGCCATGCGAAGTCATCCAAAAGTGGTCTCTGGGCCATGTTTAACGAATAACATCACCATAGTGCACCATGAGCGCTCACTGATGAACACACGCTGTCTTTTCTTGTTTCTTCGACTGCTTTGTGTTGTGGGCCCAGCCCTATTTAGCGTTATCGTCTCGCCGAGCTCACGCCATCAGACCTGCGACTTTCTGTGCACGACAGGGAGACTGCCGGCAAAAACGCTCACGCACTTTCAATCATTTCCACCGAGTAGTTAATATTTTATGTTACTTTATCTATCTCGTCCTTAAGTTTTGCAGAGCAGCATAATCTCCCACTACACGTGAAGTGGGCCCTAATGCTGAAGGCTTCTTCTGAAAATATGCATCAAAAATCAAACGAGCAGTAGCTGATGATCCAGCGTATTTTATTATAGGCGAAACCACGGACAGGCAGTACAGATAAGTATTGATTATTTTAGAGGGTACACAGAATGGAGAATAAAAGTAACCCATGCTTATATTGAAGCACAGCGGACGATTTTACATGCATTCCTCATTTGATTTGAGGATGATTCTGTAGTTAAGGATGATAACAGAGTGGAATCCATTACCAATCTTTTTATTTTTATTAACTTACGAGGTGCATTCAAGTTCTAAGGCCTCCGATTTTTTTTCTCCGGACTGGAAAGAGATAGAAACATGCGCATTGTTTTAAAATGAGGCCGCGTTCATTGTCAATACGTCCCAGAGATGGCAGCACCGTATGGCAGATGGAATTTTACCGCCAGCGGCGAGAATGAGAACTGTTTTAAATACTTAAAATGGCGACGTTTTCCTTATTTGAACAGCGTGCAATCATTCGTTTTCTGAATTTGCGTGGTGTTAAACCAATTGTAATTCATCGACAGTTGAAGGAGACATGTGGTGATGGAGTTATGGATGTGTCGAAAGTGCATTCGTGGGTGCGACAGTTTAATGAAGGCAGAACATCGTGTGACAACAAACTGATACAACCTCGGGCTCGCACAAGCCGGTCTGACGACATGATCGAGAAAGTGGAGAGAATTGTTTTGGGGGATCGCCGAATGACTGTTGAACAGATCGCCTCCAGAGTTGGCATTTCTGTGGGTTCTGTGCACATAATCCTGCATGACGACCTGAAAATGCGAAAAGTGTCATCCAGGTGGGTGCCACAAATGCTGACGGACGACCACATGGCTGCCCGTGTGGCATGTTGCCTAGCAATGTTGACGCTCAATGACAGCATGAATGGGACTTTCTTTTCGTCAGTTGTGACAATAGATGAGACGTGGATCCCATTTTTCAATCCAGAAACAAAGCGCCAGTCAGCTCAATGGAAGCACACAGATTCACCGCCACCAAAAAAATTTCGGGTAACCGCCATTGCTGAAAAAATGATGGTGTCCATGTTCTGGGACAGCGAGGGCGTAATCCTTACCCATAGCGTTCCAAAGGGCACTGCGGTAACAGGTGCATCCTACGAAAATGATTTGAAGACCAATTCCTTCCTGCACTGCAACAAAAAGTCCGGGAAGGGCTGCGCGTGTGCTGTTTCACCAAGACAACACACCTGCACATCGAGCTAACGTTACGCAACAGTTTCTTCGTGATAACAACTTTGAAGTGATTCCTCATGCTCCCTACTCACCTGACCTGGCTCCTAGTGACTTTAGGCTATTTCCAACAATGAAAGACACTCTCCGTGGCCGCACATTCACCAGCCGTGCTGCTATTGCCTCAGCGATTTTCCAGTGGTCAAAACAGACTCCTAAAGAAGCCTTCGCCGCTGCCATGGAATCATAGCGTCAGCGTTGTGAAAAATGTGTACGTCTGCAGGGCGATTACGTCGAGAAGTAGCGCCAGTTTCATCGATTTCGGGTGAGTAGGTAATTAGAAAAAAATCGGAGGCGTTAGAACTTGAATGCACCTCGAATATCGGATCACAGTGACTATTCATACTGTGCTCCTTCTCGCTTCATTTCCCTTCATTATTTAAAGTGGTGCTGAGCTCTCATGTAACAGCCAGGGCAGTGATTCTTTTGACAGAAGTCAAGGTGACGGGGCCAGATGAAGTGGGGGGGGGGGGGAGGGGAGGTAGCATTTTACAACCAGGCCCTTGTCAAAGGCGAAACAGAATGAGTGGCGACTGTAGCGGCAGGGTAGTGGCATTTCTCATGTTTTGCAGAGACTGTTTTGAAGATATGCATCTTAAGGTTTTCAGAAGAAATATGATTTTACAAAAATAATGGCCTACCCTGATGGGCAGCTTTCTAACTGCTGACGACTTCTGATCCAGGGATAGTTGGCACGAAAACGCTCCACGGGCAAATTTGTCAGTGACGTCACTGAGACAGAGCTGAAACGGCAGTTTTTTTTTTTTTTTTTTTTTAATTTAGGGGGGTAATATGACTGGGGTTTATAACGATGAATTGTGTTTCCGGAATTTTTTGTGCTTGAAGGAACGCCGCTGTTAGTTGGCTGTCATTGCTTTTTCCTTTATTGGCGGACATGTACAGTTTAACAGGAAGATATAGCCTGGTGTAAGATTCTGTAAAAATATTAAAAGGCTGAAGTCGAATCATGGAGATTAGAATTCGTGGCTACACATGTTAGTGAGCATCTCCATAGAGTTCGTTCAGAGACGTTGAGCTGTGTGCATCCTCAGCACATTAGCCACGTACATTGGACACGGACAGCGGGGCGCATCTTAGCAGACAAGCAGAGTCCAGAGTTGTTGCAATGACAGCGCGACCCTCGGCCTTTAGTTCAGAACCATTCACACGACAGCGACATTCGACATGGCTATCAGTGAATAATTACGGCGAGCATAAACAAATAGTAGCACCAGTGTGATAGAGCACTTTATTACTCTGCACTTGGCGGAAAACAGTACGATCAACTCTCCCAGGTCCAGCACAGCTGTGGTGAGTGTATGAGCTTTTCAGTTACTGTGTGGACAACAGTCACTGTTATTCGTTTGGGGCTAACAAGATTGATCGCCATTAGCGCCAGAGGGTGATTTACTTGTAGGTTCAAGTAATGCTGCAGATCAACATATCCATTTAGTTACAGTTTGCATAAAGAATTTGTAAAGCATTTCAAATTGCATTCATGATTTCGGTTAATAATTATATTTTCGTTGAATAAATTATTGTATTAATTGAGAAATTGTTTCTGATAAGCACCTACCATTCATATTAAATAATTAATTTGTGTAAATCTCCACTGTAAGATCTATACGAGGGTTATTCGGAAGGTAAGGAACGATTGGTCACGAAATAGAAAATACAGTGAAAATCTAATGAAGCTTTGCACAGATGCGTTGGGCACTGTGTCTAGTACACTCGTCGATCGCATCATGTCGCTATTTTCAGTTCTGAGCTCACAGTGAGAACGTAAAGATGGCTAGAAATTAGCGTCTCCCGTCATGTATGAGGGCCTGGAGAAAGATTTCTCCTGAAGCTATGCAATCCACATAACATAACTGTCATGCGGTTCGTTCTACACGACAATTCTCAACTGCACTCTAAAGGGACAACAAAGATGCTCCTGCAGAGTTTTCGATGGGAAGTGTTTGGTCACCCACAATACAGTCCGTAAGTGGCTACCCCTGAGGTTCATCTCTGCTCAAATGAACCGCAGGCTATGAAGACAATATTTTGACACAGACAACGAGCTGCAGTCCAGAGAAGAAAATTGTCGAAAAGCACTGGCGGCTGTCTTCTAAAACGAGGGATTTGAAAAGTTGGTACAACGCTACGTCATATGTCTACGTCTGAGCGGCGACTGTGCAGAGAAGCAGCTGGAAGGTGTAGCTAACCGTTGCAAATAAAACAGTTTTGATTTTCACTGTGGTTACCATTTCGCGACCTATCGTTCCTTACTTTCCGAATAGCTCTCGTATAGATAGTGCCTTTAATAGTTAACATTATCCATTAAATTTGTGCATCTCAGATCTTAAAGATTTGTCTGGTTCTTAATTAGTTTTCTCGGTTAGATTACCATTACGCACATAGAGCGTTACACAATATCGACTCGTTTTATTCACAAAATTTCAGTGCAAAATTTCAACAATATATGTTTTGTGCTGTGGTCTGACTGAGGAAAATATGATGGAGTGTGAACTGTGCTTGCAAATAAGATTCTCACATGTCACTTGCATTTTCGAATCTCAAACCCGTATCTCGTAACTTAAAACATGTGACCTGCATTGGGAACTTTGTTAGTGTAGTTTGTGAGGCATTAAAAGAGTAATTATCACACATGAACGAATTTATACCTCGCATTAAGAAAATCTCGAAAAAAGTTCCTACCAGAGTGCTAGAAGTATATATATGTATATATATACAAATGCATAGAGAGCTTATTCACGTAGCACATGCTATAGGTTCCACGCTGCAAAGGGTCCTGCGGCTACACTGTTTACTTTTTCAGAGGAGAATTAACTGTCAGTAGTTATGAAATGCAAATAACATCACTGCTTAAGATTATGTGCTCGTGATTGTGCAGTATGTTTTTTTTATTATTATTTTGAACTTTTCTTCATTATAGAGGCTTATCTCCAACATAATAATTTACTCTGAAATTACTATCCAAAGAATAAACGTTCTTAAACTACATTTTCAAAATATTCCTCCAGGTGTTTCGATTTTGTGTGTCCTCTTCCTCTGCTCCCATTCTCCTCATTGTATGCTGTACATTCTGGAGCCAGGTGGTCATAGGTCGCCCTCTTCTTCTTCTCCCCTCCGGTTCCCACTCTAGTATCAATTTTGGTGTTCTGGCTTCCTCCATTCGTCGTACATGCCAGTACCACTGTAATTTTTTCCTATCAATTACGTCATATATTCTTTCTTTTATTTCCATTCTCCTTATTGTTTTGGTGTTCCTGATCTTCTCTTTCCTGGAGAGTCTTGCCGATCTTCTCCAGAAGTCCATCTCTAGACCTTGTAATTTTTTAATGTGCTTCAGGTTAATTGTCCAGGTCTCCGTTCCATACAGAACCGCACTCTCGAATATAGATTTGTATTATTAATTTTTTAGTTCTGCTCATTACATTCCTGCTCCATAAGACTGAGTTAAGCATCTCAATGACCTTCCGTTCGCTACTAATTCTTTTATTGATATCTGACTCTGATTTTCCCTCGATTTCTAAAATAGATCCCAAATAACAGAAAGTGTTTATCTTTCTGATTTTCTTTCCTTCAATGTATAGCTCATCTGAATCATTAGTCAAGTATTCTGTTTTTTGGTAATTAATCTTCAAACCCCAAGTTTTGTATGCTACTGCTTGTGGATTGCACATATAGCTTGCATCCTCCCCATCTTGTGCTACGACTACTTGGTCATCAGCAAACAATAAATGATGTAGGTAAACTCCATCTCTTATTTCTAATCCCATACTGTTACAATTACGAGACCATGCTCTAAGGCTAATATCTATGTAGGTTTTAAATAATGATGGTGACATGGTACAGCCCTATAAAAGGCCTTTACTTGTCCTAATTTCTGTGAAAGTTTATTACCAATTTTCACTTGGCAAATGGTATGGTTAAATAAGTGAAAATAAGACATCACTGACTCAAAATTTTGTGAGGTTTCCAATGTCTGAAGAACACATTCTACGTAATTCTATTTCATTAAACTACATTTAATTCAATACAGATTTGCATAAGAGTTTTAGGGACATGTTCTCTTTCAATATGGTCTGTTGTTTATCATTGCTAACTTGCACTACTGTGTTGTCAGCAGAGATTATTACAGTTACATTGTCAACAAAGCTGATCTAAGTGTAGATGCTGATATATCTTCTCAGCAAACGACGTAGGCAACTCATGTCCCTCCTCCTTCCCCCCCCCCCCCTCCTCCCCCAAATAAATTGAAGTTAATGACGCTCCAACTCGCTAGCTTTTGGTTATGTTTTTGCGATCTTGTTTTATGTTTCTTAAGCTAATTTTGAGTTAAGACACAGAGTGCCTTTAGAGTGCGTTTTTCCACCATGTTTCAATGTATTTACCTAAAATTATCGCATTTTAGAGAACTTCCAGCATTGAGCAAAAGATCGGTTACGGTTTCCCAGTCCATGTATCACGATGTGTTGTTGCGTGCCATGAAATTCACTCCCAATGCATGGCCAGAGCGCCTTCAGTGGACAGAAGTTAGTCTCCGAACTATTATACTAAGCTGGGCTCGTTTCCCCCAGGCTCAAAATCGTTACTGTTTCTGGCCCCGACCTACTTGCTTGCTTTCTACACCCATCTCCAGACTCTGGGATTACAAGAACATATGTACTTTCACATGGATTGCCGGAATATCATTGATAGTTCCCCATATGAAGTACATAGCAATATTGCTTGCTTAGCAGTATCACTTGTGCAGTATAACTTTGAAGATAGTGACCAGAAGTTATTTCTGTAGAAACTCCTACCTTTACCGACGTGGAGCTTGCTGTAAACCACTGAGTAACTAGAAACTGATCTCATCTACAAAGACCTTTAAGTAAAACCACGAATAAAGTGGAGGAAACAAATATACTAGCGAATACCGATGTCCATGATATAACAGATCCCAAATCGTCCTTATAATTTACAAAGTCAATTAAGTTGATTCTCATGTCTAGGGAACCAGCAAATGTGTCTTCCATCCATCTTTCACCTGCTAGATGGGTACACCACAATCGATGTTCTCTCAATCAAATAAACACGGGAAATGTAAAGAAGCAGTCAGTCGGATAATTTACATGAGAGGGGATAATGGTCCAGCGCAAACATATGTTCATATTGAATCTTCTCTATTTCGAAGCGATCACGAAAGCCATCCAACACATACTAAATATTAGTTCGCTATTCGACCGTCTAGAGGACGACGCGATTAAGTCAGCTACATTCCTGCATCCCAACAGGCATATCCATTCGGACGGCTCCTGCCGTTAGTGGGAAACGTAAATCAATCCCGCCACAGGCCACCGGCCACCGGCGTCGTACCACTGCACCCCTAGGTAGAATCGTCCTAGGAAACTGGCCACATACATACACTGCTGGCCATTAAAATTGCTACACCACGAAGAAATTCAGATGGTAAACAGGTATTCATTGGACAGATATATTATAGTAGAATTGACATGTGATTACATTTTCACGCAATTTGGGTGCAGAGATCCTGAGAAATCAGTACCCAGAACAACCACCTCTGGCCGTAATAACTGCCTTGACACGCCTGGGCATTGAGTCAAACAGAGCTTGGATGGCGTGTACAGGTACAGCTGCCCATGCAGCCTCAACACGATACCACAGTTCATCACGAGTAGTGACTGACGTATTGTGACGAGCCAGTTGATCAGTCATCGTTGACCAGACGTTTTCAATTGGTGAGAGACCTAGAGAATGTGCTGGCCAGGGCAGCAGTCGAACATTTTCTGTATCCAGAAAGGCCCGTACAAGACCTGCAACATGCGGTCGTGCATTATCCTGCTGAAATTTAGGGTTTCGCAGGGATCGAATGAAGGGTAGGGCCACGAATCGTAACACATCTGAAATGTAACGTCCACTGTTCAAAGTGCCGTCAATGCGAACAAGAGGTGACACAGACGTGTAACCAGTGGCATCCCATACCATCACGCCGGGTGATACGCCAGTATGCCGATGACGAATACGCGCTTCCAATGTGCGTTCACCGCGATGTCGCCAAACACTGATACGACCATCATGATGCTCTAAACAGAAACTGGATTCATCCGAAAATATGACGTTTCGCCATTCGTGCACCCAGGTTCGTCGTTGAGTACATCATCGCCGGCGCTCCTGTCTGTGATGCAGCGTCAAGCGTAACCGCAGCCATGGTCTCCGAGCTGAGAGTCCATGCTGCTGCAAACGTCGTCGAACTGTTCGTGCAGATGGTTGTTGTCTTGCAAACGTCCCCTGTTGACTCAGGGATCGAGACATGGCTGCACGATCCTTTACAGCCATGCCGATAAGATGCCTGTCATCTCGACTACTAGTGATACGAGGCCGTTGGGATCCAGCACGGCGTTCCCTATTACCCTCTGCTAACAGTCATTGGATCTCGACCAACGCGAGCAGCAATGTCGCAATACGAGAAACCGCAATCGCTATAGGCTACAATTCAACCTTTATCAAAGTCGGAAACGTGATGGTACGCATTTCTCCTCCTTACACGAGGCATCACAACAACGTTTCACCAGGCAAAGCCGGTCAACTGCTGTTTGTGTATGAGAAATCGGTTGAAAACTTTCCTCATGTCAGCACGGCGCCAACCTTGTGTGAATGGTCTGAAAGCTAATCATTTGCATATCACAGCATCTTCTTCCTCTCGGTTAAATTTCGCGTCTGTAGTACGTCATCTTCGGGGTGTAGCAATTTTAATGGCCAGTAGTGTATTTGATCGCTATACAGGGTGGTCTATTGATAGCGACTGGGCCAAATATCTCACGAAATAAGCATCAAACGAAAAAACTACAAAGAACGAAACTCGTCTAGCTTGAAGGGGGAATCCAGATGGTCCGCTAGATGGCGCTGCCATAAGTCAAACGGATATCAACTGCGTTTTTTTTTAATAGGAAACCTCATTTTTATGACATATTCGTGTAGTACATAAAGAAATATTAATGTTTTAGTTGGACCACTTTTTTCGCTTTGTGATAGATGGCGCTGTAATAGTAACAAACGTGTAAGTACGTGGTATTACGTAACATTCCGCCAATGCGGACGGTATTTGCTTCCTGATGCATTACCCGTGTTAAAATGGATCGTTTATCAATTGCGGAAAAGATCGATATCGTGTTGCTGTGTGGCTATTGTGATCAAAATGGTCAGCGGGCGTGTGCTATGTATGCTGCTCGGTATCCTGGACGACATCATCAAAAGTGTACGGACCGTTCGCCGGATAGTGACGTTAGTTAAGGAAACAGGAAGTGTTCAACCACATGTGGAACGTCAACCATGACCTGCAACAAATGATGGTGCCCAAGTAGGTGTTTTAGCTGCTGTCGCGGCTAATCCGCACATCAGTAGCAGACAAACTGCGCGAGAATCGGGAATCTCAAAAACGTCGGTGTTAAGAATACTACATCAACATCGATTGCACTCGTACCATATTTCTATGCACCAGGAATTGCATGGTGACGACTTTGAACGTCGTGTACAGTTCTGCCACTGGGCACAAGAGAAATTACGGGACGATGACAGATGTTTTCCACGCGTTCTATTTAGCGACGAAGCGTCATTCACCAACAGCGGTAACGTAAACCGGCATAATATGCACTATTGGGCAACGGAAAATCCACGATGGCTGCGACAAGTGAAACATCAGCGACCTTAGCGGGTTAATGTATGGTGCGGCATTATGGGAGGAAGGATAATTGGCCTCCATTTTATCGATGGCAATCCAAATGATGCAATGTATGCTGATTTCCTACGTATTGTTCTACCGATGTTACTACAAGATGTTTCACTGCACGACAGAATGGCGATGTACTTCCAAAGTGATTGATGTCCGGAACTTAGCTCCAGTGCGGTTGAAGCGGTATTGAATAGCATATTTCATGACATGTGGATTGGTGGCCTGCACGTTCACCGAATCTGACGTCCCCCGATTTCTTTCTGTGGGGAAAGTTGAAGGATGTTCAAATAGTCAAATGTGTGTGAATTCTTATGGGACTTAACTGCTAAGGTTATCAGTCCCTAAGCTTACACACTACTTAACCCAAATTATCCTAAGGAGAAACACACACACCCATGACCGAGGGAGGACTCGAACCTCCGCCGGGACCAGCCGCACAGCCCATGACTGCAGCGCCTTAGACCACTCGGCTAATCCTGCGCGGCAAAGTTGAAGGACATTTGCTATCGTGATCCACCGACAACGCCTGACAACATGCGTCAGCGCATTGTCAATGCATGTGGGAACATTACGGAAGGCGAACTAGTCGCTGTTGAGAGGAATGTCGTTACACGTAGTGCTAAATGCATTGAGGTTGATGGACAGCATTTTGAGCATTTTTTGCATTAATGTGATATTTACAAGTAATCACGCTGTAACAGCATGCGTTCTCAGAAATGATAGGTCCACAAAGGAACATGTATCACGTTGGAACAACCGAAATAAAATGTTCAAATGTACCTACGTTCTGTATTTTAATTTAAAAAACCTACCTGTTACCAACTGTTCGTCTAAAATTGTGAGCCATATGTTTGTGACTATTACAGCGCTAGCTATCACAAAGCGAAAAAGTGGTCCAACTAAAACATTCATATTTAATTACGTACTACACGAATATGTAATAAAAATGGGGGTTCCTATTCAAAAAAAAAAAAACGCAATTGATATCCGTTTGACCTATGGCAGCGCCTTCTAGCGAGCCAACCATAGCGCCATCTGGTTTCCCCCTTCAAGCTAGACAAGTTTCGTTCTTTGTAGTTTTTTCGTTTGACGCTTATTTCGTGAGATATTTGGCTCGGTCACGATCAATGGACCACCCTGTACTTACAATTAAATATTACGATTGTGGTCTCAATTGAACGACATTCGACAATTAGCGAAGTATCGGACATACACCCTGCTGACGGCTGTGGTTCTGGAAATAGAAACATCTGTACCACTCTTATGACTTGACATTCGAAGGTTGGATTCCCTCACTTCCTGATCGAGGACTCACAATGCCTGGGCTACACTCAGGGTGTATTTTTGACGTTGAAGAGCCCCAACCGTTCCTGTAGTGTTGTCGCCCGTCTGCACGCCGTCACTGCTGCCCGCCGTCCGATCCTCGCCACCGCCGCCGCCGCCTCCCGGTGCTCGCTGCTGCCGCCGCCGCCTTCTCGCCGTTTCTCGGTGCTCGCTGCTGCTGCTGCTGCTGCTGCTGCCGCCACCGCCGCCGCCGTCGTCTGCCGGTGCTCGCCGCTGCCCCGTGCTCGTCGCTGCCCCTCGTTTTAGTTCCCTTTGTACTCCGGCGACTCGTGGCGCCCGTGGACACTGCCTGCAACTATGGTCACCCCCACTACCACCATCATCTACACCACCCCTTCACCTGCCCCCACTGTAAAATCATGGAGTGCTTCCTCTGGGATTAACCCGTCTCTTCCACCTCCCCTACTCACGGTCTACTCCCCTTCTATCTCCTCCTCATCCATGTATGTCACTCCTTCCCCTGCTCCTGCCCCTGCTCCTGCTCCTGCTCCTGCTCCTGCCCCAGCTCCTGCCCATGCTCCTGCCCCCCTCCCACTCCTATCGCCACCGAGACGATTTCCCTCCCCCCATGCAACTACCCCTGCTTCCCCCACCTGAGTCACCGCCCACCACACCACAGTCGCCACCACAGAGTGCCCTAACCTCTTAACCGGTACCACTGCCTCACAGGAGGGCCCTGCCTCCCACCACCTCCCTATCCATCCAGTCCCTCATCCCTCATCCCTCCTCCCAGGCAACACCCGCCAAAAAATCTTCCAAACGTCCCAGTGGCGACCTCTCCTCTACCCCCTATCCAAAAAACCACTGCCCACCCCACCTCCCTCTGACTTCCTAGCCAACCCCAATCCAAAATTCCTGGATACCCACACCCTCACCATTGAAATCTGGAAATACATCCCCAGTGCACCCATCACCCAACTTATCACTCGCAGAGACTCTGTTCTCATCAAGTCCCCCTCTCCCTCTTTCCATACTGATCTCCTCCAGTGTCTTCCCTGCATCACCTTTGGCCCCCATGCATCCCTCACCCCTTTCCTTACATCCTCCTCTCCTCGTCAGCCCCAACCCCCTCATCGTCCATCAACCCTCACTGCCGTTATCACAAAACTCAGCCCTGTGGTCACGGAGGCTGAGGTGCTGGCGGAAATGAACACCCACCCCACCATGGAAATCCGCTCTGCCCGCTGTATTCACAACTCCTCTGGCCCTACTTTCCTCATGCATATATTTACAGAGTCTTCCTCCTCCATCGACCACCTCCTCACGACGGGAGCCCTGATTTTCAACTGCTGCCACTCTGTTGACCCATCCCATTCCCCTCCTCAATCTTACTGCTGCCAGTGCTGTCCCCCGAACAACAACGACCTCACCCAAAACTGCAAGAGACCCCCACCTGCCTCCATTGTAAAGCCCCCCACTTCCTTAGTGTCCCAACCTCGCCTCCCCCTTTCCTGCAACACTTGTAACGAACCTCACCTCAACTATTCCTCCAAATGCAAAGCCAAACCTCCTCCCACCAACGCTGAGCTCGCTGTCCCCGTTCGCTCCATAGACCCACCCATCTTCCCTAACAATTCCCTCTGCCCTCCCCCTACGGCAGAAGACATCATCCGGTTCCTCACCATCGTCCTGCAGAACATACACCCCTTCCAGCGCTCCCATACACTCCAGCAGGTTTCCCTTGCTGCCCGCTCTGTTTTCCACTTAAACACCTACGCCACTTAGTCCCACAACCAAGCCCACTTCACCTTCACCCACCTCGACACCCTCGTTTAAGCCCCTCTCTCCCCTTCCTGCATCTTTCCCACCTCCAACCTCCTGGCGCGTCAACTGTATTGTCTCCTCTACCTCAACATTCGCTCCCTCCCTGCAAACAAATACCTCTTCATGCATACCCTATCCCAGCTCCAGGTTGACTCCTTCATCCTTAATGAAACCATCCTCCAACCCCACCATGTGGTCCGCACCTCCCCCTATCTCCTTCACTGCACTGACAATCTCCTTCCCCTAGCCTGAGGTGGGGTCGCTATAGGCTACCTCAAGCATCTAGCTGTCCGGCCACAACCCCTCCTCAATGACCCAACTGGACACCTTCTTCTCAGCCTATTTTTTCCCTCCCTCACCATCACCTGTGCCACTATCTATATCTGCCCCGCAGCTCCTCTCCCCTTCGATTTCATTTCCCATGTTGACCGTACCTTCTCCATCCATGTGATCGCCGCTGACCTCAACATCCACAGCCGTGACCCTGCCACCTTTGGCAGTGGCATCAGTTCCTTGCCACTCTCCATGGTGACCTTGTTCCTCTCCCACAGCACACCCATCCTGAAAGTAACTCCACCCCCGATGTTATCCTCGCTTCCACCAACCTCCTTGGTCGCATCGCCATTGACGTCCTCGATCCCGTTGGTAGTGACCATCTCCCTGTCCTTCTCACCATCTCCCCTGCCCATCCCACCCCTCCAGCCACCCGCCCAGCTGCCCCTCCAAAGTCTGTCCATGACTAGTGCTGTGCCGATTGGGATGCCTACAGGGACATCATTGCCTTACAGGTCGAAAGCCACCCCCTCACCTTTCACTACCCTGCTGACATCAGCCATACATCTTCCTTCCTTCAGAAGATCATCACTGACGCTGTGGGGGCTCACGTCCCTACCGAACTCATCCACCCTCACCGCCCTACACTTCCTCCACAGGCCGTCCTTCTTCTGCGCAAATCCCACAGGCTCTACTGCTCACCCACCACCGGCATTTACAGCGACACATCCGGAACCTCCTTACAGCAAAGAAACGCCGGGACTGGCGCCGTACATGCACACATCTCAACTCCACCCTCCCTGTCAACTCCTCCAAGTACTGGTCAGCCTTCCACTGCCTTACTAGTAGCCATCCCACCCCGCATTACCCAATCCTCCATGACGATCGACCCTTTTCTGACAACCTCAGTAAGGCTAACCATTTTGCTTCCCACCTCTCTGAGGTCTTCTCCATTCCTGACGATCCCCATTTTGATTACTCCCTCTTCCTCACTGCCCTTGACTGCACTAACACCTCTGTCTCCCCTACCTTCCAGTACTTGGATTGGTTACCCCCCTCAGACATCAACACTCCCATCACCACATAAGACATCACACTCATCCTCCACTCCAAATGCAACACCGCCTCTGGTCATGATGGCGTCACCTGCCGCCACCTCAAGGTTGGCTGGTTCAAATGGCTCTGAGCACTATGGGACTCAACTGCTGAGGTCATTAGTCCCCTAGAACTTAGAACTAGTTAAACCTAACTAACCTAAGGACATCACAAACATCCATGCCCGAGGCAGGATTCGAACCTGCGACCGTAGCGGTCTTGCGGTTCCAGACTGCAGCGCCTTTAACCGCACGGCCACTTCGGCCGGCCCACCTCAAGGAATCCTCCCCATCCTTCCTGACTGTCCTTGCTACCCTGTACAATGTTCTCCTCTCCACTAGATTTTACCCCAACCTGTGGAAGACTTCCTGTGTCCTGCTGTTCCCTAAACCTAACAGACCCCCCTCTGGTACCTCTTCCTATTGTCCCAACTGCCTCACCTCCACGTTCAATAAGGTCTTAGAGGCCATCCTCTCTCACCGTATTCACCGCCACCTTAACCGGCACCACCTCCTTCCCCTTGCTCAATGTGGCTTCCGGCCTTACTTCTCCACTGATGACCAGCTCCTTAACTTTACTGATCTTCTTTCCCTCCAACTTAACTCCTGTCGCTCCGCTATTTTTGTTTCCCTTGATCTCCAGAACGCCGACGACGGTGTCTGGCATCCCTGGCTCCTCTTCAAACTCCAGACCTATGCTCTCAACTTCGCATCAACTTCGTCCATCTGTTTGCTTCCTTCCTCTCCCATCGTCCCTCCTATGTGACTATCCACAATTCCAACTCCCGTACTTTCTATCCCTCTGCGGCGTGCTTCAAGGCTCTGTCCTTTCCCCTCTCCTCTATTTCCTGTACACTTCTGATATGCCCAAACCTACCCCACGTGTTCATCTTCTCCAGTTTGATGATGACACTGCTTTCCTATCCCTTTATCCTATCCTTCAACGGTCCCAACGTACCCTCCAAACCCACCTTGACCAATTCACCACTTGGTGCAACCAGTGGTTCAACTGTAACAACTCCTCCAAGACCCAGGTGATCATCATAGGCCGCACCACCTGCTCCTTCCGTCTCCATGATTTCTACCTAACCATTTATGGTCGTCCTATCCACCTCATTCCTACCCTCAAATACCTTGGCCTCACCCTCGACCGCCACCTCACCTGGACTCCCCATCTCTTTACAATCCAAAACAAGGCTCACAACAGACTCCACCTCCTGAAACTCCTGTCCAGTCGGACGTGGGGTCTGCATCCTTCCACCATCCTTCACACCTACAAATCCTTGATCCACCCGATCCTCTGTTATGCCAGCATAGCTTGGATTTCCGCCCTTCCCCGGTTCTATAAAGCCCTCCAAATCCTCGAATGCCATGCACTCCTTCTCGCCTTCCGCATCTGCCTTCTGTCCCCCATGCACATACTCTACAACGTCATCCCCTTCCCCCACCTTCTCCTTGTCCTTGAACACATCCACACACTATATATTGTCCACCACCTTGATCCCCCTCACCCCCTGGTGTATTCCTTCCTCTCCACCCCCAATCCATTGCCGCACCTTTACCGCTGTGTCCCACCCTCTCTCCATCTCCACACCCTCTTGCCTTCTTTCCCAATGCAACTTCCACCATCTACTCTTCCCGGATGGTGAGCTTCGCCCTGACATCTACCCTTCCTACCAACTCTAACCCCATCTTCCTGCCTCCTACTCAGGGCTCCCTCTCCTCCCTTCTCCTGAGCGGCTTTCCCCTCCTACTCGCCCCCTCTCTTGTGCTCCCTTTCAGTGTCTCTGCACTCCCTCCTGCCTTGTCTTCTCTCTTCATCTCCTGCCCCACCGGTCTCCTGCCTCTTCATGTACCTGCTGACACCCCTACTCTCTTCATCCCGCCGCCTCCCCTGCTGCCCCTTCCTCTCCCCTCCTTTTCCATCCTCTCCGACCTCCCCTTCGGCTGGTCCCACTTGGCAGTTTTATACTTCACCGTGTGTGCTCCAAGTGGGTTTTAAGTGTGTTGTTCTGGAGTGTTTTTAATACTGTGGCCGACTCTTTTAACCTGTGCATGTGCATTCAGTGTCTTCTTTGTGTTTTAAGAATCGCCAACTGTGTGTTTTTTTAACGTTATGGTGACTTTTTTAATTGTCCCCACATGAACGTCTCCCTGCCAGTGTATTTTTACCTGCATTGTCTCCCCTTACTCTGTTTTATGTTCCCCTTTTTTTATCGCCTTATATATGTAACATTTTATTCTTGTTTTTAGTTGTCATGCCACTCGGCTGAAGAGCGGCGGATTGTGTTGCTGACAGCCCTCCCCTGCCCATATGGGGCAGGGGAATGAAATCACAATAAAGAAGAAAAAAATTATGACGACATACTCTTCCTTTTGCTATCACAGTATTCCACGTATAATACATACCTTCCTTAGGACTGGACATAGTCTTTTCCTTTGCACATGTCGGAACACAAACACGTAACTTAGAAGCCTGATTCTCAAGGCGAATATATCATGCATTCATTACTACTAAGTATAATACTACGCCAATAAGTGACTGCTAACGATACGAAATAATACTGTCCCAGCGATGAGTGGAAATGTCTCATAAGTTCTTCTTGTGACTGGTACCACTGTGTCTTAGAAAGAGAGGCATAATCGTCTTACAAACCGCAAGATATTAAAAAACACAATCGTAACAACTACTGTATGTTACTGTCACAAGCGGTCTCGGTTTACAGGTGCATACAAGTATCCATATTAAAAACAATACTGTCTTTATAAATAGAGGTATGGCAGTACCTCCTAACTAAGTGGTTTTTTGCAGACAAATACCGTGACACTGAATATAGACGGTGATCGCCGGAGTGTATATTATCAGACCAACAGTGCGGTTACACATCCCTGATGGTGCAACTTCGTATAAAAATTACCAAATTTAGAAAGTGGTTTGGCTAAGGGACGTGGTATGAAACCAGTATTTGCAGCTCCCTCATGCCGCCACTGGATATTTCTCCAGTCTTTGTAATGCATTCTGTCTCGATGCCACGTCAGAGGTTTGGTGATATATCGACTGGGTTATAGAAGATGGTTGATTGAGAAGGGTCACTATATATCCAGACCTATGTTCAGAGAGGGATCCACCATACGTCGCATCTGGGATAAGATTCGCTGGTGGACCAACCACGCGTTACGTCCGAAGACGTGTTCTGTGTTCGAAGTTGGGTCCACCACTGGGAGGCCCGGAACCTGGGAGTAATCCTTGACACTACCACATACACAGTCATACAGAAAACAGAGCAAACGCTCTGCAAATGTGGAGTATGTGGGTGGAGGCGGCTGAATGTAATCGAGTACAGTGTTATACTACGCCTCCTGATCAGAAAAATAGTGCATTTGCACTAGGTGTAGGCAGCTGTGCTATATGTGCAAGCAATTTTAGAACACGGAAGAGAGGTTACGTCATGATTTCATGGGTAGAAATGACATAAGAAAAAGATAGAATTGCAAAAAATGACAGAAAATACGTATACATTGAGAGAAAATACACTGAAATGCAGGGAAATTGAGGAAGTACTTGCGTGTCTTCTGGTTGGTGCGTAACAATTCTTGTACATTTGAAGAAGTATGTGACAGCAAGAGGAACCCGAGAAAACGTCCACATGGAAGCGAAGGGAACCAGGGAAACAGTCACTTTTTTCCGTCAAGGCAGCATTCTACTGTATGTCTATTGAGGTAACAGTGATACACGCGAGTTGACTATTGTACTAGACGCTTTTCCGGAAAACAGAGAACAATCGCCCTCTAAACTTACATGCATCTGTATTAAAGGATTACAGAGAGTGGACGGGATGATCAATTGAGATGAAGCTGTAACGAGGTACGGTCTGATGGCAGACTGATGTTGCATTCTAGAGAGGGAGATGTTGCTGCAGATTTGATCATTTTTTCTGCTGTTCTGTCAGGATGCATCAGTTGTGTAACATAGCCTGCATTCGACTCATATACAACCACGAGTTCTGTATGTTGTGACTTAGGGCACTGTCTACTTGCGATCAATAACAGACAACTTCCATCTCATGTGTGATGAAACGTGACCATCCTGTTTCAACACATTCCTCTAAACGAACGAAGATTTATACGATGTACTCCATTTCCCTGTCACATCTTGGGTATAAAATCGAGACTTAAGTTTCATAACTAAGATGATCATAAGTCAGCGATAGGTGTTTGCGAGATACTGCAATTCCCGTGTATACATCTGCTTCACGGATGTGGAGTTTACAGAGTTAGTGGCGGCATACCTGTAATTTCGAATGTCGAGCGCCGCTTTTATGCGTTTATCCGTTACTAACGATCATTTCGTATAGGACTGAAGTGGGCATAGTACAATTTCTGAACCGTGATCGGAAGTGAACAGTGGACACTATACATCTGTGGAAAGCTATATTGTGCATGTCTCACACTGAGCCGATGTTTTAAGGAAGTAGTTTTTTCATTTTACAGTTTGTTACCATAGTTTATTGTAGAGAAACCTGCAAGAAGGATGTATGTCATGCGCTGGAAATATATTATGTCTTACAGTGGGATATTAACAGCGCTGCATTATACGTGACTGGTAGGTTGTAAACTGAAGCGATCCAACGTTATAGCCTGTTTTAAGTGCAGAACTGTGTAGTCTTAGGTGCGCTTGTGGTATGTTCTCTCTTACCAATACCCTCCTGGAACTGATCCCAGGCATCAGAACAATACTTTAAAATTGATAGCGTAGCTGATTTACATAAAATGCTCTGAGCTCCATCCGCCTGGAGCTCCATCATGCATAAAACTCACCCGTCTCTTATTCATCAGTTTCTTGCGACGTTGCAACTTCTATCGCCGACATCTTGGATCCACCCTCTTGAATAAATCTGGCAACAATGTAATGTGGGGAAGTACAAACTTTTGCCTACTATGTCAGTGTGTACAATGGCCTAAGTAGATAGTGGTCCATAAGTTTTATTTCAGTTTTATAGTGGATAGACTTCTTACCCATAATCAGTGACTTTCTTTCATATGTAAGTTGAGATAATAAGAATCGAATATACTGGATAGTTTTTGCATCTTGACTAACTTTGATTAGGTTATTCATACTTTAATACGAGTTCAAAAATGAAGATGCATAGAGTTTGCGTCAACAGCCGTCGTTGGCGAACCTACTTCACTCTTCCCAGAGCGAGCGAGTTTATAAAATATTTTACACAATCGACTTTTATGTCATAACTGACTGTTCGTTACACGTGAGTCTGCTTCAGGGCCGCTGGCGTTTTGTTCCTGCACCGATCTAGCCTGTCAAGAGTTGTCGTTTTCGTTAACACGCCAGCGCCAAAACTGCGAGTGTTGTGTGAGGTGTCTGTCGTGCAATTTGGTACCTGAGCGGAGAAAGTGAAGTTATGAGATTTACGAAACAATCGAAATATGATGACAGAATATAGAAACAAGCAATGATAATAGAATTTATTTTTGACCAAAACAAAATTTATAGTGGATGTTCTTGACAAAGTTCGTATGGTTAGGTCTTCATATTCCTGAAAACTGAAAAACAGGAAAAGTGTCGTGCAAACATTGAAAAATATCTACGAGGGTCACTCCAAAAGACATGCACACCATTTTTTTAAATCCATCTTTTATTCTACATGTTTGAAAGTTTTACAGTGTATAGATACATCCTTCAGGAACAATATTTTCATTTCTCGACATAATTTCCATCCCTCTCAACTGCCTAACGCCATCTTGGAGCCAGCCTCTGTATACCTGCACGGTAAAATTCTGGACCATCCTGTTGGAGCCACTGTTTGGCAGCGTGCATAAGGGAGTCATCATCTCCAAACCTTGTTCCATAAAGACAGTATTTCAGTTTCCCAAAGAGATGATAGTCGCATGGAGCCAGGTCAGGACTGTAAGGCGGGTGTTTCAGTGTTGTCCATCCGAGTTTTGTGATCGCTTCCATGGTTTTTTGACTGACATGTGTCCGTGCATTGTCGTGCAACAGCAAAATATCGTGCTTTTGCTGATGTGGTCGAACACGACTCAGTCGAGCTTGAAGTTTCTTCAGTGTCATCACATATGCATCAGAATTTATGGTGGCTCCACTTGGCATGATGTCCACAAGCAAGAGTGTTTCGGAATCGAGAAACACCGTAGCCATAACTTTTCGAGGAGAAGGTGTGGTTTTGAACTTTTTTTTTCTTGGGTGAATTTGCATGATGCCACTCCATTGATTGCCTCTCCGTTTCTGGTGAAAAATGATGGAGCCATGTTTCGTCATCTGTCATAATTCTTCCAAGAAATTCATCTCCACCATTCTCGTACTGTTCCTAAAGTTCGCTGCATACCGTTTTTCTTGTTGCTTTGTGAGCCACTGTCAACATCCTGGGAACCCTCCTGGCACAAACCTTTTTTAACGCCAACACTTTCAGTATTCTGAAAACACTTCCTTCCCCTATCCAAACGTAGCCTGACAATTCATTCACTGTGACGCGTCTGTCAGCAGTCACTAATTCGTTAACTCTCTGCACATTGTCTGGAGTGTGTGCACTACGATGCCTGCCGCTGCGAGGACAATCCTCAATATTACCGTGTCCGCTTTCATCACGTAACCTGCTTGCCCACCGACTAACTGTACTGCGATCGACAGCAGCATCTCCATACACCTTTTTCAACCTCTTGTGGATGTTTCCCACTGCCTCGTTTTCACAGCACAGGAACTCCATGACAGCACGTTGCTTCTGACGAACGTCAAGTGTAGCAACCACCTTGAAGACATGCTGTGACTGCGCCACTCATGGGAACAGGTTGAACCAAGTTTTACAAAAATAGTGTGCATTTATTTTGGAGTGACCCTCGTACATTTAATTTATGGCGAAAATATATTGAGTTTCTTTCTTTCTTCCTTTCACTGGTGCCATGTCCCGCGCTGACGCAGAGTCGGCATTGTAGGAACGGATTTGGCAAGGTTAGTGGAAAGGGGTGGCCAGATGCCCTTCCTGCCGCCACCCAGTCCCCACGGGACGGAATTAGTGTACCCCTGCTGCCTGCGTCGAGGGTAATTAATGGAATAGTGCGAGCGTATTCAGATGTCTGCGAGTCGTGTAACTGAGGCGGAACGTGGGGACCAGCCCGGTATTCACCTAGCGGGATGTGGAAAACCGCCTAAAAACCGCATACAGGCTGACCGGCACTCCGACCGACGACGGTAATCCATCGAGCGGATTCGATCCAGGGCCAGTGCGCCTACCCGAGTCCAGGAAGCAGCGCATTAGCGCTCTCGGCTAACCTGGCGAGTTGAAAATATGTTGATTATGGTGACCTATATCACAAACTTTGTCTCTATTTTTGAAACAAAAAGACTAATTGTTAGCAAATAATAGTAAATGTTAAAGTATGAGCTGCAAATGACACTGTATTTAATTCTTTATAGTTACAAATGTAGACTCGAGAAAATAAAAACCGTGCATTATCTTTTAGACTTAAATTCTTAAATATGTTCTGAACACTGGACATAGAATGTCGAGGTCTCAAGCATGAGACAGAGAACACATAAAGTGATACATATGTGCAACTAGAATTTTTATGTGAGGAATATTTCCAGGATTTTTACGGGATGAAATGTACGTCAGAGTGAAATATAAAAATTATGTTTTTCCTATTTTTTATGCTATAAAGTCAGCAAACAATGGGTAGGAAATATTTACAATTATATTCAACACACTGACACTAATACAAAAATAAGAGCTACGAAAAAAGAATTGTGGCGTTATTTTTTCATTAAGTTCAACAGATCTGTTATAAACAAATCAGATACCTCGTTTAATATTTCCCACGTCAGTAGCAACAAGAGGATTGGTAATTTCCCTACCATATCACCCTTATTAACATGGGAAATGATTTTAGCACTTAATTTGAAAACTATTTTGTACCCGTCTACAAACTCAGGAGCCTTAACTTCTAGGTTATTTACCAGTATTTACTGTATGGTGTAGACATATCTGTCGATGTACGCATTTCTCCTACCACCTCGAAATTTAACCAAAATATAACCTACATCACCCACATAAGCTGGATCAGTCGTTACAATAAGATCTGGTGTGGATTCTTCATGAGTCTCCCAAATTCCATTCTTTTCGGTGTACTTGTCACAGCGTTTGGCTTTCCTGTTTTCGGCCTACTCAATTTTCGTATGGAGGCTTTTCTTTTTCAACCATGAGTTTACTGAATACTTCTGAGGCACCTATGACACTGGGTGTATTCGACAAAGATTGGTCACATGTCTGTCTTTTGTCTTTTAATTCTTTGAAGGAGAAAATTCTCAAAACTAACCGAAGATCCACTGCTGTAAACGGAGGTTACACTTCTTCTTCTACAATAATTAGCTCCAACTTCAGCTCCAACACACCAAGGCAGCATGGTTCCACTTTCCGAAATATTTTGACCTAGCTCTGTCACATTTACGTTTCATTCACTCAATTTCTGTGTTCTTGAAGCCTGAACTCGTGCTTTTAGGTTACAAAGCATCTGGCCATGCTTTGCAGACTAGATCTACAAATTCTGATTCACTGATAACTCCTTTGCCACTGAATAGACTCACTATTCCAAGTGTCCGTGATTCGCTTTGCGCCTGGTCAGTTGTGTGTGTTGGGAGTTTCATGACTGCTACTTCCTCATTCGCCGCTTTTTATTTATTATGGGATCTAAACGACTAAGGTGACCATCCAACAGTAAAAATAAAGGCATCTCTTATACTGTATCATAGCAGTGACTAAATTTCCTTGAAAATATGGATAATGTCAAGAAACCATGAAGTGCTTTAGAATAAAATGTGCCGGGTAAACAATTTTTTCCTTCCAGGAACTTCATAAATGCACTCTCTCAAAAAAGGGAAGTGGTGGAAGACTCATGCCCGTAGCTGACAAGCAAGCACTGACCTATTGTTTTTTTCCAGAGCTCTGAATACCCCAGACCAACACCACCAACAGCATGTATTTTGGAAGGGTGAGCCGAAGACTGTGTCTCATCTTAATTACATCTGTTGGCTGGTTTATCTCTGATGCGCAGCTCTTCCAGTAGTTGTCCTAGTTTATCACAAGAACCATAAAAGATAAAGCGATCACTTGTAGCTCTTCTACGATTCATTTAAAGACTTGGTCAACCCGTTATGTTCGCCGAAATCCTGAACAACTAACGTAACCTCAACCCCTACAGCAATTGTCTTCAAGTGGGTTAATAAAGTTGTTTCTTTTCAGCTGTCAAGTCTGTCGTCTTGCCTTGAACTCCTGAATGGGTACCATTTACCTTCTGGTGTAGATACCTTTTTTCCATTTTGTATTTCGGTGCTACCCGCTGAAGTGGTGCCCAACTCTCACCTGTTCTATAACTGCAGCAATATCTTCTTCAGTGTATGGCCTTTCTTTTTTATTCTATGAAGGGGCAATAGTACTCCTACTGTAACCAAACATTCTCCAGTTTATTGTTATATGACATAGACATAAACTACGTTTCAAAATTCTAGAGGCGTTACATTGTATGTCGTAATGTAAACCAGTACGTACCTATAAAAGATACTCAGGAAGAATAAACCTCGAAACTCTTTCTGATGTGTCTTGGGTCGCTGAAAATCTCGCGATGACTCAACGGTTTGGAAGTGGCATGCTAGGCAGCACAGCCCGGTTGGTGGGCCACACCAAGTGGCCAGCGTAAGGCCCAAAGATCACTGTGCGCTCGCTGAAGGGACTCTGAATGAAACCACTAGGTGCCATCAGCGTTAAGTGCGGAGAACCATCTAACGTAAACTCCCGATGTGAGACGTCTGGAGGGCGCCCGGACGACGTCCTATAAACCCATCCGACGGAAGGATGCTGGGTGACGTTGTGATGGCCCGTGACTCGCGGAGGCGACATGGTACCGACAACAGCAGCAATGAGCAATGGCGAGCATAGCGCCACCTGATAGCGTGCCACCTCTTGGACGTATGATCTCCCGCGTGTGAATCTGACATACTGGGAGACCAGTAGCCTGCGGTACATCGCTACGTGTTTGGTGTCTGAGCTGCAGGTGACAGTGTATCACTTTTAGGAATCAACTGTACCTTGTTCTGGAATGGAGTCTATCATATTTAAGGATTATGTTGACTGCTTAATAATTGTCTCCATATACTAAATGTGACAACATTGAATAATTCAGAAGATAGAGCACTTCTTTGTGTGTGACGCTAATTTGACAGGTACATAGTCAATATTTGTGTAAATGTGACAAACTTTCCACAACTGTATGCATATTTTATTTTCAGTTTGAGAGTGCTGTTTGTCAATTTCATTTTTTACCTCTACAGTGAAGTTTCTAATGGGGAAACAAGTTTTGATTAAATATCCGTAACCAATTCCAGCATAATTAGAGATACAAATATTTGTGATAGGTATTGTTTTTTATGAACAGACTGTGTGCATCACTTTTTAAAACGTTTGGGCTGTTTCACTTTTATGGCACATTACCCTGCTTATACAACGGTCAAACAACATTTAAAAGACAGTAAACAGCGCTTTCCACTTTACTCATTGTGTCTTGGTTTCTTGGTAAGTGCCAATAGAAAATCACTTTTCCCGTTAAACAGTTCTGACCTTTTTCACTGATGAGACTATTTTCATGAAATAAAACGATTGTCTGTTTATATTATTATTTGTGCATAATGTAGGCATTTTCTTGGTCCAACGTCCAACTACTGGTATTGTAAAATATAAATATCAGTACCTTTCGGCTTTCGTATATTTTGCCTCACTTGTGGGAGGACACCAGGACCTGGTGTAACCCTTTTGGTTTTTCGCTGAAACAAAGGAAGCAACAAAATAAAGATTAAAATGACACAAAAACATACAATGCATTTCTGTAATAGGAGTGAGTCTGGCGAGAATAATTTAATGTCAGCAGATGTCGTCACAGACCCCTGCTTCTCTACAATGGCAGTCTGCAGCACACTCAAGATTTTCGAAGTCTACATTCGGCACATTCAGGTGATCATCTACGTCACTGTCACACTCTCGATGTGGGTGGCTGCTAAGCAGATGACACCCTCCCACGACAAGTAGTCGATTTTGACCAGGAAGTCTCTGGTGTAAAATCAGTGTAACTTTCGGGAGTTCTGCAGACTGTCAGCTTAAGGGCACGTGACAGTTGACTGAAGATCCTCCCAAGATTCATACTGGAAAAGTGGTAGAGGTTGCTATGAATGTCCGCTATACAGGTCCCACTAGTTTGAACAACAATTTACCAGGAGAATACAGCCGTAATCATGGTACCTCCGTATCGCAATACAACGGACGTCTATTGCAGCTGTACAGGGTAAATGTAGTCCTCTGCGCTACATCATAGAGGCGCAGTCACAGCAGCCTCAGCAATTCCAGCGTCCAAGGCAGATCAGCGTATGAAGTTCCAGCAGACCGGATATCTTTAAAAATAGCTACAGCAACAATAACAGCAGCAGTTAACCAAACACGAGCTGCTGCCACACAGAATGGAGCAGCATCATTGGCAATAGGACGAATCCTATGCAGGGCGGGATCGAGAACGTTTTTCCACTTAAGCGACGTATCATTTGGTACCACTCTCTCCCTTCCTTCCTTCGCTCCCTCAAAGATTACTTGCCTTTTGTTGTTTTCTTATTCATTTTGCTATTGCCTTAAATATGGTAATCCCCACATTAGCTGAATGGTAACTTTCACTCAGCTAATGTGGGGACCTGATTCCATTACTGGTGACGGCACCAATGAAAACTGAATCACCCATCATTAGAATGGTTTCAGCTTAAAATATGTGCACCACGGTGTGATTCACATGATGTTTACAATTTCATTATCTATAAACATTAAAAATGCTGTATAATACATACAGAGTGGATAACAATTAACAGCGAAAACTGAGAGGTGTAGAAGTAAATGACGACAGAAGCAAGAACCATTCAGTACACTCGTTTCCACAAGTGTGCAATTTGCGAGGTAACGGCGAGTGTGTAGTTGCAAGCCGCCACTGACTACAGGATAAAACATTGTCCTAGTTAGTACAAATACAATACTGGCCATTAAAATTGCTACACCAAGAAGAATTGCAGATGATAAACGGATATTCATTGGACAAATATATTATACTAGAACTGACATGTGACTACATTTTCACGCAATTTGGGTGTATAGATCCTGAGAAATCAGTACCCAGAACAACCATATCTGGCCGTAACAACTGCCTTCATACGCCTGGGCATTGAGCCAAACAGAGCTTGGATGGCGTGTACAGGTACAGCTGCCTATGCAGCTTCAACACGTTACCAGAGTTCTTCAAGAGTAGTGACTGGCGTATTGTGACGAGCCAGTTGCCCGGCCACCATTGACCAGACGTTTTCAGTTGGTGAGAGATCTGGAGAATGTGCTGGCCAGGGCAGCAGTCGAACATTTTCTGTATCCAGAAAGGCCCGTACAGGACCTGCAACATGCGGTCGTGCATTATCCTGCTGAAATGTAGGATTTCGCAGGGATCGAATGAAGGGTAGAGCGACGGGTCGTAACACATCTAAAATGTAACGTCCACTGTTCAAAGTGCCGTCAATGCGAACAAGAGGTGACCGAGACGTGTAACCAATGGCACCCCATACCATCACACCGGGTGATACGCCAGTTTGGCGATGACGAGTACAAACTTCCAATGTGCGTTCACCGCGATGTCGCTAAACACGGATGCGACCATCATGATGCTCTAAAAAGAACCTGGATTCATCCGAAAAAATGACGTTTTGTCATTCGTGCACCCAGGTTCGTCGTTGAGTACACCATCGAAGGCGCTCCTGTCTGTGACGCAGCGTCAACGGTAACCGCAGCCACGGTCTCCGAGCTGATAGTCCATGATGCTGCAAACGTCGTCGAACTGTTCGTGCAGATGGTTGTTGTCTTGCAAACGTCCCCATCTGTTGACTCAGGGATCGAGACGTGGCAGCACGATCCGTTACAGCCATGCAGATAAGATGCCTGTCATCCCGACTGCTACTGATACGAGGCCATTGGGATCCAGCACGGCGTTCCGTATTACCCTCCTGAAACCAACGATTCCATATTCTGCTAACAGTTTTTGGATCTCGACCAACGCGAGCAGCAATGTTGCGATATGATAAACCGCAATCGCGATAGACTACAATCCGACCTTTATCAAAGTCGGAAACGTGATGATACGCATTTCTCCTCCTTACACGAGGCATCACAGCAACGTTTCACCATGCAATGCCGGTCAACTGCTGTTTGTGTATGAGAAATCGGTTGGAAACTTTCCTCATGTCAGCACGTTGTAGGTGTCGCCACCGGCTCCAACATTGTGTGAATGCTCTGAATAGCTCATCATTTTCATATCACAGCATCTTCTTCCTGTCGGTTAAATTTCTCGTCTGTAGCAAGTCATCTTCGTGGTGTAGCACTTTTAATGGCCGGTAGTGTATGAGAGAGCTGAACACCTTTGCAAACAAAACAACGAGTCACAATAGTCTTCTTTTACAGATCTGATATTAATGTCTATTATTCTTTGATTGCGTTATACTTTTTGAATAAAATCTGATATTACTTACGAATATTTTCAAAACTGTCTGCATCTGCTATTATCTCTTCCATGATATATTAGGTAAACTTTACAGCTGTTGAGGAAGTCGAATTCGGTGGGACTGTGGTCAAGAATCTTGATTGTATCCTGCAGTCCTCCAGATGATCCATCACCGTTGCTCCCAATGTGATGGTGAAGCATTTTACGTTCAGTATCGGATGGCGACTGTCCCTCCCCAATGTCGACAGTGTTACCGCACGTACTACGCTCCCCAGACTCTTCAAATTCGGCAGTATGGAATCCAGAAGATGAGTACTGTAATGAAGTCCATGGTAAACAACTGGTTACTGAAGTTTGCGTTCGAGAAACCATTATTACTGACCAGGGAAACCAACTTTTTATCCGAACTAACGAAACAGCTATGTCGCTTATTGAACATTAGTGGACGGATAGAACAAGTTCTCCGTACTTTATTCAAATTTTTATATCTATAAACGCACATTCAGTGATGAGCCAAAACATTATGAGCACATGCTTAATAGCTTGTTTGTACGTCTTCGAAACGAAATACATAATTGATTCTGCTTACCAGGGATCAACCAGTTTGATAGTAGGTTTGTGATGTTACGTAGCATTACATGTCTACGCACAGGCCATGTAATTTGTGTAAATAACAGGCCGCTGATTTGCTACGAGGTGATGGCGGCCGATAGCGACCCAGATGGTTTCCATAGGATTTACATCAGACGTATCTGGTCCCCGAGATATCAGTGTGAGTTCACTACAATGCTCCTAAAAACCACTGTAGCACGATTCTGACTCCGTGGCACGGACAATTATACAGCTGAACGATGACATCGCCGTCGGAAGACATCAAGCATGAAGGGATACAGGAGGTTCGCAACTGTCAGACCGTCTTCGATTACTACCACAGGTCCCATGCAAGCGCAGGAGGATGTCTCCCATAGCATAATGCTGCTCTCTCCAGCCTGCGCCCGCGGCGAGCTACAAGTTTCGAGCCGCCATTCACCCCGATAACGGCGTTTATAGAGACGACCAGCGACCTAGTGAAGCGAAAACGTGATTCATCCGAAGAGCCAACACGTTTCCATTGATCGACGATCGAGTCGCGATGGCCCCGTACCCACTGCAATCGTAATTGACGATATTGTTGGGTCAACACGTGAACACGTAGGGGTGGTCTGCTGCAGAGCTCCATGTTCAACAATATATGGTGAACGGTGTGCTCCGAAACACTTGTGCCTGCACCAGCATTGTGCTCTTTCAGAGGAGATGCCACAGATCACCATCTATCGTACTTTACAGAACATCGAACCGCTGCATTGTAGGCAAACACATCACCCCTCAGCTAAGCAGGCAGACAGTTTTGTCATGAGTGCATATAATTCAGAAGCTCATACTGGAACTGGTCTCTCGCCGTACGGGGTAATATATGAGCGGGAAAAGCTGTCACCTTTTGATATAGTTCAATGTAAACTGAGTCCACAGGGCCAACCAATGAACAAATTTTTGTAGAAATTGCGAGAAATTTGGCAAAGGGTGAAGCGTACTAACACAAAAGCTTTACAGAAGCAAGAACTTACTGGGCAACGGAAGAGCAAATT
This sequence comes from Schistocerca americana, assembly GCF_021461395.2. Classification (NCBI taxonomy): domain Eukaryota; kingdom Metazoa; phylum Arthropoda; class Insecta; order Orthoptera; family Acrididae; genus Schistocerca; species Schistocerca americana. Next base: position 511,538,922 of record NC_060130.1, read on the forward strand.
GCCACAATACAGAATAGGACAGTGGGTATTACTAACTAATCAGTATACCCCAAATGACAAAACAAAGAGGTTTTAATCGAAATATCATAGACCTTACTAAGTTATTGAAATAACTTCGTCAGTCAGCATAAAATTACAATTGCCAACTAGAGCTTCTATGGTCCATGTAAGCAGAGTCAAATTAATGAGGTGAGGTTGGTGCATTGGCACAGATTCCTTCAACCGTTGTGGAAAAAGGAGAACTACCAAGAAAAAAGGAATATCATAGAAACATATCTTATGCATTTACGTCTAGGAAATAGCATAAACTTCATGCAAAATGCACGTATGGTATTTGTTAGTTACAAAGGTTAATCTTCTTCTAATAGTTTTCGTGTGTGTTGCCAGATCCTGCAGACATTCTGCCACAATATTTGGGCACAGAGACGGGTGAGTAGACAACTACTGAAGAGCCCAGTTGCATTCACAGTATCTATACCGAATCTCGCGCATGCGAAATGTGCTAGCGTCTTTAGGCGCGTGCGTCAGTTGATGATATGCCCAGGGCAGCCAAGTTGTGTGTGCTGCCCTCGGTGGTGGAATAAGAGATGATCTAATCAGTGAGTATCGAATGACCCCGTCGATTCCGCTGTAACTGATAATTTTACTTATAGGATTCCAGTTTTTATCCAGCTGAAAGCCGTTGTCACAATTTGTAAGATTTTCAGCAAGACATATCTCCACTGGTTCTTTGATTACTCAATTCCAAAAACTGGAAATTGGAGCTAAAATTTTTGTTGTATTGTGTTCCATTGAGTGCCCATGGAAATACAGTGTTCTGCTACTGTTGATTTTAACGGTTGCAGAAGACAGGTGTATGTTTTGTGTTCTATACAACGCTCCTGGACCGTCCGTGTCGTCTGGCCTATGTATGCAGCACCACATTCACAGGGAATTTTGTAAATGCCCACTGTTTTCATGTAAGTTGTCTTTAACGGGTACAACCAGGGCCAAGCTCTTCATTGGTGGACAGAAGATAACCTTGATTTTTATCTTACACCTGACTCTGTTGAAGACGATATATTCAATGCATGTGCTGTTGTTATTCAGTACACTTCCGATGAACAGCCCACTGTCCTAAACATACACATGGTTGGCTTCCATCACCATAAAAAGAGCGGTCGTGAGCTGGAGTAGCACTTAACAGGGGTTTTTTTCTTTTTTTACAATTTTTGTTCTTCACTTGATCTAAAGAGCAGATTTGATGTTACGTTTTTGCGATCATTGTTCTTAGTCTAAATGGAAACTTAATTTTTAGTTTAAAAACTTGATGTTAGTATTGCGGGTTGATTACTTCATATAGATGTTTCGCTACTTTAATGGGAGTTATGAGAGTTATGTAATGCGGCTCGACAGCTAGATATCACGAGAGATGCAGGGAGAATTGTGTTTTCAGTAGAATTGGTTTCTCAGGGGAGCTCATTGTATCGAACCTACACTAGCTATTGGCTATCACCTGAGTGACGAGTTCATCTGGGAAGTTTCAGCATTTCTAAAGCTGCCCATGTCTACTGTTGGTGGTGTGATTGTGAACTGGAAATGTAAAGGAAGTACAACAGCTAAACCAAGACCAGGCAGACCTCACGTACTGATGGACAAGAACTGTTGATAACTGCAGAGGGTGGTCGTAAGTAGTAGGGCAAAGTTTGTGTCACGACACGCTGCAATGTTGCCAAATTTATTCAAGATGGCGGCGATGACGTTATCCAAGATGGTGGCATGTAGACTTGGCAACAGTGGATGACGTCATTCAAGATGGCGGATTTTGGTGGGAAAATAGGCCAATTGTGCTATGTCCACTAACCTATCCTCCAGAAAAAATGTCGGGATGTTTGAATTTTGGCGGGAAAATAGACCAAATGTGCTATGTCCACTAACCTAAGCCTCCAGAAAAAATAGGCGCGAAATTCAAATTACAGCAGGATTATGCATGCAAAACATTACTTGTCTTTATTATTACTGATTATCATTTATTAACATTCATTATCATTTATTATCATTCATTATCACTCATTATCATTTATTATTATTTATGTTCATTTATTATCATTTATTATTTTTATTGGCCCTCCACTAACATAGGAAATCGCGCCAAGTTCAATAATTTATTATTATTTATTATTATTTGTTCAATACGCCTGATTTTGGTGGGGAGAAAGCCAATTCCGTTACAACCATAACAAAAAATGGTCACAAGTTCAGATTCCAACACGATAATCGGTCACACATACTAAACAGTCCACCTAATCCTACCAAGTTTTAATTTTTTGGCGGTCACTTATTGTTTCACTCGTAAGCTATGAAAATCGCGTCAAATAACAATAATAAGCTGCACTTCCACTAATCTAAGTCAACTCCTGTGGATTCATGGGAAAAGGACTGAAGTCTTTATTTCAAACAGTACGGTCATCACTTGTTCTCCAACATACTTAGTACACATCTTCGATATCGCAGCAGCATCCACCGTGTTCGCTATGAGGTCCAGAGTCCAACTGTGTGCTAGTTCGTATCTCAGCCACCCGAGGGCGTCGCCGTGACGTCATTTAAGATGGCGGCAAGAAAGCTAATTGGGCCACGTCCACCAACCTTGAATTTTCGCGGCCACTTATGCTTCCGACGCTAAATTATTAAAATCTTGTACTAACCTAAGTCACCAGTTGGGGAAATGACTCTTTATTTCAGGCATTACGGTCATGCACGTGTGTCCCAATTGACTTCGAGATGGTCACACCACGAACTCCAGAGCCCAAATGGTTTAGTTCATGTCGTCGCCAGCAGAAGGACCTACCTCCCGGCCCCACCGGTCGGCGGTAGCCCCCGCGCGCCGCTGGTCTAGCCAGCAAGCCACCGCTGACGTCACAGGCGCTACTCGGCCGGCGTAAACATCGGGCGGTCGGTTCGCGATCCACCACGCGGCTTTGTGGGACAAGCAACGCCCCGCCACACGTTCGTCGCCCAAGGTCTTCGCTCGAGAGTGGAATCTGCCCTGACGTCACACCCGTCGACAGGCCAGTCGCAACCTGCTTTGCTGGACAGTCGAATCTGGCCACGTATTTGTAAATCAGCACCCGGACATACATTATTAAAATCACGTCACTTGTACTGCAAGGTAGGAAAAGGACACTTTATTTCATGCATTATGGTCATGCAGGTGTATCCCAACTGACTTTGCGATGCTCACACAACGAACTCCAGAGCGCAACTGAGGCTCTCCGCTCACTGCCCCGCCTGTCGGCTGACGCGCGCGACTCTCCGTAGGCCCCGGGCGGCAGGTAGGCGCCGACTGGCGTCCCAGCCCGCGCTAGCCACTGCTCCGGAGGCCGTTACGTAAACATCCTGTCGCGCCCGCGAGCACTTAACGCAGGATAGGACGGAACCAGTCGACCACGTGCTGGACAAAGGACAAGTTCCACCCCAAATTTATTTTTCTGAACAGGCTCGAACCTGCCGATACCTACCTCACACAACCGCCCGAGATGTTTGGAAAGTTCTGTCACGTGACACGCTAAAAGCTATATCGGTCCTAAAGTTCGCAAATTCCCGGCACCGACGGACAGAAACCGACACGCTTGCTTTGTCCAAACCGCCCTCACGCCACATACCGCGCCACCAGCACGTGTGATGGAGCACAAAGGACGCTCTCATCCCCATAAACTTTGGAATTCCAGACCGATAGATAGGAACCGACACCCTCGAACTGGAATGTTTGCTACCGAGTTGAAAACTTCCTTGACATCACAACGCGCGATCGACCACATGGCTCTGTCGGACAAGGAACGCTCTCACTAAGTTAACTGATCACCTGATTCTCATTATTCACCCCACATGCTTCGATTACCTAAGCCAAGATCTTCGCGAAACACAAGTCCGTACACATGAGCCATCGCGCGCACTTGTTTAGTACCTCAGCAAGTGAATGTAACAAAGTTCGCATAACTATTTAATTAATTTGATCAATTAATTAACCTCTCTGATGCGGAAAACTGCCACGTCCACCTGGACTTGAAATAGTTAAAGTCCCTACCGACCACCACGTCCTTATACCGACCCATGTTCGTTGGCTAACATGTACTAATGCGTACTTCCGTTTACTAACGTGCACTAACGTATACTAACCTACATTAACTTATATGACATTTTGTCTATACAAATAAGCCATGCTTCAATTCTGATGGTCAGGTCGTGTTTCGCTACCAACACAAGAAAATTGTGGCAAACGAAGCCACTAACCTAATAACCTAAGTCACCTATGACGACTCAAAATCGTCTGCTTTGCCTCTCACACACACCACGAACGCGAGACCGCCCACGTCACTGCCTGGACCTTTATACTCACGTCGGACATACTCCTGTGTAAATATTCTAGCTAAACTATGACCCTAATACCGTTGTTCAATCCACACGGTCTAGGACATGGGCAGAGCACACTCCCAGTACCTAAGCAGAGAACATTGCTCGCCCCACTTTTAGTTAACCGCTGAGAGACGGAGATATGCTGCAATCACATCCCTCGCGCTCTCGTAGCTACTCGCCTCAGCAATTCGATCTAACAAAACCTCCAAGTAGAAAGAATAACGACCAACTCGAAGTCTCTCATATTCTATATCGTCCCACAAATACTTAACGTACATTTTATTTACGCATCGAGTATACCTATCACTCTCATACAAAAAACACTCGCCCTGATGTACCTGGTGTCATGTTGCACAGTCGGCAGACACGCAAACAGCTCCTAATTTCAGTGTACAATATCAAACTGCTCCTAAATAATGTAGTACACTTAACTGTAAACACCGTCACTACTCTTAATCTGTCCAAATAACGCATAGCAAAATAACTCAAGAGACGCGCGCAATCCACCCGTCCCACACTAAGTCACACGTCCGACAACTCTCAATCCGCTCAAAGGTCTCTGTTCGACCCCTCAAGCATGACTTGATGACAGCCGCATTCACACCGAACACCCCAACACGACTATCCAAGCCAGGCCGCGCGAGTCGTCTGTCACCGTCCTAACTCAGTGCGGTCCAACACACATGTTAAGACCGCATTTCATTGCTTGCCGGCCTATATGCGACACATCTCCACCTTCACGTCTGTTGTCAGAATAGCCGAGAGCGAGTTCACACACACACACACACACACACACACACACACACACACCGTCCGCACACATCCCAGCGCTTCCCTCCCCTCACAATCTAAAACGATCATCTGACAATGTAAAAAAAAATAAGAGCCCAATCGACCTCTCCGAAATTGTACAGTGCCCCCAAAAATAGTTAACGCTCGCTATCGTGTTTTCTCAGCTTATTTGTAGATTTAAATTCTTACCCTAATAGAACTTGTTCACCAAAATAATGCTGAATGCGCTCCTAACCTCCTACCTTTCCAGCTCTCAACATACGCAAATGTTCTCAACCCTCCTATATCCCAGCACAACCGATTAATCATTCTTATTCCTTCTTATCGAATTTACTGGCCTAATTTCCTAAGCACCCGTTATCGAAGTACCATCCTGCTTTTCTTTCTGAGGCTTTTTGTGCTTACTTTTACAGAGATCGCTAAATTACCTCCACAGCCCCCTCAATCTACACACACACACACACACACACACACACACACATATACACACACGGTTATCCTCTCTACTCATCCCATAACATAAGCAATACTAACTTTACAATCCATTATATACAAACCCTACACAATGTAAGCCACATTAACTTTACAATACCCACTACATGCCCCAATTCTCTCCATTCCTAAGGAAGCACTGTAAACCTGCTCTTTCTTTCTACACACGCCACGCTCAACAGTAATCAGCCCTTCTACATCAACGGACTGAAGTCCCCCTCAGAACTGTTCCACAAATTCGGCAATCGCTTCCCCTCAACACAAATGCGCTACTCTCTCTTCTTCTTCCTTGCCTGCTCCCTTTTTTTCTACAAACATACCCAGACTCATAGACTACAAGAACACACCAATTATTTTCCTAAATACAGCATCCTGTAAATCACTGAATAACTAGAAACAAACAGACCAAAAAATGATATTCGCACTCTAGAATACCGAAGTCGTTGATGTCATTATACTTACAGTTAAATCTTACGATCGCGGTCTCAATTGATTGGCATTCCACAATTAGCTAAGCATCGGAAATACACTCCTTGACCACCGTTACTCTGGAAATATCTCTACCGTCCTTACGACTTCCTCTCTACTCATCACATAACATAAACAATATTAACTTTACAATGCAATATATACAAACGCTACACAATGTAAACCACATTAACTTCACAATACAGTATATACACATTTGACACAAAACAGTGCACTTATCCAGTATATCTATACAGCATGCAAAAAAAAAGAATCCTATTCCTACATCGTCTATATACATCAATGCTCTCCAATCCTAGGAAAGCACCGTCAACCTGCTCTTTCTCTCTACAGACCCGACACTCAGAGCTAATCTTCCCTCTTACATCAGCGGATCTCAATCACCCTCGGAGCTCTTTTTACAAATTCGGTATCGTCCCCCCTCAGCACAAACGCCTTACTGTCTCTCCTTCCTTATCTGTGCGCTTTTCTACAAACATCCTCAGACTCATAGACTGCAAGAACACATGTACTTTCTCCATAATATTACACCATTTTAGCTGTACTCCTCAATTTCTGCCGAAATTTTTACAAAGGTACAGACGGTGTTTAGAAAGGACAGATTGCATGCAACGGGTGGTGGAGTGTTCGTCGCTGTTAGTAGTAGTTTATCCTGTAGTGAAGTAGAAATGGATAGTTCCTGTGAATTATTGTGGGTAGAGGTTACACTCAACAACCGAGCTAGGTTAATAATTGGCTCCTTTTACCGACCTCCCGACTCAGCAGCACTAGTGGCAGAACTACTGAGAGAAAATTTGGAATACATTTCACATACATTTTCTCAGCATGTTATAGTCTTAGGTGGAAATTTCAATTTACCAGATATAGACTGGAACACTCAGATGTTTAGGACGGGTGGTAGGGACAGAGCATCGAGTGACATTATACTGAGTGCACTATCCGGAAATTACCTCGAGCAATTAAACAGAGAACCGACTCATGGAGATAACATCTTGGACCTACTGATAACAAACAGACCCGAACTTTTCGACTCTGTATGTGCAGAACAGGGAATCAGTGATCATAAGGCCGTTGCAGCATCCCTGAATATGGAAGTTAATAGGAATATAAAAAAAGGGAGGAAGGTTTATCTGTTTAGCAAGGGTAATAGAAGGCAGATTTCAGACTACCTAACAGATCAAAACGAAAATTTCTGTTCCGACACTGACAATGTTGAGTGTTTATGGAAAAAGTTCAAGGCAATCGTAAAATGCGTTTTAGACAGGTACGTGCCGAGTAAAACTGTGAGGGACGGGAAAAACCCACCGTGGTACAACAACAAAGTTAGGAAACTACTGCGAAAGCAAAGAGAGCTTCACTCCAAGTTTAAACGCAGCCAAAACCTCTCAGACAAACAGAAGCTAAACGATGTCAAAGTTAGCGTAAGGAGGGCTATGCGTGAAGCGTTCAGTGAATTCGAAAGTAAAATTCTATGTACCGACTTGACAGAAAATCCTAGGAAGTTCTGGTCTTACCTTAAATCAGTAAGTGGCTCGAAACAGCATATCCAGACACTCCGGGATGATGATGGCATTGAAACAGAGGGTGACACGCGTAAAGCTGAAATACTAAACACCTTTTTCCAAAGCTGTTTCACAGAGGAAGACCGCACTGCAGTTCCTTCTCTAAATCCTCGCACAAACGAAAAAATGGCTGACATCGAAATAAGTGTCCAAGGAATAGAAAAGCAACTGGAATCACTCAACAGAGGAAAGTCCACTGGACCTGACGGGATACCAGTTCAATTCTACACAGAGTACGCGAAAGAACTTGCCCCCCTTCTAACAGCCGTGTACTGCAAGTCTCTAGAGGAACGGAAGGTTCCAAATGATTGGAAAAGAGCACAGGGAGTCCCAGTCTTCAAGAAGGGTCGTCGAGCAGATGCGCAAAACTATAGACCTATATCTCTTACGTCGATCTGTTGTAGAATTTTAGAACATGTTTTTTGCTCGAGTATCATGTCGTTTTTGGAAACCCAGAATCTACTATGTAGGAATCAACATGGATTCCGGAAACAGCGATCGTGTGAGACCCAACTCGCTTTATTTGTTCATGAGGCCCAGAAAATATTAGATACAGGCTCCTAGGTAGATGCTATTTTTCTTGACTTCCGGAAGGCGTTCGATACAGTTCCGCACTGTCGCCTGATAAACAAAGTAAGAGCCTACGGAATATCAGACCAGCTGTGTGGCTGGATTGAAGAGTTATTAGCAAACAGAACACAGCATGTTGTTATCAATGGAGAGACGTCTACAGACGTTATAGCAACCTCTGGCGCGCCACAGGGGAGTGTTATGGGGCCATTGTTTTTCACAATATATATAAATGACCTAGTAGATAGTGTCGGAAGTTCCATGCGGCTTTTCGCGGATGATGCTGTAGTATACAGAGAAGTTGCAGCATTAGAAAATTGTAGCGAAATGCAGGAAGATCTGCAGCGGATAGGCACTTAGTGCAGGGAGTGGCAACTGACCCTTAACATAGACAAATGTAATGTATTGCGAATACATAGAAAGAAGGATCCTTTATTGTATGATTGTATGATAGCGGAACAAACACTGGTAGCAGTTACTTCTGTAAAATATCTGGGAGTATGCGTGCGGAACGATTTGAAGTGGAATGATCATATAAAATTAATTGTTGGTAAGGCGGGTACCAGGTTGAGATTCATTGGGAGAGTCCTTAGAAAATGTAGTCCATCAACAAAGGAGGTGGCTTACAAAACACTCGTTCGACCTATACTTGAGTATTGCTCATCAGTGTGGGATCCGTACCAGATCGGGTTGACGGAGGAGATAGAGAAGATCCAAAGAAGAGCGGCGCGTTTCGTCACAGGGTTATTTGGTAACCGTGATAGCGTTACGGAGATGTTTAACAAACTCAAGTGGCAGACTCTGCAAGAGAGGCACTCTGCATCGCGGTGTAGCTTGCTCGCCAGGTTTCGAGAGGGTGCGTTTCTGGATGAGGTATCGAATATATTGCTTCCCACTACTTATATCTCCCGAGGAGATCACGAATGTAAAATTAGAGAGATTAGAGCGCGCACGGAGGCTTTCAGACAGTCGTTCTTCATGCGAACCATACGCGACTGGAACAGGAAAGGGAGGTAATGACAGTGGCACGTAAAGTGCCCTCCGCCACACACCTTTGAGTGGCTTGCGGAGTATAAATGTAGATGTAGATGAATATCATGCACTAGGCTACACCCTACCGATCACTAGTTCATCATAATTCCCAAGATATAGACTTCAAATTAATTCTCTACAAACTTTACCTTTGTGCAGCATGCTGTAAACCACTGACTAACTAGAAACAAACATACTCAAAATGATATTTCCACTCTCGAATACCGGTCTCAGTCATGTAACGTTTTCGAGATCTTGGCTATAATTTACACGTCAACTAAGGTCTGTCCCAGGTCTAGAGAACAGACAAGCGGGTATCCAACACACCACAATCGATCTTCACTCAACTAAATAAAGGAAGCAAATGTGCAGAAGTAGTCAACCGAACAATTTACATCCCATCTAATAACACTCCAACCCAAAACAATCATCTTCTCAAATTCTGACTTGACCACCAAAGCCGCCTAACACATACTATTACTTCGCTATTCGGTCGTCTAGAGGACATCAAAGTTAACTCTTACAGACCCATACACTCTAACAGGTCTCTGCATTCGGACAGCTGCTCCAGTTATTTATTATCATTTATGATCATTTATTATAATGTATTATTATTTATATCATGCGCGTGTGTTCGCCACGAGGTCCGGAGACCAACTGGGTTAGTACACATCGCCACGAGCAGTGGGCCTCATTCAAGATGTCCGATTTTGGTAGCGAGTTTCAATTTTGGCGGAAGATCATACAATTCGTTTACCTAACAAAAATGGCTCCAAGTTCAACTGTGTTTCGCTCCTATGACAATCACCAGAGCGCTCTGTCATCACGTCAGTTGATTACGCAAGGGAATGAAGAGAAGATGGAAGTAACTGATAGAAATATAAAAATTACAACAGAGGAAGTGAATTGTGCATGAATTAAAATGAAGAGTGACCGATCACCTGGTCCAGGAAACATTCGTGGTGAATTATTGAAGGCTGGAGGAAAATAACTGAAGAAACGAATAACCTGCTTGATGAACAACTGTTGTAAAAGGACTGAAATTCCCTCAGAATGGAAAAGTCATACATGATTTCTGTTTTCAAGAAAGCGAATAGAAAAGACACAAACTGCTATCGAAGCATAAGTATCAATTGTAGAATGAGCCGCTCATTTGGCAAGATAATGTTTGAAAAAATTACACAGAATGTTGGCCACCATACTGGAGAAGACCAGAGCGGGTTTAGGCAGAACAAATCATGTACAGATAACCTATTTATTTTACAACAACTAATGGACAAATTTATAGCAGTAGGGAAAGAGCTACACATTTCCTTCGTAGATTTAGCAAAAGCTTACGATACAGTCCCTAAATCTAAGCTGTCGGAAGCTATGAAAGATATAGGCGTGGATGATCACTTTTTACAAATTATTATTGAAGTGTACAGAGACAATGTGGTACAGATTAAACGAGTTCCAATGTTATCAGAACATATTAACGCCACTAAAGGTTTGCGACAAGGTTCCAGTATGTCACCCATCTTGTTCAATTTATATGCAGAAATGGCTCTCCGAAATTGGAAGAACAGCTGCAGAGGAAAGGGAATCACTGTCAACGATTTACAGATATGCTGATTATCAAGCTATTATAGCACAAGATGCTTATGACCTTCAGTTCATGATACGACGTGTATATCAGGAATACAACAGATGGGGACTACAAATGAGTCTAACAAAAACAGAGTATCTGGTGGTGAATAGTGATGCTAAATTTGAAGTATACATCAATGACAAAGCAGTTATGAGACACGTAGAGAAATTTAAATATCTCCGGGCACATATTGATAAAAATGTATTGGGCCATATAGAAGTAAAATACAGAATACGGCAAAGCAGAATGGTGTTGGGGTGTATGAATTCTTTTTGGGGGGGATAAGAATATTTCTAATAGTAATAAGAAAAGAATAAGTAAGATAATGGTTGAATCAGTGCTATGCTATGAATCAGAACTATCGATCTTAAATGTGAATCTCAAAAGAAGTCTAATAGCTGTGGAAATCGATTATTTGCGTAAGAGTTCCAGAATATCAAGAATCGAAAGAAAAACTAATGAGGAAGTAAGAGCTAGAATGAAGGCAAATGATACAGTGATAGACAGAATTGAAAGATAATCATTAAAATGGTACGGACATATGATGGGAATGCCAGATCAGCGGTGGCCAAAGGTTTATGAATGGAAACCACCCGGCAGACGTAAGCGAGGAAGGCCACGGCGTTCTTGGACAGACCACCTAATTGGAGTAATGGAACATCGCAGCATCGACAAGGAAGATGCGCTGGATAAAGAGGCTTGGCGGAGAATAACAGGAATACAACAAGATGTTGTTATTAATTAATCTTTGTATTGTTTAATCCTGTAATAATAATAATGGTTGTAAAAAGTGCATGAAACCAGAGGAACGAATCACTCGTGAGTTCCAAAATCCAGCTAACACAATGACTTTACTTAGAGTATTTGAATTCACTGCGTAGCAGGAAAACAAAAATCTATCGCTGCCACTGTTAATAAAAACAGCAACACGAAAACGTGTTTGAGATGTTCAGCTGGAAACTATTGCTCTATATTGGCAATACGTGATATAACTGAGCCCGCTTCATTAATAGAAACGGCCAAATATACTGTACTGTCACCGGCCAAATATACTGTAAGGTCACCTTGGACCTGAATTACTCGGCGATACTTTGCCAATACAGAGCTGTTGCGTGCTGCCACCTGTCGGCTGCTCTGCTTCAGAGAACATTCGAGAGTTCTGTGTTTAGGCAAGGTAGGGGCGGTAAGGAGAGGGGAGAAGGAAACAGATGGCGCACTCTCTGATTGGTGGAGCGCTGGAGCAGCCGCGTGCAGTCCAATCGATGCGAGAGCGGTCCCGCTTACGTATTGATTTCTGATTCTGTTCGACAGTGTGCTGTCATCTGCCGGCAGCTCTGCTTCAGAGAACATTCTAGAGTTCTGTATTGTGACAAGGTAGGGGCGGGAAGGAGAGGGGAGAAGGAAACAGGTGGCGCACTCTCTGATTGGTGGTGCGCTGGAGCAGCCGTGTGCAGTCCAATCGATGCGAGAGCGGTCCTGCTTACATATTGATTTCTGATTCTGTTCGACAGTGTTGCCACTACATCCATTCGCACAACAGCGTGTTGTCTTGTAAATTCGCAATAAGAGAATGTGAAAAAAATGAAGCAAATTGTCAAGTGTCCCACAGCATGCTTTTCACCATTGCCCCGTATTAATAAGTATCCGAAAGTGATCTCTGTGTCACGAAGGTGTTTCTGCCTAGGCTAAACTCAGGGTTCGTGAGGCCTCGAGATGAATTCAAAAGCTTCCACAAAGACAGACATACATAGCGAAACCAACAGTCTCCAATAGAAATGTTCTCATCAGAAAAACACAAAATATAAAATTCTGTGTTTTCGTATGGAGCTAAACAACTAGTCTCTCTACCTCTTCGTTCTTCAAAAGCTAGACTTCGAGCACTACATAGGCCGGAAGAGTATTTGAATGTAATACAAGGTGCCGTATTTTGTTTTCGCGAAAATACTACTGCTGAAGAAGCTCTTTTAACGCAGGACCGAACTCTGTAAATAAATAAATACCTAAGACATTGAAATTTTGTCTGCTAAGAAGTGTGTTAATCGCGTTTATTTTTCAGGTAACAGAAAGTAATGTTGTTTTATTGACCGATATATTTAGTTTTTCAGATGTTCTCAGATGTTTTAAGCCTCGCCAGTCATCTCTATCGTTAACAGCTTTTCAAGCTGTGAGGACAAATTGTGAAAACAGTCTCCTGGTGAACTGCAATTTATTACTACAGTGAAGAAAGACAACAAGGGCAAGAAATAGTGAAAAAATAGTGGTGAATTATAGAATTTGTGTCTTTCGAACAGATGTCTGACTGATCACCTGCAGCCATATTTATTGTTTCCAACTGTATTTAGTAGAAGGCCGATGTCTCCTTACGTTATGTATCTGAAACTAGTTCCCATACTCATTGTGGGTCACTTTTGCCACTTTTGTCTCTGCAACTTCCTCCAAAACATAGAAGCCCACTCGGAGATCCAACGCCCAACGAACATTTTTGTGTTCATTACTTTGATTGCGGTGCACTGCGTGGTTTTTGGACATTGAGACTCCGTGCAGTAGTAAACTAACAAAAAGAAAGGACTGAAATATTTTCCATTGCGAAGTACATAAGACTGTCAATTGCCGAGAATGGCAAATAGCGCAAAATAGATTAGAAATTGCTTCTATAATTAGTATGAAGCTAGTTCAATTCATTTGGTATAGCTAGTGATAACAGGAATGATCCGGCACCCCGTTTGAGGTAGTGAGACGCAAAGATTTGATTTTGGTAACTAGTACTTGTTTTATGTTGCGAGCTTTGGGCCCCCAGCTTCACGCTCCTCTTTAGGTTACATCATACGATGACCATCAGTATGTTGTCTACTTTACTGTGTATATGAATACTACATTTTGGTTGGAAATGGGGCGATATACGCCAAAATATTTATGAAGAAGGGAATAATTTTTTTGGCACAGAAGCCAAAACGTACTTTCATGGAAAATCTCCTGTGCAGAGTTTAAAGAAACAGTCCTGCACTATTTCTTGGCTAATTTTCATTGATTTCTGGTTTGTCGTTTCATGACAATAATATCAAATGTGGTTGGGCTTGCCGTAGTAGCTATTGTAGGCTGCTAATACCGAAGTTTTATTAGTTACATTACGTACATCATTACTAATAAATAATCGTCATGTTTGTGAGTTAAGAATTGATAAAGGAGTTGTTTTAGCAGTGGCACTCTGTGATGCTGTGACAGAGTACAGTTGTCATACCAGAGTGTTGCCAGCTTTGTAAACGTCTGTTCCACCAGCGTAGTGTTGCAATGAAGCATTGCCGCGTCCAGTAGCTGTCGTGTGCACAGGGCAAGAATGTAACTTAACCGCTTTAGCTACTGTCTGAGTTCTAGATGCTGCCATAGTTGTCCACCAGAATCAGCAACCGTTCCGTTGCCGTATCTGTCGTCTAGTTTGTGCACATGAATTCCTCCATTCACTTCGGGGTATCATGACGACTATGTGACATGGGTACTCAACAACCAACGATGGGGTGCTCAATGTTGTAGCTTCTTTCTCCTCATGAGTACTCAACAATGACAGCAATGGTGTGACGAGAAACTCGGGGATAAGCATGGCGACAGTTCGAGGCGAATACACCTCGCGGTGTACGAGCACGAAAGAATAATTAAATGAACACGCGATATTTGCACTAGATATAGCAATATATCTATAAAAACATGAGAGCTCTGAAAGGCAGCAGTAGAGCTCGTACTTTCACGTTTTGTCTCGTTCACGCGTTATGTGAGGCGAATAGCAACAGCCGAGATTCACCATTATTTGAACAAAACGACTAATTGTAAAACAACGGAAATCGGATTACACGAGGTGTGTCATTATTAATAGTGAAAACTGATACGTGTGAACATGTACGACAATTCAAGCGAAATCGTTCCAGTAAACATGGGTCCGCAAACCAGTCGTAACGAGAGGATTGCGAACGTGTGGTTATGAGCCGCTACTGACTATCATACTGATATGATATATTGGCTTAGTTAGTACAAATGTACTTAAAACGTAAACTTGCCCTGAACAGGGGTAGAATGGGGGAATATTATAAGAAACACATATTTTAGATGAACATGGTAAATATAGGTTACCGGTGTGTTACATAATAAGCGAGTACACTAGATTACAGAGAATACAGAAACAAAATTATTGGTGATCACAGCTTCCCGTAACGAGAATTCTATTAAAATATATTTTTAATTAAAATTAGGAAAGTGTGGTAGCACTTTTGAAATTAATAATACAGTAGTACTCACCAAGCTTTAGCAGTCAGGGTATCGTTCGATAGCTGGTAATTAAAAATCATCTAGAGAGAATTGCAATACGATATACTAGACTGGTACTAAGGCACGTAGCGCTGTAATCACATAATTAATTCGTCTGTAATCAAGTAACAGCAAGAAACATATTGAAAGGCTCAAATGGGAAAAGGAAACAAATTTTGAAACATAGTAGGGCACGAAAGAACCACACAAATTATAGAAGTCTGATCAGTGGATGTCAAAATTCTCACCTGAAGTTAATGTCGACCTTCTTCAGGGAACTATCATGAAGAGACAAAACATGCATTTCTCCAAATCCGATGTTGGGAGGATTTCAGTTCGCTCTTGTAGCTATTTCCCAAAATGTAATACAGAAATTATGAATGTGAAAGTTATAAGGAATAGTGAATTTTTTCTGACCTCTACCTCTCTAAAATTAAGGCTAAATTGTAACTGGTAAAATAAAACAAATGTCACAAAAACTAATAAAACTGAATACAGACAGACTTGCTATTACACTACTGGCCGTTAACATTGCTACACCACAAAGATGACGTGCTACAGACGCGACATTTAACCGACACGGAGAAGATGCTGTCATATGCAAATGATTAGCTTTTCAGAGCATTAACGCAAGATTGGCGCCGGTGGCCACATCTACAACGTGCTGACATGAGGAAAGTTTCCATCCGTTTTCTCATACACAAACAGCAGTTGACCGGCGTTGCCTGGTGAAACGTTGTTGTGATGCCTCGTGTAAGGAGGAGAAATGCGTGCCATCACGTTTCCGACTTTGATAAAGGTCGAATTGTAGCCTATCGCGGTTGCGGTTTATCGTATCGCGACATTGCTGCTCGCGTTGGTCGAGATCCAACGACTGTTAGTAGAATATGGAATCGGTGGGTTCAGGGGGTAATACGGAACGCCGTGCTGGATCCCAACGGCCTCGTATCACTAGCAGTCGAGATGACAGGCATCTTATCCGCATGGCTGTAACGGATCGTGCAGCCACGTCTCGATCCCTGAGTCAACAGATGGGGACGTTTGCAAGACAACAACCATCTACACGAACAGTTCGACGACGTTTGCTGCAGCATTGACTATCAGCTCGGAGACTGTGGCTGCGGTTACCCTTGACGCTGCATTACAGACAGGAGCGCCGGCGATGGTGTACTCAACGACGAACTTGGGTGCTCGAACTGCAAAACTTCATTTTTTCGGATGAATCCAGGTTCTGTTTACCGCATCATGATGGTCGCATCCGTGTTTGGCGACATCGCGGTGAGCGCACATTGGAAGCGTGTATTCGTCATCGCCATATTGGAGTATCACCCGGCGTGATGGTATGGGGTGCCATTGGTTACACGTCTCGGTCACCTCTTCTTCGCATTGACGGCACTTTGAAAAGTGGACGTTACATTTCAGATGTGTTACGACCCGTGGCTCTACCCTTCATTCGATCCCTGCGAAACCCTAAATTTCAGCAGGATAATGCACGACCGAATGCTGCAGGTCCTGTACGGGCCTTTCTGGATACAGAAAATGTTCGACTGCTGCCCTGGCCAGCATATTCTCCAGATCTCTCACCAACTGAAAACGTCTGGTCAATGGTGGCCTGGCAACTGGCTCGTCACAATACGCCAGTCACTACTCTTGAAGAACTGTGGTATCGTGTTGAAGCTGCATGGGCAGCTGTACCTGTACACGCCATCCAAGCTCCGTTTGACTCAATGCCCAAGCGTATCGAGGCCGTTATTACGGCCAGAGGTGGTTGTTCTGGGTACTGATTTCTCAGAATCTATGCACCCAAATTGCGTGAAAATCTAATCACATGTCAGTTCTAGTATAATATGTTTGTCCAATGAATATCCGTTTATCATCTGCATTTCTTCTTGGTATAGCAATTTTGATGGCCAGTAGTGTAAAAAAAAAAAAGAATCTATTCGGAATTATTTAAACGAAATTAAAATAGCGAAACAATGGCATGTTTCCAGAATTATCTTGAAAAAATTAATAACGCTGCACAGAAAACTTTTGGGTCAATGGAAGATAAAATTGGTGGAATGAAGTATGTGAAGAATCTGTAGCAGAGGGGGGTCAAAAAATGGAAACAGTGGAAATGCTCAAGAGAAACTGAAGATTGTGATCAATTTAAAAGGCAATGAAAAGAGGCAGTAAGAGTAATTAGAAGAACTAAAAGTGATGGTCAATTTAAAAGGCAAAGAAAAGAGGCAGTAAAGGTAATTAGAAGAACTAAAAGTGACTCTGAAAAGAAGAAACATAGAAATTGAGGAATACTTTTTAAAAAATAATAATCGTGATTTTTATCGCGTATTTAAGGGCTGACTGAAAGGACAACAATCCCCAAATATGTGTGTCGTGCTCGAAAATGGCAAACTTGGCTTAAGCAATACTGAAAATTGCGAAATACTTGCGAAACATTTTGATGAGCTTCTTAATTACTCAGACCCAATCCATGAGCTGGAATTCTCAAAAACTCATGAGAATCTAGAAGAAG
This sequence comes from Schistocerca americana, assembly GCF_021461395.2. Taxonomy (NCBI): domain Eukaryota; kingdom Metazoa; phylum Arthropoda; class Insecta; order Orthoptera; family Acrididae; genus Schistocerca; species Schistocerca americana. Next base: position 511,556,689 of record NC_060130.1, read on the forward strand.
ATTTACCTCCAACTATCAAATGAACTGAAGTAGTAATTAAAAATTTAAAAATCGGTAAAGCTAGTGGAGAAGACTCTATGACAGCGGAACTTTTGAAGTAGTCGCTATCGAAAAATGAAAGATGAGTTGAAATTAATCTTTGAGGAAATCTCGAAGAGAGGAAAACTCCCAGGAGAGTTGAAGGTACCCTTCATACATCTACTACTTAAGACAGGTAATAAACAAGATGTTAACAACTACAGAGCAATTTCTTTGCTATTTTTTTCACGTGTTCTGCCTTACAACAGGTCTTGTTATGGAGAAGCCTTGTCAGAGAGGTCACCACATGAGCGTCTAGGGAAGTGATTCCAGTGGTGGTTTCCCGCTGCCTTCCACTGATGATAATGAAATGATAATGAGGACAACACAACACTAAGTCCCTGAGCGGAGAAAATCTCCGACCCAGTCGGGAATCGAACACGGGTCCCTTAGTGTGACAGACCGCCGCGCTGACCTTTTTTTTTTCTGAGCTGGTTTTTGGAAAGGTAGATCATGTTCTGGACAAATATTTAATGTTGAATCAATCATTAGCCACAGATTCATGAGTTCAAAAGATATTGTAGTAAAGTTTGTAAAGGAATTTGATTCCGTTTACAGACGAATTACGGATAAAATAATCCGAAAATTTGGTGTGAAGTCTAAATTAGCAAATCTAATTCGTGAAACACTTGCAGACACAGTCTCTAAAGGAAATTTGTGGGAGAAATGTCTCAGTCCTTAGAAATAAACACCGGTGTATGTGGAAGTAATGATCTATCATAATTTTTTTGTGTAAGTATTTGAAATGGGAAACGGAATGAATCTAAGATTTCACTATTAAGGTTGGGAAAAGGAAGGATAAATACTCTAATAAATTGTCTCGCATTTGTAGATGACTTTGCTATAATTTCTGAAAATGTGTCATCTGCTGTAACATAAATTAATCTTTTATAAAGAAAGCCAGTAGGACCGGCCAAATACTATCTGCAGAGAAAAGAAATCTTTTTACAAACACTACAAATGCATCAAAATTTCTGAAAAAGTATTCTGGCCAAATTGAAACGGCCAAAAAATTTAAATACCTGGAGGAGATAATAAAAAAAAATAAAAAAAATAAATAAAAATTGCCTGGAAAAAGCTGCTGTAGAGGAAAGGATACACAAAATGCTAAGGGCACATCGTACAACCAAAAACTTCTACAATAAAAAATGTTTGTCTACAACTGCAAAAATAAGGCACTGTAACACAACAGTGAAGCCATAATGTCTACATTCAGGCGAATGTGTAGGACTAAACTATAATTTAGATGAGTTAGTAAGACTAGAAAGGCAAATTTTTAGAAAAATATTAAGTCCAAGAAAACTTCTGCAAGGTTGGAAATTACGTAGTAAGGATGAAATTTATCGAAACATAGATACATATCAGAAGTAATGAGAATAGTAAGACTGGTATTTTTCGGACATTTATCTGGAACGCAAGACAGTAGATTAACCAAAAAATCTTTAAATATTTGTAGAAGTCAGCGGCATGTCGGACGTAGAAAAGAATTTAGGAAGAAAAGAACATAAAAGTTGAAGAAATAAGTGAAAGAGAAGTGTTAAGAGAAAAAGTATTTGATATGGAAGGATTCAAAAGTAGAATACTTAAAAAAAAAGGTATGACGTGGTCGGAACACAGGAAGAAAAAGCATAGCGAACTGATGAAAGACTACTGGAAGAAAAGAAGGGAACAACGAATAAGGAATTGAAGTTGGCACGTGGTCCTTGTCCCACCCGAGAAGAAAACAAATGAAATATATAAATTGTTCAAGAACTATGAGAGGTATCACCAATCTGAAGGCCTCATCTACGAATAATGATGTTAGTTTGATGACAGGAATGAAGCTATGGGAGTTTATTAGAATTTCGAAGAACTGATGGTGCAGTTTTATTGAATGACTTAAGTATTCAGCAGAACTGATCGTTAGTATTTTATCACGAGCCTGCTTGCACTGTCGAAAGAAATCTTCCTCCGTGCCAGAGTGGCCACGAAGCCAATTTGAACTCAACTTTCTTTTTTCCTTTAATGATCATGCCATCTAGGGAATTTATCTTTCCTCATATGCTTGGGGGTCTCTAAATTATACTGACCTTGTCATCCAATGATCCTATACTTCAGCAACACATCGATGGTCCAGAATCCGGAAAAAATTGATCTTACAGAAGAAATTTGCATGTTAACTTTTCCATCTCATTTAATATGGGTGCAGTCGACGCGTGAGTGGAGTCAATGGGTTCGTAATTTCCCCTTCCATACGAATCTGTAAGTGGATTTTATATCAGTTAAATAATTAGATACTCTTTCTCTGTGCGTGAGACGTCTAAGGAAAGTCTCAGGTTTGTAACTATTACTCCTCTGTTCAAGAACTGTATTCTTATTTATTTATTGCTTGTTAGCCTGATCAGTTTAAGGGCTTAAGGCTCGCTCTTACATCTCACCAGATACAACACATACTAAAGATATTACAAAAAATTCACAATAATAATTGTAAGTAGGCTGTTTATGTTTTCTTATTGGCAACGTTACGTATGTATGAAAATCACTGGCTGTGCTGTGTGCAGTCTGTGGCTAGTTTGCATTGTTGTCTGGCATTGTACTGTTGGGCATCTGGATGTTAACAGCGCGTATCGTTGCGCAGTAGGAGGTGAACCGCCAGCAGTGGTGGATGTGGGGAAAGAAATGGCGGAGTTTTGAAATTTGTAAGACTGGATGTCATGAACTGCTATATATATTTTATGACTTTAGATGATATTAAGGTAAATACATTGTTTGTTCTCTATTAAAATCTTTCATTTGCTAACTATCCCTATCAGTAGTTAGTGCCTTCCGTAGTTTGAATCTTTTATTTAGCTGGCAGTAGTGGCGCTCGCTCTATTGCAGTAGTTCGAGTAACCAAGATTTTTGTGAGGTACGCGATTTGTGAAACGTATAGGTTAATGTTAGTCAGGGCCATTTTTTTGCAGGGATTTTTGAAAGTCAGATTGCGTTGCGCTAAAAATATTGTGTGTCAGTTTAAGCACAGTCATGTATAATTTTTCAAAGGGGACGTTTCATATGTCGACCCGTAGCCGAGGATACCTCACTGGAATCTTCTGATTTTTTTTCTTGTAGTTTGTGTAATTAGTGTAGCTTTTGTTTATTGCTAGCGCGTAATTACAGAGAGAATTTCCTTTGTAGTTGTAGTTTTTCATTGTTGTACAGTAAAACAGTTGTGGCATGCATGTAGATTTGCAGCAAGTATTTCGCAGCTGCGCTTGCAATTAACGAGATATTATTTTCAGTACTACGTTAATGTGTTCTCTTATTTTTGCTCTTCAAATTGTACTTTTCTGTGTTATCGTGTGAAATATTGTGACAATAATGGCGTGTGAAAAACGTAACACTAGGGTCCAAAGTAAACTGAGAAATAATAGTGACAACGAGCGTAGCTTATCAGCACCACTGTGTAGTGAATTAACAGACATTCGAAGTAGTAATTTGGTAATTGTGCATAGGGAAATGGAGCGGGTGGCAAATAATGGTGTAGACAATGAAACAAGTAGTGAACAGGGAACCATTATCGATCGATCGGTCGGCAACAGCTCGCCTCAGGAATCCGAAATGACAGAACACAATATTGCAAATACTGTAGACTTAGGTTTTGGGTCCTCACCATTTCCTCAAATGAGTCAAGACACATTTTCTGCTTGTCAAAATGTGAATGTTGCCGGTGAAAATGCACTGCCAAAAAGCATAGAGAAACAGATTCCAGACACTAATACATTATTATTGCAATTAATGCAACAAATGGAACAAAATCAGAGACAAACACAGCAAAAGCTTCAAAAGTTAGACACAATGGAACAAAATCAGAGACAAACACAGCAACAGTTAGACCCAATGGAACAAAATCAGAGACAAACACAGCAAAAGCTTCAAAAGTTAGACACAATGGAACAAAATCAGAGACAAACACAGCAACAGTTAGACCCAATGAAACAAAATCAGAGACAAACACAGCAAAAGATTCAAAAGTTAGACACCACACTTGAACAAACACGTGAAGATTTAACTACTGAGTTACATAACATCGAATCGATATGTCAAAAAGTCTGTAATGACGTAAAAACACAAATTTGTGAGGATTTCCAACCTATTTTTTCGTGGCATGAAAATGCATTACAGAATCACGAAGCAGCCATAAAAGAACTGCAAACTATTGTTCATGAAAATCATGAGACCTTGAAAGCTAAAATTGACTCAGTTGCATCTACCGATTCGGTTAGGCAACTTACAAAAACTCAGGAAAACGTAAAGGACACAGTAGATACTCTGAAAATTGGTTCAGAAAGACACATGGAGGAAATTAGTTCATTATCAGAGAAAGTAGTTGAACTTTCGGATCAGCTAAATAATTTATCTACGAAGGTAGATGATAATCTGAATCACACAAAACCGGTAGTCTTTAATGACACAGAAGAGTGCGAACAAATTAGGAAATTCAAACAAAATCAGAATCAAATTAATACGCAACACCAAAGAGAAATCCAGGAAGTACAAGATCAGCTGACACAGGTAATACAAGAATTACGTATTTCAGAGGACACTCGCGCTCCAATAGGGGAAGAGGGACATAGAAATACGGAACAGCCACAAAATAATAACACAGGGCACTTCGGAAATTATGATAGAAATTGGCAAGGTACACCGAATTTTGAGAAGGAACCGCCGAAACGACGTAACAATGACCGACATGCGACTCGCCGACATGATGATTTTGACTATAAGCTGTTCATTACTACATGTAAATTCGAAACATTTAAGAATTCTGGCAACGACATTTATCCACAAGCGTGGCTCCATCAATTCTCTCATTGTTTTCCTCCCAACTGGTCATTTGAGCACAGATTACAATTTATGTGTGGTTATTTAGAGAATGAACCAGCTGTAAGAATGCGATCGGTCATTCACGATTGTCACAGTGAAGGAGAATTTTACCATGCCTTCCTCTCAGCATATTGGTCTCAAGCTACACAAGACCGAGTAAAACATAGCATCATAATGATGAAACATTTCGAACAATCTGAATTTTCTAGTCTTGTGAAATATTTTGAAGACATGTTGCACAAGAATCAGAACCTGTCAAACCCATACAGCCCCTCAGAACTCATCCGCATTTGCTTAATCAAATTACCTGAACATTTACGACATATTATTTTGGCAGGACGTTGCAAAGACGACATTGAAGCTTTTCAGGGACTCTTACAAGAATTAGAAATTGACACTGACAATTGCGGAACGCGAAAACAGGAACACAACAATTACAGGTCACATCCGTCGCAATTCCGCGACGAAAGAAATAATAACTGGACACGACAAGGCTATTCTCACAACACAAATCATGACCAAAACAGACACCACCCGTATGACAACCGTTGGCAGAGTAGTAATAATTACAGGGAAAGATCACCTCTCCGTGGCAGTGACTATCACAGAGACAATCAGAGAAACAGACAATTTGGGAACCAAAATAATTATTATCAAGGGAGAGAGAATAACTTCAGACACAACGGTCCACCACGCAGTTACGATTCTGGGAGAAAACTCCACCACATGACTGACAAACAAGAAACTATGTAAACTACCGACAAAACGACAGACCTGAATTCCATCAGAACTGGCGAGCTTCAAACAGGGCAGGGCCTTCTCGTCAAGGTGAATTTGTAGAAGTTAGGTCTCCTAATCCCAATAACGACGGGCGCCAACAAAGAAACAGACAATGACTCGCACCGCGGGCAGCCACGTGCGCCCGCTGGCTTAGGGAAAAATAACATAGACGCTAACCTTGAGAAAAATTCCAGTATTCTTTACCGACGTATACCACATGATAATTGCGTTAAAGTTGAAACTCTGCGTACTAGGAAGAGCAAAGGGTTACACCACATTTCACACGTAAAACCATTTATTGAGAGATAATCTGCTTTTTAACTTAGTCTTTGCTATAAAATTTTTCACTTCACGTTACTAGTACTCTTTGTCACACTTACAAACTGTTAACATGCAACTATGTTTTAAAGCTAACTAACTATCCAGTCAAGAACATAGGTAACTTAGAAAAGTAATTGCGAATGCATTGTTATAGTGAACAGACGACACAGTGGTTAGTTTATGTGACAGCTACATGATTGTATCACGACGCTACTAATGAGTGACAATTTACAATGTTGCTTTTGCAGTGTTTCTGTTTTATATCTGCACAGTTTTTCTGTATTATTCTGGAAAGTAAAACATGTTTTAGCAGTATCTTTTGTGGTATAGCTACAATGAGACAGCCTTTTAAGTAGCACAACAATACGTTACAGCACAGTACTTTCTTCATCACGGCAATAAGCGTAATAACTAAGATATCTACACGCAAAGCATTTCACTTTTGTTTATAATGAGGTAAGTACATTGACTTCTACAGAACTTAGCTTTCGGAGGACGATAACTACGACACTTCCACAGAGATTATCTTACAACAAGACACACAGTTTAGTGCTACAGTACACATATTTGAGTGATTAATTTTGTACTTAAAACATTTATTTTTAAAGATATTTAAAGTACAATGATACAAAGGTTTTCTGTGATACATTTCGTTCCATTGCTGTAATCTGTAACACCTGAGGGTATAATTACATTAATCCTCAGAGGGGTACATGCCTACTTTGTGTATCATGTGTTTGGCAAGCACAAGGAGCCCTAGCTAATATGGTATTTGCTTATACAACTTTACACATCGGTATCATATTTCTCTAACACATAAATTACACAGCTATCTGATCATTTAACTGAGAGAGACAAACATTTATTTTACTACATCAGTGACAGATGTTTATGTAATTACACCGTTGGATAACTTCACACTTACGAAATTGTATTTTGCCTGTACTTTGTGAACTGTTCATATTTTTTCGAAACCATTGCGATACTATGAGCGCTTTGAATGATGTATTTGGTATGGGATCATGATTTTAAAGTACGTTTGAGGTAGATGACACTATTGAAATGAGCAGAGAATTTTTTTAGGTTTTGAAATTATTGGAGGAAGCTACGACGATTTTGAGAATTGACTGAGATGTTATGATATTATTATGACGACGATGTGTATTATGCTGTTGAGGTATGTTTATGATCAATAAGATGATGCTACCGTATATGAGGAATTTGATTATGCTACATATTTCTTATGATGAAATATTGAAGAAGTGTCGACTAATATGTAAATGTGTAATAAGGTAAGGAATAATGAGTAGTGGTTAGGGACTCTGACTTGTGAAAAAGGATGCTGGAAACCAAGAATCGTACTTTAAGAGTTATGAAATGTGTGTAAATGCGTGAATGTATTACAATGCCGACGAAAATTTTTTGGACACTCTTATATCAATAGGATTTTGTTTCTACAGATTTGTAACACAAATTCTAGACCTGCGAATTTTTTTATGTGAGACTGTCACTGTATTGCAAACTGGTGTAGTAAATATTTCGGTAAGAAAGCCAAGTGATATTGACGTAATGCGTCAGACGCCTGGAGAAAAAGCCATTAGTGTGTGCCTTTTCAGAGGCACGGGTAGAAAAAAAAAAAGAAGCCATTATCCTCGCTACTGACATTTCTTTGTCGAAAGCATCGCTAATACGACACGCTCAAACTTGAAAACATATGATTACACTGTGGAGCTCTTAATTTATGATATTTACTAAAATGCCTAATGAATTAATGAGAAACATTTTTACATCTATTGTCTTTCTAGTTGAGAGATTGCTCAATTTGTTTAATATCTAGTTTCTAGCTGCACTGCAGCATTGGTTAAAATAAAATTTAATAGATGTACTAATATAGTTATTTTATGCCTACAGACCCAGTAAAGAATAACTTTATGATGTACTTCAAAAAAAACGATGGAGCACAAAAAGACATTTCCCTTCACAGGAATTGCATACAGAATTTTCTTTTCAAGTACCTGGTAATTTCTTTTGTAGAATAAATTGTGATGCATCACTCTAGTATTAAGATGTGACATAGGTATTAGACATGGCCATCTTTAGTGTAATATTTTTTTTCCTTGAGCTTTGTCATGTTTAGCTATAAATTATTACATTTGCTGCTGCTGTTTGCCAGGCATAGTGCTACTAAATTTCACTTTGTATTACTCTGTCAAGCTATTTTTACTACCGATTTATTTTTCTTGTTCCTGCACATTGGCTCCTATTAGTTGCAATGTTGCATTGCTTGGTAATTTAGATTTACTGCAGCTTGCTTTGACAATTTCCATTTTTTTTCATTGCTGTGTGTATTAATTGTTTTATGCTGCTGCATTGCCTCGTCCCTTAGTTTAGCATCTCAGCTCAGTATATTTAAGTTAGCTTAAGAGGGAGTAGACTGTATAAGAGAATGAGTTGTGATGAATTGGAAGAAATGCATAGAGAAGCTATAAGAAAATGGTTTGGCCAAAACAGTATTTTGAAAGAGGATATGAACAAAAAAGTGGGGTTTAGGGACAACAGGTTTAGGTAGGATTTTCTTGGAAATAAATGATGAGGTAAGATAATGGAAAATAAATAGTGACGTAAGAAATATGTGAACATATAAATACAGAAAGCATGCTTGGATAGGATTTTTTTTTGGTGGAAACAGATGTTGAAATAAGACGAAAGATCTATGGAATGAAGTTTTGGGTTGGACTGCAGTACAAAATGTTACACTGAAAACAAACCCTGCCCTTTCCTCCTGTGTTATTCTGCTATGTGTTTGTGTACTCTTGTGTATTTGTGTTGTTCCTGTCTTTATGTGTTTAGTTATTAAGATTTTTGTTGTAGAATTTTTCTAGTACTAAGCTACATTCACTATGATGAGGAAAACTGTTATCCTCAAATACAATTTTCATTAATAATATGTTATTATCTTTGTAAAGATGTTTACACATTATTAATTCTGTTCTGTTTCAGTTCTCATGTGTGAAATTAATGTTTCGAAAACTATTCTCATTATTTTATATATTTACTTATGTCATAATTCCTGTCACACTGATGTAGATGTTTATTTCTATTCTTTTGTAAAGCCTGTATTACTACAAATGTTATTTGTATTATTATGTTTTTAATTATGTATTTTGTACCTTTGTAATTGTATTCTCATGTTATAAAATTGTAATTGTCACCAGTTCATCATATTATTAACTTGTAAGTTACATTTCACTGCACACGTTTCTGTTGGTCATAGTATATGGACAATATGTGAGAAGTAGGGAGTGATAGTGCTTGCACGTATGTTAATAATTCAGCAAGGGACTGGTTAACAGCATTGCTGATTCTAAGGACAATTCCAAAAACATTGTGAGTGCACAAGTGGTGGTTTATGGACTTGCTATATTATCCGCAAGACTCTTCAATGGTGATTGTGCACCTTCACAGTCACAAGAGATGCCAGCTGGCCATCTCTACAAGTGTAAGTAGGCTGTTTAGGTTTTCTTACTGTATGAAAATCACTGGCTGTGCTGTGTGCAGTCTGTGGCTAATTTGCATTGTTGTCTGCCATTGTAGTGTTGGGCAGCGGCAGCTGGATGTGAACAGCGCGTAGCGTTGCGCAGTTGGAGGTGAGCCGCCAGCAGTGATGGATGTGGGGAGAGAGATGGTGGAGTTTTGAAATTTGTAAGACTGTCATGAACTGCTATATATAATATGACTATTAAGGTAAATACAGTGTTTGTTCTCTATTAAAATCTTTCATTTGCTAACTATCCCTATCAGTAGTTAGTGCCTTCCGTAGTTTCAATCTTTTATTTAGCTGGCAGTAGTGGCGCTCGCTGTATTGCAGTAGCTTGAGTAACAAAGATTTTTGTGAGGTAAGTGATTTGTGAAAGGTACAGGTTAATGTTAGTAAGGGCCATTCTTTTGTAGGGATTTTTGAAAGTTAGATTGCGTTGAGCTAAAAATATTGTGTGTCAGTTTAAGCACAGTCTTATGTATAATTGTTCAAAGGGGACGTTTCACAAGGACTACAGTGGGTCTGCGTCTTTGATGACCCACCAATACCATTATTTCTCAGTAGGTCTACACCTTTGCTGACTCACCAGTACCATTATTTCTGCAAGGACTGCAGTGGGTCTGCACCTCTGGTGGCCCACCAATACCACAATCTCTACCAAGACTATAGTGGGTCTGCTCTGTGATGACGTACCTACCAATATTCTTCAAAACTTTGACTGACTCTGCGGTGGGTTTGCTCTGTTGTGGCCCATTACCTGTCTGCATGTCAAGAGTCAGCATTGTCTTTTCGTTGGAAGGACAACACTACTTCTGCAAGACTGTATGGAAATCCACTACTTCCGTGTGCATTTTCTTTTACTGCTCAGACTTTGAGAAAAACACTGCTATTTTACTGTGATGAATGATCAGGACTGTCTTTATGGACTGCGAGAAAATTTTAGCTTTTGACCAACATTGTATCAATAAGTGTGTGCATATGATTTCTTTATTATTGTAATTGTGAAAAAATTTTAACAAATATGTATTGGCCAGTGCCCAAAACAATTTGTAAAATTTTTTGTGGGGAGCATGGGGGCTATGTAAGTAGGCTGTTTATGTTTTCTTATTGGCAATGTTACGTAGCGCTCTGTGTGAAAATCACTGGCTGTGCTGTGCGCAGTCTGTGGCTAGTTTGCACTGTTGTCTGCCATTGTAGTGTTGGGCAGCTGGATGTTAACAGCATGTAGCGTTGCGCAGCTGGAGGTGAGCCGCCAGCAGTGGTGGATGTGGGGAAAGAAATGGCGGAGTTTTGAAATTTGTAAGACTGGATGTCATGAACTGCTATATATATTATGACTTTTGATGATATTAAGGTAAATACATTGTTTGTTCTCTATTAAAATCTTTCATTTGCTAACTATCCCTATCAGTAGTTAGTGCCTTCCGTAGTTTGAATCTTTTATTTAGCTGTCAGTAGTGGCGCTCGCTCTATTGCAGTAGTTCGAGTAACCAAGATTTTTGTGAGGTAAGCGATTTGTGAAACGTATAGGTTAATGTTAGTCAGGGCCATTTTTTTGCAGGGATTTTTGAAAGTCAGATTGCGTTGCGCTAAAAATATTGTGTGACAGTTTAAGCACAGTCATAATAATAATAATAATAGTAATAGACACTAATAATTATAATAATGGATACTAATGATGCTAATAATAAGTTGACACTAATAAGAGTAACAATGATAATACTAGTAAAGGGCATTAAGAATAACATAGATTAGTTTAGCCCATTTGAATCTGCGTTTAGTATTACAGAAGCAGAAGAGATACGCAAGGAGGAGAAGACAGTGACAGTGGTTGTTGAGAAAGAACATAAATCGGAAAAAGCTCTGCCGATAGAGGAAGGGGAAAAGTTGTGAGAGAATGAGCTACTGTGATAGAAGGTAGGCCATTAACTGTCTTATGAATTTTGAAAGTAATTTAATTTCTCTGAAAATTCGAGGTAAATTGTTCCATAGTCGGGTTCCTGATATACCAAATGATTTAGAGAACATGGCAGTGTTGTATGATGGGACAAAGAGAATTCTGCATTGTTGAGAACGAGTATTTCTGCTGTGCTGTTCAGATAGCAGTGAAAGAGTTGAAGATAAATAAGAGTGGGTGCAATGATTGAGAAAACGATAGATCACACACAGATTCCGATTGTCTGTACACTTATCGGCACCCAGCCATTATAACTGTTCGTAGGCAGGAGTAATATAATAGGAATAGCGTACGTCACTAATTTATCGGACAAAAGGACACATCTTCACTTTCAGCCTGCGTGAGTTTTCGTACGAAAGTCCTTGGAGAATATCATCACCATACTCAAGTATGGGGCGTATTAGTGACTGTACGAGCTTCTTTTTGAGCTCCTTGAAATTGAAACTTCCTGGCAGATTAAAACTGTGTGCCGGACCGAGACTCGAACTCGGGACCTTTGCCTTTCGCGGGCAAGTGCTCTACCAACTGAGCTACCCAAGCACAACTCACACCGCGCCCTCACAGCTTTAATTCCGCCAGTACCTCGTCTCCTACTGTGACGTCCCCTCTCTCCTTTTGTTGTCGCTGTTGATGTTGAGCCGCTGCTGCTACAACTCGGTCAGTGGAATGGTTCAAATGGCTCTGAGCACTATGGGACTTAACTGCTGAGGTCATCTGTCCCCTAGAACTTAGAACTACTTAAACCTAACCAACCTAAAGACATCACACACACCCGTGCCCATTGCAGGATTCGAACCTGCGACCGTAGCGGTCGGGCGGTTCCAGACTGTAGCGCCTAGAACCGCTCGGCCAGTCATGCCGGCTCTGTGGAATGGAGACGCGACACGCAGTGATGGTTGTTCCCGTCGGATAACGGGGAACAGCGCCTGAAAATCTCTAAAGAAAATTGTTTCTCGCCTAATGTATGAAAGTCTGTTTGTGAGTCTGCACAGTCTTCTCGGCGATGCGAACTGCTGATTTTAATTGTCTGTTATAGTTTTATGGTGATTTGCTATGTCCGGTTAGTTAGTTATTGCGGTATTGAGTGAATCATTCATCACCAGCGTCGTTTCACACCACTGAAGCGAGGAAAAATTCATTTGCGGTTCAATATCAGTAGTTGTTGTTACGCTGCTAGGCAGAATTGTTCACTAGGGTACGACGCAAATCCAAAGATAATCTATAATGCTATCTTGCTTTCGTGCGTCATGATATTATTTCGGCAAAACACTCCTATCAATGCTCAATGTTCATCAAGTCACTCTTTCAATGAAAATGTTCACAGTTAATTAATTTTGATCATCAACTATCACACAGTTCAATTATTGATGGAGCCAACACGTGAGATTCCCATTACTGACGAACAATTTTATTGATCCTTCTTGGTAGCTAGTTTATAATCATCACATCACAAGCACACCGATGGATCAGATCAAGTACGATTCTTTTCAATTAAGTGATTGTGACAATTACGACAACTTTTACAATCGGCGTATTTGTATTATCTTCGTGTGGCCGTATTAATGTTTCCTACTCAAGGCTAATCAGGTATTGCAGTCTTCGATACTATGACCATTCTTCGTGTAACTGTTCACTTTGATGAAGGTTGAGTCCAACAATAATATCTCCAATAATTAGAGTTCATTAACTCGTCGTGCACTATCAGAATATCACTTCAGTTCAAGTTCTCAAGTCAGAATAACTAAGAACAAAGCCCGCGCATCTCTATCACACAATATTACTTTTTTTTTTTTTTGAAAAGAAACAATCTCGTAGCGTTCCGTTTGTAGTACTATAACAAACGGTGCTCTCTCTCGACTTGATAGCAAGCAAGCTAGTAAGCGACTAACTTTTCCATCCTCGAGCATTGTAAGCGCATTGAATTTCCTTTTCGCCGCGTTTACAACTCTCTTTCACAATAAATGTTATCTGTGACCGACATATTACTTTGGACTTAACTTTCGTCCTACTGATTTGCAGTTATTACTGATATGTTTGATAGCTAATTAAAAATAACCTTACTTTCCTTCCAGCTTTATATCATGACATACTCAATAATTATTGAAACTGGTGTTCATCAAAACTTTAAGGTGTTATATTATTGTTAAAGTTGTCGTACCTGTCAGGATAACACTGTTCCCTACTTTAAATTATCATGATATTCTTATTTGGGTTTTCGGGTTTCTTGGGGTGTTACACTACCTTACAAACTTCACAGAAGCTCTCCTGCGAACCTTGCAGAACTAGCAGTCCTGGAAGAAAGGAGAGCTTCTGCGAAGTTTGGAAGGTAGGAGACGAGGTACTGGCGGAATTAAAGCTGTGAGGAAGGGCTGTGAGTCGTGCTTGGGTAGCTCAGTTGGATGCCTGCACGGTGGCTCACCGTGTTCGGTCAGAGAGCCGGCTGGCCTCTGTAATAAAAAACTGAGTGGAAGGATCAACCACCGAACTTGAACAGGATGTCTTGCGACGTCCGCAACGACCAAACACAACGATCAATAAAAAAAAATAAAAATAAAAAAAAATTGGTAGAGCACTTGCCCGCGAAAGGCAAAGTTCTCGAGTTCGAGTCTCAGACCCGCACACAGTTTTAATCTGCCAGGGAGTTTCGTATCAGCGCACACTCCGCTGTAGAGTGAAAATTTCATTCTAGAAACAACTCCTTGAAATTCTTTTATATTCTGTAACATTGGAGAAAATCATGCCGCTACCAATTAATATCATTCTGGTGAGAAGTTCCATATCTTATTTACAGATTATTTAACACTATCATGGGCAAAATTTCAGAAACTTAAATAACATTGCTTGGTACGAGGAAACTTTTGCGCATGGTATGGTTAGCATCAGAAGTGTTTGTTTCCTTTGTGACAAAAATAATGTTATAGAATTGGATTACTACAAGTTCTAGTTTCATGGTATCAATTTAGATAATCTGGAATCGGAATGCATCTCCTGTGGAATACAAGGCCTGCGTTTTAAGCGCTGCGTCATCTCCATGTCTAGCTTGTGTCTGTTTATTTCTATATAAGGAAGGGACAAAGAGTTAGATTGTGGGCGTCTCACAGAGGATATCTTGCGGCGCTGTAGGGACGGAAGAAAGACATTGATGAGAGCGTTGCTTTTCATTAGACTAATGCTACCAGCCGCAGTGCCAGTGCTAAACAAAAGCGACGACTCTGCTGTCGTCTTCTTCCAACTACCAAGCTACCAGACTCGCACAGAGGGAGCAAGACGATAACATTCGGCTGTTCGGCTGATGTAGGTCAGTGGAACCTCGGAAAATCGATTCACGCAGGGGTATCAGCGACCCCCCAACTATGACTAACCTGTTGCTGCACGCAACAGGCAGAGAGGACCAGTGCCGAGGACGCACTGCTATGTATAATGTTTCCCGCATTGAGCGACCCAGCAAATGCAGGCAGGTAACTACTCTGTCTCTGGCACTGCTGTTTCAGAATCGAACAGATCCTAATTTGACTGATATTATGCCTGACAGAGAAGCATGTGCTGTCCTGACCAGATTATGTCATGTATTGCAACTAGAGTGCTACAAATACACTTGTATCCAAAATTAAAGCAACAAACCGCGCTGGCCGCTGTGGCTGAGCGGTTCTAGACGCTTCAGTCCGGGACCGCCCTGCTGCTACGGTCACAGGTTCGAATCCTGCCTGGAGCATGGACGTGTGTGATGTCCTTAGCTTAGTTAGGTTTAAGTAGTTCTAAGTCTAAGGGACTGATGACCTCAGATGTTAAGCCCCATAGTGCTTAGAGCCATTTGAACCATTTGAACAAACTGCTATTTTCCTCTCCAGCGTCTAATTCCCGATACAATCATACAGACTGCCAACAGATGTCTGTACGATCGAGGTCTGCAAGGAAGATAGCATTCCGATCAACGGACAATCACGCCATCGTTGATGACGTTTGGTTTGTGGGACGCTCAAATGGCCCTGAGCACTATGGGACTTAACAAATGGCTCTGAGCACTATGGGACTCAACTGCTGTGGTCATAAGTCCCCTAGAACTTAGAACTACTTAAACCTAACTAACCTAAGGACAGCACACAACACCCAGCCATCACGAGGCAGAGAAAATTCCTGACCCCGCCGGGAATCGAACCCGGGAACCCGGGCGTGGGAAGCGAGAACGCTACCGCACGACCACGAGATGCGGGCGGGACTTAACATCTGAGGTCATCAGTCGCCTACAACTTAGAACTACTTAAACCTAACTAACCTAAGGACATGACACACATCCATACCCGAGGCAGGATTCGAACCTGTGACCGTAGCGGTCGCGCGGTTCCAGACTGAAGCGCGTAGAACCGCTCGGCCACACCGGCCGGCGGGGCGCTCAATTGCGCGGTCATCAGAGCCCGTACAAAGTTCGAATTTTTACACAGTCCAATTTTTACACAGTCCAATCTAGCCACTGCCACGACTGGTAACGAAATGATGAGGGCAACAAACATCCAGCCCCAGACAATCACACCATCGCTGATGTCATGGCATCTATCAAACGGGGTAGTGACATCTTGGGTTGTTGGGTGTTCTGCCGGATATCAGCGTCGTACTTGCACGATATTTCGGTCACGTAGCTCGTGACCTTCACCAGGTGCGACCTGAGACAGCTCCTCGAGTGGACCTGGTCCAGTATTTATGCCTATGGCCTTCCCCCTCCACCAACGGCTGCAGGTGCTTCCTCTGTGGTCCGCGCCCATTCCCTGCGACCTGCTGGAGCGTTGCTGCTCCGTTTTCCGTCTGCTGCATTGGGGTAAACGGTGTACAGAAGGCTTCGGCAGAGTGGTCTTTACTGTCGGAAACCTGCCGTATGTGTAGCTCTGACGCGTCTTCACAGAGGGGAACGTCTAGAGTAGAGTCATCAACATGCCACCTGGACGGTCGAACAATGGGTCATTGTTCTTCTCACAGATAGGTCCCGATTTGGTCTGGAGAGTGATTCTCGAGGTACTCGCATCTGGAGGGAACGTGGAACACGATTTTGGGATCCAAACATTGTGGTAAGGGACCGATATCTAGGGGAATCCCTAACAGTGTGGCTAGGGATTATGTTGGCCATTCGAACACCTCTTCATGAAATTTTACGGAAGGATCAGCAAGGCTTAAGTGCTGTCAGGTACCGTGACGAGATCTTGGAACCTTAAGTGCAGTTGTTGCGAGATGCTGCAGGCCAAGAGTTCGTACTGATGGACGATGATGTTTGAACTCTGATGTTTTCTTGGAAATGGAAGACACTGCACGCATGGCGCTGCCTGCTCACTCTCTTGATTTGAATCCAATAGAGCACGTCTGGTATGCCCCAGGGAGACGGGTTGCATCACGTCAGCATTCACCAACTACTCTCCTAGACTTGCAAGCAGCTCTGCAGGAAGAATGGGCATTATTACCTCAACACGAGATCGATGGAATAATTCACAGCATACCCCATCTTTGTCAAACTGTAGTGCTGCCAGCTGTGGTTACACCCCATGTTGAGCACATTAGCCAGTTGTCGGGTTGTGTGTGCCTATCTGTTAAGTTGGGACAAACGAAGAACTTTTTTGTGAACCGTCATGCGTGTTGCAGTTGTTTACGTTCTCTATTCTGTACATTGTTTCTGCTTTAGTATCACCTGTTAATACTGTTTCGAGGCAAAGTAAAAGCAAATTTGCAAAATTAAGTTTGTTGCTTTAATTTTGGACACCAGTGTATATCTTAATCTTAACAGGTGGAGAGAAAATGAAGCTTGGTAATGACCAACAACATTGCGTCACTGTAAACATAACATTACACGAAATAATGCAAAGAAATGACGACTCACGTCAGCACTTGACACGGGGAGTGTGATGAACCGGGAACCTGGTCTACAGAGTTTCAGATGAGTACCAGCGTTTCCGGTTTGGCGAGCGCTACAGCAAAAGGAAGGATCTGCGGTGCTGGACTATGGAGGGGTGCTAATTTCTTACTGATTTATATACCTTCTGTTGACTATTACTGGTAGTCTCTTTTCACTGGGTAAAGCTTTTTTGATTACAGTCCCTCCATGAACCATGGACCTTGCCGTTGGTGGAGAGGCTTGCGTGCCTCAGCGATACAGATAGCCGTACCGTAGGTGCAACCACAACGGTGTGGTATCTGTTGAGAGGCCACACAAACGTGGGGTTCCTGAAGAGGAGCAGCAACCTTTCCAGTAGTTGCAGGGGCAACAGTCAGGATGATTGACTGATCTGGCCTTGTAACACTAGCCAAAACGGCCTTGCTGTGCTGGCACTGCGAACGGCTGAAAGCAAGTGGAAAGCTACAGCCGTAATTTTTCCCGAGGGCATGCAGCTTTACTGTATGGTTAACTTATGATGGCGTCCTCTTGGGTAAAATAATCCGGAGGTGAAATAGACCCTCATTCGGATTTCCGGGCGGTGACTACTCAGGAGGACGTCGTTATCAGGAGAAACAAAACTGGCGTTCTACGGATCGGAGCGTGGAATATCAGATCCCTTAATCAGATAGGTAGGTTAGAAAATTTAAAAATGGAAATGGATAGGCTAAAGTTGGATACAGTGGGAATTAGTGAAGTTCGGTGGCAGGAGGAACACGACTTCTGGTCAGGTGAATACTGGGTTATAAATACAAAAAACAAATAGAGATAATCCAGGAGTATGTTTAATAATTAATAAAAAATAGGATCGGGGGTATGCTACTACCAACAGCATACTGAACCCATTATTGTAGCCAAGATAGGCACGAAGCCCACGCCTACCACAGTAGTACAAGTTTATATGTCAACTAGCTCCGCAGATGATGAAGCAAGTGAAGAAATGTTTGATGAGATAAAAGAAATTATTCAGACAGTGAAAGGAGACAAAAATTTAGTAGTCATGGGGGATTGGAATTCGATAGTAGGAAAAAGAAGAGAAGGAAAAGTAGTAGGTGAATATGGACTGGGGATAAGGAATAACTGAAAGAGGAAGCCACTTCGTAGAATTTTGCACAAAGCATAACTTAATCATAGCAAACACTTCGTTTAAAAACCATAAAAGAAGGTTGCATACGTGGAAGAGGCCTGGAGACACTGGAAGGTTTCAGTTAGATTATATAATGGTAAGATTGAGATTTAGGAACCAGTTTTTAAATTGTAAGACTTTTCCAGGAGCAGATGCGGACTCTGACCACAATCTATTGGTTATGAACAGTACATTAAAACTGATGAAGCTGCAAAAAAACAGAAATTTAAGGAGATGGGACCTGGATAAACTGAAAGAACTAGAGGTTGTTTCAGAGAGTTTCAGAGAGACCATTAGGGAACGACTGACAAGAAGGAGAAGAATTGGTAGCTTTGAGATATAAAATAGTGAAGGCAGTAGAGGATCAAGCGTGTAAAAAGACGAGGGCTAGTAGAGATCCTTGGGTACAAAAGAGATATTGAATTTAATTGATGAAAGGAGAAAATATGAAAATTAAATAAATGAAGCAGGCAAAAAGGAATACAAAGGTCTGATAAATGAGATCGACAGGAAATGTAAAATGCCTAGGGAGGGATGGCTAGATGACAAATGTAAGGATGTAGAAGCATATATCACTAGAGGTAAGATAGATACTGCCTACAGGAAACTTAAAGAGATCTTTCGAGAAAAGAGAACCACTTGTATGAATATCAAGAGCTCAGATGGAAAAACTCTTGTAACCAAAGAAGGGAAAGCAGAAAGGTGGAAGGAGTATATAGACGGTCTATACGAAGGCGATGTACTTGAGGGCAATGTTATGGAAATGGACGAGGACGTAGATGAAGATGGAATGGGAGATATGATACTGCGTGGAGAATTTGGCAGAGCACTGAAAGACCTAAGTCGAAACAAGGCCCCAGGAGTAAACAATATTCCATTAGAACTACTGATAGACTTGGGAGAGCCAGCCCTGACAAAACTCTACCATCTGGTGAGCAAGATGTATGAGACAGGCGAAATACCCTCAGACTTCATGAAGAATATAATAATTCCAATCCCAAAGACAGCAGATGTTGACAGGTGTGAAAATTACCGAACTATCAGATTAATAAGCCACAGCTGCAAAATATTAACAATTTACAGACGAATGGAAAAACTGGCAGAAGCCAACCTCGTGGAAGATCAGTTTGGATTTCGTAGAAATTTTGGAACACATGGGGCAATACTGACCTTACGACTTAGAGAAGGCTTTGGACAATGTTGACTGGAATACATTGTTTCAAATACTGAAGGTGGCAGGGGTCAAATACAAGGAGCGAAAGGCTATTTACAGTGTGTGCAGAAAGCAGATGGCAGTTGTAATAGTCGAGGGGCATGAAAGGGAAGCAGTGGTTGGGAAGGGAGTGAGACAGGAGTGTAGCCCATCCCCGATGTTATTCAATCTCTATATTGAACAAACAGTAAAGGAAACGAAAGAAAAATTTGGAGTAGAAATTAAAATCCATGGAGAAGAAATAATAACTTTGAAGTTTGCCGATGACATTGTAATTCTCTCAGAAACAGTAAATGACCTGGAAGATCAGTTGAACGGAATAGACAATGTCTTGAAAGGATATAAGATGAAAATCAACAAAAGCAAAACGAGGGTAATGGAATGTAATCGAATGAGATCAGGCGATGCTGAGGGAATTAGATTAGGAAACGTAACAATTAAAAGTAGTAGATTGGTTTTGCTATTTGGGGAGCAAAATAACTAATGATGGGCGAAGTAGAGAGGGTATAAAATGTAGACTGGCAATGGCAAGAAAAGAGTTTCTGAAGAAGAGTAACTTGTTAACACCTAGTATAGATTTAAGTGTCAGAAAGTCTTTTCTGAAAGTATTTGTACGGAGTGTAGCCATGTGTGGAAGTGAAAATGGTTCAAATGGCTCTAAGCACTATGGGACTTACCATCTAAGGTCATCAGTCCCCAAGACTTATAACTACGTAAACCTAACTAACCTAAGGACATCATACACATCCATGCCCGAGGCAGGATTCGAACCTGCGACCGCAGCGGCAGCGTGGTTCCAGACTGAAGCGCCTAGAACCGCTCGGTCACAGCGGACGGCTGTGGAAGTGAAACATGGACGACAAATAGTTTAGACAACAAGAGAATAGAAGTTTTCGAAATGTGGTGCTACAGAAGAATGTTGAAGATTAGATGGGTAGATCACGTAACTAATGAAGAGGTACTGAATAGAATTGGTGAGAAGAGGAATTTGTGGCACAAC
Organism: Schistocerca americana; assembly: GCF_021461395.2. Taxonomy (NCBI): domain Eukaryota; kingdom Metazoa; phylum Arthropoda; class Insecta; order Orthoptera; family Acrididae; genus Schistocerca; species Schistocerca americana. Next base: position 511,577,458 of record NC_060130.1, read on the forward strand.
TTGACTAGAAGAAGGGATCGGTTGGTAGGACATGTTCTGAGGCATCAAGGGATCACCAATTTAGTATTAGAAGAAAGCGTGTGTGTAAAAATCGTAGAGGGAGACCAAGAGATGGATACAGTAAGCGGATTCAGAGGAATGTAGGTTGTAGTAGTTACTCGAAAATGATGAGGCTTGTAGAGGATAGAGTAGCATGGAGAGCTGCATCAAACCAGTCTTCGGACAGAAGACCACAACAACAAAAACGTGTTCTATGTTCGAAGTTGGGTCCACCAGCGGGAGGGCTGGGTCCTAGGAGCCGTCAGCGTCACACGCACATAGAGAAACATACAGAAAACTGAGCAAACGCACTGCAAATGTTGAATATGTCGGTGGAGGTGACTGGATGCAATCGAGTACAGTGCTATACTACGCCTCACGATCAGAAAAATAGTGAATTTGCGCTAGGTGTTGACAGCTGTACTACATTCACAAGCGGTTTTAGAACATGGAACCAGACTTTATGTCATGATCGCATGGGTGGAAGTGACATAAAAAATCGATAGAATTGCGAAAAATCTTGGAAAATACGTATAAATTGAGGGACAATGCGCTGAAATGCGGGGAAATTGAGGAAGTAATTGCGTGTCTTTTGGTTGGCGCAGAACAACTCTTGTACATGGGAACAAGTATGAGGTATCCGAGAAAACGTCGACATGGAAGCGAAGGGAACCAGGGAAACAATTACTTTTTTTCCGTGGATGCAACATTCTACTGTATGTCTATAGAGGTAACAGTGATACACGCGAGATGACTACTGTATTTGACGTATTTCAGGAAAACAGAGAAGCATCTGCCTCTAAACTTACATGCACCTGCGTTAAAGGATAACAGGGAGTGGACGGGATGATCGATTGAGATGGAGCTGTAACGAGGTACGATATATGGCAAACTGATGATGCATTCTAGGGAGGGACAGAGATGTTGTTGCAGGTCATTTGACCATTTTTTCCGCTGTTCTGTCAGGATGCATCAGTCGCTTTACGTAGTGACTCGTATACAACCTCGTGTTCTGTATTGGACTCAGAGCACTATCTACTTAACACCAAACGTCTCGGTCATCACAGGACTTCCATCTCATGTGTGATGAAACGTGACCATCCTGTTTCGACACATTCCTCTAAACGAACGAAGATTTATGCGATGTACTCCATTCCCTTGCCGCATCTTGGGTATAAAATCGAGACTTCAGTTTTATAACTAAGATGATTCTCAGTTAGCGATAGGTGTTTGTGAAAAATGCAATCCACATGTATACATCTGCTTGACATATGTCCTGTTTGCAGAGTTAGTGGCGACATGACGTGTAATTTTACATGTCGGATGCCGCTGATATGCATTTATCTGTTTCCTTGTAAGAGCTATTGTCCGTTACTAACGATCATTTTATATAGGACTGATGCGAGCATAGTACAATTTCTGAACCGTGATCGGATGTGAACAGTGGATGCTATACATGTCTGGAAAGCTACATTGTGCATCTATCACACAGAATCGATATCTTAAGGAAGTAGTTTTTTTCATTTTACCGTTGATTACCATAGTTTATCGTAGAGAAACCCGCAGGAAGGATGTATGTCATGTGCTGGAAATATTTCTTACATTGGAATATTAACAGCGCTGCTGCCACATGACTGATAGGTTTCAAACTGAAGCGATCTAACATTATAGCCTGTTTTAAGAGCAGAACCGTCTAGCCTTAGGAGTGCATGTGTCTATGTTCTCTATTACCAATACCCTCCTGGTACTGATCCCAGACACTAGAACAATACTTTACTATTGATAGCGTAGTTGATTTAAATAAAATGCTTCGAACTCCATCCGTCTGGAGCTCCATCATTCATAAAAACCACCCGATTCTTGTTCTTCTTGACCGTCTGCTATTACATCACAACACTTCCAAATCTGTTACTATACACCGATAAGGGGTGCTAACCTTCTCGACACGGGCGCGTCTGGAGAAATCTGGTGCACTTGGATGGGCGAGGACTCGGCAAGGTCCAATCATTCACGGGACACAGAATGTAGCGGTCTACTTCTGGTAAGCTGCAGATTAAATAAGTAACGGTGCTGCAGAGCGGGTTGGTCAAACACTGTGCGAGAGGGTCTTTCAGACGCTAATTTTATTCTAAGACTGTGAGAATTCCCAGTGACACCCATCCGCATAGATATAGATCGTAAATGATGCACTATGCTTGAGGTGCTAGAAATACGTAGAGCACTATCTGGTATACTTTGATGATGCATATGTTCGAGAATTAACAATGAATGGACGTACTTCACAGTCATCTATCTACATTTTCAATAGCCGGCCGGGGTGGCCGAGCGGTTCTAGGCGCTACAGTCTGGAACCGCGCGACCGCTACGGTCGCAGGTTCGAATCCTGCCTCGGGCATGGATGTGTGTGATGTCCTTAGGTTAGTTAGGTTTAAGTAGCTCTAAATTCTAGGGGACTGATGACCTTAGCAGTTGAGTCCCATAGCTCGAAGTAGTGGCGGAAAAAAAAAAATATGGCAGTGTTCAAAGCACGTTACAGCAAAAAAACAATGTTTCAAACAACGACACAGTGTCACAGTGAGCTTCTCCTGCAACTTATTGTATAGTTTGTGGAATATGGTCATCCTCCTACAGTACAGGCGACGCAACTTTGCACTGGTCTGTGCAGTGAATCAATACCTATATATTTAATAGGATCATCACATGTGCTCGATGCTCGTATGCAGACGGTGGCTCTTTCCATATATGGGAGAAAAGAGATGCACTAAAAATCTTGTGCAGTTCTCTATCAGGTGAAGTTAGTGTAGCTTTTATAGTCCGTGATTTTTCTCTGTTGGATAGTACAGAATAACGATGATAGCATGTTGGGGTGATAGACATGAATGGAATCTGAGGGACACGGATCTGCTTTGGACTGCAGTGTCTGTATGAGGTTTGGGGACGCACCACAATGCAGTAGTAAAATCCTCGTCCTTCTCCCAGTTCCCATACTTTCTTTTGACCTACCTCGTGTTGCAGGAGTAGGCTTCGTCTGGCGCTGACCTTACACAACGTACACTGTTGGCGGAGCTGCGACAACGTGTTCCTGTTTCCAATGGTAAAAACACGGTCCTGTCACACTTACTTGGGTCACTCTGTTTCTACACAGGTTGCAGAAGGTGGTTGATATTGCTCTCTCCGACTTCTACTTAGTTCAGACTTAAATTGGAAAGGTCACATACACAAAGCTGCAGAAATGACAGCTGCTGCAAGAGGCATAGGGACTATGTAAAATTTTACTGTAGCAGATAGGTTCGTAAAAGGTGACTCGTTTTGAGATATTAGAGTGCCAGAAATACGATTCATTCGTGGCTGTAATCATCAAAGGACTGCTCCATCGGGTACAATGCAGGTATGTGGTTGAATGGAAAGACTTGATTCCAAATCATAGACATCATTTGTACCGGAAAGCGTACCACTAGAGATCTGAAAATTTCTGTGGTTATTTCACGCATTGTTGCCTGTCTGTCAGCACTGGCAACTCTACGCAAACGCCGTTGCTCTCCGTCGTTAAGCGAGGGCCGTCGGCCCCTGCGTTGTCCGTGGTGAGACGTTACGTCTGAAATTTGATATTCTCGGCACTCTCTTGACACTGTGGATCTCGGAAAAAACCCTAAGGATTTTCGAAATGGGATGTCCCACGCTTCTTGCTCCAACAACAATTCTGCGTTCAGTCTGTTAATTACCGTCGTGCGGCCATAATCACGTCGGATACCTTTTCATATGAATCACCAGAGTGCAAATGACAGCTCCGCCAGTACACTGCCCTTTTATACTTTACGTACGCGATACTACCGCCATCTGTATATTTGCATGTCGCTATCCCATGACTTTTGTCACATCAGTGTGTTACACCTATGCTGATGAGATTTCGTGAGATGGTTTGCATGTGCTATTTTTCTGGGAAATATGTGGAGCTGTGTAAGGCAGAAAGAAAAATCAAAAATTGTACATACAATTTTTTTGTATAGTGCGTTAATTTCAGAAAAATGCACGAAAGGGTGGAAGGTTAATCTGTTAAACGTTTAGTGAGAAATTGGTTTTCTTAGTACATAACCATTACTGTCTGTCTCTTCCACGACAGACTCTGACTTTCTTCACCGGACGTCATCAGAGGACATAGTAATTAAGGAAATCACCATTCACAGCGTCATTCTGAGCCACACAAAGACTGTTCAAATGTTCAAATGTGTGTGAAATCTTATGGGACTTAACTGCTAATGTCATCAGTCCCTACGCTTACACACTGTAAGGTGTCAGGCAAATCCAACACCTACCATGAAAGTCGTGACCTTAAATTAACCAAAGTAATACGAGTAACGAGTGAGCAAATGGAATACCACAGACTAACACAAGAATGCCTAAATGCATGTCATACCTTCCCAGGGACGGACACCCACGTCGTCAGCTTTTTCGCGTCTCTGTTACGTTGCAAACGTTAAAAACATTGCCCCCCCACGAAAACTATAACGTTTCTCATTGGATAGACAGAATTTTTGTAGGCAGAGCTTAAGGTTAACATTGAGACCCTGATTGGTCAGATGAAAACACAGCCAGATAGTTTTTTTTAAACCAACTTCGGTAAATTGTAGTAAGGAGAAGTTAGAAAAAGAGTTGCTTGGGAGACAGCGAGCTGTACGGAGCTGCGCCGGCCGCCGCCCGCTGACGAACACCGACAAGGTAATGAACGCAGCCGATGCCGCATTTTTGAGCGCATAAGGCTTCACTCAGAACTGCAGAAGTCTCATCTGTTACATCCTCTTTTTATGTAATACTAGTGTCGATCGTCAATTGAAGCTCATGGTATTCACATTTGCTACGTAAGTTAAAATCTGAAACGCGATGATTTTTCTGTTATATAATTATTGAGAAGCCACATTAGCCACTGTAATTTATGATAAGTTAGATAAGTAATTAAAGATAATTGAGGGTCACTGTAAACCATTTTGATAGTTTTCTCTTTTGTGAAACTTAATTTAAACCTAGATTATAGATGTGATACGGCATAGGTCATTCTTCTATCCATTGTAGAACTTGGAAACCCATTCAGGGAATATTCGTTCACATTTTTGTTGAACGCAGTTGGTTTTTATCATCCTGTATTAAAACGTTTCCTTTTATCAATGGTGCAATTTATAAACAATGTTTTGTGAGTAGAATAAAATTTCCAATGGCAAACTTAACTGCTGTTTCGACGTTATTTTACCAGATAACTAAAAATAAGAAAGCCTTGAACCCCTCCCACTAAATTTAGTTAGTATTAAGATTCTTTTACAGGGAGTGCAGTGGAGCTGACGCTGAAATCATTAAGTATTTGGTTATATCATCACTAGTCTCACTGGACTCTTCTGAACTCTACATGTCATGTGTGGTCTGGCGTCTCCTTACCAGCAACAGGTCCCAGATTCAAACTAGTCAATTCCCTAAAAAACACGCTCAGAGCGTCGTTGTGCGAAAGTGGTAGGGAGACACGACTTAGAACAACATACACCACACAGAATGTTAGAGAATGGCGACCCTACCAGGATGGTAAAATACCATGATTGAAGGTCGACCACATGCCTAACTAGGTCAGAAAAATATCCCGTTTAAAAATTTTCGTAATAAAAAAATTTTTTTGAAATGCATAAATAGTTGAAAATAGTAGCTGCAGCGATAGATAGTAAGAAAGTATTCAATAGAAAGTGAGACATTTTAGCAGAGACAATAGCATAATTAAGTTATGAATTTTAAAAATTGTTAGAATTAAGTTTTCTCTCCAATGCAAGCGCACGGGTGGCGGATACATCGTTGGCAAGTTGGTTCTGACCCAACAAGTAAGTGAATTGATTGTCAAGTCGTGTGTGCAAAAAGTTTACGAAACGCGTGAGATCGTATGAGCGCATGTTGACTCGAAGTAGGGCGCGTGAATTGCTTTTAAAACAGAAAATAAGGGATTCGGAAAGATTAGCAATGGCAGATCGAGACCTTGACCGAATTGAGGTAGAGACCCAGCATGAAAAGTGGACAGAGAATAGAGGACAGTACAACAGACGATGCAGTATCGCGAGAAGTAGGACATATAACGCACCATAACGAGGATAATGTACGTCAAGGCATAGAAAACGTAAGTCAGCATATGACAGAGGAGCAGGAAAGTAGAGACAGTCGATGAGGATTCTAACTTGCGTCTTGAATACGTAGAACCCATAGTACAAGTAATCAGAGCTCCCTCACCACAGAGTACAAGGAATGCGAGCAGAAACGTGTCACAGCACAGTTCAATGCAATTGGTTGTGAACCAATACTTGGGCGAAAACACAGAGCGTAGGACGTCGGAAGAAAACGCAATAGGACCCACCAATCTGGCAGAATTATTACAACAAATTACGGAAACCATGACAAGGCAAAATAAAGACATAGAGAACCAAATTCAAATTCAGAATGCAGAAACCACGAGACAAATGCGTGAGATTAAAGAACAAAACAAAAAAATTCAGTTACACCTAAGTCATATTGAAGACGAGGCAAAAGAATCTCGAGAAGTGATAGGAAACTTAATAACAGGTCACAATCAAATGAGAACAGACATTGACAAGGTAACAAGTGGACGTACATGACATTCAGGACGAGATCAAAACATTACGTAACAACACCCAGGGAGAAGTCAAGAAACTAGAGAAACAGATAAACGAAATTACTAGACAAGCAGCAGGTACAGCGCGTGAAATTGTTGAAAACAGTGTGTTACACAAACGTATCACAAAAGCAGCGCTGAAAAGATATGATAACCGCATAGTCAAAATAGAAGCGCAAACGAAGCGACAATTTCAGAAATTGCCAACAAAGTTGTTGCAAACCATTGAAGAGCGTAGTGAACAGGATCGAACAAGCACAGAGTCTGCAACCACATCCGTATTTGTAACAGCACCGGAAAAACAAGCAATTAACGAAGATATTACGCATTTGCGATACCAATCGCAGGCGGAAAGTAACATACGTGAAATCAAACAGCCTGCACAGCAACAAACACGTTTCGAAATTCTTGATGAACAAACGTCATCACAAACACATGCGGAACCACAAATGTATGTTTCAAGACAGTTTGGATCGTGCAATGAAGCAGCAAGGTTAGCCAGATAAGATACCGAACCAATACCTGACAATGGAAAGACAGGTCGCGAAGAGTACAGTGCAATGCATTCAGCTACACGTTCACAACCGATGGAAGAAAATTATTGCGCACCACTCCAACGATACTACACAAGGGTAGGCGAAAGTTACAGTGGACAATATCCAATGGATCTACCAGAACCGGAAAGAACGACGGGAGAAATGATTAGAAACAAAAGTGGCGAAGAATCGCGAATTTCATATGGAACTATGACGAAGTACGACAACGATCATTTCCTCACAGTCAGAAAATTTCAACACTTTTTAGAAGGAAACTCATTACATCCACGAACTTTTATTGATCAATTCCGAGTAGGATTACCAGAACACTGGAGGCTAGCACACAAATTAGACTTTATATGTGCACACATGTCAGGAACAGTCACAGAAACCATGCAAAATGTTGCAGCTACATGCCGATCGTACGAAGATTTCAGAGAGAAGTTTCTCTCACGATATTGGTCCAGCGAAGCACAGAACAGAGTGAAGTACGAATTATTACAGAACCCATATTTTGAAAATTCAGGAGAGAAGAGTCCCGTGAAATTTTTCGAATTAATGGCAAAGAAAAATCAATGCTTAGATGTACCATACAGTGACGGAGAGTTGATTAAATTACGCGCTATGAAGTTACCATTGAAATACCAGCAATCATTAGTAGGTCGCGGAGGCAATTACGTCAAAGCATTTAAAGGTTTTCTAAGGGAACTAGAGTTCATATTTTCGGAAGATGACGCAAGAAAAAGACGAAGCGCACGTGAAAACGAAAGCAAAAAGCAGTGGAATCCACAAGACACAGTACGGAGAAACAATAATTACGAACCACGTGATAACTTCGCACCAAGAAACGACAATAGATTTCAACAAAGAACCGGTTATGGATTTAGAAGAGAATATGGCAATAACTATAATTCACCCAGGAACGGCAACAACTATTACAGAGGGAATAACGACAACCGGAACGAGTACTGTAGAACCAATAGAACGACAAATTATCAACAAAGAAACCACTATCAACGAGCTGAACAAGAAAAGAGAATACAGATAGAAGAGGTGGAGGTAAGACCACCAAACTCCGATAAACGTTCGAATTGACAGCTAAGCGCCCATGCCAAAGAGAATGACGCACCGACCCAGGACAATTGCAGCACCTTGAACAGAGAAGTAAATACCTTATCACGAGAAGAGAAGAAGAAAGAAACAAAACCGCAGGGACCAGATGAAAACGAAGACAGGAAAATAACAATATCGTGTTGTGACGAAATTAATTGGGAGAATACTGACGAGGAAGATGAATTACCATAGGCATGCACAACGAATGTAGGAGGAAAGGACGAAGTAATTAGTATTGCAGAGCTATTTGAAATGGAAACCAGGGAAAGCGAATTCAGTGAGTATAATTCGCAGTCGACAGAAGTTGAAAATAAGTTACTAGTGGGCACACAACCCAACGTATATAATGAAGGAAGTTATGAAGAGAAAATTAGAGCATTTAGATGCGATTATGTGGAAGTAGCGACGAAGAAGGAGAAGAGAGACGAGGATGAGGAAAAAGTAGAGGATGTTGAAGAAAGCGTAAATGAAGGAAGAAATAGAAAAGAGGAAATAAAAAAGAGAGAAGTAGCAGTCGAAGCTTATCCTACAGAAAGTTTGAATTCACAAGGGAAATTCCTGAAAAGACTCATGTATGATTCAGTGGAGGATTCGTTGATGCAACAAGAAGAAGAACAGAACCAACCCTTTCAAATTCAACCAATTGTGAAGGGTATGGTAAAGCATATCCCAGTCAATATTGTAATTGATAGCGGAAGTGAACTGCCTGCGATTTCAGAAAATTTATTCATGCAGTGTAATGCCAATGAGGAACTGCCAGTTCGGAAAACATGTAAGATTAAAGTAAGAGCTCCTATTAGAAACAATGCTGCGGAAGTTACGAGACAAACAAGGTTAACTCTTTCGTGTCAAGGTCAAAAGATCGAAGCCAACGTCGTGATTATACCTAAACTAACTGTAGATTTGATTATAGGTGCAGATTTTTTAAATGAGAGACGAGCGATAATAGATATGGGGAAAGGTAGTGTAACATTCGGGAATGTCAAACTTCTCTTTGAGCAAAAAGCTAAAATTAGAAGAAATACCAGTTATAAACAAACAATTAAGAATGATGTGAGGTAGAGAGGATGAAGACTTAGAATGGTATGCACAAAAGGGGGAATCGCCTCAACTCATGTTAGAAGTCCATAAAGAAATCGACGAAAAATTGCAAGAAGTTCAAGGTATTTTGGAACACAGTAAAAGAGAATGAGAGGGCATTTTACGAGATAAAGCAGAGGTTTTTTTTACCTAAGACTGGCAGTATTAAACACTTTCAGTACAAGTTTGAAGTAAAACAAGCAAAACCTTAGAACTTCACCATGTGAGCCATATCAAAAAGTTTGAAGATTATTTTTATTACCGGTAAATAATCAGCACAATATTTCAAGATTATGTTGCAGATAAGATCGTCAGGAGAAAAAAGAATGAAGAGAGAGGAAAGTGGGAAAAAGAAAGTAGTTTCAATAAAAACAAAAACAAAAATGACACCAATAGTACCATAGATTAAGGTGAAGGGATAAAGCGTAGATAGTCTAACAGCATGAAATACTAAAATGCTATACACAACGACGCTACACAAAAATAAAAAACGAATTTGAGGATTCTTGTAGAAGTTAAGACTCAAAATATCTTAGAATTGTAACATGGAAAGGGCGCCGAAATTTGTAAAGCTTTTTAAGAAGGCGTAAAACAATGTAGGTACTAGACATATGTTAGATGATTATAAGTAAAACTTATTGTAAGTACCATTTTAAAAACTCCAGCAAAGACCATATGCAATGACCCAAAAGTTGCAACGTGAGAAGTATCAATAAAGAAAAGGACGTAATTAGCATGACACAATTCCTACAAGGCAGAAGCGTCGAGAGAAGGGAAAGGACAGCGAGACCAACAGAGGGCCCTTCTTGTAGCGGAAGTGGGCAGTAAATCTGTGAACCACAGGGCGGCGGAACCCTGCTGGGACAGAACAGGGAACCACAGAGTGAGGGTCTTGGAACACCCCAACTCAGTGGAGCGAGCAAAAAACGGCCCGACGAGAAGACGGCTTGGGCAAGCCACCACTGGCAAAAAATATGTGTAAAAGTCACATTACTGCTATTAAACAGCATGCTGATGCACGAAACGGAAGAAAACTTCCACAAAGTAAAAATGCCATGCCCAAACAATTTATCAAACTGTTACTAAGAGGAGAACTTCAAAGCGACTAGTTATCAATAAATATTTCCATATCCTGCCCAGAGAAGAACCAAGAAGCAAGTAAGAAGCAGAGAAAAAGCAGGAAGAACAGAAGTTGAAGATTCGCAAGATTGAGACCAAGAAAGAAGATGGGTGAAGAATAGACGACATCGGCCGCTTTCAGCGACACATAACAATGACTTTCACACATACAAAGCTAGTAAACCACGAGATTCTGCACTCACAGCTCCATTCCATTATGGGACCTCAACAACAGCAACACACTGTTACAAAGCCAACAAGGAATGACGAACGAAGCTGTACATCAGATACTTGCCCACATCCATCTCGCTCAAGTCCATCACCTTCGTGCAAAAACATTCGCCAACCTCATGCTTAAACATTCATAGGATTGTGTGAATGTGTGAAATCAAATTATGTGATGTAAGAATTGTGCAAAAGAAATGTGTGAAAAACTAAATAAGTTAAGCACACCAGACAGCTAATAAACTACAAAATTGACTATGGACTTAAGTAAAAAATAGACTATCGATAAAAATAAGTCATTAGTTCTGAAATGGACAGTATATAAAGAACAAAAGTAAGGCATAATAAACACTAAAACTACATGCCACTTATTTTCTCCTCATAAAAATAAAAGAATAACTATATTTTACTTATTTTCTCCTTATAAAAACAAAGAATAAAAAATTATCTTGTTGGATGTTTTCCTTTTTTTTTAACATTTGTACCATTTGTTAGGATAATATCTCAATACTTGTGTATGTATATTTCTTTGTCAAAGCAATTCCTGGAAATAATTCTTATTTGTTAGTGTAACAATGTTGAAATGAGTGTCTAGAAACAAAAACATTTTACTTGTACATGATATTTAGAAAATGTGTTAGGAATAGATTTTACTTAATTACCACATTTATAAAAAAATATTTCTAAGAAAATAGATATGAAAGACTCCTCACTTTCGATAACAAACTTCTTAAAAAACAAACTTCACACTTAAATAAAGAAAGAAAATAATTAAAATAAATGATAATAATAATAATATAAAAATATTCTTCTCTTGGCAATATAAGCATATTTTTGAGAATAATGTGGAAGAATATAAAAATATAAATTAGTAATACAAACTAGCATAGAACCAGAATAACGTGGCTGAACAGTAGGCAACAAAATTTAGATAAAGGAATAATTTTTGACTGGCTTAGACAACGATTCAATCATTCAGAATGGCTAAGCCATGGCCAAGTCATGTCTCCGCAATATCCTTTCTTTCAGGAGTGCTAGTTCTGCAAGGTTCGCAGGAGAGCTTCTGTTAAGTTCGGAAGATAGGAGACGAGGTACTGGTAGAAGTAAAGCTGTGAGGACGGGACATGAGTCGTGCTTGGGTAGTTCGGTAGAGCACTTGCTCGTGAAAGGCAAAGGTCCTGAGTTCAAGTCTCGGTCTGGCACACAGTTTTCATCTGCCAGGAAGTTTCGATTCAATCATTGCCTAACTTCAGTGCAAAAATTAAGTTCGAAGGGTGGTGATATGTAAGAAGTCAGGCAAATCCAACACCTTCCATGAAAACCCTAACATGATAAGCAAATCCAGTAGTAAGTCACATAGCTCTGAATAAATCGTGATATTAAATTAACCAAAGTAATACAAGTAACAAGTGAGCAAATGGAATACCACAGACTAACACAATAAGGCCTAAATGCATGTCATACCTTCCTACCGTGATACAGACGCAGTTCCAAGGGGAGAAACGAGAACAGAAGCCGAGAGCAGAACCATGTTAAGCTAGAAGGCCCTACGATAAGGGACGGACACCCACGTCTCCAACGAACAGACAGGACCAGCCCCCAGCCCATGTTAAAAGCTAGAGCCCTCCAGAAGAACAGTATAGATCTTACGATAACACTAAAAGGGCCACACCAGCTGCAAGTTTTAGCGTGAGACTTTTTCGCGTCTCTGTTACGTTGCAAACGTTAAAAACATTGCCCCACCACGAAAAGTATAACGTTTCTCATTGGATAGACAGAATTTTTGTAGGCGGAGCTTAAGGTTAACATTGAGACCCTGATTGGTCAGATGAACACACAGCCAGATAGTTTTTTTAAACCAACTTCGGTAAATTGTAGTAAGGAGAAGTTAGAAAAAGAGTTGCTTGGGAGACGGCGAGCTGTACGGAGCTGCGCCGGCCGCCGCCCCCTGACGAACACCGACTAGGTAATGAACGCACACGATGCCGCATTTTTGAGCGCATAAGGCTTCACTCAGAATTGCAGAAGTCTCATCTGTTACATCCCCTTTTTATGTAATACTAGTGTCGATCGTCAATTGAAGCTCATGGTATTCACATTTGCTATGTTGGTTGGTTGGTTGGTTTGGGGAAGGAGACCAGACAGCGTGGTCATCGGTCTCATCGGATTAGGGAAGGATTGGGAAGGAAGTCGGCCGTGCCCTTTCAGAGGAACCATCCCGGCATTTGCCTGGAGTGATTTAGGGAAATCACGGAAAACCTAAATCAGGATGGCCGGACGCGGGATTGAACCGTCGTCCTCCCGAATGCGAGTCCAGTGTCTAACCACTGCGCCACCCCGCTCGGTCACATTTGCTATGTAAGTTAAAATCTGAAACGCGATGATTTTTCTGTTATATAATTATTGAGAAGCCACATTAGCCACTGTAATTTACGATAAGTTAGATAAGTAATTAAAGATAATTGAGGGTCACTGTAAACCATTTTGATAGTTTTCTCTTTTGTGAAACTTAATTTAAACCTAGATTATAGATGTGATACGACATAGGTCATTCTTCTATCCATTGTAGAACTTGGAAACCCATTCAGGGAATATTCGTTCACATTTTTGTTGAATGCAGTTGGTTTTTATCATCCTGTATTAAAACATTTCCTTTTATCAATAGTGCAATTTATAAACAATGTTTTGTGAGTAGAATAAAATTTCCAATGGTAAACTTAACTGCTGTTTCGACGTTATTTTACCAGATAACTAAAAATAGGAAAGCCTTGAACCCCTCCCACTAAATTTAGTTAGTATTAAGATTCTTTTACAGGGAGTGCAGTGGAGCTGACGCTGAAATCATTAAGTATTTGGTTATATCATCGCTAGTCTCACTGAACTCTTCTGAACTCTATATGTCATGTGTGGTCTGGCGTCTCCTTACCAGCAACAGGTCCCAGGTTCAAACTAGTCAGTTCCCTAAAAAACACGCTCAGAGCGTCGTTGTGCAAAAGTGGTAGGGAGACACGACTTAGAACAACAGACACCACGCAGAATGTTAGAACACCACCTAACCTGAATTACGCTAAGGACAAACACACACACCCATGCCCGAGGGAGGACTCGAACCTCCGCCGGGACTAGCCGCACAGTCCATGACTGCAGCGCCTTAAACCGCTCGGCTAATCCCGCGCGGCGCGCACAAAGACTCTTGAAGTATTGACGAGATCCGTGAAGGCGACCACTGCCTGCCCCATATCCTGGACATACGCAGAAACGTGTCATTATTTCAGTATTCCCTCTGGTAGTATTAGCAATGTCTATGACGCGGAACTATTCGGAGAACACGGTAGTAGCAGAAAACAATACTGATGCGGATCCTTAAATATGATTTAAATTATCTGCATCCGACGTTTTGAAGTCCAGAGCTGCAGCGTTTTCATAACAAGCACTGTCTGCAGCAGTCACCACAGGGCTCCGCTCTTCACAGCCATAGTAAATCACTTTAAAGTCTCTAAAAATTATACCAAAAAATCATAAATTCAAGTAGAGTGTAGATTTATGCAGTTTCTAACCTGTGCCTCTCTTTCGACTACTTTCATCGCACATTGCAAAGTATGTGAAACTGAATGTTACACGAATCTCTTATTGTAATGGTTCACTGAGGACACAATGCTTTATGCTTCGGAAATGGCAGCAGAGTGGTAGCCGATGATGCTAGGACCCCATTAGTGAACCCGTGGTGGGAACAGCCCAGCCCAATAGGTGCCAAACGCCAACTGGTTTAAATCGTACTATAGTGGTGGCCAATAGCAACACTTCGCCCAGCCGGAGACGGTAGTTCCACAGAGGTACTGACAACACCGGCAATAGTCAGTAGTAAGGCGCGTCTCCGCTTGGAATTTACTTTGTGCAAGTACTTGTCGAGATGTTTCCACTAGAGTCGCCTCGTGAAATAGGCCACTGAAAGTTTACAACGTGGTGATAAAAATCAGAGCAGCTGTCACCGTTGTATTATTATTAAACAAAAATCGTGAGGCAAAACAAAAAGTTAAGGAAAAGGAAGTGTTTGGTTGAAGAAATGGATACAGACACGTACGTACTAAGTTTTGAAGAAACACTTTAGTAATTTCTTTTGTATACTGAGGCTGCGATTTGTGAAATTTTGTGAAATTGTCTCCAGATCTGCTGGAATATTTGCTAGTGCGTCCTGCTTTATAGCCCTGTTCTTGCAATCCACGTGTTTCGTTTCCCACAATACGGAATGGCACTTCACTTTCTCATTTAACAATTGCGATCTTTCACGGGTACATACGAATTTTTCATTTTTTGCCGCTGACGCACAGTACTTCTGAAAACTTCAGAAAAGCTTCCAACAATTGATAAGTGTTTCCAACAAGCTGCAAGAAAGTGTTAGCAGTAACTTACGGTAGCTACTTCTGCAAGTTGACTGAACTTGCGAAAGTCGACTTTGGCTGGATGTTTCCACGTCAAAGAACGTACAGAAGTAGTTTCTACAACTGACTTGTGGAAGTTTACTTGATAGTGGACACATACCTATAGAGCGCAGGTTTCCTCCTGCCTCTCGGTATACAGAGCAGCCCGGCCAGCTCGCAGCTGAGCGTAACCCGCCGCATCGGAGACCCATCACTTCCCCAGCTAGCCGAGATGTGCTCCGAGGTTATTCACGTAAGCATCTTCTTGTCTCTGTTCATTAAATTTTGCATTCATCTGTAAAATCCTGTATTTATCATCTTTTATTTACGATAATGACTGAAGTCCACTGATGGTGCAGTGCAAAAGCGAAGGAACAACCACAGCTAAACTAAGAGCAGACAGACCACATGTTCTGACAGGTAAGGTCCGTGGAGCATTGTGGAAGATGACTAAAACTCGCCTGCAGTCAGTGGAAGAAATCACTCCTGAGTGCCAGAGTGCTAACAGCAGTCCTACTGTGCGTAGGCTGTTAAAAACGTTGGGGTACAATGGTCGAACAACTCCTCATGGGCCATACATTTTTGTAGTTAATGTTAAGCGTAGTTTTTGGTGATATAAAGAGCGAGGCCACTGGATAGTTTATGATTGGAAACGATTGATTTGGAGTGATGAGTCACGCTATACCGTGTGGCTATCCGATGGAACAGTTTGGGTTTGGCGAATGCCTAGCAAAAGTTACCTGTCATCATATACAGGGTGAATCACCTAACGTTACCGCTGGATATATTTCGTAAACCACATCAAATACTGACGAACCGATTCCTCAGACCAAACGTGAGGAGAGGGGCTAGTGTAATTGGTTAATACAAACCATACAAAAAAGCACGGAAGTATGTTTTTTAACACAAACTTACGTTTTTTTTTAATGGAACCCCGTTAGTTTTGTTAGCACATCTGAACATATAGACAAACACGTAATCAGTGCCGTTTGTTGCATTGTAAAATGTTAATTACATCCGAAGATATTGTAACCTAAAGTTGACGCTTGAGTACCACTCCTCCGCTGTTCGATCGTGTGTATCGGAGAGCACCGAATTACGTAGGGATCCAAAGGGAACGGTGATGGACCTTAGGTACAGAAGGCACTGGAACAGCACATTACGTCCACATGCTAACACCTTTTTATTGGTCTTTTTCACTGACGCACATGTACATTACCATGAGGGGTGATGTACACGTACACACGTGCTTTCCGTTTTCAATTACGGAGTGGAATAGAGTGTGTCCCGACATGTCAGGCCAATAAATGTTCAAAGTGGTGGCCATCATTTGCCATACACAATTGCAATCTCTGGCGTAATGAATGTCGTACACGCCGCAGAACATCTGGTGTAATGTCGCCGCAGGCTGCCACAATACGTTGTTTCATATCCTCTGGGGTTGTAGGCACATCGCGGTACACATTCTCTTTTAACGTACCCCACAGAAAGAAGTCCAGAGGTGTAAGATCAGGAGAACGGGCTGGCCAATTTATGCGTCCTCCACGTCCTATGAAACGCCCGTCGAACATCCTGTCAAGGGTCAGCCTAGCGTTAATTGCGGAATGTGCAGGTGCACCATCATGCTGATACCATATACGTCGACCGTTTCCAGTGGGACATTTTCGAGCAACGTTGGCAGATCATTCTGTAGAAACGCGATGTATGTTGCAGTGCTCTCCGATACACACGATCGAACAGCGGAGGAGTGGTACTCAAGCGTCAACTTTAGGTTACAATATCTTCGGATGTAATTAACATTTTACAATGCAACAAACGGCGCTGATTACGTAATTGTCTATATGTTCAGATGTGCTAACAAAACTAACGTGATTCCATTTAAAAAAACGTAGGTTTGTGTTAAAAAACATACTTCCGTGCAGTTTTGTATGGTTTGTATTAAACAATCACACTAGCCCCTCTCCACACGTTCGGTCTGTGGAATCGGTTCGTCAGTATTTGATGTGGTTTACGAAATATATCCAGCGGTAACGTTAGGTGACTCACCCTGTATAATGCTAACAGTGAAGTACAGAGGAGATGGTGTTTCGGTATGGGGTTTCTGCCATGGTTAGAGAGTGGTCTCCTTGCTGCGCTTAAGAATGTGCTGAAAGCGGAAGGACATTAGCACACATTACAGCACAGTGCACATGGTACTGTGGAATAACATGTCGGAGACACTGATTATATCACTATGAGAATGCATCCTGTCTTAAGGCAGAATCTGTGAGATAATGGATTGGTGACAATAAAATTTCTGAGGTCGACTGGTCTGCGCACTGTCCTGACCTGAACTCAGTGGACCACCTTTCGGGTAAGTCAAAAATTCAACTTCGTACCAGACCCCCAGCGTCCACAGTAGAATTCAAGCCATCTTAAAGGCGAAGGGTGTACGCACCCCAAATTAATCTCTACTAATAGGTGTCCGGATACTTTCGATTTGATAGTGTACGAGCAGAGGTGTACAAACTCTTCTGCCTGTCCCTATCTCCACCGCAATCATTAAAGCAGCTCAATTTGCCGCAACGGAGACACACTACATGTGTACTGCAGCACAGTGGTTAAGGCAGACCAAGTTCCGCTAGACTGGTAAGCTTCAAGGGACCCGTTCAGACTGCTGGGGCTGACAACTGGTTGTGCTACCAATCCACTGTGACTAGCCAAATATATGTTCGCTTAGGTAGTTTCATTGCAGCTCATTTATCATAACGGTGGGAACAGTAAAATGAAGAAACCAGACTTAAGGGAAATTGAGGAGATATTATTAATTGGAGAATATATACCAGTCACAAAACAGAGCACAAGTCCAACAGGAGAAAAGTTGCCGTGCGTTGGTAGGTGTCTCGCAATGCAAATTGTGTAAAAAGTTGCTATGTGGAGCCTCGAATATGTTACGACTAGTTTGTAAGTTTGACCAGCAATTTCCTCACCGCCCGGAGTAGCCGCGCGGTTTAGGGCGTCTTGTCACGGTCCAAGCGGCTTCCCCCATCGGATGTCCGAGTCCTTCCTCGGGCATGGGTGTGTCTGTCGTCCTTAACGTAAGTTCGATTAAGTAGTGTGTAAGCTTAGGGACCGATGACCTCAGCAGTTTGGTCCCATAAGACCTTACCACAATTTTTTTCCGATTTATTCACTCAGTAAATACTTTCAAAGAGGACAAAGACTTAGTGGCTGACTAGTGTGTCGAAATACGTGCTAAGGACGTGATCTCATTTAGCAGTATATTGGTTTTCTAAATGTAGGGTAATCATTGATTGAAACAGGAAACAGGAAGTTTCTTGTGTTTGCGGCTGTTCTTGAGTAGAGTGCTGGAATATTTACTTCGCCTTCTTTGATGAAGAAATTTCAGAAAATCGTGTCCTGTAACTCCTCGTTAGTAGCACTGTCATCGGTTCCATCACCAATGGTAACGCACAGCGATGGTATTGATTGTGTCGTGTCCTGTAACTCCTCGTTAGTAGCACTGTCATCGGTTCCATCACCAATGGTAACGCACAGCGATGGTATTGATTGTGTCTTTCCGCTGGTGCACTTGACATATGACTAGAATGTCTTTGGATTTTCTGCCAGGTTTCGACACAGAGTTTCGTTGTGAAAACTATTAGAAGCATCTCGCACTGAAGTCCACACTAAATTTCGAGCTTCTGTAAAACAATGCCATTCTTGGAGATTTTGTGCTCTTTCAAATCTAGCAAGCTTTTTTCGCTGCATCTGCAACAGTCTTCCGACCTGCTTTGTGTAGCAGGTGGAAACAGTTCCTCCCATTTGCCGTCGATACTACTTCTTTGAATTTAAACCACATCTAGTCTACACCTATGTAGTTAGTTTGGAAGTAGAACAGACTCTGCCTTAGGAAGGTATAAAACGAATTTTTATCTGTTTCTTTTTTCTAATAAGTATTCCGCATCATGCAGGATCTCACCGGTCGCAGGTAACTAGCGCCCGAGAGGACAACAATATTTTCTCTTGAGCATGCAGGATCGTACTTTCATGTGGCATTCTTTGAGTCAGGAAATGACTTTTTTAGCAACAACACTAGTATCAGCCCGACGACGTCTGGAGCAACACGGCTGTCATTACAGCCACCATTGTTGCAGCTTCTCTTTATGCGCCAGTAGAAAGAGAAGCGTCGACAGTGGCGCCCCCAAAGGTAAAACTGGACACTTGCGTGGCGCCACGTCGTCTTTTTAGATGAGTCTCGATTCTGCGTACATCATCACGGTAGACGTAAGCGTGTGGGAAGCTCCGAAGAGAACCATCGTTGTCATATTGCATTCGTTATCGTCGTTCGTGCCTAACATCTATCGTGGTGGTAAGGAGCGCCATTGGATACAGAACGTGATCACCTCTGGATTACATTGGCTGTAATGTAGTCACTCGGCGCTACATTTGTGATGTCTTGACGCTTGTGGCTATGTCGTACCTTTGAGATCTCCGTGATTTTATCTTCGAACAAGATAATACAGCCGGCCGGAGTGGCCGTGCGGTTATAAGCGCTGCAGTCTGGAGCCGAGCGACCGCTACGGTCGCAGGTTCGAATCCGGCCTCGGGCATGGATGTGTGTGATGTCCTTAGGTTAGTTAGGTTTAATTAGTTCTAAGTTCTAGGCGACTGATGACCTCAGAAGTTAAGTCGCATAGTGCTCAGAGCCATTTTGAAGATAATACAAGACGACGTGTTGCCGGCGCTTTACTGACCTTCTTTGATACAGAGGGTGTTTAACCCTTGCCCTGGCTAGCACTATCTCCACATCTGTCACGTACTGAAGACATCCAGTCATGAGTTGCCTAAAGAGTGGCACACCGCCACTCACCGGCCACTACGATTGACGAAATCTGGCAGTGTGTTAAACCTGCAAGGAATGATGTGCCTGTATCTGACATCCAAGCTCAGTTTTAGTTTGAGCCATTGTTGCTGCGAGATGTGTCAGCTCTGTACAACATTTCGTATCGTGTATGCCACCAAATCAACGGCAAGCTGAATCATTTATTTTTCCTACTACACTATATAAACAAAATAAATAACATTTCGTTATTTGTGTCCTTCCTGGTGTTTCGAACTTGGTGGTCAGCAGTGTATCATCACATTATAATTTAGCTCTATAGCGTATAAACTAACACACACGCCGTAATTTAAAAAATAGCGGATTTAAAATAAAGGCGGATATGTTGAAAGAATCTACTTGAGAATGAATGCATAGGATGGGAGCAGCAGAGGCAGGAAAGCAACAGGAAGGAGCCAGTGGAAGAGGACAGGTGGTCGGCGGCTGGTACGCGGCTTCTGGGTTTGTCGATAATCTGGGACGGTCCATAGCAAAGGGAGGCGGACAGCCACGGGTGGCCAGCGTCGTTGTCGTAGGCACTGGGTAAAACCTGCAACCTGCAATACTGTTCGTCAAACTGGCTATCAGAGTTCCGTCTTGTTCTCATGTTGTGGACTGTTCGTGCTTTCGTCTTTCTTATCGTCCTCTACAGGCCAATCACAGACCACGTTTACAAAGCTTAGTCAGAAATACACATTCTCCAACGCTCCTTCAATTGTTGTTTTTTTCCTGTTACCACTCTGCCTGTAACTACATACTCTTCAACGTCCCTGTTTACGATATCATGAAAGGGGTGCGTCGCTTGACCTTTTCCTACTTTTACGGATAAGCACTTACTTTATCTTGTGTTTGACGGTTAGTTAGTCACGGGTCATTTTCACGACACAAAAATGCTGATGCTGATGTAACGTGGCGGTGTGTAACGTGATTATGTCACTGCGTGAGAAACAGCGCGCTGTAAACGAAAGCGGGGATACGAGGAGTTCGTCCACACACACAATACCTTCTCCCTTAGCATGACAATGCCGGAATATTCACGAGCGCTTGACACCTGCCACAATCCAACACCTTCGTTTAACTGTCACCGATCATCCTCCATACAGTCCCGACTTGACACCATCCGATTTTTATCTGTTTCCAGAACTTAAGGAACACCTCTGAGGACTTAATCCGGCCGAAGTGGCCGTGTGGTTCTAGGCGCTGCAGTCTGGAACCGCGAGACCGCTACGGTCGCAGGTTCGAATCCTGCCTCGGGCATGGATGTGTGTGATGTCCTTAAGTTAGTTACGTTTAACTAGTTCTAAGTTCTAGGGGACTAATGACCTCAGAAGTTGAGTTCCATAATACTCAGGGGAATTTGAACCATTTTTTTGAGGATTTAAGTTTGATTGTTATGAAGCGATGCAAACAGAGGTGAGGTTGTGGCTCTGTCAATAAAGTCAAATACTCTACAGCGACGGTATCAACAAACTGGTCTCTCGTTGGAAGAAATGTGTTCGTGGCCAGGGCGACTACGTTGAGAAACAAATATGTAGACATGAATAATAAGGATGCAAAATGTTAATTAAGTTTATTTTATTTAAAAACCTTTAAGAGTTTTCACATAAGAAATTGTAGGCATTAGTTTTCTACACGCTCTCTTATTAAGGTTAGCAACGCGAAATATTCGTTTTCTCATTTACATTAAGTAACACTGCAGACATTTCACATCAAAGGCACTCGATCTAATGCTTTTGCCACAAAATAATTCAGTCGTTTTTTAAAAAGCGGTAACTTCGAAGAAGAGTTGTGAATGTAATTTTTTTTACTTGTGTCGTCATTATGGTCATGAATACCTTTGCCAAACAGTCTTGCAGATTCCACAACTGACAGCGTTTTATGTTCTAAATGGGAGGTACATATTGCGGGTTACCTTTCTGTATACATCTAATCTATATATACAGAGAATTTTACAACTCCTATTGCAGGCTTCTATGTGTTGCAGAGGAGACATGGTAGATAAAATTTTGGTAAGGAACCTATGTACGTTACTATACCGTTTAGATGTAAAATAAGTTTGAAGATGGCATCACTTTAACGGTACGCACATAGAGCAGACAATGAGTTCTGACCTGTGTGCTTACAGGAGTCCATGGTATGGCAATTTTTCAGGTATTCGTCGTCTGGTTCTTTTCTACGTAACGAAGTACGTCGTCTTCAAAGTAAAGAGTACGCGGCGTCCGTGGAGTACCACATGCAAACCCGGTAGCTGAAAATGTGCTAATTTCTCGCGGCTATTGTTACAGTCGGACGAATATGGTATGTGTTGTAATAATTACAGCAGACACTGCAACAGCAACCTCTTCTCAATTTGCGTGTGTAACGCGAAGCGGGAGATTTGAAAACGATCCGTCCTTCAAACTTATTTTACACTGCCTGACAAAAAAAGTAAAGTACGCAGAAGAACAGGAGGAAACTAAATGAAACTTCACGGACTGAGAGAGTACGTGATGTTATTTCAGAGATTACAAACTCGTGTCAAATTTACAAATAACTCGGCAGTATGATTCCACTTATCAATATGACGTTGCACCCCTCTCCAGCTAAGATACATTCACCGATTCCGTTGGGAAGAGTGTCATAAATATATCCTCCTTGAGCCAAGCTGGCCGAAACTGTTGTAACTGGTCCTTGATATTCTCGATACTCGTCCTGAGACGAAGTTGACGCACAAGCTGGTCCAACACATCTTCTATCGAGGACAGATTTGGGGATCTTGTAGTCCACGGGAGAGGCACAACACAACACAGGCAGTTCATACAGACACGTACCATGTGTGGACGGCATTGTCCATTTTAAAAATGGCCTTCACGATACTGTCGCATGAGGGGTGGTAGGTATGGACGCAGGATTTCTGGGACGTGTCGTTGTGCCGCCATAAATCCTTCAGTCACTACCAGTTATAACCTGAAGTAAGACCCAAAGGGTCCCTATACCATATAACGCCAGGAGCAACACTACCGTGTGTCTCCAAAGCATTGGAAGAATAAAACTTGTGTCCCAGTAGAGACAGTACTCGCCAATGACGGTCGTTCGGGGTAGTGTAGAACCACAATTCATGGCTGAACTCAATGCGACGCCTTCATCAGTAGTCTATGCTTCCTGGTCACAGCACCACTCAAGCGCAGCCGTTTATGTTGTGGTGATAAAGGCAGCCTACGCATGCAGAGGTAATTCCCTAGTCCGCGTGCTTCTATTCTCCGACAAGTGGTGTAGGATGACACAGAATCACAGAATGTTGCAGGGAATCCACTACTTGTTCTTGAGCGGGAGGTGCGGATATGATGGGCTTACGCCGTTCTTCGTGTACAATACGGCAGTTCTCCTTGGTGGTGGCCAAACTTAGCCTTCAGTCTGGAACCGCGCGACCGCTACGGTCGCAGGTTTGAATCCTGCCTCGGGCATGGATGTGTGTGATGTCCTTAGGTTAGTTACGTTTAAGTAGTTCTAAGTTCTAGGGGACTGAAGACCTCAGATGTTAAGTCCCATAGTGCTCAGAACCATTTGAACCAAACTTAGCCGACTGGAACC
Organism: Schistocerca americana; assembly: GCF_021461395.2. NCBI lineage: Eukaryota > Metazoa > Arthropoda > Insecta > Orthoptera > Acrididae > Schistocerca > Schistocerca americana. The sequence continues at coordinate 511,601,071 of NC_060130.1, forward strand.
TTGACTACGAGAATGATTGCCCTCGTGTTCCAATGCAGTCCAACATCGGGCCACTGTCACATCGGAATGCCCCACAAATCTGGATATTGCACGATTCGACCAGCCAACCAAATGGATACACACAATGAGGACACTTTTAAATTCTGAGAAGTGCTGTTAACGCTCTCTTACACGAGTGGGCGGCATCTCTGTGTCCTTCACAGATATCTCTCAAATTATGACGCTGTTCACGCCACTTAAGTACTCTACCAAAGCTCGTAACAACACTAAACACGAAGCACTAGTGCACATTGATGGCTGTTCTATCTGTCACAGAAAATTGCAACTCTAACCATTTACATACCGACCGAAGGTGTGTATGTTTACATAATCACAATGACATTCGACCACGTCTTCTGGGTGGTTCACTTTTTTTTGTCGTGCAGTTATATCCCAACAGTACGCTTCCGGATATCGGTATGCATGCGATAGCATTGGTCTTGGACTAGGATCGTAGCCGGCCGAAGTGGCCGTGCGGTTAAAGGCGCTACAGTCTGGAACCGCAAGACCGCTACGGTCGCAGGTTCGAATCCTGCCTCGGGCATGGATGTTTGTGATGTCCTTAGGTTAGTTAGGTTTAACTAGTTCTAAGTTCTAGGGGACTAATGACCTCAGCAGTTGAGTCCCATAGTGCTCAGAGCCATTTGAACCATTTGACTAGGATCGTCTTAGTGTCACTATCATACAGTACAGGGTTAGAGTATGAATGTTACATACTTCCTCCTGCTTGGGCAAGTGGAGTAAATCGGTTGGTTCCTTTTGCACCTGATGCGGTCTACGGGGGGCTTCATGGGACTTATGGAGGCACCACTATTTCACGGGTGGTTCCTCGGAAAACCCCAAGGAAAGGGTTTCTTTACTATATCTTCGCCGTCACCAGCTGGCTCTGAGCGCTATGGGACTCAACATCGTAGGTCGTAAGTCCCCTAGAACTTAGAACTACTTAAACCTAACTAACCTACGGACATCACACACACCCATGCCCGAGGCAGGATTCGAACCTGCGACCGTAGCAGTCCCGCGGTTCCGGACTGCAGCGCCAGAACCGCACGGCCACCGCGGCCGGCGTCACCAGCTGACCATAACCCAGATGGGGATTGCAAGACGCCTGTGCACAGCGAATGGCTGAAACTTTCATAATGTATTCCTTTGTTCTCGTTCTAACCGTGAAAATTTTCTTAATATCTTTATTCGTTTTTGTGATACAGAGGTTCTAAGGTGCCCTACTTTAACACGTAAAATCCTGTATGAGGCGAAATCTAAATAATAAATAATCTCAGTAAATTGCTCAAATTTTAACGGTATATATTCTAAGCATTTATCTAGAACAGCCATCTACCCGTTTTTAAATATTTTTATCCGCTGTCGAGAAACCCCACAAAACTTTTTTTTTTTTTTTTTTTTTTTTTTGTAGCAAAACCCAGCCGCGGAATTTGAGACGGCTACGCAAAACAAATGGCTATAATTTTTACCATGTATTCCTAAGGTCCTGACCCCGAATAAGTTTGAAAATTTTCTTCAGATCTTTATGCGTTTCCGAGATACAGAGGTTCAAAGTTACCCTACTTGTAGACGTGAAATACGGCGTGAGACGAAAACATAGTTTATAAAGAGACGTAGCACGGAGAAATTTGCTGCAAAGTGTCTCCGTTATCATCTGGGAACCCTATGTTGAAGTACTGAAGCACATGAAAATTTTTTTGCACGTCAAATCCGGTCTGAGGGGTAAAATTAGATTTGCATTATTTCAATTTCACATAAGTAAACTATCTATATTTTACTGACCAACACATTTCTTTTCATATAAGTTACATACACTGATGCAGCAGGGAAAAGAAGGGAACCAGCGGGAAAACACTCCTATCGCAGCACAAAAAATGCTGACAAATGAGGCAGAGTTGCAATTTTCTTATTCACTCGATGACTAGTTTCGGGCCGAGACCCACTTTCAAGTCATCGCAGCAGATATTCAAAACTGTATTACCGAAAATCCAGAAACCATGTCAAAAATGCATACATATTATGAAGCAGCGGTTACAGATACAGTTGCACTGATTAACACGCGTTGCTGACCTACAATTATTCCAGCACACTGGAAGTTCGTAAATGCGAATATGTTTTTGTTTATTTAAAGGACTGTGACTGAGAAGTGGGGTACCAGCTGCATCATACTACCTTCCGCAGCACCTTTGAATATTTTCCCGAAAAGTTTGACATGCGGACATATTCATGCTTTTTTATGGTGAGAAATAAGTAAACTGTGGCAGTGGCAAAGAGAAGGAAAAGAATATATCCGGGGATATAGTAGACAGTGGTTGTGTTACAGAAAGAGCGAAGAGAGGGACATAGTGGCTGTGGAACATAGTTGACAGCGACAGAACCGTGCTAGTAAAAGACTGAAGGAGACAGTCCCGGTGGAGGTGGGGGAGGGCAAATAAAGAGAGCCAGTAATAATGAGAGACAACGTATATGAGAAAGACTCCGAGGAAGAGAGAGATAGTGAGATAGTGACAATGAGAAGAGACATCAGCAGTAGAAAGGAAGGAATGAGGTATTAGCTCTAAGAGAGAGCAAGAGGGAGACAGTGTCAATGAGAGGGAGACTGTAATAGTAGGACAGAACGAAGGGGACTGTAGCTGTGACGTAGAAGTTTATGACAGAGACACACAAAGACGTAGTTACAATGAGTTGGGCTGAATGAGTGAGTGGGAAAGGGCAACTGGGAGTGGCGGGTATGGGCAACTCACAGCCATGGATTAGTGGATAAGAGTGGGAGTTTGAGCTGAGCTGCGTGTTAAAAAAAGCGCGAAAAGTTCGCTTGTGAAAATTTTGGTAAATTTTTAAAAGTGCTGATTAAGGTAGAATGAGGCAGCTGGCACCAACTTTTCAGCCAGAGTCTTTTAAATAAACAGGAACATATTCTCAAAAAATGGCTCTGAGCACTATGCGACTCAACTTCGGAGGTCATCAGTCCCCTAGAACTTAGAACTACTTAAACCGAACTAACCTAAGGACATGCCCGAGGCAGGCTTCGAACCTGCGACCGTAGCGGTCTCGAGGTTCCAAACCGCACGGCCACTCCGGCCGGCTGCTGGGGGAAGGTCAGCTATCCAGTGACCCAGTAGAAGTGTCTAGGACGTGCCCAGAAACGGACGAGTGTGAGTTGGCAGCGACCTGAAGGACAGAACGTTGAAGCGTGTCTTTCTAACCTCTTCTATCACTGCTCTGCTGTTAGCTCGCTACAGCCCAGCCGCTCCCGGTTTTCTAGAATTTATCACCGGGGTGTCGGGGGCGGTGGGTGGGAAGGATACACAACAAGAATCAATACTTCCAATATGGCTGGTTCGTAACACATCGCCTGGCCTCGGCCGAGAGCATGAGCGTGGGTGGGACAGGTGGCTGTCTCCATGGTTACCGCCGGTGTGGACGGCTATTTAGCAGCACCCAGAAACGGACGAGTCCGTGTGTTGGCAACGACCTGAAAGACAAAATGTTGAAATGTGTCTTTTTATTCTCTTCTAGCAATGCCTCTGCTATTAGTTCGTAACAGCCCAACCGCTCCCGGTTTCCTGGAATTTTTCATGGGCGTGGCAGGGTGTGTCGGAGGGACGCTCAACAAAAATCAATATGGCTGGGTCGTAGCTCATCGCCGGGGCCCGGCCGGAGGGGTGAGCGTGGGTGGAACAGGTGGCTGTCTCCATCGCTGCAGCCGGGGCGGAAGGCTATTTAAGGGGGTGCAAGCGCCGGCGGAGGCGGAGTCTGCAGCGAGCGGCCGCCGCGGCCACTTCCGTTGCTCGCTCCGCGATCAGGTAAGCCACACCTGCAGCCCACAGATCTGTCCAACAGAATGCGCTTCTGCCATTCATCTTTAACTCATCTTTGTCTCGCTTCAGGTCGTAGATGCTAAATGTTTTAGATGAACTTTCTAATGGTGCATGAAATTAAACTAACTTCCAGCTTGCATAGCAAAACCACGACTCGGTCTTCGTTTACCGAAGAAGCTAGAAGCAAATCCTACTCAGGATGAGGCATCCACGACTTGACAGACACTTTAAATAATTAACAGTGCACTGCAACCCCTTTAAAGCTATAAGAAAATAGTCAGCAAAGAAATCATATTGAATAGCTTATGCATTCACTTTTTTAGGTATAAAGTACCTAAAAATAATTTATTCTGTAGTGTTTCACTTCTAAATCTTATTCCAGCTGTCACGGAAAGCTGACCAATTTGTTGATATATCAAGGCCACAAAAGAACTATTTGTCTACGCCGCTAAATGATTTTTTGTAAATTACGAATCATTTGCTTGACTGATGATTTCCTAGTTGAGGGAAATGCTATATTTGCTGTATTAAGTAGCATAATATTTAGAAGCTGCGCTGCGTTATAATGTGGATTCGTAGGTTGGAGTCCCGCCTTTGTCATTTGTCTGACTTTCATAATTGCCACAACTCAGCGAATCCTTCAAACTGACGAAAAGTAATCACGGAAATGATTTAGGTAATGAATAAAATACTATACAAGTAAATAATCAAAACTATAAGGTGAGTACAATTTATTATGACTGTATGAAAATGTGTGCTGTCTGCGTGGTCGGGTAATGAAAAGTCAGTTTAAGAAAAAATGATTTTAGAAGCTACTACGTGAAACCAAAATAGAGAAACCAAAGGCATTTGACTTCCTATTGTAATTTTATGAAGAGACAACATACGTAATTGCTTGCTGGTGCTGGAATTCAAGACTCAAAATGTGTCGTTTTAGAAAAAAAAAAAAATTTTGTTCACGACGCGAAAACTTTCAGATTAGAATTATGTTAAACGTTCTTTATTGTTTATTTAAAATGAGCTGCAGAATTTCAAAATTAATCGTTTTCATTCGTATGGTAATGTGCCACACTCCAGATGTACAGCGTCAGAAGCAGCAACTCTTAGCAGCAATACTGCCACTGTATAAAGAAAAAAAAGGTAGCAGTGAGAGATATTTTTTTTCTTTCCTTGTAAAAATCACTCTCTTCCCGAAGAAAGGCAAACAGCAAACACTTCGTATAATAAATTCTTGTTTTAAGTAAAAAAAGATGTTTCTGTTATCACTTTGCCCCTTAAGAAATGCGAACAGCAAACACTTCATATATTAAATTCTTGATTTGAGTCTTGTTATCGTTGTCTTCGCTGCAGAATACAACGGTAATTAGAACACTTTCGTAAATTTACAGTAGTAATTACTGTTACCAGTCATTGCATTTTAACCTTCTTTTTGCCACGCACTGGTTGCAGCGAAGAGTAACGTCAGTATTAGATAGTGTAAGTCTAAGTTAATCAGTGTTCTTTGTATGTAGGAAATTCAAACTAATTATCAGAAGTTACACCGTAATGTAATGAAACTCTTACTTTGTCTTACTGAGTTTTTCTCATAATACCGTCGAACTCATCTCGTCATAGACTGGTGTTGAGCAACAAGTTACTGAAGGAACAAGTGCACCATTAACTTTCTAGTGCGTATCGCCGAGTTCGTGATAAATAAGGTAAGTTCTTCAGAACAGGAGGCATCGGAGAAAGCATCTGCACGTAACTTTTGGAAATAAATGTTAGTTTGTTAGAAATGAGTCGCAAAGAGAAATTAAAGGCGGTTTCAAACGAGGAACTTCATAATAAGCAGTACTGTTAAGAAGTCCTCCCAATTTTTCTTACTAATGTATGTTAACAATAATAGTTTATAAGGAAATATTTGAATTAATGAATAAGTTCGTTCCAAGCAACATGTTACAAAATTAGTTACGGAGAAAGGTGGAGTAAAAAATATGCATATACTATGCACTTAATGCTTGTTGGAGTGAATGGAAAAACGTAATTAGCACACTTTATTACTCGCGCGCATTTGTTTACATGAATACTTTATTTTCTCAAAAATCGTAATATGACACAGTACAGAAAGAGTCATGAAAATGATAAGAACCTTAAAAAAACGTATTATTAGGCTCTCATTGAAAACAAAACTGATTTTAGATTGCATAACGTGCAGATATAGACTCAGCTACTTTATTGCAGTTGACAAGATACAAGATGAACTTCGAAATAAGCAAACAGTATGCAAGATAGATCAAAAGTTAAGGATGACAAGTTGTAAAAACTGTTGCCTAGCCAACACTTTGAAGATACTTATGTAGTAGCAACAAAAAACTTAGGCGCCTGTGTTATAACTGACCTTCGAATAAAAGAGAATCATAAAAAAGACTCAGGATGACGGAAGAATCCAACAGCTTTCGCTATTTTAAAATTAAGTGGACAGCACTTTAAAAGTACTTCAAGCTGGACGGCAGAAGCAAGCGGGGCTAGAATCTAGAATCTCGTTAAAAATTAAGTGGCGAATCAATCTCGTCGACTTCTTCGTCAAAAGGTAACGAATGGCAAACGGTTTTCATTTTGTTAAACCAATAAGCAGACTAGGAGAAGATAGTCAACTTCTTCATAAAAACACCCATTACTATTCGATATTGTCCCAGAAAAAATAATTGCAATGTGGAGGAGAATCGTGGCCTGCTGAGAGCCCGCCAGAGTTCAAGAAAGCTTTATTTCTCTGTGTATGTGGGCTTGTGTATGTGTGTGTGTGAAGAGACTGGAGAGGGAAGGAACATGGTGAGGGGGAGGCGAAGTGGGGTGGGAGGTGGAAAGAGAGATCTAGACCCACGCTCAAAATTAAGTGTCCCATCAAAGCGTCAAATGGATTTCTTATGCACGGGAGGAATCATAGACTGGTTGTTAATGCATAAAGGATAGGCAATGAGGCGCTAGTCATAGGTGTGAAAGGGGCACAAGGGAGGGGAGGGTTGTCATCATACCAGTTCTTGTTTGTACAATATCTGTTCATTAAATTGTGGTTTCGACGAGTGTATTAGTAGACTCCGTTGCAGTATTGGGAGATTTCCATCCTCATCAATAAGATGAGACAACATCGGTGTCTTGGTTACTTTCTTTCCCGCTACTTTCTTTCCCCCGATCTCTATTACAGTCTTTCAAAGTTTCTAATATATTAAGATATCACAACGCTGAAGTAACTTTGAAATAACGTAAGGGTGTGCACGTACTTTCGTTCAGTCTTCTACAGTTACTTCTTTTGTTCCCCCTAATTTCAGGCGTATCAAAAGTTTCCAAGAATTATTAATGGATGTTATAGGGTGTGTCCACCCTTCGTCTTTATAACGGCTTGAACTCTGCTGGGGACACATTCAATTAACTGTCTCAATGTCAATGAATGAATGGAAGCCCCTTCTTCCTCAAGAACCAAAACGAAAGAAGGTAATGATGTAGGACACTGGGGCCTGGAGCAGAGTCAAAGCTCTAACTCATTTTGATGGTGTTCCTTTGTGTTAAGTCAGAACTCTGGACAGACCAGGCCATTTCAGGAATGTCGTTGTCCTCAAATCGTTGTCTCACAGATGCTGCTTCATGACAGGGTGCTTTATGATGCTGTTAGAAACAACCATCGTCTCCGAACTGTTGCTCTACTGTACCCAGTACACAATGTTGTTAAATGAGTTCATATCCTTCCACATTTGCCGTTTTCCTAGGTGCAATAAGAAGACCAATCCCCTAACCACGAGAAACTATCGCACACTGTAGCACCACCTCCTCCACACTCCGCTGTTGGTACTACACATGTCGACAGTGAAGTTCTCAAGGCAGTCGAAAACCCAAACCCTTCCATCGGATTGCCACGGAGTAAAGCGTGATTCATTACTCCAAATAACTGCTTTACAGTCATCCATTGTCCACTGGCGTCGCTCTTTACACCCAAACATCACTTAGCGTTGACTACAGGAATGAGTGGCTTATAAGAAGTTGCCCAATCATTGTACCCAATTTTTTGTATCTCCCTACGCACGATCATTGTGCCGGTTGGATTTTGTAACTCACGAGTGGTTCCTTCTAGTGCTTTCATGCATTTTTTTTTTTTTTTTACAACCGCCCTCCACCATCCCTGACGGTCCCTGTCCGTCAGTGGGTGAGTTCTGTCTTGTTTTGGTGTAGCTGTGGTTGTTCCTTCGCGTTTCAATTTCACAATTTCACCTTCACACAGAGTTGGGCAGCTTTAAAAGGGTTGAAACGTCTCTGATGGATTTGTTACTCAGGTGAGATTCAATGACTAGTCCATGTTCGAAGTCCCTGAGCTCTCCTGACTAACTCATTCCGCTGTTAGCCCTTCACTACTGACAACGCAGTGCTCCGCATATCCTTTTATATTGGTGGATCCACCTCTGGTGACATCTAGTAGTCAATTCCACATTACATAGGGGTGGCCAGATACTTTTGATTAAATAGTGTACCACAGTAATTTCTGTCAGTTCTCGATTGTTCATGCCTTCTACGACTGAGTTACTGTTTGTCTCAATCAGGCCACCGTATTTTCTCTTCGGGAAGCGAGGATTGGGGTGTTATTGTGAAATGCGCGTCACTGAGCTAAAGGTAAGTCAACTTTAAAAGCTGCGGCCGCAGTGTCTCCAGTCGCGAGCGAGACAATGACGTTTGTGAACACTGTTCAGTTTTTCAACATACCTCTAAGTATCATTCCACGCTTAATCCATGCACGCATTGCCACTTCACGGAAGGTGGATGGTGTACATAACAACTACGTCAATCGATGGAAAACCGCTATCGTGAGACACAAAACATTAAAATTCTGCCTCTTAGTGATCGCAGACGACCACTTCATACAAATTGCGTCTCATATGTCCCCCAAAGAGAAGATAAAACATCTTTGCCCCACCATCTTGAAGCAAATGAGTGGACTGCATCGACTCAAACAGCACGCAACCGTCCCCACACTATCAGTTTTACCTCTAAAAGCTCTTTACGACCAATAGCGCAAACACTCCGACATCGAGGTGCCAATAGCGTAAACACTCCGACATCGAGGTGCACGATGGAGTTGGGCAAGAGAACATTTCGAATGAATATTGAAAAGCGGACAGTCATCAATGCACGTCCCGCAGTTTCAGCATGGAGATGGATCAGTAATCTCTTGGGTTGGTAAGATGTACGAAAGGTGGATCAGTAATCTCTTGGGCTGGTAGGATGTACGAACGTCACGTCGGAAGTCACTCTTCGCTATCGAAGGTAATTTGAGGGATGTGCACTACTGGGACAGGATCTTACCATTTTATGTTCAGTGCTACAGTCAACATTTCGGTGATGGGTTCGTGTTTCAAAACGACAATCCAAAAGCACCTAGCGCTCATCTTCCTCCTGGAGACAGCCGAATGGAATGGCCTGCGGTATCTGCCAACATTCTGCCAACATAAATACGATGGATCATACTTGGGACCAGGTGAAACTTGCAGCGCTTCTTGGCAGGAAGCCTGCTCCTACACTGAATGACCTCTGAAGGGCCCGTGAAGAATGTGGCAGGCTTGAGCAGTAACGTCTCGACTACATTGCGGACGGCTTTCTAAGGAGGATCCACCCACGTTACAACGCACGGGGTGGAACAAAACGATACTGAAGTTTCACTCAGCCACAGATTTTAACTTCAAGAAAGTGCACTTTCGAACAGACTACCTCTACATTTGTTTTAATTTCACAGAAAATTTAACCCGTAGCTTCACAAGGCTTGTATTTTCATTCCATAACACACAAATCAAACACCTACAGGTCGCACACAACCAGATTTTAAACACAATTTCACCTCTCAAACACGAGAACCACTGAGCAGCGATGGTCTCATGACGCTCGCGTCTGGCGCGCGAGACAAGTCATAAAATTAAATTTTGGATGGCTTGTAACTGTTTTATTTGTATGTCATTTACAACTGTTGATGTGTTACCGGCAGACTATATCTGCATTCATTGTATCTTCAATCCCTGTTTCCCTAGATTCGAAACATAAAGATTCTCGCAGATACGCAGGCAGTGCACACTGGCCTTGGAGCACTTCATCTGCCACCAACAAAAATTTTTTTCAGACGAGCAGTCATCCTCACGACACACACTGACGGAAATGTTAAGTGTTACAGCATGAGGCTCCAGTCCGGCATTTATCAAACTTCATGGAGACGTTCATTACGTAACAGTTTTTAAGTGACTGAAATTTCATCAACTTCAGTATGTGGTGTGTCCCCCAAGGACACGAATACACTCCTGTATTCGTTGAGGCATGGAAGCAAACATCTTTCGAATATCATCTCGAGAAATTTCTTGCCATACCTGAAACACAGGCTGTGTCAGTTCCTGAGGATTACTGGCAGGAGGCTCGTACGAGAGTGAATTTTTTTCCATTGCATCCCAGATTCTCTCTATGAATGACGAACCAGAGGGCCAGACAGGCCATTTGGGGAACTTTTTCAAGGCGTTTATCGAGCGGACAGAAATGTGTGGCCTTGCAGTATCCTACTGGAATATGAGATTTGGTATCCTGGTCAAAAAGGATATGACAACTGTGTATGTCACTCTTGTCATAGACTGGCGAACATGCAGCCTCCCTTCAAATATTACAAAATCAGTCTTGCTGTCATTTAAATAGACCCCCCACACCATGATTTTAGGAGACTGCGAGGCATGGGTCTCGAGAACCGCCATTTCCTGCAATCTCTAACCAGATCATCCACAGACACACTGGCTTCTTTCTAATAGCCACAAACAGAAGTGAGACTCATCACTGAACACCACAGAATGTCACTCAGTGTTCCATTTCACTCTCGCTCTAGGCTGTGTACTCTCTATTGTCTGTGATGTGATGTTAAAGGTTAGAGACGCATGACAAATATAGATCTCAACCCAGCTTTTAGTAATCTGCTCCAGACGGTTTGTGGCGGTACCCTGTCTGTGACTTATGCTCTGATTTCAGTTGTTGTCATCCGTCTATTTGTCAAAGCCAGTGGTACAATCCTACGATATTCTCGTGGTGTAGTCCGAAAGTCGATAGTTTGCTCAGCATGTCGTCCTCTGGGAATGTTGTATTGCGATCTCTGCCTGAAAAGTTTCAGTAATTTTGAACACACCAAACAGTCTTCTTGTACTCACAACGTCCTTCATCCGTAGAAAAGGTTATTTTCTATACCGAAATTAATGAAATGATGCTCTCATGGTGATGAAATTTTAATCAATATGTCCCACAGGCATGTAAATACTGGAGAACTTGTTCTGTAGCATTCGATCAAAATGTTCATTTCCCATTTCCCTTAGTGTAAATACATGGAACTCTTGTAAGTAGGCTGTTTATGTTTTCTCTATGTAAGTAGGCTGTTTATGTTTTCTCTATGTAAGTAGGCTGTTTAGGTTTTTTTATTGGTAACGCCACCTCTGTATGAAAATCACTGGCTGTGCTGTGTGCAGTCTGTGGCTGCTTTGCATTGTTGTAATACTCGCCATTGTAGTGTTAGGCAGCTGGCTGTGTACAGCGCGTAGCGTTGCGCAGTTGGAGGTGAGCCGCCAGCAGTGGTGGATGTGGGGAGAGAGATGGCGGAGTTTTGAAATTTGTCATGAACTGCTATATTTATATATGATGATATCAAGGTAAATACATTGTTTGTTCTCTATTAATATCTTTCATTTGCTAACTATCCCTATCAGTAGTTAGTGCCTTCAGTAGTTTGAATCTTTTATTTAGCTGGCAGTAGTGGCGCTCGCTGTATTGCAGTAGCTTGAGCAGCGAAGATTTTTGTGAGGTAAGTGATTTGTGAAACGTATAGGTTAATGTTAGTCAGGGCCATTCTTTCGTAGGGATTTTTTTGAAAGTCAGATTGCGTTGCGCAAAAAAATATTGTGTGTCAGGTAAAGGACAGTCGTGTATTATTGTTCAAAGGGGACGTTTCACTCTGAGGAAACAAAATGGAACAAATCTCAGTATGGAGTACATCTAACAAGAAAGAGTCTAAAATCGCGTTTTTTACCGCTTATGGTGAATAAACATGAAATGAGTTCGCTTCTCTATTAGTCACCTGGCCGTACAGCTGGTGAAACAAGGGAGGACGGCCGCTGCTAGAGGTGTAGGGTGGGGTCGGCTTGAAACCTAGCAGCCGAGCGTCAATACTCTGTGGCTGTTTCCGGTGCTGTGACGCCACTGTAAGCGTTGTGTGGCGACAGCCGGGAGTGCACCGTCACACCTCCAAGTGGTTCTGGTTTGAGTCCGGCGACGTGCAGAGCCGTGTGTGCGGGCAACGGACGACTTCTGACGGCGCTGGAATGGTACAAGGAACTGGAGCGTGGCGTTAACAGTGATGGCTTAAGCCAGAGATAAATTCTGCCGAAATTTTTACAAAGGTACAGACGGTGTTTAGAAAGGATAGATTGCATGCAACCGGTGGTGGAGTGTTCGTCGCTGTCAGTAGTAGTTTATCCTGTAGTGAAGTAGAAGTGGATAGTTCCTGTGAATTATTATGGGTGGAGGTTACACTCAACAACCGAGCTAGGCAGAACAACTGAGAGAAAATTTGGAATACATTTCACATAAATTTTCTCAGCATGTTATAGTCTTAGGTGGAGATTTCAATTTACCAGATATAGACTGGGACACTCAGATGTTTAGGACAGGTGGTAGGGACAGAGCATCGAGTGACATTATACTGAGTGCACTATCCGAAAATTACCTCGAGCAATTAAACAGAGAACCGACTCGTGGAGATAACATCTTGGACCTACTGTTAACAAACAGACCCGAACTTTTCGACTCTTTAAGTGCAGAACAGGGAATCAGTGATCGTAAGGCCGTTGCAGCATCCCTGAATATGGAAGTTAATAGGAATATAAAAAAAGGGAGGAAGGTTTATCTGTTTAGCAAGAGTAATAGAAGGCAGATTTCAGACTACCTAACAGATCAAAACGAAAATTTCTGTTCCGACACTGACAATGTTGAGTGTTTATGGAAAAAGTTCAAGGCAATCGTAAAATGCGTTTTAGACAGGTACGTGCCGAGTAAAACTGTGAGGGACGGGAAAAACCCACCGTGGTACAACAACAAAGTTAGGAAACTACTGCGAAAGCAAAGAGAGCTTCACTCCAAGTTTAAACGCAGCCAAAACCTCTCAGACAAACAGAAGCTAAACGATGTCAAAGTTAGCGTAAGGAGGGCTATGCGTGAAGCGTTCAGTGAATTCGAAAGTAAAATTCTATGTACCGACTTGACAGAAAATCCTAGGAAGTTCTGGTCTTACGTTAAATCAGTAAGTGGCTCGAAACAGCATATCCAGACACTCCGGGATGATGATGGCATTGAAACAGAGGGTGACACGCGTAAAGCTGAAATACTAAACACCTTTTTCCAAAGCTGTTTCACAGACGAAGACCGCACTGCAGTTCCTTCTCTAAATCCTCGCACAAACGAAAAAATGGCTGACATCGAAATAAGTGTCCAAGGAATAGAAAAGCAACTGGAATCACTCAATAGAGGAAAGTCCACTGGACCTGACGGGATACCAATTCGATTCTACACAGAGTACGTGAAAGAACTTGCCCCCCTTCTAACAGCCGTGTACCGCAAGTCTCTAGAGGAACGGAGGGTTCCAAATGATTGGAAAAGAGCACAGGTAGTCCCAGTCTTCAAGAAGGGTCGTCGAGCAGATGCGCAAAACTATAGACCTATATCTCTGACGTCGATCTGTTGTAGAATTTTAGAACATGTTTTTTGCTCGAGTATCATGTCGTTTTTGGAAACCCAGAATCTACTATGTAGGAATCAACATGGATTTCGGAAACAGCGATCGTGTGAGACCCAACTCGCTTTATTTGTTCATGAGACCCAGAAAATATTAGATACAGGCTCCCAGGTAGATGCTATTTTTCTTGACTTCCGGAAGGCGTTCGATACAGTTCCGCACTGTCGCCTGATAAACAAAGTAAGAGCCTACGGAATATCAGACCAGCTGTGTGGCTGGATTGAAGAGTTTTTAGCAAACAGAACACAGCATGTTGTTATCAATGGAGAGACGTCTACAGACGTTAAAGTAACCTCTGGCGTGCCACAGGGGAGTGTTATGGGACCATTGCTTTTCACAATATATATAAATGACCTAGTAGATAGTGTCGGAAGTTCCATGCGGCTTTTCGCGGATGATGCTGTAGTATACAGAGACGTTGCAGCATTAGAAAATTGTAGTGAAATGCAGGAAGATCTGCAGCGGATAGGCACTTGGTGCAGCGAGTGGCAACTGTCCCTTAACATAGACAAATGTAATGTATTGCGAATACATAGAAAGAAGGACCCTTTATTGTATGATTATATGATAGCGGAACAAACACTGGTAGCAGTTACTTCTGTAAAATATTCGGGAGTATGCGCGCGGAACGATTTGAAGTGGAATGGTCATATAAAATTAATTGTTGGTAAGGTGGGTACCAGGATGAGATTCATTGGGAGAGTGCTTAGAAAATGTAGTCCATCAACAAAGGAGGTGGCTTACAAAACACTCGTTCGACCTATACTTGAGTATTGCTCATCAGTGTGGGATCCGTACCAGATCGGTTTGACGGAGGAGATAGATAAGATCCAAAGAAGAGCGGAGCGTTTCGTCACAAGGTTATTTGGTAACCGTGATAGCGTTACGGAGATGTTTAACAAACTCAAGTGGCAGACTCTGCAAGAGAGGCGCTCTGCATCGCGGTGTAGCTTGCTCGCCAGGTTTCGAGAGGGTGCGTTTCTGGATGAGGTATCGAATATATTGCTTCCCCCTACTTATACCTCCCGAGGAGATCACGAATGTAAAATTAGAGAGATTAGAGCGCGCACGGAGGCTTTCAGACAGTCGTTCTTCCCGCGAACCATACGCGACTGGAACAGGAAAGGGAGGTAATGACAGTGGCACGTAAAGTGCCCTCCGCCACACACCGTTGGGTGGCTTGCGGAGTATAAATGTAGATGTAGACGTTAATGTAGAACTGCGGTAGCTTCGGGCTATTTAGCGACGAGACAGAAAGCTGGAAATCCGATGAACTGACCGACCGCATGAGCTGCAGCCTGATATTTCCGAAACCTCAGTGGATGACTTTGACCCATCCCGTCCAGTTTCCATCAGCGGGGGACTCTCCAGCTGGAAGTCAGAAAAAAAAATCTGGAATTCACAGTGGGTATTACTGTATGGTTGCGCAGGAAACACGAAGTTCCACGCTTATGTACACCTGCGCGAAAGAAGACAGAATGTTTGTCGTTGTGAGTATGAAGAGACTAATAGGGTAATGAACACAATATCAAAGCGCATCGACTCATCTTGAATGCAACGTTAACCTTACAGCAGAATGTCCACTAAACGGAATCTCTGAGGCTGGACTCAAACCCAGATCTCCACATTCTGCAGGCAGCACTTCACACAATGAGTTGCCTACACATTCCCTAGGAACTTAAAACCAGCTTCAGTCTGGCGCGATTTCTCAACTAAAGTTATTAAAGCAACAACTTTTTCTGTGAAGTTTCTTATCTAGAGACACTGAGAGGGGACATCATCATCATCATCATCATCAGTAGCAGCTTCTTCTCCTTCTTCTTCTCCTCCTCCTCCTCCTTCTTCTTCTCAAAGCTAAGTTTTGTCGCAACAACCTTATTTGTCTTCCTCGCCTGAGCGCTCAAGTCAGTGTACTGTTTGAATTTAAGTCCATCACAGAATCTAGACGATCCTTCCGCGGTCTTCCGCTTTCTTTCTTCCTTAAAAAGTTTCTTTCTAGTAAGATGGTCAAGAATGCTTTCCTGTGGTAGTGATCAATTCCTCTGTTCGGTTTGCTTCCTTGAGGATCAACTCGTTCGATTCTTTCTCTTTCGAACTTATTTTCAGCATCAGCATTTCCTTCGATTCCGGGCGATGTACATCCTGATTCATTAGGACCTATTTTCACAGCCATATAACAAAATAGTCCAGACAAATGTTCTGATGAATTCTTTCCTAATACACGTGTGCCTGCTTGTCAGATGCTGTTTCTTGTAACTGACGACCTGCTTAGCAATAGCACTTCTCTTTCTGATTTCCGTGGAGTGACTAATGCCTTCAGTAACAACGCATCCTAACTGGCAGCACTGACTGCATTGTTGTATGGTTGCATGATTTATCTCGAAGTTTGTTTGCGTCTCTTCATTGTATTTTTTAACTGTCTTTACTTTGGTTTTTGAAGTGTTCAGATGACGTTAATTAGTTTCTTCTCTGATTCTACAGTTAATGCAATGTCATTTGCAAATCTTATAAAACAGATGTCTTCTCCGTTCATTTTGCTGCCTTTCGTCTTTTGCTTGAATTTGTATATAGCTTTCTCAACGAACGTGTTGAACGGGTGCGAGGATAGTGCTCAACCTTGTCTCGCTCACCCTCTAATGGATGCAGTTCTACATTACTATTCAAGTTCTTTTGTTTTTATACTGGAGTAGAATGAGTCTTCTGTCCCTCCTGCGTTTTTCTTGGTGCTAACTAGGTACTTTAGTTTATATTAACAAAGGCTTCCTCTACTTGTCTCACTCACCTCCTAATGCATGCAGTTTTACATTTCCATACAAGGTGATTTTTTTTCTTTTCACGAGTAGAATGAGTCTCCTGTCCCTCCTCTCTTCTGTTTTTCGTGGTCCTAACTAGCTTCTTCCAGTTCATATTAACGAAGGCTTCCTCTGTATCAACGAATAAGATGCATATCTTCTTATTAACACTCAGTCTCCTTTCTACGTTAGTTCTTACTGCTAGGAGAACTCCACTAGTTACCTTTCCTGATGTAAAACAAAACTGACCTGAGATGTATGTTGTTCAATTTTTTGAATCCTGTTCTTAAATACACTGAGTAATATTTTTTATGTATGTAAGAACATTGTTAGTGTTCTATAGTCTCACTGACATTGCGTTTCTTCGGGAAGAAGACTTTCCTATTTTAAGCAAAGGTCTTCCGGAATTACTTCGTTGCAATAGCTTCTTACAATGATGCTGTACAGTTCTTGATTCAGTTTTTTTCCTATTCTTTTCAGAAGTCCTGCTGCGATGTCAGTCGTCCGTTCTTGTTGCTTTCTTGTCCTTCAGCTGCTGAAATGTTGGATCAAATTCTTCTAGTGGATTTATCAGTCCTTTGTTACCTTTTTCCACCATCTGTTCAGGTTCACGATAGACTGCAATTTCCAACATTTCCTCCTCGTAGTACAAGTCTACAAGATATATCTTCCAGCGTTCTGTCATATCTTCTCTATCTATAAGTAGTTGTCCATTCTTATCTTTCATCATAGTACTTCTTGCTTTAAGTTCGTATTACAGTGCTTTTGTCATGCTATTTGCTTTATCTGTTCCTCTTCCTACTACATCATTCTCTATACGCCGTCTAACTTCCTCCATCCATTCTTCTCGGCTAATTTACATTTTGTCACAACGACATTCAGTTTTGGTCTGCGTTGCATTTGAATTTCTTCTGATTTGACCTCTTTTTTTCGTTGATGTAAGAGATGAAGGTTTTCTTGGTTCTAGTTATTTATTCGCGAAAGTTCGTTTTGCTGTCTCGTTGATTCCTAGTTTCAACACATTCCAGTCCAACTGACTATTATTAGTTTCCGTGAATGTATTAGTATCTCCTGCATATTTCCATATGCTTGTTGATTCGCAGTTTATTTGAATCCTAACTTACTTTGTTCCTTCTTACCATCTTTTTAAATTTAAATTGCAGCTTGCTGCAGAATAATGTGGTCATCATCTCCTTCAGCGTCAATGTAGCTGTGGCTCAATTTATTTTCGCTTCAATAGTAATACGCAGTGAGTTTGGTACCTTTGCGTGGCACCGATATTTTTTATGTACGTCTTCTTCGCAAAGACATTTCAAACATGGTGTCAGTTATTACCATATCCTGCCATTCACAAAAATGTAGTAGCTGTTCTTCTCGGCTGTTTCTCTTTCCCACTCCAGACATTCCTATTTTTATTAGGATAGTACTAGAAAGATTCTGTAGTACAGAACAAATCGTTGATCATAATCTTAGCTGAAGCAAAACTGTTTCATACTCGAACTGAAGCAGAGAATCTGATTCGTAAAATTTGATTGCCTGTATACACAAATGCAGCGTAAAGGATGGTGCAGTTTATCAGAACAAATGCAGAAAATTTATTACTTGAATTTGCAAGATTCATTCACGAGTTATTTGCGTTGTGTCTTTTCATTATCGTTCTATTTTGACAGCTCCTTTAGTTCCTTTTATTTCAAGTTATTAGCTGCTTTTTTTAAGTATGACGTTCACAGCAGGAGCAATTTCAAGACGTGTTTCGCAGTTGTTATTACTGGTACATTAATAAAATAATCCCATTAATACACAAATGGTTATCTGCAAGCTGAAATACAACATTACGTTACACTAGTTATCTATGTAAATAGAAGAAAAATAATTGATGAAAATAAACGGAACAAGAGAAGAACGAAAGACAGAGGTGAATGACAGAATGGCCAGAAGGCCAGTGTTCACTCTGTCTGCTTGCCGGGGGGTCTCATCCAAGATGTGGAGGAGGCCCTGCCAGCGGCGATGGAGAGCTCTGGGTGCACCCGACTGCAAATTGTTGCTCATGTCGGCACCAATGACTCCTGCCGTCTGGGTTCAGAGGTCATCCTCAGTTCATACAGGCGGATGGCGGAATTGGTGTAGGCGGAAAGCCTCGCTCGCGGGGTGGAATCAGAGCTAACTATTTGTAGTATCGTTCCCAGAACCGATCGCGGTCCTCTGGTTTGGAGCCGAGTGGAAGGCTTAAACCAGAGGCTCAGACGATTCTGCGGAGATCTGGGGTGCAAATTTCTCGACCTCCGCTATCGGGTGGAGAAATGTGGGGTCCCCCTGAATAGGTCAGGCGTGCACTACACGCCGAAAGTGGCTACAGGGGTAGCGGAGTACGTGTGGAGTGCACATGTGGGTTTTTTAGGTTAGAGAATTCCCTCCCTAGGCCCGACAAGACGCCTCCTGAGACGCGGCAGGGTAGGAGTAGGCAAAATGCAACAGGGAATAACAATATTAATGTGCTAATAGTAAACTGCAGGAGCGTCTATAGAAAGGTCCCAGAACTGCTCTCATTAATAAACGGTCACAACGCCCATATAGTACTAGGGACAGAAAGTTGGCTGAAACCAGACGTAAACAGTAATGAAATCCTAAACTCAGATTGGAATGTATACCGCAAAGATAGGCTGGACAATGAAGGGGGAGGCGTGTTTATAGCGATAAGAAGTGCAATAGTATCGAAGGAAATTGACGGAGATCCGAAATGTGAAATAATGTGGGTGAAGGTCACGGTTAAAGCAGGCTCAGACATGGTAATTGGATGTCTCTATAGGCCCCCTGGCTCAGCAGCTGTTGTGGCTGAGCGCCTGAAGGATAATTTGGATAATATTTCGAGTAGATTTCCCCACCATGTTATAGTTCTGGGTGGAGATTTTAATTTGCCGGATATAGACTGGGAGACTCAAACGTTCATGACGGGTGGCAGGGACAAAGAATCCGGTGAAATTTTTTTAAGTGCTTTATCTGAAAACTACCTTGAGCAGTTAAACAGAGAACCGACTCGTGGCGATAACATATTAGACCTTCTGGTGACTAACAGACCCGAACTATTTGAAACAGTTAACGCAGAACAGGGAATCAGCGATCATAAAGTGGTTACTGCATCGATGATTTCAGCCGTAAATAGAAATATTAAAAAAGGTAGGAAGTATTTCTGTTTAGCAAAAGTGACAAAAAGCAGATTACAGAGTACCTGACGGCTCAACACAAAAGTTTTGTCTCAAGTACAGATAGTGTTGAGGATCAGTGGACAAATTTCAGAACCATCCTACAATATGCGTTAGATGAGTGTGTGCCAAGCAAGATCGTAAGAGATGGAAAAGAGCCACCGTGGTACAACAACCGAGTTAGGAAACTGCTGCGGAAGCAAAGGGTACTTCACAGCAAACGTAAACATAGCCAAAGCCTTGCAGACAAACAAAAATTACGCGAAGCGAAATGTAGTGTGAGGAGGGCTATGCAAGGGGCATTCGATGAATTCGAATGTAAAGTTCTATGTACTGACTTGGCAGAAAATCCTAAGAAATTTTGGTCTTATGTCAAAGCGGTAGGTGGATCAAAACAAAATGTCCAGACACTCTGTGACCAAAATGGTACTGAAACAGAGGATGAGAGACTAAAGGCCGAAATACTAAATGTCTTTTTCCAAAGCTGTATCACAGAGGAAGACTGCACTGTAGTTCCTTCTCTAGATTGTCGCACAGATGACAAAATGGTAGATGTCGAAATAGACGACAGAGGGATAAAGAAACAATTAAAATCGCTCAAAATAGGGAAGGCCGCTGGACCTGATGGGATACCAGTTCGATTTTACACAGAGTACGCGAAAGAACTTGCCCACTTCTTTCAGCGGTGTACCGTAGGTCTCTAGAAGAGCGTAGCGTTCCAAAGGATTGGAAAAGGGCACAGGTCTCCCCGTTTTCAAGAAGGGACGTCGAACAGATGTGCAGAACTATAGACCTATATCTCTAACGTCGATCAGTTGTAGAATTTTGGAACACGTATTATGTTCGAGTATAACGACTTTTCTGGAGACTAGAAATCTACTCTGTAGGAATCAGCATGGGTTTCGAAAAAGACGGTCGTGTGAAACCCAGCTCGCGCTATTCGTCCACGAGACTCAGAGGGCCATAGACACGGGTTCACAGGTAGATGCCGTGTTTCTTGACTTCCGCAAGGCGTTCGATACAGTTCCCCACAGTCGTCTAATGAACAAAGTAAGAGCATATGGACTATCAGACCAATTGTGTGATTCGATTGAAGAGTTTCTAGGTAACAGAACGAAGCATGTCATTCTCAATGGAGAGAAGTCTTCCGAAGTAAGAGTGATTTCAGGTGTGCCGCAGGGGAGTGTCATAGGACCGTTGGTATTCACAATGTACATAAATGACCTTGTGGATGACATCGGAAGTTCACTGAGGCTTCTTGCAGATGATGCTGTGGTGTATCGAGAGGTTGTAACAATGGAAAACTGTACTGAAATGCAGGAGGATCTGCAGCGAATTGACGCATGGTGCAGGGAATGGCAATTGAATCTCAATGTAGACAAGTGTAATGTGCTGCGAATACATAGAAAGATAGTTCCCTTATCATTTAGCTACAAAATAACAGGTCAGCAATTGGAAGAAGTTAATTCCATAAATTATCTGGGAGTACGCATTAGGAGTGATTTAAAATGGAATGATCATATACAGTTGATTGTCGGTAAAGCAGATGCCAGACTGAGATTCATTGGAAGAATCCTAAGGAAATGCAATCCGAAAACAAAGGAAGTGGGTTACAGTACGCTTGTTCGCCCACTACTTGAATACTGTTCAACGGTGTGGGATCCGTACCAGATAGGGTTGATAGAAGAGATAGAGAAGATCCAACGGAGAGAAGCGCGCTTCGTTACAGGATCATTTAGTAATCGCGAGAGCGTTACGGAGATGATAGATAAACTCCAATGGAAGACTCTGCAGGAGAGACGCTCAGTAGCTCGGTACGGGCTTTTGTTAAAGTTTCGAGGACAAAATCAGAGAGATTAGAGCGCACACAGAAGCAAGGCGACAATCCTTCTTTCCAAGAACAATACGAGACTGGAATAGAAGGGAGAACCGATAGAGGTACTCAGGGTACCCTCCGCCACACACCGTCAGGTGGCTTGCGGAGTATGGATGTTGATGTAGATGTAGAATGGTATTGAGAAAAGCATTACCAGCTCGCCTCGCCTCCTCTCCGCCAACAGAGAACCTCGAGAGCCACCACTGGCAGCTCGTGTATTTGTTCACCGCCTTGGTGCCCTCGCTCACAGCTTGCTTGGCCAACTCACCAGGCAGCAAAAGCTGCACAGCCGTCTGGATCTCGCGTGACGTGATGGTCGAGCGCTTGTTCTAATGCGTCAGGCGAGCCGCTTCGGCCGCAATGCTCTCGAAAATGTCGTTCACGAAGCTGTTCATGATGCTCATCGCCTTCGACGAGATGCCCGTGTCAGGGTGCACCTGCTTCAGCACCTTGTAGATGCAGATGGCATAGCTCTCTTTCATCTTGCGCTTCTTATTATTGTCACCCTTCGAAATGTAAACAAATGTTAATGATAATGAACAAAGGTTACAAGCAATGACAAGGAAAAAGAGGTCAAAAAGATACTGCTAGGCATAAACAGCAATTTTCGTGATTCTCTTATTGTTCTAGTTGCACATTATGGCTCCGTGTCCGTCGATGTGTCGTACTCTCTCCCATTCTTCTAGTGGAGCTGTAGCAGTTGGTAATCATCAGGAACTATGAGTCTATGCGCTAGTTGAAGACCAACAGTCTTGTACACCGGCGAGCCTGATCGGGATTTTTAGGCTGCTTCTCCCAGCCCCATCTTGTTTTCCTGTCTCCGTCCTTGACACACAGCATGCAAACATTTAAAGCACGAAAACACAGAGAAAAACAGTTGACATGTTTTACAGACAGTTGTACAGGGCATGTCTCCCCCCTTAAATAAGACTGAGTAACATCATTAAGTGAACTTCTATTGATACAACCACGTAGATCGCAGGCGCGTAAGATGCGAATTTTGAGAAGCAGAATCACCCTAGGAGAAAGTAAAGTCGTCTTATCCTCTACAGAGCCAAACATATATGTTAAAAAGGACTACGAAAAGCCCTTATTTACGCTAAACGAATAAGTATCGAAGTACGTTAATTATTTCATTTACTGCGTCATATATTTTCCATGTATTTAGCTTGAAACGAGACTGAGTAACTGTAGACATGAAAAGATATGCATCAGAAGGCAGCGAACAGCATATTAAACATCTGTGATAAGCATTTATGATGCAAGAACGGAAGATGCACAAACAGTCGCACATGCAACCAGTATGCTATCTATAATCACATTAGTTAACATTTCACGCTGATTTTTAAAACATTAACAGAGGAGGATTTGATTGTTCTTTCTACGTGTGGAGCAGTTTATAAGTTATGTACGTAACCTACTCATTCTCTCTGTTACTATAACACTCGACATAAAGATGTGATAAAATAGACAGTAAAATTAAAGCGTTTAGTGTTGATGATAATGGCACATCTTATCCAAAATAAAAGTTTACCGTTCACTTCGTTACAGGTGCGCGATAAAGTGTAATCGCTCTGCCGTTTCGGGAGTGCCATATTTTTTTTGGATACCCACAGTTAATAGTAAGTATTTCCCAATGGAGGGAGGATAACAACTTTCCATTGGCAAGATACTCTTAAAATAGGTGAGTGATGAGTGGAAATACAAAAAAAAAGCATGTACCTAAAAAGGCGGCCAAGTAATAACTTCGTGTTGCTCTATACATTCCGAAAATATTAATTGAAATTAATTTACGAATAATGTCAGAACTGCTATATGAATGATGATAGTACTTTCATTGAGAAAATAATGGCAGAAACTGTAAATTAGAGGAGAAAATAATGTAGGAGAAAAGACCTCTATTCCGAAAAAATAGGTAACATGTTTAGGAGACACAAAGCCAGAGTTTTAACCTCTTTATGATATCAGAGCGCGAAATACGATATGATTTCCGCCAGCAAATTGTTATTACTCACTGCGAGTTATTTAAGCGTATTCAAAAGGATGAGAGTAAATAGAAGAAGCTAAATTTGAGACTGCGAGGACATATGTAAAACATTAGCCTAACGAGGACGAAGATCATGCATCGCATTCATCGTAATGCAAGGCAGTCTATGCCAAAAATGTACAAGATATAAATTGCAACTATAAAAGTGTAATGTAACCTAAAAACTCAAATTTTCCAACAAGGAGCATAAATTTATAATGAATAATTTTCGAAACTATTCATTTGGCTTACAAACTGAGCCATCGACTTCCAGAAAAAATAACTACATTGACCACAGGCTTCTGTTTAGTAACAAAATTACCAGATGTAACTGGATTATACTGAATCTTGCAACGATTCTCCATTTCATCGTATTTCAGACCACAGAAATATTTAACAGAGTGATCACAATACAAGCTCCCGCATTTCGCCTTGAACGGATCACATACTATCATAGGGTAGATAACGTCTAAATACGCAAACTCAGGAAGATGGAAACCTACCACAAGACATTAAAACATCAGTAGCTGTGAAAATGGAAGAAGAAGACTCTCGTCCACAGAGAATTAAATTAACTGATGGCTGCAGAATCATATGTGAAAAGAATTTACTCACATGGGCAGTGAAGACGACCGTAACGTAAGAACTACATCGTTAGAAACTTCATATCCGATAGAAGCATAACTATAAAAAGTTACGGTGTTTGAGTGAAAGACACGTATTTTTATAGAATCCATCCTATGATGCAAAGGAACAATGTACTCTTTCCTTTCAGCTGCTACATCTCTTAGGATAGTTTAATAGAAACCACATTCTTTGAAAATAGTTAATAAGAAGAACTCCATATTAACAGAAAAAGTTTAAAAATTTTAATATTCTGCTTAATGATGAAAAATATTTTAATGATGTTCCAACGACATAGCTGTCTGCGAATAGAAATTGATATCACTGAGATGACTGAACTGAGACGTGGATATGGGCTTTCGGACGAAACAGGATCTTCAAAATGCTAAAATAGTCACTGATTTTATTGAATAATGGTGTAACCGTTATCTGCTATGGAAAATAAATAACAAATTCTAAGTAAATTCAGTACTAAGTAGAAAGACTACAGCACAACACAATTAAGAAAATGCGAGCCTACGGTAAATTGTCAAGGAAAATAAATACGTGGTGCTAGAAAAATTAACTCATTCAATGGTCGTATAACAGGACAGAAGGGAAAGAAAGCAGTACAAGAACTGATTTTCTGAAAATCTTAAGGAATATGATATAAAATTTGTTTCTTCGAAAGTAACGAATTTGAGAAATTAAGAGAAAAACTGAGAAAACAGTTATTTTGGGATGAATCAGTTGACTCAAAATATGAGGATAGCGCAGAACAGATTTTTCATTCAAGTTAGTTTACTGTCGTTGCACATATTCCAGCAAACTGAGATAAACGGTACATGAGGCATTTTCTGTCAACAGCAACAACCAAAAATGGTAAATAATAGATATGAATGGGAAGTGTACAGCGTACTTGTTAGCTCATTAATTCCAAACAGGTACAGCTCAATTTATATATCCAATAAAATTCTTCTTTAAAATCTGACCGAGTGTCAATTACGTAACTTGGGCATAACAAATCTCGAAAATCGTAAGAAAGTACCAAATGACTCTTATATGCATAATCTGAGACACGAGGGAAATAGTTGCCGCCGGCCGGGGTGGCCGTGCGGTTCTAGGCGCTACAGTCTGGAACCTAGTGACCGCTACGGTCGCAGGTTCGAATCCTGCCTCGATCATGAATGTGTGTGATGTCCTTAGGTTAGTTAGGTTTAAGTAGTTCTTAGTTCTAGGGGACTGATGACCTTAGAAGTTAAGTCCCATAGTGCTCAGAGCCATTTGAACCATTTTTGAATAGTTGCCAATAAAGAGAGAAAGTTCAGGCTAAAAGACAAGAATGAATATGGTTTCAGCTGGACAAGACATCAAAGAGTACAGTATACCAGACTTCCTAAAAACTCCATACAAACAATAATGACACAAAAATGACTTACTGAAAAAATTAAAAAAAGAGAAGACGATGAACACGTATGATAATTCCATTACAAAACATCTACCATCACAAAATTTGAGACAAATGGCGCTACTCAATGGAAAACGAAGTACACTCTCTTTAAGGATAAAAAAAATGAATTACATAGCATCAAAAAGTTAAAGAAAAAGATCACAGTATTCATTTGTCAAGCTTAGTCATACAACAAAAATTACATAGTACTTTTGTCAAGGAAAATCATTCTTGGATCCTACATTTATCAATTTAAGGAATTATTTTAAACCATTGGGAAATATCAATATAGCATCTAAAAATTTTAGAGGGTGTGCAAAACCATGGAAACATATGACGAAGATGGACAGTTGAGAACAATACAACGATAATTTTTTGCTATTTACAACTTCTATTCATCTCTAAATTGATACAAAACATTCGGAAGCAAAATTTATAGTAATCTCCACGTTTCACAGACTCTACTACTGAAAATCTATTTCTTATTGTTTTACGAATAATGATTAAAGGACTATAATGTTATTTATCCAAAATTTAGTAGAATTTAAATTTATTTCAACAACAAGATTTTATCTAGATCTAAATGTCCGTCTTTCGTTATGGTATAGGATATAACACATTAACGTTAAAGTTCCTACAATCTTTTCAACACATCCGCGAATAACGTTTTTCTGCAGACTTGTACGTGTTAATAATTTTGGCAGGTTGTCTTCCGTGTTTAAGAAATTTAGATTTAATATATCTAGTCCATCTTGAGACGATACAAATCATCTCAGAGGGCCATAGCCAGCCGTTACGGTGGCTTAGGTCTTCAGAAATAAGTGCCATTACTGATGGTAGCACCATAAGTGGACGAGCGTTTTGCGATGTTGTCTCATCTTGGATTTTATGAAAGTGATCTGTTTTACAAAAAGCTATTATTATATCACAACCAATGACATATCAAACTGCTCCGTAAGAATGACTGAAGAAACAAAGACTACTGAGCATGAAGAACAATGAATGCATGAAGAAAAGAAGTAAAGAAGGAAGATCATACAAATCATCGCAGAGGGTCATTGCCAGCCGCTGCGGTGGCTTATGTCTTCAGAAACAAGTGTCATTACCGATGGTAGCGCCATAAAGTGAACGAGCGTTTTGCGATGTTGCCTCATGTTGGATTTTATGAAAGTGGTCTGTTTGACACACAAACTATTATTATATCACAGCCAATGACATATCAAATTGGTTCGTAAGGATGACTGAAGAAACAAAGACTACTGAGCAGGAAGAACAATGAAGACACGAAGAAATGAAGTCAATAAGAAAAACATGGAAAACACAACACAAAAAACTTTAACTTTTCCTCCGTTTAGGCTAAAACTAGGAAAGAACACTTCGCGCAGGAAGCCAGCTTAAGAGTGCAACAGAGAGAGTTTCTTTATATAAATTCCAAATCGGAATGCAAGAAGATTTTGATTAATCGTAATATGTTGGATGAACTTATTACCTGACCGCCAAATCCCCAGAGAGTGAAATAAAGGATGTAACGTTTCTAAGAAATGCATGCCACGTTAGAACCTATTCAGAAGATCTGTGTGTATTTACAGGCTTTATGTATGATAATCACCACTATATGTGCGTTACAGAGCCCAAGAGTCTTGTGTGAAAACCTATCAGTTTGTTAAGAAGAATAAAACATTTTAGATACTTTTAAATATTTTTAAGTCGTAGAAATAAAAGGACTCTTGGATAGAAATAAAGAGGGCGGCAGAAGAATCAGTGGGGATCCGCTGCCTGTTCTGCATGAAATGCACGACGAAACGAATTTTGAGGACGTGCATTAATTATAATATATAGAAAAAAGTGAAAAGAAAATTATTTTCAAAAGAAAAAAGAACTGATAACTAAATGTTACATCCTTAATGCACGTGTTATCAAATAAAGTGGTTGAGAAATGTTCCAGACAGTGTTCCAGACGGACGACGCTGATGTGGTCGACAACCCCTCTAAAACTGTCAATATCAATATCACCTCCCTCTTACTCTGTGCTTCCCGGTGTAATTACTCACTGGGCCGTGAATCATATTCTCCCCGCCTCACCTCTCACTTGTGTTGACAAAATTATAATAGGGTTCTTCAAAACATACGTTTCACATTATTATGGCAGCGTTCCACTGCACTTCGAAGTGGCACAATGAAGACACTATTTTTCAGCACAGCCAGCAAGTCTCTGTAAACAAATGTCAGACCGTTCTACGAACCGTTCAGCTCCTCGACGATTGAAATCCGCTAGCTGGTCACGAAGCCATTCGAGAAGTAATGTGTGAACAACTTCATCGTTGGAAAATCTCTTTGCCCCAGATGTTCTTTCTTGATACTTGAACATTTTCATCTATGGTCGATGTAGATGGCCTTCCTTCCCGATCAGCATAACCCAAGTCACTGCGACCTTACTCAAACTGTTGGCACCATTTCACTATGTGCATGGTAGTTCACGGTGAATCTGTGCAGTTTAGACATTTTGCTCACAAGAATCGTACTGTCCGGCGTACTTCAACTTGGGAGTACGTTTCTAGTGCCACGTCATTCCATACACACTCACGTTGTTATCTGTATCGCAGCAGATCTGTGTCTGCAGTTAATCCGGAACATGGATTCGCTTTTAACATTGTGTACTTTTGTTGTTCAACGGACCCAGCTTATGATAATGTGTGTAACTTATTTTTCTAAGTCCCTACGCATTTCGTGGGTTCTGGCCACTAATGACATATCACCTAACCTTTCTAATAGCTACGTCTCAGCAATCTCTACTTTGGGGAGGCTGAAGCATTCGCACCCCACTAGTTGTCTTTAATAACTACGTCCTACAGTCTATCCTTTCGGCCATCGACAACACCCCAATTTCAAAAGCTTTCCTGTATTGACAAAATTATCTTTCGCAGGCACTAACGACATCTTTTTTTCATCTGAAGTCAGGCCTGGTGGTCTGTAGGCAAAAATTTAATATCATTTAATATTTTTAGAAGGTATGTCTTAGTAACCCTCATTTGGAGTCTCGACTCTTAAACCATTTCGCCAACAAAACATTTAACACATGCACATGAAAACAAAAGACCAAATGCCTAGTAACTTCCTCATTTTAGATAACGTTGTTCCATTTTTTATTTCACATCTCCATACTGTCATTATTTACGATCCATCGGCCTCCGAGAACAATTACCTCCTAGCATAAATACTGTATTGTAGATGTCTTCTTGCTTGACCATTCTTCTATTATCAGACTGAGAGGCACAGAAAAACGCACACTTCGGCCCAAAGATACCAAAGATCTATGTTTCATCCAGTTTCTGTTTGTAGATTCCGTTGTTTGGTAACCAGTGAATTGCTGGTGTCTTCAATATGTATTTCTAAACACTGCTTAGAGTTTGGCATTTGGTCGCCAGTAAACTGCTAACAGTCCAAAGAGCAACCGTCTCTACAAATGCCTTGAGCATAAGGTAGGGACGTGGGCACTAGGATTCCAGGCGGTTTACTGGTCCCCCCCTATGAACCCCAGACCTTGCCGAGGTGGGGGGGCTTAACTGTTCCGTCCTCAATAAACCGTACAGTCCCTGAAGGACTGTACGGGCCTGGGGACGGGCCAGGACCAACGAGGGGTTCACTGGATACTCTATATAGGGAAAGACTGGCCAGCTTTCTGGCCGCCGCCAGACCCAACGTAGGGTTCACTGGATAATCTGTATAGGGAAAGACTGGCCAGCTTTCTGGCTGCCACTATTTTGGGGTCATTGCGCTGCTGGCCATACATAGACTACTACGGTATACTTAACGGTTTCTACTAAAGAAACGCACTCCGCTAAGACACATGTTGCTAAGGTACAGCAGTAACTTCAAACTGGACGTTCCGAATCTTCAGAATTAAAAATTTGAGCAAAAAGTGCCCAAAAATATATCTTGTGACGAGACAAACCCAGTTTTCACGCTACTGTTATTTGAAGTGTGGAAACAGAAATGGATCAAAGTGTCAAATCTGGCATTTGTCAGGAGAGTGAAAAAACAATGTATCTCTGTTTCTGCGTAACTAATTTGTATCCAAAAATTTGAGAAGATATTCTGATACCAAAGAATTATGCTGTTCACCACATCGTCGCAAAAAATGAGACAAATTAGAAAGTAAATACTTTGTTAAGAACGTTATAAATGACATACCAGGAAACTAGCTGGTGTATGTGCCAAAAAGCTGATCCTTGTAAACAAGAAAAAGAAAAGCAGGATACTTACACAAATAGCGTTGTTAACGGTTTGGATCGGACAGGTTGACTTTCAGACGGCTGTTCACATTTGTATTATATTTGGCGTCATTTACATTGATTGTTGGCTGTTTTTTGAATAACTAATGTAAACAACAACCAATGTAATATAAACGTGAACAGCCGTCTGAAGATGAACCTGTCGGTTTGAAACGATAACGGCGACATTTGCGTGTAACAGTGACTGCCTGCTATTTTGTTCTCTGCACGAATCAACTCGCATTCTTTACAGAACAACGATCTAAAAAATGTCATTTTCCACCAAAGTAGGAGGAAGAAAGTATTAGCTCCAAGTGCCGTTAATACTGAGGCACTACGCTTTATTTGTGATAATACAAAATCAGAAACACAGGTTTAAGTTTTTAACTGGTAGAACTGTAGTCAATAAAAACCACTTCCTACATGTTTTACATTTTTAAACTCCAGACAGTGGGCCAGCTTATCGCAAAGACCATGTGCCTCCCACTAATGCGTATATGAAAGATTGTCTCCACGGTTTGGCACCTGGATCACTTAGCGACCTGCAACAGAGTACGGTCAACACAACAGCACTGAAAACGCGTTTTGTGAAAAAAATGACACGTACAAGGTTTTCAATCTCCACTCCTCATTTTTAACATCAGCAGGAATTGGTTTCACAGTTCCTGTTAAAGCAGCTAGCTCAAATAACTACGGTTGCCGTAAGTAGCTTAAAACTGATCATCTGGAATCTTCCGTTACAGCAGCAGAGAAAGGTAAGTAACCACTATTAGGCTGAAAACATCGTTTCTACAAGGAAAAATCAAAGCTATGGGACAAACAGCAGAGTTCTGGAACAATGTTTGTTAAGTAACCCAATTTTAAAACGAATCACTTTCTAGTACAGAAACCATGCTTTTTCACCAGCAAGATTTTTTAAGAGATCAGATTAAAAGTTTTTCCACTGCAAAGTTTTACATTACACTTTTTTTGTAAGCTCTCATTTATAACCACACTGGATCGGAGTATATTATATACTGTGCGTGTAGAAATATAGTTGCGTCCTAGCCGAAGAATTTTTAATGAAGCAAAACCTAAATGCAGTAGGGATCATCGACAAACAACAAACAGTATCTTCCATATAGATTTATCATCTATGCATAAAGACTTCCACGTATACTTGCTTGGAAGTTTGCAGGCCACACACGCACATCTCTGGTACAGTGTGACTGATACATGTCACGCAAAGATAAACTATATCTATTTTCTGAACTTTTTTTTTATAGAAAATGATGTGTCCTATGTATGAGTATAAGAATTAAAGTAATGGCAAAAGTGTACATACTGCTTATTAAAACGGGTTGAAGTTACTATTACTAGCCTCTAGAGCATAAACAGGGCTGGCCAAGATTTCAGTTCGCCTGCCATACCCGACCCGATTGTCAATACTCCCAGCCTCGCTTCACATTTCCCCCACCGCTACACCACAGCACGTGGAGGCGGAACAGCGAAAAACAGCGAACGCTTTGTAAGGGGAATTGTGCAATTCTAATGATGCTGGCAGTGAACGCTACCATTTCCCATTGTTGTCCAGACCTTTGTCAAGCACTTGCATTGAAGTTTCATCAGTTGCTGAACAAGTGAGTTGTACACTTTTATTTCTGTGAAGAAGCTACGTTTTTCAGCGTGACAAGAGTTGCACATTTTTCTGAATCGAGTAAGTTTTATTATTGTGTAAATAATTCTCAATATCTGGGTACAGGTGTGTTTAATCGCTTGAGAAGGTGTTTATCGATCATTTATTTCAAAGACCTATCTCATTTCTGCATGGCACCTGTCTGACCTTCAGTCCCCATTTGGGGCTCATGGCAGTTTCCATGTAAAACTTTATTTTGTTTTTATTTGCTCCTCAGGCACAACGAGTCACTATGAAGCACTTTCTATGAGGAAAATTGAAAAATTGTAAGTGACCCGAACTTCATGGCTTCTTTTGGTGATGATGGTGATGTGAATGAGACCATTGACATTTTCGAGTTCCCTCCAGATCGTGTAGGTGACATGTCTGACTGTGAAGATATCGACAAAAATATATTTGAAAATACTGTTCCGTCTGATGTTCCCGGTTCCTTGGAAATTTATGTCAATGGAGAAAAGGAAAATGAGGAACATGCAAGCCAACGAAAGAAGAAAGTGAAAGCTATTATCACTTCTAACAGGACAACAAAAGATGCAACTTACTCTAAGACTTATCCTGATACAACAGAAATTGAAGAGCGAAAATCCAATTTGGTAACAGCACTAAAAGGAAAATCTGTTGATGAGTGCTTTGAAGCCGGCCGGTGTGGCCGAGCGGTTCTAGGCGCTTCAGTCTGGAACCGAGCGACCGCTACGGTCACAGGTTCGAATCCTGCCTTGGGCATGGATGTGTGTGATGTCATTAGGTTAGTTAGGTTTAAGTAGTTCTAAATTCTAGGGGACTGATGACATCAGATGTAAAGTCCCATAGTTCTCAGAGCCATTAGAACCATTTATTGCTTTGAAGAATTTTTTGATGAACAGGTACTGAACTTGATTGTCAGTGAAAGTATCCGATATGCCACACAGAACAATAATCATAGCTATGAGTTATCCAATGGATGCATAAAAAAGTTCATAGGTATACTACTTTTCACTGGATTCACGCTTTCCGAAAGGAAAAGCTATATTGGAATGAAAGAGAGGACTTTGTATATGAGTCGCAACAGATATCTGGAAATAAAGCGCCACCTTCATTTCAATGATAACACACATCTGAACAGAATCCCATCTAATGAAAGGGATCAACTTTTTAAAACTCGTCCGTTACAGATTTACTGTACAATAATTTCATGAAATTTCGAGTTTTTTTCCGACAGCCTGAGCACTGTTGAACAAATGGTGTGATATTAGGACACCATTACCTAAAACAGTTCATTCGCGGGAAACCATTGAGATTGGGATTTAAACAGTGGGCCACGTGCTGTTCTCAAAGCGGTTTCTGTTACCATATGTTAGTCT
This sequence comes from Schistocerca americana, assembly GCF_021461395.2. Classification (NCBI taxonomy): domain Eukaryota; kingdom Metazoa; phylum Arthropoda; class Insecta; order Orthoptera; family Acrididae; genus Schistocerca; species Schistocerca americana. Next base: position 511,633,984 of record NC_060130.1, read on the forward strand.
ATGAAGGAAAATCGAAGGGTACAAATGATGTTTCGGTTCTTGGACTTGGCGAATCAGTTGTGTTGAATATGATTTCTTTTCTGCACACTCCTGAACTTCACACAATATACTTTGATAACTTCTTCACGAGCTTCCGTTTGATGAAAGAGCTTTCAGAAATGAGAGTAAGGGCAACTGGAACTGCCTGCAAGAAGCGAATGACTGGCTGTCCAACAGACTCTGAAAACAGCATGAAGAATAAATGAAGAGGAGCGCATGACTATACATTTGACAAGAATACGGAGATAATGGCAGTATTATGGAAGAATAACCACTGTGTAAAGCTCATGTCAAACCATGAGACAGTGCATCCAGTAAGCCAAGTAAAGAGATGGTGCATGGCTGAGAGCAAAGAAGTGCAAGTTCCATAGCCAAGAATGATTTCAGAATATAACAATCATACGGGAGATGTAGACAAACTGGACTGGAATGTGGAGAAATATCGTGTGAAATTTCGAGGTAAGAAATGTACTTCCATTAGATGTAGCATTGGTCAACGCGCATGTCATCTACTGCCTCTCGAATGAAAGTATTCCATTGCTTCAGTTCTGGAGGATGATGGCAACGGCATATCTTGTTCAGTCGTCTTCTACTTCTGATCCAAAAAGGGGAGGACGTCCTTCATACCCAAAATCATCCCTTCCACTTGTTCCAGTTGAACTCAGGACTTCTGGAAACGAACATATGATTGAATGCTCAACACTAGGAAAGCAAAGTAAATGTGCAATTTGCCAGAAAAATGTGAGGAAACAGTACGCAGTGTGCAATGTGGGACTCCATATTGATTGTTTTGTAGTCTTGTACAAAAAATAAAAGAAAATGTAAAAAGTGAAGTGCATGTGCCATGATCCCCATTTGGGGATCGATTAAAATAAATCATTTATTTCAAGGTTATTGCATTTTTTATTTTTTATTCCTTTTCCTCATCTCTATGCCAAACAGGCAACACGGAAATAAATGTAGATAGAAAAAAAATTTGGTACTTAATGGGTTAATTACTTTTGGCGCACTTGTAACACCGGAAATGCATATCCTTCTATTTCCATCTATTGTAATATAGATTTTTCCTTATTTTGTTACCTGAAGATATAACATTTCTGTGTCTTTATATATTGTAATTGTTTTACTATTCGTATATATACATATATACACACATATATATATATATATATATATATATATATATATATATATATTTATTTATTCATGCATTTATGTCGATGTATAATTGGTTTGTTTTGTAAATATTATTTGTATTTATACGCTGGGTCTGGCCTAGGGAAAACTATGCTATCGAACGAATACATCGATAGGTCGTGTGGAGAACCAAAGTGTTAAGGATCTTTGGTAGTGAACTCTGCCGTGTGGAGCGCGGGCTGAGCAGAGGGGGTCTGGCTGGAGTAGTGCGGTGGAGCAGGTGTGTTGTGTGACGCTCCCGCGAGTTGCCGCGCTTTCAGGGTTTGGCAGCATGCAATTGCGCTCGACTTGCTATGATAGTTTCTGACACGGTGTCGCGGACGGGAAGCATTAGATGGCGCACATCAAGAGCCCGTTTCGCCTGGTGATCGTGTCGAGAAGGAGGCGCGCCAACATCCATCTTCTGCAACAGCGACGGCCGACAATGAGTGACTGTCGCCACTTCCTCGATCAATAGCTTCAAACCTTCAATCAACCAACGAGGAAGACTGGAAGCACGTAAAGTCTTAGAACTGTATGGCAGACCTCAGCTTTTCAAACCGTTCCATTTTCATAACTAAATTACAGCAACGTAGCATGAACCTTTGTTGCTCATTGTCCCAATTGCATTACCAAGCAGGGCCCCTTCCTTTTCCGGAATGAACCCGAGTATCGTTGTAACTCAAACGCCAGCATCATTCGATTTCACTGCTTTAATTTCAAAGTTCAGTTAAGGTATTCATAGCTGGCTACAATATTTAGATTACACAAGCACAAATTAAGAGTGCGAGTTTTGTTACCGTATTTTAGCTTACCTGTGACTGCAGCTCAGCTTGGTACGTACTAAATTTTACTATTGTTAATTGTTCAGAATCATTTAATTCAAGTTCAAAGTTAAAGCTCTTATTTCTAAATTGCGTAGATTCAAGTAGCTTTTGAAATGATTGTTGAGGTAGCCCAAGACTAACCGTATTTTACTGAATTTCGATGTGCTTCAGAAACAAAGCTCACTATTAATTTCAGTCACTAAATTAACTTTCAATTTTCCGGTTTTATTAATTCTTTTGCTAAATTAAGTCAGAGTGTAGCGAAATTTATTACTTATGACAAACTTTCAGTTTTCACACTACACGAGTCAACCTTCAGTTGCCACGCTTCTAGTGCTAATTATATGTGTAATAACCTTCTTTTTCAATTACTATAGTAATTGTCCATAGGATTGGCGACCGTAATTTCCCCCAAATCTCAAATATCTAATTACCGCTAGTTAATTGTTAACGTAACGGCCGCACATTTACTTTCTTTATTAACTTTACCCTTTTTCAAAATTAATTTCCACCAGTTTCATTTGCCTTTTTCCTTTCATTTAGATGTAACCATTTCCTCCCTCTTTACCGACAGATTAGCTTCGGTGACGATTGCTTTTCCCAAATTTCCATTAGGTACACGCGGTTTAATGTTTCACTGTCATTAAGGTCGATAAGTGAGGGGGCGGTTACACGTGGCGACCTGGTGACAGGACCGTCTTCAGATTTGAGGTTGTTCTTGACACGAATTTTGTATTGTGCAAATCTCGTAATAAAGTACTGGTTACGGACAGGCCGTTACGTCAGCGAGAATAAGTAGTGGGAGTAATCCTAATTTTATTTGAGATTTGGCATTTATATTGAAAATTATTAAAATGAGTGAAGGCAACAATTTCCAGTATTTGGCAGACTTGGATACGGAACAATCGGTCGAACAGTGGGAAACGCGCACCGCGGTACCCATTGTTCAGGGGCAGGCGGCTATCATGAAAGACGCGACCGCCGAAACGCAACAAAGATCAGAAATAGAATTCCAAACTTTAGAAAATGTTTCGGAATCGGAAGTGAAAATCAAATCTGAACCCTTTGATGACGAATACGTGGGGACAATTAAAGAGGATGCCGCTACGGAAGTAAAACCGGTAGTTTTCGGGAATTTAACTGATTTATTGAATGTTTTGATTAACGAAATCAAGAGTCAATAGGCAGAAATTAAAGCTCAGGCTGCCAAACAAGAAGCTCAGTCTGCCAAGCAAGAAGCTCAGTCTGAAAAAATTGAACGGAAGCTAGACAATCAGAACAAAGCTATTAATGTTGTTAACAACAATGTTGGAGTTGTTAACACAAAAGTTGATAAAATCAAAGAAGATATTGTTGTGATTAATACCGAAATCGGTAATCTTAAACAGGAAATGATAGTTCAGGCGGAAATTGCGAGCATAAATACTCGTTTTTGTTCCGAAATTAGCAGAATCGAGAAAAGTTTAGGAGGAGCAGTTGCTCCGATCATCGAGAATAAGGTGATGGAACAAATTCAATTAGTGAAAAAAAGAGGATCAAAAGAAGGTGGAAACTTTAAAGGCTTTAGTATCCGAAGTAGATACCAAAGTGAGGAAGCAGGCTAATACCTGCGAAGAGAAAAAGTGGAAACGCTTGCGACAACCACTTGCCAAGTAATTACGAGAGTTTCGGAATTAGAAAAGAAACTTGACGAAAAACAGAGCTATGTGCCAATCTGTGCACACAGTTCGGAATTGTTGACGAAAGAGGAGCGGTTCGACCCCTTGAAAAAAGGCGGTATACACGCGACGGATTTCATTAAAAATTGTGAAAGAGTTTTACCCTGATCATGGACTAATGAGAGAAAAATTAATGTGGTTATTGACGTGTTGGCTGGTGATGCCAAGCGTTGGGGCTTAAACCTCAACATCACGCACCTGACTTTTGACGAGTTTAAAAATTTGTTTCTGGCTGAATACTGGTCAGAGCAAAAACAACAAAGTGTCTGGCGCGAATTTGTCGTATCGAGGCCTTTCGATGCGAATTCGCGCGGCTCGATGAAGGAGTTTTGTGAGGGCTGGATCCGCTAGTTGGAATATTTGCGTGATCGCCGCACGGAATCCGAAATAGTCTGGGAACTCTACAAGAAGCTTCCAGATGATACAAAACGCTACGTAGGAAGCAATTACAGGACAATCAATGATTTCCTGGAAAGAGTTGAGGACGAGGACAATTGGCGCAATAATCGCGACAGTGGTAGAGGCCGTGGTAACAACAATGGGTACCACAGCAACCACAACAACGATAACTATGGGAATAATGCATACCGCAATCTTGGCAGCAATAACAATAGTGGTTCGGGCCGTAATGACAATCCGTACAATGCAAATAATAACAGGAATGACGGAAACCAGTATCATACTAGCGTGATACGGGCTGCGCAGAATAGTAATAACGCCAGAGGGTGTGATCAGCCGCCTCAGCAGCTCCCGGGGAGCGAATCTGCTGGGACGAGACAGGGAAACCATTAGCCGCGCCGGTGAGGGGCCGACCGGGCGTGGAGAAATTTTGGCGGCCCAATAACAGTAGAAAACCGAGGTGTCGTCGTTATGAAAATTCCGTATGGAATAATCAACGGCGGGAGAGTGTGCCAGTGTTAGGAGAAAGGAGTGCGCCCACAAGTAGTAGATCAGCTGTAGACACGGCAGCAGAAAATACATTCACTGTCAGTGAGAACAATTTAAGCAGTTTTCCGGAAATCGATTATAAAGTGTCAGCTGTAACACCCACAGCGGAACTGGAGATTGAGTTTAAGAGTGATTCGCAATTGTTGAGAGAAGATCAGATGTCGGATAAAACGTCCGTCATCGGGCGAGGGAATGCAGAGAGGGATGAGGTCTGGTTAAGGCAGTTCGGTCGCTTATACGACGAACTAAGATATTATAGTGGCCCGTATGGGAGACGGGTTTATGGGGAGCGTGTGCAGGGTTTTCCGCGTCTCGTCCCGCAGGAAGATAGTGTTTGTGAAATGATAGAAAATTCTGGCCCTAACCGGCAGACATTACCAGAAATAGTTTATGTTAATGGGGAGCACGAGCAAGATTCGTCGTGTTTCATACCGCAAGAGTTGGATGTTGAAGTAGTAACGGAAAGTTCTGGTCCTGATCGGAAGACTTTACCGAAAGTTATAGTGTTAGAAGTGGCCGACCCATCCGACGCAAAACTCCAGTTTAAACATTTCGAAAGTATTGAGCAGAAAGATTACGAGAATTTTAGTGATAGCCGGACACGAGTGGTAGAAAAGCACGTAGATTACAGCGTGTATGAGAATAGAGCTGACGTTATACGGTCAGACGGTAGCAGTGTGGGTTGCGCAGATCCAGAGGAAGTAATTGCAGACACTACTGGGCACATTCCCCCAGGTAGATTGGCAGATGAGATCAATCTGACCAAACAGGAAACAACGAAGGTGACTATTAGTGAATTGATAGCAAAGCAACACTCACTAGTTGACGAGTTACAGGAAAAGGTTTCGGTATTGGAGGCGGAGCTACAGACTAAGCCTCAGGACAAACGTGTTGAAATTAAAACTGTATGTGAACAGAGGCTGAAAAAGCCGCCAGATAAGCCGGATTTAGGATCAAAGCCAGATGGTTTTTTCTGGAATGACCTGGATATAGATGAGGATTTATTGTGGGAAGATAAAGAAACAGTCGAGGAAAAGTGTAGACAGATAGTAGCGTCTGTTAATATGCACGACCTACAACTAAACGTGTTGATTGACACCGGTGCAGAATTGAGTGCTGTATCTGGGAAAATATTTCAGTTACTGAAAGACAGACCTGGTATCGTAGTTATGCCAGTAACAGGAGTGAAAATTATCGGTGCTACTGGGAAGGCCAGTAAACCGGTCACAAAACAGATTTTTGTCAACTTCGAGATATGTGGGGCACGATTTGAACAAGACTTTGTCGTCGTGCCAGACTTAACTACGGAAGTAATTATCGGGTTAGATTGGCTATTAAAGTACCGTGCAGTGATTAATTGCGAAAGCAAAAGTTTGACATGTACGTCACAAGATAAAACAATAGTAGTTAGTTTTGACGAGGCAGGAGATGGTGTGCATAGGCAATACCAGCCTGTACACATTGTTAACTGGCCGGATGCTATTGACGTAGGTATGAATTTGAACTACTGTAACGTGAGGAATCTCAGCACTGACAATATTGTAGGAAGTGAATTGGAAAGTATTGTAGACGATGTGTCAAACGTAACACACGAACAAAGACGAGGCCTGTATGAAGTAATAATAAGGAATAAGAGTGTGTTTCCAGACAAACCGAGTATTGGTGTGAAAAAAGATCGTTTGCCAGAAATAATGAAGCTAAAAGCCAATGCTAGCATACGTCGTCGTGACGCTAAAGCGCGTTTTGCTAAGTTTGCAATCAGAGACTTAGTACATGTAAAAGCTCATGAGAAATCGAGCGAGATAGACAATGAAATCTCTACATTTAAGTTTGTTTATAATGGACCATATAAAGTCATTGGTATACCTCACACAAATGCTTATTGCTTAGAGTATCCAAGCTCTGGAAAACTATTAGGTATAGGGAACATTGTAGACTTGAAATTGTACCAACCTAGGATTGATTAATACCACAGAATGGGTAATTTGTACAGGATGTAAATATAGAGTGTAAGATTTAAACGATTTGCTAGATTGCCATGCTTTTGCCTGACCAAGAGGACATTAAAGAAGTTGTAATTAATATGAAATTAATTTTGACTAAATGATTTAAGAATAACTGATTATTAATCAGTTGAAAAATCCAAGCTGCTAGTTTAAGTTTTCAGCTGAGTCACAGTAGATTAAGGAATGTAAATAGGATTTTGTAACTAGCTGTAAGATTTCATAAATATGTGTTTACTAGTCATTGCCGATGTACTTAGAAGTTGTTTTAAGTTTCAGGCTAGTACATGCGTGTGATGATGGACAGTGTTGAGTTATCCACTGTGATGGTATTAATGGACTCCTTGAGATTACTCGGAAGCGAGTTTTTCCGAAAGATTTCAGTGAAACGGACGTTCTGGAAATGCCGTTACACAGGCGAGTGAGATCAAGCGTGCCGCACAGGCGGGCGCAACAATATTGGCAAGGCGGAGCCGCTGTCGGCTCTTGTGCCGCTGTCGGCTCTTGTGCCGCTGTCGGCATTCTTTGTACTTGCGGGTACGGAAGGCGGAGTTGTTTTTCTTCCCGGACAGCTGATGTGAAAGAATTCTGCTGTCAATATTTATGTTTTTGTCGATCTGCTGTATATTATTTTCTTGTTTAGCGTTAAGTGGACTCTCATGGCGAGGGTATTAATTATGAAAAGGTTATATAAAATGCGTAATCTATGTAATTAATTATTAATTTGCATATTTTGATATACCTGTTTTCTATGACCTTGTACTCTGATTAATTTTGTAAATAGTATTCCATTTCTTGATAGTGTTACGAATTTTAATGATTTTGGAATAGCTAAACCATTTTCTATGTTTTCTATGAATTTTAATATGTTGTCAACCTGTTTTATTTTGTGCAAGATGACAGAGTGGAATAAGATTAGGAGTGTCTCCACTCAATTATTATGGTCTAAAAATTGATTTATGGTTAATTAGACGAATGCTAATTTTTGTTGACGTTTTGAGCATATGCATTTCCGCTGTTTCTTTTTTGGGACATTTACTGAGTCTGTTTACGTTACACGAACATCCTCAGACAATGTGGGGCACGTGTAACGCCGGAAATGCATATCCTTCTATTTCCATCTATTGTACTATCGATTTTTCCTTATTTTGTTACCTGAAAATATGACATTTCTGTGTCTTTACACAGGGTGTTACAAAAAGGTACGGCCAAACTTTCAGGAAACATTCCTCACACACAAATAAAGAAAAGATGTTATGTGGACATGTGTCCGGAAACGCTTAATTTCCATGTTCGAGCTCATTTTAGTTTCGTCCACCTACGTTCAATGGAGCACGTTATCATGATTTCATACGGGATATTCTACCTGTGCTGCTACAGCATGTGCCTTTACAAGTACGACACAACATGTGGTTCATGCACGATGGAGCTCCTGCACATTTCAGTCGAAGTGTTCGTACACTTCTCAACAACAGATTCGGTGACCGATGGATTGGTAGAGGCGGACCAATTCCATGGCCTCCACGCTCTGCTGATCTCAACCCTCTTGACTTTCATTTATGGTGGCATTTGAAAGCTCTTGTCTACGCAATCCCGGTACCAAATGTAGAGACTCTTCGTGCTCGTATTGTGGACGGCTGTGATACAATACGCTATTCTCCAGGGCTGCATAAGCGCATCAGGGATTCCATGCGACAGAGGGTGGATGCACGTATCCTCGCTAACGGAGGACATTTTGAACATGTCCTGTAACAAAGTGTTTGAAGTCACGCTGGTACGTTCTGTTGCTGTGTGTTTCCATTCCATGATTAATGTGATTTGATGAGAAGTAATAAAATGAGCTCTAACATGGAAAGTAAGCGTTTCTGGACACATGTCCACATAACATCTCTTTCTTTGTGTGTGAGGAATATTTCCTGAAAGTTTGGCCGTACCTTTTTGTAACACCTTGTATATTGTACTTGTTTTACTATTCATATATATATATATATATATATATATATATATATATATATATATATATATATATATGTCGATGTATAATTGGTTTGTTTTGTAAATATTATTTGTATTTATACGCTGGGTCTGGCCTAGGGAAAACTATGCTATCGAACGAATACATCGATAGGTCGTGTGGAGAACCAAAGTGTTTAGGATCTTTGGTAGTGAACTCTGCCGTGTGGAGCGCGGGCTGAGCAGAGGGGGTCTGGCTGGAGTAGTGCGGTGGAGCAGGTGTGTTGTGTGACGCTCCCGCGAGTTGCTGCGCTTTCGGGGTTTGGCAGCATGTAATTGCGCTCGACTTGCTATGATAGTTTCTGACACGGTGTCGCGGACGGGAAGCATTAGATGGCGCACATCAAGAGCCCGTTTCGCCTGGTGATCGTGTCGAGAAGGAGGCGCGCCAACATCCAGCTTCTGCAACAGCGACGGCCGACAATGAGTGACTGTCGCCACTTCCTCGATCGACAGCTTCAATCCTTCAATCAACCAACAAGGAAGACTGGAAGCACGTAAAGTTTTAGAACTGTATGGCAGACCTCAGCTTTTCAAACTGTTCCATTTTCATAACTAAATTACAGCAACGTAGCATGAACCTTTGTTGCTCATTGTCCCAATTGCATTACCAAGCAGGGCCACTTCCTTTTCCGAAATGAACCCGAGTATCGTTGTAACTCAAACGCCAGCATCATTCGATTTCACTGCTTTAATTTCAAAGTTCAGTTAAGGTATTCATAGCTGGCTACAATATTTAGATTACACAAGCACAAATTAAGAGTGCGAGTTTTGTTACCGTATTTTAGCTTACCTGTGACTGCAGCTCAGCTTGGTACGTACTAAATTTTACTATTGTTAATTGTTCAGAATCATTTAATTCAAGTTCAAAGTTAAAGCTCTTATTTCTAAATTGCGTAGATTCAAGTAGCTTTTGAAATGATTGTTGAGGTAGCCCAAGACTAACCGTATTTTACTGAATTTCGATGTGCTTCAGAAACAAAGCTCACTATTAATTTCAGTCACTAAATTAACTTTCAATTTTCCGGTTTTATTAATTCTTTTGCTAAATTAAGTCAGAGTGTAGCGAAATTTATTACTTATGACAAACTTTCAGTTTTCACACTACACGAGTCAACCTTCAGTTGCCACGCTTCTAGTGCTAATTATATGTGTAATAACCTTCTTTTTCAATTATTATAGCAATTGTCCACAGGATTTGCGACCGTAATTTCCCCCAAATCTCAAATATCTAATTACCGCTAGTTAATTGTTAACGTAACGACTGCACATTTACTTTCTTTATTAACTTTACCCTTTTTCAAAATTAATTTCCACCAGTTTCATTTGCATTTTTCCTTTCATTTAGATGTAACCCTTTCCTCCCTCTTTACCGACAGATTAACTTCGGTGACGATTGCTTTTCCCAAATTTCCATCATTTAATTCTTACAAGGACACAATGAATTCTTCAAATCTCGCGTTTTCTTAACATCCGTGAGCTTCGGGAACTGGACTGTCTTCGTCAGAATGTGTTCCTTCTACAACGCGGTTTTCTTTTTAGCTGCATTCCCATCCAATCAGAAAAAAGATACGTTGCAATGTCTTACTGTGGACAGTGTGCAGTCAAGTCCACTTAAAATGCAAAGTCTGCAGTCCCTTCCGTGTGTTCTACACTCCTGGAAATTGAAATAAGAACACCGTGAATTCATTGTCCCAGGAAGGGGAAACTTTATTGACACATTCCTGGGGTCAGATACATCACATGATCACACTGACAGAACCACAGGCACATAGACACAGGCAACAGAGCATGCACAATGTCGGCACTAGTACAGTGTATATCCACCTTTCGCAGCAATGCAGGCTGCTATTCTCCCATGGAGACGATCGTAGAGATGCTGGATGTAGTCCTGTGGAACGGCTTGCCATGCCATTTCCACCTGGCGCCTCAGTTGGACCAGCGTTCGTGCTGGACGTGCAGACCGCGTGAGACGATGCTTCATCCAGTCCCAAACATGCTCAATGGGGGACATATCCGGAGATCTTGCTGGCCAGGGTAGTTGACTTACACCTTCTAGAGCACGTTGGGTGGCACGGGATACATGCGGACGTGCATTGTCCTGTTGGAACAGCAAGTTCCCTTGCCGGTCTAGGAATGGTAGAACGATGGGTTCGATGACGGTTTGGATGTACCGTGCACTATTCAGTGTCCCCTCGACGATCACCAGTGGTGTACGGCCAGTGTAGGAGATCGCTCCCCACACCATGATGCCGGGTGTTGGCCCTGTGTGCCTCGGTCGTATGCAGTCCTGATTGTGGCGCTCACCTGCACGGCGCCAACACGCATACGACCATCATTCGCACCAAGGCAGAAGCGACTCTCATCGCTGAAGACGACACGTCTCCATTCGTCCCTCCATTCACGCCTGTCGCGACACCACTGGAGGCGGGCTGCACGATGTTGGGGCGTGAGCGGAAGACGGCCTAACGGTGTGCGGGACCGTAGCCCAGCATCATGGAGACGGTTGCGAATGGTCCTCGCCGATACCCCAGGAGCAACAGTGTCCCTAATTTGCTGGGAAGTGACGGTGCGGTCCCCTACGCCACTGCGTAGGATCCTACGGTCTTGGCGTGCATCCGTGCGTCGCTGCGGTCCGGTCCCAGGTCGACGGGCACGTGCACCTTCCGCCGACCACTGGCGACAACATCGATGTACTGTGGAGACCTCACGCCCCACGTGTTGAGCAATTCGGCGGTACGTCCACCCGGCCTCCCGCATGCCCACTATACGCCCTCGCTCAAAGTCCGTCAACTGCACATACGGTTCACGTCCACGCTGTCGCGGCATGCTACCAGTGTTAAAGACTGCGATGGAGCTCCGTATGCCACGGCAAACTGGCTGACACTGACGGCGGCGGCGCACAAATGCTGCGCAGCTAGCGCCATTCGACGGCCAACACCGCGGTTCCTGGTGTGTCCGCTGTGCCGTACGTGTGATCATTGCTTGTACAGCCCTCTCGCAGTGTCCGGAGCAAGTATGGTGGGTCTGACACACCGGTGTCAATGTGTTCTTTTTTCCATTTCCAGGAGTGTAGTTTTCGTTCCTTTACTATACATATCTTCATAAACCCAACAATAACGAGTTTTAAATCGAAAACTCGTTTCAGGCATGCCCCTTGACTTAACCAACGTACTTTTCAGTAATAAATGAAATATCCATACTCTTCTTTCATTTCCATTGAAAACTGTTGCAACTGACAATGGGAATTTTACTGTTTGTACCACCAGTTTCTTCAAGCTCCCCATGGCTGCAAATTTAGCACTGAATGCTTATTGATGTGCAGGACAACGAATCCCGTCTGTCGAATCTTGTAATTTTTTAATCTGTCATTCTCATCTAAATGTTTAAATTTTTTCTGCATTTTACTGTATTGTCATTTCAGAGTAAATAAGCAGTACCTGTGGCTTATGCGAATTGAGAATTCTCATCCCTCTCTTCTGTCATTCCCATTCCTTTTAAAGGATTGTGACGACAGATCGCCAGGCTGCCTTTTTTTGTGCAACCAGCCACTGGACCTGCGAACGTCCTTCATACCACGAACGAAGAGCGAAGGGTAAACCGCGCTGACACCAGGATTCTGCCGAACTCAGAGAGTTGCGCCGACCGATAAAAGCCGCGTCGCAATGCTAACAATAAGTGAAATGTGCCGCTATTCCAGGTACTTCGAGAAGGACCGAGCAAAGCCGAATGACAGACTTTGAACGTACGCAGCCCGCACACGCTGCACGTGGGAAGTTTAGCATACCGTGGCCGGCCCTGGCTTACACATAACAATGCTGTTCAACATAAACTATTAAATTTCAACATAAAAAGTGTATTTATGCTGTGAAAGGTCAATGCTCTTTAGTAGAAATGACATTTACGTTTTACAATGTTTGGAAACATGTACTCTTCAAAACCAGGTGCACCTATACAAACAGCATAACATCATAACATTTAATTTTAGCTATGTTTCACGTGAAATAACGAACATTGGCTAACACATAATCATTATTTTATTTAATCGTATGGCTAGGGCCCCCCGCCGGGCAGGCCGTTCGCCGGGTGCCGGTCTTTCAATTTGACGCCACTTCGGCGGCCTGCAGTCGATGAGGATGATAGGATGATGATGAGGACGGCACAACACCCAGTCCTTGGGCGGAGAAAACTCCCCGACCCAGCCGGGAATCGAATCCAGGCCCAGAGGATTGACAATCCGTCACGCTGACCATTCAGCTACCGGGGGCGGACCCACAGTCACTGATGAGCCAACACATTATGACCACCCGCTTAACGACGTGTTGGTCCACCTTTATAACGCAGTACAGTGATTCTGTGTGACATGTGTACGCAAATCTTTGATAAGTTTCCAGAGATATGTAACAACCCCAGATGTCTACATCTACATCCATACTCCGCAAGCCACCTCACGGTGTGTGGCGGAGGGTACCCTATCGGTTCTCCCTTCTATTCCAGTCTCGTATTGTTCGTGGAAAGAAGGATTGTCGGTATGCTTCTGTGTGGGCTCTAATCTCTCTGATTTTATCCTCATGGTCTCTTCGCGAGATATACGTAGGAGGGAGCAATATACTGCTTGACTCTTCGGTGAAGGTATGTTCTCGAAACTTTAACAAAAGCCCGTACCGAGCTACTGAGCGTCTCTCCTGCAGAGTCTTCCACTGGAGTTTATCTATCATCTCCGTAACGCTTACACGATTACTAAATGATCCTGTAACGAAGCGCGCTGCTCTCCGTTGGATCTTCTCTATCTCTTCTATCAACCCTATCTGGTACGGATCCCACACTGTTGAGCAGTATTCAAGCAGTGGGCGAACGAGCGTACTGTAACCTACTTCCTTTGTTTTCGGATTGTTTTTCCTTAGGATTCTTCCAATGAATCTTAGTCTGGCATCTGCTTTACCGACGATCAACTTTATATGATCATTTCATTTTAAATCGCTCCTAATGCGTAGTCCCAGATAATTTATGGAATTAACTGCTTCCAGTTGCTGACCTATTTTGTAGCTAAATGATAAGGGATCTATCTTTCTATGTATTCGCAGCACATTACACTTGTCTACATTGAGATTCAATTGCCATTCCCTGCACCATGCGTCAATTCGCTGCAGATCCTCCTGCATTTCAGTACAATTTTCCATTATTACAACCTCTCGATACACCACAGCACCATCTGCAAAAAGCCTCAGTGAACTTTCGATGCCATCCACAAGGTCATTTATGTATATTGTGAATAGCAACGGTCCTATGACACTCCCCTGCGGCACACCCGAAATCACTCTTACTTCGGAAGACTTCTCTCCATTGAGAATGACATGCTGCGTTCTGTTATCTAGGAACTCTTCAATCCAATCACACAATTGGTCTGATATTCCATATTCTCTTACTTTGTTCATTAAACGATTGTGGGGAACTGTATCGAACGCCTTGCGGAAGTCAAGAAACACGGCATCTACTTGTGAACCCGTGTCTATGGCCCTCTGAGTCTCGTGGACGAATAGCGCGAGCTGGGTTTCACACGACCGTCTTTTTCGAAACCCATGCTGATTCCCACAGAGTAGATTTCTAGTCTCCAGAAAAGTCATTATACTCGAAGATAATACGTGTTCCAAAATTCTACAACTGATCGACGTTAGAGATATAGGTCTATAGTTCTGCACATCTGTTCGACGTCCCTTCTTGAAAACGGGGATGACCTGCGCCCTTTTCCAATGTCTACCCACAAGTCACTAAATTCCGTAAATTCTCACCCAGTGGTTTATGGGCACGGAACTGCTACACGATAGTGTCTCAGATGTGTTCCATGTGGCTTAGATCGGGTGAATTTCCTGTCGTGCTCCTCAGACCACTGGGGCATGATTCTGGTCTTGTGTCATGGGGAGTTGTTCTGCTGGAAGATGCCGTCGCCACTGGGGAAGACAACAAGCATGTAAAGATGGAGGTTGTCCACAGTAATGTTCACACAGTTCACAGTTGTCATGGAACCTTCGATTGCCACCACCGGCCCTACGAAAAGTTCAGGTGAATGTCACCCATAGCATAATACTGCCCCCACCGCCCTGCTGCTGTGTGCGATGCATATTTCGAGTAGACTTTGGCCTGTCTGACGGTATATCTGGACACGAGCATCAACGTGGTGTAACAAGAAACGTGATTCATCCAACAAGGTGGCAAGTTTTCATTGATTACCGATCACATTTCGATGATTTTGTACCCACTACAATCGCAGTTGACGATATCGTTGAAAAAGAAAAATGAAGTCATTAGAGACGAAACACATTCCCGCATTAGGATGGAGAAAGAAATCAGCCGCGCCCTCTTCAGAGGAACGAGTCCGGTATTTTCTGGGAAACCACGGAAAACCTAAGTCTGGACGGCCGACCTGGGACAGAACCGACGTCCCCCAAGTTTGTTAACCACTGCACCAACTCGCTTGGTTACGTCGTTGGCTCAGCATGGGAACAGGCAGGGATCGTCTGCCACCGTATCCCATGTTCAACAATGGGCGCTGAACGGTGTGCTCTGAAACACTTGTACCTGCACGACCGCTGAACTCTGTCGTCAGATGTGCTACAGATCGCCGCCTATCCCGCATTAAAAAATCGGCAAGCCCACGACCCCCCCCCCCCCCCCCCCCCCCGCCCCGTTCACTGATGAGGTGTCGAAATCAGACTCGTTGTAGGCTACAACCTGGAAATATCATGCTTTCCGTGCCTAGTGCCGAAGTATATCATAATTTCCTTGCATTGTTTCCTCTGATGCTGAGTCTAGAATGATAGAGTGCTGTTAGTCATTACCAAGCCTCAAAATATCTTTCTCTCTGGAGATTAAAATACTTTTGTAGCTCCTTCCTGGAATACATGTCTGACATGTCTGTTCAGAACAACACATACTTCTTTCTTACATATAATACCAGCAAAACTACTGCCTCTTAAACAACATGTCTATGCAACACCTGGAGCATTTGATAGAGGCACTCTGTCACTACATGCTCAGGTGTTCGCCGTTCACAAACTTTCCTGTGTCCTCAAAAACTACCTTTTATCGGCTGTGGCCATCAATTTAAAATGACGTAACTTTTTAGAACGTACGTCTTCTCCCTTGGAGTCCCGACTCTAAAACCAGTTCACCAAGAGAATATTTGAAATACGTGTAAGAGGACATAAATGTAAAACACCAAATGCCTTGCTAATAACTTCGTCGTCTTAGACGCTGTAGTTCCATTTTTTGATTCACATCTCGATGTTGTCGATTATTTTCGATTCATAGGTCTTTCCTTCCTAGTACAAATACTGTATTGTATACATGGAAATTTGTGGTAAGGTCTTATGGGACCAAACTGCAGAGGTCATCGGTCCCTAAGCCTACACACTACTTAATCTAACTTAAACTAACTTACGCTATGGACAACACACACACCCGTGCCCGAGGAAGGACTCGAACCTCCGACGGGAGGAGCTACACGGGCGGCGACAAGGCGCCCTAGACCCTGCGGCTATTGTATATATCTCCCTGCTTGACCGTTCTTCTATTATCACACTGGGGGACACCAAAAGACTCACACTTCATTCCAAAGATGTTAAACACATGTCCTTCGGCCATTTACTGCTTGTAGATTCTGTCGTTTGGTAACCAGTGAATTGCTGGTGTCCTCAATAGGTACTTGTACACTTTGCTTGGAGTTTGGCATTTGCTAGCCGGTAAAGTGTGAACAGTCCGAAGAGCATACGTCTCGACACACACCTTGAGCAAAAAGTACGGACTTAGTCATTTGGATTCGGGGCTGCTTACTGGTCCTATGTTCAAGAATGTGCGCTGAGCGGTGTCTTCGGATACACTTTTACCTGAACGAGCATTGTACTCTGTCGTCGGATGTGCTACAGATCGCCATCTATCCTGCATTACAGAATGAGCAAGCCCCCAACATCCACGTTCTGTGAGGTTTGGATATCCAACATGTTGTCGCCTACTCTCGTTGCAGCGTCCTTCATCCACTTTCCATAGATACTCACGACACTAGCATGCAAAGAACCGATCAGTTTCTCCGGTTCCGACATGGTCATTCCCATGTGCTGGGCCATAAAAAAATTTCCCTTTGTCAATGTCGCTTATCCAAGTGGATTTCCCTGTTTGCCGCCCGTATCATCAAACTATTGACCCCCCATTCATCTGTTCTTTAGTTTGAAATTGCTTAGTGTTATGTAAAGAATCTGTGCAATACCGTGGGTTAAAAAATCGACTCTACTTTTCTGATTACATTTGCACGTCTCTTATGCTTTTCGTATCTCCCTTTATTTCTTTGTTTGCTATTGCGCTACACCAAATGTAAGTGAACCATTGCGAAGAGCACACAGCAGTCTTCAAAAACCTAACATTAACCACGAAATGAAACTATAATCAGTTTTGTTGACTCAGCTACGTGCTACCTTATCTTGAGTGTTTCAAGCAGCTGTCTGCGCCTCTCCGCCCAGCAGGACTCCTATGCCGTTTCCCTCCTATTCGCACTCGAAAAATGCACCGAAAGCATAGTACTACACCATTATTTCACAAAATATCCTAAAATACGTAGCAGGTTCTTTGCCATCAACGTAATAGGACAGCCCAATATGGTGGAAGATGTGAAGTGGCTCGACTTCCGCCAATCACGGATTGCCGGCGGCGGCAAGCGGACTAGACAAGAATGACCATACTTTCCCCATATAGACCATTAGTTCACTGAGGTACACATCACCACCGCTACTTCCGGAATAACAGGAATGTGTCGATGTCAAGAACACAAGAAGGAGACACATTACATGTAGCTATGACAAAATAATCTGTAATTACGCTGCAACCTAGCGTTTGATAAAACATTTACTTTCGGTAGATCTATATTTTGAATTATTAGTTCTTGCTGGATAACAAGCAAAAAAGTTCATTCAGCGCTCTAGCGCGTAGTGAAGAAAAGATGCAACAAATATAGCAGAGATAATCTAAAATGTTTTATTACTTAACTGCGGCAGGAGAACAAACGTTGCAAGTACTGTCGCAAAACTAACATAAAATCTTGCTGTAGCCCACAGCAATAAAGAAATACTTTTACGGTAGTTGCAGTATTTACTGGTCATCAAAATGGCTCTAAGTACTATGGGGCTTAACATCTGACGTCATCAGTCCCCTAGACATAAAAACCTAACTGATCTAAGGACATAACAGACATCCATGCCCGAGGCAGGACTCGAACCTGCGACCGTAGCAGCAGCGCGGTTCCAGACTGAAGCACCTAGAACGGCTCGGCCACAGAGGCCGTCACTGGTCATCAAACATAAACACAAGTTTATTCTCAAGATACCTGCACATGGCCAAAATTAATATCGAACGAACTGCCACTTGTAGTGGCAGATGTTCAGAGTCTGCCTTAAGCTTCAATCACACATGATAAAAAGATGAGCAATTTCAGCATATTCCAGAAGACACAGACCACGGTAGTACAGATAACCAGAGGAAACGTCTTCCAGCAGCAGTACAGCAGAGCAAGAGGACTAATTCTTCAGAGCCCAGCTGAGCGGAGGGAGTCGGAGTCCAGTGGAAGAGGTAGTCAGTTTTGTGTGCCACATGCCAAGTGATTGACACGGAAGAACATCGTTTCGAATGCGGGTCGGCAAAGGACGTTTGGTATTTGGTGCGTCAGATATTGGCTTTTCTCACAAGCACGACTCCCGACGGGATAACTACCCGATCACTTCTTTTTCCCGATGAGCTGTATTTCCCAAGAGCAAAAACGAACTCTGTGACGCGGATCAGCGGCCACGCTGTTCACTACCTATTTGGTAATGGCGAAAAGACAGTACCCGATTTTTGGTATTACCTCAACGAACGACATTGTGCGATCGTCAAGAACCCTAAATATAGGCAATATTTTTCTAATTTTCTTTGGAGCGCATTCCTTAATCCGCCTCGCAGCTGGATTATCGATGACATGAGAAGATAACCATAGCACCTCTTCCCAGTTCCTTTTTTTTAATGAGATTGAACAAACAACGGAAACAACACAGCAACGAGACGACGCTCATCGAAAATTCGCAGCGGGATATAGTATGGAGCATCCTTTGTCGTAACGGGACGACTTCCTATTATTCTGTTTATGTAGCCGAAGAGGAACGGCCTTCCTTTTATCCATTTGTATAAAAATAAAATAAAATAAAAATAAAAAAGCAGAAGAACAAACCTTCCAAAACCCTTTTTCCTTTTTTTCATTTTTATTAAAAAAAGTGGGTAGGATAGCTGGCTATTAAAAAAAAAGAAGAAGAAGACAGTGGACTGGCATTGCTGGCGATGTTCTGCTTGCCCGAGAACAACTTACTGCTGGCTACTCTACGGCCGGTTATATCGCCATCTCCATAACTCAGATGTCGTGGCACTAAAACGGTTTTACAAAACACGGATTCTGAAATTCCTTCACCAATGAAGATGAAGTTGCCAACATGAGTACCTTAGAATTAGATATGTTCAGATTATTGAAGTGGATTAAATCACTTAATAAAGGCAAGTCTTCCGGGCCACATTGCATACCAGTTAGGTTCATGTCAGGGTATGCTGATACTTAGCGGTCATATACAACACCTCGCTCGACAAAAGATCCGTACCTCAGGACTGGAAAGTTGCACAGGTCACACCAATACTCAAGACAGCAAATAGGAGTAATCCACTGAATTACAGACCATTATCACTGACGTCACTTTGCAGTAAGCTTTTGGAAAATATACAGTGTTCGATCATGATGAATTACCTCGAAGATAACAATCTATTGACACAAAATCGGCACGGATTTAAAAATTACATTCTTGTGAAACACGACAAGCTCTTTCTCGTAACAAGTGCTACCGACAAGAGATCTCAAATTGATTCCGTATTTCTAATTTTTCCAGAAGATATTTTACACCGCAACTCACAAGTGACTTCTGATCAAACTGCGTGCCTATGGAGTATCATCTCACTTGTGAGATTTGATTCGCGATTTACTGCCAGAACGGTATAAGTTCGTAGTAGCTAACGGAAAGTCATCGAGTAAAATAGAAATGATATCACAGAGAAACTGGTACATATGCCTAATACCGTGTACGGCCCCAGCTAACACGTAGAAGTGCCACAACACAACGTGGCATGGACTCGACTAATGTCTGAAGGAATGCTGCAGGGAAATGACACCATGATTCCTGCAGGGATGTCCATAAATCCGTAAGAGTACCAGTGGCTGGAGGTCTCTTCTGAATAGCACGTTGCAAGGCATCCCAGATATGCTCAATAACGTTCATGTCTGGGGCGTTTGCTGGCCAGTGGAAGTGTTTAAACTCAGAAGAGTGTTCCTGCAACCACTATGTAGCAGTTCTGGACGTGTGGGGTATCGCATTGTCCTGCTGGAATTGACCAGTCTGTCGGAAAGCGCAATGGGCACGAATGGAGGCAGGTGATCAGACAGAATGCTTATGTACGTGTCACCTGTCAGAGTCGTATCTAGACGTATCAGGAATCCCATATCACTTCAACTGCACACGCCCCACACCATTACAGAGCCTCCACCAGCTTGAACAGTCCCATGCTGACGTGCAGGGTCTATAGTGGTGGTGGTTAGTTCCTGTGCGACCAAACTGCTGAGGTCATTTGTCCCTAGGCTTACACACTACTTAATGTAACTTAGACTAACTTACGCTAAGGACAACACACACACCCATGCCCAAGGGAGGAATCGAACCTCCGACGGTGGGGGAGCCGCGCGAACCATGACAAGGCGCCTGAGACCGCGCCGCCACCCCGTGCGGCTGGGTCCATGGATTCAAGAGGTTGTCTCCATACTCGTACACGTCCATCCGCTCGATACAATTTTAAACGAGATTCGTCCGACTAGGCAACATGTTTCCAGTCATCAACAGTCTAACGGGCCCAGATGAGGCGTGAAGCTTTGTGTCGCACAGTGATCAAGGGTATACGAGTGGGCCTTCGGCTCGAAAAGCCCATATCGATTATGTTTCGTTGAATGGCTCGCACGCTGACACTTATTGAAGGCCCAGCAATGAAATGTGCAGCAGTCTGTGGAAGAGTTGCACTTCTGTAACGTTGAATGATTCTCTTCAGTCGTCGTTGGTCCCGTTCTTGCAGGATCTTTTTCTGGCCTGAACGATGACGGAGATTTCTTGTTTTACCGGATTCCTGATATTGACGGTACACTCGTGAAATAGTCGTACGGGAAAATCCCCACTTCATCGCTACCTCGGAGATGCTGTGTCCCATCGCTTGCGCGCCGACTATAACACAATGTTCGAACTCACTTAAATCTTGAAAACCTGCCACGGTAACAGCATTAACCGATCTAACAACTGCATCAGACACTTGTTGTCTTATATAGGCTTTGCCGGCTCCATCGCAGTATTCTGCCCGTTTACGTATCTCTTTATTTCAATACGCATGCCTATACCAGTTTCTTTGGAACTTCAGTGTAGTTTCTCCACCCTTCTTAATCTGTACAAACGATTTAGGAGGCAATCCATGCAGCTCTCTTAGCTTGTTTACCGAAGATGCTGTCATTTACCGTCTAATAAACTCAACAGAAGATCATAACCAACTGCAAAATCATTTAGATAAGATATCTGTATGGAGCGGAAAATAGCGATCGACACGAAATAAGGAAACGAGGGAGGTTGTGCAAGTGAGTACTAAAATATAAAGAGGCTGAAAAAATTAGCCACGCAGTTGCAAAACAAAGGTTTATTATTTATTAGGTTTCGGTATTTCTAAAAATATCTCCTTCAGAAGGAGTGGGCCCTAAAAATGTATATAATCAGTTACAAAAATTATTTTTACAAACATAACAAAATATTAATAGAAAAATATTTGTGAGGTAAGTGTACTCACTTGTTATATCCGATAATGGTACATTAGAATAGCTGAAGGCGAGCGGCTCTTGTCATATATGAAATGGACAAAAAGGAGAATCATCCCAAGCCATGGTTTTAAATAGAAGCCAGATTACATTTAGCGTACCTCAGAATGAATGCTCACTGGTAAATGCCCACAAGTAGAGGCTCTTGCCAACATAACATTCAAACAGAAATCACAGGGCCAGAGACAGAGGCCAACTGTGACGAATATACAGGCTCAAACGACCGGGAAAAACTAGGCCGCAGAGGGCGCTAAATACATGCGCGTAAGAACTGCGCCTTGCTTGTACTAAATAACAGCAGTTTACATCAAAGTAAGCATGAAATTTCCTCTATAAGGCTACTAAAAAGTAATAGATTTACTGGTATACATTACATATAAAATTATTAATATATTTGCTGACAGTAATACTGTACATAAATTCAGCGCGCAGGAGATAGAGTTGTTTTTACAAAAGATCACTGTCACGAATGCATGTGGAAAGCAGAGAAAATAAAGCTAAACAACCTTACTTAAAAAAAGAAAATAAAAAAATAGAAAAAAAGCTTCCGCTTAATACTACGGTAGCCTAAGCGATAAAGCAAATGGGAAAGCAGTGGGCGCTGTATACATGTGCGTAAGCACTTCGTCTTGCTGGTGTTAAGTAGCATAACTTTACATTAACGCACTATGACAATCTCTTATAGAAGGCCACTAATAAGTGCAATAATTTTAGAGGTATAAAGTAAATATGAAACTATTTTTAAAACATTTATGTAGCGCAGTGGTACTGCACTGAGCTTTTGTGTACAGAAGATAACTATTACAAATAAGTACCTCTGTTAGCAAAAAGGGTGGAGGACAGAATAAAATGGATAAAGTTACATCAAAACATAAAAATGAGAGCCTTCTGCTTAATTGTACTAATCGTTCAAAATGTTACCGTCTCTCTTCGAAAGATGTTTATATATTTCAAGTTCTTCTAATAAATCCAATCTCCAGCCTTTTATTTCCTTTCGTTAAATTACTGTTTTTTTCTAATTCCCTCGGTGCATGGTCTGAAATAACTAAATGTTCAGCAAATGAAGAATTATGCATATTTCCTTCTTTCTTACCGAACAGGTGCTCCTTATATCTCTCTTTAACAGCTCTACCTGTCTGCCTTGTATAATAGCTAGGGCAATCTTTACAGATGATTTTATAGACGCCTGGATTAGTGAAAGGATCTTGTTCAATTTTTAATGTATCTACAAATTTTCTCTTCAAATTATTGTTCGTAGAGAAGGTAACTTGACAACCGTATGTTCTAGTCAGAAGACGCCCAGTCCTGTAGGCCACGTTACCTAAAAATGGTATCGAAATAAACTTGCCATTTCCCTCTTCATTACTCTTCAGTTTGTTATCAGGTAGTGTTGAAAATTTTTTATTTTCCTTTTTGTTGCTAAGTATCTGGTCAACTATGTCTTGTCTATAACCATTATTGCTAGCAATAATCTTAAACAAACAAATTTCTTTCTGAAAATCGTATGGGGAAAGTGGCATTGTTAAAGCACAATTTATTGCTGAATGGAAATTACGGCATCGTTCTCATTTTGAATTTCTTTTGTACATTAATTTTTCTCGGAGACGACGTTAAAATTGTAAAATAATAAATCTAGTACTTGGTCAGTTCCATCAAATACAAAAATTAAGTCGTCCACATAACGCGCATAAAACCGTATTTTACTCATTAATTCTGATTTAGTTTTAAAGAAGCCATCTTCAAGGGAGTTAATGAATATGTCAGCTAAGGGACTACGTATCACAAGGCCAAGGGATTAAACGTACAATTTACCGTTAGAAGTAAAATAATTCTATTTGAGCACTACCTTTAACAACTTCGTCAGTTCTGTAATTTGCATCTCAGTTAACTTTTTATGCAGTAAGAGATTCTTTTCAACGATTCCAAGTATCACGTCAATCGGAACGTTCGTGTACAGGCTTGTAATATCAAAGGACAACAACCTAGTACTAGGAGTACATCTGAGCATTTTCATTGTACTAATCAGATCTTGCCTATTTTTAACGGTAAAATTACTGTCAAAAGTAAAAGATTCCTTGAGTTTACTTTGTAAATGTCTAGCTAACTTGTAGTGAGCTCTCCATATACTGTTTACGATTGGGCAGACCGGATGCTGGTTCTTGTGAAGCTTGAACTGGCTTCTTAAAACGGGAGGCTTTGGGTTGATGTTCACTAACCATTTTTTCTGAAATTTCCCGAACAAGTTTTCAGTATTGTTTAAACTGGTCCGAATTTCTTTTTGCAGGTTAACCGTGGGATCTGTACTAATTTTAGTGATGCCATTCTCATCAAAAATTGTAACTTTTGTCTACATACTCGTTTTTATAAGCAACAACTGCATTGCCTTTATCGGCTGTAATTATTAAAGCTTCATTATTTTTCAATTAAGATTAATATTATTAATCACTTTCGTTTCTTTAGTGCAGATGTTACTCATAGCTGCCATTTCTTTTTCTATGATGTTGTTACATTAATGAGCTATCCTAAGTTGATGGTCCTTATCTACTTTAGAACTGTTTAGAACAATTTTAAGGTCAACCACAAAATCATCTATTACTGTAGAGTCACTAAGCCTAGGGGCTACATTGTACTTAAAACCTCTTTATAAAATTTGAGTTTTATTTAATACTCTTTCAAGAAATTGATGCTGTGTTCTGTTATTCACTGTAACTTTATCATTATTTATCGGTATTCTGTTCTTAAGTTTTGGCAATTTCTTTTCGTGTCTAATTTCAATTTCACGTTTACGATCGTTGATACCGTTCCAGATAATATCAATTTGAAAGTTAAAATTTTCCTTAAAAGCTTTAGTTGAAACAAGACATAAATCGTAAGCTTCTACTTTCAGCCTATCTTTCTTTTTGTACAGCTCTACTGTTCTGTCAGCTAAAACTTGTTGCAATAATTTATTCCTTATTGAAAGTGTTTTCTCACACTGCTTAACGTTAATGAAAGCTTTCACGTAGTCTGGCATCAGGTTAAACTTTCACGCTGCTTAATAAAGTCAATGGCCATACCTGTTTTTAAATTTTAAAATTATTGTTCATACATTTGGTGATAGCCTTTGATACCTAGGCAGGCACATATTTCGAAATCTTAAACATGGATGCGAATCAGCAACTGTGTAAATCTGAAGAGGTTGAAAAAATCTGCCCACCAGTTGTAAAACAAAGGTTTATTAGCACTTTTTACCAAAATACACTCCTGGAAATAGAAAAAAGAACACATTGACACCGGTGTGTCAGACCCACCATACTTGCTCTGGACACTGCGAGAGGGCTGTACAAGCAATGATCACACGCACGGCACAGCGGACACACCAGGAACCGCGGTGTTGGCCGTCGAATGGCGCTAGCTGCGCAGCATTTGTGCACCGCCGCCGTCAGTGTCAGCCAGTTTGCCGTGGCATACGGAGCTCCATCGCAGTCTTTAACACTGGTAGCATGCCGCGACAGCGTGGACGTGAACCGTATGTGCAGTTGACGGACTTTGAGCGAGGGCGTATAGTGGGCATGCGGGAGGCCGGGTGGACGTACCGCCGAATTGCTCAACACGTGGGGCGTGAGGTCTCCACAGTACATCGATGTTGTCGCCAGTGGTCGGTGGAAGGTGCACGTGCCCGTCGACCTGGGACCGGACCGCAGCGACGCACGGATGCACGCCAAGACCGTAGGATCCTACGCAGTGCCGTAGGGGACCGCACCGCCACTTCCCAGCAAATTAGGGACACTGTTGCTCCTGGGGTATCGGCGAGGACCATTCGCAACCGTCTCCATGAAGCTGGGCTACGGTCCCGCACACCGTTAGGCCGTCTTCCGCTCACGCCCCAACATCGTGCAGCCCGCCTCCAGTGGTGTCGTGACAGGCGTGAATGGAGGGACGAATGGAGACGTGTCGTCTTCAGCGATGAGAGTCGCTTCTGCCTTGGTGCCAATGATGGTCGTATGCGTGTTTGGCGCCGTGCGGGTGAGCGCCACGATCAGGACTGCATACGACCGAGGCACACAGGGCCAACACCCGGCATCATGGTGTGGGGAGCGATCTCCTACACTGGCCGTACACCACTGGTGATCGTCGAGGGGACACTGAATAGTGCACGGTACATCCAAACCGTCATCGAACCCATCGTTCTACCATTCCTAGACCGGCAAGGGAACTTGCTGTTCCAACAGGACAATGCACGTCCACATGTATCCCGTGCCACCCAACGTGCTCTAGAAGGTGTAAGTCAACTACCCTGGCCAGCAAGATCTCCGGATCTGTCCCCCATTGAGCATGTTTGGGACTGGATGAAGCGTCGTCTCACTCGGTCTGCACGTCCAGCACGAACGCTGGTCCAACTGAGGCGCCAGGTGGAAATGGCATGGCAAGCCGTTCCACAGGACTACATCCAGCATCTCTACGATCGTCTCCATGGGAGAATAGCAGCCTGCATTGCTGCGAAAGGTGGATATACACTGTACTAGCGCCGACATTGTGCATGCTCTGTTGCCTGTGCCTATGTGCCTGTGGTTCTGTCAGTGTGATCATGTGATGTATCTGACCCCAGAAATGTGTCAATAAAGTTTCCCCTTCCTGGGACAATGATTTCACGGTGTTCTTATTTCAATTTCCAGGAGTGTATATCCGTTGAGCTTCGGCTACACAATAACTCACATAAATCTAAAGGCTATCAGTTCAACTAAATACCTGCGGATTGCAGTTACGAGCAACTTAAACAGGAACAGTCACATAGATAATTTTGTGGGCAAGGCGAACTAAAGACTGCGTTTTATTGTCATAACACCTAGAAGACGCTCGAGATCAACAAACGAAACAGCCTACACTACGCTTGCCCATCCTCTTCAGGAGTACCACTAGGCAGAATGGGATCCATATCACATGGCTTGATGGAGGACACCGAAAAAGTCCCTAAAAGGGCAGCTTGTTTAGTATCATGGCTAAATAGGAGAGAGAGTATCACGGATATGATACGTGAGGGGGGTGGCAGTCATAGCAACAAAGGCGTTTTTCGTTGCAGCGAGAACTTTTCACGGAATTTCGTTCAGCAAATTTCTCTTCCGAATGAGGAAATCTGTTTTTGATGTCACTCTATACAGGGAGAAATAGTTACCGTAATAAATCGAGATAAATCAGAGCTCACACGGAAAGATTTAAGTGCTGGTTTTTCCCGCGCTTGTTCGAGAGTCGAATAACAGAAAATTCGTCTGAAGGTGTTTGGATGAACTCTCTGTCAAGCACTTATGTATGAATTGCAGAGTACTCACGTACACGTAGATGTAGACAGTACCACAGGCGACAGACTTGCGTTTCCGACGTTCTTGTGGCGCAGTTACCGCCGCTTCTCCATCGACGAGTCTTCGGTCATTGATGGGAAACATACAAGTAATTGGTAATGGAAGATTAAACTGACAGCTAGTCATTAGGAAAATGTAGAAGTAGAAGATAGCTAAACTGGATCTGGTCAATTAGTCTAGCAGAGACCCTTTGATGTTCTTTGGTTGCCATAATTTGTAGTTCAGTTAAATTTTGGCATTTGTGGCCTGAGTATAAAAAACTAATATCTATAACACACAATTTTGCAGTTGAGTTTTAGAAAATACAGTACTTCCATGCCGCAAGGAATACAAGAGTACATTCTCTCTCGTGGTCACACTTCATACAGACATTAATTTCGAATGGATCGCAGATGTACTCATTTAATACCCCGTATGTAATTAACATCTCCACAAGGTTTGATAAACATCGGACTCGTGTCTCGTGGTGTAACACTTCCCATTTTCGTCAGTGTATATGTCCTGATAAGAGCTGTGTTCAGCGTTCAATCGGCTATGGCTCTTCTTCTAATTAGCCAGTCCAAATGAGGATCCATATGTCGCCGCTATGCAGCTCAAGTTATTTGCAGAAACTCCAGCTCCGTACAAAAATTCAAGTCCAATTATCGATAGTTTCATAGCTGTGGATATCGTGCAAAACGTTATGCTAAACTACAATGGCCTTTACAGTATCTACAGAAAACTTAGGATCCATGTTCAGAAGTGTGTCAAAATAAGGGGAGCTACGGCCAATCATGACGTTCACAACAACATCCACATAAGTATTAGGTCGCGTGTCGTCATGCTGCGAATACAGTACCGTTTGGACAGCTGCCGAAAAAGTATAAAATGGACATTAGTCCAGAACGATATGACTGAAAATCTCTGTAGAATTCGGAAAGTAGGAGAGGAAGTACTTGCAGAATGAGAAGTTTGTCGCAGATGTGGCTGGAAAGCTCATAGGGTATGAACACTGCAAGTAAATGAGAAGGCTCCAGATTCGAGTGCTGGTGCGGAACGCAGTTAGAATCTGGTAAAAAAAAGTAACATATTACACTCCGATGCAGAAAGAGAGATGTTTTTTCCTCCGTTAATCAACTCCCTCGCGAATCATTATTGCTGGTAATCAATGGGGAAAAACATTTTTCTACTTCCAAACTGGAATAAGTTGCTGAATTCGCTCACCAGCACGTCCTGTCCTTACCTCCATATTTCACACACTATCGTTTAAGAATATTTTGCAACAGCGGGTTCCGATGTCCCGTTCAGAGGCACTCTGTCTTTTTTCTTCTGCTGTCGAAACTAGGGCGACGCATCTGTCTGTGAATGCATTTTCTGCGACCATTTCCTATGCTGTTACTCCAAAATAAAAGCGCGGACCACTGCGTACCAAGACGCAGCTGCATCTTAACACTTCGGCTGTTGTCCACAAGATTTAGTTTCCACATGTCACACAGGTTGCATTAATGGTTGGATTCAAATTCCACCTTCAGTTACAATCAATGTAATCACTTACAAATAGATTCACAATTTAAAGAGCCACAAACCGCAAGTATGGTTTAAAAAGGTTTATTTGAATCAAACCATTACCGGTTTCAGATTTCTGACATATACATCTTCAGACGGCTTTACAGAGCTTTTTGCTTTCTTGCTGGCGCCTCGTTTTGTATTCACTATTGGTTTGCTGAACTAGGACAGACAGAAAGTTTTTTGTTCACAAATCGGTAAAATTTACAAGAGATTAAGTTCTTGTGAACTCTATAATAACATTCATGAAAAGTTTTTAAAGTTAGTAAATACACGGTATATGACGAAAACTTATGTGCTGTATAATTCTATGTGACTAAACCCTCCTATGTTTTTGTTATTATTTTTAAAATTAACACAATTTTGGATGTGCGCCGGCTGGGGCGACCGAGCGGTTCTAGGCGCTACAGTCTGGAGCCGCGCGACCGCTACGGTCGCAGGTTCGAATCCTGCCTCGAGCATGGGTGTGTGTGATGTCCTTAGGTTAGTTAGGTTTCAGTAGTTCTAAGTTCTAGGGGACTGATGACCTCAAAAGTTAAGTCCCATAGCGCTCAGAGCCATTTTTGATGTACACTGTGTGAGTGCTGCACATTTCACTGGAAAAAGCTTTAAGCCACACCATTCTGTGTTTACTGGCAGCGCACACGATAAACATTTAAAAAGTGTTGCCCAGTTTAACTTGACTAACATAAACAATGTTTTCAAAGATGTTTTAGTGGTTAGGTTACCGATGCTGTGAGGGTGTATGGGCAGAGCAAAATACGTCATTGCTAGTGTAATGAAATTAATTTGAAAACCGTTGAGAAAAGAAAATTTATTTACAATTATTTCTAATATGGCAATCTACCCAATGGTTGAGATGATACAGTTCCCCACAGTCATCTAATGAACAAAGTAAGAGTATATGGACTATCAGACCAATTTTGTGATTGGATTGAAGAGTTCATAGATAACAGAACGCAGCTTGTCATTCGCAATGGAGAGAAGTCTTTCGAAGTAAGAGTGATTTCAAGTGTTCTGCAGGGGAGTGTCGTAGGACCGTTGCTATTCACAATATACATAAATGACCTTGTGGATGACATCGGAAGATCACTGAGGCTTTTTGCAGATGATGCTGTGGTATATCGAGAGGTTGTAACAATGGAAAATTGTACTGAAATGCAGGAGGATCTGCAGCGAATTGACGCATGGTGCAGGGTATGGCAATTGAATCTCAATGTAGACAAGTGTAATGTGCTGCGAATACATACAAAGATAGATCCCTTATCATTTAGCTACAAATTAGCAGGTCAGCAACTGTAAGCAGCTAATTCCATGAATTATCTGGGAGTACGCATTAGGAGTGATTTAAAATGGAATGATCATATAAAGTTGATCGTTGGTAAAGCAGATGCCAGACGGAGATTTATTGGAAGAATCCTAAGGAAATGCAATGCGAAAACAAAGGAAGTAGGTTACAGTAGGCTTGTTCGCCCACTGCTTGAATAATGCTCAGCAGTGTGGGATCCGTACCAGATAGGGTTGATAGAAGAGATAGAGAAGAACCAACGGAGAGCAGCGCGCTTCGTTACAGGATCATTTAGTAATCGCGAAAGCGTTACAGAGATGATAGATAAACTCCAGTGGAAGACTCTGCAGGAGAGACGCTCAGTAGCTCGGTACGGGCTTTTGTTGAAGTTTCGAGAACATACCTTCACCGAAGAGTAAAGCAGTATATTGCTCCCTCCTACGTATATCTCGCGAAGAGACCTTGAGGATAAAATCAGAGATATTAGAGCCCACACAGAAGCGTACCGACAATCCTTCTTTCCACGAACAATACGAGACTGTAATAGAAGGGAGAACCGATAGAGGTACTCAGGGTATCCTCCGCCACACGCCGTCAGGTGGCTTGCGGAGTATGGATGTAGACGTAGATGTAGATGACACATAAACAAAGATTATATATAAACAATAATAAACACTGCGTACAGTACATAAGCCCAATAAAATATATTTTTTGTTATAGTGATAAATCTTAGTTTGAACATTGAATCTATAGTTGCATTCCTCATTATAAATAGTTTTTCACTGTTTCGTCATTTCAATTGTAGCAAATAAACTATAATCTTGTAATACAGCAGACTACGAATATCATTAAAATGTGAACTTTACAATGACGGTATATGTAGTTTATACTGCAGTCATATAATATGGGATTTTTTTTTATATGAAACAACTTTTTAAGTACTATGGCTATCTTGGAATATGGGAATATTATAGTTTAAACGACGAGAAGACGTCTCGGCAGTTATTTGGGATGCGGTTGTTGGTTGACTACTCATTCAGAATGATATCAGGAAAGACGTCCTTATGTACCCGAATCTCAAACTCCTGTACAAGATTCATTGTGACATCCTCGTCTGTAAGATGTAAAAACTGTAAATTGTTTTCCATATTATCTACTGTATAATTTTTTCAGGAAGATGGGTAGCAAAGGCTGATTTTCTAAGTTATTCAGCCATAGGGCACCAAGGTGTTCTTTAATTCTTATTTCAAAAGTTCTATCTGTTTGGCCAATAAAGAATCTGGGACACTTGTTCCAGTTGAACAATATTTTAGCCAGTGGACTTTCTACAGCCGTCAGATACTTAAAGAAATGCATTTTTAGCTATCAATTGTAGAAACAAATATTTATTCTCTACTGGTTTCGGTCTCTCAGACCATCGTCAGAGGAAGAAAGGGCAAAAACATCAGATAGAAAAGCTATACCTCCTTCTCTTAGATGGTTCGAAAATCCCCCACGTACAATTAGTATACATCAACATCTATCATGTTCTGTATATCATGATCAGAAACAGCATCAAATTGGTCTTACAATAATACACCACCAAATGTGAAGATGCTATCATGAATAATGACTCTAGTTGAATAGAGAACAATACAGGTCACATGTTCAGTAAGAACTCCATTTCACAATATTTGTGCAGTTGGTGCTGTAACAGTTGTGTCGCTATTGAGGTTCATAAACTGAGTATCGTCTTTAGTACTTACGCTACACGATTTCCGCAACTATGTGACGATGATCACTTTGTTCTTCGCTACAGACATCTCGATATTCCTAGTGTACATTAAAACATAATTTTAAAATTCGACAGTCCTGATGGCGGTAATTAAGAAGCTTTATTTAACGGCCTACTCTTGGCCTGGTGGACGAAAATTTGAAATAATGAATGCTACTTCGATTACTTCCAATGATATTCGCACGTTCACTAGCCGTAGCCGTACGAACGAAGAAGCGCAAATCAAGGAATTAGAAAAACGTGGAATATGTTATTTGTGTGGTAATAATAAAGAAACGCAACAAAAACACTCTGTATGCAACGCAGTAAAAACATGTACAATTAAAATTGTATCGCTGACACAAAATGTGAAAATTGTTGAAGTGAACAGTAGGTGGACTCTGACAAGTCTATTAATTATTTGTCTCACATGATTCATAAGCTTTATGGTTTCCTTTCTTGAAATTCACTTAAATAATTATATAAACATCTATTTTATTCTAAGATAAAATGAACGTCTATGAAAACGGTAAAATACTGAACTACCAATTGCGTTATCAAAACTACAAGGCGACTACTCATGCAAACTTGAAAGTCTTTCCCAATAATGGGTTAAACGCTGCAGTGATGGGGCGTACGACGTGAATTTTCAGGTAACTAAAAATAATTCGGTAACCAAGTAATCCGGCTATGGAGTGTCGTAACAAGTCTGCTGATTTACGAGTATTACGCTGTCAAAGCAATTTGGAACACCGACCTGCTCCTGTTGACTGAAGCAAGCAGGATTTAGGCACATATTTCACAATAAGCAAACACAGCTACACACAGAGTCTAAAAAACTGTTCTATGAATAGGTGCAACACAAAAATAGTAGCCCCGTCAGCGAAAAGACAATAAAATAACTTATCGTTCACAAACAACATTCAACAGAGCAGCGCATGAGAACACTAATAACTAGTACACACCAGTGAAATGGGAACTCTAATAAAATATGCCGTATACTTGAGGAAAGTACCGAAGACGTACTTTAAAAAGACTCTCCACGTAGGGAAATTGCAGTGTTAAGATAGACAAGACATAGAGCAGTGTGAACAAGAAGTGTATCGATCAGTTCAGAATACTGGAAAGCTGTAGCAAATATTCTACATTTCTAAATACTTCAATGCTTCGAATATTACAATGGTTTTTACTAGTAATCTTCGATGGAAGTTAATTTTTAAGCGAACAGTGTCAGAAGGACATTAGGTTTTAAATGAATATACTAATAATTATATTACCTAAATATCATATTAAGTTATTGTTCAGCCAAATTGTATCCCTGTGTAACAACTTGTTTACAACTTTGTGTTTTTGACTAGGGTGGTCCAATGAAGGCCATAAAATAAATAATAAAGTAAAATAATAAAAACTTGCCTGTACAACGGAACAATATTTATCGCACAAAAAGCTATACAGAATGAGGAAAAATAATAAAGACGATACATATCCCTTTCCCTAACTGGGCCTCTCTTCAGCCACATATACGTATAAAACTAACGAAACAGATTAATATCGATTGCATCCACGTTGTGTGAAGTAAATGAAAGCATCGCGTCGAAACACCGTCCAACTGAGAATTTAAAAAATCTGATTATCATTATTAAAACACTAGTGTAGTACTTGTAATACTGGCCTTAGTTCCCGAAGAATATGCAAATGACGAAGGCCCTGCTTATACGAGTATACCCGCATAGTAGTCGCGCTGGGTTGCATATACGCTGCAGCAACGGCCTCAAACGGAAACTTTTTCAACGTTCTTTATAGTGAAACACCTGACAGTATGTTCTTCTATTTCTCATTACTGAAACGATAATTTCTGTGATAGACAAAAAACAATAAAAGAAATACAGAAATGTCAACAAAATTCAGAAGCGAGTTGGAATGAAAATAAACGAAACATATTTTGCAAAACAAGACAAAATTCATTCCAAGTATTACGGACGTATTTTCACTATGAAATTGACAAACATGAGAACGCTAGATGCGTATTAGCGTGTGTGCAGTGAAGTTGCTTTTATTAACACCCTCTGTCACTCAGTCGAACATCCCACATGCAAGAGAAAATTAAAACTGAAATACATACTCAAGTCTCATACTATCGTGGAAAAACATCGACCATGGCTATAGGCAAGAAATTTACCATCGTTTCAACTTAAATCATTATAATCGAATCGATATACTCTAATACGAGTACCGCAAATAAAAATTTTATTTACGGTATAATCCAAAAGCGTGACTGAGAATTTATAATGAGCGCACTACCGAAGTCTCAGGCTTTATATTCGTAACCATAATCGCTCAGTCCATCGTTTTGGACTTGAATCGGATCACATTTCTATTAGAAAAATTTAAGTCTATCCTGCTCACATTAGTAGAATATCGCTAGAAGCACTCAAACTACAAGGTATTTGTGGGCATTTTAGGTGAAGAACACACCCCAGAAAGATCGAATCGTCAAGACAACTAAATAATCACCGACTGAACGTACGACGCATTTTGCACAGCACTAATAAGGGATGTAGCTACAGTGGTGGGGAACCTGCCAAAGTAGGGGCCCCTTCCACTCCGTCACACCTGTCTCCTCTCCTTTTAACACTTCACCAAAACGTCATCACATTTCGTCTCTCGCGGCAAAAAGAAAATTAAGTAAGAAAAAATATTTCAGAAACTAGTCTAATTAGTTTTTAGTATAAAAGGAAATATAATCTGAGCAATATTTTATTTGACGTATCAGTATGCGAAACGTCTCTTTATTCCTACACCACCGTACACAACAAATACTGCAATCTAAACAATCTAAATTTTAACGAAATATGAAAATAAACAGTTTTGATTATGAAAATTTGTGGCTATCTAGTAAGACCTTCTTCACTTGTTCAGAATAAAGACATTAATAACTATTTATGTATGACCCAAAATACACAAGGCTAATTTCAAAGAAATTCATTGCATGTACACCGTGTTCAATATGAACTGCTAATAAAGTTCATTTGGCGAGTGAAATAAATTTTTATCTTAAATTAAATTACGTTTTTTTCTAGTTTATGTAAATATGAAATTGCCTATTTTCGGAAAAATCAATGTTTCATGCTCCTTCATTTTCTGTTGGTAGTGTTGCCAAGCCAGATAACCGTTGCTCACTGTAGAAAATAAGTAGTATCTGATTTGGGAAAAGGAGCTCAGTTTCTGCAGCAGTCACAGGTATTGTTAAGCACATTCGGACTTTGGAGTATACCTCCTGGTAATTCAATACCAGTGAGCTAAGATTTACTAATGAGATCTCCACCAACTAGTTCACCTGACTTCACATATTCGTCCTTTAAATTAACTTGTTACGAACACCATCTGTGCTGGAAACAGAAGAAACTCCATCAGGAAATGTCACTGCATACTTAAGGGCTTCCTTTTTGAGACCTTTGTCCGACATAGATATGAGCGAAGGTTGTTATCACTCTGTGCCTTTGTCTTCGTGATTTATATGTTCTATTTTTCCAAGTGTGTGTGTGAAATCTTATGGGACTTAACTGCTAAGGTCATCAGTCCCTAAGCTTACACATTACTTAACCTAAATTATCCTAAGGACAAACACACACACCCATGCGCGAGGGAGGACTCGAACCTCCGCCGGGAACAGCCGCACAGTCCATGACTGCAGCGTCTTAGACCATATTTTTCCAAGTAGTGTACAGGAATGGCTAACGTTAGTCTTGGCCACTCGTCAGTCGTTAGAATGATGGATATACAGGATGGTCAGAAACAGTCTGAAATGATTGTAAGGGCGTTGCAGGGCAGGTGGTGCTGAGAAATAACTGCTAATAAAAAAATTCGATACATTCCGCCATTTCCGTGTTAACTAACAACGAAGTTAGCCAATCACGCCATAGCGCGCAACATCAAGCGGCCCGCCAGAGACGGTTTCGCCAAACGTGTACTTCGTTTTGTTTCTAAACCTGAGCAAGAGAGCGATACAAAAATTGACTATCGGACGGTAATAAGGGTCGAACCAGAGCGAGTGGCTGAGCAGTCTCGCGCGCTATCATCTACGCTAGAGAACTACTGACACTAATTGTATTTTGTAGACTATTTGAAATTGAGCTCGCAGCGACCTTATTGGCTAACTACAGTGCTAATTAACTTGAAAACAGTGCAACGTATCGAACTTTTTCCTAACAGTTATTCCTCAGCACAGCCTTCCCTGCAACACACTCACAAACTTTTCAGAATGTTTTTTACCAGGCTGTATAGACTGATACAGACCAGTGACGTCACGTCTCTGCGTAGAGATATGTGGTAAATATTAACTTCAGCCAGTGCCGAGCCACATGAAGCAGCCCAACAGAAAATTTTCTCCTCCTTCGCATGCAGAAAAATACCCCAAAAGTGGCAAATTCTTTCAGAAGAAAATATTGAAGAAGCATGCACTTCTGATAGGATACCAAAAAATTTGAACTCATGACAAAGACACCGACAAATACAGAAAATCAGACATCTGTTAGTTAACATGCCACTCTCGTCAGCTGACTGATACAAGGTCAAACACATAGGAACTTTAAAACAAAGTATATGATCATCTCAGAGTGCTAATAGGTAAGCTCGCATTCCACGTTTACTATTTGCCCAATGTAACTTGGCACCCTTCTGCTGGGAGTGATCGTAAGAGAGTCTGTCTATTCCACTGCTAACAACATCAGCAGAGTGACGTGTCAAGTCACTTTGCGCGTGTAGTACTGACCACTTAATTGCTCACAACTATTAGCTAAAAAACGTAGATGTAGACTTAACGATATCTCAAATAACCCATTGTCTGGTAGCAAAAACTAATCATTCAACATGATGTGTAGCTACAAGGGGAAACAGAACGCAAAACACATTTATACACTTACAGAAATTCAAATTACGCTCCAGATACAAGATAAAAACAGCTGAATATCGGACGCAGCCGTAAACATAGTGCCAACATACTCACGGCGGTGTATGAGACTAGTGGCTAATGAATTAGAGTGACGACATTTACGATGTTTTGTTTGTGCCTCTGTCTCAAGTAAGGAACACTTGGGTGAGAAAAATAGCATGGAAAGAACTGTATCTACCGAGGAAAACAATCGCACTACTCTTTCAGGTTGTGAGTTTCGTAAGTTTGATACATCTTCCAGAACAACCATATTGTTGCAGATGACATACTTTCAAGTCAAAACGAATGAATGTGTTACAAATAGCAAGGTAAAGTTGTCATTTACCCGAAAGTAATAAATTTGCCGCGTGGCGAGATGCATGATGTTGTCTTACAAGGTAACATCACATTTCCCTGTCTCCAAGTGATGGCTCTGAGGCCATGGATACAGACAGATTTTTCCGCCTTATATGACAGTGTGGCCTTTCCTGGCTTCAGGTTGGCTGAGTGAGAAAAAACAGACTGTGCTTAGCTGAAGAAACACGAAAGGTGAGATCAGAATAGGCGATGATAGGGTGTGAACTCGTCTGGAGTGGTGGCACACCTGCGAACAAGGCAGACTAATGTATACAGACGTACACTGCGTGGAACACTGCTGTATAGTTTCTTTTGTGGACCTGTCAAATTTGTATGCAATAAGTGACTACGGCATTGTGAATAGTTTCATTACTTTTTCCAGTCGAATTCAATATTAAACGTCTTGGCGTCCTTAACACTTAGTCGAATCGTTGCCAACTGCGATGTAGTACACTTTCTTAGCGACCAAAACTGTCTCTCTTTCCTGTGCTGTTCGTACTGTTACTGTTGGCAACAGCCAAGTTACTATCGACCCACTCACACTGTTTCACAGGATATGCGATTTGGAAAAGTCGGATAAAGAACAGAAGAACTTCTTCAGTTATGAGCTTTCACCATTCTCTATTCACTCAAGAGGGAATAATAAAGGAGAATAGATCCTCTGCAGCAATCCATCCTGTCAATTTTGATGAGTCACGAGGAAATACTGAGTTTGTTGTTCTAAATGGTGGTCATCTCCTTCACAAAGTGGTGTGGCCCAAGCACTCCTCGTTTGGGTTGATAGTTGCCTAACATGTACAATATCTCGAGGCACGGTACGTTCAGAACATAGTCGTAGTGTTTGATGGTTACACAACAGAGCCTTACTACAAGAGTACAAAGAGCTCAGGACGTTGTCGTCGAGCTTAAACACCTCCTCCTACTGAGGTGATACTTGTAGAAACAATCACTCCTAATGTTTCCCAAGAATTTTTTTTATCCAGTGATAAAAGCAAATTAAGATTCATCAAACTGCTGAAGGTGAGATGTGAAGCCAAACACATTGAGCTTTTTCAGGCTGAAGAAGACGCTGACGCGCTGATCATCACTACAGCTATCAGAAAGACCTCTGATTTTCATGCCGTGCTTACTGCAGGAGAGGACGTAGACCTGTTAGTCATCCACATTGGTTTCAGAAGGTCCCAACATTGTACCAGGTACCTTCAGAAGGGTGAAAAAGGCAATACGCCAGATGTATTCTACTCAACCACTTCAACATTCGCAGACAGTCACCCAACCACTTTGACTCATTCCTTCAGTGGCTGTGATTCCACCTCGTGCTTCTTTCACCACGGGAAACTTAAGTTGCTTCAAATACTGCAGCAACATGTAGGCCTTAAAGAGACAGCTGCTGGTTTTCTTAATCCAGCTGCAACACCTGCCAAAGTAGCTGAAGTCGGGGAGGAAATTCTTATTGTGCTGTACGGTGGGGAAAGATGCAGTCAAATCCTCAACGACCAGAGCTACCAGCTCCTCACAAGTTTCCTCCCACACAAGATGCTGCAAAGCCATACCATTAGCAATGGCTGGGTTACAAAAAGAATCCATTCGGATAGGGATGGGTTGCTACAGCCAAAGATGATATCGAGGGAAATAGCTCCCTCGAAGCTTCCAAACATGATTTCTTGCAGTGGCAGAAAGGGATGCCGAAATGGTTGCAGCTGCAGGGAAGCAGGTTTGAAGCGTTCAGTTGTCTGCGACACCTAAAATAGCTCGTCCTGCGAAAATCTACCTGAAATTACAGTAGACGTCGATTTCAATACCCACGATATAGACAAGCTCGACGACGACTACGAGATGGATAGGCTGCTCGAGCAAGTCGAGCAACAATACTAGGTATACTTACACATGCACTACTGTTGAAAGTTACCACCTTTTCTATTAATTCTTACTCACATGTTACTGACTCCATAATTTTTATCAGTTAATACTTATCAACATGAGTGTTGCATTTATATTAGCACTTTTTGACAAAGCTTTCTCTTGTGATAATCAACAAAGAAAATACTTACGCTCCGCTTCAGGACTTCAAGGATGGTAAAAGTGACACTGAACGGACCGGACTGGTGGATTTGCTTGGTCCTGGTCTTTCGAGGAGAAGGAAACACCTTTAATTCATGTTTCGTGTACACTATCATTCACTTCACTTACACTTCTTGCGTACATCTGATAAAAATATTTGTTAAATGAATTTTTATATTTACTTTTTTCTTCAGTCTCAGTCTTCTTGTTGTTAACAGTGACCTCCCACCATATATTCCTTTTCACTTGTATCAATGTTTGCTTCACTGAATCATTTCAGATGGATTATTGAAGGCATAAAGATAACTGTTTATGACAAAATATGAAAATTAGCTTAACATTTTCACGTTTGAAAAATTTGCCACACTCTGAGAAGCTGTATCTCAGAAACTATTAGGTCTTCAGGCCATTTTGCTTTCGAATTGTACTATATTCAGTCTAGTTTATAAATGTACAGAATCGTCTTTGTCGAAAACGTGCTCCTTCAGGGCCAAAATGAGGAAAAAAACGGGAAAAGTGAGAAAATTTAGCAGTTTTTGGGATATTCAAAGTGATCCGGAGAGCTGTGGAGGTCGAAAAATTGGACTTTGCGTCTCAGTTACATCTCATAGAGGAAATAAAAAAAACTGCTACCACCACATGATGCAATTTACGATGTACTAGGTTGCAGAATTAATAAGCTACAACGCACAATGATTTTACTCTCCTCATAACGTCTGTAATATGTGTTGCAAACGAGCCCTGCTACGAAGGGCTCCAGAGCGAAACGGACACCGAGAGATCTAGAATGTCTGAGAGGTCAGGCACTGTTCGTCACACTGCCACGTGCCGCGAGCGCCACGCCCACGCGCCCGTCTCGCACCCCTCGCTGCACCCCCACCAGCGGAAAATCACAGGCTCACTCGCCGAAACATCGATACCGCACGAGTGAAGTTTAATTCGCACACGACAGGCGTCCAGGAGCAAAATGCAGTGAGTGCTCCTGATTATTTTCGTGAGACGTGAAAAATTTCTTTCTTCCTCCGTAGGGCAGATATTCCAAATTCCTTTTTCACCATAGATGTATGTTTAGCTAGGAATTACATTTGTGACGATCCCTTAAATATTTGGCTTTTCTTTTACTAGTTATAGCCTAAAATAATTTGCATTCGCCGAGTTTTGCTTCTTTTCCCACATATCGACAGAGTTTTGCTTCAGTAGAGATGGATGTACATACATTATCGTTACATAACAGTAAAAAGACCTCTTACTACAGGTACAAAGGAGAATAGAAAACGATTTAATAACTACAATTCACTGTGATTACAAAGTATGTGATATTAAACAAAGCTTTTAAAGTAGTTAAAACGTCACAACCCTGCAATTCCTGTGCTGGTCCTGCTAAAATACACTGGCAGCTCGTTATCCTCTGAATGAATTTCAAAGTCTAGCCCTCCTCTGCATTGTTCACAACTATATGACACTCGATTATGTTCTTTCCTTTCCAGTGGGACCTCAGCTTTCATGACGTCGAAGAACGACAGACATACTTTAAGTCCAAGTTTTTGTTGCACTATTTATTTATTTACTCGTAGTGATACAAGTTACATGACCAGCTGGTTTCGGCGATTTGCCGTTATCAAGTGTACCTGTGAAGGTGGTATAATAGGTATAATATCGTTCCTTACGTATAAGCTAGTCTGTGTCTGTTTGGTGCACCTTATGCTTAGGTCTTATCTGGTCTGACGTGGTCCGTACGGCATCTTGGAGCGTATATGTCGGTAGTCTTCTTTTATGATACGATCACGTTATTTATATGTTTACTTTTTATTTGCGTGATCTTGTAAAGTTATTTTTTGACAGCTTTTCTGATAGATTCGGTTCCTAAGATGCTATTTGTTTACAATCGAATTTCTATTTCGCAGAAAGCCAGTGACTACGTATAATTTTTCAGAGATGGTATTTTTTGTGGTTTTACATAAATGATAGGTGTCCCATTGTTTTATGTTTATCGCCATAATTTGACGCTTTTCTTCAATAATGTCAATAGAACTTTCGAGAATTTTTTGTTTAAATCTTCTGGGCATTTTTCTGCATGTGTATAAATTTACATTTAATGTTCATTGTATGTCCTTCAGCCACTTTGTATAAAACATTTAGAGGATTTTCAATATTTTCTGCTTTATGTTGTTGGCTTTTTAAACGTAAGTAAAATGTGGATTGGTTGCTTTCGCAATTTCGTGTGAGTTCTTTAAATCTGATTCCGAAATTCGCGGCTGTTTGTCCAATATACACTGTAGCGCCAAAAAAACTGGTATAGGCATGGACATTCAAATGCAGAGATATGTAAACGGGCAGAATACGGCGCTGCGGTTGGCAGCGCCTGTCTAAGACAAGTGTCTGGCGCAGTTGTTAGATCGTTACTGCTGTTACAATGACAGGTTATCAAGATTTAAGTGAGTTTCAATGTGATGATATAGTCGCCACACGAGCGATGGGACACAGCATCTCCGATGTAGTGGTGAAGTGAAGATTTTCCCAAAAATGGTCCAAATGGCTCTGAGCACTATGGGACTTAACATCTGTGGTCATCAGTCCCCTAGAACTTAGAACTACTTAAACCTAACTAACCTCAGGACATCACACACATCCATGCCCGAGGCAGGATTCGAACCTGCGACCGTAGCAGTCGCGCGGTTCCGGACTGAGCGCCTAGAACCCCTAGACCACCGCGGCCGGCAGGATTTTCCCGTTCGACCATTTCACGAGTGTACCGTGAATATCAGGAATCCGGTAAAACATCAGATCTCCGACATCGCTCCGGCTGGAATAAGATCGTTCAAGAATGGGACCAACGACGACTTAAGAGTATCGTTCAACATGACAGAAGTGCAGCCCTTCTGCAGATTGCTGTAGATTTCAATGCTTGGTCATCAACAAGTGTCAACGTGCGAACCATTCAACGAAACATCACCGATATGGACTTCTGAAGTCGAAGGCCCACTCATGTACCCATGACGACTGCACGACACAAGGCTGTCAACACCGACGCTGGACTGTCGATGACTGGAATCATGTTGCCTGGTCGGACGAGTCTCGTTTCAAATTGTATCGAGCGGATGGACGTGTAAGGGTATAGAGACAACCTCATGAATCCATGGACCCTGCATGCCAGCAGGTGACTGTTCAAGCTGTTGGAGGCTCTGTAATGGTGTGGGGTGTGTGCAGTTGGAGTGATATGGGACCTCTGATTTGTCTAGATATGACTCTGACAGGTGACACATACATGAGCATCCTGTCTAATCATCTGCATCCATTCGTGTCCATTGTGCATTCCGACGGACTTGGACAATTCCAGCAGGACAATGCCACGCTTCACCGTCCAGAATTGTTGCAGAGGGCTCCAGGAACACTCTTCTGAGTTTAAACACTTCTGGTGGCCACCAAACTCCCCAGTCATGAACATTATTGTGCACATCTAAGATACCTTGCAAGGTGCTGTTCAGAAGAGATCTCCACCCCTTCGTACTCTTACGGATTTTATCAACAAAAATTAATATCTCCACTTTCCAAATCCAGACGTCTACAAAGATTCTTTGTAACATACCACCTGTCACTTATCTGCTTTTGGCGTGTGTTCGCCCCAGCTAATTGAGTAACAGATCAACAGAGAGTGCAAAACTGCCGCAATATTGGATAACGCAAAGAAAGTAATAAGGCTCTGTGACTGCTGATTGAACTGTGGTGGCAGTGTTGACATTAATTGATTCAGAATTGATCCCTTTTAATTAAAAAGGGGTGCACATTGATGTTATATTCAGCTATTGAACAACAGATTCAAATGTTGAACATAAAATTAATTAAGAAAGTGGCTTGGGATTTCAGCTACTTGATTGAAAACAGATGTAGTCGATTAGCATAAATTTATTTTAACATACGACCTTCAGTCATCACATTACATGACTCTCCTAACAGGAAGTGGGAATAAATTGCGTTTACGTGGAGTAAAGCGCCATAAATTCAAATTAATTCCTATCGACTGACCCAGGCGTAATGCGAAATGCGAGAAGAGTTCTACAATACACAGCCCATGAAACCCTCATGGAAACTTTGCCGATGTGATCCAACAAATTAATCAGTGGCCTAACTCAAGCCAGAGCGGAGCGGGTGTAATATCTCCAAATTTAGCGTGGCGGGGCGTCGTTGTTGCGTGGATGTCGGCTGGCCTCGTGGTGCTGCAAGGCTGCACTCGTCTATTCACTCCTAGCTATCTTGCTCAGTACATAGCTGAATGAAAACTTTCTATCTCCATGCTCAATCGTTCCATTTGCTAAGTCATAAACTGCAGAGATACTCTCTCTCTCTCTCTCTCTCTCTCAGGTAAACTGAGTAAAGAACGCAACGTCCGCACTCTAGGCTAGCTGGGAACAGACGATCTCTACCGAGACTTCTGCCAGTCCGCTCTTCGCTTTGGTTTCCCCTCCAGCAAAATCACTTACACCAATTGCAGCGCAAGTCGCGTTAATTATGCGTCGCTTCCCAGTGCCGACCAATGGCTGCTCTGGGAAGTGAACAAATTCCCACAAAATTTCCCTTCCTTTCAACTTCTGCTATGTAGCTCCTCCCAGGCCACCCATCAAGGTTAGCATCTGCATAAAACACCAATTTTTCCGAAATTCTGACTCCCAGGAGAGTACTTCAGATTCCTTGGTCCTACATTCCCATCGGAGGCCAGCGTATTTGATTCTGTCGCTCTTCACCCGATTTACTTCAGACTCTGCGGACCGTGAATTCAGCGTGAAGTTGCTATAGTCACGAACACGCATATTTCGGCCTCTGTTGACCGCTCCACTGTAGCTTGGCGTGGCTTTCTCGCACGTTCCACTGAAAACAGGATGACGGACATTTATCAACAGACGTACAAGTTCTCTGTCTGCTTCCCAGTACACCAGCATGGGGTCAACCACCCCCTCACAGTCACTCATCTTAAGGTAGCTGGAGGCCGCGCCCCATTA
Source organism: Schistocerca americana (assembly GCF_021461395.2). Taxonomy (NCBI): domain Eukaryota; kingdom Metazoa; phylum Arthropoda; class Insecta; order Orthoptera; family Acrididae; genus Schistocerca; species Schistocerca americana. The sequence goes on from NC_060130.1 coordinate 511,677,927, forward strand.
CTGCTTTCTCAGAGTTTGAGCCGCCCTAAGCTGCCTATTGTCGCTTCCCTTCACCACTCCCCAGCCACGTGCCGCCACCCAGCCATGGTCAACTCTGAACACTTCCCTGGGATAAACTAGCCTCCAGTAAATCGACGCATTTCCACAATGTTTTCATGTCGTGTGAATTACTTTAAAACCATCACTCAACATTAATTATTCCAATACGTCCATACTATACCCTCTACAAGATGCATTGTGCCTTGTCAGTCATTTTTGTTAAGCCCTACTGTTCGCTCAACGTGAGTTCAGTGATCTTCAATGACTTCATGTAAGGAGCATAGTTCTTGCCATCTTACATCTTGTAATGATTGTAGTAAATTTTATATCGGACACACAGGCAGGAATTTCGGAATCAATTAAAAGTGCACACACGAAATAGCGAAAGTAACCAATTCACATTTTACTTCCATTTAAAAAGCCAACAACATAAAGCAAAAAATATAGAAAATCATATAAAAATTTTACACAAAGTACTTAAAGGATGCACGACGAACATTTTGAAGACAATTGAAATTTACACTCATACAGAAAAATACCCACAAAACATCCCCAGCGAACAAACAGATATTAAACATAAAAAAATAAAGTGGTTGAAAAATCAGCTAACCATTGCAAAACTAAGGTTTATTAGGCCTTGACCTAGGTTGGTCTTAGTGTCTGGTACGATGTACACGAAACTTATGCAAACATTTTATCCTGTGACTCCTGTTACAATTTTAGGTATACATTCTGAAGTATAACATATCTAATTTGGTTGCTTTTCAAAGCCATGGTTTGGGATAATTCTTGTTTTGTCAATTTTATACATGACAAGAGCCAATCGGCTTCAGCTAATCTAATGCACCATCATGTGATGTAACAAGACCCACTCCTTCTGAAGAACATATTTTTAGGAATATCGAAATCTAGGTCAATGGTTAATAAACCTTTGTTTTGCAACTGGTTGGCTGATTTTTCAACCTCTAAAGATTTACACAGTTACTGTTTCGCATCCATGTTTAAGATTTTATAAAAAAAATAACCCAAAACTTTTATTGACGTTATTAAAGAAAAAGGATGCATTACGACGATAAAAATAAAACAGTAGAACACTTATCATTTACGTAAAAACCATGGACGAGTAGGCTTTTCTTCTTTTGCATATCTCTCTTCTCTCATCAGCCTCCATTCTGTCACCTCTTACTAGGGCGTTTCCATGTTTACTGCTGTTGATCAGAACCCGTTTGATTGGGGAAAATTTGAAGTGCTACTGACTAAGTGGATTAATTACATCAGTCACTGCATCCTTTCAGAGCCGACTGTAGGCATCTGATTCCAACTGTAAGACTATTCGGTGTTCCTTGAACACTTCATTCTACTCACTCAAGGAGGTAAATGTGACTTGAGACCTGAAAATCTTTTCTATTCAACTAAAAATTCTGGCCACAAAATTGGCCACCATCACCCCAGGCGCCATCCGGTATCAATCACTGGCGTCGGAACAGAGGATGATCGTGCAAACGGCCGAAAACTAACCCACAAAATACGTGGCCAGCTTCCGTTCGGCACTCCCTGCCAGGTGGTCTGGGCATCGGCTTCCACACATCATCATGGAAATTAAGAAATAGAGCGCCTCAAAAGGTGGATTACAGCCCTCTTCACCGCGAAGGCTGCAGACGACGACAATGTGCGAGTCCAACTCTCCGATGTCGACGAGCCGGCCGGTGTGGCCGAGCGGTTCTAGGCGCTTCAGTCTGGAACCGTGCGACCGCTATGGTCGCAGGTTCGAATCCTGCCTCGGGCATGGATGTGTGTGATGTCCTTAGGTTAGTTAGGTTTAAGTAGTTCTTAGTTCTAGGGGACTGATGACCTCAGATGTTAAGTCCCATATTGCTCAGAGCCATTTGAACCATTTTGAAGGATCCCACACCACGCAGCAATTTTCCAGCAGAGGACGGACAAGTGTAATGTAGGCTGTCTCTTTATTGGGTTTGGCGCATCTTCTAAGTGTTCTGCCAACAAAACGCAGTCTTTGTTTCTCCTTCCTCACAATATTATGTATGTGGTCTTTCCTATTTAAGTTGCTCCTAATTGTAATTCCTAGGTATTCAGTCGCATTGACAGCCCTTAGGTTTGCGCGATTTATCGTATAGCCAAAGTTTATCGGATTTCTTTTAGTACCCATGTGGATGACCTCGCACCTTTTTGTGCGATTTATCGTATACCCAAAATTTATCGTATTTCTTTTAGTACCCATGTGGACCACCTCGCACTTTTCTTTGTTTAATGCTAATTGCCACTTTTCGCACCATACAGAAATTCTCTCTAGATCATTTTGTAACTGGAATTGATCGTCTGAGGATTTACTAGATGGTAAATTACAGCATCATCTGCAAACAATCTAAGAGGGCTGCTCAGATTATCACCTAGATCATTTATGTAAATCAGGAACAGCAGAGGGCCTATGACACTACCTTTCGGAAGCCAGATACCACTTCTGTTCTACTTGATGATTTACCGTCCATCACTACGAACTGCGACCTCACGAATCCAGTCACACAACTGAGACGATACTCCATATGCACGCAATTTGATTAATAGTCGCTTGTGAGGAACGGTATCAAAAGCCTTCTGGAAATCTAGGAATATGGAATCGATCTGAGATCCCTTGTCGACAGCACTCATTACTTCATGAGAATAAAGTTGCATAAGAACGATATTTTCTGAATCCGTGTTGATTATGTATCAATAAGTCATTTTGTTCAAGGTGATTCATAATGTTCGAGTACAGGATATGCTCCAAAATCCTACTGCAAATTGAGGTCAGTGATATGGGTCTGTAATTCAGTAGGTTACTCCTATTTCCTTTCGTGAATATTGGTGTGACCTGTGCTACTTTCCAGTCTTTAGGAACAGACATTTCATCAAGTGAGCGGTTGTATATGATTGCTAAGAAAGGCGCTATTGTGTCTGCATACTCAGAGAGGAATCTGATTGGTATACCATCTGGACCGGAAGACTTGCCTTTCTTAAGTGATTTGAGTTGTTTTGCAACTACTACTTTTATGTCACTCATGCTAACAGCTGTTCTCGTTTCGAATTGTGGAATATTTACTTTGTCTTCTTTCGTGAAGGAATTACGGAAAACTGTATTTAGTAACTCCGCTTTAGTGGCACCATCATCGGTAACACTTCCATCGCTCTCGCGCAGTGACGGATTTGACTGTTTTTTGCCACTGGTGTACTTTACATACGACTAGAATCTCTTTGGTTTTCTACCATATTTTGAAACAATGTTTCATTGTGGAAACTGTTAAAAGCATCTCGCAGTGACGCAGAGAGAATCACCTTCACTCCTGATGATCGCCAACAACAACCAGGAGAGCAGTGAGCTCTTTTCGGAGAAGTGGATGGCCGACACTCAGATCACTGTCGAACGTCTGCGGGACAAGAAAGGCTCGCCCCACTGCTTCCACTGCCGAAGGGTGGGATATGTGACACGCCAGTGTGCCTTCCCTAAGACATCCGTGAAGTATGTGGGCGAACATGACGCAACTAGCCCAGTGCAAGAAGGTAAATTAAGGGGAAAAAATTGAGCAATGGTAGAGCGAAGTGTCATGCACAACATACTAAAAATCCTGACCTGTAGGGTGTGAGCGATGGTTGGGGGGGGGGGGGGGGAGGGCGTTTAAAGTCCACTTTTTCACGTTTTTCTTGAATAACTCGAAAACCATGACTTCTAGCGAAACGGTTTCCCAACACAAAATTAAAGTATGTTGAATTTCCTACAGAAAAGCTCCTCTTAATGTTTTCTCTAGGACTAATAGTTTCCGCGTTTCAAGGGGTGTAAAAGCAACAACTTTTAAAAACAGCGTTTTAATGGTGTAAAATTAACTTTTAATGCCCAATGAACTTGGAAATAACAGAAAATATACATTGCTTATTGTAAAACAACTTCTTATCCTCAATTTCTACATTTCAAGAGTCAACAACTGTATCATCATCATCGTCATCATCTTCCAGTTTAAGCAACGGTGCACCATTTGAACGCATATCACGGCACGCGCCGCAAACCATTGAACATAATATTCCTGATTTTCGGCATCCACATCGTCCCCCACACCCAGTAGAACGTCGGCAAAAGACGTTGTTCAGTATAGCTTCAGGTGCTACTGCGTCTTTGTTAGTCAGTGGATGGAGCGATCCGTTCTCCTCTCGCTTCCATCCCCATTCAGTCGGCAGCAGCAGGTTATTGAGCCACTATCGTATCTGTAAGTGAGTAACCAAACATCAGAAAGTAACAATACATGGTATTGTAAAAATAATTACACAAAAACAGACAGTTAATAAAATTAATTTACCTGTAAATAAACTCTTTTAGAGTGCTATGCTCGGTGGTAGTGAGGTAAGGTATGGTTTTGGCTTCGTTGATGCCTTTAAGAATGGATCATATCGGAACTTATTTAAATCTTGCTGACATTCACTCACTTGATACATTTCTAGAAACATCTTCTCACCAGCCTGTGTGAACTCCTCTGTTGGTGTCGAGGGGCCGAGGGGCTATTGAAGATGTCGGATATTGTCTTCATTTGCCTCAGGATCTTACTGAACAGCTTAACCATTCATACTTTGCTTTAACCACTAAAGGCTTGGAGTAGGAGGATGGTTTCAGCAAAAGGAAGTTGCTGCAGTTTATTTGTTGAAAACAGTTTGGATTCAGTCTTTCCTTTACCAGGCTTCATGAAGTGTACGTTAGTACCTTGCTGTGAAAAAGCAATCAGTTAAACAATTAAGCCGACATCTTCATCAATTATCGTGACAGTTTGGTGCAGGACAGCTTTACCTAATGCACATCTCACTATTGTACCGTCAGCATCGCCTGTAGTAACTACTGTTTCTATTCCCTTTGCTGTCATTTTGTTACTAAGGTATGTTATAAGCCTGGTTTAGTTCTTTTTGTTTGAGAGAAAATTCTCCTGTTGAACAGTGACAGTCGTGCTTTCATTAAAATTGATGTCAACTGAAGTTTTTGTGAGGACCCTTCTCTTCTGCTCTGCTCGTTTTGTACTGTTGACATCACCACAACCATCAAAATCCACAGTACATTTCTAGTTATGTTTGAGCACATAGGCTATGTTCTGGTTGCTAAGTGCAGAAATATTGGTGCCCACATTTCATTTCACACGGTGGAGAACGAAGGGTCCGTCTACTACAGTGGTGCTGGTTTGTAGGTCACCAAAATTACAACCAATATGACTGCATGGTTCTCGTACCAATTTCTAAGGCTTGGTAACTATTTATTTTTGAGTTTCCGATTATCCTGTGTAGAGAGACATTAGTGAATTCATTTTTGGAAAAAGAGGATGGTCGCTGAACCACTCATAGATCTTTGCCCTGTCTTGTCCATCCATAATTTGCGTGACACCCGGAGATCAACATACTGGTCCCCACTTGAAAATGTCCTCTAACGATGAGCAGATGGCTGTTGCTACAGGAGATCCTCCAACCCACTTTGCTAGAACGGAGTGAGTTATTCTCTTCCTCATGTCGAACCACCTGAGCTTTATTGGAGCGCATTAGAGTCTGTTCTATGGTCATGTCTGACCAAACCCCCGGCCAAGAAGATGCAGTTCTATTTATAGTGAAATAACCCTTAGCTGAAAATCCTTGAACACATCTTGCTGGCTAGTTTTTAATGCTGTTATATCTTGCATGTAAAGATGGGTACATTTTGCATACTGGAAATGACCACTTGCACTGCAGAATGGTATCATTTTCTGAACACATGCCATATGGCCATTCCAGTCGCCACGACATTCAAAATCATTTAACTTCTTCATTAATGAAACCATTTTAAAGTACTGCACCCACAAAACAACAGTAGGTCCATTCTCCTTCAGACGAGCCAGCTCAATCTTAAATTTATTTAAAATTGATGCCAAACAATAATCTCCCTCAATTTTTTGTACAGTAAGACTTCCTTTATTGCTCAAAATGCTGATAACACCCTACTTTTCTTTTTCTGAGACACTGGAGTCTTCCAGAACGATCCGAGCTAAAACACCTTGAACAAGTAAGTGTCCTCTAACGCCTCTGCTGTAAGCAGTTAACATCTTTTCAACAGGATTTGGTGCATAAACTATGTTTACACTTCTTTCCGCCTAGACCCTGCCATTGTGTGACCGATGCACCCCATGAACGTTATGAGTGTATGAAATCCTCCCAATCTCACGGATATTATCCCAGACTGGATTTGTAGAGTCTCTATGTACAGCGGCTGGTCGACAGTAACGAAACAAATTGCGGTCCCTTCCTGCTGGGTATCATTAGCATTATGCTCTAAAGCTGTGTACACTGTATGAACAGTAGGAAATTTACTGCAATTCTTTCAAAATTAATTGTGTTACTGACAGACTGCATAAATCCCTTCCACTCAGGAACTGCTGATACTTGTGCACTGGTCTGCACAGAATGAAGCCATTTAACACACATCCACAGCATATACTATGTGATCAAAAGTATCCGGACACCTGGCTGATAATGACTTAAAAGTTCGTGGCGCCCTCCATCGGTAAATCTGGAATTCAACATGGTTTTGGCCCACCCTTAGCCTTGATGACAGCGTCCACTCTCGCAGGCATACGATCAATCAGGTGCCGGAAGGTTTCTTGGGGAGTGGCAGCCCATTCTTCATGGAGTGCTGCATTGAGGAGAGGTATCGATGTCGGTCGGTGAGGCCTGGCCCGAAGTCGGCGTTCCAAAACATCCCAAAGGTGTTCTATAGGATTCAGGTCAGAACTCTGACCAAGCCAGTCAATTGCAGGGATGTAATTGTCGTGTAACCACTCCGCCACAGGCCGTGCATTATCAACAGGTGCTCGATCGTGTTGAAAGATGCAATCGCCATCCCCGAATTGCTCTTCAACAGTGGAAAGCAAGGAGGTGCTTGAAACATCAACGTAGGCCTCTACTGTGACATTTCCACGCAAAACAACAAGGGATGCAAGCCCCCCTCCATGAAGAAAACGACCATACCATAACACCACCGCCTCCTAATTTTACGGTTGGCACTACACTCGCTGGCAAGTGACGTTCACCGGACATTCGCCATACCAACACCCTGCCATCGGATCGCCACATTGTGTACCGTGATTCGTTACTCCACACAACGTTTTTCCACTGTTCAATCGTCCAATGTTTACGCTCCTTACACTAAGCGAGGCGGTCTAAGGCGCTGCAGTCATGGACTGTGCGGCTGGTCAAGGCGGAGGTTCGAGTCCTCCCTCGGGCATGGGTGTGTGTGTTTGTTCTTAGGATAATTTAGGTTAAGTAGTGTGTAAGCTTAGGGACTGATGACCTTAGCAGTTAAGTCCCATAAGATTCGACACACATTTTTGAAACAAGCGAGGCGTCGTTTGGCATTTACCGGCGTCATGTGTGGCTTATGAATAGCCGCTCGACCATTAAATTCAAGTTTTCTCACCTCCCGCCTAACTGTCATAGTACTTGCAGTGGATCCTGATGCAGTTTGGAATTCCTGTGTGATGGTCTGGATAGATGTCTGCCTATTGCACATTACGACCCTCTTCAACTGTTGGCGGTCTCTGTCAGTCAACAGACGAGATCAGCCTGTACGCTTTTGTGCTGTACGTGTCCCTTCACGTTTCCACTTCGCTATCACATCGGAAACAGTGGACCTAGAGATGTTTAGGAGGGTGGAAATCTCGCGTACAGACGTATGACACAAGTGACACCCAATTACCTGACCACGTTCGAAGTTCGCGAGTTCCGCGGAGCGCCCCATTCCGCTCTCTCACGATGTCTAATGACTACTGAGGTCGCTGATATGGAGTACCTGGCAGTAGGTGGCAGCACAATGCCCCTAATATGAAAAATATATGTTTTGGGGGTGTCCGGATACTACGGATGACATAGTGTATCTGTCATGGTGGGTGTTAATATGTCAGATGGAATGGGATTGATTATGTTCAGGTCAAGGAAAGTAATCTTCCATAATGTATTGCCACTCTGGTGTTCAAATATCTGAAGTTCCATGACACCCAGTTTGCCTACTTCTGTGGCAGAGGGAGTCGTTTTAACATTGTGGACCTCCTCAGACGGCGGGAGAGCCGAGGTTGGGGTGATGCATTTAATTCCCCCATGCTGTACAAAGTTTTCCAGCCATCAATAGTAGAGACATTGAAATCAACGTTGTCGAATATATACTCACAAAATTTTCTACTTGGGACAGGCTTTACAGTGCAGCAGACAGCTGATAGCTCCAATTGTTGTACTTTGTAATATGTTCCACTGAATCGCAAACCAGCAAGTAAACTGATCAAAGTTTTTAATCCAAACTTTTTTGAGTGAAGAGTGTGACAGTATATAATATAGGTGATATGAATGATCGAGGGCAAATGGCAGCAATGAGGGCATGGGATATAGATGTCAGCTTTCTTTTAATTTTCTATTTTGTCCTTTTCGCCGATATGCAGTCCATGAAGACATGGAGTATACAAGGTACCATTTCCTCAGCTTCACTACAGAATTTGTCACAGGGTGGAAAAACAGAAATATCATAGGCCATTGACTAAAGATCTTCTACGACTATAGCGGCAGATGCCTTTATAATTCTTTCCCGTTCTGCTTGTTCATCTTTGCACTTTGAAGAATACAATGCATCATTTAATTTTTTTTTCGCCTGAACTACGAAAGGATATGATAGCCTTTCTGGTGCGGATTGTGCTGAAAACAATAGCGTCCCCATACTTTTCTCTCAGTCTGTCCCTGGCTGTCATTATATGAGGTAATATTCCAGAAACTCGCTCCAACAACTCGCTTAAGGTGAACTGGCAGTCATCATTCTCCTCTATGTACTAGAATATTTCCTCCATTAACGCATTAATTTCTTCATCCTCAGGCCGTCCACTCCGTCTAGACTTTGGCACTGAACCTATGAACAACTTGTTGTAGCAATCCTCGTGATACCTTGCATATGCAGCACGTAGATTGCTAACGGAACAGTTATCAAAAAATTCATCATCAATTGCTATTGTACAAAACAGACAGCTTCAAAATCAAGTTTCGCTTCAGCTGAATGCAATCGTTTGACTCCAGCTGACGTCGAAGGCTGTTCCTCTGAAAGAGAATCTCTTAAATATCTTTTAATTTAACCACCTCTAGTGTACTCTTTCCTGCATTATGCGTGAACAACACCGCGTGTTTCGTTTCTGAAACCTTTAGCTTTCCCATCTTTTCTCAAATAACTGGCATTTAGCAATCCACATATTCCTTTTCCACCAACATTGCGTAGGCCACTGACAACATCACACTCACTAATCAGGAACTTATCCGCCATTGTTTATAGGAACGTATTTCATGTACAGACTCTCTTAATCACTGCAAATAACTAATAACTCAATAAAATGAATTCTAAATATAAGACAGTCACTGCTGCAATATTTAATAATCAATAACACTTTTTGTGCTCTTAGCGCATCATCATATAAACTGCAACAAGTGATGAAGTAATTATTACATGAAACTTCTGATTCGTGAACCTATCTATAACATTAAATGGCAGATTCAACAAAAAGTGTGAGGCACATACATACCTTATAAAAGTAGAGGGGATCACTGAACTCACACAAGAGTAAAGTTATTTTGTCTACTCGCATAGCGGAACTGGACAGAAAATACTGTGTATGAAATGAAGAGCGAGCACTTTTCATGGTGGGGGAAGGGGCCTTCCCCTGAAAAAAAAAAGAAAGCCGCAACAAATGTACAGTGTGCCCAGCAATCAGTTTCCGGCCTACCGGTGCAAGGTGGTGTGCAGAGAGATACGTAAATTCTGTTCGTATGTGTAGTTCTATTAATAACTAATATCTGTATTCCATTTAGTTTTAATGCATTTGTGAAAAATAAACACTTATAACAAGTGCCCTCCCTGCCTCAGGCATGTATGTGTGTGATATCCTTAGGTTAGTTTGGTTTAAGTAGTTCTAAGTTCTAGGGGACTGATGACATCAGATGTTAAGTCCCATAGTGCTCAGAGCCATTTGAACCATTTTGAACAAGTGTCCTCGTACAACGCATTTTGTAAAATATCAAAAATCTCCAGGTGTGTCTGTGCACTGAGCCACCGGTGTTTTACCAGGTGCGCTGTGGAAGGGTCGGTATAACTTGGTGAAACACCCTGTAGTTGCTTCTTTCGACGTAATGGGGTAGGTGGAGTGAGGACTCGCTGGCTAACTCGCTCTTCGTTTTGCAGACGCACAAGTAATGGAAATGCTTGACATCGTTCCGCGTCATGCCTTCCATCGTCTTCCACCCTCCACCGCCTCCCCCCCCCCCAAAAAAAAACAATCCACACCCGCTGCCACCCGTCACATTCTCACAACAAAATTTATCCCTCAGTACTGTTCTACTGTACGTAAATGAGTTACAGTCATTTAATATTTGGGCTTAATCAACTTCATTTAACAATAAACATTAATTTTATATCATTAAAACATTGTTTTCATAAATTTGCTATTTTTCCACCCATCGTAACGGGAAAACTATTGGTCCTAGAGAAAAAAATGAATAGCACCTTTTTTGTACGAAATTCAGTGTGCTGTAATTTTGTACATCGAAACATTTTCGCTAGAAGCCACGGTTGTCGAGTTATTCAAAAAAAACTTAAAAAAGCGCCCCCCCCTCCCCCAGCCCCCCATCACCACCACCTCCCCCCACCACAACGCCAACACCCTACAGGTTAGGATTTTTAATATGTCTTACGTGACACTTCCCCCTACTACTATACAAAAATTTGGACTACACGAATTTTTCCCCTAATCGCCATTTTTTGGCCTTCGTTGACTGGGCTAGTCCTCCCCAGTGCAAGAACTGTGATAGCCCACACATCGTGACCTACAGTGGCTCGGAAGCGATTAAGGTCACGGTAGCCCACCAGCGTAGACTGCCAGTTGAGAAGAACATCGACCGTCCTGTCCTACGTCCACACCCAGGCGCATAGATTCCAGCCAGGCTGACCAACAGAGCCAGCAATGAACAGACGCTGGCAGCCAACACCTCCGCTTCTGCGGCCAGCAGAAGACGGTGCGCACGTACCAACAACCACACAATGACGAGCATGCCGGATGAACACAGAGATCAACTCATTAAGGAGGAGATCCACCGCCTGATGTAGACATCATCAGTAGCACAAGCGCTACCATCGCCGTCCGTGCAGACGGCACGCCCTGCCGCACCACACCATCCGGGATGGCCAATGAAGACATTGCCAACTCGCTGTCCGCAGTGCTCGAACAGGTCTCATACCTTGCCAAGACACTGCGGAAAGTTTCCGAGGCAGTGATGTCGGCTGCCCAAGCAGCACAGCCGTCTACACAGCGAGCCGCGGTGACGTAAGATCACTCCTAAAGCAATCTGTGTTCAGAGTCTTGATGACAGGTCAGCCATGAACTTACATTGCGCTGTCAGCACCGCTTCCAGCCGCAGACGACATAAAAAAAACCAGAAGTGTAAATCAAGGAGACAAATAAAAAAGTGAAAGCACTCAACACTGTCTATTGACAACATCTGAAGGTGGAGCACCATGTGCTAGTCCTCCACAACAACCACATGGTGAAAAGAAACTCTTGAAGATCTTAACATATCACAGCGCAATTAACGTTTACAGATATGCTAATAATGAAATTCCTATGATTTACAAGTAGTAAAATAGCACGAAGCACTAGAATTGACGACTGAATCTTATCTCATGGATTTTGCTTTTTTCCTCTTATAGTCAGGAAGATTTGCTGATCTTTCACGACCTTACCTTTTTGGAACTGATGGTACAGTTATTCAATCATTAACAGCTGGTGGTCCATTGATAGTGAACGGGCCAAATATCTCACGAAATAAGCGTCAAACGAAAAAACTACAAAGAACGAAGCTTGTCTAACTTGAAGGAGGAAACCAGATGGCGCTATGGTAGGCCCGCTAGATGGCGCTGCCATAGGTCAAACGGATATCAACTGCGTTTTTTTTTAATAGGAACCCCATTTTTTATTACATATTCGTGTAGTACGTAAAGAAATATGAATGTTTTAGTTGGACCACTTTTTTCGTTTTGTGACAGATGGCGCTGTAATAGTCACAAACGTATAACTACGTGGTATCACGTAACATTCCTCCAGTGCGGACGGTATTTGCTTCGTGATACATTACCCGTGTTAAAACGGACCGTTTACCAATTCCGGAAAAGGTCGATATCGTGTTGATGTATGGCTATTGTGATCAAAATGCCCAACGGGCGTGTGCTATGTATGCTGCTCGGTATCCTGGACGACATCATCCAGGTGTCCGGACCGTTCGCCCGATAGTTACGTTATTTAAGGAAACAGGAAGTGTTCAACCACATGTGAAACGTCAACCACGACCTGCAACAAATTATGATGCCCAAGTAGGTGTTTTAGCTGCTGTCGCTGCTAATCCGCACGTCAGTAGCAGACAAATTGCGCGAGAATCGGGAATCTCAAAAACTTCGGTGTTGAAAATGCTACATCAACATCGATTACACCCTTACCCTATTTCTATGCACCAGGAATTGCATGGTGACGACTTTGAACGTCGTGTACAGTTCTGCCACTGGGCACAAGAGAAATTACCGGACGATGACAGATTTTTTGCACGCGTTCTATTTAGCGACGAAGCGTCATTCACCAACAGCGGTAACGTAAACCGGCATAATATGCACTATTGGGCAACGGAAAATCCACGATTGCTGCGTCAAGTGGAACATCAGCTACCTTGTCGGGTTAATGTATGGTGCGGCATTATGGGAGGGAGGATAATTGGCCCCCATTTTATCGATGGCAGTCTAAATGGTGCAATGTATGCTGATTTCCTACGTAATGTTCTACCGATGTTGCTACAAGATGTTTCACTGCATGGCAGAATGGTGATGTTCTTCCAACATGATGGATGTCCAACACATATCTCGCGTGCGGTTGAAGCGGTATTGAATAGCATATTTCATGACAGTTGGATTAGTCGTCGAAGCACCATACCATGGCCCGCACGTTCACCGAATCAGACGTCCCCGGATTTCTTTCTGTGGGGTAAGTTGAAGGATATTTGCTATCGTGATCCACCGACAACGCCTGACAACATGCGTCAGCGCATCGTCAGTGGATGTGCGAACATTACGGAAGGCGAACTACTCGCTGTTGAGAGGAATATCCTTACTTGTATTGCCAAATGCATTGAGGTTGACGGACGTCATTTTGAGCATTTATTGCATTAATGTGGTATTTACAGATAATCACGCTGTAGCAGCATGCGTTCTCAGAAATGATACGTTCACAAAGATACATGTACCACATTGGAACAACCGAAATAAAATGTTCAAAGGTACCTACGTTCTGTATTTTAATTTAAAAAACCTACCTGTTACCAACTGTTGGTCTAAAATTGTGAGTCATATGTTTGTGACTATCACAAAGCGAAAAAAGTGGTCCAGCTAAAAGATTCATATTTATTTATGTACTACACGAATATGTAACAAAAAATGGGGGTCCTATTTTGAAAAACGCAGTTGATATCCGTTTGACCTATGGCAGCGGCATCTAGCGGGCCAACCATAGCGCCATCTGTTTTCCCCCTTCAAGCTATACAAGTTTCGTTCCTTGCAGTTTTTTCGTTTGACGCTTATTTCGTGAGTTATTTGGCCGGTCATGATCAATGGACCACCCTGTATACGTTCCAAGAGTTCTCACATACAAGCTAAGCAAAGAAAAATACGGCAATATGGCTAGATGACAGCCGATGTGCTACTGCCTTCTTGTTTCGCGGCAGTGTGCACTTGGCACAACTTGACGAAACTGCCACACAGGTTCAAAACTAACGTTCATGAAGTAATAAGCTGGGAAAAGAGCGTTATTCAGACAAAATACATAATGTGTACAAAGCAAGTTTTGCATCTTCAGACCTTAGATAATGGCGCCTGTAAAGGACACACCTAGTTCTGCTACTTAATTATGCAACGGATTCACTCATTTTTACTTTGGAACCCGAAAGTTGATACACCGATTTTTGAACCAGTAGCCTATTTTGAAGGTACGTTTTAGGGCAGACACAAGCTGTTTCGCTCATGTTTTATAGCTTCAACCGACAGCTGGCAGCATAGGGAACAAATTGGTGGAAACAACTCATTTTCGGGGAAAATGGATTTATCACAGTTTGCAAGTGCACACTACACAAATGGTTTACCATAGGCCTAGCCAGGATTTGATTTGGGGAGTGGGCCAGGGGGGGGGGGGGGGGGAGTAGGGTTTCAATAAATCGTAATTAAGTGGACTTGTAATAGAGCACAAAACGGCAACACTGTCCCATTAATCTTGCTCACTCAAAATAATTCATTTCAACCAGTGTTTTTTAGCATCATTCATTAGCTCTTGCCGAGGGTATAAATTTAATGTATCCCCACAGATATAGGAGATACTGAGCAGAGATTAAACTTTTTTAAAATGGAACCATGTAAATTTTATTCAAGAATACCCTTACCCTCTCCAAGAGCTATTCAAAATGTATCACTCAGTACCATTTTGTCAATAAAACGTAGATGTGCAAAAAATAAAGAGTATACCGGAAGAGGAGAAAGAGATCTGTTTACTGCCGGCCGGTGTGACCGAGCGGTTCAGCCTGGAACCGCGCGACCGCTACGGTCGCAGTTTAGAATCCTACCTCGGGCATGGATGTGTGTGATGTCTTTAGGTCCGTTAGGTTTCAGTAGTTCTAAGTTCTAGGGTACTGATGACCTTAGACGTTAAGTCCCATAGTGCTCAGAGCCATTTTTGAACCTGTTTACAGCCTTGACTGTACACAATACGTACCGAATGTGGTGCTGTAACAGAGGTTCGGCTTATGTAAACGCAGAGAATCCTGTACGCTCCCCCCCCCCCCCCTCTCACCACGCGCACCTCATTTATTGTTGCTTTAGTGCACAGTACGCTGCATACCGGTGTAGTTGTGCATCAGAGTAATTTAGTAACTGCATGACGGTCTACATGTACATCTACATCTACGTGATTATTCTGCTGTTCACAATAAAGTGCCTGGCAGAGGCTTCAATGAACCACCTTCATGCTGTCTCTCTACCGTTCCACTCTCGAACGACACGCGGGAAGAACGAGCACTTAAATTTTTCCTTGCGAGCCGTGATTTCTCTTATTTTATGGTAATGATCATTTCTCCCTATGTAGGTGGGTGCCAACAGAATGTCTTCGCAATCGGAGGAGAAAACTGGTGATTGAAATTTCATGAGAAGATCCCGTCGCAACGAAAAACGCCTTTGTTTTAATGATTGCCACTCCAATTCACGTATCATGCCTGTGACACTATCTCCCCTATTTCGCGATAATACAAAACGAGCTGCTATTCTTTGTACTTTTTCGATGTCATCCGTCAGTCCCACCTGATGCGGATCCCACACCGCACAGCAGTACTGCAGAATAGGGCGGACAAGCGTGGTGTAAGCAGTCTCTTTAGTAGACCTGTTGTGCCTTCTGAGTGTGCTGCCAATGAATCGCAGTCTTTGGTTTGCTCTACCCACAATATTATCTATGTGATCGTTCCAATTTAGGTTACTTGTAATTGTAATCCCTAATTATTTAGTTGAATTTACAGCCCTCAGATTTGTGTGACTTATCGCTTAATCGAAATTTAGCTGATTTCATTTAGTACTCATGTGAATAACTTCGCACTTTTCTTTTTTCAGGGTCAATTGCCACTTTTCGCACCATACAGATATCTTATTTAAATCATTTTGCAAGTCGTTTAGATCATCTGATGACTTTACAAGACGGTAAATGACAGCATCATCTGCAAACAATCTAAGATGGCTACTCAGATTGTCTCCTATGTCGTTAATATAGATCAGGAGCAATAGAAGGCCTATAACACTTCCTTGGGGAACGCCGGATATTACTTCTGTTTTACTCGATGACTTTCCGTCTATTACTACGAACTGTGACCTTTCTGACGGGAAATCATGAATCCAGTCGCACAACTGAGGCGATACTCCGTAGGCACGCAGTTTGATTAAAAGAGGCTTGTGAGGAACGGTGTCGAAAGCATTCTGGAATCTAAAAATATGGAATCAATTTGACATCCCCTGTCGATAGCACTTATTACTTCATGAGTATAAAGAGTTAGTTGTGTTTCACAAGAACGATATTTTCTGAATCCATGCTGTATATGTTCTAAAACCCTACTGCAAATCGACGTTAGTGATATAGGCCTGTAATTCAGCGGATTACTCCTACTTCCCTTTTTGGGTATTGGTGTGACTTGAGCAATTTTCCAGTCTTCAGGTACGTATCTTTCTGTGAGCGAGTGGTTGTATATAATTGCTAAATATGGAGCTATTTTATCAGCGTACTCTGAGAGGAACCAGACTGGTATACAATTTGGACCGGAGGCCTCGCTTTTATTAAGTCATTTAAGCTGCTTTGATACACCGGGGATATCTACTTCTATGTTTCTCATCTTGGCAGTTGTTCTTGATTGGAATTCAGGAATATTTACTTCGTCTTCTTTGGTGAAAGAGTTTCGGAAAACCGTGTTTAATAACTCTGCTTCAGTGGCACTATCATGAGTGACTTCACCGTTGTTATCGCGCAGTGAAGGTATTTATTGTGTCTTTGCCACTGGTGTGCTTTATGAATGACCAGAATCTCTTTGGGTTTTCTGCCAGAATTCGAGACAGAATTTCGTTTTGGAAATTATTAAAAGCATCTCGCATCGAAGTACGCGCCATATTTCGAACTTTTGTAAATCTTCGCCAATCTTGGGGATTTTGCGTTCTTTTAAATTTGGTATGCTTTTTTCGTTGCTTCTGCAACAACGATCTGACCCGTTTTGTGTACCATGGGGGATCAGTACCATCACTTATTAATTTATGTGGTATATATCTCTCAACCGCTGTCGATACTATCTCTTTGAAAACATTCCGCCGGCCTGTGTGGCCGTGCGGTTAAAGGCGCTTCAGTCTGGAACCGCGTGACCGCTACGGTCGCAGGTTCGAATCCTGCCTCGGGCATGGATGTGTGTGATGTCCTTAGGTTAGTTAGGTTTAATTAGTTCTAAGTTCTAGGCGACTGATGACCTCAGAAGTTAAGTCGCATAGTGCTCAGAGCCATTTGAACCATTTTTTTTTTTTTTGAAAACATTCCACAACTTTTCTATACTTACATGATCAGATCGGAAGGAGTGAAGACTGTCTCTTAAAAAGGCGTTAAGAGCATTTTATCAGCTTTTTAAATAGATATACTTTGTTTTTCTTTTTGATGGTTGTAGGTGTTACAGTATTCAGCCTAGCAGTAACTGCCTTGTGGTCGCTAATCCCTGTATTCGTCACAACACTCACTATTTGTCCAGGATTATTTGTTGCTAAAAGGTCAAGTATGCTTTCGCAACCATTTACGCTTTGAGTGGGCTCATGAACTAATTGTTCAAAATAATTTTCTGAGAAAGCATTCAGTACAATTTCGGATGATGATTTATGCCTGCCGCCGGCTTTAAACGTATAATTTTTCCAGCATATCGAGGGTAGATTGAAGTCACCGCCGACTATAATTGTATGGGTGGGGTACTTATTTGAAATGAGACTCAAGTTTTCTTTGAACTGTTCAGCAACTATGTCTTCTGAGTCGGGGGGGGGGGGGGGGGGGGGGGTCGGTAAAATGATCCAATTAATAGTTTAGTCCGATTGTCAGGTATAACCTCTACCCATACTATTTCACATGAACTATCTACTTCAATTTCGCTACAAGGCAAACTACGGTAGTACACATTACGAATACAATTTTTGTTGTGTAAAGGTATATGATGTACATGCATTATGATAAGGTAGAAATGCTGTTGATCTACGGAAAAAGTACGTTGACAGAAAATAATTTAGTAACTTGTATTTTTACGTTCAGCGCTGTTTGAGAATATTATGATTATTACGTTATTATATCCATCCTGTATTCTACTATACATACCTGAACTGTTCAGGCACAGCTACTGTACAGCAGACGACTCCTAGACAAGTCGTCGCCTTCTCTCTGGACTTTTGGGCGTCTCATTTCTCGTCTACGTTCAACGTGAAGTTTAAATGCAAACCTCGAAGTCGTCGTGGAACACGAACAGACGAAGCTGCTGAGGTCACGTACTCGCTGCCGTAGTGGTGAATCCTCACGTCATAACTCGACGAATTCAACATGAAGTTGGTGTCTCGAAAACAAATGCACATCACATTCTGCAACGTCATAAATTTCATCCTTACCATGTTCATTTACACCATGATCTTCATGGAAATGACTTCAACACTAGGGCTCGGTTTTGTCAGTGGGCTCAGCAATAAATTCTGACTAATCCTAATTTCTTCAAAGATGTTCTTTTTACCGACGAGGCGTCGTTCTCCAACAAAGGACCTGTAAATATGTTATATATGCATTATTGGTAAATCAACAATCAACGATGGCTGTAACAGGTAGAGCATCAGCGTTCATGGTAAGTTAATGTTTGGTGCGGAATTGTTGGAGATACCATTATCGAACAAACAAAATGGCAGACAATACGTCAGTGCACTGTGCAGTGAATTACGTCGGATATCAGTGACAAAATACAATGTGCAATAGTGTAATGTTAATCAAGAGCTCTGCCATTACACCAGTGATGCAAGTGAAGCTTCAAGGTGATGAAATCGTAAGTGATCAACTGTCATATACGTTACGTAAAAACCTTTCACACTAATTTCGCAACACACAACTGATGTAAAACTATCCACATCCCATACAGCCTGTGATATCATACCTAGTCAACCACAAGGGAAAAAAACCGGCAGAAGACATCCCTGACATCGATTTCTGTCCATCCACTGCCCCCCTCCCCCAAAATGCCACATGCCACACCTGCCACTACAGCAACAAACAATGGAAAAAGAGTTCTAGGTTAATCTAGTTTAAGACGGTTTACTTTTAAGTAACATTTCTCCGTATGTATGTATGTATAAACGCCTTAAGATGAACAGAACATGTTCGAAACGCGTTGTATTTTGTCAGATTAAACTTAAACAGAAAAAATAAAAAGTGACTGGTAGCAGAAATTACAAATAAATAATTTTCCTGGTAGAAGGTTTGGACGTGTGTGGCCAGTTAGTTGGCCTGCCCGGTCTCCGGACCTTACACCGTTGGACTTTTTACTGTGGGGAGCTGTCAAGGATGCTGTCTACCACAATGTTTCAACAACACCAGAGGACATGCAGCAACGCATTAGTGATGCTTGTACAGCCATCACAAAGGAAGTAGTGGTGCGATGTAGGGCGTTCTTCATTCACAGAGTCAGGGTGTCCTTCATTCACATTCATTCTATGTAGGAATGACAGTGATCACCATTTTGAGCATGTGATGTAAACGCTCTCCTTTTCATATAGTGCTAATATCACAATAAAAGTTGCTGCAAAAGACCATGTTACTTCCGCATTGTCGTAAGTACTGTGCAATAACGAGACCCTGTTACTGTACAGTGCAGTACTGTTGCATTCAGTGGTTATTGATAATTTGTGAAACGTCCAAACGCGACTTGAAGAGTTAAATGATTTAGTTAATGAAATGCACTGAAGTGATATTTAAATTAGAGAAGGCATGTGTTATTTGTCATTTCCATAGCTAATAGTTGCATGTATAAAATGGTACAGTGTAACACATTTCTGGACAGCTCTTTTCTAGAAAATGGCTGTTTTCTTGAATAAAATGTACATACTTCCACTTAAAAAATTACTTCTACCCCGTATCTCCTCCATCTGTGGAGATACATAAAGCGTATACCCTCAGCGAGAACTATCCAATGATGTTAAAAATCACTGGTAGAAACAATTTTTCATTTAACTCATTAGAACAAAGTTATTTTGTGCGAGCAAGATAAATGGGACACATTGCATATAGTTGACAAAAGCCATGGTATAACTATAGCCACTTTTATAGATGGCAGTAGTGTCGCGAACACAGGGTATAAAAGAGCAGTGCAATGGTGGAGCTCTTCTGGGCTCGTGGCATAACGGTTGGGCCTAGACGACTGGAAAACCGTAGCCTGGTCAGATGAGTCTCGATTTCTGTCGCTAAGAGTCTTGGTAGGGTTCGAGTGTGGCGCTGACCTCACGAAGCCTTGGACCCAAGTTATCAACACGGTAAATTTCAGGCTGGTAGTGGTCCCTTAATGGTGTGGGCTGTGTTTGCATAGAATGGACTGGGTCCTCTGGCTGTTCGGGTGCTTGGAGACGGTTTGCAGTCATTCACAGACGTCATGTTCTCAAACAGCGACGCAATTTTTATGGATGACAATGCTCCATGTCACTGGGCCACAATTGTTCGCGATTAGTTTGAAGAACATTCTGGACAGTTAGAGCGAACGGTTTGGCCAAGAGCGCCCAGCATGAATCCCAGCGAACATTTATGGGACATAATTGATAGGTCAGGTAGTGAGTGGGAGAAGCAGCAAGATGACCGTCACGAAGAGAGATGTACATGGAAGAGAATTTCCATCTTGCTCAATGCTGACAACACATGCATGGTTTCCACTACGTAGATTCATCGATAATAATCTCCAATGGTAGAAGTGATGAAGTTAGTTTAGTGCTTCATGTCTCATCGGCATCTAAGGTCATTAGAGACGGCACATTGCTCGGAATTTTTATTACTGGAGTGCGAGGAAGCGACGTGGCCTTTTCAAGGAACCATCTGGGCATTCGCCTAGAGTGAATCGGATCGGGAAACCACGGAAATCCTGAATCTGGATGGCTGGCTATGTGACTGAACCCATGTCTCCCTAATGCGATTCTAATGCATTAGGCACCCTGTCACCTCGCTCAGTGCTATGGTAGGAACGATAGATGAAAATTACAATGTTCCGTGAGACCGCAGAATAAGGACGGTTATGCTCAAATGTGGCACTTGTTAATAATTATTAACACGAAATTAAATTAAGCATTTTGTTAAAATGTGATATCGGTAAGGTCAGCAATGCCTGGCTACTGCGCGAAGCTTACCAACTTTTCTCGACACTTTTGTTAGACCTACTGATTTCAACTATAGGTTGTAAATGTTTTCTTGGCGCTTTCGTCTCCTTTTCTTAAACGGTAGCTGCGATAGAATTCAGTAGTCATCGTGCTATTCGTGTTCTCTTAAGGGTCCCTGATAACCTTAGCAACCAGATGAAAAATTAATTTATTTTCATCCTCGTTACTACAAATAAGCATCACATTAAAGCGAGCACGTATCCACGAGGCGTGCTTAAAAGTAATGCCTCCGAACTTTTTATGTGAAAACTCTTAAAGCTTTTTAAATAAAACAAACATTATTAATATTCTAGACCTTTATTCTTCACGTATTATGTATTCCTCAACATAGTCACCCTGACGACGAACATATTTCTCCCAAAGAGAGACCAGCTTGTTGACACTGTCACTATAGAATGTTTCACATTGTTGACGGAGCCACAACCTCACCTCTGGCTGCACCGCTTCTTCACTATCAGAGTGAATATCTCGAAGGTGTTCCTTAAGTTTTGGAAACAGACGAAAATCGGATTTGGTCAAGTCGGAAATGTTTATACACTGCTGGCCATTAAAATTTCTATACCACGAAGATGACGCGCTACAAACGCGAAATTTAACCGACAGGAACAAGATGCTGTGATATGCTTTTCAGAGCATTCACACAAGGTTGGCGCCGGTGGCGACACCTACAACATGCTGACATGAGGAAAGTTTCCAACCGATTTCTCATACACAAACAGCAGTTGACCGGCGTTCCCTGGTGAAACGTTGATGTGATGCCTCGTGTAAGGAGGAGAAATGCGTACCATCACGTTTCCGACTTTGATAAAGGTCGGATTGTAGCCTATCGCGATTGCCGTTTATCGTATCGCGACATTGCTGCTCACGTTGGTCTAGATCCAATGACTGTTAGCAGAATATGGAATCGGTGGGTTCAGGAGGGTAATACGGAACGGCCTCGTATCACTAGCAGTCGAGATGACAGGCATCTTGTCCACATGGCTGTAACGGATCGTGCAGCCTCGTCTCGATCCCTGAGTCAACAGATGGGGACGTTTGCAAGACAACAACCATCTGCACCAACAGTTCGACGACGTTTGCAGTAGCATGGACTACCAGCTCGGAGACCATGGCTGCGGTTACCCTTGACGCTGCATGACAGACAGGAGCGCCAGCGATGGTGTACTCAACGACGAACCTGGGTGAACGACTAGAAAAACGTCATTTTTTCGGATGAATCCAGGTTCTGTTTACAGCATCATGATGGTCGCATCCGTGTTTGGTGACATCGCGGTGAGCGCACATTGGAAGCGTGTATTCGTCATCGCCATATTGGCGTATCACCCGGCGTGGTGGTACGGAGTGCCATTGTTTACACGTCTCGGTCACCTCTTGTCCGCATTGACGGCACTTTCAACAATGGACGTTACATTTCAGATGCGTTACGACCCGTGGCTCTACCCTTCATTCCATCCCTGCGAAACCCTACATTTCAGCAGGATAATGCACGACCGCATGTTGCAGGTCCTGTACGGGCCTTTCTGGATACAAAAAATGTTCGACTGCTGCCCTGGCCAGCACGTTCTCCAGATCTCTCACCAATTGAAAACGTCTGGTCAATGGTGGCCGAGCAACTGGCTCGTCGCAATACGCCAGTCACTACTCTGGATGAACTGTGGTATCGTGTTGAAGCTGCATGGGCAGCTGTAGCTGTACACGCCATCCAAGCTCCGTTTGACTCAATGCCCAGGCATATTACGGCCAGAGGTGGATATTCTGGGTACTGATTTCTCAGGATTTATGCACCCAAATTGCGTGAAAATGAAATCACATGTCAGTTCTAGTATAATATATTTGTGCAATGAATACCCGTTTATCATCTGCATTTCTTCTTGGTGTAGCATTTTTAATGGCCAGTAGTGTAGTATGATAACTAACAGGGAACCCAAGGAGTCGGATTGTTGCAGATGTCGCAGCACTCGTTTATGGTATGATATTGTCATGCTGAAGGAGAGGGTGCTCCAGTTGTGGACGAATTCTTCAAATTCGAGACTCGATTACAGCACGCTGTTTCTCACGCACCGCCATGGTTTACGTTACACGCTGGCATGTTACACGCTATAATTTGGAGCCCTCTAGCGACAGAGGGCTGCAAATATGTAGACATAAAGAATAATGACGTATAATGTTAATAACGACTGTTTCATTTAAATAGCTTTAAGAGTTTTCGCACAAAAAAATTGGAGGCTTAACTTTTCAGCACGCTCTCGTATAATGTGTTTCAATGGATAATGGAACACTGTTACTTCCACGCCTTCCACGCTACATCAGATGATGATAGATTTTCAGCTTTCAATAAACACTTCTATCGTTACCTTCTAGCAGTAATTTATCGTAGATCGCCTGAGCAACGAAAGGTACCTCACGATTGGAAAAAAGCGCAGGTCACTCCCATTTTTAAGAAAGGATGTAAGACAGATCCACACAATTATAGACCTATATCGTTGACGTCAATCTGTTGTAGAATGATGGAACATGTTTTATGCTCAAGAATTATGACGTTCTTGGAAAATGAACATCTCCTCTATAAGAATCAACATGGATTCCGCAAACGGAGATCCTGCGAAAATGAGCTAGCTCTGTTCCTCCAGGAGATCCACAGCGCAGTGGACAACGGCGCTCAGGTTGCTGCCATGTTCCTTGATTTCAGTAAGGCATTTAACACCGTCCCGCATTGGGGTTTAATGAAAAAAATACGAGCTTACGGAGCAGACCTGCGATTGGATTCGAGACTTTCTTGCAGACAGAACTCAACACGTCGTTCTTAACGAAACTAAATCGGCAGATGTAAAGGTAATATCCGGAGTACCACAGGAAAGTGTGATAGGACCGTCGCTGATCTAGTAGTAAGCGTCGGATGCTCTTTAAGGCTATTCGCAGATGATGCAATTGTTTATACCAAAGTAGCAACGCTAGAAGATAGTAAGAATTTGCAGAACGACCTGCATAGAATTGGTGAAAGGTGCAGACTCTGACAGTTGACCCTGAACGTAAATAAATGTAACATATTGCGCATACATAGGAAAAGAAATCCACTACTGTACAGCTACACTATTGATGATAAAAAGCTGGAGACAGCATCTGCCGTAAAATATCTAAGCGTAACTATCCAGAGCGACCTTAAGTGGAATGACCATTTCAGATTCATCGGAAGAATCTTAAGGAAATGTAACTCATCCACGAAAGAAGTGCCTTATAAGGCGCTTGTTCGCCCTATTCTTGAGTATTGTTTATCTATTTGGGATTCCTATCAGGTAGGACTGATAGAGGAGATCCAACGAAGACCGGCACGTTTCGTCACGGGATCGTTTAGCTGGCGAGAGAGCGTTACGGAGACGCTAAACAAACTGCACTGGCAGACGTTACAAGAGAGGCGTTGTGCATCATGGAGAGATTTACATTTGAAATTTCGGGAGAGCACTTTTCAGGAGGAGTCAGACAACAAATTACCTCCTCCACATACAGCTCGCGTATTGACCACGAGGAAAAAATTCGAGAAATTAGAGCCAATACAGAGGCTTACCGACAATCATTCTTCCCACGTACTATCTGCGAGTGGAACAGGGTTGGAGGTACCAGATAGTGGTACCGAAAATACCCTCCGCCACACACCATTAGGTGGCTTGCGGAGTATGATGTAGATGTAGATGAAACGTGCACTGTCTGAGAACTAATCGATTTGACGAAACAGTTTCTGGGAGGAAAGTAGTAGTGCATTAAAACGTATTTTCTAAAAGTCAAAGAAAGTGTCAAAAAACCTAGTTAGCTAGTAAATATCGCCATTGTCCAGTTTTATGGAAATCGTGTGGTTAACGACCGTCAAATTTTTACTTCTCATTCAATGGTTTTTTCCAGTATTCACTCTTGTTGTTTCATTTATTTATCAATAAAATCATTCTCTGGATTTTGTTACTCCTCTGTCGGAAATGTGTCCTTTTCCCGGGTCTTATTGACAACTGTTAAATCTAGCAGTGAAGAGGCATCAGTCGTCAGCTGACCATTGTTTAGATACGTTCGTCAGTGCAATTCACAATGACGTCTGAGTGTTTTATTCTTGGTGAAAGTTTTATGGATGGCGTATATCTGATAAAGTGAAGGAAAAAGGCATACAAACTTTTATTGAAAGGATTAAGATGATAATTAATGGTAAACATGTTGTTTTGCTGAACTGTACCGCTATTGTTCTTCATAAAAAAGGCAGTAAATATTATTACAAGGACCACTGTGGCAGAATGGATACAGTAATAAGTGAGTCCGACACTTATCAATCTTCAGCTGAAGAATTTTGCCTTAAACGAATTACTTATTTTGTGGGGAAAATTTATCAGAGGATTACATGCCAAACGAGGTGAAGAAACCGATTTGTTTAAATAACTGTTGATCGCGACGTTACAGAGACAATTTCTAAATTGATAATGGAAATACTTATGAAACGGAAGAATGTCTGGGGAACTCAAGAAAACTTTCGAGTGGGGCACATTGCAGATCTTCGTGTTGTAGAAGGTAGATACCATGTTAAATGTGCGACAAGGTTTTTCAAATATGATGCTGTAATCCACAGTAGCGCTGGACTACCAGAAAATGATGAAATATTTGCTCGAGTGAATTTAATTTGCGAAGATTTGGAAGAAAATGAGGACGAATGATAGTTGGCATTCTAATACTTTGCTTAGAATTATAATGGGTACTTCTGAAAGATCAAGACGATACAAAAACTACTGTTCTATACTAGTTCTATAAAATTCTGTTATTTGTTGTAAAATAAATCACCACAGGAAAACCATGATATGCTTTCTGAACACAGGCTAATCCGTCTTATTTAAAATTTTGTATGAGGCTGGACGCAAATATTAATAACAGGAACCCATCTGAATTGTTAACACTGGGGGGCATTAAATCACGAGATTATGCAGTGGATACATGTCTGCCTTCAGACATGTTCTTGGATCAAGTTGAAAGTAACGTCCAGAGTCATTGAATTTACTTCTTACGATGATCATTCGTCCGATGAAGAATGTAGACGGTTCAAAGCTAATAACGACAACTGCCTTTCACATTCTGTTATTTCACTTACCCTGTAAGTCTGAGACAATTCGTTTCTAATAGACAACTAGGAATTAATTCTATAATGACATTTGATATTTTTAACTATCCAGTACGCTAAGAGCAGTATAAATCTGAAAAGATAGTTCATTTATTCAGTTTTTGGTCAACAATGTGGACGTCCGTACTGACAAAATTAAAATAAACATAGCCAGTAGTGATCTAAAAAAAATTATCCTTTATTTAATGTTATTCTGTTAAACCTATTGTTTCCTAAACTAATATTTCGATGCATGCGATCTCTATTAAATTGATAAATGCGATATTTAATTACCAGCTAGATTTTTCGTCACTTTCTTATACTTTCTGAAAACGCACTTCGATGCTCTACAACTTTTCTCTTACATATGTTGCGTCAAACTAATATATTCTCACATACGGCATGTATCATGTAAATGTAGAAAGGTAAATGTAATGAAACTGTGAAATCATCATACTGTGCGCACTAGTCGTTCCTCTCTCCTGCATAACACTACTTAAAACAAACATTTAAAAAATACTCGCCCCGACAATAAGAACAATTTCCGCAGTTTCCAGGAAGTGCAAAGGCGACAGTAATTGTAAGCTGCTGCCGTGTGAACAAACGACCGAGCGAGGTGGCGCAGTGGTTAGACACTGGACTCGCATTCGGGAGGACGACGGTTCAATCCCGCGTCCGGCCATCCTGATTTAGGTTTTCCGTGATTTCCCTAAATCACTCCATGCAAATGCCGGGATGGTTCCTCTGAAAGGGCACGGCCGACTTCCTTCCCCATCCTTCCCTACTCCGATGAGACCGATGACCACGCTGTCTGGTCTCCTTCCCCAAACAACCAACCAACCGTGTGAACAAACGTCTTCTCACTGCAGCCAGCCTCAGCAACTCTGACAGTTTGGGTAGCCCTCATGCAGGGACAGCTCTGCCTCGACTTTCCAGAACTCGAGACAAACAACACTCTTTCGAGTCTCAGTCCAAACATTGGTGCCAATAATGTCGCCAACACTGGCTCATCACTGTCCTATTGCCGTCGTGCACTGCGCCACACTGGCAACAGCCGCGGCTTGGAAACGCGGTAATTTTCAAATAAATGTTACACTGCAATCGATTTTAAGATCATTCGTACCTCTCGTTTTTGTAGCCTTGTAAACATTTCGGGAGGATCTGAACCCCCAAAACCTCCCCCTGTCTACGCCCGTGTAGCTTACACTGTATGTGAATCATAATGGTATGGACATACACTTAAAGATAGACTACTAGTACTGCAGGGGTGTTCACGATAACAGTCCATAGGCCGTGGGGATTGAGCTCTTGCTGCTTGGTGTACGGGCCCTGACAGAATGAGCACTCACTGTGAAAAGACGCGTCATGCAGGACATGTTTGTCGTCAAATACGTCATGTACCACACACTGCGCAGAAGTTCATTCTGTCACCGATGACTGTGTTGTAATTAATGGATTCTGTTACAGTTTGATGTGTAACAAGCAAATACTTGTTCTGATGGCCAATTCAAGACAGTGAAAATAAGAACAATTTCCTATTTATATAAACTGAAGTCGCTCTTTCACGTCCTTCTGTATATGTGCAGGCTAATATCAAGCACTGCTGTAACGATTTTGATTCAGTTTTCACTAGTAGATACACTGATTCATGAGGAAGGTTTTCGTACAAAATTTATAAATATTTCGTAAAAACTGTCTGAATTGTGATGAGTTAAAGTTTAATTGTGAAAACGACGCTATTCCCATCTAGTGAGCAGCAGCCATATTTCGAGAGAGGAACAGTTTCTAGAGGCATGCGGCGTACGGAACACCGTTTGCGAATGGTGTGGTGGTCTAGCGGTACAACGGGCAGTGAACGCCGGCACGGTAGCTCAGCGTGTTCGGTCAGAGGGTTATCAGCCCTCTGTAATAAAAAAAACTGAGTTAATCGATCAACAACGAACCTAAACGGCTGTCTTACGACGTCCGCCCCGAGCAGATGCAACGAACAAAAGCGAACAAAATGAGATTAAAAAAAGAAAAAAAAGCGGTAATGTGTCTGGCTGGAAACCGAAAAGTTGTAGGATCTAAATCCTGGCTGGTTCAATTTCTTCACCCTGGCTTTTAACCTAGCATTGGCCTTTCAATCATGTGGAGATTTGCCAGCAACGGACACGCTCAGATCCCATGTTATACTGTACCTTCCCTTTTCCTGGCTGAAAAACTGGTTAGGAACATGTAAGTCGCTAAGTGACATCCAGTTGACTGCAGTTGTTTCGGAACAACTGCATGTCGAAAATAACATGCAAATGAACCTAGGTTTTCAGTTCTTTACGCATAAAGTAAAACGCAGCATGGGATGCAACTCTGCTTCTTTTATACAGAGAAAGTTTTACACTAGTACCACTCAACGTTCTGCTTTCTGCTTTCCTTGAGTCAAACATAAATGTGAACAAGGTGGTATTCACTGCAGGTATTCACTGCAAATTCTTCGAACAACGGGCAGTGAGTTACTCAACTTCCACGTATTCTAATAAACATGACTAATGACAAAAATACAGCCACCTCGTCGTGTGACGGGAGACTTACAATTTGAAATAATCAAATATTAAAAACTCAATAGATTTTCTGCGTTCACTGGAGAC
The DNA here is from genome assembly GCF_021461395.2 of Schistocerca americana. Taxonomy (NCBI): domain Eukaryota; kingdom Metazoa; phylum Arthropoda; class Insecta; order Orthoptera; family Acrididae; genus Schistocerca; species Schistocerca americana. The sequence goes on from NC_060130.1 coordinate 511,706,803, forward strand.
TAACTGCATAGTGAAAACAACCTGTCAATCCAAAATGTGTAGTGTTTCATTTTTTATGTTACAAGTGAAACGTTTTCCGAAAACCTATTCCAGCAACTTCTCTTCGTTAAATACCGTACGTTCTTTCAGCACCGCAGCAGATGACGCAACTTTGAACTTTTTGCTTTTCTTGAAACAAACGTAGATGTGGACACAATTTTTTGAGGGCTGTGTGAAGAAGTCTGCCATAAAGAGACCACGACAAAGAATTGCGGCAATGAGTCTCAAGAATGCACCACAGCGCGTACTACGTTACACAAGGCGAGTACTTTAAGATGAACTAAATATGTATATCGTGCGTGATTTCTTTTAATTTTTTCTTTTGTTTGTTCCACTTCAGTCAACCTCCGATACGTATTTAATCAAACACACACACACACACACACACACACACACACACACATATATATATATATATATATATATATATATATATATATATATACTCGTGATTTGCGTATAATATTTACATTAGCTGTAAACATATTACTGCATAACGATCTGCTCCCATCATTACCATGAGATGTCACTCCAAATGTCAAATCTCTATGGAACACATAACATTCATGCCTCTAGGCAACTTTCCTGCCTTGCGCTGCTTACATCGCGGAAATTGTTGTGCATGAGCATTGAGAGGGAAGAAGTTTGTTGCATCCGGCTTATGACGACAATGTACAGGCAGTCGAGCGGTCAGGCCTTGCAAGTGGGCATCGAAGCCTGTCGTTAAATGACAGAATAGAAGATTAGGTAAAATAAAGAGAATACATTTCGGTGTAAGGAACACAGGAGGAGCGCCTAGGGGGGAAGTTAGCAGGCAGAGGCCACAGCCTAGGAGGACGAACAACTACATAAATGGGCACTGCAAAGAGAGGCGGTTCATGTTAAGTTATGTTGCTGGCCGGTCACGGGGCGCAGAACCACAGGCTCCGTCTCCCAACAACTACGTCTGTGCTAGTCGAGGTATGGATGACAAGAGAGAGAGCCAACTGTGTTCTGCACTGCCGAATCCTCCAGCGTCCACACACGTGACCTGTATCCCAATCACGATATTGGCTAAAACCGATGGCGTGAATTCGCTAGCGATTTCAGCAGAGGGCTCAAGACGTCTCATGTCAGCAGCTTAACTGGACGGAACTGCTTCGGTTTTGACAGATAGGAAACTTGTATCACGTAGGCCCTGCGGAAGTTGCTCTGGGAGAAAGCTCGTACAGATTTGACTCGGGCCTTTGAAATAAAAGTTTTTAAATCAGTTTCCCAAAATATTCCTTGACTGGCTGCCATTGGTTGGTTGTTTGATTTGGCGAAGGGGACCAAACAGCGACGTCATCAATCCCATCGGATTATGGAAGGGTGAGGAAGGCAGTCGGCCGTGCCCTTTCAAAGGAACCACCCCGGCATTTGCTTGAAGCGATTTAGGCAAATCACGGAAAACGTAAACTAGGACGGCCGGACGCGGGTTCGAACGTCATCCACCCGAACGCGAGTCCAGTGCGCTAACCACTGCGCCACTTTGCTCGGTGACTAGCTGCCACCCTGTACACTCCTTCCCCCTCCAGAGAAGTGATCAAGCCCAGATCAACGGGGGGGGGGGGGGGGGGGGGGAGAGGGGCAAACCGGGTTATCTGCCCCAGGCGGCAATTCCAGGGGACGACAAATTTATTTTCTTGATGAAAAAACCTTTGTTTCACAAATATCCTAGAATGCAGCGCAAGCTGGTATATCGATTATTCATATGATTTTGAAACGCATCCCAGTTGCTTTTTGAACATTTTTCAACACATTCTAAGTTGATTTCTGAACGAATCATAAGTTGATTTTTGAATGCTTGCACAGTGCACGTGATGTCTCCGCCAGGGGAGCCCCCGTCGCATGTAGAAATAAAAAACATTCCCGTAGACAAAAGGGGATGGGGCTATGCGACAAAATTTTTGCCATAATGCTAGTTGTACAGTTCCCGGGTAGCAGTCACTTAAGTTCTATTCCCGGAATAGCGCGGGAAACGTATTGTACGAACACATAGCGTCTAACCGGAGAATAAACGCTGTGTAGCTGAACCGGTGATTCTGGCAGGGTTAGCGAAGTTAACTGGCGAATAAGTTTTTACAATGGCAGGAATAGTTACAGAATTAGTGATGACAATACTGTTTGCTTGAACGTGGGCGGATAAGAAATGGGGACATCACATAAATTATATGGAAGAATATGAGGATTCCAAATTTATATAAAAATTTCGTACTACTACTTTTCGATCCCACGCCTGAGAAACTGAAGCGTATGAATGAAATGTGAAAGTATTTCTTAACGTAAGACTTTTTGCTTGTAGTAGGCGTAATAGGCATTTGATATTGATACTTCGCGAATTGTATTCTGTCGTGTTATTTATGTAAATGAGTTAGATAAAAATGACCATTTATTCCAAAATAGTCTCGCCTATTTCGCGTGTGTTACAATTGCTGCAATATTGGAAAACCTATTTCGTTTTATCTCACAGATAGTGACAAAACAGACGCAATCAAATCGAGAAACCACACCAGTCTTGGGTACTATTCGTATTAACAGCTTTTTCGGTATTAGACAATGACATTTTGATTTTTAATGTATCAAAACGTTTCACGGAACACTAGTGTCCCAACTTCACGCAGGCACATTACGTCATTTGCAGAAAAATTGTTCCCCTCCATCTTCCTTAGGGAATGAGTCATTTGCAAACAGTGAAGAAGCATCGGAAGAACTTACCGTCTTTTATTAAAAATATTAGGGTCACAATTGTTGACTTAATGAGCTAATGCGTCTTTCATGTGCCAGAAAATTACCCTTCTACTCCCCATGATAATTATCCAAGGAACGAGTAATGCTTCAGAGCAACAGAATCGCCTCCAACTTGTTCCCATAAACATGTAAATTATTTGTGCTTACTAAAGCTAAGTATCTCTTTCCTTTTGTGAACGAAAAAGAAAAAAGAAAGAAAAGTGATAGTTCCTCAGATACAGAATATACGAGGGTTGGAACTTAAATAGTGGCAACTATTTATTCACAACCGATACAAAAGAGTTTCATGTTTGCACCTCTTACTGCCCTTCAAAGTAGTCACCAGCTTTGTGTAGAACCCGTTCCCAGCGATATGGAAGGCGTAGTATACCGTTAGCAGAGCCTGTTCTGTTGATGGTGGGAATGGAACGGTCTAAAGTTATGGTGATTCTCGTGTACGACGGTGATGGTGTTATCCTAACGCATTACGTTCCTCCACGGCAGACCGTCATTGCACAGTACTACTGTTCGTTTTTGGAGAATCACCTGCGACCAGCTTTTCGAAAGAAGCAGCGACACTTTCTGCGCAACCCACCCATCATTTTGCACGTCAATGCGCGGGCGCATACAGCGCAAGCTGTGGCTGCTCTTTTCTGTCGATTGGAATGGGAAGTACTTTACCATCCACCATACTCCCCGGACTTAAGTCCTTGTGACTTTGATTTGATTTCGAAGATGAAGGAACCACTTCGTGGCATTCGTTTCAGAACAGTACCAGAGATTCGACAGGCAGAAGACCGGTCCAATGGCACCATCAACAGAACAGGCTCTGCTGACGGTATACTACGCTTTTCACATCGCTGGCAACGGGTTCTACACAACATTGGTGACTACTCTGAAGGACAGTAACAGGTGCTAACATATAACTCTTTTGTATCGGTTGTGAATAAATAGTAGTAGTAATAGTAGTAGTAGTAGCTTTATTCATCCGTAGATCTCTTTTTAGAAGGATATAGGACATGTCAGAATATTAAAAAATTTAGATCAATTTAAAATAAGCTAATTCGTACACACATATATCTACAGACTTCTAGTTAGAGACAATCATTAGATTTACTCCTGGTATACAATACTTTTTTTACAAATAACTTATTAAATAATGTAATACCACATTGTTCACTCATATCTCACTATCAGTCACTGCACACACTATACACACATTGTTTCATAATATTTCACTCACTACACACACACACACACACACACACACGCTGGTGATCTCTGGACCATTTTCTGTACCGCAACTTCCCATTTGCTATCCTGAAAAGCTGAGTCAGCATCCCTCCATAATGAGTGAGATATTGAGCTCAGAAAGAGGAAGAGGTGTTAGTATTGTGCTATGCATAGCTTGGGGGTAAGTATTTCTAGAAAGGAAAAAGAGAAGGAAAAAAACATAAAGTGAAGGTGTTATGTGAAATGTTGGACATTTTATAATCATTATTATTATTATTTGTTTGTATAACAGAAGGATGTAGGTTGCAGTAGGTACTGGGAGATGAAGAAGCTGGCACAGGATAGAGTAGCATGGAGAGCTGCATCAAACCAGTCTGAGGACACAACAACAACAACAACAACAACATTTTTTTATCAAACCCTTACTCTGTTGCCGCTATTTAAGTTCCAACCCTCGCAGTTCTTAATTATTAGTGTTATCCGCATAATAATATCCACATTTATGATAAAATAAAAGTTCTTTGCTATAAGAGCACTGAAACTTGGCACTCAGATAACAGGAATGTTTAGTTATTGAATATACATAATTGAAAATGTAGAGGGAGTGACTGTCAAGCAGCGTTTTTAAATTTCTCTTGAACTGTCGCACAATTTCTGGACATCAGAGGTAAACTATCATAACAGAAAAAAATGACGATTTTGAGGTTTTATCGCATTTGGCGTGTTTAAGTAGAACGTTCTTTGTGGTAAACTATCGTATGTATATGGTTCACAAAAACGAAATTCAGCAACGTGATTGTATCTTATGGTCAAACAGAATCCATCGGTAATCAATGGTAAGTGATCATAATAAAGAAAGAGTCCACATAGAGATTAGTGGGAAAGGGTATAAAAGACATGTCTGTTCATAATGGTATATTTGACTTACTTTACAGGTAGCAAAGTCCGAGCCGCTTCTTTGTGCTCTCCTGTTAACGATTAACTCCGACGTCCAAAATTGTCACATGTAATTCTTTCCTTTCTGTCCGTAGTAACTCTGTTCCACCAATTAATCAACTGATATTGACGCTAAAATACTTTGCCTCTGGTGATATCTTTCCGCCCATTGGCGACTTCACTGATGCTGACAACTAGACAGCGAACAGGATTAGTAAAAGGATGTATATGACAATGTACAACATGCACAAGTGACAGTTCTATTAATTATTTCAGCTCTCTGTTGTGACCACAGTGACATTTTTAACTGATACAGTTCTTCCTCCATTCTCTGGTTCTCATCATGTTACTTTTGGAGCAGCACCATATGCAACTCTGCTAGTTCTTTCACATCGGAGAATACGTATTTTTATTCTGAAAATAAAATTGACTGTTTTAAGGAGAGGATTGTACAGCAAAAGAAAGAAAATAGTGGAAGTGTTATGTCTGCAGTTACTTCCCCCAGCCTCCCACAAAACATATAGCAGCTAGAGATGATTGCACACGTCGAAGTTATGTATGTAACTGTTCCTGTTCCTCAAACTGTAAAAACAGCATGCAGTTTGGCTATGTGCATAGGTGCACTTCTGCCCTAGCAATATAAAAACAATTATGATTGTTCATTGAACCCGGCCGGGGTGGCCGAGCGGTTCTAGGCGCTACAGTCTGGAACCGCGAGACCGCTACGGTGGCAGGTTCGAATCCTGCCTCGGGCATGGATGTGTGTGATGTGTTAGTTAGGTTTAAGTAGTTCTAAGTTCTAGGGGACTGATGACCTTAGAAGTTAAGTCCCATAATGCTCAGAGCCATTTGAACCATTTGTTCATTGAAATTGTTGATGACTTATGCTCTATATATGTCATTAATATAATAGTTAATAACCATCACAAAACAGAATTTGGTTTTGCATACGCTCCTGAACTGTAAAAGTAGATGCACCAGTATTGATCAACACTTCAGCAAATGTACTTTTTGTAGAACACCTATTACTGTTGTAATGAATTAACCATTCGAAACATAAGACGTAAATACAACAGGAAGCTAGCCAATGAGCAAAAGTCTTAGAATTGTCAGGCAATTCAATCCCTATGAATTCTGTGCTCTCACAATTTCATTTAGACTCTGGAAAGGATCACTTTTTTCACGAAGCAGATTGCACTTCAAAGTTTCTAACATATTAGGCGCCTACTGACAATTTGTCATCTACCATACAGCTGCGTTTAATGGAATATTATTTTACTTAGAAATGTTGCGTCTGAATCGATCATACTATGGCGCCCTTATGTTGATAACTTTATCAAATTGTGTATTTTAGCGTACACACCTTAGAACTCACGTTCCACGTATGGGCCACTGTCAGTCTACATCCTTTTTATGGGCATAATACTTACATGTTGCTTTCTTTAAAGGATCGTAGGCCTATTTATAGCTGCTGTATCAATCTATGTGAAGTTGTTCATAGGCTAAAACTGTTGCATATACTTTCCCATCATTTATTCAGAAATTTAGAACGATCTCTTTCTCGTCAGTCAACATCTACCTGATTTTTTATTAAGTTCAAGATAGACTGTTGCCGTTTACACACATGTACCACACAAGCTTAGTTAAAAGTCTTACACTAATATTTTCATTGCATGAGACTATATCAGTTTTCATATTTTCCACTACGCTGTGGAGCTTGTTCGCAATATCCATCAGCCTCAAAGTATCTTCAAGGGAACAATCAGCGTGCACCAAAAATGAAATAAGTCGCCTACTTATCGACTGTCACGCTGTCTTTGTAGGTACGGGGGAGGTCTGTGATAGGGGCCGCAGCTGTTGCTGTTGCTGCTGTAGCGAGAGTGGTGCAGTAAGACGCCGTAATAACTCCTTATAACAGTAACAAGACGGACATGTGTTCAGTCACACGTGTATCGCAAATTAACAAATAAACTTAAAAGGCAGAGAAAACTGTAAATGGTGAACACAACACTAACACTAACGGATGCACGCCACTTACATCTGAATCAGTCTCACGTTGTTCAGTCACTCGAAATGCTGTCAGAGTTTAATGAAATGATAAGTTCTTCAGTAGCATCTTCCACTTGACATTCATTCTCCCATACTTTCATTATTACTTCTTTCGTGTGTCTTACAACATTGCGCCAATCTGACGACGAAGTTTACTTTACAGTATCCCTTTCCAGTTTTTCCACTTCCGCTAAAGTACATTTTTTGCTGTCCCTTGTCACATAAATTTTACTTGAGCCCATCTAAATTCAATCGAATTGAAGTGGTAGTGGTATGATGGCAATTTGGGGACCCTACGGTAGTATTTTTTTTCCATTTCATCTACAACATACAGAGATAAAGATGGTTTATTTTGAGCCATGACATCCAAAAATTCACCATTTCTACAGTCGTCTGGAATGGGAGTGTTTCTTCGTTGTAGCCCGTCGATAAAGTCTTGCTTCTTGGAAGGAACTGTAGCCACCTTATCAACGATAGTTGAATGATGTGAGGCGTTGTCTATATCTATTATTGAGGGCTTGCTCAAGTCTTTCAGGAGAGAGTCCTTAAACCACCGCTGAAATGTGTCTGTTTATTTCTTCGTGGTAATCGTTGGCTTTTTCGGTCTAAATAACAATATACAGTTTTCTATAAATCCTGCAGATATACCTGCATGGAGAAGAATCAGTCTGCTGCCTTTTCCACTGGGTTGCGGCATGGTACCAGACACTGAATCATTTGTCTACACTGCAGTCATTGAATGGCTTGCATTTACGCATGTTTCATCGAGCCGACCAATGTCATAAAAATTTTACTTTGATATTGCCCTCAAAAGCGACCGGCCTTACCGCGGTGGTAACATCGGTTCCCGTCAGGTCACCGAAGTTAAGAGCTGTCGGGCTGGGTTAATACTTGGATGGGTGGCCATCCGGTATGCCGAGCACTGTTGGCAAGCGGGGTGCACTCAGGCCTTGTGGGACAAAACTGAGGAGCTACTTGATTGAGAAGTAGCGGCTCCGGTCTCGTAAACTGACATACGGCCGGGAGAGCAGTGTGCTGACCACATGCCCCTCCATATCCACATCCAGTGACGCCCGTGGTTGAGGATGACACGGCGGCCAGTCGATACCTTTGGGCTTTCATGGCCTGTTCGGGCGAAGTTTAGCTTTTTGGTTTCTATTGCCCTCAAAAATCGACATCACCATGCTAAAATGTCACCTCTCTCCATTACGTTAATTTTTTTTTTTTTTTTTTTTTTTTTTTTTTTTTTTTTTTTACATTTGAAGCCCAAGACATGCACCACATGTCTCAGAGACGATTTGCTGCCTCTGAAAAGCTGCGCTTCTTCTAAGGAAACCTTCAGTTTATCGAGGGTCGGATGTTCCTTTCTCGAATAGTAACTGTAAATATGACGACGCTTTGCATCTCCCTCAAATCGTCGATATTCGTCACACACATCTCGAGTTGCCTCGTTTTTCCTGGAGTGCTGAGGTGAGATGGCAAGAATGTCACATGACTCAGATCACAGCACCGCACAGTAGACCTGCTATACGACCACTGTAAGTTTCGTGCGTAGAGCCCAGTTCGTAGCAACAAAGTGCTTCTCTTTCTTTTTTCTTCTCTGCCCATGTTTCAGGGTTTCGAAAGCGTATACATTACGCATAGTGCAGTTTCCAAGAGAATTTCCGTAGATAAGGGTTGTAAAACCAGCAGGTATCCACGGCCGTGCTGGCGAGCTTGTGGACGTAGCGGGGTGTGAGGTTATGGGGACGAGATGGTGGGGCAGCATTCTTGCTTTCCTTGAGGCAAGAAAATGCACTCATCCCAGCAGGCTCTTAATGCAAAAAGAATTTGTGTAACCTCTGTAGTATTACTTCTTTGGCCGTTATTAACACTTTATAAGAAAACGTTCATTCCCCCTCTAGTTTCGCACGTTATTCCATCTAATGCACATGCGCAGATTTGCGCCATCAATATCCCGCTTTAAATACGAATGACATATGCGAAAATACGCAGTGTGCTCTGCTGTTGTCAACCTAACTGTACGGGTACGCCATTCCAGGGATAACTAACCGCTGAATAAAATAATGTACCATGTGCGCCATAAGTTTTACCGTGATTAGCCGATTCGATCGATTGTTATTCATGGATTTTCACAAGATTTCATAACCGGCCATAAATAGGCTAAAATAAAATGTGCGTATTTGATATCAGCATAAAAGACAAACTCGCAGACATGATCATCATTTTGAATGTAAGAACGATACATCAGTGTCAAAATATATTTATTTGTATTTTTAGGAAGTAAGGAACAAATGTGAGTTTTGTAAACCATCGTCGCAAGTCTTGTAAAGGCCTCGTCGCTACTGTTGTTGAGGACGAGTTGCCACTGTTGTTACGGTAGACCGAGTTTGTGAGTTCGTGAAGCGGCTTCTGGTGCAGTACACTGCTAAGACAATTTCTCCCTGCCACTATTACTCAGCAATGCCGTAGGGCCAGGTAACAGGATAGGAGAACGGAGGTTCTACAACACTCTAACAAATTAGTAACGAAGTCATACAAATGAGTTAAAAAGGTTTACTTATCTTTGTGACTAGTTGAATAATAAAGTCTGCAATACCGCATGTAATAACACAAAAAGGCCCTCAATGGCTAAGTGTAAATAATCGTAGTTAAACTTCACAGTACATAACAAATGCAATTTGCAACATCTGTGTTCACTTCTAGGAGTTCACTAAACGACGTTCCCTGTCTAAGTCAGCCCTGGACGATGATCTACAACCAAGCGGGCGAGAGCTGTTCTTCTGTTTTTTTTTTTTCTTTATTGTTATTTTCAAACCCGTACAAACAGGCAGGCTGTCAGCAGCATGGTACGCCGCTCTTCAGCCATAGAATAGATAAACAAACAACAGAAAGAATACACATAAGTAACATAAAGGTGGGTAATAAAGCAGTAGACACAGAAAGACAAACACGGAGCCGTTCACACTCGACGAAAATCCACACTACAAACTGTTGACACGACGCACAAACACTGAAGATGGCAATGACACAGGTGAACGATGGAGTGCGACGGTGAACACTGAACACTGAACACGACGGCACACACGTGACACTGACGGCGATGATCTCCAGCGCGTGAATGTCCACGTAGCGTGTGCGAGTCCAGGGACCTGCCAAGAGAGGAAGAAGGGTGAGGGGGGGGGGGGGGGGGGAGGGAAGAACAAAGATGCCAATGGCCGAGGAGATGGGGGGAGGAGTAGAGGGACAGGGGAGGGGAAGCCCGGGGGAGGAGTGGGGAGAAATGGTGGAGGTAGGAGAGAAGGGATGGAGGGTGCCCAAAGGAGCAAACACAAGAAGAGGGAGGGAGGATCAAAGTTGGTAGGAGGGGTAGATGGAGGGGAGGAGGGCATCATCAGGGAGAGGGAGCTGGCGGAAGCCACCTTGGGAGAGGGTAAGGAGAGTGGAGAGATGGAGACCGGGTGGGACGTGGGAATACAGGTGCGGCAGCGGGTGGGGGTGGGAGAGGATGGGGGAGACAAGTGGGTGAGGAGGATCGAGTTTTTGGGAGGTGTACAGGATCTGTATCCGTTTAAGGAAAAGGAGGAGGTGGGGGAACGGAATGAGGTCGTACAGGATCTGCGTGGGGGAGGGGAGGCGGATGCGATAAGCGTGGCGGAGAGCATGGCATTCAAAGATCTGAAGGGATTTGTAAAAGGTAGGGGGGGCGGAGATCCAGGCAGGATGGGCGTAACAGAGGATAGGGCGGATGAGGGATTTATAGGTGTGTAGTATGGTGGAGGGGTCCAGACCCCACGTACGGCCGGAAAGGAGCTTGAGGAGACAGAGTTGGGAGCGTGCCTTGGCTTGGATTGTCCGGAGATGGGGGGTCCAGGAGAGGCGATGGTCGAGGGTGACGCCAAGGTACTTAAGGGTGTTCTTCTGTCAACCAAGTGGGCTTTTGTCCGCTGTCGTCCCGTCGTTGGCGGATTGTACTCGGCCAGGAATTGGCCGAGGCGAAATCGATATCTTCATCCTAAGCGCCACCCGTGGCGCTGGTGGAACTCGTGCACGGGGCGAGTCTCTATGACAAAGGCACCAATTCGCATCTTTACGCATATGGTGCTTTCGACCTAGCTGTGTCTTGTTCGGACGACACAACAGTGAGCGCACTAAGAAAGGAGCTTTCTGGGGCTCGAAAGAGAAAAAGAACTACAGATAAAATTGAAGAAATAAATAAATCGGCTTCTAAGGTGAGAAGATTTCTACATCTATATCTACATTTACACTCCGCAAGCCACCCAACGGTGTGTGGCGGAGGGCACTTTACGTGCCACTGTCATTACCTCCCTTTCCCGTTCCAGTCGCGTATGGTTCGTGGGAAGAACTTCTGTCTGAAAGCCTCCGTGCGCGTTCTAATCTCTCTAATTTTACATTCGTGATCTCCTCGGGAGGTATAAGTAGGGGGAAGCAATATATTCGATACCTCATCCAGAAACGCACCCTCTCGAAACCTGGCGAACAAGCTACACCGCGATGCAGAGCGCCTCTCTTGCAGAGTCTGCCACTTGAGTTTGTTAAACATCTCCGTAACGCTATCACGGTTACCAAATAACCCTGTGACGAAACGCGCCGCTCTTCTTTGGATCTTCTCTATCTCCTCCGTCAACCCGATCTGGTACGGATCCCACACTGATGAGCAATACTCAAGTATAGGTCGAACGAGTGTTTTGTAAGCCACCTCCTTTGTTGATGGACTACATTTTCTAAGGACTCTCCCAATGAATCTCAACCTGGTACCCGCCTTACCAACAATTAATTTTATATGATCATTCCACTTCAAATCGTTCCGCACGCATACTCCCAGATATTTTACAGAAGTAACTGCTACCAGTGTTTGTTCCGCTATCATACAGTAAAGGATCCTTCATTCTATGTATTCGCAATACATTACATTTGTCTATGTTAAGGGTCAGTTGCCACTCCCTGCACCAAGTGCCTATCCGCTGCAGATCTTCCTGCATTTCCGGGCGGGAAGGAGCGCCTGGTCCCCGGCACGAATCCGCTTGAGGATTTGTGTTAAGGTCCGGTGAACCGGCCAGTCTGTGGATGGTTTTTGGGCGGTTTTCCATCTGCCTCGGCGAATGCGGGCTGGTTTCCCCATTTCCGCTTCAGTTACACTATGTCGGCGATTTCTGCGCAAACAAGTTCTTCACGTACGCGTACACCACCATTACTCTTCCACGCAAACATAGGGGTTACACTCGTTTGATGTGAAATGTTCCCTGGAGGGTCCACCGGGGGCCGAACCGCACAATAACCCTGGGTTCGGTGTGGGGCGGCGGAGGGGTGAAGTGGACTGCGGTAGTCAACGAGGGGTTGTGGACCACTGCGGCTGCAGCGGGGACTGAGCCTCTCCGTCGTTTCTAGGTCCCCGGTTAACATACAATACAATACAACACAAGGTGAGAAGATGGATTCACGAAGCACGTGCATCATGAAGCTGCTGGTATTTCGAACTATTCTTGTAATTTGGACAATGAAGATAATCCGACTGAACAGTCGAAGGTTCAGGTGCCAGATGATGGTAAACAGGCTTCATCGTCGGTGTTGTCTCAGTAGGAAGATGACGTTGAGCTACTATCTGTTGACTTATTGCAGACGGGTAGCAAAGACAAAACTATAGATCGAATGGACCCAGGTGCATGGCAGAACCACGAAAGAATTACGGATCAACAAAGATCATCCAGATAACATATAGTATAGGTCCACTGAGCGCAACGGTAGGCATTTGACATATCATCTGTGGTTCGGAACGATGGCAAACCAGGAAAATATTTGAAGATCCTGACTTGTTTATTCGAAAGCAGAAAATGCTATTTACTGTACTGCCGGCAAGCTATAAGGCAGCTCTTCTACATCGGCCTTGTGTAGGGAGGGTCCTATTAACTGGAAAAATGCTTCAGGAAGATTATCTGAGCATGAAGTATCACAAACACATAATGAATGTTTTATCAAATGAAAACCCCGTCAGCAGCAAATAAAACTGTATCAGGAAATAGATCGCGAGACTGAGAGATTAATTCACTATGAGAAAGAAAAATGGATACATATTGTGCATGTAGTAACGGATGCTATCAAGTATCTTGCCACAAACCGACTTACTTTTAGGGGTTCTAAAGAAACACAGAGTGATCTCACTGAAAATTTTCCTCAATCTAGTCAAGGAAATTTTCTTAATCTGATAATTCTGCTCGCCAAATACAATCCTGCTTTCAAGTAGGACTTAAATCAGGTAAAAAAGGGACAGGTATCCTATTTGCCGAACACAATACAGAATGAAATCATCAGTATAATGGCAATCAAAGTTCTAAACAGAATTATTAATGAGATCAAGTAGACAAACTGTTACGGCGTAAAGTCAAGCGCAGGCACGCCAGTCGGGAACGATAAGCAGAGAGGGCTGTGACGTCAACCAATTACACGCTCACTATCCCCTCTCTAGGACGACAACGCGACAGCAGCGGCCTCTATACGAAGAGGACATAAGCGCAGCGCCCGACTGGTCGCGGCCCAGTTGAAGAGAAGCTTCAAGACTAGCGACCTGAACAGAAGCGTCAAAGCTCATTACTTCGCTTGTATTACAATTGTTGTACTGAAGAAGCTTGTTTATTTCGGATGTCCCCCTTTGCTTGCGATACATCTATGTAATTCTCAAAGTTGTTGTTGTTGTTGCTGTGGTCTTCAGTCCTGAGACTGGTTTGATGCAGCTCTCCATGCTGCTCTATCCTGTGCAAGCTTCTTCATCTCTCAGAACCTACTGCAACCTACATCCTTCTGAATCTGTTTAGTGTATTCATCTCTTGGTCTCCCTCTACGATTTTTACCCTCCACGCTGCCCTCCAATACAGCTTACCCGCAATCCTATTTTTTTATTCATTATTAAACTGACTCCTACATTACCCCTATCTGATTTTGTATTTATAACCCTGTATTCGCCTGACCAAAAGTCTTGTTCCTTCTGCCACCGAACTTCACTAATTCCTACTGTATCTAACTTTAACCTATCCATTTCCCTTTTTAAATTTTCTAACCTACCTGCTTGATTACGGGATCTGACATTCCACGCTCCGATCCGTAGAACGCCAGTTTCCTTTCTCCTGATAACGACGTCCTCCTGAGTAGTCCCCGCCCGGAAATCCGAATGGGGGACTATTTTACCTCCGAAATATTTTACCCAAGAGGACGCCATCATCATTAAACCATACAGTAAAGCTGCATGCCCTCGGGAAAAATTACGGCTGTAGTTTCCCCTTGCTTTCAGCCGTTCGCAGTACCAGCACAGCATTGTCATTTGCTTTTCGTAATAAAACTCATTAATACGATTTGTTTCAATTGTTATCTAGTGATCTGAGAAAGCATGTTTCCTAGACACCCCATATTCGACTACTAGGCAGGATTTAACAACCATCATGTTTGACTGCACTCCAGATGTATCTCACGCAGAACAAATGAGTCAAGTGATTCGTTATATAAAAATAACAGAAACTGGGTGTGAAATAAAGGAAAGCTTTATTGATTCTATAGTAGTTGAAAAAAAGACTGAAGAATATATCTCACAGAAAATACTAGAAAAACTACAGGTTGATGGTTTGGATGTGCAAAAATGTCGTGTACTATCTTACGAATACGGATCTAATATGGCCGGTATATATAAAGGAGTCCAATCGAGAATTATGGAAAGGAACGAGCTAGAGAAGTTTGTACAATGTCTAGCACGCTCATTACATCTTGTGGACGTGCATTCTGGGTCATCATGTCCAGAAGCAGTTAGCCCATTTGGAACCGTACAGAAACTTTACCGCTTTTTTGTTGGATCCACCATGCGGTGGAAAATGTTGCAAAAGTGTACTAAAACGACTTAAAAGGAAGTAGTCACACAAGATGGTCCGCTAAGCACCTAGCTGTTACAAAACTATTAAATAATTTACCGGAAACTGTCAAAGCTCTGGAGGAAACTGGAGAATCCTTTCTTGCCGCAGAATCTAAGTATGAAGCTGGTCATTTACTACATATGGTGATAGATTTTAAATTTGTCGTCGACTTAACAATTTGGGCTGGTATTCTACGAGAGATTAATAGAGTGAACGTCGAAATACTGAAAGAGGGCATTATCATTTAGCGCTCTGTCGTGCTAAAGCAAGGCCTTGTTAAGATCTTGCAAGAAATGAGAGAGAAATCAATAGAACAGTGGTTCGTAGAAGCTACACGTGTTTCAGAAAAGTTGTAAATCGGGTCTGTCCTCAAAGGCAAATGAACTTTCAGAAAGAGAAGGCAACACTACGAAATCTGCGAGGGAAAATCACGAACACTATATCCGACTAATCTGTTTCCCTACGATATAAGAGTAGTATTTAACAAAATCTTAACACGAACTGAAACAAGGGTAGAGAGCGTAAAGACTCTACATGAAAATTTCGCCTTCCTCCGTGGCCACGCATTTTTAAATATGTCGACTAAGGATCTGCAGAAAAATGGAGCCGATCCAGCATGAATATATTCCAAAGACTTGAATGCAGTTAATTTTTGCCTGGAACTCATTGTATTCAAAAGTTAGTAACCGAAATTAATGAAAAATCAAGTGCGTTCGACCTGTTGCAACATCTCTGGAAGCATGACTTGCAAGCTTTTCCTAATATTAGTACAGCTTTAAGGATATACTGTACATTACCGACGACAGCTGCAAGCTGTGAGCGAAGCTTCAGCAAACTGAAAATAATTAAAAGTTATCTGCGTCCAATAACGAGTCAGAAATGTCTATCTGGCCTTGCGATCCTAGTCATTGAAAATAAAATAGCCTATGACACGAACTTTGCTGAGGTGACAGATTCTTCCGCAGAAAGGTATGCACGCAGCGTAAGGCTGTAGCAATATTAGAGAGAACAAAATGCTGCGACCTAAGGACTGAAAAGATGTGTACTGTCTTACTTGTTTCTTGTCTGTACTGGTTTTATGTTTCCTATATTTAATTTTACGTCACACAAAAGAGAAAGTTATTAGCCAACAATCAATGAAGAGCGCAGATTTTCTGAAGAGTTCTTATTCTTCTGGTCACAAATAATCCTACCCATTATTAATTGTAAGGCTTTTGCTTAAAAAAAAAAAAAAAAAAAAAAAAAAAAGAGGCAGGTAGAATGTCAAACGGGCCGACTGGGAGCAGGATAGGCACCACGGGACATTTTAATTTTCACTGTCCTGAATATAGGTTTGATGGCTTGCGGTAGAAAATATACACGATTGAATTCCACAAACCAGAAAGCAGTGACGTGCGATACAAGAATGCTATGCAAAGAGCAAACCAAGGAACACGTCTTACATTTCCTCGAACATATGTATTTTATATGTCAAACTCTTCAGAAAGATGTATTCTACAAAATGAACGTAGTTTTAAAAAATAGATTTTTGTAAAAAAATTTTGATGTCCTATCTCAAACGCTCGAAGGGTGTGTGTGTGTGTGTGTGTGTGTGTGTGTGTGTGAGGGGGGGGGGGGGGAGGGAGCTCACGTCATATTTTTTTTGCCCCGGGTTCAGAAGTACTGTAGATGTGAGGCTGCGAGTGGTGACTTACACTCATTACACAAGTGTGTCAGTCACTCCCCAGAAAGAGTGCTTGCCCCATTAGGGGCCTTAATGCTATGGGATGGGTCTGTTACAATAGTTTTCATTTGGTGTAAGTGGGAAGAGACTTATATGTAGTCAAGTTTATCTGATTACATGAGTTACGAAAACAGTAAAATATTAACTGTTCAACTTTTGTACATAAATACAATAGCTCCTGCAATAATTGAAATAATCACTGTCCATACAATCTGATCTTAAAATAAACCAAATTAAAATCGTGCCAGAGAGCTCCATAAAAGAGGAATGGACTATTGTGGTTTCTGTTAGGCTGAGGAAAAAAAAATCTATTATTAATTTACTGTAGCAGTACTTTCCAATTGCAAAATGAGGATCTAGTATGACCTTAATTATTTTTAGGGTCAATACACCTTACGTAAAGGCTTCCTAGTCATAAAACAGTTTCGACTTATACTAATTTATTGTAGAAAACACGCTACGGTCGCAGCTTCGAATCCTGCCTCGGGCATGGATGTGTGTGATGTCCTTAGGTTAGTTAGGTTGAAGTAGTTGTAAGTTCTAGGGGACTGATGACCTCAGCTGTTAAGTCCCATAGTGCTCAGAGCCATTTGAACCTTTTTTTTTTTTTTTTTTTTTTTTTGTAGAAAACACATACTCCTTTAAACGCTTATCAAATTCCCACAGCCACAAAATAAAATGTGTCACCTCATTAGATCTCAGTTATAGACAGAACATATGCCAAAAGTACTTGAGGGAACAGATTTGTGGTAAATCGTTAATGTCCATTACCTTACGTAAGAATATTGCTAGTTATCTCATCATAACCATGGTACCACTCTAAGTCCCTTTTGCAGGAAACACATGAAAAATTATTAATTCACATTAAACTAAGGAGACGAAAAATGAAAATACACCAAGGAAGTACAAGGTCTGGTGCTCAGAGTAACACACAGACACTGTATTTTTTCCACTAGTGTCACTCATCCACAGTGTTTTACAATGTCCATTATAATTATCCGGGCTGTTATGCCGTGGTCGGTTGATGAATTCTGTGTCGATTCCCAACGTTTCGTCTCCGACTGCGGGAGACATCTTCAAGGGGGTCCGTAGCTCAATGGAAGGTCCAACACACCCACTGGCTCGCTACGGACCCCCTTGAAGATGTCTCCCGCAGTCGGAGACGAAACGTTGGGAATCGACACAGAATTCATCAACCGACCATGGCATAACAGCCCGGATAATTATAATGGACATGATATTTCCGGCCGTGAAAGTCTACATTTTAGTGTTTTACAAACCTGTTACAGTACAATAATTATTAACAAACTGTTCTCTATAATTAAAACTAGAGAAACTGAAGGACAGGGCCAAAAACAGTACTTGTTGGACTACCAACTGAAAATGAGAAGCGGTTACAACCTTATTTTTTCCTCTAAAATGACGAAGTTCAAGAAAAACACCTGTCTTGTCAATTACTCTTAGAGTTTACAGTTGTGAGATTATCAGGAATCTTCATTGGCATAACGTGAGCTTGTGAAACAAAGTTATAGACACAGAGAAATACGTAGCTAAAACTCTGGAAACGGTGAATAAAATGTGTGTTCACCATGACAAAACAACTAACAATATCCTCGTCCTATTCATAAAACTTCACATAAAGGAAGGGAAGACTGCTGTGAATTTATAATCAGCTGATAAAGTACGAAAAGATTCAAAGCTAGAATGTGGTTCTGCGTGACAGAAGCGCAAGCATTGTTTGTAAACAGACTTGCAACTGACGGGAGAAGAGCACGTGGCTTGAACGGGGGGAAGAAGATACATGTATGTGTGCCGGCGATATGGCCGAACGCTTCTAGGCGCTACAGTCTGGAACCGCGCGACCGCTACGGTCGCAGGTTCGAATCCTGCCTCGGGCATGGATGTGTATGATGTCCTTAGGTTAGTTACGTTTAAGTAGTTCTAAGTCCTAGGGGACTGATGACCTCAGAAGTTAAGTCCCATAGTGCTCAGAGCCATTTGAACCATACATGTATGTGTGACGTCGACATACTTTAATGGCGCTTCTTTCTAGTATTATGAAGGAAGGGGTATTATCTGCCGTGTAACGCACGTCTCGCAGGGGGGAATGAGCGGAGAGGTAGGCGCAAGTGATAATGAATGAAAAGAGGGTCGAGGGGGAGGTGGCACTTTCAGCACTCGGCACAGCACACGTATGCTTCCTAAGTGATCTTGAGGAAAACTTTTTTGAAGACTTGCTGGTGGCGTCTGCCGGTGGTATAACACTAAGTACGCGCAAAAAAAGAGTAAGACATTGCTGTCTGACAGCAGGTTGAACGCCAAGTACAGAGCGACGCCAAATTTGTACACGAAAGAATCCTAACTTTTGTAGACAAAACGAAACGCGAGGCAGCACAGCAATCAACATTTAAGAAGGCTCAGTTCAGATCGTTAACACAGTACAGGGTGTTAAAAAAAGGACTTTACAATTTTTAAAAATTCATATAAATTTATTGAAAGAAGATATAGAGCTGCGTTTAGTGTTATTTTGTAGAAAAACACGTCAATTTTTTTTTAGCTTAAACTAAAGATGTTGTATGTGGTTTCCTTTGGTTATCCTGCACACATCCTATCGGAAGTCAGTTTCTTCCTAAACTCGCTGTAGCATTGCAGGTGTAACTTGCTCAGTGGCGGCGTAAATTTTTGCTCTAAGTTCAGGTAGAGAAGCCGGCACAGGAGGTACGAACACGATATCCTTAATGAATCCTCATAAAAAAATTCGAGTGGTGTCAGGTCTGGGAAACGTGGAGGCCATGCAATTGGCGCACCACGGCCAATCCTTTGACCTGGAAAGCGGTCACTGAGAAAATCCCGGACGTCAGCCAGGTAGTGGGGTGGTGCACCATCTTGGATGAGGTAAACATTTCCAAAAAAAATTTGTGTGAAATCTTATGGGACTTAACTGCGAAGGTCATCAGTCCCTAAGCTTACACACTACTTAACCTAAATTATCCTAAGGACAAACACACACACCCATGCCCGAGGGAGGATTCGAACCTACGCCGGGAGCAGCCTCACAGTCCATGACTGCAGCGCCTAGACCGCTCGGTAGACATTTCGTTCTTGGTCATCCTCATCGATCTGTGGCATCTAGAATTGTTGTAACATATCCAGATATTCTAACCCGTTTATGGTTCTCTCACGCAAAAAAGGGGGCCGTACACTTTGTTCTTGCTCAATGCACAGAAAACGTTCAGTTTGGGGCTATCACGAATATGTTGAGATGTTTGATGTGGATTTTCACTGCCCCATATCCTACAGTTATGTGTGTTAACTTTGCCACTTAAGTGAAAATTCGACTCGTCAGAAAAGATGATTTTGTCCAAGAAATGTTCATCCTCATATAATCTATTTAACATATCCGCGCAGTAGTTCTTGCGAGCAACTATATCAGTGTCTTTTATTGCTTGTACGATCGTCAATCTGTACGGTTTAAAATGAAAACGGTTTCGCAACACACGCCAAACAGTCGTATGTGGGATTTGCAGTTCGCGAGTTGCACGCCGGGTCGATTCCGTAGGGCTCACTCGACAAACGTTGTCGATGTGCTTGGACGTCCTGATGATTTCCCGTGTCTTACCGAGCACCCTGTTTCGACAAAACATTTATGCCTCTCATAAATTGTAGGCCTACTAGGAGGATATTTAGCGTACTTGGTACGGAATATACGCTGTACTGTTGTCCACGGCTTAGATTCCTATTATGCTCAGGTCCAGTGACGCAAATGCCGCTAGTGCTCCTTACGATGTGATTCGGCACTAGCGAACTTCGCGAGACAAAAACGTGCATTTCCCTAAAAATTAACGCTACAATCACCTCTATAGGTACTATGAATTAATTAAATGAATTTTCAAAGTTGTAAAGTCCTTTTTAAAGCACCCTGTACTTGTTTCAATTTTGAAACAGAAGTAGGATGACAGCGTATATCTCTGTGTTGAATTTCAGCAAACACAAAATTCAGAAAACGCTGGACAGTCGTTTCAGGAATTTGTTGTCCGCACAGAAATTACAACAGAGTCACCTCCAGACGACGAAAATTTCGATACAAGAGTCCGAGCGTGATAAGAGTAATGCAGTTCGGACTTGAAAAGGGGAAAACACGTAGGTAAGAGAGAAGTAAATTTTTCTTTCACTGGACACAGGTCAGGGAAGTTTAATAAAGAGAGACTGAAGCGAAACGGTCAGTTCGGTGGACATGAGAATTAAAAACGCCCAATTATTTTTAATTCTTAGTGACACCTTGAACGAAAACAGGGAAATAAATACTTCTAAACCGACAGTGGAATTAGCTTGCCTGCAGAGCAGCGGAGCAGTTGAACGTTGGTTACAAAAGTCAGATGAAAATTCGAAGTATCACAATATACTGAACAATAAAAGGGAAACAGCATAGTCACTAAAAGAGGGTAACACATTATAGGTTTGATGGCAAAACGAAACATTCAACGAAGCAGACTTGTAATAAGTAACATTGTAGAAAAACTTTTGTAAGGTAAACTTGATGCATATTTTCGAAAGACAAAACAAAATTCTTGTCAATGAAAGAGAGCTACAATACATCCAAATTCTAAAACAAAGCTGAATAATGCAAATTACCTGATATCATCAAACGACAAAGACCTATAAAGTAGATGATAGAGGGTTCCTTGAAACACGTCAAAATCTTGAGAAATACTGAAAACCTCCATACAATACAAACGGGTGTGTACTTGGGCCATCTTTCCCACAAAACTATTAACGTTTATAGCCACTTAAAATTTATACACATTATAATACTCTCAGTACATTGTCACTCAAAACCAATGCAATAATGACTTATAAATAATATGAAAATATGAAAATTAGACTTAATTACAACAGACAACACGAAGAAGAGGGAGAGAAGTAGTAATATGTTTACAGGGCTGGCTTATTGCAAGGTGACAGCTCAAATGGTTCAAATGGCTCTAAGCACTATGGGACTTAACATCTGAGGTCATCAGTCCTCTAGACTTAGAACGACTTAAACCTAACTAACCTAAGGACATCACACACATTCATGCCCGAGGCAGGACTCGAACCTGCGACCGTAGCAGGCGCGCGGTTTCGGACTGAAGCGCCTAGAACCACTCGACTACAGCGGCCGGCTAGGTGACAGTTGTGCCGGTCTATGTGTGCGTACCATGTGGTCTCTGCTTACAGTAAGCTTTCAATGACAACATAGGCTGCAATTTAAACGGCTCCAAAAACACATTGTCTCAACTGGAAACTCGCTGCGTGGTAGAATGAATCATGGTTAACTACTGACCTCTGGAGGCGACAGCATAAAATAGACAATTTAACATTACTCTGTACTCTTCTCTCATACAATTAGCAGCATAATTAGTGTTCATTGTATCCATCTCAGCTTCTACACAAAACGTTATCTGTACAAAAGGAATAACATCTCTTAAAACAACTGACACAGGAACTCTTGCCTGCACATAATTACCTTCGACTACGTTAACCACAGGACCCCTTTCCTGCTCACAAATAACCTCAACAAAACAACCTCATAATTATCTTAATACCAACAAAACTTCGCTGTCCTCTGGGGGATAACAGCTGGAAGCCAGCATAGCTTCTCTTATCAACTAATAGTGGTATAACAAATCAATTCCCTTCCACTATTCATTATAACTCTTATTACGGTACATCACTCAACACATCTTAGCTTCGTGCATTGAGTTAACCAGTCAAGCAACTACCACTTACCAAAGACAAAAGGCATGCACAGATAAAGACTTCAAGACGGGGAGAGACGCAGGAAGAAGATAAAGAAAAATCAGAAAAATTTCAGCCCTTCCGTTCCACGGTCCAGTATGTCACGCAGGTTCCTATCAGTTTCGGCAACAGAAGTGCTAATCGTGTAATTACGACTGTGTATGCGCTTGGGGCCTCATGATTTGTCGCTTTTCTTGCGAGGCCTAGACGCAGATTTCGCGTCTGTGCCTGGTCTTGCAATAAAAATAAACTCGCATCAAGGTAAAAAGATCTAGTGCGCCAACGATTTAGGAGACCTTGCAGTCCCGGTATGGAGGCACAGGCCCTTAAAGCGCTCACGTCTGTGGAGCAAGGAGTAGGAACCTACTTTCATCAGAGGGCACAGAAATGATGCTTATAGGAAAGATGAAAGAAAATAGAAAGGATGACAATACGAAAACGAAATGGAAAAAAAAATTTCATGAACGGCTGGGAGATTCTGTGGTTGCCTAACACATTTTGCAAGTGGCAAACCCCTAGAGATTAATTGAAAACTGTCAAAGATATATCGTAAAAAACTTCTCATCACAACGACTAAGCGTAACATACTTCGATAACAACAGAATTTAAAACAGGTATTAGATATCCACTGCAGTACATAGGTGCAACGGAACTTGGCCGGCCGAAGTGGCCGCGCGGTTCTGGCGCTGCAGTCTGGAACCGCGAGACCGCTACGGTCGCAGGTTCGAATCCTGCCTCGGGCATGGATGTGTGTGATGTCCTTAGGTTAGTTAGGTTTAACTAGTTCTAAGTGCTAGGGGACTAATGACCTCAGCAGTTGAGTCCCATAGTGCTCAGAGCCATTTGAACCATGTTTTTGCAACGGAACTATGTGTTCAAATTACACAGGCATTAATTATCCAACCAACATACATCTTATCTAGGAACAATTACACATTCAACATACCTCACAGTAATCATACTAACATAAAATTAAAGTTCAAATCATTCTTGCAAATAAAGACACGTCGAGACAGGAGGCAATTATAACATGCAAAATTTAACTCTATACTACAATTTAATGATCTGAGAGCCCCTATACGCTCTCTACATTCGTCTCTCAACAAGTTGTTACAGTGCCTCAGAACATATCAACACTACAGTACAGTCGTTGCGTCGCAACCCGCGGAATGCGGGGGCGACGGTGGGGCAGCGGCTGAGGACCGTACGCACGCGGTACCCTCGCAGCAGCAGCATGGGTAGCGGGGCAGCTGGCGGCACGGAGGCGAAAGTACGAGCCCCGGGCATTGAGGCCAGGACGCTAACGAAGATGGCAGCGGGGGCTGATCGGTGGCGAACGTAGGGCATCACGGCGGGAGGAGGACCGCGTAGCTAGTCTGCAGCAACAGCAGAGCCCGAGACGCAGACATCTCGGCCGGTGCGTGGCGGCAAGGCTTCGTGACCTGCCACACGGCACTCAGCGAACGGGCGGCATCAGTGGACGACGCAGATAGTGGGCGGCGACAGCGGCAAGGAAGGCGTGCGGACAGTGGATAGCGTGCCCGTCTCTCGTTAAAGCCAACGGAGCGGCAAGGCGCCTTTTTTTCATGTCGCTGCTTCTCTCTCGCGGTTAGCGTGCGGCGACTAAAAGCTTGGCCGGCTGAGACAGTCAAGTGGGGCTGGCGCGCACGCAGCACGCAGTTGCGCAGGAAGGCGAATTCACCGCGCACTAGTTAGTTCAAAAAATGGTTCAAATGGCTCTGAGCACTATGGGACCGTAGCGGTCACGTGGTTCCAGACTGAAGCGCCTAGAACCGCACGCCACACAGGCCGGCTACTAGTTAGTTACGCGCGCTGCTGCAGGCAGCGAGGCGGGACAGTAGACTTCAGTGTTTCCAGATCCTCCAAATTTTCGGAAGATCTTCCAAGTTTTTGAAATTTGAAAATTTCGTCTAAATCTTCCGAAATTTTCCGATCTTCCTGA
Organism: Schistocerca americana; assembly: GCF_021461395.2. Lineage (NCBI taxonomy): Eukaryota > Metazoa > Arthropoda > Insecta > Orthoptera > Acrididae > Schistocerca > Schistocerca americana. The sequence goes on from NC_060130.1 coordinate 511,731,185, forward strand.
AATTTTTAGTGATATTCCGAAATTTTCCGATGCCCCTTCGTCGATTGTATATGCTCCTACATAACACATATCTATCAGTTCGATCACAACGAAACGTTGGGTTAACAGTTACTACCGCTGTACTACTGCAGCATTGTTTGGACGCAACAGCCGGCAAAGCCATGAAAAACAAACGCTACCCAGTTGATATATTCAGAGTTTTGCCGATTCAACAAAGGAGCACACGGTTAAAGCGCGTGCAAGGGGCTACGCAGTTCGTGACTGTTACCAGGTGACACCATAAGCTTGTGCAAAGTAGTGAAGGTATGAGTTCTTTTCGGTTTCTGAATCTATGGTGAAAGCTCCCAAAAAGATGAAATATGCTACAAAACATAATCCCCAATGGGAAAAAGAAACAGTGTTTAGTGGCTGCGTCAGAAGCAGGAAGAAAGGTTCTTATAATGCCTACTGCTGTGCAAGTGACTCTGATCTAAAAATTACGTCTGGGAAAAGTGCTATGGTAAAGCGCGCGAATGATAAGAAGCATGTAATTAATTGTGGTGGCCAGCAAAGGCAACCTAAATTTATTAATATGTCATCTGTTAGTGGCAACTCCAAATTATATGACACACCTAAGGCCAGCAAAATTGGCCTTGATAGTTTTGTTGCAGAGTGTGACTTACCACTGCGGGTTACTGAACATTTACCGAAACTCATACAGGCAGTGTGTCCCGATTTACAAGTTGCAAAACTTATTCATTGTGACAGAACAAATAAATAATGTTACAGTTTGGTGAAACTAATTGCCACACTTAAGACAAATAAATTTAGACGCATTGTTGATGAATCGACAGATATGGGAGGTATAAAACATTTGTGTTTGGCAGTACGTGTTCTGAGTGAAGGAAACGAAATAACTGATGCCTTTCTAGGACTGATTCCACTTGCTGATGCTACTAGTGATACATTATATCAGGATATTGTCAAGTTCTTCTGCTGCAATAATATTCCTTACAAAGAGAATATGTTTGGTTTTGCAGCGGACGGAGCTAATGGTATTTTAGGGGCCCGTCATTCCTTATCCACTTTGTTTAAGCAAGATATATCAGTGCTGTTCGTCATGAAATGCATTTGCCATTCATTTGCGCTATGCGATTCCTACGCTTGTTTAACCCTTGCTAGAGACGTAGAAGACCAAGCGAAGGATGTGTATAACTATTTCCAGTGTAGCTGTAAACATATTGGTAAACTGAAAGAGTTACAGAACCTTGTGAAAGTGAATCCGCATAATTACTTCATCCCAGCGAGACACGCTGGCTCTCTTTACATATAGTTGTGTCCAGGCTTCTTGAGTAATACGGATCTCTGAAACCGTTCTTTTTTTTCGGTACTGCGACTAACGACAGACTTCTGGCAAGCGACATAATTCTGCAGAAATTAAATGATAAAGACTCTTCCTTAAGTTTTGGATTCTGTGTTGCATATCTTCAACACACTTAACCTCAAGGTGTAATCAATTTCTCCTCAAATCTACACCATGTATCGTGATGTTGATGCAACATTGAAAATGGTGTTATAATGTCGCATGAAGGAAAATATCTAGAATCAGACCCCTTGAAAGAAGTTCAATATCGAAGTCCCACTCATTTCAAATCTGTTGGCGAACTATATTTAGGAGCAAATGTTTCGTGGAACACTGATAAAAATACAGATCTGGCTTTTGACCAACTGAAGAACTTTAAACTTCGATGCTTAGACTTTTTGACAGAGTGAGCGCAACAGATATTCAAACAGTTATCTTTCAGTGATAATGTACCAAAAGATTTGGAGGCACTTGACCCAATTTGCGTTAGGGACAAGAGAGTTCCGACTGTTGCCTGTCTTACATTAAAGTTTCCAAGTTTAATTAAAAATATCATTCAAGCAACTGACACTGAATGGAGGCTATTGAGAAATACAGAGGTAGGATCAAAGAGTACAGATCCGGCTGAATTATGGAATGCTGTCCGTAAGCTGAAACTGGAAGATGGAACACTATGTTCCCCAAATTATCAACCATGATGACGTCTCGGGCGTGTGGAAAGAATATTTTCGACAATAAACAGAATACAAACCTCAGTAAGAAACAGTCTGAGCACTAAGACGATAACAGGACTTTTAAATTCCAAAAGGAATTCGAGATTTGTAACCTGTTACAACTTTCCTGTTGACACGGAATTTCTGTGTCTGATGACTAATGACATTTGCAGGGATGATGGGGAGGAAGAAGAAAACCCGCCAGATTAAATGGTTCAAATGGCTCTGAGCGCTATGGGACTCAACTGCTGAGGTCATTAGTCCCCTAGAACTTAGAACTAGTTAAACCTAACTAACCTAAGGACATCACAAACATCCATGCCCGAGGCAGGATTCGAACCTGCGACCGTAGCGGTCTTGCGGTTCCAGACTGCAGCGCCTTTAACCGCACGGCCACTTCGGCCGGCCCGCCAGATTAGCCGAGCATGCTAACGCGCTGCTTCCTGGACTCAGGAGGGCGCGCCGGCCCCGGATAGAATCCGTCCGGCGGATTAACGACGAGGGCTGGTGTGCCGGCCAACCTGGATGTGGTTTTTAGGCGGTTTTCCACATCCCCCTAGGTGAATACCGGGCTGGTCCCCACGTCCCGCCTCAGTTACAAGGCTCGCAGACATCTGAATACTTTTGCACTGTTCCATGGATTACACTAGTCTCAGACAGTTGGGGTACACTAATTCCTTCCCGGCGGGTACGGGGTGGCAGCAGGAAGGGCATCCGGCCACGCCTTCCACTAACATTGCCACATCCAATTAACCATGCCGACCCTGCGTATCCGCGGGAATAACGGCACAAGCAAAAGAAAGAAAAGAAAGAAAGAATGAGGAGGAAAAAGAAGTCTAGATTAGTGAGTAAAAATAATATAACTCCTCGACGTTGCTGTTTGTTATATTAACCCGTAATTGTTATGGTGGGGTACTCATGTTACAAAGCATTATCAACACCTGCCACTTGAGGGGCGTCTCACTGTGAGTCTTTATCTGGCTGGCTAGTCGAATCGTGCACTATCCTGATCTGTTGGGCATTCAGATGGAACGGTGACCTGATGTTAGACTCCATGAAAACGTGAAGGCAGGACCACTCGTCTTCATTATTCTGATCGGATCGACCACGTCTAACCACCAAAACGAAGGATCGCCGATTTGAGCATCAAGATCGTCGTATGTAGGTGGACAAAGTTCGGTTCAGCGCAGTTTGATAGCGCCGATTACCTACATCAGGGGCAAGTATACATTTAGGGGCAAACCTGTTCTTCTCCTGTGACTGACAGGTACTTAAAATAATGTTCTGCTAAGAGGATTAAAACCCCATGGGGATAATCCACCCTTTTTATTGAGAAGTTACGACACACTGGGAAGAATATGCCATTTTGATTAACAGGTCCTTAACGTATTGTTCCCACAACCCCACCTACTCCTCCTCCCCCTCCACCTCTTCCTCCCCCATCCTTCAGGGAACTCCCTTCGCCAATACAAACATACTTTTGATAACAATTTGATAGACTAATCATTTAAATCGATCAATTAATTAAATCTGCCGGCTGGAAAAACCCCCAGTCCTCCCCCTCCCCTCCCCTCCCCCTCCTTGAAATTGGCAGGCAAAAGACTCAGTTGATAGGCCATTTGGAGGGGAATCCTAAGAAATTTTGGTCTTATGTCAAAGCGGTAGGTGGATCAAAACAAAACGTCCAGACACACTGTTACCAAAATGGTACTGAAAAAGAGGATGACAGACTAAAGGCCGAAATACTAAATATCTTTTTCCAAAGCTGTTCCACAGAGGAAGACTGCACTGTAGTTCCCTCTCTAGATTGTCGCACAGATGATAAAATGGTAGATATCGAAATAGACGACAGAGGGATAGAGAAACAATTAAAATCGCTCAAAAGAGGAAAGGCCGCTGGACCTGAGGGGATACCAGTTCGATTTTACACAGAGTACGAGAAGGAACTTGCCCCCCTTCTTGCAGCGGTGTACCGTAGATCTCTAGAAGAGCGTAGCGTTCCAAAGGATTGGAAAAGGGCACAGGTCATCCCCGTTTTCAAGAAGGGACGTCGAACAGATGTGCAGAACTACAGACCTATATCTATAACGTCGATCAGTTGTAGAATTTTGGAACACGTACTATGTTCGAGTACAATGACTTTTCTGGAGACTAGAAATCTACTCTGTAGGAATCAGAATGGGTTTCGAAAAAGACGATCGTGTGAAACCCAGCTCGCGCTATTCGACCACGATACTCAGAGGGCCATAGACACGGGTTCCCAAGTAGATGCCGTGTTTCTTGACTTCCGCAAGGCGGTCGATACAGTTCCCCACAGTCATCTAATGAACAAAGTAAGAGTATATGGACTATCAGACCAATTTTGTGATTGGATTGAAGAGTTCATAGATAACAGAACGCAGCTTGTCATTCTCAATGGAGAGAAGTCTTCCGAAGTAAGAGCGATTTCAGGTGTGCCGCAGGGGAGTGTCGTACGACCGTTGCTATTCGCATTATATATAAATGACCTTGTGGATAACATCGGAAGTTCACTGAGGCTTTTTGCGGATGGTGCTGTGGTATATCAAGAGGTTGTAACAATGGAAAATTGTACTGAAATGCAGGAGGATCTGCAACGAATTGACGTATGGTGCAGGGAATGGCAATTGAATCTCAATGTAGACAAGTGTAATGTGCTGCGAATACATAGAAAGAAAGATCATTTATCATTTAGCTACAAAATAGCAGGTCAGCAACTGGAAGCAGTTAATTCCATAAATTATCTGGGAGTACGCATTAGGAGTGATTTAAAATGGAATGATCATATAAAGTTGATCGTCGGTAAAGCAGATGCCAGACTGAGATTCATTGGAAGAGTCCTAAGGAAATGCAATCGGAAAACAAAGGAAATAGGTTACAGTACACTTGTTCGCCCACTGCTTGAATATTGCTCACCAGTGTGGGATCCGTACCAGATATGGTTGATAGAAGAGATAGAGAAGATCCAACGGAGAGCAGCGCGCTTCGTTACAGGATCATTTGGTAATCGCGAAAGCGTTACGGAGATGATAGATAAACTCCACTGGAGGACTTTGCAGGAGAGACGCTCAGTAGCTCGGTACAGGCTTTTGTTGAAGTTTCGAGAACATACCTTCACCGAGGCGTCAAGCAGTATATTGCTCCCTCCTACGTATATCTCGCGAAGAGACCATGAGGATAAAATCAGAGAGATTAGAACCCACACAGAGGCATACCGCCAATCTTTCTTTCCATGAACAATACGAGACTAGAATAGAAGGGAGAACCTATAGAGGTACTCAAGGTACCCTCCGCCACACACCGCCAGGTGGCTTGCGGAGTATGGATGCAGATATAGAAATCGATTGCAGGGCATGGAACATTGTTTAAACAATTTGCCATAAATAAGTAAGCAATATTCCATAAATTGTCTAGTGTATGAAATATAGTTTATTTATTTAGTTAAAGAATTTGTCAGGAACTGACTGCAATGTGTGAAATACTGTTTATTTCATCAATTTACAGGATACACGATGGTGTATGGAATATATTTTATTTAAAGAAACGCTGAGTAGTCTCGGTTTATAAGTGCCACACTTGTATCTAAGCACAGACGGGAAAAATCGGTACAAGTACATATCTAAAAGTTCATGAGATATTTCGAAACACACCGTCACTTTCTGCAGACAGGCAAATTACTAAAATCTCAGAGGCAAACTATTTTGTACACATCGAAAAAAATACAGCAGTCATACTGAACTGATAGTTAAATCCTACAGATTATGAATCGAATGAAGTACGGTATAGTAGCTGCCGTTTGGGGTGTCCCGTGGGTGTCTCTATGGTCAAGACACCGCAACGAAGCTCAAAACCGCCCAATGTCCTAATTACAGATCACGTTACCAAATACCACAGACCACGGACCACATATCGCCCTCCTCTGATTTCGTGGCTCCCAAACAAAGCATCAAGTGGCGGCATTCTGTTGATAGGGAAATTCCAGACTCGCTTCCCATCTCTATCTTTCTCCAGAGGCCACTCCCTGATTTTCTGTGTGAACCAACGTCCCGAAATATGCAGACGGAGGTTTGCATCTCTCCTCAGAATACATGCAGTGTTCCTATTGGCTAATACTGGAGACAAAGGGGGAACTGACACAATTCTGATATAAAAAATTGAGTGAAATAAGTCATTTTCACCACCCTTTCAAATTAACTGATTAACAATTGACAGCAATCAAATAGATCGCTTAAAACACTCACCTCCACATTACGATGATCCTGCATAATAATAATACACATTTTCAACGTTTGAGTATCACACACAAACATAATGCAAATCAAGTAATGAAGTTTCCACCACAAATAGATCGTAGCACTAAATACATCTGACGTCTTGATGGTCCAAAGTTTGAGAGCACAAACACCCTCCTCCACCACAATGTTCCACTACCGATCAAACACACTAGCGATCGCAAGGCGCACGCCATACACCGTCTACAGCATAACCGCCCTTCGCACCGTCCTGGAGATAGATACATACCCGAATGCATGCAAGCGTGCAATACAACTATCCCAAACACGAAGGGGTTTTGAAAAGTGCTATAGGATTCCTAAACTGGTTCTCTCCGCCACTTTCAGAAGGAGAAAGGAAGAAGATAGTAGTAAAGCAAATTATGTTCTTTTCCATTTTTTTTAGTGTGGGTTGTCTACATCAGCGGCAGGTATGCACTCAGGCACAAACCTAAATGGCTCTGAGCACTATGGGACTTAACATCTGTGGTCATCAGTCCCCTAGAACTTAGAACTACTTAAACCTAACTAACCTAAGGACATCACACACATCCATGCCCGAGGCAGGATTCGAACCTGCGACCGTAGCAGTCGCGCGGTTCCGGACTGCGCGCCTAGAACCGCTAGACCACCGCAGCCGGCGCACAAACCTATTGTTCTCCTTTGATTGTTAGGTATTTAATTTATTGTTCTCTTTTGATTGACTGGTACTTAACCCATTGTTCTGTTAGGTGGTTTTCCATGTCATCCCCATTTCCTTAAACTATTGTACCTCCTTTGATGCCCAATTAAGTAATTAGTTATGTTCTCCCATCATTTTTTGGTACACTTTTCGAATTTCACGTGCTTTAAAACGCCATTTCTGGCGCGTTCTTCTTTGTCACCCACCCCCTTGAACTATTGAACTGCGTTTTACATAAAAATTATGCAAATCAACCTAGTGTTCTGCGCTTAAACTGCTGTTCTGCTCCATGTCACCCACTCATGGACCCTCCCCCCTCCCTCTAACTATTGTACAACTAACACCACCCTGATATAAGAAATACGCTCAAATAAATTAAATCGATATTCTTCACATGTATGGGCTAGTTTTTTTTTAATTCGCAGCATCCTACAGCTTGGTGAAATCGACGGAATACAGTTTAAACACAAGATCTCTAATAAAAAACACATCTCCCCCACTCGATGCCCGCCGCCGCCGCCGCCGCCGCCGTCAGCTGCCGAACGACGCATAGGTGTCAGCTCTGGTCTCGCAAGGATGAGGCAGCGACATCTCTTTCATACATGACACCCGAGAAATTGCTGTTGAAACACGTGTTCACCTATTTACCGTTGCTGGCGCGATGACGCGTAGCTGTGGTGTGGGTCTAGCACCGAGATAGATGCCCCACTGCTTCACAGAATAGCACAGGGTGTATTCTTCCTAGCGATCGTCACTGAATTTACCCGTCAAACCGCTACTGCTGCCAGTGTGGGAGCACCGTCTCAAATGACAATAGTTTTTGCTGAAGATGAGTACTATTAAGGAGGTGAAGTTTTAGATGGTAGATAAGAAAATATATACAATGGTTGCATGGTATTACACCTATCAAGCAGCACAAATTGGGTTATGGGAGCAGGAGGCACGTGACCGTGTCTGCTTCCAAAGATATATAGCAGACTTGTCTAAAATTATATCTCCTGTTTTGAAGAAGACCACAGACATGTCATATGGTTAAAAAACTGTACACTGTCACAGCGGGAGCAGGGTTGGGTTAAAAAAAAAAAGAGCTTGTTGTGAGGTAAAAATTCATTTATTTCTTATCCAACTTAAAAGTAATTTTATATTTTCATAAGCAAACACAGCAATATTTTTTTCATACATGTTCTTGGGTCGATGGAGAGAAGGACACCCATAGAATTCTAAGTCTTGAATAGCAGCAAACTTAAAGGTTAGATGCGTCCATGAGATCTTCTCCTTCCACTTTATGTAGACGATGGTGTCCATGTGATTGAATAATTTAAGCACAGTCACCATATCTTTATAGGGTATGCCAGGATCATCCCAGTGAATTCCATGGTAGAAATGTGTTAACCACTTTGCACTCTTCCGTGTCTTAGCACACTTCACATACTTGAAAGACCTCGGTGATACAATGTATACTGAGAATGTCTCTATTATTCCAGCATCTTGTGTGTACACTAGAAACGCAACATCTTTAAATATGAACTGTCTACGTTCACCATCATAGAAACCCTGAGCGTCCGCAATGATGTTCACACCTTGAGGCGCCATTGTTAAATGCTCTGGGCATGGTGCAGCACCTGTTCATTTATACAGCTTGTTGCACAACACCGGTGAGCAGGCAGTAGTTGATCACACAATCATGTAGAACTAGAACATACGTGGCAGTGTGTTCTGGGAAATTTGTCGAAGATTCAAATTCAATTCGCACATCTATAGGTCCAGACTTAATTATCTCGTTCTGTTTCGAGCAGTCTATTACAACGATCGGTGAAAGCTCCTTGAACTTACGTGGACTGAGGAAACACTCTCCTCCCTCTCCTCTGCCAATTTCATATTAAGAAGCATGAAACCTTACATACATGTCACAGACTAGACCGTATACATTTTGATTCCACTGCAGATGTAAATTGTCATATGGGTAGAATTCTGAATTGAGATAGATTTTGGCATTAGTTAACTTGCAGTTGTCGATCACAGTGGAATCATTTGCTATGTTATCTCTTCTATCAGTCTGAAACGCAAGTATGATGAATCTGGGTGTCTCTAGCTGCGAAGAGGCTTTAATAGCCCATGTTTGTCTGTTCGCAGTCGGTAACAACCGGTACTCGAAAACCTCCCACGAGCGAATTGTCAGTGACAGAAATGTACCGGAATGCAGGACTTTTAAAAGCTTCAAACGCTCCTCGTCGGATACACTGATGTGAGGAATTTTCCATATTATCTTGATCATATTCTTCTCTTGAGCTCCTTGAATGTATGAGTTATTGTCCGTCGCACTCCGCACCAGAATGAGCTCCTGTTTAGCGTTCATAATAATCTGTCTCATGTCCTCAAAGTACCCCATAAGCATTTTTAGAGGTATGCATGCACTAAATCGCTTGTACTCTGCAACTGTTCTATCCTCTGAATCGTCTATGAACCATCCCGCATTTTCTAAACTAGGCAAATCTGCAGGTGATGCAGAGATGTATGTTTTAAGGGTCTATGTTATGCCAACATTGCGTATATGGTCGATCTCAGACCCACTGAGTTCATAGTGTATCTATTGGAACAGGAATGTTAAAGTGTTACGTGTAAGCTTGGATCCCACTGTATCGCTGCTGTCGGTTTTCTTGAATGACCCCTTGCATGGAAGCGTGAGTGCATCTTTATTGCTGGATGACAATCCTAAATTCATCATTCGTGTTAAATGTGGTTGAAGCATAAGATTTATGAGAGAAGTATTCCTGACGTTTGATTCTCTCATCATACTCTACCGGACTGGTTATTTTGACCGAGGACGTATTGCGCGGTTTCAAGCCAACTGATTTAAAAAACTCGTAGTTCGCATGTGTTATCACTTTGCTGTTCGGTAGCGAAGTGACATGCTGTGGACTGCGTGCACTTGTTTTATACCGTACACCCATCCCGCCTTAGATGCAATCGTACAATGATCTCCTCACCACTAAAGTCAGTAAGTTGGTTATTCTGGTCCACAATACACAGCTCCAAATAATCCATTGCCGGAGCTTTCACTGGAAGGTATATTGCATTGGCAGGGGTCTCAACAATCTTATTCCCCGTTGGAACAGAGGGGAAGAATCCGAAAATAGTATGAATCAGACTATCTTTGAGATAGGAGTTCGTTGCAATGTTACACTCGACTCGAATTGTGCTGACGGGAAGTATGTCCCCAGTTTGATCTTATTTGCAAAATTTACTTGGATCCCTCTTCAAAGCCTATCTTTTTGTGAAACCCAGCAGGCGCCCTGTTGAACCTTTCTGATTAAAGTCAACCGTTGCATTTACAGTCCTTATTTCAGATTTAAGTATATTGATGTTTGCACATAGTTCAATACCTTTTCCAGACTGTTTGAAGACTTCGTTTAAATCGTCGATGTCGTATGCACCCGGTTCTATTTCCACAATATCTTTTTCACCATTAATATCCAGATGCAGTTTGTTGTTAGTCTCACTGATATTTGGGGTGCTGTTGTACGTCTCCAGTCCAATCAATGCAATACTCCATTCACCAACGCTCAAAACAATTGGCGGAAAGTAATGTGTGCGCAATACAGATGATCGTTCTTTTTACGTCAAAGGGTACGACATTGCATCTGAACCTCAACTGATGAATGAATGTTTAAAGCTCCTACTTATATAACATGCTTCTTCTCCTTCTTTGTGAACGTCAAGAGAAACATGATGCATAGATGTCCACAGAGGTGTTTGTTAACGTCCTGATAGCGTCGATAATTGTAGAACAGGCGTCTTCTGTGAGTAAAGTATCGTTGTAATTCTTCTGGCGGTTGCAGGTCACCAAATGAGGCGAAATAGTAAACGGTATCCGCATTTTTCATAACATATGATACCCAGAGGGTGCCGGGGCCTCCAGCAACATCTAAATTCACATTGCCGCATTCACCAGTTTTACACATAGTCTTCGGTAATGTATCCAGCATAAACACACCACGGAATCTTGGTATGTTGAATTTGTTTCTAACAAACTTAAGAAGATCAGTATTTGTGAATGGTCGATTTGGTGGGACCGCTAACGGGCTTTTTTTTTATTTATGAATAGACTAAGTCCTTTCCTGTACAGTTTCAAGTATAGTTCTTTTCCAATGGCTGCGGCTTCCATCATGCGGTTATTTCTTCTTGCCTCTTCTAATTGCACTTGGGAGTTTTGCGCGTTCTTGACCGTTCGAGCGATAGCTGCAGCACCACCAACGAGGGAGCCTACCGCCGAGAGCGCGGCGAGGGCCGGGATTAGAAATGGAAGACAACTGCCAGATGTCTTGGGTATTGGTAGAACTCAAGGTGCTTTAACCAATCCTCTTCTTCTTCTTCTTCTTCTTCTTCCCAAATCTTTCTGCTTCAGTGCGTTTTTAGCTGCATACATCGCTGTCAGGATTCAGTTCTTCAAACAGCCCTGCTTCCCGCCCTTGTCGTTCTTCTTCCTGTTTAGTGCACAACGTGCAGCATTCATAACTCACCTGAAATTCATCACTCCTAAACCCAACTTAATTTTTCCTCTCATGGTTTTCTCAACTGCAAATGCTGCGATGCATTGACCTATACCAATATCCATCCTTCTCCGTATCGCCTTAGCACTGTCAGCTAAAATCCTATCTGCAATGTGACGACTTGATAGATCTTTATTTCCGGCGCATGTAATGTCATGTTCCATACATGCTTCGTCGAGCAGATTAACCCCCTTATCACCTCGTGCCAAGCGTTCCTGAGGCTTTGTCCCAAGTCCACAGTAGTTATACCCGGGGATGTGCAATTCCACTGGCAGTTTGTCTAGAATACCACCACCTCCTCTAATGCATCTCCTAGCACGCATGTTCTGCTACTGCGGTGATTGTGGCCTATGCGTCCCCATTATATAGAAAATAGTCGGCATCACTCAAGTTGTTTTGTGTAGCAGGGAAACCAAGCCATTTGACTAGTGCTTAATTTCCACGACGACTTACGACTCTCTCCACGAGAAAAACATCCGGTTCTGAGCTTTTCTGCAACTCCTCGGTGTAGAAGCAGCCTGCAATTTCTTCACCTTTACTATCCTTCAATATATAAGTGCTAGGATTCGTTCTTTGCACCTTTGAAACTGTAAATATCTCTGTTGACCAGTTCGGTAGGTATGATTTCTCAAATGCCGTCTTGTGTTTTGAGATACGCACCAAATCACCTACATTAAATTTCTGTCTGCGTGGTTCCAGCATTTTAACGCGATAGTACACCATATCCATGAGTCCATTATCACGAACATCGATTGGTCTCATTTTTATTGTGGTATGTTTTGTTAGTTTATACTGAGCAGTTATTTCTGAGAGGATATCTGTCCATTTGTATGAGCCGCGAAGGTTAAAACGCATCCACATTCGACCTTTTATTGTTCTGTTCAGACGCTCCACGATACTTGCCTTCAGGTGCGTGAATTTTGAGTAGTGATGTATTCCATACCGCTGCATCACGGTCTTGAAATACTTATTGTAAAACTCTCCGCCGTGATCGGTTTGGAGGTTATCTGGGCATCGATTCGTCCCTGTCTGTAGCAAACGCTCAAAAACATCCACGACATTTCTACCCGTTTTTGTTTTAACAGGTAATGCCCAAGCAAATTTGGAGTATGTATCAATAACTATTGAAATATATTTGAATCCATTATTCTCATGTGAATATTCCCTGAATCTACAAGAGCAGCTTGCCATAAGTCATCCAAACTTTCATCGTAACATGCCTACGAGGGTATGTTTTGCGTGCTCGTTTGTGCAGTTCTCGAACTACTGTCTCCATACTTATTCGATGTCACCTCTCTCTCTCTCTAAGCTCAGAGATTATTGAAAAATTAATTGTGGTAAGTTCCTATGGGACCAAACTGATAAGGTCATCGGTCCCTAGGCTTATACACTACTTAATGAACTTAAACTAACTTACACTAAGGACAACACACACACCCATGCCCGAGGGAGGACTCGAATCTCCGCCGGGGGTAGCCGCGATTATTGAAACGTCATTCGAATGAGCTTTATTACCTGCAGCAGCTGATGCCATGAGCAGCCATAGTCGATGTATTAGCTTGTTGGGGTCGTCATAATATATACACTGCGGGATTCGATGGTTCACTGCTTTATGCTCTGTATCAATACCATCACCGCTGCTGCTGCTGCTGTTGTTGTTGTTGTTGTCGTCGTTTTCGCCTTCAAGTATTGGTTTTATAATGGTTTTACATTTCTTGTTGCTCAGGCTTTTCGTGATCTTATGTACACCAATCATATGCAATATTTCACGGTACGTTTCCGTATCATTAACTGAATGAGTTATAGGTTTTTTGTTAGGTCTTAGGAAAATAAGATTCATTAAGCCAGGTGTTCTCTCCAACCGCCTATCTCCAATCTGTATTGTGTCATCAGTTACAGTTATAGGATGCGTACCCATCATGTGCGGTCTTCCCCTGCCAACGACAAATGTTCTATCTATTTGACCAGGGGCGTGACGGATAATGAATTCGTCAATCGCAACACCATCCTTATCGTGCGTTTTTGTTTTTGCTGAGAGCTGTCGGAGAGATTCAGTAACCGGCTTAAAGGACTCTCTTAGTGTTTGCTGTCGATCCATATACCCTAACCTCAGCAACTGTAATTTCTCACGAACTGCTTTCCGCGCTTGAATCACTTTCCGCTTCGTTGACATCTCGGTGAATATTAATCAGAAATCTCCGCACCTTGAGGCTTTATATACTCGCTCATTTTCTTCTTCCTCTTACTATGTACCTGCTCCCCCTTCTCAACAACAAGGAACTCTACATCTATTTTCCCCTCAATAATCCTGACCTTTCCAGTTAAGTCGGCTACTTTCGTACCGACTTGATTAACTAACTCATTTAACGCATTCACCATTCTCAAAAGAGCATGGTAATACGTCTGTAGTTCCCTGCGCTTACCTCCACCTTTATGCACAATAGCCTGAATTTTCGCATCCATGTACAGGTGAATGTTCTGTCTGCGTACACCATTCTCTCGGGTTGAGAGCTAGACATACGCGCAAATTTGTCCGTGGTGCAGCTTATACTGATGTACTATCCTCTCTTACCGTGCTATATATGCAGAAACTCTTGAAAGTTTCGCCTGTACCTACCATCACTCAGTTTTCTTGTTTTGTCAATAACGTGAAACCCATACTGTGAATGATCCCAGTAATCAGCACATTTCTTTACAAAATCATTGAACGACATGTCAGTTCCCATATGCGCCTGGTAAATGTGTTTTAAATTCAGATTGTCTTGTTTGAAGGCTATAATGAAGTTTGCATTATTCCCAACCAACTGTTTTGGGATTCTGTTATATGTTTGGCTTAGATAAAACACATCAGCACCCATATGACGACCGAAACAGAAATATTTTCGACTTTGGACTTGGTTTTCCAAAGTAGCATCGTCAAATATGAAGTCAGTGTTTGGCTTTGCTTTTTCAGGTGGAGGGATGTCACCGCTTTCACCGAATGTCGTGTATGTAACACCATCTACACCGCGCAATATCTCCTGTAATAGCTGATACTTGTGTTGAAACAGTGTTTTTGAGAATACACAAACATGTACAAATCGGACTCCATCTACATGTGTTAGCAGCGTCATGAGGACATTAGTCTTCCTGCAGTTGGATGGACCTACAATAATTGCTCGTATATTATCAGGAAGGAAAATTCCGTTCTTCTTCCTCAGGTCTTCTTTTGCATCTTCACAGGACCAGTCACCGGCAACAAAGTCCTTGTGATGAGGATGTTTCACCCACCCTGCCATGATACTAACTATGCCAGGTACTCACATGTATGTGGCATATATAGAAAGATACACTTGGAGGGACAGTAATAGAATGTGTAGCCAATATAGCTCAGTCCAAATGCACTGATCGGGAATCGTAGTATAGCACTGTACTCGATTGTATCCAGTCACTTCCACATTTGGAGAACGTTTGCTCGGTTTTCTGTATGTCTGTGTATATCCATGTGTCACGGAGGTCTTAGTTAATGCGACATGACCGTGTTTTGATCACGCGGTGGAAATGGGAGCATGTTGCCGTAGCTCCGCCAACTGTGTACAATGTGTAGGGTCAGAGTAAAACGAAGCCTGCTCCTGCACACTAACTTTCTTTGGCTGAATGCAAAACCTCCGTAAATTTCCAATCCAAATGCAAAAAAGTATTTAATTCAGTATTATGTTAATTGTTCATCGTTAGTAATTTACAGACTAATACGGATTTACTATGTACTGTGAATGTTGCCTAAAGTTAAAACTGCACGTTTTTATATTATTTCGGAGACGATAAAATTTAAGACACCAAACACTTAAGGATGCTACCGATAGTTGGCAATCGACAATAACAACTGGAACTATAAATTTAATTCGTACGAGTTAGATTACGGCTAGCCAGGTGCCGGCACGCCAGTCACGAACGACAGAGAAGAGAAGGCTGTGAGAAGAAGTCAGCCAATCGCACGCTGACCGACTCCCCTTCCAGGACGACAACGCGACAGCAGCGGCCCCTACATGAAGAGGACACAAGCACCGCGCCCGACTGGTGGCGGCCCACTTAGATGGCAGTGTCAACGTCAGGCACTTCGATAGCAGTTCAGGAAAGACTTTTGTCAGTTATAGATCAGCAGTCACTGCAAGACTGATTATTTCGTATGTCGCCCTTTGCTTGTGACAGATCTGTGTAATTGCCAAATTAAGTATCTGTAATTGTGTTTTTGTAATAAAATTCATTAATACGAGTTGTTTGACTATTTGTCTAGCGAACCGAGTAGGAAGGATTCCTAGACACAACAAGGTTGGCTATGAGGTGATCCCAGAGCAACCAGCTGCCACAGATTTTGTTTTGTCGTGGGCGTTTGTGTTTTGCTGGTGCCTTAATTCTAACTTGTCTGCTTTTTGCAGGGGTTTGTTTACATGTTTTAACCGTTTTTCTATTCAGGTCGGCGTTGCAGGAATTTTCTTTGCTTGTGTGCTTATTTTTATTGCTTGCATTGGCTGTTTATTGCTTTTGCCTATTCCAAAATGAGCAACCCATCTCCCCCACCCCCTGCTCAGGCGCCTCAGCTGCAAGCGATAGATGCAACACAGCTAACACGAATGTTACAGTTTCAGACGCAGCGGATTGCAGCCCTTCTCAATACTGTACAGCATTTACTCGCAAACCAAGCCACCAATGCAGCGCAACATGCCACGACTGTATCTCTGAGTGCCATACCACCTTTTAGTCAGTTTACCCGAAAAAGAAGAGTGGTTGCAACAGTATGAAGCCCACACCATTGCTCACAAAGTATCAGGTACTGTGAAACTACATTACTTTTCGTCAACAGTAGGAAGTGCAGTCTTTCGCCTCATACAGAAATTATTCCCTAACGCCACTCCAACTGAACTCTCCTATGATCAGGTTGTAAATTCTCTAACTATTATGACCAGCCGGCCGCGATGGCCGAGCGGTTCTAGGCGCTCAGTCCGGAAACGCGCGACTGCTACGGTCGCAGGTTCGAATCCTGTCTCGGGCATGGATGTGTGTGATGTCCTTAGGTTAGTTAGGTTTAAGTAGTTCTAAGTTCTAGGGGACTGGTGACCTCAGATGTTAAGTCCTATAGTGCTCAGAGCCATTTTTTTTTATTATGACCAACAAGTGAATGTGGTGGCAGCCAGATACCAATTATTTGATTGCAAGAAAAGGTCAGACCAAACTTATCGCTAGTGGGTAACAGATTTGCAGGGTATGACGTTAAAATGCAAATTCAAATGTGCTTGTGGTGCTTTATATTCAGATGTGATGTTGCGTGTTGCGATCATGTACAATGTAACTGATATCAGACCTAGAGAACAGATTTTGGAACAGTTCGATCCATCATTCCAGGATGTAGTGCAAATTCTAGATCAGTATGATTCAGGTGCCATAGTGGCGGAAAAATTTGAGCAGCCACCAATTTGTCAGGTTGAGTCGTCCCCTGCCCACGACCAGCTCAGTAGGCAACAGCACGTGCCTGTCAAGCCACGTAAACAGTTCTCTAAACAGGTGGCCACATCAGTGAATAGAATTAAGTCATGGCCTCGGTGCTATTCACGGCACAAACACCAAGATCGTCCGCCCAGATAAGCACAGTGTTACACTTGTGGCAAAATGGTTCAAATGGTTCTAAGCACTATGGACTTAACATCTGAGGTCATCAGTCCCCTAGACTTGGAACTAATTAAACCTAACTAATCTAAGGACATCACATACATCCATGCCCGAAGTAGGATTCGAACATGCGACCATAGCAGCAGCGCGGTTCCTGACTGAAGCGCCTAGAACCGCTCGGTTACAACGGCCGGCACTTGTGGCAAGATAGGTCACGTACAATCCGTATGTTTGCAACGGAACGAACATAAGGATTCTGTCACCTTGCAAAAATCCAGGCCTATGGCCCATGTAATCGCTGCAGTGTATTCAAAGCCTGTTCCAGGCATTAGCAAAACTAGCAAACAAACAGTTTCTTCAGTGCTACGACAGTCCAACAAACGTTTTGTTCCTCCGCATCCTAGTGGAAAACGTCTGAAATTTCAGTTGGACATGGATGCCTCTATTACATTGCTGAATCGTAACACCTATGAACTGTTAGCTCCCCATGCCTGTATAAAAGTAGCATGCGCCTGAGGACTTACAATGGACAAGACGTTCCCATTCTCGGAAAATGTACTTTGTCTGCCATGAATCGTTCACATACGTGAACTGTGACTTTCACTGTACTACAATCACGCGATTGTGAGAACATTTTCGGCCATGATTCGTTTGATTTGTTTGGCTTTAAAATTCAGGACAATGTGTTGCCAGTGACTGCATTCAATGCCAAAGACAGTGTAGCTAGCTTGCTAAAAGAATTCCCGGACCTCTTTTCTGAAGGTTTAGGCAACGCTAACAATTTTGTTGCACATATTATTCTGAAAGACAATGCTCAGCCGAAATTTTCCGGGTCAGAACTGGTCTCATTGCATTATGGGACAAAGTCGCTGCTGAACTTAAGGAATTGTAAGATAGTACAGCTATTGCGCCCATGAAAGCTAGTCAATGGGCAAGTCCACCTGTTTTGCTCCCCAAACCTTCAGGTCGCATTCGCCTCTGTGTTGACTTTGTCTACAGTCAACCCACAAACTGTGATTGATACTTACCCACTGCCACGCCCAGAGGATCTCATGGACAGTTAGGTGCTGGTCGCTACTTTCCAAAAATTGATTTGCGCTACACATATCTTCAAATACCACTAGATGAAGAATTCCAAACCGTGTGTGTTGTGAACACTCATTTGGGCTTGTTTAAATATTTGCATTTGCCTTTTGGCAGTGCTTCCGCATCCGCCATTTTCCAACCGTGTTTGGAACAGATGACTGCTCAAGTACCAACCTGCTCAAACTATACGATTCAGCAATGTAATAGAGGCATCCATGTCCAACTGAAATTTCAGACGTTTTCCACTAGGATGCGGAGGAACAAAACGTTTGTTGGACTGTCGTAGCACTGAAGAAACTGTTTGTTTGCTAGTTTTGCTAATGCCTGGAACAGGCTTTGAATACACTGCAGCGATTACATGGGCCATAGGCCTGGATTTTTGCAAGGTGACAGAATCCTTATGTTCGTTCCGTTGCAAACATACGGATTGTACGTGACCTATCTTGCCACAAGTGCCGGCCGTTGTAACCGAGCGGTTCTAGGCGCTTCAGTCAGGAACCGCGCTGCTGCTATGGTCGCATGTTCGAATCCTACTTCGGGCATGGATGTATGTGATGTCCTTAGATTAGTTAGGTTTAATTAGTTCCAAGTCTAGGGGACTGATGACCTCAGATGTTAAGTCCATAGTGCTTAGAACCATTTGAACCATTTTGCCACAAGTGTAACACTGTGCTTATCTGGGCGGACGATCTTGGTGTTTGTGCCGTGAATAGCACCGAGGCCATGACTTAATTCTATTCACTGATGTGGCCACCTGTTTAGAGAACTGTTTACGTGGCTTGACAGGCACGTGCTGTTGCCTACTGGGCTGGTCGTGGGCAGGGGACGACTCAACCTGACAAATTGGTGGCTGCTCAAATTTTTCCGCCACTATGGCACCTGGTCGCTACTTTCCAAAAATTGATTTGCGCTACACATATCTTCAAATACCACTAGATGAAGAATTCCAAACCGTGTGTGTTGTGAACACTCATTTGGGCTTGTTTAAATATTTGCATTTGCCTTTTGGCAGTGCTTCCGCATGCACCATTTTCCAACCGTGTTTGGAACAGATGACTGCTCAAGTACCAACCTGCTCAAACTATATGGACGATATTGTCGTAGCAGGTCGTACATCTGAAAGACAAATTGCAAATTTTCGTGCTTTGTTTCGTGTGTTGTCTGATGCGGGACTAAAGTGTAAACAGGACAAGTGTGACTTTTTTAAATCTGAGTTGCAGTATCTTGGTCATATCATAAACAGTCAAGGTGTGCATCCTCTTCAGTCACATTTGTTCGCCATACGCGACCTGCCAGTTCCTTGCAAGGTCGCAGAATTGCTGTCAGTTCTTGGGAAAATGAATTACTATATTCGGTTCATACCAAATGCTGCGAAATAGCAGCTCCATTGCATCGCTTGCGTGGCAAGAATATCTTCTTTGTTTGGACAGATGAGTGCTAAGTAGCTTTTCAGAAACTTAAAGATGCATTGCTCAGTGATCCTGAAAAGCCAGTTGTGTAGCAAGTTGACGCCTCCTCTTACGGAATCGCTGCAGTGTTGGTGATAAAGACAGACCTATGGCTTTCGCATCAAAAGTGTCGTCTAAAGCTCAGTGTAACTATTCACAGACAGAGAAAGAGGCATTGGATACTGTGTATGGTGTTACCAAATTTCATCACTATTTGTATGGCAGAAAATTCTACTTAGTAACGGATCACAAGCCATTCCAGTCCTCGTTTCATCCAGTGAAGCCGGTTCCTGTACGAACTGCCCAAAAATTGCAAAGATGGGCTTTGTTGTTGTCTCAATACCAGTACGAGATAGTGTAGCGTCCGACAGCTCAACATGGTAATGCGGACGCACTTTCACATATTCCGATTGGCCCTGATACAGACTTTGACGCTTCTGTTGCATCTTGTTGTCACATTGATGCTCATGAATCTGAATTGCTTCAATCCTTTCCTTTGGACTATAGGAAAATTGCACAGTCAACGGAAGCTGACTCAGATTTGAACATTTTGCTACAATACGTTGCCACATCCTGGTCTCACTCATTGCATAGCATAAGAGCTCTGTAGTGCACCGATACTTTGCACGTCGGCATAGCCTCGCTATGCAGCAAGGTGTGATTCTTGTTCAAAATGACAGTGGGCAGTCACGTGCGTTGATCCCCAGAGCATTGCAAAAAGGACTAGGATTGTTCACACAAAACAGTTAGCGCGTCGACACTGTACTTGGCAGGGTATGGACACCCAAATAGAACAGATGACGTCACAGTGTCACGCATGTGCGGAAGATCAGTCCGGTCCGCCAAAAAAATTATCTGCTTGGCAAGTCGCAATCGCCATTGCATCGTGTGCACATACACACATCAAAAAAAGTTTTGCATCACCCCGGTTCCCAGAACTCCTGAAGATAGACGTTGACTGTGGATCCTGTACCTCAGTCGCAGTCCCTTTGACTGTTCAGAGATGTCACTAAACCCGCCCTAAGATGTAAACAACCATGCATGAGCAGCGCCTATTAGACGGAGGGGGACCGACAGCCGATCAGCTCAAGTCATTCCATCAGGAAGGAAGTACATGGCTCGTGTTGTCTGTAGTTCAACCATGCCTAGACGGTCAACACCGCGATTCGATCGCGTCTGCATTGTTACTTTGTGCAGTGCGTTTCGGATGGGTCCAACAACGTACCGAATGGACCGCTTAGGATTGGCATCACGTTCTGTTCACCTAGAAGTGTCGCATATGCCTTCAACCAGACAATCGTCGGAGACGTGTTTGGAGGCAACGCGGTCAGGCTGAACGCCTTAGACACACTGTCCAGCGAGAGCAGCAAGGTGGAGGTTCCCTGCTGTTTTAGGGTGGCATTATGTGGGGCCGACGTACGCCGCTGGTGGTCACGGAAGGCGCCGTAACGGCTGAACGATACGTGAATGTCATCCTCCGACCGATAGTGCAACCATATCGGCAGCATATTGGTGAGGCATTCGTCTTCATGGATGACAATTCGCGCCCCATCTCGCACGTCTTGTGAATGACTTCCTTCAGGATAACGACATCGCTCGACTAGAGTGACCAGCATGTTCTCCAGACATGAACCCTATCGAATATGCCTGGGATAGATTGAAAAGGGCTGTTTATGGACGACGTGACCCACCAACCACTCTGAGGGATCGCCGTTGAGGAGTGGGACAATCTGGAACTACAGTGCCTTCATGAACTTGTGGATAGTATGCCACGACGAATACAGGCATGTATCAATGCAAGAGGACATGCTACTGAGTATTAAAAGTACCGGTGTGTACAGCAACCTGGACCACCACCTATGAAGGTCTCGCTGTATGGTGGTACAACATGTGATGTGTGGTTTTCATGACCAATATAAAGGGCGGAAATGATTTTTATGTTGATCTCTATTCCAATTTTCTGTACAGGTTCCGGAATTCTCGGAACCGACGTGATGCAAAACTTTTTTTGAAGTGTGTAGATTTTCCTGGACCTTCTTAGAAAACTCGTTGGTTGATTGTGGTAGACTCTTATAGAAAGTTTTTTTTTTTTTTTTTTTTTTTTTTTTTTTTGCAGTGGCAATGAACTCGACAGCGTCATGTTTCCCAGTTCAGGCGTTGTCTTCTATTTTTTGCCTCGAAGGCTTGCCTGAAGTCATAGAGTCGGACAATGACCCACAGTTCACCTCAAATGAGTTCGAAACATACTGTGAACGCAATTGCGTTCAGTATCTAACTAGTGCACCGTTCCATCCACAGTCAAACGGCGAAGCGGAACGTTTTCTCAGAACCTTCAAGCAGCAAATGGCCAAACTTCGCGTCGCACACAGCAAGGATCAAGCATTGCAACTGTTTCTCGCCCCTATCGTTCGCATCCACGAGATGGACCATCGCCGGCGGAATTGCTTCACGGCCGCCGCCATTGGACACTGCTCCGCCTGCTCCACTGTCCTCGTCATACGGCGCCGAAATAAGGCCACAAGTATCGCTCCGCGCAGCATGATATTGTGTTTTTCAGGGTTTTTGGTGCAGCAGACGGTGGGCGCGAGGCGAGGTCCTTCGTCGACTTGGCGCATGCATGTATCTCATTTCAGGGCTAGACGGATTGCAGCGCCAACATCACAATCAAATTCGCCACTGTCATGTGCACGGTGATCCTTCTGTATCTCTTCCCCCAGATTCACGGATCCCTAGGACAGTGGGGCCACAGCAGCCACCAGAGGGTGCCATCACGACACCGCGGGACGACCCCATGGAGACGGAGCCTTCGCCTCCTCCACCTCCTCTCTTGCTACCGATGGAGCTGGACCCGCAAACACCGCAACGGTCGACGCCTTCTATAGCTTGATACGGGCCTCAGGTGGTGTACGCATACCAGTGATCTCCATACTAACTGGATGTACATCTTCTGTCTTTGACCATAGCGCTTATCCGTGCCGTCTCAAGATTGTTTATATCGTCCACCATCTTTTAGTTAGTTTCTCTTGGTGTTAACGAAGTGTATGTTGTGAGTGTAAAATGGTTATTTCATGCTCTGCATACAACTATACGAATCGATGGAAGAAGGAAAGTAATTTAACTTTCCACAGGTAATAATTGAATGTCAAGAAATGACAACAATCTCGTGAATATCTTGGTCGTTGCCTTGCATGATACAATGTGTCTTCTATTTTGGACAGGTTTCCTCTGCAAAAAGGCGATTTGCTGAAACAGAGGGTCATTACCACTAAACGCAAAGGTTTCACGCCTACAAGGGCTAGTTTCTTGTGTGGAAATCACTTCTTGGAAGAAGATTATTTAGTAAGGCCTGGTACTTCGAGAAGGCATCTCAAGCCTGATGCCGTGCCATCACAGTTTGCGTTTCCGACGCATTTAATGCCCAAGGAAAAGCAACCAAGGCGACAGATTAGAATAACAACTGAACAGCCTACTGCAGAAACTCATGATTATATTGAACAGGTTAGTCACTTCACATAAACATTGTTTTTGTTTTCAAACAAAAATATTTTCTCATAAGTACTTGCCAAACTTTGTTTCATGCCTGTACTACTTGTATTCTATTCTTGTTTCAGTTTTCTCAGAGTTGTGAAACATCTAAGGAATGTGTATCTCAAACACAAATAGAAATGATTGACAAGGCCACTGACACATGCAGTTTTTTACCAGATGTTGTGGAGGCACTGAGAAGAAAAATAAAGAGCCTGCAGGAAAAAATTAGGAGAAGAGAGAAGAAAAACTATTCAATGAAAGATATCATAAGTGTTCTGAAAGAGAAGGGTCATCTAACAGAGAAGCTGCATGAATTCCTGAATCAACAAACAGGGACTCAGCTGGAATTAGTGTGCAATTTATTGAACAATAGTGTGTCATCCAAGGGAAACAGGTAAAAAACAGACATTAAAATGTTTGCAATGACAGTGTATTTTTACTCTCCTAAGGCGTATGAATATTTACAGACATTAGTGCCTCTGCCTCACAAATCACTGATTTCTCGTTGGGCAGGGACTGTGAATTGTGATCCTGGCTTTTTAAGTGACGTGTTCAGGTACTTTGAGTTTAACCATCAAGTGAGGACTGAATTTAAAGATTCTAGCCTCATAATAGACAGTATGGCAATTAGAAAACAGGTAGTGTGGGACCAGGAAACTAAGAGATATACAGGTTTTGCAGATTTTGGAGGAGAAGTTTAACAATAAAAAGAAGTGAAAGAAGCTTCAGAGGCATTAGTTTTTATACTTGTGTCCATAAAAGATAAATTTAAGTGTCCTGTAGCTAACTTTTTAGTGAATGGCTTTGATGGTAGTGTGCAGGCGAAGTTAATAAACTCTGCTCTGGAGAGGCTAAGCAATTCAGGCATCAGAATTTGGGCAGTCACTTGTGATGGCATAAGGACAAATATAAGCAATCTTCGTTCATTGGGATGCAGTATTAATTTTCATCAAAAAGCTTTTTCTTCTCAGTTCCTTCACTGAGTTTCAAACCACAATGTTTACTGCGTTCTGGATATGTGTCACTTAGTGAAACTTGCTCGAAATGCATTAGCAGAAGTAGGTGTTACAGAGTTTACAAATGGCCATATTAAGTGGCAGTACTTAAAAGAACTAAATGAGTTGCAAATTGAGGAAGGCATGACATTTGCTAACAAGTTGTCAGAACAACATATTAATTATGTTAATAAAAAGTAAAATGTCAGCTTAGCAGTTCAAACACTCAGTTCTAGTGTTGCAGATACTATAGACTTTTTGAGAAGAGCTGGCAATCCCAGATTCCATCGTAGTGAGGCAACAATGGAGTTTTTGAGATTTATAGACAGAATTTTTGATATCTTTAACTCTAGAAATCCTCTAGCTTCAGGATACGAAACCAGCCTGAAACTCAGTAATCAGGCATATTGGCTTGACATTTTTCATCAGACAGAATATTATATTAGAAGTTTAGAAGTGAATGGTGTTTCTCTCCTGCAGCACCAAAGAAATACTTTTGCCTTTGGCATAATTTTGAACACGCATTCGATTAAAGCCATTGCACTGGAAATAATGACTAGGGAAAATTCTCCTCTGCAATATTTATTGACATATAAGTTTTTCCAAGATCATATTGAACTCTTCTTCTCATGTGTGAGATTTAGAGGGGGCTGGAATAACAACCGAAAATCATATCAGTTGAAGTGTGCTATGCACGAGTTGCTTTTAGGCACTAATGTTAGCACTGTTGGGGGAAGCTGAGCAAATTTTAACATGTGTTCAAAGGTACCTGTAGGACTGTATGATTTCCGATCACAAAAGTGTCCTCTTGTAGATGATTCTTGTATGTTTGTAGATGAAGTAGAAAAATGGTGCTCACTTATTGAAGAGGGTACTCTGTTTTCCACATACAAGCAGAACATTTTGTACTACGTTGCAATGTATGTTGCCCTCACAATTTCAAAAGAAGTTACATGTAAGAACTGCCTCTACATTCTCAGGCCACCCGTTGTTTGTAATGATGCAACATATGCACTTATTAGTACTGCAGAAAAGAGGTCATTCACAAAATTTGTAAGCCGAGGCAAGCTTATTGAAACAAGTAAGGGTGTATACTCTGTGGTGGAGCACTCAGAAAAATTGTTTGAAATGTTTGTTGTCAATGGTGACATGAGGCAAAAGCACTTAAGTAGTAAGATTGTCATGCGTGTCCTTAAAAAATTTGTGAACTATTCATTCCCTAAACTTAACCATGACTTCCATAATGAATGCGGAATTGAAGATTTGCATGAGACACAGCTTGTACATAAGACTGCATCCACGTACATTCAGGTGCGGCTGAAAACATATGGGAAAAGGTTTTCAGTTGAGAAAATAGGTCACAATACAACTAGTGTAAGACAAAAACTCAGTAAGATTATTTTATTCAGTAATGTGTAATGTTGTGCCTGTAACATTGCAGCAGTGGTTAAAAATATATGGAAATGACAAAAATAAATTTCATATTTCGTGTTTCAATGTGTTTTTGTGT
Source organism: Schistocerca americana (assembly GCF_021461395.2). Lineage (NCBI taxonomy): Eukaryota > Metazoa > Arthropoda > Insecta > Orthoptera > Acrididae > Schistocerca > Schistocerca americana. The sequence continues at coordinate 511,756,971 of NC_060130.1, forward strand.
TCTCATTTCAATACCCTTGCTCATGCTTAATGTTTACAGTATTCATCATTTTACAAATGATAAAAAAGTACATAGACATATGAAGGTGTTCCTTGGGACATTAGAATCAGGGTAACTTTTAACTAATCATGGTATCTTTGTACCAATTGCTATTCTTGTTTTAAATGGCTGGTGTTCCACCTGTTTGTATTATTTTGTACCAAATGTAACGTTTTTATTACCTGTGTGATTCATTCAAATGTCTTTCCACGTCCCTAAAAGCTCTTAGGCTTGTGATTTTTCTTTAATTGCTTTGACTGTGAAGTAAGCTTCTGACAGTGATTTAAGTTGAACACTGCCTGGTTTATACAAACATCTTGATATTTCAAAGTAAATCTGGAAATTGAATTAACACTGTTTTTGTTTCTTATTAACACCTGATTTCCTTTTGTTGGGATGTAAATTTATTCAGAACATTAGATGTGGGAAAAATACTGTGTTTTTTATGACTAAAGTTACCCATAATGACTGAGTAATTTTGTACCAGTATTAAAATTGAAAGTTTACTCCAAGAGAGCGTCTCTAGTACATATTTCCTAATTGCCAAGCACACCTTAGCAATACGGGTGAAATTTTGGTGTCTGTTGTGATGTAGATTGTGTGTGCAGTACTTTCAAAAAGACGGGAAAAAGTGGTTCAAAGTTACTCAGATTGACTTAACTGTTTATATACGTTAGTTCTCAGTTAAATATGCCCTTTAAACTAACTGATTTCATCGCAATTCCCACGTTGGTACATGTGAATTAGTTCAGTAAAAGAAGAGAACAATTTTCGTGTCAGTGTCACACGTAATTTTGGTTGTTTCATACGGTGCCTGACAATAATTAGCATATTGTTGTGGATATCCAAATTCACGTTTAAATAAACCCCATTACGTTTTTTGCCGACGCCAAAGATGATGTCGCCACTGATAAGTGCATTACATATGTGAATAAAACTGTTCCTTTCGCCGGGGAAAAATATTGTTTCGCTTCTAGGTACTTTATATTTACGATATTACAGTAGACTTTAGTGTTAATGAGCGTAAAACAAAATTGGTAGTTCGTTGCTTTAATGTTAATCTAGTTAGTTTTATTATCGTCAAGAACGTGGATACTATCGAACGAAAACGAGTGCCGCCTTTCTAACTGAAATATCACGTACAGTTTCTTGCCTAACTGCAATATGGCGGCGCTAACAGACGACGGCACGCTGTGACAGCCGAAGTTCGCCATCCAGTTAGTATAGAGGTCACTGACGCATACACTTCTGGACATTTTCTGGCGGACGTTTCCATCAGAGCGAAGGCCGGATGGCGGGATACGACTGGAAGGCTGACGTCCTCTGTAGCCACAGCTTCCGGTCCATCAGAGCGTCCACACTCCTGCCTCCCCCTGCCCCCCTCCCCCTTTGTCGTGCTCCATATACGACGACGATCCGTCGCTTGTAGGGGGGGAAGGGAGGGGGATGTTCCTGCGTAAAGTGAAGCTCCGGCACGCCTGTCGGGAACGACGAAGGAGAGACGGCTGTGAGAAGAAGTCAGCTAATCGCACGCTGACCGACCTCCCTCCCAGGACGACAGCGCGACAGCAGCGGCCCCTTCGTAAAGAGGATGTAAGCGCCGCGTCCGACTGGTGGCGGCCCACTTGGATAGCAGCGTCAACTTTAGGCACATCGATAGCAGTTCAGGAAAGATTTTTGTCAGTTAGAGATCAGCAGTCACTGCAAATAAAACTCATTAATACGAGTAGTTTGACTGTTTGTCTAGCGAACCACGTAGGCAGGATTCCTAGACACAATGGCAATGGATATTATGACTGTTATAGTATTATTGTTAAATTGTATTTTATGAATTTTAACTTTAAAGCTAAAGCAATGAATTACATTACAAGAATTTCAATAGAAATATAGAACACATTAACATTATCTACGTCAGTGTAGCAGAAGCTCGCTGTTACTGCATGTTATTTAGTTCTGAAGTATTTAAACTAGAGAAAGAGCCAAAGGTTACTACAGTGACCGATATGAGACTGGAGTCAACATTTCCAAAAACAGTAACAGTCGTACAAAATGCACAATCATTGTGAAGAATGCACTCTGCAAAAATATTAACGACCAGTTGAGTAATGATCTAACGAACAACCGTTTTAATCCTTAAAAATGAGAGTTCAGATATCAGTAATATCAGATTAATGTGTGTTAGTAAGATACCCAGACAATTCTGAAGTGAAAACAACTTCTTCATCTAATTCCCATAGGTGGAGACGAAGATACCGCCAAGGGTCCACGTACCCTCTACGAAAATTATATAGAGAGGTTCGAGTTATCTATTGATAACGTTGTAGGATTTTGCCCACGTTATGTTAGGTAAGAATGAATGATTAGAGACCCACCGCTTAAGTGAAAACTCCGAGGTAATTCTGAACGGTCGTTTATGTCATCCAGCTCATTTAGTTGCCATAACTTTTTCACGAAAACTCCCTAGCTATGACGAAGCTCTGATATGGAACATTTACAGCTATTTTTCTCATTCTCCACAGCGCCAGAATATATTAGAGGAATTTCAGAATATCATGCATCCATCTCAATTATAAATATTAACCCCTCTAAAACAAGTGGTTAGCACTTTCGAACTGCGTTAATCATGTACTGCGATAATGGAACGTTCTTGTTGAGCTGTTTAGAGAAGCGTCATTCGAAGATAAGACTACTGTAAGGAATATCATTTTTCTGAATCTCAGAATCGCTATATAATGACCTAACTTCGGTTTTGAACCACGTACTCCCACCAGTTCATCAGTTCAGTTCGATGTTTCAGTCACGGAGAGTCTATGGAAAGGATCTACATCCAGAGAGTAGAGAATTCTTACAGTCAATTTTATCAAACCTTCCTTCCTCATCAAGGACGAGAAGTTTGAGACTGTAAATGTATATGAACCTAAAGTACTTTTCAGTATTGAAGTTAATGTGGGTGGGGCGGGGGAGGGGGGACAAACTGTAAAGGTACTATAAGACTGTATAGGGACATAGAGGAATGAGGGCCAGTTTGCGTGAAATTTTACCAAAAGTGTGTGAGTGATGCCTACAAGAAGTTTCTAGCAAAATCTTTTTATACACTGAAGAGCCAAAGAAACTGGTACACCTGCCTAATATCGTGTATGGCCCTCGCGAGCACGCAGAAGTGCCAGCAACACGAGGTAGGATGGACTCGACTAATGTCTGAAGTAGTGCTGGAGGGAACTGACACCATGAATCCTGCAGGGCTGTCCGTAAATCCGTAAGAGTACGAGTACGTGAACAGCACGTTACCAGGCATCCCAGATACGCTCAATGATGTTCGATTTTGGTGGCAAGCGGAAGTGTTTGGACTCGTACGAGTGTTCCTGGAGCCACTCTGTAGCAATTCTGGACGTGTGGGGTGTCGCACTCTCCTGCTGGAATTGCTCAAGTTTGTCGGAATGCACAATGGACACGAATGGATCCAGGTGATCAGACAGGATGCTCACGTACGTGTCACCTGTCAGAGTCGTATCTAGACGTATCAGGGGTCCCATATCACTCCAATCGCACACGCCCCATACCATTACAGAGCCTCCGCCAGCTTGAACAATCCCCTGCTGACATGCATGGTCCATGAGTTCATGAGGTTGTCTCCATACCCATACACGTCCAACCATCAGATACAATTTGAAACGAGACTCATCTGCCCAGGCAACATGTTTCCAATCATTAACAGTCCAATGTCGGTGTTCACGGGCCCAGACGAGGCGTGAAGCTTCGTGTCGTGTAGTCATCAAGCGTACACGAGTGCGAGTTCGGCACCAAAAGCCCGTATCGATGATGTTTCGTTGAATGGTTCGCTCGATGACACCTGTTGATGGCCCAGCATTAAAATCTGCAACAATTTGCGGAAGGGTTGTTCTTCTTTCACGTTGAACGATTCTCTTCAGTCGTCGTTGGTCCCGTTCTTGCATGACCTGTTTCTGACCGCAACGATGTCGGAGATTTGATGCTTCACCAGATTCCTGATATTCACGGCACACTCGTGAAATGGTCGTACGCCAAAATCCCCACTTCATCGCTGCCTCCGAGATTCTGTATCCGATCGCTCGTGCGCCGACTATAACACCACGTTCAAACTCAGTTAAATCTTGATACCTGTCATTTTAGTGGCAGTAACCGATCTAACAATTGCGCACAGGTACTTGTAGTCTTACACTGCGCCGTATTCTGCCAGTTTACATATCTCTGTATTCGAATACGCATGCCTATACCAGTTTATTTGGCGCTTCGGGGTATGAGAACATGACATTTGTGAATCTAGAAGTTGACGGTAGTCCCGATTCAGAGAAAGTATTATATAAGAGAACTTGCCGAGAAGTATGAAAGGAAAGTCGATAAACAGGAAGCCCTCTTAGAGTTCAACAAAGTAAAGGCGTTTTTTTCTGATACAGAAAAAGAGGCGTTACGGTAACACAACAGCGTAAAATTCTGTAAAGCAATAGGTGAAATAAAAAAAAAAAATTGATGCAAGTATGTGTTCTCGAATATTGCCAAACTAACAAAAATAATACTAGTCTTGCCGCATGGAAATGCAGATTTCGAACAGGCGTTCTCCATGATGACAGGCATTAAAACCAAAAAACGTAATAGGCTAAACCCAAACACACTAAGTGACTTGTTAAGAGTACGAATCGACACGCAAAGTAAGCGCCATTGTTGTATTACATATCCACTTACGGAAGAACATATTCTTAAGTTTGGAAAATGTATGTATAGGCTCACTGACAAAGACGAACAGGTGCTGGAATCATAGTAAAAAAAATGAGAAGATTGAAATCGTCTTCGAATTGCTCAACTGTGTAGGTTACACGTCTTTACAAACTTACAAAAAATATTTCTTTAAATGTAATTCGTGATGACAGCTACAGATAATAGAATATTGTGTTGGTAAAAATATAAAAATATATACTTGTAACCAGAGAGCACAAAATTAATCAGAATTCTGGCAGTCAATTCTATCAAATCTTCTTTCCTCGTCAAGAGCGAGAAGTTAGACAATTTAAATTTATGTGACCCTCACGTGTTAAGCAAGATAAAAAAATCTCTCCTTATTATTCCAGAATGTCCTAGAACTGAATTCAGCTACTAAATGATGGCCAAAATATTGCTATATTTATAGGTTCACATACCTCACTGACATTTTAAGAATCATAGAAACATTTCACACATAAAGTTAACAAAATACACTTGCGAATTAATTCCTTATACCATCACAATCAAATTTTATTTAAAGAGGAAAGTACCTGTTGCATCAAACAACAATTATTATATTAATAGCGACCTTGTGAATGATCCATAATCTTTAAGTCCATCACTGTCGTCCTTGGTGTCGCTGTCAGTCATATGACCTACTTAGAAAGGTACGTAATATGCTTCTTTATTAGCAACAATTAATACTTAAAACTGTCATTTTTCAAAATAAGTGTTCAAAAGATCACGCTTTATTATATTGTTCTTATTTCTCGGCCACTAAGTGTGACATATTGAAATGTTGCAACTAATTAAGTTAAGACAGGTCCCAACACGACAAAATATGCAATACTTCCTATAACGTACTTAACGTAGCCATATCAGTTTTATAATTAATTTTAGCCCATGAGGCGTAAACCGTCACTGTTACGTGCTATAGTAATTTTAAACATCTAGCACATTACAGACATGAGAAAAAGTAAGAATTGTAATTTTACATAGTTTTGCTCATAATAATTTCGTGTTATTACTTAGTTACTATGCAACATAAATATTACAAAAAATGTCGTCAAAACTGTAAACTTCAGGCGCAGCTCATAGAGGGCGCCACACGCAAAACCGGTGTGTACTGTGAAACCAACATATAATTTTACGACAGTAATGGTTGAACTGGGTAAGCATTCACATGAGCACGAACAACTGCTACAATTCCACACTGGTATGTAATGTTAACATTAAAAGACAACGATGTGAAGGACTTATAACTTTGTAAATCACATTATAATATATACTCTTGTATTTGTTTTAGCATTGATAATGACCTGACATAGGTCGAAATCTGATCTGCGTTGTGACTATACATGTCATATTAAAGCAACTTAATTCTATGACTGATTGCTGCTCTATCTAACCCAATACTTCTTTATAGTTTAAGTTCTTTACATAGCCTATATATCGTCAGCAATTTGTGTATGCTATATTATCAATTATATATGATACAGTAGTGGAGTTTGAGTATGCTCTTAGCGGAATAACTTACTTTTGGTTGACAACACTCAGGCAGGCTTTAACGTTTAGGGTTACTTTGTGTGAGAACACAAAGAAAGACGGTAGTGGGCGAACTGACTCCCTGCGCGGACAAATACAGCTGGTAGAACAAGCACGGATTCGTTACCCGAGTTTTGGCATATATGCGATTTTAATTTTAAGTCAAGTGCTGCCATCTGTTAATAGTACGCTGAAGCAATAAAGCGTTAGCTTATCTCAGTGCTCATCTTCTATCGTGTTTGGAGTGATGTGAATCGTCAGTTCTGCCTTCGGATTATTAGTGCTGTGAAGTTGCACTTGACAGACTCTGTTTTTACAAAAAACAGGTAAAATGAAAGGAAGCGTGCCTGTCGAGACTAAGAAACGTGTACTAAGGTCACGTTCATTAGCAAAAAGGCTAGAAGTTTTGGATCTTCATCAGGAACTTGAGCGTATTGTTGACATTCAGAGTGTTTTCGAACTTCGTGAATCCACTACGAGAAATACTTGTAACAAAGAGAAATCTCTTCCAAGAACTGCTCAATCATCAACTAACTTCGACTCTAGTCAACAGTCTCAGTCGGAGTCGACCAAAAGAATGGAAAAAAATTCTAAGCCACTCAAATGAGCAGCACAACCAACAGCGCATGCCTCTCTTCAGAGCTGCTTTAAAGCTGAAGCCAAGACCTCGTAGCCAGATTTAACGAAAGAAGAGGACGATCCAGCACCTTTCTCGGCCAGCTCCAGTTGGTGTGACCGCTTCAAGCATTGTTTCGGCTTTCGCAACATTAAAATTACAGGAAAGGTAGCTGTGGCAGCTGAAGTTGGAGTTTCTTAATGCTTTTCCACAAGCTCGGATACTGGGCATACCGCCCACGGTCTAAAAATGGTCCAAATGGCTCTGAGCACTATGGGACTAAACTTCTGAGGTCATCAGTCCCCTAGAACTTGGATCTACTTAAACCTAACTAACCGAAGGACATCACACACATCCATGCCCGAGGCAGGATTCGAACCTGCGACCGTAGCGGTCGCGCGGTTCCAGACTGTAGCGCCTAGAACAGCTCGGCCACTCTGGCCGGCCGCCCACAGTCTCCCACGGCTTCAGAGTTTGGTGTTAACCTGTCAAGGTTCTCATAGTAAGGATCGCTGTACAAGGGACGCCTTGCGTGGACTTGGATCAACCTCCCTGGAAAATGAGGTAGTGTGAGAGGGTCATATGGTGTCTAGGATGTGGGCGTACACGGGACAGGATGAAGACACTTCGCTTTCTTGTTCACAGGCGTCTGAACAGCTAACACGTTCCTCTCCCGCTCTTCCAAGCCATCCTATACATGTTGCTCTTAGTGGCCACCTCTCCAGGCAGTGGTTGCTTCCCTAGGTGCTTCCGTAAATAAACCCTTTGGGCCTCTTTTTAGAAATTGGCTGACCTATCATTCACCTCATATCCGGATGCCGACTCCATGCCCACTCCTGCCGTCCCGTATAAATCTTGTGTCACACGCATGGGATACGTTCTCACCGTCCAATCCGGAATACTGGTCTTCTTGTGGCTGCTTGCCGCCAACATCCCACGTTAGTACGGGCAGGTGCTACGCAGAACTTTTGGTGCGGCCAGTAGCCACCTCTGGCTCTTGCTACCCATCACTACGTAGCGCACGCACACTGTCCTCGCCACGCAGCACATGCCGCCAGCATGACATGCCCGCCACACACGTGTGCGTGAGCACGTCATCCTGCTGCCCGTGGATCGCTTTTGGCTTGCCTTGCACCCTGTGCTGCCTCCGGCCGTGCCGAGTCACTGGCGGCCTCCACGCCGCTGCTGTCTGGACCCTGCTCATCTCGCCGCCGGGTGCTGCCATTCTGCGCCTGATGTAGATCTATTTCACAATTGCTGCTGCTTTTTTCTCCCGTCACCCTGAAGGCCCCGACATCGACGCCCAACTAAACCCCGCCTCACTGCCGTCGTCTCCGGACCGCATCATTCTGCTGCTCGACTCGCTGTGGATTACAGCGTTGCTGCTGTCGCTCGTCTCATCTCGCTCGCCTACACATCCCTGACATATCCGGTCGCGGAAAGGAAGACAAAGTAACCGCCATGGTTGAGCTCAAACTGCCGAGAACGATCTCGACGGCAGAAAAACAATCCAAGAGGGGGAAGCGGGCCGAGCCGCCAAGAAGAAGAAGACATGCACACCAAATTGTGTGCAACTTCCGACGACACGAGGGCCGACCTCAAAGCTGCTACGTAGGAGGAAAGGGTGGCACTGAGGGCAGAAGTCGAAGACATCCGCCGCCAGCTGCAGCTGTTCACCAAAGAGCTAAGGGCAGCATAAGTAGAAATGTCTTTCCACATCGTAGTGGACCCCGCCACACAGACGGACACCCCCTCCCTCCCCCCCCCCCCATTCCATCCCCTGCAGAAATGCAAAAGGCCGAGGAGGCCCCCATAGAGACAGAGACGCCTGCTCACCCTCCCAAAGGGGAGGTTGCGCAGCAGACACAAGAAGATATGCCTATCGCGGCGGGAAGAAGCTGCTACGGCGGATAACCGGACGCCTGCTCGTCACTCTGACAAGCACAGCGACCAGTCGTTGCTGAAGAAGATCGTTAAGTCGCTTGATACCGTACGTATCCTCACCTTCATAATCTCTATCCCTTCACTCATCCTAATGATTCTAAACCTCCCCTCCCCCACAAGCCGCATGATTTCTCTGATGAATGTGGCATCATGTGGGACGTAATCTCGAAGAAGGAACTATGGCTCATCAGCGCCCACCCGATATTCACTCCCAAGGACTGTCGACATATCATCAATGTCTCGGTCGAGTGGATGAAGGAGGAACACCGGTCGGAAAGAAGGAACGCCGATCCAGAAGACCTGTTGTTCCCACAGCAGTTAAATAAGAAAAAGAAGAACAAGAACAAGAAGTTCAACGGTCTAACAACCGCTAGTCTGTTAGCAACCTAAGTTTTGTTTTGTTTCAGTTACCCATCAGGACAATCCATCAAAGAGAGGCCACCATCAAGTTGAACCAGCCAGGAACAAGAAGAACGGCAACTATCTGCTGAAACTCTTTATACCTAGGACCAAGAGCAAAGTCTGTCAGTCAGCGTCAGCTGCCGTCTCCACACTGCCGATTACCCAAGAGCCATGCTGTCTTTACCATCGCGACGTATGCCACCATCTCCACACGATGCAACTAATGTGAATGCCTCTAGCCACTGCCTTTGCATCCCGTCGCCGAACTGCTGGCGAATGTACGTCTCCATCTACCAGCCAGAAGGATTAGAGAATCGTGAGCTTACAGGGTTTGTTTTATTTTCTGTTTGCCTTTGATTCATTATTGGTAACTGTCAGATCCACCTCTGTCAGATCCATGCCTCCAGAAACAAGCCCTCGGGCAGATAATATCTCTGAGAATGACGACGAAGACCTTATTGGTGTCTTGCAACGGAAACTTAACAACGTCAAGGTCAAAAATATAGAAATAGAAGAGCAAAATGCTAATTTGAGAAAGCAAGCAGCCACACAGAAGGTAGATTTCAATGTCCAAACTACCCTTGGTGAGGTCAGAGAAGTCGAAGTCAGCCCGGCCACTACATTGTCTACCGCTGAAAGTGGCTCTTCTGCAGCTAGTTTTATCACTTCCTTCGCTCTAAAATAAGCAGAAAATGTGTAAAAATGTTTCCAAAATATCGGCAACATTGGTCACATTGGTTCATGACCCGACACTTTCCTATTAAATGATGCAAACTTGAAGTTGACCGGTGATGTATTTAGCTAAATGGAGTTGGCTGACACTCTGAAAAATGCTGAAACATTTGAATTCCTGGCAAGAGGCTTAGTGGAACAGTATTACGATAAGCCGGTTGTTACTTACTACCGTGACAAACTCTGTATCCTTAGACGAGGGTCAGGGGAATATCTTGAACAGTTTGCAGACCACTTCAGGGCTACCTCATGCAATACATATACCCTTCGTTGGGATATTGCCTGTAACAACATGCGTCTAGAAGAAGCCGAAGGATGCGCAATTGATGCTTTTATATACGGTATTAACCAGCAGACTGGTGAATAGGTTAAACTAGTCTTCTCCATCTCACTGCATGAGGCAGTTCATTTCGCATTCTTGCGTGAAAAATTCGGACGCTTTGTTGCCACTCTGCAACGTCATAGTGGGCCGTGCCGCTTGTTTACCAATAATTTAGTTTGTGGACTACATAACGAGCCGGTCATATGGCCGATACATGCTCTACATCTACATCTACATTTATACTCCGCAAGCCACCCAACGGTGTGTGGCGGAGGGCACTTTACGTGCCACTGTCATTACCTCACTTTCCTGTTCCAGTCGCGTATGGTTCGTGGAAAAACCACTGTCTGAAAGCCTCCGTGCGCGCTCTAATCTCTCTAATTTTACATTCGTGATCTCCTCGGGAGGTATAAGTAGGGGCAAGCAATATATTCGATACCTCATCCAGAAACGCACCCTCTCGAAACCTGGCGAGCAAGCTACACCGCGATGCAGAGCGCCTCTCTTGCAGAGTCTGCCACTTGAGTTTGTTAAACATCTCCGTAACGCTATCACGGTTACCAAATAACCTTGTGACGAAACGCTCCGCTCTTCTTTGGATCTTATCTATCTCCTCCGTCAAACCGATCTGGTACGGATCCCACACTGATGAGCAATACTCAAGTATAGGTCGAACGAGTGTTTTGTAAGCCACCTCCTTTGTTGATGGACTACATTTTCTAAGGACTCTCCCAATGAATCTCAACCTGGTACCCGCCTTACCAACAATTAATTTTGTATGATCATTCCACTTCAAATCGTTCCGCATACTCCCAGATATTTTACAGAAGTAACTGCTACCAGTGTTTGTTCCGCTATCATATAATCATACAATAAAGGATCCTTCTTTCTATGTATTCGCAATACATTACATTTGTCTATGTTAAGGGTCAGTTGCCATTCCCTGCACCAAGTGCCTATCCGCTGCAGATCTTCCTGCATTTCGCTACAATTTTCTAATGCTGCAACTTCTCTGTATACTACAGCATCATCCGCGGAAAGCCGCATGGAACTTCCGACACTATCTACTAGGTCATTTATATATATTGTGAAAAGCAATGGTCCCATAACACTCCCCTGTGGCACGCCAGAGGTTACTTTAACGTCTGTAGACGTCTCTCCATTGATAACAACATGCTGTGTTCTGTTTGCTAAAAACTCTTCAATCCAGCCACACAGCTGATCTGATATTCCGTAGGCTCTTACTTTGTTTATCAGGCGACAGTGCGGAACTGTATCGAACGCCTTCCGGAAGTCAGGAAAAATAGCATCTACCTGGGAGCCTGTATCTAATATTTTCTGGGTCTCATGAACAAATAAAGCGAGTTGGGTCTCACACGATCGCTGTATCCGGAATCCATGTTGATTCCTACATAGTAGATTCTGGGTTTCCAAAAACGACATGATACTCGAGCAGAAAACATGTTCTAAAATTCTACAACAGATCGACGTCAGAGATATAGGTCTATAGTTTTGCGCATCTGCTCGACGACCCTTCTTGAAGACTGGGACTACCTGTGCTCTTTTCCAATCATTTGGAACCTTCCGTTCCTCTAGAGTCTTGCGGTACACGGCTGTTAGAAGGGGGGCAAGTTCTTTCGCGTACTCTGTGTAGAATCGAATTTGTATCCCGTCAGGTCCAGTGGACTTTCCTCTGTTGAGTGATTCCAGTTGCTTTTCTATTCCTTGGACAATTATTTCGATGTCAGCCATTCTTTCGTTTGTGCGAGGATTTAGAGAAGGAACTGCAGTGCGGTCTTCCTCTGTGAAACAGCTTTGGAAAAAGGTGTTTACTATTTCAGCTTTACGCGTGTCATCCTCTGTTTCAATGCCATCATCATCCCGGAGTGTCTGGATATGCTGTTTCGAGCCACTTACAGATTTAACGTAAGACCAGAACTTCCTAGGATTTTCTGTCAAGTCGGTACATAGAATTTTACTTTCGAATTCACTGAACGCTTCACGCATAGCCCTCCTTACGCTAACTTTGACATCGTTTAGCTTCTGTTTGTCTGAGAGGTTTTAGCTGCGTTTAAACTTGGAGTGAAGCTCTCTTTGCTTTCGCAGTAGTTTCCTAACTTTGTTGTTCTACCACGGTGAGTTTTTCCCGTCCCTCACAGTTTTACTCGGCACGTACCTGTCTAAAACGCATTTTACGATTCCCTTGAACTTTTTCCATAAACACTCAACATTGTCAGTGTCGGAACAGAAATTTTCGTTTTGATCTGTTAGGTAGTCTGAAATCTGCCTTCTATTACTCTTGCTAAACAGATAAACCTTCCTCCCTTTTTTTATATTCCTATTCAGGGATGCTGCAACGACCTTATGATCACTGATTCCCTGTTCTGCACATACAGAGTCGAAAAGTTCGGGTCTGTTTGTTATCAGTAGGTCCAAGATGTTATCTCCACGAGTCGGTTCTCTGTTTAATTGCTCGGGGTAATTTCCGGATAGTGCACTCAGTATAATGTCACTCGATGCTCTGTCCCTACCACCCGTCCTAAACATCTGAGTGTCCCAGTCTATATCTGGTAAATTGAAATCTCCACCTAAGACTATAACATGCTGAGAAAATTTATGTGAAATGTATTCCAAATTTTCTCTCAGTAGTTCTGCCACTAATGCTGCTGAGTCGGGAGGTCGGTAAAAGGAGCCAACTATTAACCTAGCTCGGTTGCTGAGTGTAACCGCCACCCATAATAATTCACAGGAACTATCCACTTCTACTTCACTACAGGATAAACTACTACTAACAGCGACGAACACTCCACCACCGGTTGCATGCAATCTATCCACCACCGGTTGCATGCATTCTATCCTTTCTAAACACCGTCTGTACCTTTGTAAAAATTTCGGCAGAATTTAGCTCTGGCTTCAGCCAGCTTTCTGTACCTGTAACGATTTCAGCTTCGGTGCTTTCAATCAGCGCTTGAAGTTCCGGTACTTTACCAACGCAGCTTCGACAGTTTACAATTACAATACCGATTGCTGCTTGGTCCCCGCATGTCCTGACTTTGCCCCGCACCCGTTGAGGCTGTTGCCCTTTCTATACTTGCCCAAGGCCATCTAACCTAAAAAAACCGCCCAGCCCACGCCACACAACCCTTGCTACCCGTGTAGCCGCTTGTTGCGTGTAGTGTTTAGCATAAGTGCCTTACTGTCCTAATTGGCGAGATTTTTTATATCTAGGAGCACACTGCCCACGAAACCGCAATAGGTCACCCCGTGGTCGTGGTGGTCATCCCCGTGCCCAGGGAAACACACGTTTCAATCGGGGAAATGGCAGAGAGGCAGGCATAGCCACTCAACCCCAACCCAATAATGTCAGTTAACGCCGTAAATTACCGAGGTTTGAAGAAGGTGGCATATGTGATTGTGAAGGGACAAATGCAAGGAAAACTGGCCCGAATTTTAGTGAATATGGGCGCCCATGTAAGTTTAGCATTTCTTTCTCCTGACGACAATCAACCGTTAAAACCGACGCCTTGTCGTATTAGTTGTTTGCATACTGAAGTAATAAATATTGCAGGTGCGTATTCAGTTAGCCAGACAGTTAATGGCATCAGCTATGAGTATGAGATTGAAGCTGTAAGTCAGCAAAGGCCTGATTTTGACTTCATTCTGGGAAATGATTTCCAGCACCATCATCAGAGCGCTCACTGTCAAATTCGTTGAAGTAGTTTGTGCGGCGAAAGCACCTCACAGCAGCACTGGAAGAATTCTCTCATGGGCAATCAAAATGAAATAACCTAAAGGGACGCCCATTTTCGTTGATCTGCTCCCCCAAAATGATGTTATCGACATAGTACAGGTGCATGTGAAACCAAGCCCGTATAGAGCCAAAACTCTTGGTGGAAAGATGAGAATTCCAGTGTGTCTAGACAATTTTGAAGTATGAGACGTAATAATACCAAGAGGAACCATACTGCCAGCGTGCAAGAAGTGACTAAGAATGAATAATTCTTTCCTGAAAGGAGAGTTAGGAAAAGAGGAAAATCATTACCAGTCTGAGAAGTGTATACAGTCATGTGACTTAACAAACAATTGCAGAATAAGTTGCCCTATTTAACTGACGCTGATGCAAGACGCCACTGGGGTAGGTTTCAAAAAATGGTTCAAATGGCTCTGAGCACTATGGGACTTATCATCTGTGGTCATCAGTCCCCTAGAACTTAGAACTGCTTAAACCTAACTAACCTAAGGATATCACACACATCCATGCCCGAGGCAGGATTCGAACCTGCGACCGTAACGTGCACGCGGTTCCAGACTGAAGTGCCTTTAACCGCACGGCCACACCGGCCGGCCGGGTAGGTTTCACCTAACCGGTTTGCCACTGAAATGCACCGAGTATCCCGCCTTAGCTTGCAAATCCCCCACTACGGTCCAGATGTATGGAAATGTTCTGTGTGCAAGGACACGAAACGAAGGAGGGCCCTGACATGTGAACCGTAACTTTAGGCCCTGATAAACAGTATTAAATTACTGAGTAGTCATGGGGACTATCGACTACTGGAATGAGACAAGGCCGGCCGGGGTGGCCGACTGGTTCTAGGCGCTACAGTCTGCAACCGCGCGACCGCTACGGTCGCAGGTTCGAATCCTGCCTCGGGCATGGATGTGAGTGATGTCTCTAGGTTAGTTAGGTTTAAGTAGTTCCAAGTTCTAGGGGACTGATGACCTTAGAAGTTAAGTCCCCTAGTGCTCAGAGCCATTTAACCCATTTTTGAATGAGACAAGAATTCTGAAGCATGTACATTTATTGATTACGTATTTCAAGTAATAATCAAACATTGAAACAAATACCTGACTTGGAGAACATGAGTGTAAGTACTCATCTCAAAATTGTAATAATACTGGATCACTGGGAAAAGAATGAGAAGAGTTCAAACAAGATAAAACTGAAACGGCAAAGAATGTGCGCATGTTTCCTGGCTGAATGCGAAATTAAGTTGTTGGTAATGATGTAGACGTAGATTGCATCGGTAGGTTAGTGAGTATAAAGAATAAGAACCCCAAAGAGCAAAGTCATGGCCAAGATGTCAGCTAGAAAGAGAAGAATTAATTGAACTGTAAAAACGTGTCTATCTTCATGCCCGAGTTCCATACTCGCCACAGCGCTACGGCATTTACACAAAATGTATCAAACGAGGTAGGGCAAGGTTACAGGCCGCCGTATATGGCATGCGGTGTCCCATCTGCTCTGCGGTCAATCCTGTCAACAGCTCAAGAGGCGTTTCTGTCCAGAATGTAAAAGATCCAAACACAAAAGACTCAGCCTAAATCGGGAAACTGCTTCTTCATAGAATATCGCCCAGATCCCCAGAAACTTGCGCTCTCCTCTCCCTCATGGCGTGAACCTGCCAAAACTGCATTTTAAGCCAACTTGTGACCGTATCTCTAACTCATCCAATCGCAAATCTTCTAAAAACGTTCCAGCGGCCATATTCTAAAATGTTGCTGGAAACTGTGAGCACCGACCTAAGACAAATCGCTGTCCCCAAAAGTTGCGAATACCAACCAACGAAAAGTCGTGCTGCCTAAACTTTCTGCAAATTTTCTGCAAGCAGTGTCTACGATCGTGGAGCCAGCGGCCCAGTGGCATGACACAAAGCCTTGCTGACGGAGAAGTTCTGTGTCTCACACGCTACAGTGAGATGCTATCCTCTCTAGGCGCTCGGAACTAGATGGGTGGCCAAGGGCCTTTCGGAGAGACTCCGTATTCATATTCACCACGACCGTGAGATCTAAGTGCTGTCAATGAACTTACAGCCCCTCAGGCGCAGCCCACTACCAGCATTGCAAATCCTTCAAAGCCTGTACCACCTTCGGCCACAGTGAATGGGCTGAGGGCCTCCTTTCCATACTCCATACGGGCTTAGGGTGGGTCTGTGTTCCCCCAGAGTCTGCCCGCCGAACTCTCCTTGCCTGACGCTGCAGTTAACGGGAAACTCTCGGTCACAACATAGCATTTCCAGCTAACTACT
Source organism: Schistocerca americana (assembly GCF_021461395.2). Classification (NCBI taxonomy): domain Eukaryota; kingdom Metazoa; phylum Arthropoda; class Insecta; order Orthoptera; family Acrididae; genus Schistocerca; species Schistocerca americana. The sequence goes on from NC_060130.1 coordinate 511,773,331, forward strand.
AAAGAAATGATCTAGCCACGTATATTGGAATAAAAAAGAAATACAGGAGCCTCAGCAATCATTATACATTCCCATGGATAATGATGCATTCTTCTGTATATAAAGTTGCTATTATGGAAGAAACTGTCCGGTAATATCATGAATCTAATTTGTTGGATGAGAAAAGAATGAAACATGAGGGTGGCTAAAGCTAACCCATTTCTCTGCGCAAAGTTTGCTGTTCATAGCCTTAGAGTAATATTCATGGTTATTTGGAGAGAGGCAATAGTTGCTGATATCAGTTACAGTCTGTTGAGGAAGAAACAATACAGCAACAGCTTGATGCAAGGATTATTCAACCATTAGCCAACACCAGATCAAATCCAGTTGCAGTCGTCCTGAAGAGATCCATTAACGGTTAGAAGACCTATCACTTACGTGCAGACATGAGAGCAGTAAATGAAGTTACAACTCCTCGCATCTACGCTTTGCCACGTATTGACGAAATGTCGGACAGATTATGGAACTGTAAGTTTTTCACTGCCATTGATATATATACTCAGGCTATCATCGGGTTCCCATAGCTTCTCAGGACTGCTCTAAGCTTTTATCAAAACTTATGGCTTGTACCAGTCTTGCAGATGCTTTTTGGCTTAAAAGATACACCTGCTACATGCCAAATATTTGCTGATTTGTTGTTAAGAGATCTGAAACCCATGACCTGATTGGTCTATTTAGACACTTATAAAGCGTTCTCTCGAACTATCAGAGAACATATAAAAATAATGAGAAATGTGTTGGTAAGGTTCCAGAATGCTCGTCAAAGTTTAAAGTTGGAAAAGAACTCGTTTGAAGAGTCACCAATTCAGTACTTGGGACACATTATTAGCTCCAATGGGGTAAAGCCGGATCTGCAATTAGTGGAAGCTGTCAATAATTTTCCAGCTTAAAAAAGTTAGGAGAACTACAAACTTACTTGGGATGATCAAATTAATACGGGCGATTCGTAAAAGATTATGCTACTGTGACTAAGTCCTTAACCAGATAACTTAAGAAAGTAATAACTTTTAAATGTACTGCAGAATGCGAAACAGTTATGCAAAAAGTTAAAGAAGTATTGTCAAGTTCGCCACTATTAGTATGTCCTGACTTTGGAAACCCATTTATACTTTTGTGCGATGCCTTGGACTTTGCCATAAGTGTTGTATTAAGCCAAGATCACAGTGGCAAAGAATAATTTATTGATTATGCCTTTTGCCAGCTCAACAAAGCTAAAATTAATTACAGTACCACAGAAAAAAGAGTTGCTGGCTTTAATATTTGGTGTTAACTTCCTCAAATATTACTACTTCTTCTACCACTATGTCAAATATTATTTACATGGCAGGAACTTAATTATAGTACCACAGAAAAAGAGTTGTTGGCTTTAATGTTTGGTGTTAACTGCCTCAAATATTACTACTACTACTTCAAATATTATTTACATGGCAGGAACTTTGCCATGATAACTGACCATGCTGCCCTGTTGAGACTTTTGAATTTAAAAGACCCCAGTAGCCGAATGACATGTTGGGCTTTAAAACTAGCAGAGAATTATAATGAAGTAAGTCATAAGCCGAGAAAACTCCACCAGAATGCAGATGTCCTCAGCAGAAAGGTTTGAGCAGTGCAAGCAAATGAAGCGCTAATAGCAGAATTAAAAGACGCTCAGGAAGCACATCTAGACTGCCAACAATGTGCCTGATCTTGTGTCATGAAGACGGTATATTGTACCGCAAAACTCTTCTTGGAAACTGGTTGGTGATACGAAGTCACTCCAGACGTGAATCATTGCTCAGTGCGATAACAGTATTCAAGCTTGCCATAGTGTCAAATTCGTTATGAACGCCTACACTGCCATCTCCTCCTCGTGGGCAGGCTGGCTCCATGACGTCGATAAGTACACTCATCAAAAAAAGTTTTGCATCACCTCAGTTCAGAGAGTTCCGGAACAGTGACTCGGCGTAGATCCCTCAGAGTGGTTGGTGGGTCACGTCATCCATAAACAGCCCTTTTCAATCTATCCCAGGCATATTCGATAGGGTTCATGTCTGGAGAACATGCTAGCCACTCTAGTCGAGGGATGTCGTTATCCCGAAGGAAGTCATTCACAAGATGTGCAAGATAGGGCGCGAATTGTCGTCCATGAAGACGAATGCCTCGCAAATATGCTGCCGATGTATTTGCACTATCAGTCGGAGGATGGCATTCACGTATCATACAGCCGTTACGGCGCCATCCATGGCCACCAGCGGTGTACGTCGGCCCCGCATAAAGCCACCCCAAAACAGCAGGGAACCTCCACCTTGCTGCACTCGCTGGACAGTGTGTCTAGGGCGTTCAACCTGACCGGGTTGCCTCGAAACACGTGTCTGACGATTGTCTGGTTGAAGGCATACGCGACACTCATTGGTGAAGGGAACCTGATGCCAATCTTGAGCGGTTGTTCGCCTTGTGCTCAGAGGTCGCAGCCATCGCTGTCACAAATTCTTTCACAGATCTTACCAGTAGCATTCCGACCATTTGAAACCGTAGCATGCGTTATCGTGGAATCGTTTTCACAAATACAGCAGGAAAATAGGTATATTCAGTCAATAACTGATCACTTTTCCAGATATATTGCAGTAGTACTGATTGCCGATATGATGGCAGAAACTGTGACGAAAGCATTTCTAAATCACCTGGTATTTTCGTTAGGCAGTCCTGATGCTATCTTGGCCGATCAGAGAACTTTTATGTCCTCATTGGAGGAAGTGGAGGACCACCCATCTATCCCAAGGCTAATGGCCAGTGATCGAGTTCATAAAACTATCACTTGAATGTTATCGTATTATGTACACTGAAGACATTCTTATTAGGACAGATACATTGCATTCAACCAATCAGCTTATAACAGCATAATTAATGAGTCTACATGGCGTACCCAATACGACATAGTTTAAGGTCGTCATACGAGCTCCCCCTTGGAAATAGACAAATTACTGCCACTTGTAGACCCAAAAGAAGTGAGGAATTTAGCACACAGACCCAAAACAATCTGGCATCAAGTACGACATAACAACGTTAATGCTACAACCAAACAAATGCAGACAAAGAACAAAGGAATAATGCAGTCTCTGTTTCAGCCAGGTGATTGAGTATTACTGCACAATCCTACTATTAAGAAAGAAAAGACTAAGAAGTTTACTCCACCTTTTGAAGGTCGCTATCAGATCATATGTTTGACTTCTCCCATCAATACAGAAATATAACTACCACATCAACCTGTGATAGCTCACTTTGACAGACTAAAACCATATCAAAGGGAATATCCAGTGACAGTGCTCTCGGCGAAGAAGAATGGCCCCTACAGTTCTCGACGTGACAAGGCATAAAAAACATTTACCTTCGGGGAGTAACGCTCAAATTCAATGAATTCTGGATAACATCGGTTGAATAGCTGTAGCACACTTGTTTTTGTCGAACTGCAACACACAGAAACACAGAAAGCTCGCTCTGCACACGAACTCGCCATGTTTGCGACTAGCGCTGACTATCGCCAAATTACCAAACTACGCTGTGGCGGTATCCATAAAAAAACTTTCAGGATTTCTCTTCAATATGACATATGTATGATATCTATACAATGTTTGGTTCTTGTGCAATAAAATAAATAATTGAAAGTTTTCCTGGACTTTATGTACGCCCTGTATATCTTGGCACCACTCGTAACAACAATGAACATGGTGTGACGCGACTTACGACAATGTGTTTTCGTGGATAGTTTTGGCCTGCTTTGTTTCGCTACCGTAACGCTGCATCCTTTACGGCATATCTTAAGAACTCGCAGAATTTGAGCGTGAGCACTCGCGCCTGCTCACGCTCTTGTGAGCAGAGCAGCTCAGGCGTTGTGGGGAGTGAAGGAAATAGGCGCACCGTCCGGTCGCGGCCACACAGGAGAAGCGCCAACTGTGAAATACGTTCTGACAGCGATGCCACCTAACAGCAGCAATGGCGATTTGGTCGTGTGTAACACCGACAATGACTTCGCATCTCAATCCCCTGTGCGAGAAATATTACCGTTTTCCTCAAAACGACAGGTACTCAAAATGAAAGCTGGAAAAAGGAAATCAAGCTCATTTTCCTAAACTATCGCCCGTGCAAGATGCTGTTGTTAACAAGGACTATCAGAGTTATCCACATATTTTAGTATCCCTTAAGGAAGAATCTGGCTGACGTTTTCAGGATTTGATGGTATTAGAAAGTAATCTTGATTTGTTCTCCTCTTCGTATTCTGAGAATATTGAAGAGATTCATTCTGAACTACAGGTAGAAATTATTGACCTGTAGTTGAGCAGGGAATAAAAAGACAAATGTCAGTACACCTTGTAATTCTATAGACACGTCCCTCAGGACAGATTTCCTCGTTTTCACAAATATCAGTGTTCTTTTCCACGTGTGTTTGTGAACAATTGTTCTCTGCAATGAAAGGTAATAAGACGTGCCTAAGAAACTCGCTGTTTGATAGTAATCGAAACTGCACGTTGCGTCCTCAACGCGCAAGGGCAGTTTCCCCGGACGTTGAAGCAATTGTTAAGGTGGAACAGTGCAAGAGAACAGAGAATCCCACACATCAGTGACTTCATTTTTGTGTAACAGCTCACAATGTAAATTAAGAAAAATGTAGAAGTATGCTCGTACGTTAATGAAATCATGTGACACATGATCATTTTTGTTTATTTGTTTCATTTGTAGTAATAATATTTCATTCACCGTCGTGATTTCGATGCAGCGTGACTGACGAAACATGCGACGGCAATTGGTCTGTGCCCCAGTCGACTCCCCCCTCGGCTTCCCCCTCTACCAGAGTTGCCGTTGTATGACATGTAAAGTCGCTAGCCGGTGTTAAAAAATCCGCTAGATATGTAAAATAACGGTCACTAAAAATCGGCTAGATGTCGCTATACTTTCTTAAGGGCAAAGATATGTCGGCGGCGGGGGATTATTATATTTATTTTCAGCTCTTTAGTATTGCCAGACAATAATGTACTACAACGCCTACAACATACACTCCTGGAAATTGAAATAAGAACACCGTGAATTCATTGTCCCAGGAAGGGGAAACTTTATTGACACATTCCTGGGGTCAGATACATCACATGATCACACTGACAGAACCACAGGCACATAGACACTGGCAACAGAGCATGCACAATGTCGGCACTAGTACAGTGTATATCCACCTTTCGCAGCATTGCAGGCTGCTATTCTCCCATGGAGACGATCGTAGAGATGCTGGATGTAGTCCTGTGGAACGCCTTGCCATGCCATTTCCACCTGGCGCCTCAGTTGGACCAGCGTTCGTGCTGGACGTGCAGACCGCGTGAGACGACGCTTCATCCAGTACTAAACATGCTCAATGGGGGACTGATCCGGAGATCTTGCTGGCCAGGGTAGTTGACTTACACCTTCTAGAGCACGTTGGGTGGCACGGGATACATGCGGACGTGCATTGTCCTGTTGGAACAGCAAGTTCCCTTGCCGGTCTAGGAATGGTAGAACGATGGGTTCGATGACGGTTTGGATGTACCGTGCACTATTCAGTGTCCCCTCGACGATCACCAGTGGTGTACGGCCAGTGTAGGAGATCGCTCCCCACACCATGATGCCGGGTGTTGGCTCTGTGTGCCTCGGTCGTATGCAGTCCTGATTGTGGCGCTCACCTGCACGGCGCCAAACACGCATACGACCATCATTGGCACCAAGGCAGAAGCGACTCTCATCGCTGAAGACGACACGTCTCCATTCGTCCCTCCATTCACGCCTGTCGCGACACCACTGGAGGCGGGCTGCACGATGTTGGGGCGTGAGCGGAAGACGGCCTAACGGTGTGTGGGACCATAGCCCAGCTTCATGGAGACGGTTGCGAATGGTCCTCGCCGATACCCTAGGACCAACAGTGTCCCTAATTTGCTGGGAAGTGGCGGTGCGGTCCCCTATGGCACTGCGTAGGATCCTACGGTCTTGGCGTGCATCCGTGCGTCGCTGCGGTCCGGTCCCAGGTCGACGGGCACGTGCACCTTCCGCCGACCACTGGCGACAACATCGATGTACTGTGGAGACCTCACGCCCCACGTGTTGAGCAATTCGGCGGTACGTCCACCCGGCCTCCCGCATGCCCACTATACGCCCTCGCTCAAAGTCCGTCAACTGCACATACGGTTCACGTCCACGCTGTCGCGGCATGCTACCAGTGTTAAAGACTGCGATGGAGCTCCGTATGCCACGGCAAACTGGCTGACACTGACGGCGGCGGTGCACAAATGCTGTGCAGCTAGCGCCATTCGACGGCCAACACCGCGGTTCCTGGTGTGTCCGCTGTGCCGTGCGTGTGATCATTGCTTGTACAGCCCTCTCGCAGTGTCCGGAGCAAGTATGGTGGGTCTGACACACCGGTGTCAATGTGTTCTTTTTTCCATTTCCAGGAGTGTATTTTTAATGGTCGTAGTTTGCTTTTATTCCAGCGATATTTTAGAAACTTGGTATGAAACACTACAAATCACGTAATTTATTGATAAATGGTACTGAAAGTTTATTATTTTCAACAAAAAAATTAGTCTAACATATGCACAGTTAGAAAAATCTGAAAAACATTAAATTTGTAAACGAAGCCATTAAATGTTCCACTCAATCGAAATTATTTGTGTCTCAAGCTTCTGATCTGAAAAGACAAAATGAAAAGTATGCTTTTAGCTATTAAAAGTCAGTAGTTGTTACTATGCACATGGGATTACTAATAAAATAAAATACATACACTGTGACATTTTAAACGTGTTACAATTAAAGCCCAAGTAATGTAGCTACTGATAACTCCAACTTTTATTGTGAGACAAACCCTGAAATCGCGGAAAAAATCGGCTGTTTCACACAAAAAGACCAATCCCACTCAAAAAATATATGGAATAGCTAATTTTTTGCGATTTCACGGCTGGTCCCATAGCAGAAGTTGTTCGCAATGATGTGTAACTTCGATTCGATTTTTGATGCAACATGTCACGATGTATATATTACACTGTACTTTCATGAAAGAAAATATAATTATTAGCTGAATGCTTTTACCTAAATTTCAAAATCATGTAAGAAGTCTCCAGGATCATCAATTGCGTTAACTGAAGAAGAAGTTGAAGCCTGTCCAGTTTCTCTTGGTCTTAGTTTGCCGACTTGGTTAATAACATCTGGGAGATCATAAGTCGAGCAACTCATGTTTTTAATTTTGAGTTGGTTTCTGTTGAGAAGAAGAGAATTTACAGTTTGTTCAGAAAGTCTGTTCCGAAGCTTATTTTTCACAATATTCATGGAGCTAAACACCCTTTCTACTTCGGCGTTTGAATGTGGTAAAGACAGAACAGCAATAGCGAAATCACTTAAATCCTTGAAGGTGTTTATTCCAATCGCATTTTTATATTCGGCTACTTTAGCCCAAAAGCTAATAGTGTCCCCGTTTAGCAGATTCCAGTCAACAAAGTGAATAGTTTGCCACTGCTGCACGATTTCGTCAACTTTTTTGTCAGGGTATCCCATTTCCTTTACAAGATCAGTTAATGACGTGTCTTTTGATTGTTTCAAAGTTTCTTCCTCACTCAAGAGTGTTATTTTTTCTAAAGCTTTGTAGCTGGCTGGAAGTCTTTTTTGGATTTCTTCTCCTAACTTTACGTTAAAATCAATACACCGTTTTTTTATTCCTGCAATACTAACATTATGATTTACTGAAATCTTCTGCACATGTGACTCAAAAAGATTTCCGAGGTAGGGGACGGGATTAAGGTGATCTCTTATTTTGGGATCTACGTTGTCTTGGTCGGTTGTTGCTGCCGTCGGCAAAAGAATTCTTTGGCAGACTGAACGTAGCAAAGCCATCAAACAACTTAACAGTTTTACGGGATTTGCTTTTTTACTCTCAAAGATTTTGACTGTCTGTTGCACCTCACCAAGAATTGTTTTCAAAAAGTACACATAGAGTCGATTCTGTTCATCTGAGTACGTATTATAAAGCATCTCCGCTGTGTAACATCGATCTTTAGTAGTCTTAAAATGCAATTTTAATTCATCCCACTGGGATAAAATTCTTGCTATAGCCGGTTCGATAGATATTCATCGTCTGTCACACGCTTTCAGTATTTTTAACGGTGCATCACCGCAATTAATTAGCTGAAAAATATTTTTATTCTCAATTTGGTGCTTTAACGAGTGGGAGAACCAGGTGTAGGTTTCACGGACCAGAAACTCTATGTTTCATGGCAAAGTGATTTCTGTTGCGTGCGTTACTGCCAACTGTAATGAGTGACAAACTGCCTATTGGCTTCTGTCTCGGGTTCTTCGGCCGACGTTCATATAATGATTTTTCTGACGTTTCGCCAGCACGAGTGGCTGGCATTGTCAAAGCTTCACCCTCCATTGCCGGTGGTGAACTGGAATGGAGGGTGAAGCTTTGACAATGCCAGCCACTCGTGCTCGCGAAACGTCAGAAAAATCATTATATGAACGTCGGCCGAAGAACCCGAGACAGAAGCCAATAGGCAGTTTGTCAACAAGTGGCCACGAAAGCCTTAACAATTTTGTATGTAATGAGTGACATACACAAGGTATCATAATGATGTGTGGAAGATTGTGTCGCGTTTTCAGAATTGTATACACGCTGTGGCTGGAACCAGTCATAACAGCTGCATTATCGGTTCCTACTGCAATTAAATTTTGTAGTTTGAGGCCCTCAGCTTTTAAACACTGTAAAAGTGCCGATACCATTCCAACAGCATCAGAACTCTCCAGGGGCTGCAAAGCTAAAAACGCAGACACTACTTTTTTTTATTTAAACTGAAATATCTTACGACGATCCCGAGATATTTCCTGATGCTTACATCTGTTGATTCATCTAATAATAAACTATATTTTTGGTCACCTATGTCACTTAAAAGTTCCTTTTTGAAATGAGGTGCTAGAATATAATTTATTAGCTCCGTACATTTGGTTCTATGTAATTTCATGTCGTTTGTTGATTTCGAATCCTTAAAGCATTTTTTTACACACGTCAGTCAAGTGATCAATGTTGGAAATAGAGCTATGTTCAGCAATGTACAACGCTAACGTACACTCAGCTCTTGCACATAAATTACATGTTTTCACTAGTACTGCATAAAATGTCAGTTGCTTATTTTGAGGAATTAGTTCATATTTTGCTCTATGTTTTTTCGTTTCCAGATGCTTTTTCAAATCGTTAATTTTTGCACACATTTCGGACTGACAATAGCTATAATAGGCTTTTGTTGAGTTCCCTGGCACAGGCTTCAACCATTGTTCGAACTCCATGCAGTTTTCCCACTCTTTTCTATAACTCTGGCTGTAGATCTTTCTTTTAGGCGGCACTTCCATGATTTTTTTTACAACTGCGTTATTTCCACACAATTACTATCGTTGCACAATCAAAAGCGATAATTTGCAAACAACTGCAAGAACTAACGACACCGCAACACATCGATACAACTAAAATGAATATGACATTCCAAACAGTCCAGTTCCAATACAGTATTCTTGTTCTCACTCATTGTTGAGTCACGAAGTTTTTCTGCAGGTTCGCTGCTGCAGTGCCGCCAAGCGGCTGTTCTCTGTTCTGTATAAACGCTGCGAAACGATTGTGCGTTTTGTAAATGAAGTGCAAAAGCACAGTCAAAATAAAAATGCGGTCGTATTTCGGACTTATTATGGCACTATAAATTGCAGCAGCTTTGAAAACCATCACTTTTTCGATTTCCAAAGAGTGCTGTGAGGAATGTGAATAATTATTATAGGAATTTAAAAAAATGCCCACTTTAACGTACTTACACTTTTAGGCTTGCGAGAAAATATTTACATTTCTATTCACTCGTTTCGCAGCAGAACTTTGACAGTTAACGAGACTGGCAAAAATCTCTTTATCATCATATACTAGTATTTGGTTTCATACTTCATTTTCATTAAAAAAGAAAAGTACTCGATTAAGGAAATATGTGGATCTTTTTGTACATAATTAAGATATCCGTGTATAAGTTTCCAAGAAAATTGTTAAAATTAGCAGGTCGTAAGAAAGTGCATTATAGCAAGGAAGCGTTCTGAATCGCAATTGACTACATTATGCGAGTATAAACTCTCTAGCGGATACTGGTGGTGTAAAAGTTCAAAATGGCTCTGAGCGCTATGGGACTTAACTTCTGAGGTCATCAGTCCCCTAGAACTTAGAACTACTTAAACCTAACTAACCTAAGGACGTCATACACATATATGCCCGAGGCAGGACTCGAACCTGCGACCGTAGCGTTCGCGCGGTTCCAGACTGAAGTGCCTAGAATCGCTCGGCCACTCCGGCCGGCGGTGTAAAAGTATTTTGCGGTACAATATGCATGCGTAGAGTTTTTCTCTATAGGGTAATCTTTTATTTTTCCTCCCCACAAGGGGAATTAGGGAAGTAAAGGAGTGTTGATATTAATTAGGAAGAGAAAATTAGCACAACACTGAGGGTGTAGCGGTGGTCCATAGCCGAAAGTGACTGAGTTTTAAGACCGACTCATATGCAAAAGATTTAAAAGGTAACTTAGTCTTGACTGCCTAAAAAGTCATTAAAATTTTTTTCCGCTAAAGCCACAATTTTGCCCGTTAAAAGTTCATAAAATCCGCTAGTTCTAGCGACTTCCCTCTACAAACGCTCTGTGCAGGCAGTGGTGCTATCTTGCTCGCCTTGTCCTTGATCGCGCCCTGCTGTTTACAGATTACTCCTCGAGCATGTTTGTTGTGAACCCCTGCTTTACAGTATTGACTGTTCATAAGCAGGACTGTTGACTGCTCTTGAAAGTAAAATGGAGCGATTAGTTTGGCATTGGAACGCACTTTAAAGTGGGCGGTCTTGTGTGGTATTTCAACTACGCACTGTTTGCGCCTATACTGCGAGAGAAATCCACTCCGGGAAAGCTGTTCACTAACAATTGCCGTTGTGGCGCATAGAGAAGCGGACGCATCCACTGTCCGCTCCACTGCACGAGCGCAGTACATACACAGCCATATGACATTTGTATTGCAAACATAAACTACAAATTATACCATTATATCCACGCAAGCATACGCCCTTCACACATTGAAACATTTCTCAATATTACGTCTAAGATGTACATTTGTTAACTACTGGCGCTACTGCACTTATTTTCTACCCACGAGTTGCCTTACACGACGATCGCGATTGCACCAGTACTAACAGGTGCACGGAGTTAGTGCGGGCTGCACTACGGTTTTTAGTAGATACATACATAGAGGTATCGGCAGAGATGTTATGTCTGAATTAACCGGCGAAACCGCCTCTGTTAACTGAATGTTAAATTTATTGCCACAAGTCCACTTCCGGTGTAGACGTCTGCTTACACCGTCGGTTATTCTCGTCAGCTAAGGCTGCGATCACAGTGACACCGACATCGGTGGACTCCACCGACGACCGACATCTTCCGAAGACGGCCGATCTTTTCATAAGAGTACGCAACTACGTGCGCGGTCACAATATTCCGGACGACAATCGGCGAAATTCAAATCAGTTAGTTTTTTCGGTCATAATGGCCGACACGGCACGAAACATGGACTGTGAGAACTGATAAATTTAGTCAAAGGAGTAGTTTGTACTTCCTGAAGCTGAAAAATATAATCGGGATATAGTTCGGAGTCTATAGACTGAAATCGCATGTTTATTGGAAACCACAACAAGCAAAATCATTATTGAAAATTTTAGATGTTGATTATGACCTTGAAAAATAATTTGTTCAAGTGGCAGGGATGGTGTACCTTATTATTGACGTTACTGTGGTTGATATATTTGGGTTGCGTTAGGTGGACATTAGCCGTCTACATAATATTGTTACTGCTTACAGGCGTTTTTATGCCAGTAGGCTTGTTATACTGTTATGTGAAGTGGTTTGCAAATGTGGTTTACATATGTTTCCACTTACTCCAGACTTTTTGTTTCTGTTTCACACGTATGTTGAATAACAGTCATTTAAGGTTGACTGACGTATGTCTGCACAACTTCAAATTATTTTTCTTCTTTATTCACTCTCTCTAGTGTCTTCTTTATATCTCACGTTAAAATTTCTCCCTGTTTGGTCAATGTACAGGCTATTACAGGTGCCACGTGTGGTTTTATATATGCCTGGGTTATCATATTTCGATGTTGTAGTGGTGGTGGTACGTAATTTTATTGAAAGGTTGTTATTGGTTCGTAAGGCTACTTGAATATTTGTGGCTTTAAAGGTACTTGAAAGCGGCGATTAAGCCGAAACAGTCTGTCCAGTCTGTCGTAAATAAAGATAGCTTTTTGTAAGCAGCTATTTGGTGTATGTACTCAAACTTCAAATTAATTCACCAAATCAGATCTCGAGTGCTTTCAGATGCATGATTTGAGCTTTCTTAAAAAATCCGATACTCACATTAAAGATGCAGTTCTGGCTCAGGTAAAACTACAAGTGACACTTTAATATTTGACGTCTGGCGATTACATCTTTCCAATGATTTGGTCTATACCGCAATTTAAAAAGTAGAGTTTCAAGGTTTTTACATGATATATTGAATGCTATTTACAATGCCCTAGATTCCGATTTTAATGTAAATATTTTCACTCTTGCACCCCAAATACTACGAGATCTTCAATTTATTCCATACCGAATTTTGAAGGTATTTTTCGTGCATGCGCCCTAAAACTACAGCCGTAATTTTTCCCGAGGGCATGCAGCTTTACTGTATGATTACATGATGATGGCGTCCTCTTGGGTAAAATATTCCGGAGGTAAAATAGTCCCCCATTCGGATCTCCGGGCGGGGACTACTCAAGAGGATGTCGTTATCAGGAGAAAGAAAACTGGCGTTCTACGGATCGGAGCGTGGAATGTCAGATCCCTTAATCGGGCAGGTAGGTTAGAAAATTTAAAAAGGGAAATGGATAGGTTGAAGTTAGATATAGTGGGAATTAGTGAAGTTCGGTGGCAGGAGGAACAAGACTTCTGGTCAGGTGACTACAGGGTTATAAACACAAAATCAAATAGGGGTAATGCAGGAGTAGGTTTAATAATGAATAGGAAAATAGGAATGCGGGTAAGCTACTACAAACAGCATAGTGAACGCATTATTGTGGCCAAGATAGATACGAAGCCCACACCTACTACAGTAGTACAAGTTTATATGCCAACTAGCTCTGCAGATGACGAAGAAATTGAAGAAATGTGTGATGAAATAAAAGAAATTATTCAGATTGTGAAGGGAGACGAAAATTTAATAGTCATGGGTGACTGGAATTCGAGTGTAGGAAAAGGGAGAGAAGGAAACATAGTAGGTGAATATGGATTGGGGGACAGAAATGAAAGAGGAAGCCGCCTGGTAGAATTTTGCACAGAGCACAACATAATCATAACTAACACTTGGTTTAAGAATCATGAAAGAAGGTTGTATACATGGAAGAACCCTGGAGATACTAAAAGGTATCAGATAGATTATATAATGGTAAGACAGAGATTTAGGAACCAGGTTTTAAATTGTAAGACATTTCCAGGGGCAGATGTGTACTCTGACCACAATCTATTGGTTATGACCTGTAGATTAAAACTGAAGAAACTGCAAAAAGGTGGGAATTTAAGGAGATGGGACCTGGATAAACTAAAAGAACCAGAGGTTGTACAGAGTTTCAGGGAGAGCATAAGGGAGCAATTGACAGGAATGGGGGAAATAAATACAGCAGAAGAAGAATGGGTAGCTTTGAGGGATGAAGTAGTGAAGGCAGCAGAGGATCAAGTAGGTAAAAAGACGAGGGCTAGTAGAAATCCTTGGGTAACAGAAGAAATATTGAATTTAATTGATGAAAGGAGAAAATATAAAAATGCAGTAAGTGAAACAGGCAAAAAGGAATACAAACGTCTCAAAAATGAGATCGACAGGAAGTGCAAAATGGCTAAGCAGAGATGGCTAGAGGACAAATGTAAGGATGTAGAGGCCTATCTCACTAGGGGTAAGATAGATACCGCCTACAGGAAAATTAAAGAGACCTTTGGAGATAAGAGAACGACTTGTATGAATATCACGAGCTCAGATGGAAACCCAGTTCTAAGCAAAGAAGGGAAAGCAGAAAGGTGGAAGGAGTATATTGAGGGTCTATACAAGGGCGATGTACTTGAGGACAATATTATGGAAATGGAAGAGGATGTAGATGAAGATGAAATGGGAGATATGATACTGCGTGAAGAGTTTGACGGAGCACTGAAAGACCTGAGTCGAAACAAAGCCCCCGGAGTAGACAATATTCCATTGGAACTACTGACGGCCGTGGGAGAGCCAGTCCTGACAAAACTCTACCATCTGGTGAGGAAGATGTATGAGACAGGCGAAATACCCTCAGACTTCAAGAAGAATATAATAATTCCAATCCCAAAGAAAGCAGGTGTTGACAGATGTGAAAATTACCGAACTATCAGCTTAATAAGTCACAGCTGCAAAATACTTACACGAATTCTTTACAGACGAATGGAAAAACTAGTAGAAGCCAACCTCGCGGAAGATCAGTTTGGATTCCGTAGAAACACTGGAACACGCGAGGCAATACTGACCTTACGACTTATCTTAGTAGAAAGATTAAGGAAAGGCAAACCTACGTTTCTAGCATTTGTAGACTTAGAGAAAGCTTTTGACAATGTTGACTGGAATACTCTCTTTCAAATTCTGAAGGTGGCAGGGGTAAAATACAGGGAGCGAAAGGCTATTTTCAATTTGTACAGAAACCAGATGGCAGTTATAAGAGTCGAGGGACATGAAAGGGAAGCAGTGGTTGGGAAGGGAGTAAGACAGGGTTGTAGCCTCTCCCCGATGTTGTTCAATCTGTATATTGAGCAAGCATTAAAGGAAACAAAGGAAAAATTCGGAGTAGGTATTAAAATCCATGGAGAAGAAATACAAACTTTGAGGTTCGCCGATGACATTGTAATTCTGTCAGAGACAGCAAAGGACTTGGAAGAGCAGTTGAATGGAATGGACAGTGTCTTGAAAGGAGGATATAAGATGAACATCAACAAAAGCAAAACAAGGATAATGGAATGTAGTCTAATTAAGTCGGGTGATGCTGAGGGAATTAGATTAGGAAATGAGGCACTTAAATTAGGAAAGGAGTTTTGCTATTTGGGGAGCAAAATAACTGATGATGGTCGAAGTAGAGAGGATATAAAATGTAGGCTGGCAATGGCAAGGAAAGCGTTTCTGAAGAAGAGAAATTTGTTAACATCCAGTATTGATTTAAGTGTCAGGAAGTCATTTCTGAAAGTATTTGTATGGAGTGTAGCCATGTATGGAAGTGAAACATGGACGATAAATAGTTTGGACAAGAAGAGAATAGAAGCTTTCGAAATGTGGTGCTACAGAAGAATGCTGAAGATTAGATGGGTAGATCACATAACTAATGAGGAAGTATTGAATAGGATTGGGGAGAAGAGAAGTTTGTGGCGCAACTTGACCAGAATAAGGGATCGGTTGGTAGGACATGTTCTGAGGTATCAAGGGATCACCAATTTAGTATTGGAGGGGAGCGTGGAGGGTAAAAATCGTAGAGGGAGACCAAGAGATGAATACACAAAGCAGATTCAGAAGGATGTAGGTTGCAGTAGGTACTGGGAGATGAAAAAGCTTGCACAGGATAGAGTAGCATGGAGAGCTGCATCAAACCAGTCTCAGGACTGAAGACCACAACAACAACACAGCGCCCTAAAAGACGCTGTAATATAGCTGATTTTCTTGATTAAAAGCTACACTGAATCTGAAATAATACTGTCGCCACTTGCTCGTCTTTTCTCAAATCCACTGGACAAGAGTTCAAAGAGCAGTGAAGTTTATAGTACTAGAATCTAATTATACCAATTGCTAGTACTGCATTAATATTCACCGTTTTTAGAATAAAGTGAGCTGCTGTGAAACCACAAATCTACCTTTCATTAATTCAATAATACTTGCTTACGCACACACAAATTTTGTCCATTCATCATATAATAGAAACATCTGCTTTCACCGTGTAAATGAACTACTATGTGCTCATAACCTCATTGGCTAAACCTTTATACACCGAAGTCGCCACTGTAGCATAATAAAACATACGCTGAACAACGTGTTTTGTAGAAATCCTTAGCGAGGTGAATCATTGAAAATACATATTTTCGTTAAAAATGGGCATTTCGTAATACTTGTCTGGCAATTCCAATAACTGAAGAGAGAGTGTACAGTACTCGATATGTTCTTTTCGAGACAGACGTAGCTCATTCGGTAACTTTTAATAGGAAACGCCACATTGTAGCACTCGTTTCCAAGCACAGAGCCGTCATGGTATCCATCCCACCATTGGACGTTAAGCTCTAACCTACTTCATACATAGAACAGATTCTAACCTAACCTGGACGACCCATACAAAAACTGACGAATGAGATCGGACGCACTGTGAGGTTATCGGGCAACGTCTGGCGACGGTGTCTGACGACCGTTGTCGGTGAAACTGTGAACGAAACCTAGCCCTATCTTTTAGTCAGAAGTTTGCACACCTGTCCCTTCAATTTTGCGATCCTAGTCAACAACCTTATTTGCAGTTATATTGACCGGTACTATTCCATACATTCACACAAGAGCTCTTGCATCCCAACAGTTAATTTTGCAACTGGAGTGCATGCATATTTGTTGTCGCCTCTCTGAAAGTATCGGCACGTTTGTCATGCTGAGATGTTTTTAATTTTGTGACATCATCCAAAACTTCGTGAAATATCCCTGATGTCAGTACTGTAATCGGTCGAACATTCCAAAGTATTCTAGAGTTCCCATCTGATTTGCTTTAGCCGCCTCGGCTTTACGATACGTATGTTATTTTGTTTATATGATATTCACCTGAAATCGGTCAGCATCCATCATGTATTTTACTCACACACATGATGCGAGGACATCACAATAGCACACACAATATTCAAAAAGATTTCGGGCTTGCAGCCGGTCGTCGTTAGCTTCCATCCACGATATTTCGACTGGACAACTGCCAGCAGGTGAGGATGGCTGGCAGTTGTCCAGTCGAAATATCGTGGATGGAAGCTAACGACGACCGGTTGCGAGCCCGAAATCTTTTTGAATATTTAGTTCGCCGGGAAAATTTTAAATTTCACAGCACACACAATATCGCACACTTTTATTCACATTTATCTCCTTCTTAACACTTAGTGGTGAGTTCTTAAAAGATTAGGGACTATGTGCTCGCTTCTATTCGGAAGTCCAGGCTGAATGTACTCTATACCGAGGTTTGGAATACACAAGTTAAACAGATAGGCTTCGCGTAGCCATATGCACCGCTCTCTGTCGCCACGTTTCTTACAGCTCCTGCGCAGCAGCAGCAAGGAATAAAAGTACTCACTCTGCCCTGTAGATTTTTACCTTAGCACAGTTTCATTAGAGTAGCATTGTATCTTTCCCGCACTTATTCTCCCAGTATGCATCTCACACCTAAGTGTGTTCTATTCCTCGCCACTTCTAATTGTAGCATCCAGCAAGGCATGTCTACGTCACGTAATTTGTTGTTACAAACTTCGCAGTTGGAGGCCATCTACGTTTGAAATAATCATCACACTTAACCAGGCTATTGCCAATATCAAGTGCTGTGTACAAACGTACTACGCCTATGACCCGAATGGAAAGTACAAACGGGAAATTTGACTGTTGGACCCTGAATTGTGTGCTGCTACGTACTGAATCCTCATGTTGGCATGAACTGCCACCTTTTACTTCGGCAAGAACGATTAATTTTCGTAAACTGTGCCCACCATCGGCTCGTTCCTGTCCTCAGTGCGAGTCATAGTACAGTTATTTGCTGCTGTCGAGAATAATTATGTTTGCCTCGATTCCATTTTGAGATGTGCTGGCATTAGTCAGACACAACAGCTCCCATACATGCATTATTTTTTTAGCGAATGGGCGATCAGACATGGTATCTCTCTCACGACTGATACAGACAGGTCTGACATATTTTGAGTATCTCCGTTTTTTCTGCTACCAAAGAGGCACGACCACAGTCGTCCGTTCTGCCGATATGCGTCGTAAATTAATACGAGGGCGACTGTCGTCGGTTGCTACTAGGTTTATTTGAGTCCGCCCCTGTCTAATTGTTGCTATACTGCTGAGCTACAGAGGTTATCCTTTGCTTCTTCTTTTGCTGATAGGGAGTAGTCTCTGGCTAAACTTTCCCAGCAATACCAGTTCACTGTCTCGCCTTCTCCGGCCAAGATTATTGAGACACCACGTCTCCCTTCTTACCACATCGACTAACCTCTCATTACAAAACTCTGTCGTGAGGATGAACCTTTTCAGAGTGCTCATATCCTATATGCAGCTGATGTTAAAGCTATGTTGCTAATTTTGCGCCCAAGTCTTGTCTTCATCCGGGGGTTCCTCTTCTTCTGACCTGATGTCTTCAGCTTGTGCCTCATAGTTTGTCAATTTGTCATTGCACTCTATAACTTAAACTAGTTGCTGGTGCCAGTACATACACTTCAACCTGGAAAAGCACTGAGGGAGTCTGTTGTTACTTACGATTTGCAAAGTGAAAGCTTTGATGCCTTACCTAGTATCCACCAATCGTATATCAGACCAAACACACAAAGAAACAGCCAGCCCCACCCTTCTAACTTTCACCTGTCCTGGAGCCTTATTTCCAATCCAGAGCCGATACAGTAATGTTACGTAGTATGCAATACGAAGACTGGCAGTAAAGCTATGGTTTGAATGGAAAACGGCCAATATTATATCCATTCGAAAATCATTCCTTCTACTTACTTGCACAATTTCCTCACAAACAAACTTCTGTTTTGACCTTGTCCTGAGCTTAGTGTCGAATGTGTTAGCTTCAACCCCAGTTAAACATGTAGTGTCATTATTTTATAATGTAGTCTTCTATAGCCTTCCACGCTAGTCTACTATGATCATACTATGGTACCCTAAACCTAACGTGTATCTTTACCCGTGAGTGGGTTGCTATCCAGTAGCCCCCGTGTGACTTCCTCCTTTAAATCATCCGCTTAGTTGGAATACCACTTCAACATTTATGTTCTATGTACCAGATTCATAATTACAGGTGCGCTTCCATGAAAAGTGGTTGCTGCTACTCAACTTCGCCGACTATCATTTACTACCATCCTTGGATAAACTCATTACGTAGGTAAACGGACAAGTAAGTAGAGTCCTGCAAGCATATGGCCCATCCGCGTTGTCCGCACGCACTTGCAGTGTGCGAGTTTTAATAACATCTTGCTAAATGTTTCCAGAGACGTGTACGCAAGATGAAAAAGGAAGCGGCGCGCTGCAACAGAGGTCCTGTTAGATTCAATCATAAAAGACGAGGAACTAAAAAAAACATAGACAATTTCCAGTCTCCTCACAAGAAACCAAGAAAACTAAACCCGTTGTCTTTGTGAGAGCTTTTAGAAATGTTTTACCTCGGCACTGGTGTGACAAGCAAAAGGTCCATTTCGAAGTCGGTTTCATACAAGGAAATTTGCGGTTGTGGCCAGCCGAAGAGGCAGATCATTGTCGAACGTATGAAGAATTTGAGCAGGCCTTCCTAGAGAAATACTGGTAGCAGGGATTTCAGGAAAAACTACAAATGGAAGGTTTTGACCCACAGCCATATAACGTAAAGTAAGGCGGACTGCGCCGCTGTTTCGAAAAATACTTAGATTAGATTAGATTAGATTACATTAATACTAGTTCCGTGGATCATGAATACGATATTTCGTAATGATGTGGAACGAGTCAAATTTTCCAATACATAACATAATTAAGTTAATTTAACAACATAATTAAGTTAATATAACAACTTTTTTATTTTTTGTTTTTTTTATTTTTTAAATATTTTTGTTTTTTTTTCTTTTTTTCTTAATTTATATCTAAAAATTCCTCTATGGAGTAGAACGAGTTGTCATTCAGAAATTCTTTTAATTTCTTCTTAAATACTTGTTGGTTATCTGTCAGACTTTTCATACTATTTGGTAAGTGACCAAAGACTTTAGTGGCAGTATAATTCACCCCTTTCTGTGCCAAAGTTAGATTTAATCTTGAATAGTGAAGACCATCTTTTCTCCTAGTATTGTAGTTATGCACACTGCTATTACTTTTGAATTGGTTTTGGTTGTTAATAACAAATTTCGTAAGAGAGTATATATACTGAGAAGCTACTGTGAATATCCCTAGATCCTTAAATAAATGTCTGCAGGATGATCTTGGGTGGACTCCAGCTATTATTTTGATTACACGCTTTTGTGCAATAAATACTTTATTACTCAGTGATGAATTACCCCAAAATATGATGCCATACGCAAGCAATGAGTGAAAGTAGGCGTAGTAAGCTAATTTACTAAGATGTTTATCACCAAAATTTGCAATGACCCTTATTGCATAAGTAGCTGAACTCAAACGTTTCAGCAGATCATCAATGTGTTTCTTCCAATTTAATCTCTCATCAATGGACAAAGCTAAAAATTTTGAATATTCTACCTTAGCTATATGCTTCTGATTAAGGTCTATATTTATTAATGGCGTCATACCATTTACTGTATGGAACTGTATGTACTGTGTCTTATCAAAATTCAGTGAGAGTCCGTTTACAAGGAACCACTTAGTAATTTTCTGAAAGACATTATTGACAATTTCATCAGTTAATTCTTGTTTGTCAGGTGTGATTACCATACTTGTATCATCAGCAAAGAGAACTAACTTTGTGTCTTCATGAATATAGAATGGCAAGTCATTAATATATATTAAGAACAACAAAGGACCCAAGACCGACCCTTGTGGAACCCCATTCTTGATAGTTCCCCAGTTTGAGGAATGTGCTGATCTTTGCATATTATGAGAACTGCTTATTTCAACTTTCTGCACTCTTCCAGTTAGGTACGAATTAAACCATTTGTGCACTGTTCCAGTCATGCCACAATACTTGAGCTTGTCTAGCAGAATTTCATGATTTACACAATCAAAAGCCTTTGATAGATCACAAAAAATCCCAATGGGTGGTGCTCGGTTATTCAGATCATTCAAAATTTGATTGGTAAAAGCATATATGGCATTTTCTGTTGAAAAACCTTTCTGAAACCAAACTGACATTTTGTTAGTACTTCATTTTTACAGATATGTGAAGTTACTCTTGAATACATTACTTTCTCAAAAATTTGGTTAAAGCTGTTAGAAGGGAGATTGGACGGTAATTGTTGACATCAGATCTATCCCCTTTTTTATGCAGAGGTATAACAATAGCATATTTCAGTCTATCAGGGGAAATGCCCTGTTCCAGAGAGCTATTACACAGGTGGCTGAGAATCTTACTTATCTGTTGAGAACAAGCTTTTAGTATTTTGCTGGAAATGCCATCAATTCCATGTGAGTTTTTGCTTTTAAGCAAGTTTATTATTTTCCTAATTTCAGAGGGAGAAGTGGGTGAGATTTCAATTGTATCAAATTGCATAGGTATGGCCTCTTCCATTAACAGCCTAGCATCTTCTAATGAACACCTGGATCCTACTACATCCACAACATTTAGAAAATGATTATTAAAAATATTTTCAACTTCTGACTTTTTGTTCGCAAAGTTTTCATTCAATTTGATGGTAATACTGTCTTCCTGTGCTCTTGATTGACCTGTTTCTCTTTTAATAATATTCCAAATTGTTTTAATCTTATTATCAGAGTTGCTGATTTCAGACATGATACACATACTTCTGGATTTTTTAATAACTTTTCTTAATATAACACAGTAGTTTTTATAATGTTTGATAGTTTCTGGGTCACTACTCTTTCTTGCTGTCAGATACATTTCCCTTTTCCGGTTACAAGATATTTTTATACCCTTAGTAAGCCATGGTTTTTTACATGGTTTCTTACGAATATATTTAACTATTTTCTTGGGGAAGCAGTCTTCAAATGCATTTACAAAAGTGTCATGAAACAAATTATATTTTAAATTGGCATGAGGTTCACAGTACGCCTCATCCCAGTCTAACTGCTGTAGGCTTTCCCTGAAATCTGTGATTGTTAAATCGTTGACTGAACCTACTACTTTGGAGGACTGTTTAGTACTGCTGAATGGAGCTATGTCATATATTGTAACTAGCTGTGCACCATGATCAGAAAGACCATTCTCAACAGGCTGAGCATTTATCTGGTTAAACTTATCTTGGTCTATAAAGAAGTTATCTATCATTGAGCTGCTATCCTTTACCACCTGACTAGGAAAATCAATAATGGGTGTCAAATTGAAAGAACCGAGTAATACTTCAAGGTCATTTTTCCTATTACCCTCTTTCAGAGAATCTACATTGAAGTCCCCACAAATAATAATTTGCTTCCCCCTGTCTGACAGATAGCACAACAAGGAGTCCAAATTTTTCAGAAATAGATGAAAATTTCCCGATGGGGACCTATATACAGTTACAATTATAAATGTGCCTTTATTTAATTTAAGCTCACAGGCACATGCTTCTATATGTTTCTCTACACAAAACTTTTTTGTTTCTATACCTTTCGCACAATGATAATTTTTGACATATATGGCAACTCCTCCTTTCTCCATATTTTCTCTAATTACATGTGCAGAGAGCTTATATCCACTTACATTTACCTTATCCATACCAGTAACCATGTGATGCTCAGATAGGCATAGTATATCTATTTCATCCTCAGCTTCTAAATCTTTTAAACAAACCAGAAGCTCATCTATTATATTCTTTAAACTCCCAATATTTTGATGACATATACTCAAATTATTTTTAATTATACTTTTATGGGAACCTTTCCTTATTCTAACATTTACAGTACTCTCCTGTCTGAGTTTCTCGTTGTGCTTAGGCCTAGTTCCTACACCAGTGGTCACATGGTGTTCAGAGAGGCAGATTATGCCAACTGGGTTGGGTGACTTTAACTCATCAATGAAATTACCTAGGACTGAGATACAACTTGGTGGAGATAAAATTTCTGTTGATTGTAGAAAATTTATAATTGACAGCTGTGATTGGTCATCCAATGTGCTAGAATTGTGCTGTTTAATTTATTTCCTAAACTGAAGATTTGTTTCAATCCTGACCTCTCGTAGAAATTGACATCTTTCTGGCTTACCTATCCTAAAAAAGGTGCTGCTCCAACACCTGTAACCACTGGTATTTTACCATTCATGGCAGTGCCTCCCTCCCCTTAAATTTCCTGCTATTACCCGAGCCAGTTTACCCTTCCCTTTCCTGTTGAGATGTAGGCCGTGCCTGGTATAGTCCCACCTACTGAGAGATGAGGCACTGTAGCAATTCTATATCACATGTCAATGTTTTGAGAATGTTAAAGCGTCGTTTGCCGATTAATATTCTTAAGGAACTGCTAACTGTGCCAACTTATGACATGGAATACTTTCTCATGGTCGTGGATTCAATTGACCTCGTTTACGAGAACAGTCAAAACACAAATGAGTGTAACAGAAACCAGCCGCGTCCGCCGAAAAATGAGAAGTTAATAATCGTGGTAACGGTAATAACAACAAGAACGGCAGCAATAGCAGAAATCAGTACGACAACGAGCAGTGCGGTTCGCATCGATATGCGGCGCCGCAGTGATATTACGATAATGGAGGATTCGGAAATCGCAAAGTAGCGGTTTCCAAGAGAGAAATAGTAGAAATTACAATTCAGGGTACCGGGGCTCGCCGTCAAGAAATAACTGTAATGGTTGGAATAACTGGCGCAGTCCCGGCGATAATACACAAGAGTATAGGAACAGTAATGAACACCCACGCATAAATAACAATTATAAAAACAAAGGTTTTGGGGGTGACATAAACCAAAATCAGCGATACGCCGCCACCAATTATGCGCATAACAGAACATGGAAAAATTTCGTTCACGTTGTAGAAGTGGCAGATGGGAGCGGCAGCACCCCGCCTCCCAGACGGTAAACGGCGATCGATCGACCTTGACCTTCCGCCGCGACCGAAAACGGGAATGGGAGTTTGACGCAAATACCCTACTGGCCATTAAAATTGCTACACCACGAATATGACGTGCCACAGACGCGAAATTTAACCGACAGGAAGAAGATGCTGTGATATGCAAATGGTTAGCTTTTCAGAGCATTCACACAAGGTTGGCGCCGGTGGCGACACCTACAACGTGCTGACATGAGGAAAGTTTCCAACCGATTTCTCATACACAAACAGCAGTTGACCGGCGTTGCCTGGTGAAACGTTGTTGTGATGCCTCGTGTAAGGAGCAGAAATGCGTACCATCACGTTTCCGACATTGATAAAGGCCGGATTGTAGCTTATAGCGATTGCGGTTTATCGTATCGCGACATTGCTGCTCGCGTTGGTCGAGATCCAATGACTGTTAGCAGAATATGGAATCTGTGGGTTCAGGAAGGTAATACGGAACGCCGTGCTCGATGCCAATGGCCTCGTATCACTAGCAGTCGAGATGACAGGCATCTTATCCGCATGGCTGTAACGGATCGTGCAGCCACGTCTCGATCCCTGAATCAACAGATGGGGACGTTTGCAAGACAACAACCATCTGCACGAACATTTAGACGACGTTTGCAGCAGCATGGCCTATCAGCTCGGAGACCATGGCTGCGGTTACCCTTGACGCTGCATCACAGACAGGAGCGCCTTCGATGGTGTACTCAACGACGAACCTGGGTGCACGAATGACAAAACGTCATTTTTTTTCGGATGAATCCAGGTTCTTTTTACAGCATCATGATGGTCGCATCCGTGTCTGGCGACATCGCGGTCAACGCACATTGGAAGCGTGATGGTATGGGGTGCCATTGGTTACACGCCTCCGTCACCTCTTGTTCGCATTGACGGCACTTTGAACAGTGGACGTTACATTTCAGATGTGTTACGACCCGTGGCTCTACTCTTCATTCGATCCCTGCGAAACCCTACATTTCAGCAGGATAATGCACGACCGCATGTTGCAGGTCCTGTACGGGACTTTCTGGATAGAGAAAATGTTCGACTGCTGCCCTGGCTAGCACATTCTCCAGATCTCTGAAAACGTCTGGTCAATGGTGGCCGAGCAACTGGCCCGTCACAATACGCCAGTCACTACTCTTGATGAACTGTGGTACCGTGTTGAAGCTGCATGGGCAGCTGTACCTGTACATGCCACCCACGCTCTGTTTGACATAATGCGCAGGTGTATCAAGGCCGTTATTACGGCCAGGGGTGGTTGTTCTGGGTACTGATTTCTCAGGATCTATGCACCCAAATTGCGTGAAAATGTAATCACATGTCAGTTCTAGTATAATATATTTGTCCAATGAATACACGTTTATCATCTGCAATTCTTCCTGGTGTAGCAATTTTAATGGCCAGTAGTGTAAATAATTGCCAAGGATATCGATTTGGCCTATACACGTGTAAGATAAATGATATTAAAGGAGTATACGATGAAGTACAGACGATGGTGAATGCCAAAATAGGAACAACAGATGTACAGTCACGCTCAAAAGTATCCGGACGACCTGAATTACACTTCGCCTATTCGCATGCAACCCACATAACGCAGCTGTCTAGCCGGTCCTCTAATCGCTCCTGGGTACAGTCGTTTGACTACTGAAAATGGTTCCAACAAGTCACCACCAGAAAACATTACTCTGTATCGCAAGAACTCAAGATGTAAAGTAATACTACGATATTACAAATATCAGGGAACACCTTATCACAGATAAGACTGTTCTTAAGGCTTGTAAGCTCACATTTATTACAATAAATGACATACCTGAAACGTTACCACTCTCATTACTACGCCAGATAGGTAATGCACGTAGTAACTTCGTCGTATTCATGATTTTCTCTTCAAAGTAACATACCGTATTTATTATTTAACACAAAATGACATTAAAAATTTAAGTTATTCACGAGCAGCTAGTTGAGAATATGTATGAACTTAGAATGACACGACGAACCGTCTCGTTCTGCATATGGATTCAAAAACAGGTCATGCAGACTAAGAAAAGATTTCATGATTAGGCATACAGAGAGTGATATATCTCGATTTTAGACAGTATCAATTAGCAAATACCAACTTTAAATTACGTAACGCAAACATTTTTAACGGACGCGAATTCCTAAAAATGGCTCTGAGCACTATGGGACTTAACGTCTATGGTCATCAGTCCCCTAGAACTAAGAACTACTTAAACCTAACTAACCTAAGGACAACACACAACACCCAGTCATCACGAGGCAGAGAAAATCCCTGACCCCCGCCGGGAATCGAACCCGGTAACCCGGGCGTGGAAAGCGCGAATTCCTACCCGGCACCTATTGTCCCTGTTAACGAACTACGAGAGATGTTAAATATTGCTTCTTAACAAGTAACTTACTTGAAATGCCGTGAGGTAAAGCTTTGTGTTGGACAGGGATTCGAACACAGAACCTAATAAGATAGATATCGAAGCACAATCAACTGTGACATATCGCATTTTCTCGGCAGTAGCTAGATGTTTTAACTGAAATGACGAGATGAAACATTAATTTTTTCCTTCCCAGGACTCAAACCCGGCACCTATCGCTGTTTTATTCTAGAGAAAACGAACGTTAAATATGGGTTTGTTGCACCAGCAGCGACATGTGAGCATGTTTGAACTAGAAATAATAAGACGAAGAGTTAAGTGATGACTGGGAATGGAGCTCCACACATATCGTTGTTGACTACACACAAAGAGACGTCGGCTACCAAATTTTTCTCCACCAGCAACTCGGAATAACATCTTGAACTTACAGTGATCTCGCAAATAGTTCTGAGTCTCACTGGGAGTCAAAAACGTCAAATATCGTTAGTGCTGACAACGAATGAAAATACATTGAAAATCGAAAATATTATCCACCAGCACATAGGTATTCTCATGCTAGATCTTGATAATACATAATCAAATCTTTAGTGCCGGGCCAGGATTCGAACCCATTCACGCGCAATATGTGGAGATGTTGAGAAATCTGCAGTTTTGAACAAACAACAAATTGTAGCCGAGCTGTATTGTCACGAAGGGAACAAATTCCGCGTTGAGGGCGGTCTGAGTTGCATTCCCAGTTCAGAACCAATTTTATCGACATACATAAGCTCAGATAAAAGACGGAATAAGTGTCCTGTGAGCCTACATAGCGTTTGTTTCGTCACTAGAAATAAATAACTAATATAAGAAAGGTTACTGGTGACAGAGTTTCTACATTTCGCCACTCCAGACTTTATTGTGGCTCAACCTAACGTCTCCTTGGTAGAGAAGGAATATCATTTTTAAAGTGAATTTCAGACCACAATGCCGTTATATCTTCTTCACTTGTTGTAGCCAGAAGAGAATGGAATCTGTCTCTCCCTATCTGAAATCACTGACTGAAGTTGGAACCGAACCCAGACCATAGATATACGAAACTATCATCAGCCCAACAGACCACCAAATCCCCTTCTCAGTGGCTCATTTTTCTATCATAACGGTTGGCTCTGAGCACTATGGGACTTAACGTCTGAGGTCATTAGTCCCCTAGAACTTAGAACTAGTTAAACCTGACTAACCTAAGGACATCACACACATCCATGGCCGAGGCAGGATTCGAACCTGCGACAGTAGCGGTCTCGCGGTTCCAGACTGCAGCGCCTAGAGCCGCACGGCCATCTCGGCCGGCGCTATCATAACGACGTGGTGCCACACTGGCTGAGAATTCTGACACACAGGCTCCCTGTATCAATTTGCAGAATGTTCAGTAAATTCATTTACTTGGTTGACCGAATCACCATGAACTAGATGCCTCGGCTACCCTGTGCATACTTTCAACATTATTTTGTAATCACCGAAATAAAATCACGTAACTGCCACCTGCACAGCACTGCCAACAGTGTAGGACGCAGAAATTTAAATAGGTAGTGTTCCTTTCCACTTGAACTACTCTATTGCGCTATCTGTTTGTTGAAAACGTCGCGCAGTGCAAAATAAAAGGTATAACTGTTTGTCTCTCATAAGTATTGACTTGGCCACATATCCCACAGAGCTGTGAAATGCAAAATTTCTGGAGGAATTGTTATTGACTTGCGGAGCTGTTATAGCTGTGTCTCAGGTAGTAGCGTAATTCTAAGTATCGAGCGTTGTAGATAAGAGGTCTTGAGTTCGAGTACATTCACTGCTATATTTTTTAAAACGCAATTCTGCTGTCTGCTAAAGTTATCAGTCTAATGGAACGTGTAACATAATTCCCTTCACTTCTCAACCCAGAATAGTCGTATATGGAAAAACGGCTAACTTCTGCGGCATTTTATCCATTTCAGGTTTTACAGACAACCAGAGAGTAGATGCATCTCGAAACTTTTGTATTACGTATGGGGAGAGCGCATCGTGCCAACATACGTCGGTGAAGTATTTTCTACATTAGCTGTCGTCTGGTAGTGGCATTTTATTCTTCTTCAAACCTTGTTTGACAGCTTTAACTCGGAACAAGTTTTCTACATGCATGTAAGCAATAAACCGCATGTGCATTTTCAGACTGTTATAGATAACATCAGAGAATTCGCATATATATCGTTGATGATTAATTTCTCTCTCATGTTTACTATTGTTTTAACAACACTAAAAGAAACCTTACGAAAATTGTGCACTGTATTATAAAAAATGAAATAAAACTACCCACGACAACCTTACGACGAAAGTCTGTTTTAATAAAACTGAGTATCTGTACACAAGCGTGCCTCTATCGTCAGGAATTTGTAAAGTACTACTCACTTAGATTTTGATTGTGTCTGTGTTTAATTGGTATGCTGTGTCATACTCAAAATGTATGCAAATGTGGCATTTCATAAATAAAGTCATGTATTACTAGAAACCCAAACTTTGTTTGTCAGCACCGGAAAGAGGCGTTACCTGTGGTGCAGCATTGTAAGTTTTTCACCCTGAGCCGAAAGTACTTTCTTGAGATTTCCTTAGCGATGTTTGATCTGACTGCCTGTAGCTCTTTCACGGAAGGGATAAAAACTCTTCACTCAGTGAGACTGGAACTGCGAACCATAACAGACGCTATTTGAAGGACGAGATTAGTTGCGATTTCCACGTGCAACGACTTTCCTGGGCTGAAAACCGTAAATTTACACCCTTTTGTTACACTTCAAGCGATAGTAACTCAGATTATTCAATGGAAATGACAGGTAAAATCAAGTGAACTTTGAGGCTTAATTATGTGCACACCAGGAAGTAGCTCGCCGATCACAGAGTTGCCAAACATACATTGCCTTGTTTCCAAATCTCAGTTACAATACCAGCAGGAAGAAGACGAACCGATGTGATCTTCAGCGGGCAGGGAAGTGACCATAGCTGGTGTCTCCAAGTCGCGGTTGCTACGGCCTGGAATACGCAATGCGTCTGATTCGTACTTCTGTAACTAGGTTTAGGGACTAGAGCGTAGTTACTAATAATACTCAGAACTGACTGCAAACTAAGTATCATAAATCAGTAACTCTGATAGTTGTTTTTATGTTTCTTTCGTAAGTGTACTCAAAACTAAGAAACTCATTCACAGACGTTTTCGTGCCTCGCCGATAGTCGAGCACAACAAACAAATAAAAATAAAAAAAGAATGTGTGTGTGTGTGTGTGTGTGTGTGTGTGTGTGTGTGACAGAGAGAGAGAGACAGACAGACAGATAAAAATGAAAAAGAATGAGAGAGAGAGAGAGAGAGAGAGAGAGAGAGAGAGAGAGAGAGTAAAAAAATGTAAAGAAATTGAATTATGGTATGTGAAGACATCTTTCATTAAAATGACACGCTCCACATCATTACGAAATATCGTATTCATGATCTATGAAACAAGAATTAATGTAATGTAATGTAAAACTTGAAAATAAAAGACGACAATTTTTGTAATAAACCGGGACTTCTGCCAAGACCCATTAGTCCCTGGTAATTAACCACGAAAGATGCCTGATATACCTCTATTCTGAAGTAACAAATGGTGCATGCATTTAAAGATGAAGTGCATGATGTGAAGTTCTCTGACAGAGATACGAAACCCAACACGGTTCTTTCCTTGTCTACAGAATCCTTTTCATATTAATATCAAACATCATCAATTACTCGTAGATTACATTAAAACTAAAGTAATTGATGAAGACGTTACTTGATAACAAAAACGCGCTGCCTTTCTTCATTTACTTGCGCCCAGAAATGGCTATCGAGTACTGCCAAACCAAAAGGCAACAGATCTTGCTGCCTTCCGATATACGTCGCTGTCAGTTCTCCCATATTATTTGGCCGACATGACCTGTTTCAAGTTGTGTATGACAGACAATGTTTTAGAAAATCAATTGTTTTCCTTTGCAATAAACAGAAAGATTTTCATCCTACGCTATCCAAGTACAAAATTTTCGCAATATTATTTCAAATTTAATATTCGCTTCTATAATGTAGGAAAGTATTTCACAGTTGCAAAACTCGCATCCGACTCATTGACCTTACACTTAGTCGCTGATCATGAATTCTAGCTCAGAGTGACACCAGATTAAGTAACCTAATGTAGCGAAGACTGTTTGCCAGTGCTCTTTCTCACCGGAAAAGACGCAGTTCACTCATTGGGGTCCATAAGTACACTGTAACAGTAATTTCTGTGTGTATGCAATGCATACGGATTAGAATTTTGTGGTGCTCTCTCTTCCACTTCTGCATACAATATGTCAGACCTAAACGGGCCCTTTATCATTACAGGCCCTGGGCAGTGCAACATAATGCTGACAACAGTAATGTGCTTATACTGACAACCTGACTGTTCGTTTTATCTGATTTTGTAATCATTTAAATAAAACAACATGACCTTACAGTGGGAGACATTTTGTCCCACTTCTCCTTCTGTGAAATTTGTCAGTAAGCTTTTTGCCTTCCAGCCTGCGAAATGCGGCAGAATACGGCCAGTAAACGATTCACAAACCACGATTTAGTGCCGTTAAGACGATTTCTTTAAACATTGTCGTAGCTGAAGGAATTTAGTTTCGTGTTAAATCGTCTCAAGCAGCAATGTTCACAGACATATCAAATAGGAGAAAGCTCATTGTCCAGGTACGAAAGTTGTAAATCAAACTTCCCAAAGTTTGTGTCAGGTTGATCTTTTCGTCTGATAGCACTGCGTAAGTATTTTGTCTATGAGGTATCACAAGTAGTGTTCCTGTAGCTGTGTGAATCATTGGTTGAAAACGAGTTTAACACCAATGGGTACAGTACTGTTAAATATTCAAAATGATTATCAACCTAAGCCTGAGTTCATCCGCAAACAGAGGCGAATTTATAATATTGAAGCTAGACTGTGTATTCTTTGTCTTTCTTGAGTGGGCATTGGAAGGCGTTTACACACACGTATACAATACTATGAATACTTCGAACGCTATAGTTAACGTTGCTCTCATAAACTACTTTTGTTTTTTAATTCTTTTGGGTCTTCAGCGTGCAATATGTGTTGTAGATACAGTCTTAGAGCAAAAAATTGACCGCCAAGTCGTTCGCGTAAGGTGGGCAATACAGTCATGCTCCGCTCAGAATCCAATGTCCAGCGATATGCTCGATCTGGCAACGTTGTAGACTGCAGCACTTCCCAGAGGTATTCTTGACGTTCGCAGAGCGAATGACGCTCCGTGCTGCGGCGCAGCGAGAGCACGTGGCCATTATCGTGACGTTAACGTCCGGTCCCAGCGCGCCAGCTCGGCGCCAGCGCGCCTTATCAGAGTCTTGCGCAAGCAACCGGAAGTGAGTTTTCGAGCAACACGCTCCTAGTAGTGGTGGGCAGGAAATCGCGTATCTGTTAGAAATCACAGTGACTGAGAAGTCACAGATATCACAGTAGCAACTTTACAGAATCTAGCTGCGATTTAAGTCACAGTTAGCAGTCGCAAGTAGTATTTCACATTCAAAGACGTGAGCCATCTATTGGTCGAATTTAGCACTGCTTTCTGCGATTTCAGTGACAAGTCGCAACTAAGAGTCGCAAGTAGCAACTAAAAAGCGCAGTTAACAGTGCCATCTGTTGGCCAAAGTTCGTACTACGTCCATCTCTGCGATACGGTATCGAGTCTAACTGCGATTTCCGTGACAAGTCGCAAGTAGCAACTAAAAAGCGCAGTTAACACTGCCATCTGTTGAGCAAATTTCATACTACACTATTCGCTACCGAGTCAAACTGCGATTTCTGTGACAAATCGCAACTAAGAGTCGCAAGTAGCAACTAAATAGCGCAGTTAACATACTTTTCCTAGTGTCATCTGTTGACCGACGTACGTACTTCGTTATGAGAGCCTTGTGCCTCACGAGATCGGTGGGCTGTGTGTGCATATGAAGGGCTTATTTCAATAGTGGTACAAGTCCATTTTTGATCATTTTGAGATATAGAGTCGTAAAGTTAAATGAGCGCTGAAAAATCTGCAGTTGAGATACCAGAAATATTCAAGCATATGGTTTCTTGCTAGAGATGAACCTTTATTTATGTTTGTTTGGATCACTAATTTCAGAAGCATTATAGACAGAAAAGTGGAGGTAATGGACTTGTACCACTATTGAAATAAGCCCTTCATATTATATGACGACATGCACATTCAGCATCATTTATGGTTGGTCAAATACTGCTGTGACTCTGAATGTATTATATTAATAAGAAGCAACATTGCCTTTTTCTCCTGAAAATATCAAGTAACGTAACAAATGTGTTTGATTCTGCTTCCAATACGACAGTTTGGTTAATACTCCACATGCCTACAGGACTTTGCAATGTTAACACAGCAGAACTCAGACATCTGTATAAGTGTAGAGAAATGAAAACAGTCATATGAATGCCTCACTTTTGTTCCGACACAGTTCAAGACTCGGGAGAAAAGTTTTACACCTGGTGTTCTACATGGCAACTTCACACACAAGAACTTTTTGCTGACACTACTACCACCTACATAAGTAAGCTTTTCCTGTGTTACTTTCAAGTAATGCACTTAAGCTATTTCCTGATATAACTGGAAGATCTGTACTTCCCACTTTCATATCAACAGCCTCAAAATGCATATTGTAGACTTCGGGATACGTTACAGGTCAGTGTCACACCAAGATTGCGGAGAAAGGGGGGGGGGGGGGGGGGGGGGAGGAGGGCGGCATGTCACTCTCCAACAAGTGTTTACCAATAAGTAAGTGGCGGAAAATTATGGGTATAGGACGGCTTAAACATGTGGAAAATGAGATTTTTATTATTCACTCACTCTATTTGACAATTGTTATTCCTTTAAAATCGCACAACAACTTCAATAAAACACAGTTTAATCATTCACACACTTATTTCACAATTATTTCACTTTTAAACTGCAAATCCTCTAAGAGCTGTCTTGAATCTTCACGAGTCTCTCTCAACAGCCTTGATGTGGATAGATACGTACA
This sequence comes from Schistocerca americana, assembly GCF_021461395.2. Taxonomy (NCBI): domain Eukaryota; kingdom Metazoa; phylum Arthropoda; class Insecta; order Orthoptera; family Acrididae; genus Schistocerca; species Schistocerca americana. The sequence goes on from NC_060130.1 coordinate 511,806,854, forward strand.
GCAACCAGTAATCAGAGTCAGAACTGTGTCTGCAAAAACACAAGGATTATTAAACAATGTTTGCTGTCATTAATTACTAGCAATATAATTGACAGAGTAGATTGCTAATATTTGCTATAATGAATATCACATTTGCAAGAACGATCTCACTGGAGTAATTAAGTCCATCGAAACGCTTAGAAACTAACTTCTCGTCTGACGAAAACGGTCTAAAGACGCAGTGGCAATTTCTTCAGATCTGTTGACAATGATATTTTGAGTTATCACTTTACTGAGTGACTGAAATGTAGTTCGGGTACCTGTGAACATAACAATATGTTAGAATTCATTTTCTAAATACGAACTATTACGGTACTGCACGGCTACTTACATATTAATTACACTATTAATATTTTCACAATTGTTTCTTTAATACAAAATTAAAGCCAACGGAAGAAAAAACGTAAAACATACTTGCCAATGACAGGTTTGTTGAGGTGCAATTTTCTGTGTTGACAGATGTAACTTTTTCATACGGTGGTAAGTCGCAGAAGTAGCAGAAGTCACAGAAATCGCAGAAGTAGCAGAAATCGCGGAAGTAGCAGAAATCGCAGAAATAGCAGTGGCGGAGGGATACACGACCTATGTTCCTTAACTGCGACTCTTAACTGCGACAAATCACAGTTAAGAATAACAGATACTGAAAAGTAGCATTCACAGAAATCACTGATATCGGAAAATGGCAGTTTAGCTCATCACTAGCTCCTAGTAATACGAGGGAGCGTGTTCTCCAGGCGGTTTGAATCGAGCGCCACAGGCTACCAGCCAATCAGAGGGTGCGAAGCGAACAGCGCAGCGGCTAAGTTCGCTTCAAGGTCACCCGCCTAGCGAGGACCAAGAAGCGGCCTACAGACCAAGTTGTAAGTGAACATTGTTTTTAGTCTTTAAAAAAAAAAAAATCTCACGGTATAGATAAGGATGGTTCTCGGTTAGGACAATCTTTATTGTCTGTAATACAACATACAATCACCATTAATTTTTATTTTACAATTTCCATTACCAATCTTGCACCATAAAAAAATATACTCATCGGCATTCAATTTCTTCTTCCTTCGGCTACTCAAAGTAAATGGCATACTAGGAACAACTGTACCATAAGGCTGCTTAGCCAAAAGTCCTGTTGTCTCTGCTATACTCCATGTTAAAATATTTCCATCTGGAAAGGCTTCAAGGCCACCATAGTCTGCATGGTTGCCCCATACTACAGCAAGAGTAAGCCATGTACATGAGGTAAAACGCGAGACTAGCTATTACGACATCTGGTAACTAAAAGCACACGTCGACAAAGTTTTCATCGCCCCTTTCCTCTCGGTGCTGAAGCTATGAGTGTAATTCAAGCTAATCTACAATAGATTTCTCTTTCTGTCACACTGGTAATAACAGTTTGGTCCAACAATGTTTTAGCGAAAGATTTCTTTGCCGACCATATGCCTCTGAACACCGCATGCGTCTGTGTTCTCTGGGACCCGTTTACTGCCTACCGGCTGGGGCTGAGGCACTGCATTGTCTCGCCTTCTGCCGACAACGTCTGCTCCACTCCGCACTCTCGACCATGTAAAATGCTGCAATGTTGTTGAGTGGTGACCCATAAAATCTGTCTACGATTTGTGTTTCGCTCTTGATAGCAAAGGAGGCACAAAACCGTTTTTATTTGATGCTTATTTTATTACACTAGATTGCAATACATAAATGTGGCACAGAATTAATTTCATTGTTTCTGATCCAATGCACTACAATTAAAGGGTCACATTCTGTTCTTTTCCCTTTCACGGGAGGTTCCTCAAATAATTTATTATTGTCATGGATTTATATGTGTTAGTCAAGGCACAAAGAGTAAATGCAATGTAATGTGTCATGTCCATTATAATTGTCCGGGCTGTTATGCCGTGTCGATTCCCAACGTTTCGTCTCCGACTGCGGGAGACGTCTTCAAGGGGGTCCGTAGCGAGCCAGTGGGTGTGTTGGACCTTCCATCGAGCTACGGACCCCCTTGAAGATGTCTCCCGCAGTCGGAGACGAAACGTTGGGAATCGACACAGAATTCATCAACCGACCACGTCATAACAGCCCGGATAATTATAATGGACATGATATTTCCGGCCGTGAAAGTCTACATTTTAGTATAATGTAATGTGTTTGGTTTCTTTCTTTGATTCTCTATGGCAAATGGATGCAAAAGATTGTGTAAATACCTATCAGAACCTGCTCTATAGCTACTCGGGCAAATTGTTTGTTTTGAGGTCTATACCTTAATTAATGGAGAAGTGAACGCTGTTCACAAGTGATATTTAAAATATTCAATTGGATTTAAGGCGACAAAATTGCCCATATTTGAAGCTACCCAGGGAAAAAGTAAGTTGCTAAAGCCGCTGTTAGCAAATGTCTGCTAGGAGTTTCTAATTGCTACTGTGGAAATTTAGCATAGAGGCCCTATAGTAATGAAG